>NC_064768.1:21109714-22432214 GCF_011397635.1 Epinephelus fuscoguttatus
ATAGACCAGAGATATTGGATGAAGGGAGATACTCAACTGTAGGCTTATCCAATGTTAAGAAAACGGTTACTCTTCCTGTCTCCTAAGTGGGCGTGGTTAGCTCTCCCTCCAATCAGAGCCTGTTCTCCCTCAAAAGCCCTGCAATCTAGAATTTGACCACTGATGTCACTGTTGTCAACCCATTTTACACACTGGCCCTTTAAGCCAACAGCAGCGGTAGTAACAGGGTCGAATAGTCATACCTGTTACACCTCTTTTGCTTCTGGAATATATATATTTACTTTGCTGTGAGACAGCCCTGTCTGACAGGCAACCGAAGCTGTTATCTTAAAGCCACCAGACTCCACTGACAAAAACAGTCATGACAGAACACTGTAGCTGCTGGTCTACTGCTGCCAGTGTGTACGGTGAACCTGTGAAAATATTCCACATATAGCATACACTTTTGCCTTTAAGTTTTTATTAATTAATTTTAAACAGACAAAAAAAACAACAGAAAAAACAAAACTGACACATTGTTCCAAGTGATGCAAACGAGATACACAGTAACCATGAGTCAGTAAAAGAAAATTACCAAAAAAATAAATAAAAAAACACAACAAACCCCCAATTTGAAAAAAAAAAAAGGCAGCAATAACGTATCAGTTTTACATCTCATGAATATCACAGAGCTTATACATATATATGTAGGGATGCATCAACCCAGGAGCTTTGGCCAATCTCTAAAATCAACACCAATACCGCCGCTATGGCCAACAGCAGATACCCACCAACAACGACAATATAGCGTACACTTAAACTGATAACTGATTTTTTTAGGTGGCTAAAATCCATTTTTCTATGGCACCCATCCACAGCAGTACATTACTTAGCTTCCGTGCTGGTATATTTGTTTATCAAAGATGCTAACAAAGCAACGCAATATATAAAATAAGCACAGCAAAGACGTTGGATAGGTCAGATCACAGTGTTTAACTATATTTGTTTGAACGTTAAAGTTACAGCTAAAACTGACCACAGAAAGAAAGAAATTGTCAATGTCACATATCTCTACAATTAAAAAAAACGCCAGGTGTCTACCCACCATGATGTCACAGTAATTTGGTCTATGAAATAACAAAGCCTGGGTTGAGATGCAGCAGGGGGCCACAGGCTGGACTTGAACTGGGGCCGCTGCGGCAACAGCCTTGTATATGGGGCACCTGCTCTATCCACTAAGCCACCGATGCCCCATAAATACTATTTTTGCTTAAATAATTAATTGATTATTAAAATATCTCTCAATAAATTTTCTGTTGATCGGCTAATTGTTTCAGATCGAAAATGCATAACTGTGTGTAAATTAGGGCTGCTCGATTATGGAAAAAATCATAATCCCAATTATTTTGGTCAAAATTGAAATTTAGCGATTATGCAAACGATTATGTTTTGACTTTGAAAACATGCTGTATTTATGATTTATTGCCCAAAAACTTTGTAACAGAGGACATTTCGAAGTACAAGGAGGTTCTCAAATGCTTGTTCTAGTAAACATAGTTGAGTCTACTTAAAAAAAAAGAAGCCCAAACACAAAATAAAGGTCTGTGGCCTTGTGCAAATAGTACAACAAATTTGCTCATTTTGCTCAGTGCACTGCCACATTTGAAATTTTCCCTGATAACTTTCAAAATGCCTTTCAAAAACACTAAAAACTTAGTTCTAATGTGCAAAACTGCAAATAGTAGAAAATAAGACAAATGGAACACCAACTGTTGTAGTGCACTCTTGCAGTATCTCTAAAATGGCTAATGAATAATATAGAGCTGGAAAATAAAGTCAGCCAAAGTAAAACTTAATTTTTTTTTTTGTTGTTGTAAGAAACACTCAACGATTCCAGACAGTAATAATAATTAATTTTGAAATCGTTTGACCTCAAAATCATAATCACGATCACCAGACAATTAATTGCACAGCCTTAGGGTAAATGTGCATTGGTGTACAACCATCCAAAACATGGGCATCCTCATAAACAAAGCAAGAGCTGCGAAATCCTCCCAACTGTTTAAGCAGGTTTGTTGAGTTACATATGTGACAAATAGCTCCAAAGAAAGCAAGTGGACATTGAGTTTGATTATTTTTTTATTTATTCTTTTTTTTTCCGGCAAACCATTGTTTCCAAGGTCAAGAATGAACTTTCACACCGTAACCGGAAGTGTTTTCTTCATCATTTATTCATTGTTTTACCTCATAGACAAAATCAGTTTCATGTTGAGGTCGAACACGTCTCAGTACAACTGCAGTACAAGGTGCAAAGAACCTGATATGTTTGAACCAAGTGTTTGGTACCCATGATATGAGAAACATGCATTACAATGCCCACAGAGATCATACATACACACACGCAAATTAAGGACTTACATCATTATCTGTAAAAGCATTTGGTGCAATCAAGTCTTTTGGGAAATCTTTTGGACCTGAGGGGAAGACAGAGCCATCACGAGAGGATTGACATAAGCTCGCTGGGAGTTCACATCCAGGCTCTTCATCACACCACAGTGAATTCATAATTTGGCATGAAATTCAAGTTATTTTCATGTACCGAAAATGTGTTTTTGGTTTAAATCAAACAAAATGAATTGCTGTCAAATAACATCCACAGCTTCCAGCTATTAAAATAACTCCTATTCCTTTATTTCTTATTTTATGTTATTTTAGTTTGTTTCATTCAACAACAACAAAATTGTTTCCAAATGTCTGTGTTTAAAAAGATGCATCACTCGTTTCATAATCAACACAAAAGCTGAGCAGATCTGTTCAAATTATTAAAACTTTCTGGAATGAATCATCTATGAAATTTTGTTTGTTAATTTGGCAAACAGATTTAACAGAATGGATAGTAGGTGGAGTGCAAAATAGCCTTAAAAATCTCTGCAGATGTGGGCTGATAAAGTGAGACAAAAAGATAATGAAATGCATCTAAAAAAGCATTGATTAAATGTGGACTATTTAAACTACTATAAACAGAGCTATTAAAAGCAAATTGTTGTACTACAGTTAAATAAACTGATGAATCTTCTCTATTTTCTATCCTCTTAAAAAGTTTTTCATGAATTTAATGGCTCCTGAACCTGTTTTTTCAGTCAACTTTAGATGTGAGATCAACAGCATCCATCTTCTTACTTGTACATGTTGGGTTGGTTTCATCAAACCAAGTAACAGGCTTCAATCATTTTTCATCAAAGGCCTCTGCCAAACTGAGACCAGTGCAGGTGTTTGTGTAGGTGTTTGAGTGTGAATGTGAGAAGAAAGAAAAAAAAGACAAGGAGAAAGTGTCTTGAGCACGCCAAGAGCCAGGGGCAGGAATTAAATGCTCATTATGATCTGGCACCACCACCACTTTCTCCTTGTATGTGTGTGTATATGTGTGTGTGTGTAGGTCTACATGGCACTAATAATAAAACTGCACAGTAGCAACATGAGTTATGTTTGAAGATCACAGACCGACTGCTCAAAAGGCTTTTCCCTGCATATTTATGTCTTAGGCAGCTAATCAAGTGTAAGCAAAAATAACATGCATAAAACCTGCTTTTTAAAAGTGAATTAATAACAATCACTTGTTCCAAGCAGCATCGCATACAGTCACTTTAAAAGTACAGCCAGTGGTAACAGAAATAACTTCACTGCAGAATGAGCTGTTTGTGTAATAGGGGCAGGATGCACATCAACCATGCACCACAAGACAGTAGAAGTTCCCTTTAAAATGTCATTTGTTTATTATTTTAATCTGAGAAGTGAGCCAAATGTTTAAAGGAAAAGTTCCACATTTTTGGGAAATATGTTTCTTTGCTATCGAGCTAGGGGTTAGATGACAAGATTCATACCACCAGTTCAGTCAAACTTAATTTTCAAGATGCAACAGATGTTGTTTTGTGTCTCTTTGATGTAATTTTGTGTCTTTCTGGGATATTTTGTGTCTCTGACGTAATTTTGTGTCTTTTTAGATAGTTTGCGTCTCTTTGAAGTAATTTTGTATCTTTTTTGGATATTTTGTGTCTCTGTGATGTAATTTTGTGTCTTCTTAGATATTTTGTGTCTCTTTGATGTAATTTTGTGTCTTTTTAGGATATTCTGTGTCTCTTTGATGTAATTTTATGTCTTTTTTGGACATCTTGTGTCTCTTTGGTGTAATTTTGTGGGGTTTTTTTGGATATTCTGTGTCTCTTTGATGTAACTGTGTGTCTTTTTTGGATATTTTGTGTCTCTTTGATGTAATTTTGTTTCTTTTTTTTGATATTTTGTGTCTCTTTGATGCAATTTTGTTTCTTTTTTTGATATTTTGTGTCTTTTTAAGTAATTTTGTTTCTTTTTTTGGATATTTTTTGTCTCTGTAATTTTGTGTCTCTTTTGGACATTTTGTGTCTGATGTAATTTTGTGTCTTTTTTTTTGGATATTTTGTGTCTTTGATGTAGTTCCGTGTCTTTTTGGATATTTTGTGTCTCTTTGAAGTAATTGTGTGTCTCTTTGTGGTTGTTTTGCTCTCTTTAGTAGTTATTTTGTGTTTCTTTGCAGTTCCTTAGTGTCTCTTTGTGGTCATTTTGAGTCTCTTCCTGGTTGGTACAAGTTCATTTAAATGACATTTTGCAGATGAAGGACAGGGGGGCCCTAGGCTGGTCCCCAATAGGCTCCTTTAGTAATATATATAATACATTATTCAGTAATACATCCATGGATATGATATGTTAATGAGTAAACTGGAGCTAGTAGGAGGACTTTGTTATCTTTGGATAGAGCCAGGAAAACTGTTTCCCCCTGTTTCCTGTCTTTGTGCTAAGTTAAGCTAAACAACTGTTGGCTGTAGCTTCATATTTACCTGTCCTTCAGTATAAATGGACCTGCATTTGTATAACATCTTTCTGGTCATCCAACCACACAAAGCACTTTAATATTACATGTCACATTCACCATAGGAGATGCTGCCTGCTACTCAGCTTAAATATACTCACACTCCCATGGAACAGCAATCGGGAACAACTTGGGGTGCAATATCTTGCCCAAGGACACCTGCGCATGTGGACTGGAGGAGCTGGGGATCGAATCACCGATCACCACAGCCATCAAATGTAAGGCATTCTGCCCACAATTTGGGTGGTGTCATGTTTGACTGAGATGTGTTTCAGCATATAAATAACCAAGGTAGTGCAATCATTCTTTCTTCAAATCAGAAACATTGCAAAAGTTCAACATTATTTATCTCAAGCAGACCTTTAAAAAGTCACCCATGCCTTCATCTCATCAAGATTGGATTACTGTAATGCCCTGTATTAGGGGCTCAACCAAAAGGCCAGTTCCTGTCTCCAGCTTATTCAAAACTGCCTGACTTATAACAAATTTCAAGAGACAAAACCACATCACCATTGCCTTTGCAAAGCTACAATGAATACCTGTTGGGTATAGCATTGGGTTGGGTATAGCATATACTGATACTTTTTAAGTCCTACATGGCCTTGCTCCTACATACATTATAGATTTACCCCTGCGCTCCTCAGGTAGGAACCTCCTAACTGTTCCCACAGCCCATCTATTACAAAAGGAAAGTACATATTTTCCTGTTAGAGCCCTGCAGCTGTGGAACTCCCTACTTGAGGAACATAAGTTAGCAAACTCAGTATCTTGTTTTAAATCTCTCCTTTCTACAGAAGGGCTTTTTTTTTAACAGTAAATCTGCTGTTTGTCTAGTTTATATCCCTTTTTTATTTTTTATTGTACGCATTTTCATTTGTTGTAATTTATGTTTCTGCTATTTTTATCCTGACTGTGTATACTATTTCATCTTGTTCTGTAAAGCACTTAGTAATTTATTTTTGAGCGATACAAATTCAGTTTATTATTATCATTAGTATTATTATTTAGACATGAGAGTAGGATCAATTTTCTTATCTAGCTCTCAGCAAGAAAGTAATGATGCATGTTTCCCAAAATGTCAAACTATTCTTTTAACTTGAAGTCTGATTTTTAATGACTGACCACATACAAAATTTTATATGTAAATACTGTAATACCTTTAAAAAATATAAAGCCACAGACTGGTGATATTACAAACCATAATTACGTTGTTTGTTTTTTTTTTACTGGCCCACAATTCATTTTAAATACATTCATAAAATATAATTAAATGTTTCGCCACTTAAAAAACAGCCAATCAGATTGTTGCCTTTAAAATAAATAGACTGTTAACAGTTTATACAAAGTAGCAACACAAAAAAGTAAAATAAATAAAAAGCATTAGATGCCCAGCGAGCTAAAAGGAAAAAAACTGACCTGTGACTAAAGCTAACATATCTATCTCTCTCTCTCTCTCTCTCTCTCACACACACACACACACACACTCACGTATTGCATTTAATCACATCGGACATGCACACGTGTGATGTTTGACATGATGTAGAGCTTGTCAGGCTGCAAAGTGGAACATGCAGAGGCTATTTAAACAACCACCACAAACTGACGAGATGTCTGAATCCTAACTGGCTTGCTGGCCATCCGACTACCTGAGTTACAGGCCTTTGATTGATTGATTGACTCTATAACACAATAAGTGACTGATTACCACCAATCAAAATAAAAGCAATTGGCTGAAGAGTGCCTGAAACTGACAACTTAGTGACAGATTGAATGACAGGTTTGTTAACTACTCAGCTCAGCAATCCTTCTCCGATCACTGGAGGCTAGAGGTTACATTTGTACAACACGTACTGTCATTTCATTCGCAACAAAGATTTGAATTCATGCGCTACAAAGCAACTAGAATCAACAGGGTAAATTTCACATCCAATCCGACTGTGCAAAGATAACACACATTTATATGTGATGACGGAGGAACAGGAGGGATGAGAGTATTGTGACTCTGGTGAAGCTGTGTTAACAGATGCAAGACGGCAACATGCTACTAAAAAGATAAATATTTTAGAGCACAAGTCGACACACAGAGCATGCATTGCTGTTTGGGGAAACCCAGCACGCTGTACATACCGTGTGTATGTACCTCAGTTGGAAACAACCTCAATTATTAATATTCACTTTTCAGGCGCTGAAACTCAATAATTATGTTTGGTCCAACAGTAACTACAGGGTGTGTGTGATGCAGCAGGTAGTTAACTTCTTCCACTAATAGAAAAACAACATCACATATGTTTAAATAATCACTGCAGCTATAAAATGCTGAAGTGAAACATGATGCAGAAGAAGAACTGAGTCCATGTAGTTCTGTTGACGGCTCTTTAGGGTGGATGTTGATGCAAACCTGCTAAATATTTCAAGAAGGTAAAAGTACTGGTGTCCTCCTCATATTCATTCAGCAGTGAGCAGAAACAGCTACAGAAAATAGAAAAATAACATATTAAATAAATGAGTATTTCAGTAACTACTGCAAAATATATCTGCAAAAGGCCCACTGCTTGCATTGCGTGCTAACTGTGTGTCATGTTTACATTTTGGGTCGGCAACAGCTTGTTTTTCGTGTGTCAAACTCTACTGCAAATGTAACTGGTTGACACCTGGAGTAAAGCAATTAATACCAGTGACTCACAGGCAAAATCTCCCCCTCCATCTTTCCCATTTCTCTCCCGCTCTCCTTCTCTGCTCACAACTGGAAGCTTTCAGCAGGAAAACCCGCTCTTTAATAATTTGTATTCATGTGTCATTGCGCTGGCTACGGGCACTTTTGGCTCTCAGATATGGCTGCTGATCCAACAGGCGCACTAAAACACCATCAACTGAAATGCAACGAAACAAGCATGACAGTCAAAAAACGAGTTATCAGCAAAAATAATCAGCTAACAGCAAACACACAGCGACACGTGTAAAACGTTACACCGACGGTACAGTGTGAGCAACAGCCTGAGAGAGCAAAATGTGTTAGTGTCTCACATGCATGGATGGATAATGAGACGATGGGCCCCTGGGCACAAACAAGTAAAAGCCCTTTCCTCCTACATAGGACCAAGACCCAAGACTGAGAGACTTTTTCCATTTCTCTGTTGCAGGGCTGCAACCAGCAGTTACTGTCATTGTTGATTACTTTCTTGATTAAGTGATAAGTTGTTTGGTCTATTAAATATTAGAATATTCCCAAAGCCTAAGATGATGTTCTAAAATGTCTTACTTTGTCCACCACTCAAAGACTTTCAGGTTAATGTCATAGACGAGTAAAGAAACCAGCAAATATTCACATTTAAAAAGTTGGAATTAATTTTACTTACTTACGCAAACCAATTCTTCGATCATCAAATTAGATGGTGAAAAATGTTATAGTTGATGACTCATCAATTAATCACTGCAGCTCTTTTATCTCTCCCTCTGTAACTCTCTGTCATTGCAGCTCAGCTTTGTATCTCTTTGTGGTTGTTTTGAGTCTCTTTGTAGTCTTTTTGCATCTCTGTGGCCATTTTGCAATCCTTTTAGGTCATTCTGCGTCTCTCTGAGGTCACTTTGCATCTGTCTCTGGTTGTGTCTGTTTATTGTGGTTTAGTCTTTTTTCTCTCTCATTGTGACCGTTTAAATCACTTTTCATAAAGAAATGTTGACAGTCACTTCACACAGAAGCTCTGGCCCAGGCGCCCAAGATGTTAGAGGCCCCAGCAGGTGCTTTCATGCAACATGCAGCACACATACACCCACTCACACATGCACATACATCCCGAGGCTGGCTAGTGGCTAACATATGTTCATCGTGGTTGAGCAGCAACAACCTGTTTGGCACTAAGATTACTGACCTCCTCCTGCTTTTCTCCAGTGTTTCCTCGCAGCAGGAGAGACGAGCTTCAAGTCTTCCATGTCTTTGTTTGAGTATGTATGTTTGTTTATTGTAAATCCGTCTGAAGAGCAGATATGCGTCTGCTGTCACCATGTGTTAATGTGTGTGTCTAACAGCCCAAATCCCCACCGCCACGTCAGAACAGTTGTAGTAACACGTCAGGTCCCCAGTCCATAGCTGTCTGAGCCACTGCGAACACGGCCGCCCCGAGCGTAGCGGACAGCCCCCACACTGCCATCTTCACCATCCTGTTCCCCTTCCCCCACAGCTGGCCTCGGTCTCGGGGCAAAGCTGCTTCCAGACCTGTGTGTCGAGAGGCTACGAGCACAGAACAAGGAGGAGCGGTCAGACTGTGAGGAGCGGAGACATGCAGGGGTCAAGAGGATTCATGATGCTGGAAGCTGAACCAAAAGGAGGATCAAGCTGCATTCTGTTACTAGGACTGAAAACAAAATGGGGGTCAAGGGATGTCAAAACACACGGAGCAGAGAGAAGGAGGGGGCAAAAGTGTTAAATAACCAATCCTGCTCCATGATCTTTACTAAGCAACGCTCTCACTTTAATTAACTAGAGGCCCAAATAGTTATGAACTCCACTTAAAGTTTCACTTCACACGTCAACCAACATTCCTCCCATGTAGACAGCAGGTTGTCTCTTACTGACTCCCATTTATTGTCTGTTACGCACCTCATCCTGAATGCTGCTAATTGAATTTTGATGAAACTGCAGGGAATGATGTGCATCAATTTTAATATTACACTGTTTGGCCTGAGGGGAATATTACAGCATATTTTTTGATTGCCTGTACATCACAGACAATATGTCAGACACCTCTGATCAGATTGCCAGAAAACCGACGGGAATAGAGCCGCTCTTTGTTCTGTTCTGGCATATTTAAATATGCACTTGATTGGTCTGATGGGTGTACTACATCAGTTGTTTACTTGTTATTGATTGGCCCAAAGGGGGCAGCATTTGTGGGGGATGACATATTTATTGCCTTGTTCTGAGGATTTGGGTTCCTCACTAAGGCACCAAAAAATGTGGAAAAATGTGAACCTATCAAACAAATTTCATGTTTGAAATGTTTGTTTTTTACAATCTCACAGTCGATAGTCACTCATCCCAAACTTCAAAGAGCATCCAATAATAATTCACTTTTATTTCACTCATCTGCACGTGTGTCTGTGCTGTCTGTGCATCTGCAGTCCTTCTTCAGAGTCAGTAATAAAATTATAGTTACTATTTTTACCGTGTCTGGAGGTGGTGGAGCCCTGGGCCTTGGTGAGGCGTTGGAGAACAGAGTCGGGCCTCTGGTGGAGGGTGGAGAGCTGAAATGCTTGGAAGGTGCTGATTGACAGGCTGTAGAAAGATAACAGAGGAAGGGAGGGATGGAAAGAGGAAGGGAGAGTTAGTCAGAGTCGGGTTTAAGGTGAAGCACGGACAGCTGGTTTGACATGAAGGGATGGATTGAAGGATCAGCTGATGGATAAAGACGTGCGAGCAGAAAAGTGAGAGGCAACGTGGGAGTTTTGCTAACTCAGTCGCTCCTGTATATCGGAAGCTATAGGAGTAATGCATTATGGGACATCGTTCAGTCAAGGTCTTGTGTAAGTGATGTCACTTCCTCTCCTGAACAATGACTGTGAGTAACACTGAAGGACAAAGAGAAGGAGACTGATGAAGAGAAAATGGATACACTGAGAGAAAGTGTAGTTGTGCATCTAATGTTTCCTCCTCAACAATAAAAACACTCTCTCTCACACACACACACACACACACACACTAAATGGCCTGTGCATGTCAGCAGCACTACATGTTTGTAGAGCACCCCCTCTTGGTGACTGAGCGAATTACATCACACCTCCAGAAGTCAATATAACTGGTGGAATATAACAAAATAAATTTACTCAAGTACTGTACTTAAGTTCATATTTGAGGTACTTGTGTTTCACTTGAGTATTTACTTATCATGGCACTTTATACTTCTACTCCACTACAATTCAGAGGGAAATATTGTACTTTTAACTACACTGCATTTATTTGACAGCTTTAGTTCACAAGATTTTTACACATGAAACAAATTAAGAGTTTATAAAATGTGATGCTTTGTTGAAAATTAAACTACCCAACAGTATATTTTCAATGCCGAGCTGAAGCAATTAATCGATTGACTAAATTGGCATATATTTTGATATTTGTAATTTTCCTTGCAAAAATGAAAAACATTTCATGGTTCTAGTTTGTCATAGGGGAAAATTTGCCAATCTTTCTTGTAATTACTTTAGTTTATTTTTAATAATTGAGAGGGAGAGTTCTGTATTGAATACTTTTACTTTAAACATTTCTAAATACTTAGTTTTACTTAAGTTACACTCACAGTGTGGTATTCATACTTTTCTAAAGTAAAGGATCTGAATACTTCCTCCACCGCTGTTCAATACACACCACCACAAAATATCTGAGTAAACTTGTGGTTGGACTTTTGTAGTTGAGTCTTGTGTCTCAAACTGTTGAGCAAAAAAAAAAAAGGAAAAGTACAGGAGCAATTTAAGTAATTTATTAGCTGTTTGACCCACACTAACAGACAACAATAGTGATTATGGATCACAATCGTTTGTCATTTATAAGCAAAAATGCCAAAATTTGACAAGTTACAGCTTCTTCAATGTGAACACTTACTGATTTTCTCTGATAAAGTCATTTAAAGATAATATGGGAGAATGTGATGAGCATTTTTTACAGTTTTGTGACATTTTGTAGAATAATCAGTTGATTGTGTAATCAAAAAATCATTTACTGATTCATTTATAATTAATATAAGCCATTGCGCATCAAGCTCTGCCAATGATGGCAAGAGAAAAGTAACATGTGTGCCTGTACTTTTATATTTTGCCAACTTGCCTGGATAGATTTAAGTGAATCGTAATGCAACAAGTAAATTTTATTTATGTAGCACAGTGGGTTTTACATCCTCTGTCCTTAGACCTTTGATCTAGATCATGTAAAACTCAAACATATGGATGAATGTGCTCATAATAATGATTAATACTGAAGTATGTGACCCAGCATGAAACGTTTTTAAGCCTCATGTGTCCATTAAGCACCAATCGCTGATGTGTTCATTGAAAAGTATTAACATTATCATTACTAATATCCATTTTTATTTCATTTCTTGTCCCCTCACCTCTTGCGTGACTGCAGTGCTGCACGTTTGGCGAGTACAGATGGAGGGTACTGCTCAAAGAGGTCCTGCGCCTGACCAATCAGAAGTTCGTATGGGAGGTCCTGGGGGATGCGCGAGAGGAGGTGGTGGACCATGGCCATGTCGCACTCTGTCTTCTTCACCTCCTTCTCTCTGTACAATACAATCTAAAGACAGGAATAGGAGTTAACTCTGAACAAAGTGCACTCTGATTAACCTTGGAGCAAATGTAAATTAGAATCTACATACTGGGCTGCTTCGGTAATACAAGTGAGGCAGTGAAATAGGCAGACGAAGAGTTAACCCCCCATGCTGTGCGCTGCACTCAGCCTTGGAGGAAACATGAACTACATTCTGCTTTGTTGTTTCAAACACTTCAAACAGACCTCTCCCTCTGCCCAGCCCCTGCACACAAACACTAAAACATCCTCAACTGCAAACGAGCAAAATGTGCTCAATTGTACAACTAATCAACGTGCTGTTGAAAAGGCCTTTTCACACTCAAACACTTGAAAATAGGATGCATGTACACACACATAAATCACATACATGTTCCAGTAGTTAACATTTTCCACAAAACAGCCGGTGTGAACACACAGAGGAACAAGTTTCACAGAAAAATGAGTGTAAACAGTCACAAATCAAAATGCATTCCCCTTGTAATCTGCTTCTCCTTCTGAGTCAAACATGAGTCGGCTCTCCCTGTCATTCTGTTTCCTGATGCAGTCCTCGTCCTTTTCCCTCTCTTCCCTCTTTTATCTCTCCCTCTGTAACCCTCTGTCACTCTCTCTCTCTCATCTGTTCATTAGGAGGTATCTAATTAACTAGTCCAGTGACTCCACAGTACTCTGCCTCACTGTGCGCATGAGTATATGAGTGTGTGTGTGTTTGGCAGCATGTATTCACATGTGAGTGTCCTGGATTACTGACAAAACAAAGTCGCTGCCTCTTGTTCATTTCCTGTCGGCGTCTATGCCTTCTTACCGTGGCGGCGAGGTAGATGGGCATCAGTGGGTGTGAGGCTAGGAAGAAGTCGTACAGTCTCATGGTGTGTTTGAAGTCTGACAGCACGTGGCCGTACCATGTGATGAGCCAGGACAGCGCGAAGATCGTTCCCACCTCCGCTCTAATAGAGAAGGCAAATATATGAAGAGATGTAAACAAATACAGGCCACTAACAAGGACTGTTTCTTTTTTATCTTAATATAACCTTTATTTAACCAGGAAAGCCTAGCTGATATAACAAGCTCTTTCTCAAGAGTGTCCAGGCCCAGATGAGCAACAGTAAGTTACAGATAACACAAAATACGTAACAAGAGAGCAATATGAAATAAAAATGCAATTATAAAATCACTAAGTAAATGTCTGGTGGGAATAATATGAAGGTATATGTACAGATTACACTGTTTTCCTATCTTCCAGACAGCAAGTGGCTTCAGTTCATTTCAAGCTGCTCACATCACAAAGCGCAAATAACTCTGAATACTGCACACACTGTAATTAAAATGAATAAAACCAATGGCTGCATCGAACACAGAACAATCATTGTGAAAACTAAACGCACACCAACAGGTGTACAGTAATGTCAAGGATAAGCAACTAGTTAGTGGGATAAAATGCCCCCCCCCCCCCCCCCCCCCTACCTCTACAAATTTAGGGTTCTTACACGAGACAGAATACACCAGTGCAGTCGCAGTGTAGATCCATGTCTTCCATGTCTTTCCAGACTCATGGAACATATGTAGTGAAGACTTCGAAGGAATTTAATAAAAGTAATGGTGAAATGTAAGTTTTCACTATATTGACATGCATATTTCAAGTAAATAATTTCCAGTGAGAAATATGCCGCCTTCACTTACAGACTATTTCTACAGAGGAGTCGTCACACGGTGCAACAACAGTCACCTAAAGCTCAATATCAGCAACACCAATGAGCTTGTGGTGGACTACCAGAGGAACAACAGAGCAGAACACAAAGTTGTAGCCATGACAGTAGACAAAGCTTCAAATATGGACATTGCTGCAAAGATGCTACATATTCTAGAACATGGACACTTCACACACATCTTCAACCCAGCAGCGCAGAAGATCTACATAGTCAGCACAGTTTCAAGGTGAGCACCCAAGACTAGTGTCACCAATTCAGTTCTTGACCAAATGTCTTGTCTACTGTTCCTGAGTTATGGCGTTGAATAATGGCCAGAAACACTGTGATGTCACAATTAACTTGACCTTTGACCTTTTGAATGAAAACCGTAATCACATTATCACTTCCTCCTGTTAAACATTTGTGTGAAACTTTAAACTGTTGACTTACGGCCAAAAACTTGTTTTTTGAGGTCACAGTGACCGTTGACTTTTGACCATGACACCAAAATCTAATCAGTTCATTGTTGAGTCCAAGTCCAAGCGTTCCCGAGATATTGATGTATAAGAATGGGACAGATGGACAACCTGAAAAAATAATGCCTCTGTCCGAGGCTGTTTCCGTCACAGAAGCATAAAATAATAGTCAAAGCAGAGGCTGAGATTCGATGATTTTTAATCCCAGTATGGTTCGAGCTCCTGATATGTTGCATCTAATGATTCCCAAAATGCAATTCAACTGTGTGTTTTGGTTGGACCCTCCCTGAGAAACATAGGCCTAATGTTTTTTTAAATGATCAGTTGAATTGGGTATCGAGAACCATGGATCTCACTGGTCTTGCTATCGACAACTAAATTTAAGGTATTGTGACATGCCTAAATATGACTAGTATTTTTCTTGATTTATAAACTGATCTTAATTCGTTTGGCTTAATCCAAGGATGATGAAACACAACGATTTCTAAAGAACGGCCTTGTGAATTTTAAAGAATAATCCATTTTCTTTACCTTCACATACTGTTTAAAACTTAAAACCCTCCTTTGCTCTTCCTCTGTATTTCTTTGTTGTGTGCAGACATAAAGAGGTTGAAATTGTTGACAGAATCTCAAGTAAATTGGATATTCTTAGAGGTAGTTGATAAATATTAGATAGGAACATTCAGGGAGGAAGCGGGATGGGTACAAGAGGAAGCGAGTGACAGGCGAAAGGAAATGGGTGGAAAACGTGATGGACAGGGGGAGGGGTAAAGAGAGGGCGCAAAGGGCAAGGAGCGCGTGTGATGAGAGGGACATAAAAGAAATATGACGAAGTGGGAGAGAGGGTGAAAACAAAAGGAACAAAAAAGAAGTGGGAGCGAGAGAAAAGGGAAAGAAGAAAAGAGGCAGAGATAAGAAGGCAGGTAAGGGGAAGTGGAAGTGCTCACAAAAAAGAACATTCCAAACTTTGAAGTTGGGTGTTGTTTATCCTGCCGTTTTTCCGAGAGTGCCGTGTCTTGTTCTTTTTTTTTTGTGCTTTTTGTGTTTGTGTGAGCTTGTATGTGAGTAGACGGGTAATTTGCAAATATGGAGGATGCCAGCACAGCATCAATTATGAACAGGCAACAAGACAGCAAATGCACTGTCAACACACACGGGCACGCACACACACACTTATGCACATATATTGAAATACCTTTGAGGACAATTTATTGAGTTGCAAACGTCCCAAATCCTAGTCGTCGCCACACACCCCGACATTAACCTACAGTAACTGGTTGTATCTTAGATTGTTTTTCTGTTGGTGTTTCAATAAAAAGCAAAAAGATCATGAATCATTTTTTGGCTAATTACACCTCACAGATAAAGGTAAATGTGGTGCACACCTTGGTGGGACAGAGAAGACTCGGAAACAGCTGTTGGACCATCTGACATGAGAACTCCCAAATGAGACCACTACTGATGTACTGATGAGTTCCAGTTCAAACAAGACACTGAGCTCTTTGTCTTTCTGTGAAGCTGACAGGTGAAGATCAACACATTGATGCCCTCTAGTGGTGATTACTTACATTACAGCATGTCCAAAGTGACTTACAAAAGGTACACCAATCAGCCAAAACATTAAAACCACTGACAGGTGAAGTGATTAACATTCATCATCTAATTACAAATGCAATGTCCTGCTGGGAAACCTTGATTCCTGGCATTCAGGTGGATGCCACTTAACACACATCACCCACACAAACACCGCTGCAAACCAAGTCCACCCCCCTCAAGTATGGCACCGTTTGGAAATGGCCTGAGGAAAGTGACAAAAAGCTCAAGGCATCACCCAGGCCTCCATATTAGCCAGATCCCATTCCAATTGAGCATCTGTAGGACACGACACTACACCATCTTGCAACCCACGGGACTGAAAGAATATGCCACCAACACCCTGGAGCCAGACATCACCCCCAGAGGTCCTGTGTCCATGCCTCAACAGGTCAGAGCCAAGTCTGAACCAAGGAGGCTTGACCCTGGATCAGGGGTACCCCTAGGGTAACAGCACCTCTCATGGATGTTCTCAGCATTGTGCATTCAAATTTGAAAATGTATTTTTCCTCAAAAAGACAGGCAGAAGTGTTTCTTGTTTCAAGAAATGAGGCATAAGTGCTAGCGATTACTGGGCAGCAACAGAACGTTTTAAAATTGAGTGTATGTGTGTGTTGGTGTGTGTGCATGTGTGAGTAAAATGAGCACTTTGATGATAGATGGAGCAGATTGCACATTTGTCATTCCTACGATCAATCGCCAACACTCACAGCCGTCTGCTGGCTTGGATGTGCACTTATTCAGACAGTCCTTCCATCCTTCCGGCTTTCTCCTTCTCTCTGTCCTCCACGTTGCCTCCCTCTCTCACCTTATCCTCTCTGTCCCTTTCTTGAGTCTCTTTCATCTTAATCCTTTCTCACACTCCTCTCTCTGTTTCCTCCCTCCCTGTCTCTCTACTCCACTCTTTCTGAAATACTTCCTGCGTCTTGATCCTCTCATTATTGTTCTGTGTGTGTGTGTGTGTGTGTGTGTGTGTTTACCTGATCATGAAGTCATGGAGTTCTGTATCAACCTGTTCCAATATAGGCATCAGGTAGTTTAAAATGTGTTTAGTGCTGTCCATGGTAGGATCCATGAAATCCCTACAGACAGAGAAAACACACAGACGTTAAAGAAATATTACTGCAAAATAATGTGAATTCTAAGCTGATTAATATGCCTCAATAGATGGATTTATTAAATGTGTTTTCAACCTGAGATGGTGATTGGACAGAGTGTCCAGCATGGCGATGGCCATCCGCTCCCCGACAACCAGCAGCAGAGTGACGGCCACATCATGGTAGCCTTGGTAGTAATGGAGCTGAGGGGTGCGTTTCAAAACCTCCAGTATGATGTCAATGAGCTGCTCCTGAAGCACAGATCTCTCTGCGGCTGGCATACCTGAGGAACGGCGAAGGATCATAAATATACAGTACAGGCCAAAAGTTTGGACACACCTTCTCATTCAATGCGTTTTCTTTATTTTCATGACTATTTACATTGTAGATTCTCACTGAAGGCATCAAAACTATGAATGAACACATGTGGAGTTATGTACTTAACAAAAAAAGGTGAAATAACTGAAAACATGTTTTATATTCTAGGTTCTTCAAAATAACCACCCTTTGCTCTGATTACTGCTTTGCACACTCTTGGCATTCTCTCCATGAGCTTCAAGAGGTAGTCACCTGAAATGGTTTTCCAACAGTCTTGAAGGAGTTCCCAGAGGTGTTTAGCACTTGTTGGCCCTTTGCCTTCACTCTGCGGTCCAGCTCACCCCAAACCATCTCGATTGGGTTCAGGTCCGGTGACTGTGGAGGCCAGGTCATCTGCCGCAGCACTCCATCACTCTCCTTCTTGGTCAAATAGCCCTTACACAGCCTGGAGGTGTGTTTGGGGTCATTGTCCTGTTGAAAAATAAATGATCGTCCAACTAAACGCAAACCGGATGGGAAGGCATGTCACTGCAGGATGCTGTGGTAGCCATGCTGGTTCAGTGTGCCTTCAATTTTGAATAAATCCCCAACAGTGTCACCAGCAAAACACCCCCACACCATCACACCTCCTCCTCCATGCTTCACAGTGGGAACCAGGCATGTGGAATCCATCCGTTCACCTTTTCTGCGTCTCACAAAGACACGGCGGTTGGAACCAAAGATCTCAAATTTGGACTCATCAGACCAAAGCACAGATTTCCACTGGTCTAATGTCCATTCCTTGTGTTTCTGGGCCCAAACAAATCTCTTCTGCTTGTTGCCTCTCCTTAGCAGTGGTTTCCTAGCAGCTATTTGACCATGAAGGCCTGATTCGCGCAGTCTCCTCTTAACAGTTGTTCTAGAGATGGGTCTGCTGCTAGAACTCTGTGTGGCATTCATCTGGTCTCTGATCTGAGCTGCTGTTAACTTGCGATTTCTGAGGCTGGTGACTCGGATGAACTTATCCTCAGAAGCAGAGGTGACTCTTGGTCTTCCTTTCCTGGGTCGGTCCTCATGTGTGCCAGTTTCATTGTAGTGCTTGATGGTTTTTGAGACTCCACTTGGGGACACATTTAAAGTTTTTGCAATTTTCCGGACTGACTGACCTTCATTTCTTAAAGTAATGATGGCCACTCGTTTTTCTTTAGTTAGCTGATTGGTTCTTGCCATAATATGAATTTTAACAGTTGTCCAATAGGGCTGTCGGCTGTGTATTAACCTGACTTCTGCACAACACAACTGATGGTCCCAACCCCATTGATAAAGCAAGAAATTCCACTAATTAACCCTGATAAGGCACACCTGTGAAGTGGAAACCATTTCAGGTGACTACCTCTTGAAGCTCATGGAGAGAATGCCAAGAGTGTGCAAAGCAGTAATCAGAGCAAAGGGTGGCTATTTTGAAGAAACTAGAATATAAAACATGTTTTCAGTTATTTCACCTTTTTTTGTTAAGTACATAACTCCACATGTGTTCATTCATAGTTTTGATGCCTTCAGTGAGAATCTACAATGTAAATAGTCATGAAAATAAAGAAAACGCATTGAATGAGAAGGTGTGTCCAAACTTTTGGCCTGTACTGTATAACATCTCAATACAGAGAAAAACACACCCAAAAACAATTTAGAAAGGCTTGTGACTGTCTGTGTGGTGAACAGGTAAACACAGATGATCTGACACTATTCTGAGTGCAGATGTGGTATGCTGCATGGTATACCTTTAACTTCTTAGTTTTCTTGCACCTTTAAACAGCAAAAAGACAAATCAAAGACTGACTTTGTTGAGCGGCTTAGTATACAGACAGAGATCAACAAGTATCTAATGTTGTGAGTCCAACTTTACTTCATTCCCCGCTGTTTCTTACAGTTGTTTTTTTTCTGATAATGTGTTGCTTCCTCCTGGCATAAATATTCACATATAGTCAAAATCGCAATTACCTGGGACTGAACTGGCAGCCTCTCTGTTAAATAAGACACTTTTATCTGTCTCTTTCCCCACATTGTGATTTTAGCTGACAACACAGGTGTCTAGTGACACAAGAATCTTCCCTGGCGCAGCTTTTACTCAGTTCATTAAATATTAAACCTTGTCAGATATCTGCATGTTGATATACGCACGGGGGTTACAGTTTGATAAATGGAACTGTGAGCTTCACTGCTGTCTTCAGAGATACAACACAGACACACACACACACACACAAACACACACACACATTCACCTTTAGGGAACCGCTTCATGGACCTCCTGACATCCAGGACTACTTGGTTGTAGTCCTTGTGGTCCTCCCTAACATCTCGACCTATAACAGCAGAAATGCTATTATTACTGTTGTCAGTATTAGTAATGTTAACAGTAATATGTAGTATACATCTACCCAGTAAATACCAGTATCAATCAACCACTTACCAGGTTTATTTGGTAGATCGTACACATTGATGTTCAGTAGTTTAGGCCAGACTTTCCTCCTCAGTTCATCAGTGAGCAGTCCTCCCCTACTGGCTGCTGCTCTCCTCAGGGTCTCAATGTCCACTGGATCACTGTCAATTCAAAAGTCAGATTAGGACACTGTTCAGTTCGATGCACTACTTTTAAGTCCGCCAACACAGCAAAAACTCTCCAAGGTAACTGTGTCCATTACGAATAAACTCTCTTCAGGAGTTAAGTGCAATTTCTATTGATTTTAGTGCAGTAATGTTACATACCTATGACTCTTAAAAGCATGATGTGACAATAAATTACCTACTGAAATGGATTTTTATGAAGCACAGAATGCTTTAAACTTGGGTGATATTAAATTCTTCTACAAAGACAGAATTTGAGCATAGATTACCTGCATTCAGGATTTCAAGACTGACTAAATATAAAAGGCATAACATATATATATAACTTAAAAACTGAATCTAGCTCAAAGAATAACTTGTATAAAAAGCAAAGATCTCTTTGTGCTCAGCTGAGATCTGGTATTCCAACTTTGTCTGTTGACACCGGACGTAACATTAATCTGGACACAGAAAAGCGGATCTGTCACATGTGTTGTCTAAACAATATACAGTAAATTTCATTTTGTTTTCTACTGTCCTTTTTTATTATGAATATTTGGTTAGTAATATAAAAGTTGTAACAGATTTTGTAAACAACAGACGCACAAAAAACTGATAACTATTCACATATGAAATGTATAAATTAGCTGGGAGAAAGCCTGGGAGAAGAGGAAAAAATCTTGTTACTGAGATTGAAATCTGTAAATATTTGGTCGTTCCTTATATGAACATTTATTTGGGATATTCTTTTTGTTTTGTTTCTGGTTATTTGTAATTTTCCCCTTTCTTTTTGCACATTTTGTATATTCAAGACTGAGAAGGTTTATGAAAACTAATGGTGTCTTATAATCCCATATGGGATTGGCAAAATGTTTGGCATGACACTAACAATCAATCTCATAATAGATTCTTCTAAGGCACTTTTGCACACTTTCCCATTCGACACACTTTTTAAAAGGATTTTTTTGGACAATTTCACACTCAATAAGTCAAATTCCATTCATTTATCAATTTCTTTATTCACTCCACATCTGCCTCACACTGTGGCAGCACCATGTGTGTCCACATGTCTAAGTCATATGGACAGAGAAAACTGTATTTCTTGTGCAATTAAATGTGAATTCACAAAATCAGCCTGCTCAGTTCTGCATTAGCTTTCCTGTGCCATTTCTCCATCAAGTCCCACATGTTTCCTGACACTAATGCCTTCATGATCCTCGTCACACTATTCCTCTGGGCTCATGTGAGTAATCTTCATGTGTGAAATTAGCTTAGCAAGGAGTGATGAAGGTCACTAACTAGGGATAAATGCATACCATCTAATTGTAGAACAGCAAACACCAGAGGGAGGAGCTTTCCCACCTGGGAAACACATCCTGTGGCCAACTGCTCTAGTGCTTAACGGAGGCATTTTGTATGATGGAAACTGTCAGTTTTTTTTTTTGTTGTTGAGATCTGTAGAAATATATTAAGGCAGATTTTTAAGGAAAGCTATTGTGGGGTGAGAACCTTGTATCTACTGGGCAAACCTGAACACCCAGAGTCTTGTGTTCATTCACTGTTCTGGTGCTCTTTCAGTTTTATTAATCATAATAGCTAAATTGTATGTATTTGTTTGTAAGTATTTCTCATAAATCTCACAAGGAAGAGAAAGCATTCTTAACAAGCAACTGCAGCAGATAATTATCATTTTAACCTGATCAAAGCCTGATGGATCTCAGCCAACTTCTGTTTCCTCCCACAGTCCTGTTCTGTAAAAAAAGGACAGAGATGAGGAAGAAAGAAAAGAAATACATGTCAGAAAAGGAGGGATGAAATATAAAAGTGAACATTTTGGAGGAATTAAAAAGGACAGCACAGTATCATCTTGATGTCACAGAGGGTAGCAATCACATACTGGAGACACACATACAGACACACATTCACAAAAACAGTTTTTAGGTTTGGGACAAATAATAAACACACAATTAATGGATGCCATACATTAACTGTAAAGTGTCACTGTTTTTCTTCAACATTTAAAGCAGTGGTTCCCAACCTTCATCCTTAACAGATCCCTTTCCTGGTGCTGAGTGAACTGATGACCCCTGACTAAGTGACTTATCTTATGGATATTTTATATTATATTCAATGTATTACAATAACAGCACAGAAAAAACTGCTAAACTGTGCAATTAAACCAAACAGTGAATGCATAAACTGCAGAAGTTTGTGTAAGACACACAATTTGGGTTAATTTTGAGCAGATTACGTCCTGTGAGTGTTGCATTAGAGATTAGTTTTCCTGATAATTTTACAAACCTTTACGTCTTCTTTTTTGACAAATTAAGTTTTTTCTTCTCCATGATGCTTGCCCATTGTTCTATTACCTCTCTGACTGTTTTAACGGTGTACTTTTCTAATGCTGAACAAGGCTGTGTAGCAGAAAGTGAAAGCTCTGTGACTATAGCTTGTGTTCACATCATCACTGCGCAGTTATCCTATAAGTTTATATCTTGAATAATAAACTTATTAATCTTCTCTTACATCCTATAAAATCAAGACCACCTCGTGACCCCAGTTGGACCCCCAAGATGGGAACCAGTGATTTTACAAGAACATTTGGTAATTTTGTAGAACAGACAGAATAGATTTGAAATGTTACCTCGTTCAGTTACTATTGAATAATTCTTTTGACTACTACCATTTAGTCATGAAAACAATGCTGCCATAGCAATGATGAATTACTAACTGATCATAATGACTCATTAATATAACCACAGTTATCATATGTGTGCTCCTGAATGCAGTGAGTTGGAACACATTCAAAATAAGGTGTTAAATGTTAACATAGCTTAAAGAGTTCATCCTAAATTCAGTGTTGACTGCAGCCATCTTCCATCTTCCTCTGTCTGTCTGCCAGATGCAACTTTCCCAACTGTACAAGTTGGCTGACAGGCTGCCACGCAAGCACCAGTGGCATACAGGAGGCCAATGTTTACTTAGGCAACAATGTAAACAAAAGGGCAACAGGCGGTTAGATACAGGTTAGGACGACAGTTGACAACTCGTGATTCGTGTTAAGTGGTTTGTGTCAGCTGGCTGCAGTGATAGTATTAAGATCACTGGCATTTCGCCACATAAGACTCGACTGGTCAAGTTTCTGTCTGACAACTACACGCACAGAATATAGATATATGAATATACAGGGTGGTTATGATGTTACAACTAGCGTTAGCTTTGCCTGGCTAGCCTGTATGTATGTTTAGAGTACGTTTATTAAACACTACCTAACGTTAGCTAACATAATCTGTTGATTGACTTACCTCTTGTGACAGATCCATTCCCATTCACTCCAGCTCCTGCGTTTTGTTTCTTCCTCTTGAGCCTTTTCATCCCCTTTAAAAGTTCACAACCAAATGACGAAGTCTGTGTTGTGCCATAAGCAAGTTAACAAATAAAAGTATGTCTCTTAATAGGTAAAAACAGTGATAATATTTGGCTATACGTAAACGTTTCCCTCAACAGCTGTCCCTGAGAGAATCAACCTAACCTGGAATCTCCACGGTACGCTGTGATTGGACGGAAATGACATGTGACCCAGTGCACGAATACTATTGGCTGTCATCGACTAGCACTGCAAGAAGACTTGACTGTAGTTTTGTAGTGATATTTGAACAGCGTGGGCAGTGCTTATTGTATTTAGTTTAGTTTAGTTTTATTTTCTGATGACTTTCACTTGATGATAACGTGATTAGAGACACAATTATTTAATCTATGTTTTCACCATTTTCATTTTCAAGACGACAGTACAATGCTAAGTAGCAGCTGACTGCTGGGAAAGATAGAATATTAGTGTGAACTATAAATAATAGCATGTTAATGTGATAGTATAAATGGACCTGTAAGTGCATGTGATATGTGCAATATTTTTTCTTTTTCTGTCTCTTTTCTTAGTGAAAAAATATACCTAATCACAACGAGAAAAAAAAAAATAACACTGACATGAAGCACTTGCTTCATGTGCATCACAACACAGCAAAAACACAGTACCTACTGAAATTACTGATATTTTTAAATTGGTTTATGTTTGATTAACCTTAATTTATTGGACTGGATTAAAGTGCAAAGGTGGGATCTGTGTTGCAAAGGCATGATTGAACTCACAGTAAAGCTATGTTAATAGAGCCATATAGTGCTGATGCAGGGGAAATCCATGGTCTGAATGCTCCTAATTTGCTTCTGCAAACCAGTTTCCTGGATGTGGGGTGAAGGGTCATTTAAGGGCATACAGAAGCCGTAGTGCAGTTTAATGCTGCCCTGAGTGTTGCCTCTCAGGTCATGAGTGATTGCATAGTGTCAAATCCAAACACCATCTACAGCTTTGGATCCAATAAACAAATACCACATTTAAGTAAAGACAGGACTTCTTCTCCAGACTACAAGAAGACCAAAACTGGAAAAGGTGTGATTCTAGGAGGAACACATGCATAAGTATGCAGTATTTGCACAAGTATTTAGGTCTAATGGGTGGATTTAATGGGTCGTGGGGATCCTTCAGTTACTTGCCTCCCATGCACATTCTGCTTTACTGTCAATCCATGCAGCCATACTATTACCAACTTAATCAGATGCTTATTTGTTAGTTGGTTGTGGTTGTGTTGGGAGTAATGCTGTCTGAGCGGCTAACCTCATGAAACAATCAGAATCGGATTTAGTGACTGTAAATAAGGTTTAATGCCAAGTAAGTTGCCTTTGTGTTTGAGTGCAGGAGAAAATAACAATAATAAGCAAAGTGAAGGAGCATGAAAATAAAAGAGAAAAATCACAATAAAAATATGAAAAAAATACCATGAAAAACAAACAGTGTACTTATTTAGTGTTTATATGATCAATGAGTAAATAATACAACAAAATCACCATAAATGCATACATTTAAATTAGCTAAGGTATATTTTCCTCTATGATAGGCTGTCAAAGGATTATGGGAGCTGTAGTTGTTGACGGTTGATGAAATTATATCCTCTAACAGTTATGTTATGTTACACACACAATAAATGTCATTGTCCATACCCTGCAGTTTATATGCAGCCTATGTTCATGGGCTAATCCGGAAGTGGGTTCGGATTTATGTTGGATGGGGGGATGTCAGTTGAAAACACAGACCTGGCAACCCTTGTGACAATTGCAATTTGAACTGTAGTGGTGATGAAACGTCTTATCATTCATAAGCAGCACCGCCGACACGACTTTGGACCATTCCTTCAGCTCTGGGTGTAACGCAGCGGATGAAAACAAAGACACAAGTGACCGCAGGCTGACCAGCGATGTCAGGCAGGTAAAAACTGCGTGATTGAAGCCGCTGAAATGAGCGACAGAGCCGAAATGAAAGGGCCCGCAACCCGCCGGAGGAGGACGACCATCTCCGGTGCTGCTGGTGCTGCGCCGCCGCCAACGGCCAAACAAGCCAACGGGAGCAAGTGGCACGATGCCGGGCAGAAACCCCCACAGTGTCCCGCTAAAGCCAAAACAGGCGAGGTGTCCAGGTATGCGAGTAACAACGGGAAGGTGGACAGAGAGGCGGACAGACACATGACACACAGTCCGAGGAGACAGAAGACTATGGTGGAAGAAATTAACGAGAGACTCAGGTAACGCTTAAAGCTACGGTGACTTACAGCTATTTTTCATATTAACATTAAAGCTGTCCTACTGTGTTCATTTACAACATGTCTCATGTAGACCAGTGTTACTTATCCCCATGATATCTCGATTTATTTTGGATATTCTTGAGCTAATTACCTTTATCACAGAGGTTTAATTAGCCTGTCTGTCAGAAGGCTGTCCTCAGATTAACGGATTAATGACAAAAACAAAGATACTGTCACCTATCATTGCATACTGATATACAAAATAACTTTGCCTTGAGGACTGGAAAATCATCTTCCATGTCCAACACCTTCCTTTGAACAAAGTAGAACTTTCTTATCCACATGTTAGTGGTATTTAACTACCACAGCTGTGGGTTAGAGCCAGGCGGCATGGAGAAAATCAAATATCACAATATTTTTGACCAAAATATCAATATTGCAGACATACTGTAGGGTTGACTATTGGTGCTTTTGCACAGTTATCACAGAGATTTTTGATAAATTGTCACCAGTAATGTGGATAAAAGGAGTGAGTAAAGGCAAATAATGGAACATCTATATCAATTAAATTCAGATTATTACTTCTTGACTTGCCTTTAAAACCATGAAAAGACTAGTCATGATACTTTTACGATATTACAGTCTCCAAAATATGTCAATGTCAATGTCTTTTGATGGAATATAACCTGCTTTGCATAGACATGTCAGTGTAGCACCTGGAAATAATAAAAATAATAAGGAAATGTAGACTTAGTTATAAAATGCTATGATAACAAGGCATTCTGGGTATAACAGTGTGTGTGTGTGTGTGTGTGTGTAAAGGGAGGTATTATTACAGATGCTTTGCTTTCCCTGAAACTTTTACTCTGTGAAACAGAGAAGGGTAGCTGTAAGTCTGGATACATGTCAAGAGAATAAATAGTTTGTACAAGTGAGACAGTCACAATAGCCTGACCCTTACCCTAAACAATTTATGATAACACACCCACTTCTCCAGATAAGTCTTTACCTTTGAAAACATGCATTTCTATAGGAGTGAAGCCGGCTCTACCCGTTGTTGTAACCTGCCAAGAACAGATGCAAAGATTGGTCCTGAAGACTGGATGATTTGTCCATGTGTAGTGTCACTTTCCTGTATTACAGCAACTGTGAAACAACAATGGCATGTGCTTTCGCAATCCTGTGCCTGCTTACTACGGTTTTGGCTGCACGTTCCTCTGCTGGTCTGGTCTTGCTGTTTGTGTCCTGGTACTCACTGAGGAAAGTTTACTCTGTGTAAACACTGCTTCCCTTCGTTACTGTACTGAAGCCACCCCTGTCTCTTCACCTCATTTTACCTGGCTTCCTTGCGTACCTGTCTCTGTTTAATACTGCATTATTCTCCACCTTATCTATCTATGTACTTTCTCCTCTTACTTCTTTTCAGATTCTCCCTCCTTCTTGCTTTACATTCTTTCCTTCCTGCCCCTTAATTGACTCAACCTTTGCTTTCATCTCCTCTCTGATTTATCTCTGTCATCTGCGATTGTGTAAAACTTATTGCCTGATGGTTGAACCCACTTTTCACAATCCCCTGTGGACAATCGGGTCAATACCTTTGACCTGAATTTTCACAACTCTTTGATTGCTTGATGCACTTTCAGTACTTTTTCACTCCATTATATACATTTTGCTGCAATAAAAATGACTGAAGTAAGACAAACAGGCTGAACATTTTACCTTATTAGATAAAACATTTGATAAAGTTCTCCACTGGGGACATAATTTGCAGTTGGGGAAAAAAAGTAATGGTAATGGAAGGGTAATAATCACAATATACCGCAATATTTTTTTTATCTTTTATATTAATGCAATACTCAGTATATTGCAAAACATTTGAAATTGCAATAATATTGTATTATGACTTAACTATTGTGATAATATCATATCATGGAGCCTCTGCTGATTCCCACCACTAGCCTCTACGTTTTGGAAGTGCTGCCAAATTCTTGCTTTACAGCCAGGAAAGTCTGATACAGTGCATGTGTCAAACAAACCAACACAAAACAGACAGTTAATGAATAGAAATACTTAAATGTTTTACAAGCATAAAGTCTGGTAAAATGTGCAGTTTATTTTTACCATGTTGGTCAGTACATGCCGCACCCTAACTTTAACTGTAACCCTGACCCACGAGTGACTATTGTGCAGCCTCTAAACTGAATACGAACATCATACCAACATCAAAATTAATGTTAAATTTCAAGATACAGTTGAATGTTTCCTTAGCAGTGGTTTGAGAGTGTCCAGATGGTTGCACCCAGTTACGTAATCCTCGAGCTCATGGAGACAAACAGGCAGAAAGGAATGCAAAGAGCTTGATCGACCCTAAAAACCATCAATTAAACTGTTGACTCTGTGTTTCCATGCAGTTGCCACGTCCTCCAGGAGTCTCTCTTGAGTTCGGCCAGTGGCTACAGCAACTACAGAGGAATCCTCAACTGGTGTGTTGTCATGCTGGTGAGTCAAACTACGTGTCCGTTCAGAAGTGAAAATGTGCTGCATTGTGACTTCCACAAACTGCATGTCATTAGTAATGCAGTACCCCGGCACATCTGTTGCTCCAAACACCATCAAACTGTGACACATACATCTTGTCTGTTTGAGTTGTCTGTGAGGAGTCTGATAAGTCGTCTTTAACGTTATCTCATTACATACATGCACAGTTACTCCCACATGGCATGGTTTGCTGTTTCCAGTACATTCTCATTTCTACAACTTTGATTAAGAGGGTTGATTAGTTACAGTTAAAGAGTGTACTTTATGAGTCGAACTTTGACTCTCATCACACTTTTTGTTGGATGCACATATATTCAGGGTGTTCTGGTGTACCCACAGTGACTATTCCAAGGATTGCAGTGACAGACAAGGTGTATATATCAAGCACAAAATAAGGAACATCATCTCTAAGTTGCAGGAGCGAGATGATTACAGGATGCAGAGTATGAAGCATCTATGAATACAAACAAACATAAAAAGTGTTGAAGTTTTAGTGTCTTCTTTAATTCGACCCATATCCATTAGTATTATATAATAATACTTTAAATCCTTGGTTTTAATAGTCACATGGTTTAATAGAATATAACACCACTTGCAGTACTTGCATGCCTGATTGATGTTTTTCTACAGTATCTTCTGCTCAAAGCGGAGTCGGCATGCTTGGCCAGTGAAGTTGTTTTTCTATGAAATTCTAAAATAAAACATGAAGCCAAAAGATTAATCGTCTAGCAGGAAATTGTTATTTATAGCTCTGGGAAAAAAATCCCCTGTGTGCATGACAGTTTATGCTTACAAATCTTAAGCTTGCTAGTACAAACCAAGAGGAAAAACTTGACAGCAGCAACAGAAGCTGGCTGCGAAAATATATAAGAGCAGAGCAGCACTCCATATGACAATAGAATAAAGTAGCAGAAGCTCCTGTTAAAACAAGCTATGCTGCATATTAGGGCTGGGCAATATGAAGATATTATATAGTTACTGAGATATGAGACTACTATCATCTTATATTTTGGATATTATATAATGATATGTCATAAATGGTGTCTTTTCCCCTCATTTTAAAGGCTGCATTAGAGTAAAGGGATGTAAATTTATCAACTTACCAGTTTTTCTATTTGTTTTAATGCTTGCCTTTACCCACTTAGTCATTATATCCACATTATTGATGATTTTGTCTCCCAGTCCTAGTATTAATGAAATGCTTCTGAGGAGATTTAAAAATATAGAGATATACATCAAGTATCTAGATACAACTGAAAAATACTACTACTAAATACACCGATCAGCCAAAACATTAAAACCACTGACAGGTGAAGTGAAGTGAACACACTGATCATCTTGTTACAATGCAATGTTCTGTTAAGAAATCTTGGGTTCTGACATTCATGTGGATGCCACCAGACATGCTACACCCACTAAAACACCAGTGCAGACCAGGCACCCCTCCTTATTGCAACAGCACTCCCCAGCAGCTGTGGCCCTCCAGCAGGATAATGCACCATGCCATACTGCAAACATCGCTCAGGAATGATCCGAGGAACCTCACAAAGAGCTCAAGGCATCAACCTGGCCTCCAAATTCCCCAGATCCCCATCTGATCACACATCTGTGGGACATGCTGGTACCCCACTTCACAACCCGCAGGACTCAAAAGATCTGAAACTAACGCCCTGGTGCCAGACGCCAAGGGACAGCCTCCGGAGGTCCTGTGTCCTTGACAGGTCAGAGCCAAGTCTGGTCAAAGGAGGACCCACTGTGGACCGGGGGTACTTCTGGGCTACCATCACATCCCTCAAATGTTTGATCAGATTGGGATCTGGGGTATTTGGAGGTCAGTTGGACACCTTGAGCTCTTACTCCCGTTCCTCTTGTCATCTTGTCAGCATTTGTTTTTTTTTTTTTGTTTTTTTTGTTTTTTTTTTGTTGTTGTTGTGGCAGGGTGCATTGTCCTGCTGGGGGGCACTGCCATCAATAAGTGCTGTTGCCATGAGGGGGTTTATTTTGTCTGCAACGGTGATCGGGTGGGTGGAGCACGTCAAGTAGCATCCACATGAATGCCAGGACTCAAAGGTCTCCCAGCAGAACATTGCACTCTAAAAAGATGATCAATGTTATTCACTTCACCCACCACTGTTTTTAATGTTTTGGCTGATCGTTGTATACTGTACACATGTGCAGCCACTGTTCTAGACGAGGTTAAACGTTGTTAATGGGCCAGGATATACTGTGGTCCGTGGCATTTATTGCAGGGACTCCGGCAGTGGCTTTTCTTTTTTTTTTTCTCTCTTTTTTTTTTTTTTTTTAAAGATTTTTTTTGGGGTGGGCATTTTTTGCCTTTATTTGATAGGAAAGCGAAGTGTGAAGTGGGGAGAGAGAGGGACTGACATGCAGCAAAGGGCCACAGGCTGGAATCGAACCCGGGCCACTGCGGCAACAGCCTTGTACATGGGGCGCCTGCTCTATCCATTAAGCCACCGACGTCCCAGTGACTTTTCAAAACTATCATAAAACATAAGGATGATGGAACGCTAGTTGGTGTGAGATCTTGACTGTATTGCCCTCCCTGACCTGCCTGACCCCCATCTTTGACAGTTGTGTTAGATGCAGAATATTACAGTCTCTGTTCAAGTTGCAGTAGTGATCAAAGACATGTCCCTGTCATGTATGTATGAAAATATCCAGTTAGCTATAATCCTAATGAAACTGATGAAGACAGCCACTACAAATGGAGCTCTATAGATGTGTGCAATGTGCATGCTTTGCATACATGGTTGCATGCACAAGAGTCATTTTTCCCTGCATTTGCACAATAATATGTCAGCGTATGTATGTGGCTGCTTTGTGATGTATTTCTATGTTTTTTTTTTCAAATCAAGCCTAATTTTGCAGTTCTGTGACAGGATTAATCCCGTCTTTGAAAGTTTCTATTGCTGTGACGACCACGTCCTCTACTTTGTGGTCACCAGGGACGGCTGAAACCGCTCAGTTCAGACTGTTTTTAGGAAGCCTCAAGGATTAGGCTGTAAGAGTGTGAAGTGGAACCACAGTCACTCTGTGTGTGTGTGTGTGTGTGTGTGTGTGTGTGTGTGTGTGTGAGAGAGAGACTCTGTGTCTGTGTGTCTGCGAGTCTGTGTCTGTGTGTATAGTTTAGGAGCTTAGTTGTGTAATTTGTCCTCAATAACCAGGACCATCGGCTAAATTCTTAAAATGTCAGCTGCAGGAGCACATTTCTAGAGATCAGAGATTACATGTGTTGTTGTACTTCCTTGATTTTTACACTCTGGATGTTGAAGCTAAGTGTTTACAGATATTACTAATTCAGTTCATGCACAACCTCCTGTAAAATAATTTAAAAAAACAGCAGCACTTCTTCTTTCAATTCTCTTAAAGTGCTCGTGCAGTGGGTGTGCATGTTTGTGAGTGATATCAGACTGCTCTTGTTGAACAAGACTTTCTCCAGTTGTTTAGACGATGAATAAAAGTGCAAACTGTGTGCATTACTGATGTTTCCATCTGGCAACTGGGGAATCCATGAAGAGGCTTTGACTTAATAAGGGCGTTCATGGAAGCACTCTTGAATCTTGTTATCTAAAATGGCCCCACGTTTCTTGTTTCTTACAGCAGCCATTGTCAGCCTGTAATGACACATCAGGATGACAGACAGCATCCAAACTGTCTTTGGACTGCTAGCATAAACCTGCCAAGGTTTAAAGCACCCACTAAAAATACACACACACACACACACACACACACACACACACACACACACACACATACATACATTGTTAAGCAGATTTGAATTGGTGCTAAAACATCTGAGCTTTGAACCCACAAAAACATTAGTGTTTTAAGACACTGTGTGTCTGGATGATAGAAGTCAAGTCAAGTCAAGTCAAGTCAAACTTTATTTATAAAGCACATTTAAAAACAACCTCAGTTGACCAAAGTGCTGTACAGTTATTGAAATATAAAAATAATCATATACAAATATCATAATAAATAAAACAAAGGAAATAGTAAGGGCTCAATTTAAAAAAAAAACTAAAAATTAGATTAAAAAGAAGGGAAATAAAAAGTAAAAAGAGTAAAAAGAGTAAAAGCCAAGGATTCTTGCCTAGCAGGGACTGAACGCCAAGGAGAAAAGATGGGTTTTCAGTAATGTTTTAAAGTGCTCAACAGACTGTGCAGCTCTGACCTGGAATGGTAGGCTGTTCCACAGCTTTGGGGCCGCCACTGAGAAGGCTCTGTCCCCACGAGTAGAGAGTCTGGACCGAGGTACTGCCAGGAGCAGCTGGTTTGACGACCTAAGTGCTCTAGAAGTACTGTGAGGCTGTACAAGCTCTGATAAATAGGACGGTGCCAGACCATTTAAACACTTAAAAACAATTAATAAAACCTTGAACTGGATCCTAAAATTAACAGGCAGCCAGTGCAAAGATGCAAGGACAGGACTAATGTGATCACGCCGTTTCTTTCCAGAAACAGATAGAAAGATAGGGTCAAACATTGATACTTTCCCTGATGAGCAAAAAGTCATGCCAGGATGTGGTACAAACAGTTGATGCTTAATCTGGTTCGTATCATTGTTTCCTCTGATATGCAGCCAAACAGACCATGTGAGTAGCTTAAATGACCACAGCAAAACTTAACAGCGCTAGCTGCAGATTTATCACATTCAGTTTCTGAGCATATACCAAAACTGATAAGACAGGTTTGCTCAGAAATAAAGGAAAGGCTAGTTTGCTAATTTAATTTACTGGTCTTTCAACAACTTATATAATGAATGCAAACTTCTAAGTGCTTATGTAGATGCAGTCTTTGCTGTGTGTTGAAGGAAAACCTCAAACAGAAGACCTGAACCAATGTAATGATCATTCAATCTTTGCTGGCACCAGGTCATCTCTCAGGTCTGCTTTGTATGTCGGGCTCCTGAAGTTCAGCCAATCCCAACAGCTCTTTCTATTTTTAACCTTACCTACCATGTATTTGATACGTCGCTTCTATCCACAGCTAAGGACACTGAGATACAGTTTAATTAAGTTAAATTACTGAAACTTTGTCACCATGTGTCATCTGGTTCATACACTGTCATAACTGTTGTTTAAATCATATCACAGATTATTCAAAGGTGGCATGAAAATGGCCTATAGATTGTGAATTTTGTGTTACTTGGATATTATTTGATAAGCTGAGACATCTTGTCCTTCAAAATAAGGAAAAAAAACAATTTTAATGTCTTATCATGTGTTTTATTACTGAGAAAATTGCAAATGATTACAAAGGTAATTAGATAAGAAAACATGTTCAACTGAGTATAGATATTCTAATCTCTGGGTGCTAAAAGACTTGATCTAACAAATCAAACAGAAAGATATTCATTTTTAATTATTGACACAAGATAACATTCCTGAGACTGAACGATTGAATGAGCTCTGCTGACTGCAAGACAGATAACAGCAGAAAAACACCTTACAGCAATTACAGCTGGACAGAAATGTTTCTGTAACCAGGCAGCCTGGGTTCAGTTACTAGACCCGCTGCTGAAGTGTCTTTGAGAACGACACTGATCCCTGCTAAATCCCTGGGTGGTGCTCTGTATCTGACTTTGCACACTGACCTCCCTCAGCACAGGGACAATATACAGTTTGTACAGACAGGCACAGTTGTACAGTTAAATCATTGTGAAATCACATTTTGCAATGTTCTCTTTAAATGCTCTGCACAGGCCACTGTCCCAATAATGGCGTCCTAATACGTGATGGTCCACTCTTGTCCATGCTGAAGGCTACTAAGGCAAAGGTGACTGGTTCGGACAAAAGACATAGTTGAATCTTAACCACATTGCTGCAGGATGTTGGCAGGCCAGTGGGCTGAGGTGTAACATGCCACATAATTACTACAGCATGACCTTATTGCGTGTCATACCCTCATTGTACTCGTTATCTTATCTGTCTCTTTATGTATTGAACGTGCCATAAAATGATCTAAAAAATACATGTATACATGCTATACATATGCAGTGTTGGCTCTGTGTAGAGGGGTTGGTGGTTAGGTTTATCTCAGATAGCTTAGATAGCCAGAGCTGGACTTGGACCTTGAACTTTAATACATAATATAATGATAAACTCATTTTACTTGACACATTTTAACAGAGTTAGCAGCAGCAGGGTCAACAGATCATGTGGATATCACCGTCTAATTATGTATCGCTAATTTTGCTGTTTCCGTAAGTTTCTCAGCATAATGGCAGCTTTCACACAGGACAGGTGTGTGTACCTGTGTGTACTGTGTGTACTGTGGGCAGCGGCTCCTTAACCATCCAAAATCACAGTTGTTTTTCAAGGAAACATTTTGTTTTTGTTTTGAACAACTCACTCAAGCACATCGCAATCTGCAGACTAATCACGAGCAGAGCTGTGGGCAAAGAAGATGATAAGCCAGATTTATAGCAGAGGGCTGAAAATATTACTTGGGTGTTAAACAAAGGCCAGATTTAGTGAATGGCCGAAGAGAAAACAACCTTGTTGATACTGTGAACTGTGCTCATTACCTCCTGTTGGCTGTTTTGTCCTCTCTTGCAGGTGCTTAGTAACGCACGCCTCTTCTTGGAGAACATTATAAAGTGAGTAAGCTACACAAACCTACATTAATGTTATGTATATACTGTGCCCAAGCTGGTGCTGCTACAACTCACTCCCATTACATTACATTAACAAACTCCACAGGAACAGGATCTAGATGTCATCATCTAAACAAACAATTAGAACCATGTTCTCTTCTCCTGTCTAGATATGGCATCTTGGTGGACCCAATCCAAGTAGTGTCTCTCTTCTTGAAGGACCCCTATAGCTGGCCAGCACCTTGCCTCATCATCGGTATGGAGCATTCATTTGACTGCCTGAGTGTTGTGTAAACAGATGTTAAGTGACTCATAGCCGCTTGTCCTTCTGTAACCTCTGGATGGATGTTTAGGTTTAACTTGTGGTGTACCTGTTATTCTTGTATTTAAATCAGAGAACACTAGTCTTTATCACTGTAACACAAAGTGTTATTGTTGTGATAAAACATGTTTACAGGCTCTCCATGTCCCAAACGATGATCTGGTACAGGAGATTTATTGAGCCAGATGGTCAAAGACAGCATATAAAAGCACTGTTAGCATGAGTTCCTGTCCTGGATAGTCAACCAGGCTGTTATTGATTATTTACCCAAAGAAGGTTGACTCCTGACATCGTCTTTTTTGCGGCAACAACTGGCTTTATCCACCCAGGTAAACAGGTTATGCAAAGGTGAATGAATATAGTTGTCCTCAGGAGGGATACAATCTGACCTGTTGTACAGGGTAACAGTAAAGACAATCAGTTTGCTGTAGCTGATGAATGAGCTGTGTGTCTGCTCTGTGTTTCAGTGTCAAATGTGTTCATCTTAGCAGCCTTGTACACAGAGAGGCGCCTGGCTGTGGTGAGTACAGCGACTTGCACACACATTGTCCTAGGCTCAACTCTTGGTGACACAAATCTAATTCCTCAGTTCAGTTTGCTTTTGCAACATGTACTGATTAACTGCTGTGACCTTTGACTCCACCTGTTTATCGCAAAGACATAAGGGTGAACTTATAACTGTGTTCATGGTTTTGTCACAGTTAGATGAACTGTTTCAATCACGGATTTCTAATTAAGGATGTTTGCCTGAGACAGGGACATTACACATCCTGGAGTCTACACAGTAAACTCAGTGTCACAGCACCTCCCTTCTTTATACCTGCTCTGAACTCTGATAAGAACGCCACTCCTGGTTCAGATTAGATTAGATACAATCTAGAACGCTTCCGACAAATGCAATATTTTAATTGTAAAAAGGACATTAGATCCAAGCTGTGTTTCTCTTATTAAAAGAACAAATAATGAAAGTGTTGTACAGTCGCAGGTCAAAGGATGCTTCTCTTTTCCTTTCTTCATTTCTAGGGCACCATTTCCGAATCGACAGGACTTCTTCTTCACTTTTTTAACCTGTCATCATTGATGATCTTCCCCACAGTCACTGTGCTCACTGTGGACTCCATGACCCCAGGTACACACCAGATATATCCATGTTTACTTACGGTGATAAAAAGACATAAATAAAGCATTCAAATAAGAATTTTTTTTTACACACACACCAGAGTGCTCCTTTCATCCGTCATTTATTGCTCTTAGTCAATGGTCCATTGTTTGTGTGTGTGTTCCAGTGGGTGCTTTGCTCTCCCTAACAATCGACACAGTGCTGCTTCTCAAGCTGTACTCCTACCAAGACACCAACAGGTGGTGTCGAGAAATCAGGCAAGCAAAAGCCAAGAGACTAACGCGATCATACTCATGTAAGTATATCAGCATGAACTGTCAAAGAAATGTTACCTACACTGTAAGCAGGCACACATGTCAAGTACAGGACAAGAGCAAAGGTATGAGAGGCTCTTGAGCAGGACTTTTAACCCCAGAGTTGCTGCAAGGAAGGTTTAAAAAATGGATTCACACACACACGAATATCAGAGCATACTAACAAGATTATTTTGTTTGGGTCTGTTTAATACTGTGCTGCTACTACCATCCAGTGGTGACAAGACAATCTGCAACTTTTGGCAATAAAACACTGTCATCCATGCAGACAGAGATCAAAGTTGAGTGTTTTAAAGCTATTTTAATCCTAAAAGCAACACGATGGCTTTATCTCCTTGCTGTAGCAGCAGGGATAAACCAACTACACACACAGAAACCCTTGAAATCCAACATGCTAATCGTCTGTTGTGCTTATAATGTAATTTGGTGGGTTCTTGTAGAAAAATAAAGGTCTGGTAGTTTTTGAAATGAGCTTGTGATGTTGTGTGTTTTAGGTCCGTCTGTGGCGCAGTCCAATGGATCAGCAGTTCATAGTCATGTCTCCTACCCAGGCAACCTCACCCACAGAGGTACACGTCATGATGTCTGCAGGGACATAACAGTTTTTAAATGAAATACTGGAATGATCAATCAGCTTAAATTAACATTTTGTTTCTGTGTTTGTCTTTAGACATGTACTACTTTGTCTTTGCCCCAACGCTTTGCTACCAGCTCAACTTCCCACGGTCATCTCGAATACGCAAAAGGTTCCTGATGAGGAGACTTTTTGAAATGGTGAGAAAGAGAACACACACACACACACACACACACACACACACACACACATACATTGTGTATGTTCTCCTAACAAACATTTGGATAATTGATTGTTGACATATATGAATTGATGCCAATTCGTTCATGTCTGCATCGCGATGCATCTAAGAAGTGATTATTTCCCCTTCTCTCTCTCTTGTAGCTTTTCTTCACGCAGCTGTTGGTGGGATTGATACAGCAGGTAACATTAGCATGACTTGAATCACACAGACAAGAGCTCAGAATTCAAAATTCTCTGCACACACACACATTGAAACACAACGTTCAACAGGAAGTCGTGGAAATATTTGTCTATTTAAATCTGTTTTTACCTTTAAAAACAATGTAAAGCAATTTTCATTTGTGTTTCCCAGTGGATGGTTCCCACTATACAGAACTCAATGAAACCTTTCCAGGTGCGTACACACCACGGCACTGAACTGTATATGAAGATAAATAATCCTCAGGAGAGCACGAAGTAAGGGATCATAATTAATTTTGTGTTGAGGGCAAAACATTGTTATAAAAAAATGTCATCGTTTGTGTCTCTCACAGGAAATGGACTTTTCTAGGATGATGGAGCGCCTCCTAAAGTTAGCTGTGAGTATCAGTGCTTTACACAATAAAAACAATAACCATAGTTAAAAAAGTAAATAAGTAAGTTAAAATAAATAAATAAGAAATGAAGTGAAGAATATGGCAGCTAAAAAAAAAATTTAAAAACAGATTAATAAGAATAAATAAATAAATACACAATAATCATAAATACAAAATTTAAAAAATAAAATAAAATGAAAAAATAAATAATAAAAAATACAATTAGCTAAAATACAATAAAAGACAGCTCAATTTAAAGCCAGGCTAAAAAGGTAGGTTTGAATTTGCTTTTTAAAATGTCAACACTTGTAATTGGGGCTTTTAATATATATTTATATTATTTTTATTTCAACACCTATTTTTTTTCACATACTTGTGTACATAATAGTCCTGTTTATGTTTTACCTTTTGTGTCCATATTTGTTGTTCTTGCTCCCAAGCTGTTGTGCCTATTGAGGTATTAGTACATTAAGAGCAATGCAAAAAATAGAAAATAAAAACCTACACATACAAAAAAAAAAAAAAAAAAAAGGAAATTTTGATTCTGAATTTTGTCCTGTCATAATTTTATGAAGAGCAGGGTTGAGGGTGTGCACATCCAAGAAACTTTAACAGGTGCTGGATCAGAAGGTCAAACTAAGGCAAGAATCAGAAAAGAGATCCGCACACTCTGATCATATGATAATAATTATGCAATGTTTCGATATAACAGAGATCTTTGTCAGACATTTCCAAATCAATTCCTAATGAAGATCTCTGAAAATGGAAACAGAGCAGAAATAAAATGCTTGGGGCTTTTAATACAGTGTTCGGATCTCTTTACTGATTATAACTTAATAATTAAAAATCTTTAAAGAAATTAAAGTGAATAATACCGTTTAATCTTGCAAATTGAACCCTGAGGTCGTCTTGTAACTGTCTCATGTGTATCAGGACTTTGTGTATGAGAGAAGGGTAGCAACATGACAACTATAGTGTAACCACACCAACCCAGGCACCTCCTCTTTCCTAACTTATCCCCTGACCCTGTCCTTTCCTCTCCTCTTCTCCCCCTCACCTCCCCTCTGCTCTCCTCCTATCCTTGTCCTCTCCCAGGTCCCTAACCATCTGATATGGTTAATATTCTTCTATTGGTTTTTCCACTCTTCTTTGAACTTTGTGGCAGAGCTGATGCAGTTTGGAGACAGAGAGTTTTACAAAGACTGGTGGTGAGTCAGAGGAACACTGAGTCACTCATCAGCCATCGTCCAGATCACTCAATGCCAAATTCTCAAACTGTGCCATTTTTGTTCACTGCAGGAACTCAGAGACTGTCACATATTTCTGGTCCAACTGGAATATCCCAGTTCACAAGTGGTGTCTGAGGTGAGCACACACACTTTCTACATCTCTCCATGGCACTGACATCCTGTTTGATGTTTTGGTCTCGCATTCTTGTTGTAATCTGGGCAAAATAAAATCCAAAACTACAATGATAAAAGAAATCGAGGTGTGGGCAGGCATTTATCTAAGAGATAAAGATCAGTGTAACTTGTCGAGTGTCTGTGTTTGTGCTTAATCATGTCTCTGTGTGTTACAGACACTTCTATAAGCCCATGTTGAGGAGGGGGGTCAATAAGTTTCTGGCTCAAACCGCCGTCTTCCTGGTGTCTGCCTTCTTCCACGAGGTAAACCAGCAGCATTAAGTGTGACACAAAACACTACCAAAGTCTGACAGTTGTGAGGTGCTGCTGCTGAGTCAGTTTGAATATGTTTTTCAAAAATAATTCGGTGTATTTCTTTCTCTATCTTCTTCAGTTCCTGGTGAGTGTTCCGCTGAAAATGTTCCGACTGTGGGCCTTTATGGGAATGATGGCTCAGGTAAGATACGTCGAACGGTCACAAACCATTTTGCCTCCTCTGCTGTAGACAAACACACTTTGACCTCTGCACTTTAATCTCCTCAGGTGCCTCTGGCGTGGTTTGTGGGTCGATATTTGAACGGAAATTACGGCAACGCTGCTGTGTGGATGTCACTCATCATCGGCCAGCCTGTCGCCGTGTTGATGTACGTCCATGACTACTATGTCATTCATTATGGGAGCACTGCGCATGTTCCCACAGCACACACATAAACATGTCTGAGTCATGTTAGTAACACACACACACACACACACACACATATACATACACCAGCCTAGACAACTCAATGACTGAATGCGGAGTAAGTTAAGGTAACTTTAATAGGAAACTCTGCTAATATGGACCTGTCTTTGAAGAGCAGCAACTGCAGGAAAAATGTTTTTGACTTGTTGATTTTTGCACTACAGAGAAATGAACCGTGGTTTATCAGGATATGATTCCAACAACATGAGAAGTACTTGCTTTAAAGAGGTAATCCACCTTATGTCGTCAGCCAAACCTTGAGATCTCAAGTGAAACAGCACTTGGATCTCTGGTATTGAACTTGATCCTTCACTGTCAGACTAAAAACAAGTAAATGTGTGGTGCTGAGGTTTCCTGAAGTGTCTAATATTAGTGGTTGATGAATCATGAGCTCAAAGATTAGGTGCAGTTTCTTAAAACTTTAAAAGCACTTCAAAAATGGAAACTGCTTCTTTCCAAACACTCCTCAAGTTCCAGAAAATGCACCTTGTGTGCAAGAAATGTGAAGCACTGCCGAGCGAGCGCAAGCCAAAGGAGGATCCTGCCTCCACAGAGCTGCTGTGAAAATGTTTCTTTTTTTATATGGTCGAGAAGTCACTTTTTCCCAAAGGCAATAGAGAAATGATGAAGCCGGATAAACAGGCTTAAAAATTGCCATTTAGGATGTCTCCAGGTTTCAAAATTGACCACAGTGAGGTCTTTTTAAACATACATTCTGTCCTGTATCCCTGTCTTTTTGATGCAATGCAGTTGTTCAGTATTACAGAAGTTTATAATAAAAGATGGTTAAATGCGGTAGAGGCTAAAAAGTGAAGGAGAAAGTGTAGACGGACGTTTTTGTGACCTTAATTTGTACAGTCGTTGAATTCCAGGCAACCTCTCCTCTTCTGTCAACTCCAAACATCAATGCAAGCCCTTGTTAATGCAACACTACATGCTACTGGTGTTATTTGTCGTGACTTTAGTGTCTTCTTTGTGTTGCATTTGCATTGGATTATTTTATACTTTGTATGATTTTGTGTGTCCGTACGACAGTCTGCAGTTATGTTGTGCCAAATTACAATTTATGTTGAATTTTATTTTCAATGAATGATTTAATGCAGTAGGTGATTTACTGATTTGAACCAATGAATGTTATTTGCACTTTAAAGCGATGCATGCTGTTGACTAAAGCAATAGATTTCTACGAATGTATACTTAAGTTATATCGATCGTGCGAGGAAAATATGTTTTGTTCAAATGAGTTGTATTTTTTGTAATTTGCATGTTGACATTTTGTTGTCATGTAAAGTTGGCTTTTCATTTTGTTCAAAGTAAAACAGCAGCAGCAGAAGTAATACTAAGAGTTTCAAACAGCCCTTTACTGCCAGAGGTTTTTTTAGTATTGAAATTCTAAAGAGTCCTTTTCTTGGTTGAAACTGTCTTAAAAGCTGCCAGTATGGATGTTGCCATATATTAGTTAAATTTTATGTTCTTTTACATTATTTTTTGTTTTAATTTTCTTTCCAGATACACAGTAACAGCTGACTGATCATGGTAAATCGGAGTCTTTGTAAGAGTCTTTGTTGTCATTGTAAGATTTATTCTCTTTCAGGGAGAACACTGTTCTTAAATTATAACACCAGTTACCAAAGAGACTGTGTGTTAGCATTTCTTATTAAAATTAACAAGTGCCTGCTGTAAAAATATGCTTCACTTCAAAATCTAAAGAACTATAAATACTCAAAGTTTCATTTAAAAAGAAAAGACAGGCCAAATACTTACAATGGACATGAATTTCCTAATCTGTATCATCTGTAGCCAATTGATTCAGAATGCTTTAATATTCATGGTGTTTATAAATGTTTGGGAATTGAAGTCTTATTGCCCGTAGTTTAAATTCTAGTCTAAATGTAACCTGACCCTTTAAGAGTATAATACCTTTTTGTTAAAAGTTAATTTTTAAAGCAGTGATTTCTAAGTTTTTGTAAAAAGATGTTATGTTAGAGGACAGCCTTATTGAAGAGTCGTGCATTAACTTTATCATGTTATTGTTTTTTCAGTGCACACGTCACCTTTAATTTCTGGCAGTCTGACACTGCAACCCTGTTAAAAATCTGTGTGAATTTTGTGAACTGAGCAATGGTGAGCTCATGACATTCGTCCAACCTTTTAATGTTTTAAATAGAGTGAACATCTGAGGATTATATCTAAGGCAGCACATGTAGCAATGACGTCTTGAGAACTATATTAACTACGGTGTCTCAGTGCAGAGAGCTGCTGTCTGGGCAGCAGAGTTTTGGTGCATTCTCCTCTTAGTTGTGGGAAAAACTAAAACATTAAACAGTAAAATTACCTAAGTCAGTTGATGTAAGAATATAATGGCAACATAAACAGAAATCAAATTATTAAAACTTTAGTCGTTTAATTTTAATTCTGCCTTGCTTTATTTTGTTTTTTCTGAGTCTCCTCTGAGTGTAACATGGTAAGCCTCATCCCCACAGCTTTAAATGGGACTCTGAAAAACTCTTCAGTGAATATGTTGCATCTCCCACTTTGTTTTAATTCACCTTGCACTTCCTGTTTCCACATTAATGCACTGTGTCTGCTCTTGAAATAGGAGTTGAAAATGCTGAGGGTGCTGCTTTGTGTTGAACTGTATTCTAAGTATTTTTTTTTTCTTTTGGGATGATTGTTCGCTGCAATATGTAGTAAAAATGAATGTATTACTGATTTGTTCATACTGTACACAGAAATCCAAAGTGAAACAAAAATTATATGTTTTGGGAATGCAAATCATTTTCATAGCTGTCCACTTGAAATTATTTGTGTCATTTGATAAAGATTATTTATATATGATGAATGGACTCGTCTACTTCTTTGCCTTCAGTATTTAATATGTCTTAACTGATATTATGACCTTTAAACAACTACAGCATGCATTAACAGTGAGGACACATGAGTCCATAAAAAACTTTATCGCGCAGGGAGCAACACAAGACAGCACTCAAAACTCATACTTCCAAAATTAAAATATAACCAAATTTTTTAATGTTTTTTTCAGAGTCTTAACACAAAACAATCTCACAGCTCCACGTCGAATCTGGGGGAACACTGCAGGGAGAGACTCTTCACTGCTGCAAGAAACAAACACACAAATGGACAAGTGTTAAGACAGACATCTAGATGTCCAACTATCCACTTTCTAATCTCCTTATTTGACTCTTAGATGTTATCATGATGAAAATATTCCCATAAGTAACATTACTGTGACATGCAAACGCAATTAGGTGGTTATGTGTAGTGTTTGTTTGTTTGTGTGTTTCACCTTAGCCTTCTGGTTCTGTACAGGCAGGTAGAGTTTAAACTCTGCCGGGAGCTCCTCCTCAGAATACAGCCTGTCTGAGAAATACACTCTCCTTATCCGACAGTTGGCGTGGATCTGAGAGGAAACAGGTCAGACATGAGCAACAGAGAGACGATACAGTCTTAGAAATTCACTGCGGGGATTCTACAGTCACGCTAGGAGACAGCTGGTTCCCCATCTGTCTCTGTTCACTAACCTGTACACGCAGTGTTTCAATGTAGTTGGTCCCATAGGCCCTCCTGGTGAAGTCCGACAGGTTGAACTGAATCTGGTTCCAGCCGTCATCCAGTCTCATAGGCATGGTGCAGATAAACGGCTTCACCCGTGTCGTGCTCTGATAGTTACTGGCTCGAAACCGCCGGCGAACGTTTTTATCATCTAACACCTACAAGTTGTAAAAGATGGGGAGAAAGCGTTGAGTGACCATGAATCATAGCACACGTGCTGTAGGTTGTGCACAGATACATATGAGTATATGGAAAGGGGGTCTGTATCTGCAGGACTGCCTACCCTACCTGGACTTCGAAGGTGAAATACTTCTTGAGATTTTTGATGATCATGACCAGAAAAGGAAGCTTGATGCCCAATGTCTTCTTTGGGTCTGCAGGACATGTTATATATGTGGTACTGCAAGGAGTAGAAGAAATGAAAAGATGAGGGGTGCTGATGAGGGTCTGTAGAGCTCGAATGAGCCGACCTGAGCTGAGGATTCAAACACAAACTCACCTGACATTTGTCCCCTCAACCTCCAGCACCAGTGAATGGATGTCATTGTCTGTGATTCTTTTGATGTGACCATTCCTCACCTGCGAACAAACAGAAATATTGTTTTTCTTAAAGTTTATATGGAGAAATCAAGCTGTATCTCACTGGTAAGGAGCGCTGTCACCATAATAAACGTCACAGATACTAGTTCATCGCTGATATATACCGCTGCCTGAAAATTACAAGATTGTATTGGCCTCTTAAATCTTTCATCAGTCAGGCTATAATTCAGATGCTGATTGGGAGTAGTCAATCAACATGAAGTCTGCGAATACTGTCAGGACTGTCTACATATTACAAGTGTTGTAAGTTAGCTAACCTCAAACTGTCTTGAACAAATTATGACGTTCTATATTTTACCATTATTAACTGTTGCTTGGCGAAAGCACCTTTGGGCCCACCTTGTACCCTGTTGTAGTTACATTTTACAATCAGTGGGAACCAGGAGCTTTCTGAATTCGTCACGTTATGTATTTGCCAGCATCATGGTAATACAAATTTCCATATTTTTTCAGCGCCACAAATCCCCAAACTCCCAACCAGGTAAATACCACTGTTTCAATCACTGCTGTAACCTATATCTAGTTTCAAAATATCAACAACAGACAACGTTAACTGGGAAGACACTTGAAAAAGCCATTGAGAGTTGGCCTTATAACTAAATCAAGGAGTTTGTCTTACTGTTTTCTTTTGCCGTTGCAAATTAACCCCACTTATTAAACTGAGTGTGAACGGCATATGCAACTAGAACAGGCTTATTCAGTCGTTTGAACAATGCATCCGAAACACACTACTACAGAAAGGACAGTTTTCCGCGAAGCCCAACAAACACAACGCTAGCTAGCGTTAGCACTGCTGGCTAAGGAAGCTCGATGCCCCACACAGCATTCAGTCTGAGTTGCTACTCACCTTTTTGTCCCATATCTGCAGTGGTTTGCTGCCAATGCTGTACAATATAGACAAGAATCCACTTTGAAATGTGTTTTTAAACATATCCTTTGCTCTTACTCGACCGTCGCTCCACACATGTGTTTACACCGCATTAAAGCTGTTGCTAGCTAACGAGCGTTACGTTTGTTTGCGGATGTGGTTTCCGCCCCTGAAGCTACCGGCCCCGTGTGGTACAGGATAAACCGTTCCGCTGTCAGAGATTGAAACGTTTCGGTTGGATAAAAATCAGACTAGTCGTGTATTGTGATATTACCACACGCCTTTCCGTGGGGCACGTAAAAAGAAAGAAGACAAGTCGTACTTTCCGCGTTATTTTGGTCTTGCTAGGAGCGGAACCTCTGTGCGCTACTCAGGCCGGTTCTTAAATGGTGACGCACCTCGGTCGCCGTGGTAACCAAAAGCCTGTCAAACGTTTTCTGAGCGTTTTGTATTAATCATCATTAAACTATATTCATATTATGCTATTATTAATTATGACTCATATCTTTATTATAAGACTATAATGTAAATATTCCACCGATGGTATGGACCGTATTACTGTTTATTCCCCTGTATTCGGTGCCTATATATTATAAAGATAAATCAACGCGCAAAATAATGTGTCAAACAATCAAGTTGATTTTTATTCCGAAAATATTCAAGAAGTTGTTTCAAATGTAATTTTGAAAATATTGTGATAACTATTATCTTTTTATAGGACATAACTGCGTGTCACTATAACTTTTTCCACTTTTTAATCTCCTGTATTGAATTTGCCAGCCTGAGGCTGCATTAGCCTACAATATGAGAACAAAGAAAACCCCCCAAAAAAGTTCTGTTTTTTTCCCCCCTAGATTTAAATGGAATATTAAAGCTTAATTTTCCCTAGAAGAAGATGCATTAAAAACGAAAAAAGTTTAAATCTCTGCCTCATTTAGGCAGTTCTGTAAATACATCCCTGCTTATGGTCATAATTCTGCTACTAGCACTGCACTTTCATAAAGTTTTGTAGACACAGTTTTGATGAGAATTGTCAAATTAATTAATTAATATTTTAATAGACTTAGAATAATGCAATTTGATGACTTCCTATATTACAGTCTCTCTGGCTGGTAAACACCTGCAACTTTCAAATTCTATTTGTTACAAAGGCTTACCGTTAAAAGGTGAACCAGTCAAAGGTGAACCAGTGTATACCTTTTAGGGCCATTTAGTGGCATCTAGCAGTGAGAATTGCAGACTGCAAGCAGCTGAAACTTCTCCCTGGTTCGAATTCCTTTAGTATTCATTGTTCAGGAGGTTTTGACCAGGAGCTGATTTATCTGCAAATGTGTCTTCCTCTCCAAAACAAACATACCCTGTGATGCAGGTGTATACCCTGAATAAAGCAGTTCATATCAGTGTTTCTCTGATGCTGATTGGCTCATCAGAGATGTGTGATCACCCTTTTCTCAGATAACTTAAGATGTTGACATTAGGAAGTTTTTATCAGGAGCCACATTAGCTGCAGAGGTCTCCTCCTTTTCGGATCAGGTAATTTCAACAAGTAAAAACACTGATTAAAGCAGTTTTCATGTGTTATGTTTACTGTCTGGTTTGTCCATTCTGGGCCACTGTAGAACCATGGTGGTGCAACATGATTATATACTAAATTTTTCAGTATATTATATTCCATTTCTGCCAATATATCCCCCTAAATCCTACACACTGGACCTTTAAGTAGCCTAATTTTCTCAGACTATAAAGCTGCTACAGACCCTCAGAAGACATTTGTTGTGCAGCACTAAATTGACTTTTACATTGTTGGAGTGCCCCTTTAATGTAAAAATACAAAAATAGCAAAAGTTAATAGAAATAGACTTTCTACACACAACTATATTTCAGAACTCCTTTCACCCTCTAAATCCCACTGACGTGTGAAGTGGGACATCCTTCCTCTCTCTCTCCAGCACTTTAAACAAGTCGAGCCGGGATAGATCCGACAACGGTTTCAAATATTTGAACAAGCCAAGAAACATTCAATCAAACATTAGCCAGGACCTCTGAGAAATGACATCACCAGCAATGCAATATAAATCAAAAATCCTTAATTAGTTTCATATGAAGTGAAGATGAGGTATGTGCTGCGAGAATTTATGTGACATTTTGACATGAACAATACACAGCCTCACACACATGCACCTGGGCGTACACAAACACACACAATCTCTGGAGTGGTGTCCATCTCTCTTCTTGTTTATGTGACTGTGGTTTATGAGGTGCTGCTTCACTCCAAATAGTATATCTCTGTTCAAATAAATGTAAAAGACCCCTCTCTCTCTCCACATGTGCTCTTTGTTTCTCCCTCTGTTCCTAGAAGTGTGTGTGTAAATTTCATTAAACTGGTACACAGGCTGGCAGCTTTATAAAAACATCTACAGAAACAGTTTAGATTTCTTCGTCTGTTTCTTCGCCATTATTCTCCCGCTGCTCTTCTCTAACTGAGTCAGGTATTTACACAGAGACAAACAGAGGTGGAGAAGGACCTGTTTCCCCCTTTCAGACACTTTTCAGTGTGGGACCACCCCAGAGACAGCTTTATATAAACTTTATTGAAAACCTAGTGGGTGTTGGTCTCTCCGTCCTTTTGTCTCACCAAGAGAAGATAGTGTTTTGGGCTTTAATTTTTGCACGTCTTTTTTGTCTACTTACTCAACTGTTATTTCAGATTGTGTTATAGCCGTCTTCAGTGTACACACTGGTCTCAGAAAAAGTTCAGACCCCTTCACTTTTTGCACACTTTGTGTCGTAATTTTAAATAAATTACATTTTTGCATATTAATCTATGACCCACGATGACAAATGAAGTATGTTTTTACATTTTTTTGCTAATTTATTGAGAGAAAAAAAAAGAAGAAATCTCTCATTTATGTAAGTAAACAGCTCTTAAATTCAGTAGTTTGTAGAGCCCCCTCTGGCAGCAGTTACAGCTTTAGTCTTCTTGGGTAAATTTTGCAAATGTTTAAGAAGTTTATCCCGTTCTTCTTGGCAGATCCTCTAAACCAACTCTAGGAACAGGACCAGGTCATTCCAAACTTCTTCCATTTCACAAATATTGAGGCCACTGTGTTCCTGGGAACACTCACAACTTCAGAAATACTTTTATATCCAGATCCCGTCTTGCAAAATAATTGTCGCAGAGGTCTACAAAGCACTACTTGGCTTAGTTTTTGTAGTGAAATGCAGTGTGAATCAGAGGACCTCATATAGACAAGTGTGTGCCTTTGCCCAATCAATTCAATTTGCCACAGGTGGAGTCCAGTCAGGCATATCTCAGTGATAATTAAAGCAAACAGGATGCACCTGAACACATCATTAAGTGCTGCAGCAAAGAAACAGAAGGATTCACTCTATTAATGTGGTCTGAATACTTATGTGAATAAGAGATTTCAGTTTTTGATTTTTAATGAATTTGAAAAGCATGTTTTAATTTTGTCCTTGTGCGTACTGAGTTAAAATTAGGGCAAAAATGTCAAGTATATTCAGTTTAAGTTACCTCCACAACACAATAAAGTGTGCAAAAAGTGACTCAAGAATAAATGTATGTCTGCAAACCACAGATATGTTACATCTGTATGTTTCATGTGTAGCAGATATGAGGTTTCTTTACATTTCAATATTTAATTTAATGTTGTGACAATGCTGTGGTTAACATGTGGTTAGGTTTAGGTGCAAAAAACATTTGCTGTCTTTTGCTTGGCAGCCATCTTGCGTAGATGTCACACCATCCACTGTCCTCTCCTCCTCCTGATGAGAAATGTAACTCATGGACATGTTGAACGTCATACGTATATAATGTAATGTACAATACCATCATTTTATTCTGGCAACTTGGCTGGAATACGTTCTGAAGCCACTGCTTATATCATATATTATTAGATCCTGTTTTCTGCAAGTTTCTTGTTTGCCTTTTTGTTTGGTCTATCTTTGATCACATATGTTGCCAACCTTTGCTTGCCTCAACAACCAAATTATTTGAAATCTTGTTTTATTGAGCCAGTACTTCTGTTTTCCTTCCACTTCCCTTCTTCCATCCCTCCAAAACCATTATTTTAAGTATACAAAAAAGATTGAAACAGTAAAACTGATTTAAAGCACGGAGGCAGAGGGAGGGAAGGTAAAAGGGAGTGATCAAAAGAGGTTGGAAAAGGAGAGTATGGGAGGAAACTACAGGAGGGACACTCTTCTCTGTTGTTTTCTATTCTAATTTCGATTCACTCCTGTATCCTACCTGTGGGATGAGGTATGAGATGAGAAAGAGCTGAGAAGGAGGTCCAGCTGATTGATTGTGCACTCTGCTCTGCTGGAGGACTCGTCCCGCCCAGAGAGGTTCACACCCCATCTCTCTACTCACTCTCCTCTGTCTACTAACTGACTACAGAACGAATAGAGGGAACAAAGAAGACGGAGAACAGCAACCTGCCACTTTATTATAAGGATACAAACATTTTAACTTTAACAAGTTGTGGGTGGACCTACTGAGTAAGGGCTTTTTCACTTCAAAAGGTATGTTTCAGAAACATTTAAGACATAAAAAGTTCATTAAAATGTCACACTGTGGCTTGTTTTCCATCAGGGACTAGATTACTTTAACCCACGGATCCCTCTGCAATTTATTTCAGCTTCAGCTGTGTTTCTCTCACCTTGTGCAGCTTATTGATTTTTGATGGGACATTATGTGAAAACAGGAGCTTTCATTCATTAAAGATTACTAAATGAGTTGAAATTTACTGATGTAAAGTTTAGCTTAAAGGAATCTTTAAAGATTTGATAGTTGACAGTCCTTAAATGTGCTGGGCGCTGGGTAACAATAATCTGCACAAATCTGTTATTATGCATTGACATGACATGTACAAGAGATGGTCAAATCAGGAACCAGAAAGCAGCATGCGTCTTTTAATCCAGGCCCTCTGCAATGTTTTATTCAGCTGTCTGTATGATGATAAAGAGTGGAAAGACCTTCCTCGGCAGGACGTGTGAACAGATAGGAGCTCATCCATCTCTGGTACTTATGAGGAAAGGAAAGACATTTTTGGAGTCAGTCAAAAAAGACTTTTTACAACACGCCGCAGGGCTGTGATTTAGAGAAAATCCATTTGGTGTTCTGCCTGTTTTTAGTGAAGAAAAACATAGTCCAGATAACTTAAATAGTCCAGATAAAAAATGAAACTATAAAACATTCACTCAGGTGCATGGATGGATTTTAGAACGGGCCAACCCATGCACAGACCCAGAGACCCAAAGTGTCAAGGCCCCCCTGACCTTCGCCTGCAAAATGACCTGACAGGAAGTGGCACACACACACACACACACACACACACACACACACAAAACCACACAAAGAGATGCAAAGGAACTGCAAAACAACCATAAAGAGACACAACATGACAAAATATGCATAGCTACGACAAAGAGCTGCAAAACAGCAACAACAAAAGAGGCAAAACCACGACAAATTCTGTGTGTCTTTCTCCTATGTGGGAGAGGTGGTGAGGTCTTCTGCACATCTGCGGCCAGGGGCCCTTGTCTCATAATACAGCCCTGCTCAGGTGTCAAACTGGTAAGATTTCAATTATAACCTCTAACTGTTTTTCCTCAATCAAACTCATTTGAATTTGTTTAAATATCTTATTTCAAGTTACATTTAAGTGCTCATTTAACTGTCCTAGTCAAACCTGTCTTATTATCATTGTTCAGCTGCTCATATAATTATCATATTTTTTAATTAAATACCAAAAACATGTCAACACAACTTGATTGTGACAGGAAAAGTTTTGTTTTATGCTATGTAAAAACTGTAAACTTATATTACACATACACTTGGACATCTTTTGCAGCTGTGATGAAAGCCAAGATAAGTCTTATAATTCATCAAACTAACGTATAAGCATCAATGTTCAATCTTGACTTCAAAATAATTTCACCAAACAATCAAACCATTATTTCTGAACTCACGTGTTGACAGATTCATCTCCATGACAACAGAGCAAACTCCAACTGCTGATGAAGACGTGTAAATCTGAAAGTTCAGAGAAAAACTTGTTGAGTTGTAATTATTTTTCCAAAATATTGTACAACTTATTTGAGCGTTGCATACAGAACAAATTTAAATACACATTGCGACTTAACTGTATTAGTAGCTTACTCCCCATGCAAGTCTTATTTTCTACCATACCTCACATCCTCTTAGTCAAACCAGAGTTCCTTTAAAAAGCTTGGTATATTTTTAGGTTAATGTATATTCAGCTAACTCTTGAAAGTGAACAGAATCTGCACATTGAGGATTTTAAACTCTCTTCTCCCATAAACAGGACGTGTCACATTCATGAAATATATGTGACTCATTCAGGACAAACGTATATCTCATGTTCAACACAACATGTGTCGACAGTGTGTTAGATAGCAGCGCACACTGACATGGTTCATATTAATGCTGTGTTTAAAGTAACAGACGAGGTCACGTACTTAACTTTGTTGAAAGTGTCACATCCTTTTAGAGCGCATATGAAGATGGATTCAGTCATCTCTACAATACGAGAGGACGTTGTTTATAAGATGAGGATTTCTGAAGTCTCTCTCTCTGGATTAACTTCTGCTGATGTTGACCACTTTTCATCCCCAGGGGTCATTACTCTTTCTTTTAGTTTTTAGTACGTGTGTGTCTGCTCACTACGCTGGAATATGTTGAGTTGTTTTAAGCCAGTTGGAGCACATTGCATCAATTTAGACTTGAGCTGTTTAAGTCTATTTGTAACACAGTATCAACGGCTGACTCCAGGGTGTAAGGTTATGACGTCTGTCTCCTGCAAACATGATGGGAGTCCCTGTCATAAGTTGAAATTCCTGCTAAGTGATGGTTAAACATAGACAGCAACGCCACACATCTGGAAACAATCCTAACATGCTTTTAGCCTTTAAACTACAAACAAATGAGTCTGGGACAAGTGTCAAGTTTATCTCCTCAAAATCACAAAGGCACACATGAAGCAAAAGTCATTTCAATGCTATAATGACCTGTATAACTGCCAGTTGAGAAAAGCTAATAAAAGCCTCAAAGGAATTCAACACAGTAAACACAAAATAAAATGACCCTGTATGCAGGCGATGATGCTGTTCTTACAGCATCATTTCTTCATAGTTTCTCAGTGGAAACAATAACAGCTTGCTCTCAGGATAAAACTGATTCTCTATACATATATGAACAGTGCATGCATGGTTTAATTTCAGCCCATTATTTCCCGAGCTTGCAACTGTATAACACATCTTCATCTGTGGTTTGAGATTGGTCAGTTTATTAGAAACATATTTATTACTGTGTGAGCTCAGTGGTTACAAAGTTTTTTTAGGACTTCTCACCCATGTTGGTTTAAAAGTCAAGCAGTTTCTGTTCAGCCTTGGAGACGTGTACACAGCTCTGCAGTAGTTTGCCTTTCTGGTTTTTTTTTTTTTCTCTGGTGTGTCACATTTGATGTCACAGACAGGCCGGAAAACAGTAGAAGGCAACATGGAAGCCAGTGGTTATTTCTGTTCAGTATCTCTTACTCGTTTTGTCTCTTTTTCAACCTCGAAACAGACTGAATTTTAAATGATGTTCAAGTGCTGCTTGGGTGGAGACGGATGGTATTTTGTGACAGCATGTCATTGCATTTCCAACCTTTCCAATTAAATACAAAAGCCACAAACAAAACATACATATATAAAAAAGTTTCATACATACAAAAACTTCATTATTAGCCCATTTACCAAATCCTCATGGCAAATCTTAGACATACCTAAAACTTTGCTACTTACTATTAATTTAGAAAATAAATGTAAAGCTCTTACTGCCACTGATATTATCACTATCACTAAATTTGACTTAACAGAGATTTATAATGTGGCACAAACATATATAGGCCATCCGTGCAGCCTTGTGTTTCCAGTTCTACCCATAGCAGGTTTGATATTTCTATGCTATGCACAAGACTAATATCTTCTTTCTTCACTTCTCCCACCACTCAGACCCTCATCTATTTGTCCTTTGCAACCAATGGAGAGCCTTCCCACCAGTATCAGCTCCCCCTCCACTACTGAGACCCTCTTGCCCCTCTTGACCCCAGATCCAGCTAACTGCAGTGCCTGGGACCAGCGATGGGGGGCACCATACCTGCATAGGTTGGCCCACCTCGATGTGAAGCTTTACCAAGACTTCTATGCTGTGTGGGTCTCTCTCATGGTAAGATGAGACACTGTTAGTCCACTTAAAAATAAACTCAATTAATAAGAACTGAATAACTAGTATAATGTGACTTTACATTGTTTTAAAATACAGCCACGCTGGTTACCATGACTGACTCTGAATGAACTTTTCAACCAACGTGAATCATCCATAGCTGTATTTAGAGCACACCATTCCTCCTACTGCAGGTGTGTAACTGTCTGATGCTGGTGGTCGGTGTGGTCCTCAACAGTCTGGCTCTCTACGTCTTCTGTGGGGCCTCCACTCACTCCTCAGCCTCTGTGGTTTACACCATGAACCTTGCTGTAGCTGACCTGCTGGTGGCGCTATCGTTGCCCGCTCGCATCGCTCTGTACCACAGTGGAGGGCGCTGTGTGGCCTGCTCCTACGTTCACACTTTCAGCTACTTTGTCAACATGTACTGTAGTATACTGTTTCTCACCAGGTGGGTAACTTATTCCTTCATTCATAATTAGAAATGAATGAACACTGCACAGCAAAACTCTTTCTACCTCTTCTTTTTTCTGTGACTCATCTCCTCTATCAGTATCTGTATAGATCGGTACCTCGCTGTCGTCCATGCATCCAGTACTCTCCATCGATGCAGGACCACAGGGACAGCCAGGTGTGTCAGTGCCACAGTTTGGTTCATTGCAGTTGTGGTCACCTACTCGTTCCAGGTGAAGTCACATGCACGACAAACAACACAAACAGATAAGTTCACAGACGTTACATTTGCACATTCCATACCAGCCATTTCACCTTTTTTAAAGTGATATAATACATGAGTCGACTTAGTCATAAGGAGGTGGAGGGGATGATGATATCATGACACAGAGGCGAGATGCCTGCCAAGTGACAGATGACTGCAGAGCACTTACTGAGGCCAGAAAATGCCAAAACCATTTGTGATTTAGCAAGTTATTACTGTTTTCCAGCAGCATTTTAGGCTCCAATTGTGAGTGTCTTGTAGCAATCAGTGGGTGAGGATAGTGCCATGAAAATCTGATGTTTTTACCAAAACATCTTTTCCTGCCAGGATCATGCCTCTCAAACCAAGTATTTCAAGCCAAAACATAATCTTTCCTAACATAACCAAGTGGTTTATGTGCCTAAACCTAACCACACATTAACCACAGCGTTGTTGAGACATTCAACATACCATCTTCATAATAACATCCAAATGTAATGTATTGATTTTTTGTAGAAACACTCAACGGCAACATTTACTGGGTTGTTTTGTCCATTCAGGCTTTTCAAAAGCCTTAAAATTCAACAATGTAAGAAGCAAAAATCTGTCTGATTGAACTGATAACAACTGAGAACAGCTTGTAGGGTCATCAGTATTCTTTTTTAAATCTTACTTTTATGTCATGGCTTTATCTTAACATGTGGTATTTGTTGTAATTAATCTTGTTTTATATCTTATTTGGGTTTGGGATTTTATTTACTTTATCATTTGTTTGTGCTCTAAAGGACTTGAAAGCTGCTATAAAAATAATGTTTTGTATCACACTTGTGAAGATATTGAGTATTATTTGAAGCTGAAAGAGCACTTTAAGACTCAACGTGTATCCTGTTCTCTACAGACCACTGCGTTGGAGTCCAGCTCCTCCTGTGTGCTCCTCCCTGCCCTCTTCTACCTCACCATCCTGGAGTTCCTGCTCCCCCTCCTAGCAGTGGTGGGCTTCACTTTGCGTGTTGCCTGTTTTCTCTCCTCTAGCCACGGCCCAATGCCCCAGCAGAGCAGGGCGAGGAGGGCACGTGCCGTCAGGCTGCTGGCCACCGTCCTGGTGGTCTTTACCATCTGCTTTACGCCATTCCATGTCCGGCAGGTGCTGGTTTACTTTCGGGTCAAAGTCAGAGGGGAGGGACTGAGTCAGGCGGGGCACATACTTGCCTATCACATCACAGTTACTCTGAGCAGCCTGAACAGCTGCCTGGATCCAGTTGTTTACTGCTTTGTGACGGACAGCTTCAAGAGAGTATGGAGGACGAGGAGGGGAGTGAGAGAAGGCGATGGGGAGGCGGGGCACACAAGTGGGGGAGAGGGGGAGAGGAATTCAGTGAATACATGTCCAGGTACGGCGCTGGCAATAGCTCACAGTGTGGCTACACTCACCCTCACAACCTCTCCCATCTCTGCGGCCAACATGGAGCACTCCATTTAAGGACACCTGTAGGGAGTGACTCAACAAGAGTGATGGATACACAAAGAGAAAGATTCAGAGGGTGGAAAAGAATAAAATTAATCATCAAAGACAGATGTCAAAAAACAGAAATTAATATAAATGCTGCAAATTTCTCTTTAGTATGGACAAAACACACCACTTCCAAGGATAAACATCACTTCGGCTGCTTTCATTCGTCCATCCATCACGTTATCTCTCCATGTCCTTGTCTTTTATGTCCCCCATGACCTTGCTTGGATGTTGTCTTGAGACTGGTGAGAACAAATACTGGACCACAGAGGGATGTTTTTGCTGTGAAATCAGTGAGCTCGTACTGTTGGAAAGACCACATTTAATTGTGATGTTGAAAACAGAAAAAATGTTTTTGATACAGGAGACCTTGAATTACAGCTCAGTCTGCCAACTCACATGAAGTGCAGTACTATAACTACAGAGTATGTACAGAGTTGATATTTTGGTATCTTAGTCACTTTATTAGGTACACCTGTAAAATCAAAAGCAATCCAGTATAATAGTTTGGCCATTAATTCTACCTTAACAAACATAATAATGTTCAGTTTTGATATCAGAGTTGTTTATTTAACGGTATGTTTATTATTTAGTTTGTAGTTAACAGTGACATTCTACAAGACTAAATTATATTTAGAGGTGTTTCTAATGTTTTGCTGATTCCATTTACAAACATGGGGAGGAAAGAACATTTGCAACACATTTCAGTATAATGCAGTCCAGTTCAACACCACCACGAACAATGACCTCAGTGATAAATATAGCCGATTTGAAGGTCCAGTGTGTAGGATTTAGGGGAAAAGAAATGGAATATAATATGATATTTTCTTTGGTTTATCTTCACCTGAAAATAAGAATCGTTGTGTTTTTGTTTGCTCATGAGCCAATTATATCTACATAGGGAGCAGGTCCTCGTCCATGGAGATCATCATGTTGCACCGTCATTTTTCTACAGTAGCCCAGAGTGGACAAACCCAAAGCTCGCTCTAGATAGAGCCATTCACGTTTTCACATTGACCACCATAGTTAGCAGCCCCTCTGGACCAAGACAAACAGCATCAAACAAACACCAGCTTCTAATTTGTAACTGCTTTATTTAGTGTTTTCATCAGTTGAAGTCAAAGAGAAGGAGACCTGCAGATAATTCAGCTCCCGGTAAAATCCTTCTGAACAATGAACACTGAAAGAGTCCTAACCAGGAGTTCATGCTTGGCACATGTGAGAAGTTTCAGCTGATTGCAATCTGCAGTTCTCACCAGTAGATGGCACTAACTCCTGCACACTACTCCTCTAACGCTTGTAAGAAAATTTTAACAAAATCTCCATATTATCACCTTCACAGCAGAAGACTATATGGCAGAGCTGTTGTACTGCATTGCATTGTGCAATTTTTTTTTTTTTTGCAATTTTGTCTTGTTTCTTAAAATAATCTGTGACATATTCCCTGTATTTGAAGCTGCACCATGTAACCATAAAACTCCAACATCCTGTCAGGACTCAGTTCAGGACGGACCCAAGGCAGAGCAGCAGGCAGGTTTGAGGTTAAACAAAAAGCAATCTTTAATGACGCTAATAAAAAAGAACATCCAGAACAGGCAGGCAACAGACAGACCAAATGACAGAGGAACCAAAACTAACTGAAAATCAACCACGATAATACAATGAATTTAGGTAAAAAGTCTGAACAGAACAATATACACCAGGCAGGAAACGGAGCAGGGAACTACACAAAGAACACAGGGATGAGCACAAGGAATGAGGGCAGACAAACTGACCAGGAACAAAGGGAAACACTCAAATATATAGACACAGAAAATTAATCATAATAACGAGACACAGCTGGAGTAGGAGGACACGGGCAAGAGGGAAATGGAAATTGGCTAACAACAAGGGTGTGGAGCCTTGGAGGGGAACACTTAGGTGGAGCAAACAAGACTAATACAGAACAGGTGTGAAGGGAAGACTCTGGGAACAGGGAAGGACTAACGAGACAGGTGTGATAGAAAACTCACAAAGACAGGAAGTAAAACCAGACGTGACACATGAGAAGAGAATCTACAAAATAAAACAGGAAGCAGATTAAATTTGAATGAATAAACAACAAAACAAGGAAGAACACAAACTGTAAACCCCGAAACAAAGTCCACAAGATAACAGAATATTAACGAAAACCCAGGATCATGACGCGTCCTGGTTAAGTTCCACCAAGGGATCTCATGTAATACACCCGTAACTCTCTGTCCCTATGTTTCCTGCCTGTACCTCACTGTAACCTGTCCGATAAAAGTGAAAAATGCAAAAGTTGTATTTTAACACTCCATTATGTGCTGTCCTCCCAATTCTTTCACTATACTGTACTATTTGATTAGTTTTGCTGTGTAAAGCCAAAGCAGAGAAAAAACATTCATCTGAATCACCACTAAAATGCAAAATGACAGAAAGAAGAGTTAGAGAGCAAAACAATGGGACCGTGTCTTGAGTCAACACATTAGATAAGTTAGAAGCAAAGCTCTTTTCAGAGGGATAAACACTTGTAACAGTTACTCTCTCAAGCACACAGTGAAGCTCTCTGTTTATCATTTTACAAGTGTCTAAATGGCAGGTTGCCGTCAGTGTCACACAGAGAACTTAGATCTCTGTAACACTGACTTTAAAGGGAGTTAGGAAAAACAACACCACTAAATGAGTTTCAACAAATGTTCAACTTTTTTCTGATATTTCAGAGGACATGAGATTGTCAGGAAAGGTTTGGAGGAACATTCAAAATATGATAAGTGCTTAATGTGGACATTTTGTGTTGTTTTAGACAGTGTAGTAAAAAAAAAAGTTCTTTTATTATTTTTCTATTTATGTAAATTTGTAAAAGCACTGAACTGAGTCAAAGGACTAAAAACCAACACAATGTCTACACAAACTTTGGTTCTCACTGTACACTGGTATTAAAGGGATGACTTTCTGAGTTTTTCATTTTCTTCTGTGAACTACAGCCTCACCAACATTGCTTGTTTTTGTCTTTTCTTACTAATTTATGCTTTTTTCTTCTGTTTATTTCTTGCCATTTTTCTGATATTTATGATATGTCAGATATAAGATTCTTTTTTATTTGATTTGATTTGATTTGCTTTCACTTTATTATCAGAAAAAAAAACAGGAATTTTTCTTGCACCCCAGGATGTCGACTGTTTCACATTTAGCGAAACATAAAAAATAACAAAAATACAAATGCCTTAAATCACATCAGACATAATGAAAAGTGGATGAAGTGCAACAAATTAATCAGTCTTATTACATTCAATGTGCGAGCCAGGTACACTTCATTTTAAAACCTCTGTAAATGAATTAAACCTATGCCTTGCAGTAGTACAACTATTGGTGTTTTGGCAGCTTTAACGCCTCTCTTCCCCTTATTAATTTTATATTATACTTTTAATTGTGGGATTTACCAAGAGACATCCTTTTGCTGCTGTTGCATTCAGTGTAACTCTCAAACACTTAAACTATTCATGACTAAAACGGCCTAAAGTTAGAGCGAATTATTTTGTGTAGCAGAAAGATTGTAAAATCAGCTTGGATCAGATCTACAGAGCTCATCTGATTTGTTCCACCAGAGGACAGTGTCTCACCACAGCGATGTCTCACCACAGCAGTGTCGCACCCGCTAGTATGTAACAGTAAATGAAATGAACACTGACTGTGGTAACAAATCAAATATATACCTGAGCATATTCTTGTAATTTTTGGGTTCAGGCACACGTAGCTGCTGCTTATACACAGCTACATTTAAGAAAGTTGAGCAGTGCAATCTGTGTGTGGCCGGTCTTTCAGGGTAAAATCCAAAATAGCAAACAAATTCTATCCCATGATTGGAATAAAAACATACATATTGAACACAGATATTGTCCTCTACTGCATGAAGCCTCAAGAAGGGACATGCACAACCAAACTTAATCCAAATTATTGCCCAACATGGACTTCAGCTGGAGTGACTAAAGTAAGACGTGGTAAATATGTGTGGAAACTCTCAAAATGTTTTCGTTTTTATTGATAATATATATATTAAAATGGAGCTGCCCAGTTTCACAGATATTAAATAAAGTGCCAGTCACAGCAGGAATATAAGTGAAGTCATTAATTTGTGTGGTATTTCCCTTTAATCCCTCCAGAGGGGCAGCAGGTCATTACAGTTCATCTAATATAACGTTCTGGTCCTGTAACTTTATACCTCTGCATCAGTACATTACAAACACTCACATACTTACCATCAGCTGGTCCTGCAGTCACATGATGAGACTGGGTAAAACACATACACACACACACACACACACACACACACACACACACCAGTTTCAGGTTCCTTCTCTGGTTTCCCTGTATGGAAAGAGGGAGGGGGGCTGTGACCCTGAGTGTGTAAGAGAGAAATCTGATTCTGCAGGAACAAAGTTTTCTGATCTTCTTCCTCTCTCTCAGCGGTCTGACCACACAGCATCATGGGAAACCAGTTGGCTGCTTTGTAGATGCTGAGCTAAGATGTTTTTCCCGTGAAAAAAAAAAAAATGTTGAAGTCAGCCTGAAACTGCAGACCAGCAGGTTGCTTCACCAGCAGTCACATGAATTGCTATTATATGTAACACTCAAACTTTTCTTTTACTTAACCTCTGCAGTACTGACCACCTCACAGCACACTTGAGTCCCTGTGAGAACAACACCGGTCAGTTTTAAACCATTATGTCGATGTTGAGTATCACTGTCCTACATTTGTGGGACACGGGAGAGCTTCAGTTCTGCAACTTCACCACTAGATGCCACTAAATACTACACACTGGACCTTTAAGTACAGTTTTAATGTACTTGAGCTTTAGGGTGTGTGTAATGTTTTTCTTTGGCAGTTGGGGGTGATTCTCATCCTAGAGCTTCATAAAAAGAGCACTCCTTGTGCTGTTTTTATGACTCCGAACCTACCAACAAGCTTACAATGCACCCCATCAGTCAGTTACCAGAAATGGGCTTTTCTGTCTGTTGTAGCAGTTTCTCACTGACATATCAAACAGCTCCGGACAGACGGTAAAGGAGCAGCAGCAACAACACCAGTGCCTTTCTGATAAGTTCAGTGATTTTCAACTAGAAGCACTCGGAGCAGCTGCACAAAAAAACTAGAGCACTCTGAAAAAAGATGTTGGGCACTGTGCTTTTTGCCAAGCTTTTGTCTCCTTATTGGGAGCAACTGAAAAAGATGCTGATGCTCACATAAAAAAGCCCTTACTTGAGTTTCCATTTTTCTGCCCCTTTACTTCTACTTCCATCTCACAGGAAAATATGGTACTTTTTATTTGATACCTTTAATTAGTAGTTAAATTGCAGATTCTGATTTTTAATACAAAATATAATCAACTAATGAATTATGATGTATTATTGAGGATAAAGACAAGATCTGACTGCTACCTAGGAGTGTATGTAGTAACAAATAATCCCACATTAACAAGCTTCAACATTAAAGTGATGAACAAAATAGTAAGATTTTGCATGCAGGTCTTTTACTTGTAACAGAGTATTTATACTGTAGTATTATTACTTAAGTAAACGATCTCACTACTTTTGACAACTAAATCAAGGTTTTTAATATAACTTCTTTCTTTGCTCTGCCTGAAAGTGTCTGAGAGTGTTTTGTTTCTCTGTTATCAGTATTTCATGGGAGCTTATTTAATTGACGAATTCCTGCATCATCTAACATGCAGTGATAACACTGAGTGAAATTTACATGCACTGTTCAGATATCTGTGTAAAATCAGTGGAATTCAGAGTCTATTATGAGAGAAAATGACCAGTTCTTAACATACACTGGTAATAACTTCTTCAGAACATTTCTGTCAACAAAATCTCTTCTGAACATCTGCATCCTGTCGTCCCACACGTTGACTTAAATCCCTTTTAAACCATTTAAATAAAGTAGAGCGGTAGCAATCAAATCAGACCAGATACTTTGATGATATTGAAGATATTGAATACTTTTCTGAATTATTAATGATACCCACAGTCTTTCTGGAAACATCTTTCATGTATCTAAACTAGCAAAAGAGAGCACCAAACTAAAGTGCATGTGTATCCAGTTTTCTATGAGGTCAACTTTAGATTAAATGTAAATTGTAAATACCTGAATTTAATTTTCTTTATATGTTTACGTCCCTATAGTTTTCTAAATGATTTATACTGTATCTAATTTTGGAAGTTTTGGGGTATAAATGTGTATTTACTGTAATTCTAAAACAATCAGACTTTGTGTAATGTGATTATGATTAAGCTCAACCAAAACCAAACCAAACCAAAATGTATGTGGTGCTTGTAATCATATTCCAATTTCCAACAGCATAACTGGCTAAACTCCTAACTTTAGCACACTTGTGATGCACATATTTGTACATATTCCTTACTTCTATTTTTTTTTTTTTTTTTTACATGTTTATGTAATGAGATATATATTGTGGCAAAATTGTTACCTTTGTCAAATGCTGATGCTGTCCCTGGTTTTATATGAGAAGAGGAAAAGATCGCTAGCTGCTAACCTAATTTATACAATGTAAAATGCCATAGGCTTGTGCTAATAACGTTAGCATGTTATATTTGTTTGGAAAACGTGTTAAGTATAAGACAGTTGTTTTGTTAGCGAACCTTGTGAGTTGTAATGGGACAAAATTATGAACTGTTACCTTTGATAAGTGTTGCTGTTGTCCCTGGTTTTATATGAGAAGAGGAAAAGGTCACTAGCTGCTAGGCTAATTTATACAATGTAAATTCCATAGGTTTGTGCTAATAACGTTAGCATGTTGTATTTGTGGGGTGTTGAAATAAATATATGACATAAATACATGTGTATGGTTTGCTGTGAATCCCTTCTTCATTATTGATTGTTCTCACATGTTTTGAAATGTTAAATAAAAACAGGAGTCATTGTTAGTTTAATTCTGAACAGATTTAAAGGTGCGTTCCATACAGTGTTCATCCAGAGTCCTACATATGAAGGCTCGAGCATATTTACAGAACATAGAGATATATACAGTCTTTATATAGAAAACAAAACTACTAACAAAAATAATCATCTTTTTTATAGCAGCAAAAAAGAAGAAACTAAAAGAGAAATATGTATATTTACATCTTTTTTTTTTTTTCAAATAACAAGGCATATTATATATAGTACACTGCGCATACTTGCTTTCCCATTCTTTAAGTATACTTCTTGATTTAATCTCTGTGAGGATCAAAGTATATAGGCATCTCTCTCCTCCGTCATTTACACACAGTTTACCAGAGGCAGAGCCACACACAGACACACACGCACTAACATACACTGAGTCTGACCAGGTTGGACTAACTGCATGGCTGCCACGCCGCTGCCACTGACAGCTGCTGGCTGGAGACATGAAACAGCATCACCACGTCGCCACATTCATTCAATGATCAGGATGGTGGAGCCAACATGGCTGCCACTGAAAAAGTGCAAAGGCCAAACTCTTGTGTGTGGCTCTGCCTTAAATTTCAAAGAGATACAAAATAAAGAAGACATTTTCTAGTTGAGTTAAAACACCAGAACAGAGACAATAAAGACTCGTAAATAACCTCCGGTATTGCAGCCATCGATTCCAGAGTTAAGTGTAAACCAGGTGATTGCAAAGAACAGAGAACATGAACCCAAAACAAACACTGAGATGACGTTTTTTAACACACTCCTGCCTCTTGCTTTACATGTGAGCAGCAGAGACGACTGCTCTCACACACGCACACAAACAACCCAGTCCACTCCTGTAACATCTGTGGAAGCAAATAAGAGACCTAAGTATTTACATCTTAACAGCCACTGAATATTTTATTTTGAAATTTAAATGCCACTGAATTGATCATATTGAAATAATTTATTCTGAAAACCATGTACGGTATCTTAATTTGTTCCAAATTTTAATGTCCTTGATTTGCAACTCCAAAAGCTGGAACTGCATTTGTTTTTTCAGCGTTCACAAATATAGACAAAAAAATTCAAGTTGCATTATTTATTTATTTTTAAATCTTTAAGAAAAGATTCATGCTGCTTAAAATTGACTTGGCATATTAAAATCTAAAAGCCTGAATGTTTTGACTAATCAAATTTGACTGATGTTTTGTTATTATTAGCATTATTTTTAGATCTGAATTGGACTGATCCCATTTGAGCAACTTGAATCTATTTTTTTAAATAATTAAATTTTTTTTGGGGATCTTTGGGCTTTTGAAATTGCAACTCAAGAAATGTTATAATTTCAAAAAGGTAAAGTGAGGACAAATACATGGTTTTCAAAGTCAAATATTTCAATGACTTCAGCATTGTTTAAATGTCAATAGTATTACGTATTCAGTTGCTGTTAAAATTACAAAAATAAAAATATTTTTGTCTCTTATTTGCTTCCATAAATATCTCCCGTAACAGCAAATAGAACAGCTTTATTTATTCTTTTGGAAATTAATTGAAAAGTGTCCGTTATAGCCAAGAAAGCTCAAAAAAATAAATATCAACAGTATTTTTTTTTCTTTCTCTTGCAACACACCTGTTGTATTTTTGTTTTTTTTCTCACTATGTGCAAGTTCTGTGCAATGTAAAACACCCCCCCCCCCACCGGCTTACCGAACATCAAAACAAAAATGATTTCGGCTGAAATCACTTCACATTCATTGACTTTGTTTGTTTAAAAAACATTTAAGTCACAAGATGGAATCAAAGTTAAGAACTCAATCTCCCAGCAGGCCATGCTGCTGACTGAACATTCCAGAGTCTACGGTAAATAAAAGGCTTGACAAATGAGAATAAAGAAAACCCCCCCGAAAAATCAAAGACTTCAGAAACACTCAAGTTGCACTTCAAGTATTCGAGGCCTGGAGTTTCTCGACTACACTTTAAACAATGAGTGTCGCTCAGGACGGTGCGCATCTCGCCTTCTTTCCACACGCACCTCGTGTTGAAAGGAAACGAGATGTGTGCCGTCTGAAACTTAGCTCAAAAATGTGCAAAAATGTATTTAAAAAAAGAAAGAAAGAAAGAAAGAAAAAGTCACATGCTTGTTGAGTGTACTGACCCAGACTGAGCACAATGCTTCAGCTTAAAGAGTACATGTTGGTTTTTCTTTACACATTTATGTTCAAACAAAAAAGACACAAACACCCAGCCATGCATTAGAAAATACATCCCTGACCTATTAGGACAATAAAGAAAAGAGCTCGAGTGATTTGTACAGAGTCATACTTTGGTGTTCCACACATGCATATTGCTGTTGTCGCATGCAAACCTCCCAATCCCAAAGTTGTTTTTTTTTTTTTGCTTTTTTGTTTTAATCTTTATGTTTGTCATTAAACTGAAGTTGCGTGTCCATTATTCAATCCAGAATGTTTTATTGCCCTAGTGGTTTCAGAAGCCATTCAAAACTCTGGCATCTGTACCTCCTCGTCTTTCGTCATCGTCCCATCCCTGCTTTTTTTTTTTCGTCCCAGCACCACAGCCAGAGCAGGATCAACCCAGGAAGCTAAATACTCTCTACTCTACTCTGCTCTGAGTCTGACTGAATGTACCTGAAATTATGGAAGGAATCTATTCTGTTAAAAACAGGGTTAAACTCTGCACCGACACCCATCTAAGTGAAAAACAACCACATCATCAGTGAAACCTCTTCTAAAAACCAAAAATTAAAACAATCTTCTCTGCTAAATGCTCCGATACACACTAAAATTAAATGTTCTTTCACCAGTAAATTAATTCACTGCCATTTACATTTCAATTCCTTTCAGTTTGCATGTTTCAGCTGATTGAGGTGAAAGGAAAACCGACCCAAATCGCCACCACACACAACCCTGCAAACCTTAACGGAGCCCATTATTGCAACGAAAAATCTGATTTGTCCAAAAACAGAAGACACGATAAACTTTTAAATTTTTCATTTCATCTTTCTAACTACAAGTTTTTCTAAACATGTCCAGCATAATCAGCTATTAAAACATTCCAAGATTATTTTACCTTATCAGTCTATACTCAGCATCATTCTGTATTAGTAAAGGTTTAACTTATACAATTTGCATTTAAGTACTTCATCTGTGTTTAAATGTTAATAAGGTTGAAGTAAAGCTAAACTCAACAGTTTCACTTCCTCCTCCACCATCGTTGTTGCTGCTTCTTGCCTTGATTAACTTTTTTTTTTTTTTAGGTCATTTGATGAATTATTCTGAGTATTTTCTATCTTTTTCAGGAGATGTGGTTTAATTTTCCATGTTGGCTTTCTATAAAGTTGTGGTTTTCAAGACTTTAAGTTTGATTTTGACATCTGCAAGGACTCTGGGAAAAGTCTGCCTCCAGTTTTTTTTCTCACCCATGATCCACAGATTGGATTAAGTTAAGACATGCATTTCCAAATTTGTAAAAATCCAACGTTTGCTTGGGTTCAAGCATTTTAAAGACTACTATGACATTTCAGGAAATACGTACTAAATATTTGTATCTATTTTAAAGTGAATACATTTCTCCAGTCCTCCTTTTATCCCTCTATCCTCCTCTATTCTAAATATCCATTCAGCATACAACACTCAGATGTAATGAACATTGAAATTACAATATCACACTTATATTTGGCCTAGTATGGTGGAACCAAGACATCTAAACCAGGAGTGGAAATCCTCCATCGAGGCTAAAGCAACAAGCCTAAGCCTGTTATAAAGGTTAATAGTTTTCATCACTCTGTCTTTCTCACGTTATAAAACTCTTCTTTAAATATATCCATTAACCATTCTAATATTCTTGCGTCCCATTCCAGACTCTGATGATTACAAGTAGAGTTACTGGACCCACTGGACCAGAGGAGTGTCAGGAAGCTCCATCCGAATTCGACATCTTCTGATCATCCTCATTTCAAAACTTTTCTAACTTAATGCTATTTGACAATGGCTCAGCTAATGTGCAGTTAGTGACAAACATTGTGCTAACAGCATTTTCTAAAAAAATAAAATAATAAGTGAGAAAGTTGAGAGTGAAAGAGAACAACTCCTCCTCTCTCTTCTTCTCTGGTGTTTGGTTTGTCTCTGCTCCTCTAACATGCAGCATGTAGGTTAGTTTAGATTATTCCAAACAAACAGAAGCATCATTCTGGGCCCTCGATAAATCATGAAAATAATATTTGGGATTGTAATGCCCTGTATACTGCACATATTGCATCTGCGCTCTTTCTTGCCTGGAATTTCACTCAATACACATCTGTATTCTTGACCCTTAATGTACATACAACTTCTGAGCAGAGCCTATTGTCAACTTAAAAGCTAAATTAAAGACTTCAGCGTTCCTGCCATGTGGAGGAGGGTGAAAAAAATAAACATTTGCAATGAATCCAGGGACTCAAGATCAATCATTTCCCCCCAGTGACCAGGCTTCGGGCTCTTCAGAAATGCCACTTCCAAGAGTCTCTAGAGTCTTAAAGCTACTGTCGACGAGTGCTGTAAAAGTCCTGCAAATCCGAGTGTGTTGGGATTGTTTTGGTGAAAATGTCTCTCGACGATCTTGTCGGCGTCATTTTAGCAAAGATGCGATCAGGCTGATTCCACAGCGAGGAAGAACAATTTTCAGCATTTTTGAATGATTGCAGCTTCGAGGACTAATGTTCATCAACAACGTTCATTATTAATGTGTTCATTCGATTGTGTTGAAGAGGTGTGTGTGTGTGTGCGTGCATGTCCCCTGAAGTTTCCTGCCCAGGCAGCTGCTCAGTAGCACCTCCTAGAGGCCCTGAGAGACAGAGACAACCTCTCCTTAAAACCACGACTAATGGATTAGTCACTTCTGGACGACCCTGATGGATCAGTCAAATGTCCACGAGGGCGAAAAGTGGAAGGAATTTCTGTGATGGCTGAAACAGCTCTGGGACCAGAATGCTTATTTTGTAGTTGGTCTGGTATAACACTGGTCCCTCGTCCGATTGAGGTGTTTCCTTCAGTAAATCAAGACACAGCAAAGCAGAAAAAAACCCTGTCAATGCAAAAAACAGACATCAAGAGTGGACCGCCAATCGCCCTCCTCTTTCTTTGTCTGTAAACCCCAGCACCACGAGGACGGTGATATCCAAATGTCTTTCCATCTGCGTTCAAATTTGAATTTAGTTGTTGTCGACTTAAGCCAGCCGATCACAGAGCAGACTCATTCTCCGTGTGACAGGAAGTGGTGGTGGTGGTGGCCTTGCCCTTCTTGTTGAGTTTCAGGAAGCTGGGTTTTTCTGCCACCACGGTGACAGCCACTTCGTTGCTGTTGGAATTTTCCAGCTTTGTCAGGGATCGTTTCTCCGAAGCTCTGGCTGATTCCCCATCCCTGTCAAACATAATTAAGATCACATCTGTTAGGACTGTATTTTGGGCTAAAAGAAATCATGTGACAATCTGAGAAATGGGCTCACTCGCTTGCTTGCCAAAAGAAAGAGGCCAATTAAGCTGGTCTTAGACTACAGGAGTTTTGGGCCAATTTATCCCCAATAGCCCTACTGACAATTGGAGGAGAAATCTGGACCTTTGTCAGTACCAATGTTCGGCCCAGAATATCTAGTAGTGTGAGGCGTTCAATGTCTTAATTTAGGCATAAAAACTGGAAACAGTCAGAACAACTCCCCATTTCCAGTCTTGGTGCTAAGCTAAGCTAACTAGCGGCTTACCATGAAGACACAACAGTGGTAATAGTCTTTTCAGCTAACTCTTGGCAAGAAAGCTAATGAGTGTATTTCTTAAAATGTCAAACTGTTCTTTTAAGGGTTAATTTTCTTTGAAGTGGGGTTGTATGAGATACTAATTCATAGTCAGTGTATCACCTACAGTAGATGTCGGTCGGCACGGCCCTAGTTTGGAGAAGCAGGCTGGAGTAGACAGCTCTTTCTGATGGGATACTTTCTCTATGTTCTGTTCAAAGTTGCCAGACTCCTTTGAAGGAAACATTAATTTTACCTTGCAGAACACAGCAGCTGCTGGTCTATACCACTGCCTCGGTTGGTTAGTTTGTGTTATTGTGTGTCTTTGGTAAATCTGACCTAACCCTTAACACCAAAGTCACACAAATAAACCAACTGACTGAGGCAGCAGTAGAACCCCAAACCCCTTTCTTCTGTGAGGTAAAATTACTTGTGGTTATTGGCTTCAGTTCCCTGTTGGAAAGGGCAACATAAAGAGGTGAAAATATTGTAAATATACTTGTACACTTAAACTGATATTGATGTTTTTTGGTGGCTAAAATAGATTTTGCTGCTGCCCCTGTCAACAACAGTGCATTGCTTAGCTTCTGTAACAGTACTCCAGCCTGCCTCTCCAAAGCGTAGGCGTGTCAACCACCATCTACTGTAGGTAATACACTGACTATAAAGAAGTACCTCATATAACCCAGTGTCAAAAACTCTGAACTATCCCTTTAATGACAAGCCAGGTAATGAGAGGCCAGATGGTTTTCTCACCCGTTTGGAGTCGGGTAAATGACCAGGAAGAAGGCCGTAAAGAATCCGAGAAGGGAGCCCCCAGAGGCCACCATGGGAATGACACGGACACTGCCAACAGCCTCCACAACAGCACCCAGAGCCGAGGCCACCAAGATCTGACTGATGTACACCTGCAAAATCACAAGTGATTACAAAATAACACAGAGCTTTCAGCATACTATAGCATACATACATATATAAGAGTGTGCCACAAAGACTTCATGATGACAACACTCACCTGACAGGATAAGATAGCACAGTCGATACCAAAGCCTCTGCGGGAGTTACCAGGACTGTGCCTGATGTACTGCAGGAGGCAGAGACAGTTACAGTTAATGAAAGCTACATATTTCAAAAATAGATTTACAGGATGTTAGAAAAATACAGACTATCACCAGAGACATCAAAACAAACAAACACAGATGAAACCAAGCAGCCGAATATGTCTGTACCTCTTTCATTTCGTGATACTGTCCCAACAGAGCATACGGACAGTAGGAGATACTCATGGAAATGATGCCCATGCTGCTGATCATCACCATGGCAACATACACGTTAGGGAAGATTGCCATGACAGCAGTTCCTGCGGAGGGAAGAAGAGAAAAAAATTACTTAGTAGACACTCACAGTTATTTTGTTTTACTGTGTTGCTGTGCTGTGGTTCATACCGATGGAAAATGCAAGTGTCCCCATGATGTAGATGACTTTAATGCTCAGGTCAAAGTTGTCCAGGTACTTCTGAAGGATAGCTGGAAAACATTTTATATGGTGATTGATTAATACAGAGTTAACAGTCAGAGAGCTTCTTGAAAGTGTGTGAATGCATGTGCTTTCTATGACATGAACCAGAGGGCTTGTGTGTTACCTGAGCATGTGGCAGCAGTCATGGCATATATAACCAGCCCCCAACATCCCATCTGAACTCCTTTGTGATAATCCTCCAACAAAGTTGAGTTAATAGGAGCCTGAGAGAGAGAGAAAGACAGGTTTGGTTTTTAACTGAGCTGTGAGACAGAGTTCAGTTCAGCTTGAACCTGCTGTAGACAAGATGACGTGACACATGAGAATATTAGAAAAAAGGACAAAGAGAAAAAGACATGTTTTGTGGTGACTTTTTTTTTTTTAACAAATACTCAAACTACCAATTATTTAGGATGTTTCTGAGCAAACATTCAAACACATTTACACATGTTTAATGGCTATCAAATGTCTGATAAGATGATGTTGTAATGGAGCTATCATTTTCAGATTAGGGGTGACCCTCAGTGATTCAATCTCAGGAGCCCGACTCCAACGCCAATCTCACAGTCAAATCGTCGCAGTTGTTGAAAAATGTGGTTATGAAACACAGGATCATTCCATCTGGGCTATATGGGGGTGCTGAATGTCTGATTTTACTTAGAATTGCTTGGTTTCTCCCAAAAAAAAATCACAATGTAAAGCTCATTTTACGTATAAAATAAATCAGAGCAGTCACACAAAACTGTAACGCTTGCAGAATGCTAAATATTTTTGAATGAATGATTATCTGTCAAAAACAGCAGGGGAGGCAAGCACAAAAAGCTGTTTGCAGCTGCTTACAGCACTCTCTCTCTCTCTCTCTCTCTCTCTCTGTCTAAGAATAAGTCGAAAGTTGTTTACAACCTCAGAAAGCAAGCAGTAATAAAAACTTAGGAGTGTGTTCTGTCTGTCTCTCTATCGATCGCTTCTGCTCCCTGTCAGTACTGACGACAGTGCCGCTTTGGCACCTACACGCACGAACAAACACACCCATACGTACTCCCAACACACAACAAACAGTGCTAGATTAAATACGTCCTAATATAAACTAGATTCTTATGCCGAGTCAAGACGACAAATTGTTCAGTTCCGTGTTTCAGCTCTTTTGTGTGGTGTGGAAAAAATGGAAACTAATGTCATACATATTATCGTATATTAATCAACGAGCAAATAAAAGAACAAAAAACATGATTTGACTATCAGTCAATAGGTGACCAGTCCAGGACACCTCTGCTTTAGATATTACAGATTATGTGATGCGGCAGAGAACAAGTTTTCTGGTCAACTAATGATTCATCTCAATGTGTTTTGTATTGTTCTCAGTCTCTTTCTGAAATTTTACATCTCTAACTGTGGCTTGGACGTGCCGTCACACCATTAAAGTAACTGAACTTGAGAGTAATGCGGGCTTCTATATATACAGATATAGTGTAGGTCTGTGTGTGTGTGTTCCCCTACGGTAGGATCTCCATGGTAGATGACTTGTCCCATGAAGTCAGTGAAGAAGACAGCCTCAGCGATGATGGAGAACCAGGTGAGCAGGTGACAGACACACAGTCGCAGCAGCTCCTTGGGCATCTTCAGCATGGAGAGCCACAGCAGCCGCACGGTGGTCTCAACCTAAAGACAGATAACATCAGACAATAGCCACCAAAAAAAAATAATAATAATAATAATAATAAGAGACAAATAACATGTAGGCAAGAATAATGGGGCTCCACTGTTGCCATGGTTACAGGTGAGTAAATTCCTCCTCACCTCTCCCTCTTCGCTCTCTGTGTCTCCACTGGAGGAGTTGGTGTTTCCGCTGCGGTGTCTGTTCCTCTGTTTCTGCCTCCTCCTGTGTCTGGCCTCCACTTCATACAGGTCGTTCATGCTGCGAGACGGCTTGATGAGGAAAGCGGCATTGGCACGGCGGTAGCGGTAGCGGTGGCTTCCCACTCGACCGTAGTAGGAGAAGGTGCAGGACGGCTGGCGGTAGAAGATGTGGCGGTGACGTGACTGTCGCATGGGTGCTCCAGTACTGGCAGCTGGAATAAAAAAAAACATTATGGGTTAACATTAGGTGACTGTTTTTAATTAAGTTGTATTTATTTGTATTTTATTTGATATAGAGTTGCACAGAGTGAAATGTAACATGAAAACACTAACCTTTGACCATTCCAGCGCGATGTGCCTGTCCTTTAGAGCTCAGCCTGTTGGCGCCATCTCTATCAGGATTCGTCACACTGGCTAACAGCCGGCCGTTCAGTGTCTGCTGCTCATTGAGCTGGTTGTTCAGCAATGCCTCCTGACCGTCGTCATTTTCCATTTCCTGTAAGAAAGCCGAGAGGCGGGAGATCCTGGGGTTTGTAGCGTGCATCTGGTGGCTATTGCTGTGGAGCAGATCCCCGCTGCCCGCGCTGCTGCTGCGTCTGATGTTGCCAAACCGGGGTGGCGGAGTGCTGCGATGCTGGTTGAAGAAGTTACTGGTCAAAGGAGGTGAGCCGTGATAGGGCGAGAGGCGGTCAGCAAAGATGGAAGGCTCGATGTGGCACAGGAACAATGCATCGTGGTCCAGGTGGTCGAGAGTGGCGTCAGCCATGGCGAGAACACTGTCACTTTTACCTGGAGACGGATGAGGAGAGGGCTGATCAGTTAAGAGAAAATGATGATGAAAATGAAAACTGAAACCAGTGGCTATTGGCTTATGTTGCACATTATGTTGCCATAGCTTTTTCCATTGGAATTTGAATTACTGCAGAAAAGAAACTCTGTGGCAAACAAATTTTTTTATGATGCTTATGTGTTTTGATCAGCAAGATAATCTTCACAAGTTACCACCACTTTCATGGTTTTTGAAGCCAAAATGCAATGACCAGAAGTAAAAAGCTAACAGTAAGCTATAAATGAGCTACACTACAGTTTCATGACTTAACATCCCCACTATAATAAGGCTGTAAAGCCGTGTTTGATGTGATGACATTCTGTAGCCTCATTCAGCCACTTGCTAGCAACCACCTTTTTTAAGACTCATAAAAATATTTATTGACGTATTTCACGCTGTAGAACAAAAGTCTCTTCAGCTTGTGTAACCACATACTTTACTTGAGGCATCTAACCAAAAACTCATTGAAAAACCCATTGAACATGAGACAAGGTGACCGGGCGTGCTAAAACACTAACTCATTCCTGCAGCACCAACAACAACCTTCAATCAAACTACTTTATGAATATGTTTGCTAGATTAATTACACTGATCTTTCACTAGTGATATGAATCTATAATAAGTGAATCCAGTGCCCTTGTTTCTGCGCTAATTACTTTCCAGTCTCTTGTAAAACTTTATCTTTGGTCTATCTGTTGTTAATGACAGCTAATCTTTTTCCAATTTGCTATCACTATAATCTATTTTTTTGCCAAAATTGTTTTCACAGTTTCAACACTGCTTCCAGTAAAAAGTTATTGGAGGTGTGTTTTGTTTTACATAACTGTCCCAGTGTTTGGGAATAAACACCTCCAGACATGTCTCTGTAGGACACAAGATCAAAAGCCGCTGAGCTAGATCGTCGATAATACCACAAATATTGTCTCTTTTCAGGAAGGGACAGAGACGTAGATAACACATAAGATTGCTGTGTTTTTGTTTGATTAGAAAATCAGTTAATCAAAATGGCCTCAAACTATCTGCGGTAAGTGGCAGCTGATAAAATCTCTAAATAACAAGACAAGAAGCTTAATTGCTTCCTTTCAAGTTTCAGGAGCAAAGGACCACCAGATATTCCCACACCTCATTCTCTTTTACATTTTTTTGGGATTGGAAGAGAATAAATTAAAACACGCAATTCAGATTCTGCAAAAAGGCAAGAGTCTGTCAACTTACTTCTCACAAGCTCCATCTCTAGGAAGTCCATGTCAAGATCGCCGTGCTCTGACAGGTCATCCCCGTAGGGGTCACGCAAGTCGTAGCTGTCCAGTGTTTCATCCTCTCCGATCAACTCCAGCTTGGGAGCGACAAGTCCAGTCCTGCCATTGGCTGATGGCTGCGGGTTGGTGCGATCTGGACTCTCCTGGTGAGAGGACAGAAAGGATAGTCTTAGGTTTTGTTTTTTTAAAACTAAAATTGAATTTCACAGTGAGCACACACAAAGAGACACACTCGCTGTACCTGATCCAGCCTGTCATGTTGGGGCGAGTACTGCTGCTCCTCAATACTAAGGAGATGTAATACCACAGAGATAGTGAAGAGGACGGCAGCGAAGAAGAACAGAATCTGCTCCTGGGACTTGAAGGCTGCTCCGAGGAAGGTGTGCGTCCAGTCTAAACCTCCGAGGGCGTAGCCGACTGCACCACCAAGACCTGCACACATGGACAAAAGTTTAAACATACAGAAGAGGCGTTAGGAGAATGGGATTGTGTCTGATCTCATTTTCTCTCTCTGCAGTAATTTATGTCAAATTTCTGTCCATATAACTATTATTACTAAATATTTACTGGAAGCACCAGAAATAATATTATCATAATATCTTGTTAAAGTTATATGGGTGTCAGATGTCAGCGGTACCAGCTGAGGCGGCGTGAATGTTAAGTGCCATGTCTTGTTCCTCCGTGTCCGCCACGTCTAGCAGGTACGCCCTGATTGGTCCCTCTGTAGCGTCCGCACAAAAGTCCAACACCACCACCCCCAGCACGGTGAGAACTATACCTATTGGTTGTCTCCCCTGCTCGTCACCCAGCGACAAACCTAAAGGGGAAAGACATAAATGGAAAAAGAGTTTTAATGATAAATAGTGTTTGTTTTTTAATTCAATAAACACACCAATAAGTTTTTTTTTTTTTTTTATTAAAAGGTCATTTTTATTGCAACTTAAGTGTTTTTGGATGCTTTTATTCAGCTATTCTGCTAGAGTTTATGTACACAGTGTGTATTCAGCAGCTTGAAACATCCTAAAAATTTTAAATAGCAATTCAGCTAAATCGTAAGGCTCTGACACACCAACGCGTCATCCATTGTTGCACTGATGTGACCCCATTCAGAGCTGCGTATGTGATCAATAGCTGATTAGTGAGTCACAACAGCTGCGTAACAAAAACACAAAGATGTACAGAAATGGGTCACCGCACATTTCCCATACTGCTTTGCAAAATGTGAGTGATCTTGTGTGTCTCATTACATTTGGTGACCTGGTACTGCAATCAAGCTGCTCCATGTGTGTTTGTGTCTGAGAACCTGAGTGTGAACTTGTGTCAATGTAAGAAAACAACACAGAGTGACATGGGAAAGCTTTAATAGCCTGTGTGAAAATGTGTGTATGTATGTGTGTGTGTGTGTGTGAGAGAGAGAGAGAGAGAGAGAGAGAGAGAGAGAAAGAGAGGGCAGTGTGACGAAGCATGACTTTACAAAATGAAATCCATTAACGTCGGGGAAACAGCACAGTGTGTGTGTTATGTGTGTGTACTTATATATGTGTGTGTGTGTGGGACAATGGGGCTGCACAACTCACTAGCCTGGCAGACAGACAGGAAGTGAATTGTGATTGGTGGAAAGGGGGAAGCAAACAGGAAGCATTTCCCTGTGAACTGCCTGCTCCTGTGTTCCCATGTCAACACACACACACATACCCATACATACACACACACACACACACACACACACACACACACACACACACTCACTCATACACAGGTTACTACAGTTTTCCCATGTCATCCTGTGTTGTTCACACACATTTATATATTTACAACCATGGAAATGTGCACTTTCTCTCTTTTCTCACACACTGATACAGGTCACTGGTCTTTTCCCATGTCAGCCCTACTAGCAAGGTGCTCACACACACATACACACACACACACACACACACACGATGCCCTAAAATGACCTGTGTGCCAACCTCTGCGCAGAAGAATGGAGGTAGAACAGAATAGAATTCAATAGAGGAGAATAAAATCTGCTGACAGAAAACAGTTCACACAGCTCTCCTTCTTGTTATTTATAACTCCTTTGACAATTCATTTTACTTTGTTCTATTTAGAGACATTTAAAAAGGCCCAGTCCCAGGCTATTGTTGCACCGTACATGCTTCACCCATTTGGGCCACATCTGAATATGCAACATGTACGCTCTACAGTGTTTCCCCTCGGCTTGCGTCCAGCAGCGGTGACTTTTATTTCACGCCAGTGTGTTGGCTCACACTGAAGAGACAGAAGAGCTTTAGACACATGTGCATGTCCAATTACATTTAGTCAAATGCTTCCCATAGCCAATATGCTGCTGGAATAAATCCTGCATTTAACATCTATTGTTTCAATCAGCATAGTGAAAACTGCTTGTAAAAACAAATGGCTGCTAACAAGCAGAACACAGATACAAGTTGCCGACTTGTGTGTGTGTGTGTGTGTGTGTGTGTGTGTGTGTGTGTGTGTGTGTGTGTGTGTGTGTTTATGTTTGTTCACGAGTGTATAGACAGACGTAATTAATGACATTACACCCGGAACTACGCTAATGAAGTTGACCCAGAGTTCAATATCTGTGTGGCATGATTGACAGCTGATCAATTTGATTGATTGGATTGGTTGAATATGACCTTGGAATGACTTTTAGATGATGTAATAAGCTGAGGGTCAGACTGAGGATAACATCGGTCTCTGTCTGTAGACACGACTCTCAGTGGGGAGAGCTCTGGACAAGGGATGCTCCACTGATTCTAGGAATAAATAGGTCCTATTCTTTTTTTCTGTTTTCTGTGACAAAAGTGCATGCTGGGTAAAACAACAGTGCCTGCATTGTCATAGTTTGCAGTTAAATTCCTGCTGCAGCCGTGATAGTCTCAGGTGGTTTAGATAACAGCGTTCAGCCGATGGCACAAAGTAAACATCTGTATTTGTAGGCTAGATTACTGTGAATATCTCCCTCCTGTGTGTTCTTATTGTTTGATTTGTATGTATGAGTTCATTCCCATTCCCATTCAACAAATTAGTTTATTTAATTTGATGATATGAGTTTGTTTTTCTACTGGCATGTTCTGTTTCATTGTTTAATAAAGGCCCAGACACACTATGCTGATATCAGAGAACTACTGGCGATGAAGGCTGACTGTTGTCTTGGATGTGTCTCATCCAAGAAGTTGCACTTGAACACACTGTAAAGACTACAGCTAAAGGCCAACTAGCATGTATGTTCTGCGCCTGCATGAGAGAAAATGAGCCTCCATAGCAGCAGGCGTCTGTAGTCTGTATTCCTCATTCATAAAGGGAAACTGGAAGACCAACACGGATACAAGAAACTACTTAGCCAGCAGCACATTAACCACGCAACCTCATGTTGAAAGAACAAAGCGTATTTACCTTGCGCTAGCTAACAATAACACCTCTTCCTAACATACATCGAGCGAGCAAACTCTGGCGGATGGAGCGTGATAAGGTGTCCAGATAGACGATGAGCAACTATATTCATTTGGCTTGCTAAAAAACTGACACGCCGCTTGGCATGTTTGCGGATTTACAAAGCAGGTTATCTGACTCCTTCTTGACTTAAGTTCTTATTTGCTTTTCTATCTCCATCTCCACAAAAACTTGGGTGACAGACACTCACCAACGGCCCGACATAGATGGACAGCCAACCGTCGGCCCTGTGTGTGTCAGGGCCTTAAGAAAAAAGGTGAAAAAAAATTACCTGTTCATTTTTAGAGGTAATAATTTTAAATCTAAGTGACAAGCACATTATTGTGAAAAAAATTAACCATACATTTCCACACCGTACTTTCGATTTAAATATTTGATAATGCTTGCATCCCCTTTAAACCTGACAAAAACAATATTTAACTATCATTTAAATGAAATGATAGGAGAACTTATTTATCACACAGAAGTTTACTGAGACTTTTGTAAAATACTTATGTACTGCTAACAGTTAAAAGACTGTGGATTTGTCTGCAATTCAATCCTTAATACCAAGTCACTGCTATTACCGTGAAACACAAGATTCATAGTAGCTTTAGTTTATTTGACTAACAAGATTTTAGCAGCTGATCAAAGGGCCAGGGAGCAGAGATAAACTGCTGATCGATATGTCCTCTCCTCCTCCCTGACACACTTACTTCAACACTTTTAATATCCAATAACACACACTCACCTATCAGCGATCCATTCAGAAACAGCGCCACTCCTATCAGTGTCCCGATGCAGAGAGCCAGGATGAACGGTCTCCTCCTGCCCCATCGCAGAGTGCAGCGGTCGCTGGCCGAGCCGATCAGAGGGCTGAACATGAGGCCGAGGACGGGACTGAGGAACCATGTCAGGCTGTAGTACTGCTCTGGAAGACCTGCACACAAACAGACAGACAGAGAGACAGACAAATTTATAGACAGGTAGAGCGAAGTGTGAACTCTCGCAACAGAGATTTAAGATTAAGACAGATGCCAAATGATAATCACTGAACCACTGAAATTTGATGATGGAGTCTTTTTTTTTCATCCACCAGGGGGTGCAAGTGACAGCCTAATTGTAGTGGTGACAGACATCATTTTATAATTTGATTGGTTTGATTAAACGAATTCTTTTTTTATTGGAATCAGGCATTAAGATGAAAACAAGCACATGCATATGATTTATGCAAAACTGCAATCATGGGATTTTGTATAACTCTATTTCTTTCATTTTATTGGTTATCTAACAGGGACAATGCACAGCCCATTTACTGTATCAGCTGTAGGTAAAAGCACACTGGAATCGGCTGTGACAGACTTGCATTTAGCTGACTGGTTATGACACAGCATTGCTCGCTTTTATTAAAGTGATGTTAACAATATCCTGCTGTTGTGATGTTAGTTTTTATATTATTCATAATATGACAAAACAAAATAGCAACATGTTCAGTTGGTTGCTCCGTATGATAACAATGTAGCCGAAGTCACAGCTGAAGTAAACAGCAACATAAAGACTGTTGTGTTTGTGTTGTCACCTCAGTTACCTGAGAGGTGACTTGAGGCTAAATTTTTCAACACAGGTAAAAAAGAGAATGTCACGGCAACCGTGCGCAACGGGAGGTTTTTATCTTGTGTCTATTGGGCGTCTGTGCGAACATTAGCCCCGGATTATCACACAAAGGACTTTAACAGCAACACCTGCGTGCTAATGCAGAGAAAATGAACAGGAGTGTGGAGACTCAAGTTTCTTGGGCTTTTGTGAGTAACAGTCACCAGAAGAAAAATCCCCAACTGAAGTTTGTCTGTCAGGATTATGAGCCCATAAATGGATCAAACAAACGTCTTTCTGCTGCGTCTTTTCAAAAGTGTCAAAAGTTTCAAAAGCCATGTTGTTATTTCTGACTACTGTTCTTCAATAGACTCATTTAACTTATGAACTGGAAAGCAGGAGCTCATAAGATGTAACTGAAAGTATTGCTGGATAAAAGAACAAACAGAGCTAACCTTTTAAAGCCTTTGTTGAATATCTTAAATTATATTAATTTCCTAAAACAAGTGGATTGGAATTACCCTTGACCTTTATGTGCATGTGACTTTCTTTTATCATCTGTGTCTCAACTTTCCACCTTTCAGAAACTAGGTGAGGATTACAGACACGCATGTTGAATGACAGGACCCTAAATTAGTACAGACCTATAAAAACACACACCCACAGGATGCAACAACATAATGGAAACACATACGGAACACTGTTCAGTACATATGCTTTCAGTAGCTCTGAATAATATCAGACAACACCCTGCACACACAAACCTGTCACCAACAAAACCAGTTCATTAACTCCTCATAAAACCTCATGAAAGGGGCCGACAGGGCCGGAGACACACCATTTCAGCACTGCACACACACACACACACACACACACACACACACACACACACACACTTACATTAGACATCAGCTCGCACATGACCCGAGCTCATAATGACAGTAACTGATAACATAACGTTTCTTAAAAACAAAAACATGTACATACTTGCTACATATGATGGAAAATGAAACACTGTAAAATTGTTTTTGTTTTCTATTACCACCTCATGACATTTGCACACTGTATAACCCCAGATTAAAAGGTTATGAGGTTCACAAGTATTATAGGAAAGACTGTGATAAAAAGAAAACCCATATTTTTTTGCAGGAAAGAATAAAAAAAACTAATTTCTGAATTAGAATAAAAAAAAAGAAAATTAAAATTTCTCTCTTAGCACTGATTAAATCCCTATAATCTCATCTATGTTCATCAAAATTACATATTTAGATTTTCTCCATGAAAAATATCCTTCCTGCCTTAAAAAGGCTTGATGTAACTCTACACTTTTGCCTCATTTAGTATGCACAGAGCCATGAATATGCAAATTAATCCGTACCTCTATCTCCCCCTGCCCCTCAGCTGCTTGCCTGCAGCTTGAGCCTATCTTTGACTCTGCTCATCTCACAGACAAACCTCTGCTTGTTTTCTGTTTTGCAATCCATTTTACACTACACACTGGCACGTGGTAATATACAAGTTAATCAGGCATACTGTACATGTACGAACCGGAAACTGATTTCAAAGAAGGATGATGAAAGAGATACAAGAAGAGCTAATTATAAAGGGTCTCCTAAAGGTCAGCGTATCAGAAAATCAATGTGTTCCATGCATCGTTCTCAATAACGTTATGCTGGGTACACACTATTATGATATCAGCCCCCGGCTCGGATCGTGGACGACAAAGAGCATCGTACGCGATAATCCATCGTTTCATCTCATGTAGTGTGTCAACTGTATGGCGACAACACCCCAGCCTTTTTGATATTTCCTCTAGAGACGTGTGTTGCTAATGTTGGATAAAATTTGCTCCCAATCACCAGTCTGACAGGTTCAAGTGAAAGTGAAACCTAGCTTGCAAAAGAAAACGAATCGCAGCTACACTTGGCTTCTCCTCTGATACCCCACAAGTTGACGAGATTAGTTTCTTAGGTTTGTGATATAACAAACCCTAGAAGTCAGAATCCATGTTTTTGAGACGGTTATTGATTCACTGCATCAGCAGGTTTGCCTAATTTGAATCAAAAGAGTCATCTGCCAATCAGGGCCAAGTATTGTGTCACAGTTAGGTATTTCAAGTGGGTGAGTTAAAGCTCAACTAAGTACACAGCATGCATCACTTCACCTCTACAGCACATTGTTTGCTTTGTCTTCACTCATGCAAACTTTGCGAGTTTGTTTTACTTCCAAACTGTTTTGCCTGACTGAAATCTGACAGGCTCCACGTGCTCTTATTTCTCGAGGTTTAGGTGCCCTGAAGTGTTTTTTGTTCCTGACAATTGGAAAACCTCATCTACATGTAGCTGACAGCAGCATCCCAACTAAAAATACTTCCTAAAATTACATGATGAGGAGGAAAACCATATCGGTAGCACCTGCTGAAAACTGGAGGATGTCAAGTAAATTACATTTTTATACATGTTTACAACTAGTTTGACATAATCTGCAGAGTATAACTTTCATGACTTCCTTCAATTTTCACACCAGCAGCAACAAGTCTTTAACTTCTTCTAATTCTATCAGTGAAAAAACCACAAAGACTATCATAACCATCCTGCCAGCTGTAAAAATAGTTTAAAACCCACTCTCTGAAGTTAAACTCATCACCTGCAATTTGCAAGTTTGTTCTTGTCAATTGAATGCATAAAGAAAACATGCATGATCCATGCCAAAACAACAAAACAACAACAGACTACGCCCTTGGACACATTATTTCATGGAGCTGCTGAGAGAAGGAAGACGAGAATGAAGATGCAGCAGAGGCAGACGGTCTTTTAGCTGAGTGAAGTCAGCTGAATCTCAGATAATTAAATTAGGACTTTATCATTGTCTCACTGTCAAACTGTCGCTTAATGCGGCTCAATGAGAGCAGACAAATACATTAAATGCCATTTGGCCGCCACACTCACCTTCTCATATCGTGAGAGAGAGACACTAAAGATATCTGCTCAAGGTAATCTACTCTTGGTAATGTCTCTGCCTGCAGTTTGAAGGTATGCCAGCCCACGTTGGCTCAAATAATGATCAATAGCTCTGCTTAAAGTTTGGGAAATGCACCTTTGAACAACCTTAAGAGCTTTGTATACTTAAAACAAAGTCATCAAACCTTAAACCTTGTAAACCACTGTTGAAGGTGCATTTCTCTGCTACTGATCACACAAACAGGAATTATTCAAAAAACAGACTGACCTTTTTGCTCAGAAACAGCACAAGACATAAGGGTATTTATGTTGTTATATAACTCTGTGTAAGAAGCACAAAGTTGTGCAACTTCCAAAGAGTATCCTTTTAAGTGATTTCAAGCTATAATCCCCTCTTACTTTTATTTAATCTACAGTAATCCCAGAGGAAGAGAGACATTAGACACAGCTGCAGGATCAATATGAGGAAGATAAAACTGATGTTTCATTCCTCAATCAACAAAAGAGACGGAAATATGGGCGAACGCTGGAAAGTGAGAGCGGATCGATGGCAGCTAATTTAATTGAGACAACATTAGGCTCTTAAACACTTAGAATGCACATTCATATTTCAACCATCATCAGTAACTGAGTCATAGTATCTAATTATCAAGAGCCTTTGTGAAAATGTCCTCACACCCTGCACAAGTTTCAGTCAGAGGTGTGACTCAGTCCATCTGGATAGTTCACCTGCTGACTGAAGCAGGAAATCCAGTTCAAGAATCTGAGTGGTTCTTGGCTGTACGGGAGACCTAAAGCTTATTTGTTTGGTAAATCCAGGAAAACTTTGAATGACTCAACATAGCAAGTATCCGTGAGAGTGATGTTGCTGAAGCTTTTGTAAGCATTTGGGTTTTCTGGAAGTTTTTGGAAGGGTGTTGTTTGTCTGCTAAACATCACAGTCATGTGAAAACCTCCCTGCTGCAATCATGGTAATTTTTATGTTTTCATCACATGTTTCACGGTCTGTAGACCTCTCACAGTGTGTGACACAGAGCCAGAAAATTAACAAGATCGTTTCTTTTTATCAAATTATGTTACATCATTAAATGAAGCTGAGTATTTTCCCTTCATGTATAAAGGATGTTGACAGTCAAACTTAAGGGGCACTCAAGGACAAAATGATTTGGTGTGTCAGGCCTGAATGTAACTTAAGTGTGTTTACAAGGACCCAAATATCCATGTTTTAGTCAAGACCACCTAAACTAAGACCAAGTGATGGCCAAGACCAGAGTCTATCAAGATGAAGTGATGACCAAGAACAAAAAGAGCAGACCACAGTAAGTCCAACACTACATGACACACTGACAATGAAAATATTGAACATGCAAACCACGGGCACTCCTCAAACTGATCTGAAATATCCACAGTCACAATGAGTTCCAGGACATTCTCATTGTACATATGCACATATACGTGAGAACGTCTTGAAATGCTTTGTTTTCTGTGAGCAAATAGAGCTGAGTTTAACTCAACCATCATTATTCAACACTCCCTTTTTGGCAATGTACTGATATCCCTACAGTTGTGGTATTGACCAATCTTACAACAAAATCCTGAGTTCTCTTTGTCCGAGACTGAGACGAGACCTTCATAAAGTTGTCTTGAGACCAAGCCCGATCTTGACAACTACAACACTGCCCAATGTTCCACTAGCAACCAGAATAATGGCCCAGTAAGAATAAAAATGCTTCTGTAACCACCTCAATAAGAGGAGCCTGGCTCAATCGGAGGGAATTTTCATTCTGGTTTAGCTGGGGTGGTGCCCCGCATGGAGTTAACATGGCGGTAGCAAGACAAAATTGGTCTGAGGTTTATGGTCTACTCCTCTGGGGCCATACACCTCTGCCTTAAGGGGTATACTTTCATGAAGAACTGCTGTGTCATTCAAAAATTTTACCTCCGTTCTGAAGCAGTACACTCCATGAAGACGATCTTTGTTTTGGACTTTCCTCCATTTGCTCCTGGTCTTTGGCGTAGGAAGAGGCAATTTGTCAATGTCTTGTGTTGTATTTTCAGCAGATTATACGCTTCACAGAGAGCAGTACCACGTTGCACAAGTCAAAAAGTTATATTCTGATTAAATGCTTTGGGGCATGTTAACGCACATCTTAACAGATGACTTCATTCTGCCAAGTATCTGTCAAGTACTTTAAGTTAAATGTCTGGTTAAAAGTCTGCCAGGAGCACAGGTGTATGAAGTGTATTACGTGAGAATCATACATGCCAGGAAAACATGTTTTTTTTAAGATTTTTTTTTTTTTGCCTTCATTTGTTAGTCATCAAGTAGAGAAACGACAAGAAACACGGGGAGAGAGCGACAAACATCCCCTGCAGGAATTGAACACATGTACCTTACACCACTTGCATTGTGTCCCACTGGCTCCTGTCGCTGACTGTCGACCTCTGTGTTTCTCATGAGCGGGCCATAAACAAGGCTTGACCCCTGTCGCCGTGGTGACCAGGTCTTGGGAACCCTGTCACCACAGAGACTCCATCACCTTCGCTTCCTGGCTCCTAATATGGCCATGTCATTCACACAGGGCTTCCTGTTGTGGAGTTAGTTCAATCTAAGGAAAGCTTTGTTTCTCTCCGTTTGTCTCGCATTTATTTTTTGTCTCCCCCTTTCTGTCTCTCTCACTCATACACACACCCGGAAAAATAAGATACTAGTATGAACACACACACAGACAGACACATACACACAAAAGGCACAAATGTACACAAAACCTGTTAAACCAGCAGCATAGCCATAAAGCAGGAGACAAAGCAGCAGATAGGAATCTGTCTGTCTGTAGGTTTGTCAATATCAAAACAGGAAAACACTTTCTAGTACACAGTTCCACCCGACACACACAAACATACCCACACCCACACACAGTCACAAATGATACAGAAAAAAAACAAACTTAGTAAATAAAGACATGTCTCTGTTCCCACAAACACACACCAGAGACATACCGTACAGACTCGTAAGAGACACACACACACACACACACACACACACACACACACACACACACACACACACACACAGCTGAATTCCCACACACTCCTAGTACTGTAGGTACAAACAAACACACACACACACACACACACACACACACACACACACACAGGGAACAATACTGAGAGAATCAAGACACAGGAAGTATTTCAGAAAGTAAGAAAAAGAAACGAGTGGAGTGAGGAGACAAGGAGGGTGGAAACAGAGAGAGGATTGTGAGAAAGGATTAAGATGAAAGAAAATCAAGAAAGGGAGGACAGTGAGGAGAAGGTGAGAGAGGGAGGAAACATGGAGGACAGAGAGCCGGAGGGATGAAGAAACTGACTAAATAAGTTCATAAATAAGTTCATTCAAGTGGGTGAGCGGCCGTGAGTGTTAGTGATTGATCGTGGGAAAGAAAAATGTACAATCTGCTCCATCTATCATCAAAGTGCTCACATGCACACACAGACACACAGACACACACACACACACACACACACACACACACACACACACACACACACACACACACTAAATATGGAGCTCAATGTGTGACTGTTGGAGTACAGACTGCCCATTCATCACAACTGCTGCACAGCCTTCATGTGTGTTCCTCCACCTTGTGCCTGCAGTCAAACACTAAACAGACAGGGAAACTTTATGGTTCCAATTGTTTTCTAAACATTAAAGTTTAGATTAGATATAGTATGTTTTAACTGGGGAGAGAAATCACTCAGATATTGTGTTTTTAAAACAAAACAAGGTCTTTTAGAGGCACGCAACTCAGAATTTGATTTGAGCTTTTTTTTTTTTACCCTTAACACCATTACTTGAGCTTTTTCTATAGTCTACAATATTTGTATAAAACTTTGTTTTGCAGAATAATTCAAAAAATGCTGCCCACTGTTTCAAAGAGAAGTCTGAGATCAGTTGATAAGAGTCTTCCTACCTAAGCTGCAAAACTTCACACAGTCCTCTCCTTGTTTTCAGAAGTCCTGAACAAGGATTACTGTATGTTACTGTTTCTTGTTTTGCACTTTGCACTTCAGTTTGGTTTGAAATTATTTTCTGAAGCTAAATCAATCTTGGAGGGGAATTCTTTCAAAGTTTTGAAAGGGCCATTTGTATTCTGTTTTCCTAGAAAAGACTGTACTGTATAAAAAAAATATGTTTTTTTGAACTGTTACAAACATGCTGAAATGTCACTGGAATATTGAGGTGCGTGACTTAACCGGAGAATACTTAAATAAACTATTGTTAGTGCCAATTCTAATCATTGAGAGTGAAATTAAAAAGTTTTAAGAAAAATGTATTATGGCTTATTAGTGGGCAGTGATGTCCAATTATTAGGAATTAATGTCAGCTATCGCTTGTTTGTGCAGGACCAACAGACAAGATGTCAGGACCAGCTGAGATTTTTATCGGACTGATGGACAATCACAGTCATCAGGTTAGAGACACAATAATTTCTTAATTTGTTTTCTCAGTTTAAATGCTTAACTATGTAGGAGACTATAACCCATTTTACACTTCCTACTTAAGGCAGGAATGTTGCACCATCATTCTGACTCGCTGTTCTTCATAAAAAGTATAACTGCAGAATTGGGTAATGGAGTTGTTTCACCTTTACGCCGGCAGCAGAGGTAGTAAGAGCGCTGAATTGACATCTGTGTGAAAGGGACAGTTGGCAGGAAGGGACGGATTTGACGACTTTCTACATGTGTAGCCCACCAAAAGAAAATTTAAACAGTGGCTGATGGCAGTTAGCAGCTAACTAAAAGAAGAACAGCAGCCGAAAATGTCTGCAAAGTGGGAAAACAGTGAGGTCCAGAAGCTCCTTACCATCCGAGCAGTGGGAGAGATCAGCCGCCACTTAACATGGATAGTAAATGACATGTCATGGCAATGTTATTGTTTAGAAAGTGCCGCCCAGCACTTACTTTATAAGCCATGCTAGAGACCATCACACTTTTTCTAGATGCTGGCATGTTGTCTTAAATCACACCCTGGAGGGGTGTGTTGCAAAGGCTGCATAATGAAGGGTTTACAATCAGCCCTATCGCGTGATCTTTGTGTAAGAAGGGCTTATGATTAATGCATCCAGTGCACTCAGCGTTAGTATTTGTTTTATTAATAATAAAGACTGTAGGCTTTCAAGATTAAGGCTGGCATCATTTCACATTTTCTAACTGTGGAAAAATCCCATGAAAAGACAAAAACATATAATGACTGGATCCTACTAACAAGTGCTGTCGGTGTATCCGAAGCTTTATATAGCTCTTTCCTCTGAGCCATAGAGCTCCATTGTTGTCCCAAACACTATTAAAAACAAATCTATGCGTCACACCTTTGCACTGGGTGACATGCTGATTTATTACCATGAGCACTTTATTTTCAGTCAATCCCACATTATCCCGCTGCCATTCATTCTCACCTTTACGCTTAATGTGTATTAATCCACCACTGAAAATAGTTCCTTATAAATGCAGCGTTTATACTCCTGTTTGAGTATCTATTATCTATCTATCTATTATAGAGCATTACTTGATTTTTTTTCTTTAAAATGAAACTAAATATTTGTGATATCTTTGTTGTTGTCAATCAAAAATTATACACTATATATTGCCAGTGCTATGCTCGACTTATATTTTCTTGTTGACATTTTCTCCTCACAGCATAACTGCCTCATCCAACATGTTGACTTAAAAACATCTCAAACCGATGTCTATACTTTGGGTAATTTTAATTACAGAGTGAGTAAAAATTCAGTTTTAAAAGCTGTAATCATGTGGCATGAGGGATACATCTTTTCTCCAACGCCTCCATTCCTATCTCTAACAATGTTGTGTTTCGATCCAGTAAACAAAACGCACTATCACTCGCATCTGCATCTCTCTCTTTTCCTATCATCCCTCTAAACAAAAGACCAATGTGTCCTTCCAGCCTCTTTAAACTCAATCTGACTTTTTCCTCGATAACCAACAAACATCTACCTTATTCTCTCTTTCCTTTCCCTTCATCTCTCCTCTCTCTGTTCCCATCCCTCCCATTCCCATTCTCCCACAAAACACAAAACAATCCTTTCATATCCTGCGCAGGCGTGAGAAAACCGCAAGAAATATGACAAGCGTCCCCAAAAAACAGCCGGAGAAACGGTGTGAAAGTGAAAAAGCAGGGCAGGGGTCATGAATGGAGAAAGTGGGCAGGAAGGAAGGAGGGTGAGAGCGAGACAGAGTGAGAGACGGACGGCATGAGGAAAGGAAAGGAGGAAGCAGGTGTTTTTGATTAAACAAAACAAGTGAACTGAGTCAGGTGCAGTGTTCAGAGAGGAGGAAAGAAAGCAGATGGGCTTTGGGAGCAGATTTAAAATATTAACATTGATATTTTATTATTGATAAGAATATGGTTGTAAGTTTTTTTGCCAACACTGGCTGAAGGCTGCAGGCACATTTGTGTCTCTGCAGCTAACAATTGCTTTTGTATTCCTCTAATTTAAACATGTAGCTGTTGCACCAGTGACAATTCAGTCAGGTGTAGTATTGGATATTGATATTTGATGCTGTTAGAAGTTGTTTACATCAGCACTTTGTGAACAAAGGAGGAAAAAACCACATGATAATTAATATTTCAAATATACAAGTGAGTGCATCTCAAATGTATACACTCCTAAAATTCCAACTTATAGGGACAGTTCACCCCAAAATCAAAAATACGTATTATTCCTCTTACCTGTTATTCATCAGTCTAGATTGTTTTAGTTTGAGTTGCAGAGTTGTCTGCCTTCTCTTCAGCACAATGGAACAAGATGGCACGCTTGCTTCTGCACGGTGATACGATTGGCAGGTGTAGTTCGGTAGAAAGATAATAGTTCCTACATGAAACTGCTCACAACAAGGTCTGTGGATTATCTTGAGTAACTGGGTCATGATTTCTGGAAAGAGACATTGCTGTTGAGTTTCTCAAATGTATTATTTGGTGCTTTGAGCACCACAAGCTGAGTGCCATCTAGTTCCATCATATTGGAGAGAACGCAGACATCTCCACGACCGGTATCTCCAACACTTGGCAGCTCATACCAAAACAATCTAGACTGATAAACAGCACTACAGGTAAAAGGAAAAACATGTATTTTGGATTTTGAGGTGAACTGTCCCTTTATGACTGTTGGCATGACAAAGTAAATGATTTTATCCACCTTCACGGGACATTTTTGTTCTGATTTAAAGGTACTGTAACAGTGTATCCATTTCCCCTTAACCCCTTCATTTGCCAGAATCCTCTTGGACTAACTGTTCAGCCCAGTACAATCTTGGCTTCTACAAACACAGTTTAAAAGGCCAATAGCTCAGCAGCCACTTATTTGCCACTGTGAAATGGTGGTTTCTGAGGCTTGTTAGTGCTCTTAACCAGGAAGTTACAACAAAAAGCAAGTGCGGTCAATAACAACAATGACTGTGTAAAGTCAGCTTTGAGACTGGGTGATAAAAATCTGTTCCCACAGAGAGAGTGATGGTGGAGTTATTAGATAAAAATCAACATGAAAACAACAATATGACCAAATAACAAAACTGGATGCTGTGTCACATAATATTAATAAAAGTCCTGGTCTCAGCGGGCGACAGTAACTCTTCTACTTCTCCTGTTTTCATTTTTGTGCCTTATTTAACTCATCTTGTACATTTATTTCTAATGATTTTTGTAATAAAAATCCTCTGTAAATTCACTGTGACTGACAGCTGAGAGCTTTCTGCCTCAGAGCATCCTGCAGATATTTGTAAAACCTTGTGACACAAATGCTGCTGAGGTGAAAGCAAATATAAAGCCACCAGTTGTTTTCCACTCCTACTGACAAGGTCATTTGAAGATGTTGCATTGTTATACTTCTCCGCCTCTACCTGGAACTGTAATGCCCTCATGGATAGTAGGAGTGGACGAAGGAAGGGGGCGGAGACACAACGTGAGAGACGTTAAGAAAGGAGTGAGTCATTGTGCTTCCCATCAGTGAGAGATGGCGACACCATCAATCACATAGCAGACACACACAGTCTCCAGCACCCACACACACATTCATAGACTCACAAGCTGCACAAGCAAGATCATCATTAACAGAGTGCCCAGCAGAGTGAAATTCTGAGTGATAAACGGCTGTGTGTGGCTCTGCTGATGACAACATACTGCCAGTGAAATCAATGCAGCAAGGAGAATAGTAGTGGGGGAGAAAACTGCACAGAGCAATGCTGTCATTGCAAACAGTATTTCCAAGTTAGAATTCCTTTAGTGATCATTGTTCAAGAGGTTTTTGCCAGGAGCCGAATTTTCTGCAGAGGTCTCCTCCTCTCACAAACAAACAGACCCGATGATTAAAGCCAGTAAAAACACTGAATAAAGCAGTTTCACTTTAAAAATCAGTGTTTTTCTGATGAAGTTTTGCTCGTCGCAGAGGGGCTGCTAGTCCAGTCCCTGCTTATGTGTGCTCATCTTTTTTATCTGATAACTTAAGATCCAATCATTCAGGAGGTTTTTATTAGGAGCCGAATTACCTGCAGAGGTCATGTCCTCTCCAAAACAAACAGACCAGGTGGATAACACTGGTAAAAACACTGAACAAAGCAGTTTCGTTTTAAAATGATGCCAATGTTGTTTGGCAGTTTCTCTGATAACTTCAGATTCAGATGACTGAAACTTGAAGTGAAAAATGACAAAATATAAAAAGTGTATCATAAAAATGTGGCTTAAAACTGGGGAAAAAAATGTATGAAAGCTTCTGGCAGACAACGCAAAGAGATGAGACGCCACTGACAGGCAACAGCAACCAAATCACACGGACCATGTCCTTGATTAAAATACAGATTTCTCTGGATTTGTTGGAAACGTCGGGACGATGTAAGTACACACCTGAACAAAACATGTAACATTAGTACAGTCATTTTTTTAAAGACAGTTTAATGCGAAAAAGTTACATATTTTATCTTTAACTGGAGGTATTTGTTGTAATTGTTAAATATTGTTTTGGATTTTAGATACCTTTATTCTTTAAATCTACTGTAAAGCTATGTGTTTGTGTATACATATACACAGACTGTTTAGGTCAGTCTTTAGAGGACATGGAGGATGATGGACTTTACTTGGCACAAAAACACACATTAGGACAAACGCAAACGCACTCTGCTTCATACTGAGTGGAAACTGGTTTTAAAGTCGTCCTTTCAGCTCATTTAACACAAAACAGAGTGTGTGTGTGTGTGTGTGTGTGTGTGTGTGTGTGGGGTGGGGGCATAGGGGTAAAAAAAAAAAACAAAAAAAAAAGAAACACCACCACCACCAACAAAACATCCTCTCTATGCAAAAAGGTGGCATTAAAATTGCATGACGCCTGCATGTATGTGAACACACACACACACACACACACACACACACACACACACACGAACGCAGCTGCTTCCAGTCAGCAGAGTTATGTAACACCACTGCAGTAAAGTGGCCGCCTCCTGCAGAGAGAGACACAGACAGACGGAGAGATCAAAACTGAGAGGGAAATTAAAGCCATGAAATCTGATGAATGCCGATTTACAAATGTGTAAATGTATTCATTCAGCTCCACTTTAATGCCTCTACCATCTGCCAGTTACATTTACATTCACCATATGTGACTGACAGCAGGGAGGCGGGCCCTCTCACCAAGACTGACCTATCACACAGAGGAAGCTGCAAACAGCATCGCCGACTGCCCTTTTGCTACCACAGAGGCAATCAATAAAGCCAATCAGCAGGTATCCGTTGGTTATGTAACCATGAATACAGTAGGTCAGCAAAAAGTCTTGTTAATAATGGTGCGTTCAAGGGTCCATTAACAATGACCTTCAACTCATGATGGACAACTGGCAAAAAATGTACCATGTTAATGGTAAAAATATTCATAAAACTTCCATCTCTCTGTCATAATATGTAGATGACTGATTAACAACCTAAACTGATGTTTCATCCGTCCAGATCATGCAATATGAAACACAGAAGGACCATTTCTGATATTTTCTGAGTTTACTTATGGGATTTATTTGTGGTTTATTCTCAGCATTAATAGCTTTGCTTCGACTGTAAAACCAGCCTTTTCCAGGGTACAGAGCAGCAATATAAACAGAAATTCTGGCTACATTGAGATACAGCAGATGAAAAATTTGCTGTGCAACTTATCCTTACATTAAGGTTATGTCTTTTTAAGTGCATAGTGCCTTTTTAATTAGCAAACAAATGATAAAACATGGCGGAAATTGTGTGAGATTGTTAGGGGCATCAAAACAGCTAATGGTCATCAATCATAATTGTAAGGATGACCTATCTAAAAGGTCAATTTAAGATAAGGCACAACTACAATAGGTGACATTTTACTGTCTTTCTGCTCATGCGATGCAACTTCACTTCCCTGTCGTTATACTGTGGATTGCTACACTGAAAAAAAAAAAAAAACAATGTGAGATGAAAGTAATATTACAACCATGGAGAGCAAGCAAGGCATAGCCAAAGTGACTTCTGCTTCATTCAGTTCTGGAGACAGCGGTTCGGGCGGGCGTGTCAAAAAATGATAAAGCAGCATTCTGAGTTCTTGACAAAAACATTGCGTACAATAGTCCACATTCCACGTTCTCCTCCACACCTTGCAGAGCGCTCAGTCACTGGTCTCTGTGTCAAAAGTGTCATTTAGCCTATATGTTGGGGGATGCCAACGTGAAACTGTACAGCACCTAAAAGCAATTATGTTTAGAGCCCTGACAACCTCATCTCACTACCCTCATTTTGTTAGGCTAGAACTGTCTTACTATATAACTGCTGCTCCACTGTCAGTATTGTTTCTCTTGTGGGAGAGTCTACATTAGCTAGAAAGATATATTTGACATTAGTCACTTTGCTTTCTAATCCAAGATGTACAGTACGTGATGGGCAGCTGCAGTGTTCCTAGCAGTAATGTTTTAAAAATATACATATGATCTTTCTTAATTTGGATTTATTTCAAATCACTCAGGGTAATTTAGACCATGATAATAAATTGGGCAAACCACTGTGACCTTTAATGCTTTCCTGGGATAGATATACATTGCTGACAGTAAACAAGCACACATAGTCAGAGCCCCAAAAATCTGACACCAGCACACACTATTTTTCAGTAGTCAAACACAGCTGCTCTTCTTAAATTACTCCCAACTTCATTTGCCATCACCTTAAATCGCTTAAACGCAACTATGGGACAAGAAGCAGCTAAACGGATTTGATTCTTTTTACACTCAAGAGGTCATCGGATAAAAAGATTTTTTTTAAAAAATTACATGCAGCAAGTGAGTGAAATTAACTTCCAGTATCTCTATAACTCATTGAAGCAGAGAAAAAGTTTAGGAAAGACATGAAGAACTGGCCAGTGAGAAGTTCCTTAGAATATGGACCTTGCACAAATTTTGTTACTGTTGTCTTTTTTGTTATTTCTGTTATGTGATTACGTTATTATTGTCTTTACCAGACATATGATTGCACAAGATTAATCTGTCAGTGTCCATCCATCCATCCTTTCAGTTATATACTGTCAAAGTGAACAAACAGCAGTGAGAGAGAGCAGATGTTTTTCTACTCTCCTCCTTAAATACACACACATATAATAACCCCGAGGCCAGCCATTACTGCTTCTCTCACTGGCTGCTATTAGGGCCCACTGTGTGTGTGTGTGTGTGTGTGTGTGTGTGTGTGTGTGTGTGTGTGTGTGTGTGTGTGTGTGTGTGAATGTTGTGCTGTTGGGTTTTATGGATTTTCTTGCCTGTTTAGTGTGCTACAGCCCAACTTGTCTGTATTTTATGATAAATAAACTGATGTCAAGTGGAAAAATTAAATGGAAACAGTAATTATTCCTATGAAGTGTATATTCCATACAGCACAATCCACTTGGGTCCAATTTTGTGGCAATTAGCATTATTTGACCATTCTTTTAAACATATTTTATACATTTTTTTCTTAATATTTGGATATTTCCCTGGTCTCATTTGACAGTCAGAGTACCAGGGTGCAGTTATGATTTACTGTTACATATGTTGTGACTTGTGAAGTTGTCAGAGTGCCTCAGGGCAATTCACACGCTCTGTATAAGGAGAATTACGTGTCCCATCAGCCTTGTTGTTGTGCTGAGATCACTGTTCAGCTCCAATGTTAACGGCTGCAATGTTGCAAACGAGCTGTAGGTGAAGTGTTAACGTTGTGTGTGTTGTGTTTACATCCATACTGGATATTCTGAAGGCCATGGGATTCTTATTAAAACAAAACATCTGTGACAGGACCTCACTAACCCAAATAGCCAACCTGCACACTTGCACGTGTTAACACAGAGAAACATCTGACTTATTATAACAACACATGGAAAATCCACCTGGATGTTTATAGACTGAAACAATTACTTACCAATTTAAGCTGTAGCAACAAAAACCCTGACTGTATTATTATGAGAAAGGACATGCTTTGATTTTGATTACGAATCTAACTATATATAGATTGATGCCGTTGCTGACATTCAATTTTAAATATTTTAGGATACTCATATTTCATATATTTCATAATGAACTTGTTTTTGAATAGTTTCAACTTTATTCTTCACTCGTTTTACTAAGAGTCCCCCTCCAGACACGTTTTAAAGTGAACACTCATACTAATATTTTGTTTAAAATGATTTTCACAAATATCAGTTTAAAAAAAAAATCTGAATCTGGTCTCCCTCCCGCCCGTCCTGACTGCTTGCCCTAGATTTTGCTTTCTGCTTTGCCCAGCGCTGCTCTCGCTACACTGACCAGTGAAAGAGCAGTGCGCCTCAAGATGGCTAACGTTAGCGTTGGACGAATCATCGCAGAGATTCAGCCATACGTTTGAGTCTCAGTCAGACCCAGGGTGCTTTTCAACAAGCTAACTCATGCCTCCTCACGTCCTCTCTCCTTCCCTGACCCAGAAATCGTTCCCTCTCTACCATCAAAGAGGAACCTTCAGTCCCTTAAAGGCATCTCCAGGAGACAAGAAGCAAGGACACATGAAGCCCCTGGAGGAGCTTAGAGTGAGGAAAAACAAGTTCAACCTAAGCGGAGGTCTTTTATCAAGTGGCATGACATATGAATGCCACACTGCCACATGTGGTGCAGTAACTGACATTGCTTAAGACTGATGCTGTAAGATTTCTTATCTTGCGGCTTCAGCTCCTCCGCCCCTGTGTCTCTTCCTCACACTTCTCTCTAACATCCTCGCTAGGAGAAGCTAAGGTGCAAGGAAGTAATGTGAGAAAGAGTTAGTGTATTGAAAAGCACACCCAGACTAAGATGAAGATGTAGTTAGCATCTTCCATCTCTTTCTGTTGTTTATTAGCTTGTTAGGTTGTAGGCTAACTGGCAGATGCTGACAAAGCATTAGTGGTCCATATCATTTGTATGTTTATTGTACTTTAACTTAGAATAATCTCAGCTGCGATGGCGTTTTTGGTAGATAGTGGAAGGAAGTTCCAGGGTTTGGTGTACAATCAAAAACTACACACACTACCATGTTTGCTGCCAAACTTTCACCATGCTAATGCTAACTCCGCTCACTGTACTGACAAATCCGCTCTGTGCTGGAGGTTTCAGGTTTTTATGTCGGTGTCATGTCTAAGTTTGTTCCCCCTTCGATATGTGTTTCAATATTAGACAACAACTGGCTTTCATATACATCACAGACATCACCTCCCTCAGTAAAAGAATGTTAAAACACTCTAGTGACAAACAATGCACACATACAAGTCAGTATAGTCAAGGTCAGACATTTTAAGGTGCATAAACAAAAGATAAATACAATTTTCAGAAGACTGGGAAAGTAATATATCTATATGATGCGTTTATGTGCCTCCCATTTTATCCTGCGTCTATTTCACTGCTTTAAAACCAGCTGCTCTTTGAGGACAAACAGAGCCAATGATTGATTAAACTATTGAATAAAAACAATAACATAACATTACAACGACAATAATTGTTATTTGCAGCCTCTGTTTAAAGAATTTGCTTTTACTGATGTTTCTTTGTCCGTCATCATCACCTGAGAGCTCTATGGTGGCTTGTTTTTGATGACTTCACCTCCCTGGAGGGGGTGGGAGACAATGTGCTGACAAACAAATACACACACACACACACACACACACACACACACACACACACACAGCTCTGCATTCCTCACATATCTTACACTAATAGCACACACATACCTTGCTTATCGCCTGTTGCATGGAAAAACACACACATCCCTGTCACACACATAACATGGCTTTGTCTTAAGGTTTCTGCTGACCCTGCATTTACATCACAAACACAAACAAACAGACACGAATGTACCGCAGTTCTGATTACCACAGAACCCTCTCCACGACTCCCTCGTGGTCCGCGCACCGCAATTTGGGAACCACTGACAACAATCATCACATGCTAGTGTTGCTGTTTGTCTTGTCTTTCATTGCATCACTATTACACCACTCACTTTGCCCTGCGTCCACGGTGATGTTAGCAAATAATGCTCTGAAACCTTTTTGTGTCTCCGTGTTTGAACAGTGATAAAATTAATAAATGAACAAGGTTACTGCAGCGATTATATAAAGAGCTATGAATAGGAAGGCTTTAAATAACTGACTAGACTGGCGTGTTTGTCTCTCCCTCCCTCTGCAGACACACATGCAGAAGTGTAAAAAGATAACAGAGGAGCTGAAGATTGTGGTGAAAAGGGCTCGCTGACTGGCGGGAACACAATTCACACTGTCAGTAGCTCCTATTTCTCACCTATCTCTATATAGATGTTTTTCCCTTTTCTCTTTCCCACTTAATTTCCCTTGATGATTGCTCCTGTCTGTTGCTATAACAGCCATGCAACATTTTATCCACCTTCTCCATCCTCCATCCACTCTGTCCCATGAATGACTGGGTCAGATTATGGTGATTAGTCACTGTGTGACATCAAGCCAGTCATTTATATAACCCCGTATTACGCTGTCTGCAAGGTCATCTGCTAGATTAGACCAGCTAACGTGATAGGATCACTCGGTGGATTAGGCTACCTGGGACTCTAGCATAAACAATGCAAGATCAAGCTGATTTGCTGAACAATACTTTGCATGCAACATAGGATTTTTCTTTTAAAATGCTACATTTATTGAAAGATTTATGTTAGGCAACAATGACAATTTAGCATTTAAAAAACACTAGATTTGGTAGCATGCCACTGATCTCATCATTATGCACATGACAAAACCAGATGTCATTTTGCAATATACTGAATCAAGTATTGGCTTGTACTTTTAAACCTTCAGGGGCTGCTAGCAGAATCTATTGTGCTGCATGCTAACATGCTACCGTCTTGATACCATCAGGTGAAATCACAAATACATGACGAGCACTTTAGTTAAGTTGATGGTTTCCTGCAGTGTTTTAAAGCAAAAATGGACCACAGTGCCTGGAATTAAGACCACCTCCAGCAATATCATTAAAAAATAATACACTTTTGTAAAATAAAACATTTGCATTCAAGAGCTGAGGTGCTATTGCACACCTAAAATGCTATGTATTAAATGAGTGGGACTATTATTGTTTATATAATCATCTACTAAGTTGATCACGACAAGACAAGATGCATCAGGATCTGTTGGCTAAATTTAAAATTATTATTTTATGGGGTAGCATTTACTCAGTGCAAATTCTGTTGTAATAACCAGGTTTCCTAAAGATTGATTTTCCTAAAGCTGTTTACTAAATGTTATTTTGTTAGCTTTTGGTTAGTTGTCCTCATGCTTTGTAGGATAACATGCAGTGTGCAGGGGGGCACGCATATATGCAGGATTTAAAACATAATTTGGTTGTCAAAGATGTGATTTATAATTTCAGATGGCTCATAAAATGCATGCAATATTTTTTGGACAGTGTTTAACCTTATAAATAGTGCTGAATTTTGACTGTTACTGAGTGTTTTCTTGCTTTAAGACAAGTCAACTAGTAGTAGTTTAAACTTCTATCGAAACATCAGGGTAATTAATCGTTAGAACGTCCCTTATCTGGATGATCATTCAGTCTCGGCATGCAAACATAACAGCTGTATGGTGTGTCAAACAGTTGAAGCTTTAGCTGAGGAAATGGAATTAAGTTACGGTCAAGACTCTATTACAGTGAGCCGAGGCCTTCGGCAGCAGAACCTGAATGAATAGAAGGACATTTCCTGGTGGATTGTAGTAATCTCCTTTAGTAAAGCCAAGACGGCCTCCAAAGAAGGATAACAATGTCACAGGGCTGCCAGCCCTGGACTGCTTTTGGGTACCACATTGGTGGCACGGCTGGTGCTGCATGCACAGCTAGTTAGTCAAACAGGCAAATAAACAGATCTAGATTAAACAAGGCTAATGGTGGTCACCTTCAGACTGGACTGTCCTGATAAGCAGACTCAGGTGGTGAGAAGAGAACGATGTGCACTCCAGGAAGGTCAAAAAGTACAGAAAGCTTTTGCAAAATAAATCATCCATTGCTCATTAACTCCCCTAGAGTCTTTGGCTTCAGGCCTGTATGAAAGAAAATGTCAATAATTCATCCCTAAGAGTGAAAGAAAATGCTTTAGTATAACTGTCTTTTATATTTCAACTCTGTACATGGATGCACTGCTGTCAGGTTAAGGGTACTACCCAATGTTAGCTAACTTTGGGCATGTTTAACACAGCGCTTTAACATTTAATATTAGTGGACTCCACACCTCCAGACTGAAGACGGAAGATCTGTTGCACATCTGCTGCTGTTTCTCAGTGAGTGTTTTTTCATTTCTCCCCTTTATGTCCTGCTATTTTGGGACTTAAAGTGGCCCCTTTCATTTCCCTATTTGATCAACTGTGACAGCTGCAAACTCACAAAATCACAGGCACCTGTGTTAATTGATTTCACCCTGAGCCTGGTGTCTGCAGGTATTCAACCTGCATGATTTTTGTGTCCAATAACATCTACTCTCTACTCTGAGACTAGTGCATGTCCTAAACTGTAACCTTGTTACAGATAATTCCAGCAGCTAATGTGGAGCTGCTGAAATTGAGCATTAATGCATCAGATTGCATCAGTTTATCCTTCTGATATGTCTGTAATGAGCATCATGATGCTTTAACAGCTTTCTCTGTGTACACTTTAAGCTCAGAGAGCTTGTTGTTATGTAATACACCCCCCTCTGAACCAAAAAGAGCGACACAACACAACATCTGCACTCTTCACCTCCTCTCTCCTTATTCCCCCTCCCTCCTTATCATGTCTCTTAATCTCCTTTCTTATCATTGACTCATCTCTCTCTTGCTCTTACTTCACTTTCAGCTGCATTAAGTCATTAGGTGATGCTCTTAAAAGATAGAACTTTCAAAAAGACCAGAAGTTAAATATATCTGGAGGAGAGGCAAAATAAAATCAAAAGTCAGTGCACAAAAATCATTACAATATGGCCCTGGGCTGCACAGGTGGCCTGTTCTCAATCATCTTTTCATTATGAGCTATTTTCTGCCAAATTTAGATTTCTGGGTTTTTTCCTCTGTGCCTATCTCACCAGTTTGAGGGAGTAAAGGCTCAGTTGGAAGAAGGTCATGTGTGATGTGACTGGTCCATTAGTCTTTATGTTTGTGTGTGCCTTTAGGGGAAAGGCCTGTGTCCCAGTCTGAGTGACTGCTGCCAGGAGCTCGGAGACAGAACAGAGAGCTCTGCATGCTCTCGGCACAGGACCTTGTAAGGTAGAAGTTTCTTATCCTTTCTCTGGGTTGTGTAAATATGGGCTCCTTGACCAAACTGTGTCTCCTGCACACACACACACACTAACACACACACCCTCCTTCTCTGACCCCAATGTTGTGGGGTTACACACACACAATGGTTTCACTCAGGGCGAGCCAACCAGCCAGCTATCCAGCTAATTCCAGTAGCTACAGTCAGTCTCCTGCATGAGCATTAACCACATAGAAGGGGGGGGGGGGGGGTGTCGATATTTGTTATCCTAAAACTTGGACCTCTGCCCACAGAGTTGGAGGGTGGGTTTGTTTTCATCTCACTAGGCCTGTTTGTTTGTCTGTTTGCAGGCTAAAAACATGAATCAGTCTGCACAAAACCAGCCATTGTAGAGGAAAATGCATGACGACATATAACTTCTAAAAGGATTCATGTGACACAATCACACATAGACAGCATGGATGTAAAACAAGGACAGGAAAGTGCCATCACTCCAAAGAAAGTGGCTCAGGACAGAAAGTAATAAGCCACTGGGAGAAGACCTTGAAGGTTAACTTTGGTATTTTCAACCTGGACCCTATTTTACCATGTTTTTGTGTCTGAGTGATTGATGGGACCAACAACAACAACAACAACAACAACAACAACAACAACAACTCACTCAGCGGTATTGAGTGGGAGTCCTGCAACCTGCAGCAGCGAATCAGGCTGCAATGTCACCACTCAAAGCAATTATGCACCACCAACAGTCGTCCACTAAAAGTGTTTGTTTTTGCCACAAACATGTTCAGATTGTTAATATGATTGTCTCACAACATTATGGAAGGATCCCTACAGAGATAGTCCTTCTTCTTAAATAATTAGATCCTTTTTGTTTAACTAGAAACAGCCCCAAAATCCCTATCACCAAACCCACCAGACTCCGGCTACAGCGCCGGCATATTTTCACATCTAACTGGGTGAATTAAGGGTTTATATCAACCAAACAGCTTTGGTGATCACTGGAACAGTGGAGAGATTAACCAAGATGGCTTCCCATATTGTTGTCAGACACTTAGAATAACAATCTGAGCCTGTCAGTGACAAAAACAAGCGCTTTCTGTGGATGTAAAATGACGGTGTGAACACACCCCGAATGGAATGCAGCCTGTTTCATCGCTGCCGGCTGCAGCACTCTTGCTAAATATTGGATTTCAACAATTGTTCCCATTCCCATTAGTCACTTGGACGTTAAGGTTGAAAAATACACAAGTTATCCTTTAAGAGCTGAACCCACTAAGAATTATCACCCGACTGCAGCTCCCCTCAGCTTTACAAAACATGTCAGCATTTCTTAGCTCAAGTTTAAACCTTCAGTTTTACTGCTTTGTTTCAGTCTCATCAGCCTTGTTTCCTGTCAGCACCATTTCAAATGAATGATAATGTTGCACTGCGTCTGCTCGATGTGTAAATAAGCAACTGTTGGCTAACAAGATCACCATATAAACTTAAAAGGTGATGATATGCAAGTGCTGTGTTGTTTCTCAGCCTATAGTGTAAAAGAAAAATAAAAAAGATGATTGCTACTTTCAGGTCTGTTCCCACATCAAATGTGATGCTGATTCACCTGATCACATTGTGATATTCACGCTAAACAACAGCTGTAATCCTCTGTATCGTATCACATTTCAGGTGCAGTCATGTAAATGTGTGCATCTCCTAACACACAACAATTTAGTATGACAATTAAACACGATGCTCCGCTGAGTGCAGTCTGCTTCATAATTAATTTGGATGGACTGTAATTCCTATGATCAGCATTAGAGGTCAGATTGAACAACAGTCAATTAGCCTGACACAAAAAGGCCGACATGACTGGATTAACCCTCCACATCAGTGATGAATCTCAGTTAGACACTAAAGTCACTGCTCTGTCTGCTTCAGTTGCATTTATTTCAGTGAACTAATCTGCAGCAGTTGTACCTCTCTGTGGCTCTAAAATCTACTAAGAGGGGCTCAGACACATCCTGATCTAAAAAAAAATAGGTTAGCTAAATCAGGGCTAAAATTAGAACAAAAACATGCAGCAGCAAACTCCCCTGGTCTCACACTACCACAGAAGACAAGCCTGGTATCTGGTTGCAGTAATTACGATTACAAGGTACAAACTGTTTCGGAATCCCACCATTAATCTCTGATCTTCACTTCTTCTGCCATAACATAATAGATTTTCAATAACTTTCTTTACAACATTTGGCAGATCTTAGTGCAGTCCTTCTAACAGAAAACAGAACATTTGTCAAAGCGAGTGTTTCAAAGTCTTTCTCCCTGTGGCAGCTCATCCTGGGTGAGCCAGCCAGGAGTCACGGTGGCCACAGAGTGTCCTGCCACTCATGTCGCCTTGGTTATGTAAGCTAGGAGATCACATTACGCCACTGAGGGGGAAGGAGAGATTTGGAGAGAAAAGGAAAGGAAGCGAGAGAAGGGGGGGGGGGGGGGGATTGCATGGGAAGTGACTTTGAATTATAAGCAAGGTTACGGCTGCTTCAGCCTTTCATCTCCCTCTTGCTCTCTCTACCTCCCCTTCTCACTCTCATGTTGTTCCCGTCCTCTCCTCCTTTTTACTTCTCACACCCTCGCCATCTCCCCTGAGGGCTCCGGTGTACTCCAGACAGATTTGGACTTGGTGAATACTTCAAGACTGTCAATGACGACGCTAGGTGCAAATGACAGCGCGCTCACTGTGACTGGATGTCTGTCTCTGTGCGTGTGAGTGAGTGAGTGTGTGTGTGTGTGTGTGTGTGTGTGTGTGTGTGCGTGTGTGTGTGTGTGTGTGTGTGTGTGTGAGCAAGCTAATCTCCAGGCAGATCCAGAGGAAGTCCATCTGAACAAGGTGGACAGCAGGGGGGATATATCTAGCTGCCAAGGTGTCCTCTGAAATGCCAGAACAACATCGGGATCAACAACAAGACGCCCTGTTCCCGCTCAGACACTATAATAAGTTTACACACACTTTGTATTCGATATGACCTTGTATTGCTTCTTCTTATAACAGGGATGCGATGGTTGTATCCTGAATAAGAATGAGAGGTTTATTCTTCATTAACTAGATGGCTGCAATGTCTCCATTGTTAGGATTTGCTGCTTTTCTCTTTAAGGGTGTCTAATGGAGGATTTCCCAAAAAGCGATAGACTAACAGAGAGGCAATCCCTCTCAACATCACTTATGACCCACAAGAAATGTTTGGTGGTTTGGCACAGAAATAAAATTGAGGCCTGGGCTACTGTTTTTCCACACAGAAAATCAATAAAGAAATCGATAAGCAGAACTAATAATGGCACTGCTGTCAATAAAATATTATCAATTCCCATTCCTACTGCTTGCAAACAGTGCCTGACAATGCTCACATAGTATACCTTTAAACTACACACCTAGCATACGGCTGTTGCCCGGAAAAACACGCACACCAAAATAAACATACATAGCATGGCCTTGTCTTGAAACTACTTGAATCTGAGTTTTGATTACAGTGGAACCCTCTCAACGACCCCCTCATGGTCCACCACGCACTACAGTTTGGGAACCACTGGCATCAATCATCACATACTGGTGTTGCTGTTTGTCTTGTCTTTCATTGCATTAGTATAACACCAATAACTGCGCCCTGCAACTGTGGCCATGTTAGCAAATAACCCTCTAAAACCCTTAATGTCTCCATGTTTTTGGAACCAGAGGTGACCATATTTGGTCGAGAGGTTGAAATTGTGGAGGAGCAAGGGTTAGATCTGACTGTGGCGATACCTCACAGACAGCCTGTCACTCAAGTGGCCCCACCCTTAAATATGCATAACTTTGGGCCTGGATAAGATGTAAATTCACCCCCTTACAATGGTCATGAAGGGAGAAATTAGCTATAAAAACCAAAACCATTTTTTGTACCAGGCAGTCAACAGATTTATTTCTACTATTAAGATGAACATTTTAATACGAGGGTCTACAGCTATTGACTTGATTTTGAAGCCAGCCTCAAGTGGCCGTTCAAAGAGCTACAGTTTTTGGCACTTCGGCGTAGGCTTCACTTTTTAGCCTTGGAGGTTGCCGATTGCTGCAGACCAGTATGCCTTTCTGTTTTTTACACTAGTGTGTCACATTTGAAGTCATGGAAAGGACGGAAAACAGGTTAGTAAATGGTAAAAAGCAGCATGGAGGCCAGTGAAAATGTTACTATGGTTACTTCTTTATATCTTACCTTTTCAGTAGCTCTTTGAAACACAGTGCAAATTAATATGAAATACTGTCTGAGTGCTGCATGAGTGGAATAAATACCATTTACTGCTGCAGAGTCATTTGACCCGGATGTGAATGCTGATTGTAACCTTTCCCATTACATACAAAAGCCAGATGTTAGCAGGTGTTAATGGGTTTTTTGTGCAGTGGGAAAGGGGCTTTACTGCAACAAATGTGTAAAGAGCTATGAACAGAAAGGCTTTGAATAACTGACTAAACTGGTGACTTACAGAATTAGAATATCTTTGGCTTTTTGAGATTTTCCAACATTTCATAAATCCCAAAAACGAACTGATTAATCATAAAATAGACAAATTAACCGATAATTATATGGCTTGTTAGCTGTAACAATGCAACTCTGTGTAGACTCTGAAACAGACAGCCAATTAGGCGGCTACAACAACAATCGACAAACAATGCAACAATCAATGCAAAATAAACCAACCCCTGTGAGTTCTGCACTGACTGACTTTTAAGGAATTATACAAAAATTGCAACTATTTTTGCTATTTTTTTTTTACTTGCTCACGCAATTTTACGGCAAAAGAAAGTCTAAAAAGTCATAACGTGCATAAGGGGGTGAGGATGGAATGCCTTCCTTTGTTTTTGGGGGGTCAGAGGGGGTGTAAGCACAGCAGGAATAAAGTGAGAACAGCAGCAGGTAGAAGGTGACAAAAGAAAAAATCCCTCTGGCATTTACGACTTCTGGTTGTTTTTAGAGTGATGCACCTGTGTTTTTATGTAAATACAGTACATATGCCATGAATCTGTGTGTGTGTGTGTGTGTGTGTGTGTGACCTCTTTACTGACCTATCTGCAGCAGTACGGGTGTCACCAGCGCCGTCTCCATGGCATAGCAGAACTCCCGCCCGAACATCACGGCCCCGTGCATCACCCATCTCTTCAGGGGTATGCCTTCAACAGATCCCTCGCTCGCTGACTCCTCCCCTCCTCGACCTCCTCCTCCACCCGCTCCTCCACCGCTGCCTCCCGATCCATCCGTCTCGCCTCCTGCTCCCCCTTTTTCCCCATCCGAGCCTGATGCCGTGGTGTTTTTGGCGCTACCCCCGCCCACCAGAGATCCAACCTGCATAGCGTCGGCCTCTGTGTTCTGGGGAGGCATGGTGGAGGGCATGCACGCAACGAGAGAACAAGAGCACCTCCTCTAACACGCTGACAAATCTGAGAACTACCTGTGGCTACCAAAGGAAAAACAATCCCTGCTCGTATCAAGTCACTTATACATATACATATATATAAGTACTTAAAAACTAGTAGTGACTCAGTTACAATCTTTACAAGCTACAAACTGCAGCCTATGGTCGTAACTTAAATGAAGGAAAATCTGATCTATTATCTATAGATCTATCAGGTTAATGTAAAGAAAAAAAATCTCAATCAGCAATCAGTTGTCCTCAAAACAAGTCGTCCAAAAAGCAGGTTGTCCTCCCAAAACACTGCAGCTTCAAATTCAACACGTGTTAATCCTCTCGGCTTTTTCTTTTGTCCCAGATTTGAAAAAAAAAAAAAAACACACAAAAAAAGAAAAAGACAAAATCAGCTTTCCAAAGGTTTGTAGAAAATCCAGAAAAATAAAAAGGAAGCAGTTGAATTTTCACAGGAAGAGTGTGCGGTACATTCCAAGAGTGTTTACTTCTTTCTGTGTGCGTCGGGTGTGTTTGTGTGTGTATGAGTGAGTGAGTGTGTGTGTGTGTATGTGTGTGTGTGTGTGTGTGTGTGTGTGTGGTGTGCGTGCGCTTTATGGCTTTTTTGTCATTGAGGTTTCCCCCTCCTTTTCTTACTGTCTATTACAAGCTGTAAAAATCCATATAGAAGACCATTCAGTAAGTTCCAGAGTCATTTTGTGTATGGAGGGCTGGATGGAGGCCTGGATGACAGGGTGGGTGGGGGGGGTGGAGTGGCCGCGGGGGGAGAGGGGAGGAGGAGGAGGAGGGAAGGCAGCGAAGGTAGGCGGAGCTCCTCTGAAAATCCCCATCGATTGGCTGATCAATCTGGAAGGAAAATGCCCAGAGAACGACGACAGGCAGGTGGAGAAGCACGGAGCCACAATCCAGGCATCCAGTTGGTCAGGAGGAGAGATGATGGTGGTGAGGTGGTTGATAAGAAAAAGAGAAGAACACCACAGTTAGTGACTTTCAAATAGGTAGCTTTGCGGCATATACACAAAAAGCAAAACTGCATTTTTTCTCAGGTGTGTCGATATGAACGTACAAGGTGAAGGTAGAGCATCAAGAGAAGGAAGAACGAAGAGGTGGAAGTGTTGTGGCCAGGAGTGCCACCTGTGTTTTTACCCTTAATTTCTTTATCAATATCCCTATTTAATTGGTACAAAAATTACCAGGGACCTCATGCACCAGAATTCGTTTATAACCCATGTGATCATGAGGGCTTCCATCACCTAACGAATGTGCTGATGAGTGTAAAGATAGAGATATTGAAAGTATGCGTATGACTTTCCCCCAAGAGACCAGTGTTCATGTCCCATATGAAACCAAGTTATTTTAAGGTAACTTTCCTAAACCTAACCCATGTTATTTTAAGTACATAACTTTATGCTAAGCAGGCCTATGTAACATGATGACACCCAACCATGAGTCCTTTCTTAAACCAAACTTGCAGGGGCGCTGATTTATTAGATAACATACGAACAATTGTATGAGAATATGATACTGTGGTTCATGCTGCGCATTAGCAGGGGTTGAGCAAAGTCTGTATTTCATTTGAGTTGACCGACATTATCTCACAGCTGTGATGCTCACAGTCATCTGTAACTCCACTCGCTGTCACGCGTCATCCATCTCATCATTATCAGATTTTTCGCTCTTCTGATGGATCTAAACTTGCTTATTCTGTGAATAGCAAGATGATCCTCCTGCACGCAAAATGCTGTCAAACTTTCATTTATAATTACCAACGCAGCCTCTGTAATTCTTGGCAGAAAAGAGGCACAGAGACAGCAAAAATCTAAAGACCCCACATCACCGAGATGCAGATTTGCACAGAACTAAAATTATCACTTGACCTCTGTGTTTGCCGGAAAATGTTAGATAATTTGTGGTGTAACTGTTACATGACAAACTACAGACATGGCGGATTAGCACGTGATTAAGATCTCTGACGACCTCTGCAATTATTACAAATTACTGGAGGTCCCCAGGTAATACCAGTCCCGTGCCAACAGGCTGCCTGGGTAAGCTCGCCAAGCTTGAACCAAATGGGTTTTTTTTTTTACCCTTTGTCTCTCCATTTTTTCACATATGGAATCAAATGGTCTCCGTTTTCTGCATTTAACAACTCCTATCATTTTTTCTTTATTACCAACACACTTAAGAAGCCTTTTTGTCCTCTGTTCATGTGGACCCGTGATTGTCAAACTCCACAAAAACTAATTTCCCACGCTGATCCCCGTGGTGCACAGCGTCTCAGCAACACAAGCAGCATTTTTGTTGCAATTTGTAGGAAGTAATTTTTTGGCGTCACAGCCATTTTGTTGGTGCTTGCCTTTGTGAGTGAAAAGATAAACGTATTTCTCACTTCTTACTTGTGATATTGGCCCACACAGTCTCTCCTATGAAAAGAGCCCATTTTTAAACAGTGTAATTGGTCTGAGCACATGATTCATCCTCTCAGACACACGGACAGTCTTTTAGAACTCGATGGGGAGGATGAAAGCGTGCAATGAGCTGAACTGTTTTCAAATTGAACTACTGTTTCAAACAGAGGGCTTGTGTGTGTGTGTTTGATGAGAAGAAATGAGATATGTGGATGAAAAAAAAAGAGAAAGAGAGGAGAACGAGACATGAGGGCCGTCAGCTAACAACATGCCTCATAGAGAGAAGGAGAAAAACAGACTGCATGTATGTTCAATATGACGCCCTGCAGAGTTAAATTCCAGAGTGTGTGTTTTTGTGTCCAGCGGGCCACTGGATTATAACCTGTGGAGATGGCACGTTTCCTCACACCCAACACACACACACACTAATGCCTGCCACGTGAAAGGCGCACACACACACACACACACACACACACAAATCATAACAGTGCTAAGACCCTCATCAAGCCTCTTAGAGGGAGATTGAGAAAGAAAACAAAACAAGAGAGAGGGAAGGAGGACGAAAGGCAAGAGGTGAGGCAAGGAAGGAGGGAAGGATGGCGGGTTTGATCAGGTGGGAGGTGGGAGGAGTAAGAGATGGAGGGCGCAAAGTTAGGCAGAGGAAGAGTGAGTAGAGACAGACAGATGGAAGAGGGTGGAGGTTGAAAATATTTGCGTCTCTGCCCGTTTCTTACTTTCTCTGGTTCAACTCTCCTCTCCATTTTCGGTGCTCTCACATGTCCCCATTAACATTCATGATGCACTCAAGATGTTCATGAATATTTTACACACACACACACACACACACACACACACACACACACACACAGCCCCCTCCTCACCTGACCTCACACACTGCAGCAGATTACATAACAAGGCCCACTCCTTTTCCAGCACTCATATATACATAACAAATACACACTAATTAAAAATCTAAATTACGTTCAAATTAGAGGCCGAGCACAGAAGGAACACCACGGCCTCCCTCCACTGTCGGGGAGAGAGAACATGATGTGCCGAAGCACCCAAGCTGGCAAAAGTCTCTGTGGCCAGATGTGTCACAACACCCGACAACAAAATGTTTAGATGTGGTTAACCAGCGGCCTCAGTGTGATGGGAAGTTAGGATTAAATTGGGAATGGTGGGAACATACACAAACAGGGTGGAGATGCTGACATTATGGTCTTGTTTTTAACAAACAGCAAAGCAAAACAGTTATATGGATATAAATATTTTTTTTTACATTTGATAAGCCATTAGTTTTGCTGCAAAAGTTAATCAGTTCTGTGTGGTAACCTGGAATGTGACAACACTGAGGCTACACCCATGTGGTGATCATCTGCTCCGTCAACTGCATTAACATAGCCTGGTAAGAACATCCTGATGAAATGAGAATATTCTGTCTTGCTCTCTCAATCAATCTGGCATTCAGTGGGCGGGACTCATCCTCACAAACTCCTTCAGCCAATCAGCATTAATGACACAATAGGTGTCATCTTCATCACCAATTGAGCCAGTTAATAAATCAAGCTTTTACCAGATCCAGTCAGAAGAACGGTGAAAAATTTGTTGTTATTGACTCTATTTCTGCAATAACTTCACTTATTGCTGTGTTTACTTGTACTGGGGAGCCACCATTACTGTTCTGCATTTTATGTCATCAACTACAGTGCGGAGCCCTGATAGGCCCTGACTGGATTTTAATTTCTAGAAAGTGTTGGGGCCAAACTGAAAGCAACACATCATCAGTATGGTCTCACCATCACACAATGGAAAAAAAGCTGTGTTAGATAGACAATGAAACTGAGATTCAGTGTGACTTCAAAAGAGTTTCACATCTCTGCAACTGATGGGCGCCATTGGGCTAAAATACATCAAACCGTGGGTGTGGTCTGAAGCATTAAGCATTATTAGCATCAGTGGTTAAGTCTGTAATGCTCTGAATGTGAATCGTCTTTGTGAGGCCGAAAATACTCTAAGAGACATAACGAGCCAGACAGCTCAATAAGAAATGCTACCCATCAAGTTTGACAACTTGGTTTCAAATTTATCTGTGTGTATATAAGGGTGAGTCATAGGGCAGGGACTCTCTGCCTATATCCTTCCTTAACGCATATCAAGAACCGTTCATCCGATCAACTTCACACTTGACAACTGTATTGCTGGGGACCTAAGGATCTGCAGTGACAAACTTTGGACACACAACACAATCAATTTATTCTAAACTTACAATAAATAAAGAAACAGCTGGGAGTGCAGCAAAATGCCGCCACCTACTTTTGTTCATACGGAATGTGCCCTTTTCGGGGCAATGGCGGGCGTGAGCATGTAACAAAACGTGTAGCTCAGCTAGGCCTGATGCGATATGCAATAAGTCGGTTAATTGCACGGTAAATTAAAAGGGAGACAGTAACTTTTACGGCTGCGATTAATTGCCATATTCATGCGTGTTTGTTTTACTCGTCTCTCCACCAAAGAGACTGGACGACAAGAGCGCTCACTGCTGTGCATTGTCTGGCAGCCAGGTGAGTTGGTTCATTAGCGTAATGAACGGAGGCAAAGCTCTCGTCATCGAGTGTCTTTGTCTCTGTGGGGGAGGCGGGGCTATGGGCTACACACACACACACACACACAGTGTGATCTTCGTGAGGGGGAGACGAGGTGGAGAAAAAAAAATCAGTTGAGAGTAAGAGAAAGACAGGGAACTTGTTCCTAAACCAAATGCCATGGCCCCTGTGTGGGAGTATTTGGGATTTAAACCAAATGACAGGGGAGCCCAGTAATTTGGACGAGCCGGTGTGCCACAACAAAAATAGCGAGTACAACCAACTTAACTGCACACCTGTCGATATTTTATTTATGTCGATATTTTTACGTGTTATTTTGGATATTTAAATTTTCTTTTTTTGCATTCCTAAATATTCTTGTTAAATAAATGTTTATTTCTCTTTAAAAGGCTGTACTTGCATCAATATGCCTTTATTATCATTATATAAGTTTACAAAATGGTCTAAAAACAGCAAAATTACAACAATAATAAAAATGGTCTTAAAAGCACAATATTACACAATATTATCGCTTATCGCAATAATTTCTGACGCAATTAATCGCCCAGCAAAATCTGTTATCATGACAGGCCTAAGCTCAGCGTGTGACATAAACAGTGACGTGGGAGGGAAGCCGCGGCTAGTCAGTCCTTCGGCAATTCTCTGGTAAGTCGGCCCATTCCTCACCGTCCCCGTCATCTGACGGTTAATGGCCTCTTCGTTTGCAAGGACAAGGGGGGCGCGCAATTCCTTGTCTCCTCAGTTGCTCATCTTTACAGTGTCAGGTTTGTGTTTCCTTCTGCTTGCTAATTCCTGCTATCAGCTGTTTCCTGTTTATCCACCGCCAGTGGGTCGCACGTGCGGCGTCATTAACAGCTCCTCCCACAAGTCTTCAACAGCCCCTCCCATTGAGGAGGGCCACCTCGGTCTTTTTAAACTAAAAGGGTTTCACCTATATGACTACCCTACGAGGTGGAAAACTGGGCACCACGGATCAACTCGCCAATCCGGCTCTGTGTGTCTAAACACTTGCAGCTTGACGGCAAAACGGCCCAACATTCGCGGAAAACCTGGCAGTGTAAAAGGGGCTTGTGACTCTGCAGCGGTGGGGGTTGGGCTTCAGGGCTTTGCGGACCATGGAAATACACATTATAGCCATCAACAGTCAATAAGCATGTGTGGATAGCCTACAGGAACAGCACCACTCTGCCACTACATCTCAAAGTGTGTACATTATGCCTACTTATAACTCTAAAGACGTTACCACCAGAGAAATATCACTAGTTAAATCCATGTTCTTCTTTATAACTGCAGTGGTTATGTAGAAGCACGAGACTAACATGCCTTAAAATATTAATACTATAGCTGAGTGCATTTCATCAGTGGTGTGACTTGGGCATGTTTTATAGGGGCGGATTTAGTGATTTGCGGCACCAGGCCAACACTGTCCTGCTTTACACTGTACTCTTTCTCTAACTGGGAATAATGGTATTGGCAGTGGTAGAAAAAGTACTCAAAAGTAGAAGAAAATAACAGGTCAGGCGCTGCTGTTTGTCCATGCTTCTCCCTCTCTCTCTCTCCCTCTCTCTCTCCCTCTCTCTCTCAGGTGACAGCACTATCTGACCTGTATCTGTAACTCTCAGTCCAACAAAACACACACAGACACACACACAAAGCATCCAGTGCTATCTGATTAAAGGTCTATGCAGATGTCGCACCAATTAGTGCCCTATTTTTTCTGTCTGTTTGTGCATGTGTGTGAGTCGGTAACATGAGCTCAGGTTGTATAGAATTTCACCTCAGCTTTTCTGGGAGCCAAAGTAAACAACGTACAGTCTCACGTGAGAGCAGAGAGGGAAGGTAAGGAGAGGAGAGGTGGAGCTGAAGCACAGGGGAAAGCACGGGAATACAGACAAAAAACGGATGGAAGAAAGACACTTACACAAAGTTAAATATTTGCCAAACAAGTTGCAGTTTTAATCTACGTCTGTTCAGACTCAGATGTAGCCATGAGAGAAGGCAATACTTAAATTGTGGATGTTGCTGCAAAGAAGCTACAAATTCTAAAACATGGATGCTTCACACACATCTTCAATCTGACAGCACAAGGGATCTGTACAATCAGCACAGTTTCAGAGTGGGCACCCGAGATTAGTGTCACCAATTCAGTATCTGACCAAATGTCTCCTCTTCTGTTCCTGAGTTATGGTGTTGAATAAAAGCCAGAAAAGTGTTTTTGCACAACATTATGATGTCACAGTGAAGCTGACCTTTGACTTTTTTCAATATAAACAATGTACAAATTCTTGAGTTATGGCCAAAAAGTGTTTTGTGAGGTCACAGTGACATTTGACCACCAAATTCTAATCAATTCATTGTTAAGTCCAAGTGGACGTTTGTGCCAAATTTAAGAATTCCCTTAAGGTCTTCTTGGGGTAGTGTGTTCACAAGAATGGGACGATGGGATGAATGGACAACCCGAAGACATAATGCCTCTGGCCACAGCTGTCACTAGCCCCGAGGCACAATAACAGCCCAAATTTTCAATCATTTTATCCTCAGATGGACAAACAGAATAAAAAAGAGACACATACGGAAGCTGAGAGGAAAACGGTCAGTTGGGAAGGAAAGGTGATGCCTGTGTAGTCCAAGGTCAGGGACAAATAAGTCTGTCGTTTCCTATGTCTCACAGATAAATAGACATACACACACACACACACACACACACACACACACACACACACACGACCTCAACTCTGAATCTGCGAACACACACACACACTAAACTCACGCAACCCAGGTCTATTTTAGTGTGCGTTTATTCTTGTGCCGCAGACCAGATTACCTGCGACACCAGTGTGAAATCAGGGCAAGCTCGGCTATTCTCACTTCACTTCACTTCTCCTTCCACTCCTTCTTTTTCTGTCTCTTATGCATGTAACGGGTAATGTGAGAAAACAGACATGCCTGATGCCTGCTGCAGGCCTGATCATGTTTGACACGTAATGTCAACGTCCAAATAAGCAGTGACATGAATTGCATAAATGCTTTGCGTGCTTTCTGTGCTCTTGTGCAACCCTTTAGGACACCCTATAGGAGACATTAACCCATTTCTGCAGAGCAGGTTGACACAACAGACAGTGGAAAAACACAGATGTCGCTGATGGAGTGAGATTTTCTGCTTGCAATTATCTTGTCAGTTATCTAAAGGCAACAAATACCAATTTCCTCAGTGGGGTGGCGCTGGGGAGAGACGAGTTAGATGTGTTTTTTGTTTTTATTGTTAAGCTCCTCTGGAAGAAGAAAAGATTTTAATAAGGTGATCATTTCAATATGTTTTTGAATCTAGGATGATGATTCTAGAAAATGAATGTGTCTTTGTATGTTTGTTTGCCACGACCTTGTCCTCTGACCCCATCACTTTTCCATCAGCTTGTACTTGCTAATTCATTTTGGTGTCACACTCCAGCAAGGTACGCCAGCGTACATGATGCACAGCATACCCCTGACCCATATACTGTAGAGCTGGATATAGATTACAAGGCTGAGGACCTCAGGGTCAAGTTCACATTTAACTGTGGCCTATAGATGTTTGTGTGCATCTGTATGTGTGTGAGAGAAAGGAAATAAAAGAGGGGCAGACAGTGAATGAAAATAAAGAGAGGCGTATTTTGTTACTGTGAGAGAGACACTTGACGAAAACTTTTCAAGAAAAGACGGATCAGATGATTTGATGTGGTGTTTTATTTGGTTCGATTTGGGAGTATTTGTGAGATCAATCCTCAGTGAAACCCAAGAAATCACTTCAGGTAGAAGAGAGTTCACATCAGAGGCAGAAAAGATGGGAAATCTGATTATATAAACTGCCGCTGGGAGATATAAGATGTCAGTATCACATTTTGTGCAACCCTCTATTCATTTTACTATCAGTCTGCTCCTGGTGAAACAAGAAGCTGCTTTTCTTTCACTCATAATAGAGTGTTTACTCTCAAAAACGTGCCATTTTGTCTGTGTCAGTATCAACTGTTATGACGCTTCTATATGTGTGTGGGTGAGAACATGAGGCAATACGTCAGATTATTTTCTATGTGTGTTTCCATCACGTCCAGTTGCTCATGACTTTACCACTACATTTTTCCTTTCTCCTTTTTATGTTTCACATTATTTTTTGTGACTAGAGCACAGAGACTCTTCAGTCTTTAGTCGCAATATCTCTCACTGTCTCTTACGCATAGACAGGTGCAAAAATGCACACACATTTGGCAGCACAGAAGACAGTTTCAGGACAGTTACACCCACGGAGAAACATGTAAACGCAAAGGCTGCTGACTGCAAAGCACTGCATGCACACAAACGCTTCAGCATTCCCAGGCTGTTGGTGATATTCCCATGAAAAATAACCATATTCCCAGCTTTGGGAGGCAGATGCCAGGGATAAGTAGTGCAGAGAGAGAGAGATAGAGAGAGGTAAACAGAGACTGGATGTGTGCGTTATGGTGCAGTGCTGCTGCAGTGCAGAGTACGGGGGGGGCACATGTGTATCAACGTGCACTAGCGTCAATGACAAATCCCTTACTCCATAACCAGAGCTTATATCACCATACTGAATGGTATGAACATGACATAATATACCTGCTGTGCACCCATAAGTGTACTCTCTCAAACACACACACACACACACACACACACACACACACACACACACACACATTCACGCACGCACACAGGCACGCACACACAGGCATGTACATATATCAAAACACTTATGAGAACCTCCCGCTGCCAGCTCTAAATTGATCTCCCATCTCCACCTCACCTGAACCTTACAGCTGCCACCTCTCGAAACAGAAGTTAAATGACTTCGATCACTTTACGCTCTGGCTGTCAAGGCTGATAACAGGACAAGAACACACAAATGCCAGCATTGTTTCTGAGTCAGAGACACGACTCTGAAGGCATTCAAGGCCAATCTGTCACTATACTGAGAGGCTGATCAGGTTTAATGAATGTCTGCTGCAATAACGGTAGAGGCTCTGTGGTTGGTATTATCAACATCCAGCCCCATTATCCATCTACTTTTCAAATGCACTCTGGTTATCCACCTTGTTGTGACATATTAACTATGTACTGGAGTAAGGATGTTTTTTTCCCAATGAATACCAAGTATGTCATTTTCAGTACCTGCATCAGATCAGATCATTCTTATACTCATAAACTGAGACTTCAGAGAACAAAAACCATTGTATCATTTTCTTTTCAATATCAACTGAAATTTGCGTAAAATTTGCATTTCGCAGCTGCAAGTCAACAAGTAGATAAGTAGTAGATAAGCAAATATATCTAAGGGTGACTCTAGTGCATTGAAAACAAAACCGCTTCACTTGGTTCAACAAGCCAGAGGGCAAGTTAATTTGGGAAACCATTATGCTGACATTAAGCCTGTTGCACATTATACAGCTCAGATCATAATTACTAGGTATGGGGGAAAAAAACAACATTCATATCACCCAACGACTGCAGCTGTAGGCTACATATGGTTATTTCTCACAGCCATGATATCGTCTACAAAATGGCTGCAAAGCAATCAACGCAGGAGGTTACATCTAAATAAAATCCTATGCTAACTCTAATTTTGAGTATTTAATTAAATAACTTTAACTTGATACTTAACCCCTGCAGATAATTTAAAAAATGGTGTGACTACAGGGCTAGTAAGGGGGTGTAACCATCTTGGAATTAGGGATGGGCATTTTAAGTTATTTCTATTTTCAAGTACTCGCATGAAATTATTGTACAGTACTCAATACTAGAAAAAAATCTAACATTAGAAGAGGAATGCTAATTGGCAAAAAATGGTGAACAAGCACAAATAAAATTTCAATTGCTGCGGTGTTTCCCGCACCGTCGGCGGAGCTAGTTGGTGAAAGAGATCACTCTGATTGGCTGTTTAGGTTTTATTCCCTCGCCCCTGTAGCGAGTGAATCTGCCTGTAGTAAAACCGGGGCTAACCGGTGCTTCCTCCTCAGGCTCTACTTCACTCAGCTGCCTGACAGATCCACTGGTTCTTCCCACTTTAACCTGAATAACAAACTGGAGCTAGCTGGCAGCATGATGGCGGGATGCACAGCCAGTTAGCCTCCGCTAGTCTCTGAGCTAGCCCCGGCTTTCCGTTTGACTCCAAACGGCGAGCTGGGGCTAGCTGGGAGCGGCTGGCGCAGCATGACGGAGGGAAGCACAGCCAGTTATCCTCCGCTAGCTTCCCATCTAGCCCTGGCTCTCCGTTTGGATCCAACCGGAGAAAGGAGCCCTGGTTTGTTATTCAGGTTAAGATGAGTGAAGCTGAGTGAAGTGGAGCCTGCGGAAGAAACACAGAGACTGTCTGAATGTAAGAGCCAGTGGAGGTGCTGCGGTGCTCGGCTGCACAGATAGGTAACACCTCGGCTGTCAGGATGTACCACTCTGTCACTCCGCTCTCTCTCTCATGCAGGCGCAGAACGTACGTGCTACTTGGCCGTCGGATGTAGTCTGTGTAGTGTGTTCAAATGCAACTGACACAGGGCGACGTGAGGCGACATAGACAACGCAGCAGTTAGCTTTCGTCGCCGCTTGTTCTTTGATGTCGGTTTGGTGTCTCCGCACCTTAAAAAGGACCATTTCCGAGCCATTCACCTCCCGCTCAGCTCAACGTCTGCCAGGTTAGCCCAAGTCAACAGCACAGCAGCAGCTAACATCCGACACCAAGCTGTTTAACAATCCCCAGCAAACTCACACCAAGACCGAAATGACTCAACTCTGTGGTTAAACCTGTTAATAACCATTAGGTACAGTTTGCCATGTGATGCTAATAGTTAGCCCTTTCATTGTGCGTGTGGGCAGACTCTCACCAACTGTCCCTGTCATTGGGCTCACACTCCCACAGCAGCTATCTCCAATGTGTCTTGTGAAAAACAGAGGGCGACAGCAGGGCACAGAGGCATTAAGCAAAGCAATGCGCTGCAAGCAGCTCTACAATGAAAAAGATTAAACCTCTTTTAAGGTTATAAATATAGTAAAGTCCTGTTTATAAACAAAGCCTTGTAATTGAAGGAATACTCATATCCAGATTGAGCACTCAAATACTACTAGCCATGCCGGACAGCTGGTTTTCTCACTATCCTAAGTCTTTTAATACTGTTTGATTGCAGTATTAGATCTAATAAATAAAAAGGCAGGGTTCCACTTTAAGGATATCATTATGAATGTTTAGCCTCATCAGTGTCAGCATTGGGACCCATTATCTACTGTAAACTTGACCTAGCTTCTCTGTTTTGAGGAAAACTAGCTTTAAAAAGGAGTCTGAATGCCACTGTAGTGTTTATGTTTAAATATAGTTTTTACCTTTAAGGTTCAGGACACCTGTGTAGGTTAGAAGTCCCACAGATAAGATACTACCTGGAGAAAGAGAAACAAAGTTGCTGGTACTAAATAGCACAGCGTTCCTACAGTTAAACACAAGTTAGACTTTTGAGGATTTCTGAAACGCCATTGGAACTAATCTTAACATACATTTTATGATAATTAAAGAAAAAGGCCAACATCAGTTACGTAGGGTCAGGGACAATCTTGTCCAAATGCTTATTGTAACATAAAACATGGATTTTCTTGTCTTGCAAAGATGAGGGATGCAGGGACGAGGGAACAGAGCGAGTTTTCTGAAATTTGGCTCAGGTTGAAACAGGCTGAAGAAACATGCAGCTGGTGCAGGCATAACACCAGCAAAAATAAAGAAAGAGAGGAGGCGTGAGGAGGGGACTCTGTATGTTGTGTCAGCTAGCTTTGCAGCCAGTAATAGCCCAGTCATCCTTGTGTTTATTTTTAGCCCTGGCTAATAGGCTAGCTAGTTAGCACTCTGACCGGCCCACATACACACTGCAGTCAGTTCACACACACAGCAGGTAGCACAACACAATACAGCTAACTGCTTTTCCTTTTTTTATTTTGAAGCTGTAAAAGATTGTAATTAAAGTAATCTTGCTTAAAATACTGGGAAAGTGTCATCTTCAACTTCAACTTACTTAACTACTTAAATAAACAAGATTTGACCTGGGGTGCCCAAACGGTTGCATGCCACTGTACATTAGCTACAAGCTAAGCTACTGCTACAGGTTTCAGGCTAAACTAGCAACTCTGTGTCACAGTAGCACAAACCCCCTGTGCAGGCAGGTTGAAGGTGACTAGAGCTTCATTTATTTTAACTATATTACTTACAATATAATAATATTACTTTGTAAGCACTGTTTGTGGACACTAAAGTTACACATACACACACAAACACACTGTTACTTAGATCCACCTCCTGCTGATCTGAGCCTGTCTAGACAGTTGATGTCATGTAGTTTCTCGTGTCTCCTAAATTTAGTATCATTTTTATGTCATCTGATAACCCAGAAGCTTTTTTCCCATCTAGCACTGCTGCAGCTAATGATCCCAGACTCCTAATGTAAAAACAGTGTGTTAACTCCTGCAGGTCTGAATGTTTGAGGCTGGATACAGTGAGGTTTTGACAAGCTGCTGACAGCAGCCTTGGCCTGCTTCTACACCGGAGTCACGTTACTGGCTGTGTGTCACCCTCACCACATAACCACACGCACACAAATACACACACACACACACACACACACACACACACACACACACACACACACACAGGACTGTAACTCACCACCTCAAACCTCATCGGTGCCCCCTCTGACTACAGTACCCCCTACCCAACATCACATTACTGCACCCCCTGCCTGCATCCTGTCTCTCTGGCCCTGGGGGCCTGCCCCCTTTTAGAGAGACTGTGTGTGTGTGTGTGTGTGTGTGTGTGTGTGCGCAAGTATCTTCCCCCCTCACGGCCCCCTGAGGCTTTAACCCACAAGGGAGCAGCAAGCGAAACAGGGGATAGAAAAAAGAAACTAAAAGAGCGTGCGAGGAGGTGATACAGATCTACTGGATGTACCTCGCCATTTGTGGGCGTGTGTTTTTTTCTATGCAGCCATCAGTGTGGCCAAGCTTCGTCTGTCACACTCTGTCATTTGCCTTGCTCTGATCAAAATACAAACACAACCCTTAAACTGACTCTAAGTCAGCTCAAACCTCACTAAGACATGCACATCAAACTCCCTCCGCTCACCACATGAACCGAATTAAAGCAGCTGAACGCCAGTGCACCAAAAAAGTGGTGATTTCATCTCATAACGAACATTTTTTGTTTCACACCAGCTTGTTCACAACAAGCCTAAAGCATTATAACTGCCTGCACAGACCTGTTCTGGATCACACAAGACCTCAAGATGTTAAGTTTTAACCCCACCCCCACGTCAAATGGAATATTCCACAGTAGAGCAGACATACACAAACACACACTCCTCACACATACACTCATGCGTGATGCTGATAAAGGCCAACTGACATTAGCTGCATCAAACTGCTTGACCACACAAGCAGGTTAAGCTGTCAACAGCTACAAAATCAAATCATCAATATGTGAAAAACAACCATGAGCAACAAACTGATACAGAAAATAAATCTTCATGTTATTATTATCGCAGTAACGTCTGAATTAACTTTTTGCTGCAACGCTGCTCAAGCTTGGCATTGGCAGTGCTTTAACCACAGAGGAACTTCTTGTTCGCTATAATTTCCTGTTGTCAAGCTGGTAAAAACAAAACCCACCCATTAGCAATAAAAAAGTAACTGTCACAATGGAACAAGAGATGAAAGTTGAGTTTGCTCTGTTGTTTTGTTTTGTTCCTCTCCGCACATGTTGTTTCGGTGTCAAAGCAGGACAGGAATGAGGAATGACACATGGAACAAATTTAGCTTCAGTTTCATCACGAACTAAACTGTGTCAAACAGTCTCATCAAACCTGCAGCTTAACATCCCTGCAACCGTCGCCCACAAGCTGCACACAATAAGTGTCTGGTTGAAAACTGGTACCGTGTCAGTGGATGTGTGCCAGCGGCAACTATGCCACATGAAATGCCTTAAATTTGACTACATGAAAAATTTGCCGTGGATGTTTTAGCAAGAATAAAATGGTGTCCTTAATTTGAAAAAAAAAAAAAAAAAAAAAAAAAAAGATAGTTACTGTACAAATGAGGATAATTGTATGTGTTCATAACATCAACATGACAACAAACTTCTGTGCTGACTTCTGCAGCCATGACATATGAAATTATTCACCCTTCATTATCGTCTATGCTCCACTATAAACATTTTACTACCAGCTGTTCTGCCAGTTAGACACAACCAATATGTTGACCTTTCACAGACTTACAGTACATTACCGTAACCATAATAACCGCCTATAGGTATTGATAGATTAAGCAGATTGTCTATTCTGTATTCGGTTGCTTAGTAACTGGAAATACCATGGAGGAAGAACTGCAATGGCAAAGAGTAAGACCTGAGAATTCTTTGCTTGGGCCGACAACTAGGGGATAGCAGCAGCTCAGTCCATAGGGACTTGGCTTGGGAACCAAAGTCACCGGTTAAAGTCCTGTATGGACCAAGTATGGTGTGTGGACTGGTAGCTGGAGAGGTGCCAGTTCACCTCCTGGGCACTGTTGAGGTGCCCTTGGGAAGGCACTGAACCCTAAACTGCTCGGGGCGCCTGTCCAAGTCAGCCCCCTCGCTCTGATGTCACTTCACTTAAGAAGTTCAAATACCTTGGAGTAGTGCAGACGCTAGGCATAAATGTAGCAATAGTTAAACATTAAAAACAAAACATATTAACTGTGCAGCCTTGGAATTGGTACTTTCTATGTACAAATCTGCTGAACTGAAACTTTAAATGTGGCGACTACCTACATTCTAAGATAACGGTCAGTCCAACAATGTTGTAAATCCCTGAAAATGTACAACAATCAGTAAAAGTTACCTTTGTTTTAGTTTGAGCACACCACCTCACAGATAAAACACGAGACAATGAGTAATAAATGAGCTGCGAAAGAAAATGTAACATCAGGAACTTCTACAGAAATGTCAGTTTCAGTCTAGCGAGCGGCTTTCATGTATAATTCAGAGTCTACAACATTATTCCATCAATGCTTTCATCTGCAGCATCCACAACATGATTTTATGATCAAACCTGGCAGCAGGCAGGCTGTGGTGACTCATAATCGTGCTCCACTTTACCAAACGCTTCACCACGATTTAGAGAAAACAACTTTCTCTGAGAATACAACATGCCAAAAACCATGGTGCTCACGGACACAAAGCACAAAAACAATTCAAATATCACATTACAGACCCATAACTGGTCCCCACAAGGACATGATCTAACCATTTGGTGGAGCGTTTAATCCAGAGTGCTTTATGAGAGTGCACATTTCTATATTTGGGAGGTCGCAATAAAACCTGTCACTCTGGCTGGACTCAATCCCGCTGAGGGACGAAAAACAAAACAGCCACATAACAAGACAAACAGAGATATGAAAATGTTTCACAGTGCCTCTTATACTAATGCTTGTTTAACTGATATGTGACATTGAGTTTTATCATGAAGTATCAGTCTGTGTTACAGGGTTTATCTGATCCTGTGATAAATAAGCCGTGTTAAAGGATGTTCTTTTGTAGCGTGCAAATCTGCTCAAAAGTGAACAAGTGTGTGTGTCCATTACACTGAGTGCAGTATTACTAACAGTGTTAATGACATTACTGGCACACAGCCAGTCATTGTCTCTCGTCTTTCACCTTGGATACCTGACTAACTGTCTGTCTGTGGAGCCCCTTTCAGATGATAAATACTCTGCCAAATTTGTATGTTTACAGCTAGAGCTGAAACAATGGTGGATGGAAGATTAATGTGTAAATATTCAATACACCACTAAGTTGTTTTAAAGCCAAAATGTCCAAAAATACACTTTTTTTCAGTCTCTCAAATGTGAATATTTGCTAGTTTTCTGTGATATTAAACTGAATATGGATTTTGAAGTGTCAGCTTTGGATACTGGAAAGTGTGATGTACATATTTCACTTTTGGCTGACATTTGCATGACCAACTGGTTAGTCATTTACTTAAAGCAACACTTATCTTTCTGGAAATTTTACACTTTTCTTTGTTTATGTTAAAATGCTATTAATAAGCTGATGGCACACTAAAATGTAAGTGAATTCCACCAGAGATGAAAACTCGTAATTACACCATTCTCATATGGTTCTAAGAAAACTCCGACCAATCACTGCATTCGGACCAAATGCAATGATTGGTCGGAGTTTTCTCCTGTCCTGTCTGTCTTTCCCACGTGGAGGCCTCCGACAGACGTAACTGCTCGCGTAACAACCCCCCCCCCCGCCCCCCCCCCCCAAACACCCTCCACTCCTGAGTCTGTGCGACATCAAATATGCTAGTAACAGGAACGCTTGTGGATATAAACTAGAAACCTGAGATGACCATGGTTTTGCCTGGAGCTGTCCCGAAGCAAAGATGCCGGCAGCGCTGTGACAAGACGCGGAAGCACGGAGGGGTTAGCTCTATGCTAGCAGCTAACCCAATCAAACCAGCTGTTCGCAGCAGCCTTCTAGCGAACATCTGCTCGCTGGACACGAAATGGATTACATCCGACAATGGAGATCCACTCACTAAGGAGTGAGGGACTGCTGCGTCCTTGTGTTCACTGAGACATGGATGAATGGTAACATATCAGACACCGGTGTTGAGCTAAGGAGGCTAACACTACACAGAGCAGACAGGGAGGCTGCATCATCTGGTAAGCTCTGTGGTGTATACACAAACAATTCATGGTGCTGTGATGTGAAGAGCATCTCCCAGTTCTCAGGATGTGGAGTTTTTGACTGTGAAATGTCGACCCTTTTCATCTTACTATTGCACTATATCAAACTTATAGGTTCTTTCTTATATGTTACACAAATTGTTTTTAAATGTTTTTTTTTCTTTTTGCTTGGGGTGTGCAAAAATGTCAGTTCGTTTTTTGTGCTGCGCATAAAAATGACAAATAAAGAAGTTCAGTTCAGTCCATAATGTTATACATGACAACACAGCATCCAGTTGCTAATGGCTAACGTTAGCCTACTGTAGCGTAGCCTCTGAAACATTAATGTTATCTTCCTTGTGCATTTCCACTTACTAGTAACATTAACATTACTATCTAACGTTAGCACTGTAACCTTATTCTAAAACTCATCAGTCATCACTGACTCCAGTTGAGTTTAAAAATTCCAGGGTTGCATTTGTAATGTTACACTTGCCCTCCTCTTCCATGTATCTAATGTTACCATGCCAACGCCTACGTCTATCATAGACGTAATGAGGACGTAATGGAGGAGGGGGGAGTAGGCCTTTGGAGGGAGGTGGAGTTCCAGGAGGAGAAGGATGGGACTTTGGAGGGAGGTGGGAGTTGTGGATGTTCAAATTTTTTCTAAGTGCTGTGTGAAACGCAAGAAAGGTAAGAGTTGCTTTAAGAACTATCCTTCGGAGTAACAGGAAATGAAAATAACCAGTTAAAATCATCAGTTTTTTGCACTTAGTTGGTCTGAAAATCTGCTTACTCAGCACCAAATAGCATTTCTGAAACATTTTCTACACTGATAAAATAAATACATCTAAATAAAATCATTCATCTTAACAATTAATTCACACACAAGATTACAAAAGTTCTTGCATATGAAGTAACAGGGTTGTAGCACTCAAGATCAGCCTTGGTCGAAAAACCACTTTCTGACTGTCTTGTTCTCGCCTCAGTCTCGACCACATTGTAACTCTGTCTTATCTCGGCCAAAGACCAAGAGGACTTGGAATTTACAAACGTTCTTGCATGTGAAGTAGCAATGTTGTAGCACCCAAGATCGTCCTTGGTCTAAACGCCACTTTTTGAATGTCTCGTTCTTGCCTCAGACTTGACCAAATCGTAATTCTGTCTTATCTTGGCCACAGACAAAGAGGACTGATTTCAAGATCAGTCGATAACTGCAAGGGTATCACTTTATTTTTTCAGCAGTTCACCTCTGCAATGCCTCTGTAAGACATGTTTCATAGTACACTTAAACATACACACACACATACAGGATATGGTAATAAAAGAGGTGAATGAGGAGGAATCTTTTGTTTTTTGTGGGTGTTTTTATGGGAATGTGGATCTTTCAGATCACTTTGAGGAGGGCCTGCGATTAGCATGTTCCACATTTTATTTGAAGTGTGTCATGCAGTGTGTGACTCACACTGGTCTGGTCTTGGTCTTAACTCGGGTCTCGGTTTTGGTCTTGAGTACAACACTGCGAAGTAGTGCACGAACCAATTACACGAGACTAAGAAGTGAAGCTTTACAAGCTGTGGCATGACAGTACGATTGAGTCATATGTTAATAGGTAAGGTAAGGTAAGGTAAGGAAAGGAAGGGAAGGAAAGGGTAAGCGAAGGTAGTTTATTAATTAAGTGTCATGCACAAAAAGGTGCCCAGCCCACATGACCTTATAAGACACTACAAACATAACAAAAACAAGAGCAATAACATACTACGAGTGAAAGAACAAATTACAATGCACCTACAGTATGCTGTCTGGACTGGTAATATTATATTTCTGTAAGATTTTTGTTTCAATGTGATTGAATACTTTGATTTTTGAGCTATTTACTGGATAGGCGTAACATAACATGGCATTAGAAAAAAATACAGTGATATTAGGATTTCATTTCCCACCAGACAAGATACACCACATTGTGCATTTGTGTTTATGGCTGCAGACCAGTTGATCAAGACTATTGTGGGCTTTTTTGGACAAAAACAACATTCCAAGACACATAGACAAATTGACAAAAAGTCAAAGGCCCCGTGCCACGCCTATCAGACAACACCAACATCACCACAACGCTAAAACTTCTTGATGTGCCATGTTGGATAAGTGAAAAGTAAATATGAACTGTGACACAATAAGTAAAAGGGAGCGATAATTAAGTGCATGATATCTGGGTGTTTTGTGCAATGGCAAGGGAGACCCAAAGGCAACCAAAGATGCTCCGCAACAAAGCAAATCTGATTCGCTGCCAGTCTTCTCTGGCATCCAGTCAGCTCTCTGGTATTTTAATTGGAGAGTGGGAAATCAGTTCGTCCTGGGACAGGATGAGTCGGTGAAGATGAGAACAAAGATTGGACAAAACCCAAGGTGATGTCTTAAGAGAGGAGCTTCAATATTTGATTTAAGAGCAACACTTCTACTGCAGGATAAAATGACTTTGGGAGATAACTTTGGACAAAGAAAACTTTGAGGACTGAAAAATTGGCTCGTAGTGCAGATGTTTCATAACAACTCACTGATTGAGTATTTGAGCAGGCAGTCAGATTTATTGCTTCTTTATTAATAGGTTACCTTTGCCAAGGAGGTCATGTTTTGGGAGCTGTTTGTGCATCTGCATGTTTGTCTGTTTGTTTGTTTGTTTGTTTGTTTGTTTGTTTGTTTGTTTGTTTAAAACCTAGCCAATCCAACCAAAGAAGGCAGCAAGTACTTGCAAATCAGAGGAAGAAAAAGCCGGGCCATGCCTTTGCCTTCCTAGGAAAAAAAAGTTGGCGCCCTATGGGTCCTGCATCCATGGGTTGGGTCAGCGTTATCAGCATTAAGAGTCGTATGAGCACTACTAGCTAGCCAGTGGGACATGGCCATGAGTGTCACTACATTCTCTGCCATTACCCAACTATGTCTTTACACAGCAAAAAGTGGTTTGCTGCATAGGCTAAGGTCTGAGCTGTCCCAGTACCCTTGTAGTACTTTCACTGTTTTCCGAAAGGTTCTTGCTTGTCCTGCTTTTCCAGTCCGGCTGCATTCCTATTTCTGCGAAGGCGAAGAGAATTGTTTCTTAACGCATAATTAAACAGATCTATAAAGAGGATTTCACACCTCCAAATGAAAAACCCAGGGTCAAATACCAGCTCATTGTTCTGCTCTGACAGCAGTAATTAGAGGTACAGGAGTGTAAAAATCTCTGACAAAGGCCAGTTGTTTTCCACATAAAGTACTCTGGGACCACAGATGACCTTTATCAGTAAATAGGCCACTAAACGTCCGGGAGAAATGAAAGATGCCAGAGTAAACAAGGATGTTGGTGTTGTTTTTTCAAATTTAACATGAGAATTATTATTACGATGATCACGGTACTGGAAAAATCATGTTGAAAGCCACTTTATCAAACACTTTCTTTCTCACCTTAACGGATTGTTTTAATGTTTTGGTTACTGACAAAAGTACTTTGAAATCAACTAAAAAGCTTTTTAACTGTCACCAGACTAATCTGACCACAGGGTCCATTTAGCAGCTGTTCTGGAGCCTTCATAGGATCATATCAGTTGATCTTCAGCAGATAGAGTCTGCCCAGCTGTTAGGGAGTCAAATCCCCATTTTTCTGGGCACTTTCTCAGGACTTCTTCATTCTTGACCTTGACAATTGTAATCAGCGGTAAAAGGCAACACTGGCAGGCACTGAAGAGCTACTAAATGGACGTTGTGGGAGACATTTTCATCAATGCTGTTTCCAAGGTCAAGAATAAACTGTTTCTGAAATTAACAAGTGATAACATGAATACCAGCCTGTTTTCTTTTTGAGTTTGATGCATTTTTGTAAATATTCAGAGCTTTCTTGTGCCTATTTAGCCCCTTCCCCACTGGATAAAAATGAACACCCACTAACATCTGGCTTTTGTCTTTAGTGGGAAAGGTTACTATCAGCATTCACTCCTGGGACAAATGACTCTGCAACAGTCAAGGGTATCAGCTCCAGCTCTGATTAGCAGTGGTGGAAACATAACTCCCAGGTGGCATGCTACTTTTCGCCCCTTTTTCATCCAAGCAGCTCCTGAACATCGTTCCAAATTAGTCATCACCAATTTGAAAGAGAGATTTATTAAGTAGCACATATAAAAAAAGAGGTAACCACCACACTTTTTAACTGGCCTCCATGCTGCTTTCTACCATTTACTACTCCTTTCTACTGTTTTCCAGCATGTTTCTGACATCCAACGTGAAACACCAGAAAAAAAACAGGAAGACATACTCATTTACTCACAATGGGAAAGAAGTCTATTACCTATTTTTAAAAACACATTTAAATAACTTGCATATACGTGCTAATTTGGTTGGAGTAAGTGGTACAAGTGATTAGCTCAAACCATCTGGAACTAACTACAGAGTTGACGAGGCTTCTAGGTGCGACATGGAGCTCAAGCCAAAAATGGAAACAAGATACAAATGAGGAAGATGGGAGAAGAAAGAAACAGAGGGGGAAAAAAAGAGAAGTGGAGGACAAGACAGAGTGGAGGAGAGCTGACAGGGGGGCAAGCAAACAAAGTGGAAAGTCTCTATTCTTAGAAGACGTTTGTGTTATTGACAATCTCTCTGGCTACAGACAGCATCTGTGTGTGTGTGTGAGTGTGTGTGTGTGTCCTCTAACTCAAAGCCAGGGCTAAATACAGTACAGCCATCTGATATTGACTTTGATAACGGCCCTCCACAAAGAGAAAACCAACCAGCCATGCATGAAGTGTTGCTGGTCACCTAAAAGTAAACAAACAATTGCCTGAAGATTCCCAACCACACACACACACACACACACACACACACACACACACACACACACACCTCTTGGACCACAGATGAATCAAAGTGTAACATCTACTTTCTGTTTTTCTAGATATCAATGTTGTGTAGTGGTTTTTTTACCCACCTAGAAAGTAAACATGCCAGATCTTTACACTCTTCGCAGTTGGATCAAAAAGATTCAGGAAAAAAAGTAAACAAGCAGCAACCTGTCGTCTTTTACTCCCAGCTGTTAAACGGTATGACTCCAAACAACACAACGGCATTTATAGCTGCAACAACTGTGTGTGTGTGTGTGTGTGTGTGTGTGAGTGAGAGAGCGAGAGAGATCTTGTAGCGATAAGGGGGGCTGTCAATAGCACTGATGTAAGTAAGACAACACACACACACACACACACACACACACACACATATAAACACACAGTCTTGCTCTCTGATCAGAGGTGAGAAAACATACTCACTCTTTTTCTTTCTCTCTCTCTGGATTTGTGTACAAAAACTTCACACCAGTAGGAAGTGGGTTATCTACACACAGGATCGGGGCTCAAGATACAAAGCCAGATTAGCTGTGTGTGTTTGCGTGTGTGTGATAGACAGAGAAAGGCAAAGATAGTGAGAGAGTGTAAAAGAAACAGTGTTAGGCTTGCAGTATTCCTTAAAAGGTATACCAAAAGGGATTTTCCTGGAAAAAAAAAAAAAAAAAAAAAAATGGACCCACTAGAAACGGGTCAGTGGCAGTGTATTTTTCTGCAGAGATTCTGCATTTGCCTGTATTTTCTTATTTCATTCTTATTTTCTGTGTTGGGGACATTTATGGGTGTGTACCGCCACAACGCAAAAAAGGTAGTGATTCATAGTTGTCCTACGCTGTAACATACCCAATTGGCCTACATCATTGTGAGCATGCACTCATGCAGTACTGTGTGTCGCACAGCAGTCACACCTCCAGGTGATGGTGGAGTTTTTTTGCCACTGTGCTTAGTTTCTGTGGAGTTTGATTGGTTTGTCTAACATGTCTAAAACAGACATAAAACATAGCTTAATAGCAACAATATTAAACACAAGTACAAAATTCAGCTCACGAACAAAACAGCTGTCTTTTCCGAGACACGTTTTCTACACAAATACAACACAACATAACTAGCGTTAGCCTCTAATATTTTACAGAGATTCCACTCCTCAAATGAATCCAGGATAAATCACACCCAAGCCTTAAAATGCTATTTTGTGGGGGCTTTATTGTCTTTATAATTTATTGTTTCTTGACTATGAAATAAAAGAAAATGGTTTTCAATTTACAAAAATAAACAGGAGGTCTGCGACGTGTAGTTACATTTCTGTGGAGGTGCACGTCTGCAGGTGTGCTGTGTTTACACAGCAACTTGCGCGAGCTGCAGACTAACTGACCACGGTGAGAAATGACGCTATAAAAGTGGAGTAAATTACGTCTTTTCAAGTCAATTTTGCATGCCGCGGCTTCAGGGCACTTGGATTACGACGGACGAGCCGTTCTGACGTTTTTGAAATGCATTAGCGGAGTTCTGTTACATTTTCAAAATGATTTTGGACATGGGTTCCATGTACTTCAAGTGTATGGAAAAATCCGGCTAGCTGTTATCCTCCAATACCCCGAACGAGTTTTGTGGATTAAAAAAACTACACTAGACTTCTTGTCCGCATGAGGGTCAGTAAATACTGTTTGTATTTTCATTCTAAGGTGGTCATTTCCTTCATCGAAGAGACACAACGCTAAAAAAAATGCTGATATAGCGAGGAAAAACCAAATGAGAGTGAATCTGGTGGCGTTTTTTTTTTTCAAACAGTAACCAAAAATGTGCATAGAATCAAATTTGGTAAAATAATGGGTGAAGAAACAAAAAGAGAAACTCCATTTTGTGACACTTAAACTTCTGGCCAAAAAAAAAATTGGCCTGGCTCAACTTTTGCTGCAGCACAATGTGACATCATCCGGCAAGCAGTAGCATTAGCCAATCAAATACATGCAAGAGCACATTTCTTCCCATAGTGGTTTATTTTGGAGATTTTTGTTAAGCATTGTAGTCTTTACTGGACAGTTCTGCCAATAGAGAGAGAGTGAGGACTCTAACCAGGGATGTGGAGGTTGCATGATAGATGTCTTAAATCTCCTCACAGCAGGATGCCTTTTTGTTATAAGGAACCTGCAGGTCGCGTCACCTCCTGTTGCGACTCTCAGGCTTCATCGTGTGGTGTGGAAACCATTAAACAAACAGATCTGGAGCTACAGTGAGTACACTAGCACAGTATTCCGCAGCAGTCTGACAAAATGCCAAAGTCAATTTGGAATATGAGGCGTGTTTTGTGTGTTTGAGCCACAATTCAACCTCTTATAACAACCATATTCAAAGCAAAAATCCCACGCTAAGTTGTCAAAATGGTAGGTTTCTTTGTGTGCAATACATGTAGAGGACATCTAGTTAAGATCCTTGAAGCAAACTACAATATTATTTACATGTTGTTTATGGAAATACAATCCAGTTCTGATTGCAAAGTATCAAAATATTTGTATACGGGCAGACTATCAAAAGCCATTCTCTAGGAATATATGCATATGGCAGCGTTTGCTCTGTTTGCACAACATCTCTGCAAATCTATGTTTAAGTTCACAAGTCTCATGTGACTGTCTGCTCGTGACACGGCTGTATTTCGTAGGTAATAACCCGATGCTGACTCAGCACCAGTTGATAGTCAGCAAGCAATCCATCAAGAGGAAGTCGATTGCTTTCACATCAGCTAAACCGCCGTGTCTGAGGCACGCAAAACCTGAAACTCAGGCGGCATCGCAGCATGTCGAAAACAAGAAGGTGCCACAAAGAGACAGATTTTTAAGGAAGACATTTGAACAATACGACCGTGCGTGTGTGTGTGTGTGTGTGTGTGTGTGTGTGTGTGTGTGCAAACCAAGTCCCTGATCAGATTGCCACATGCTGCACATCTTATTCTCTTTGTTTTGCTCATGCTGGTTGTGGCTTTAAGCAGAAACATTACACTTGAAAGCAAACAGAGGAATAACATCTGGTGGCCATTTACATCACTCTTTGGGATCTCTGTTTTGTTTTTGTGCAGATTCACTCCAACACACAGCAGAATAACAGACACAAGGAGGAGTGACACAAAGAGTTAAGGGCAAATAAAAGAACTGGGTGCTTTCGGATTTGTGTTTGTGCATGTGAGACTCACCAAAAGGCCTTGAAAGCTTCATAAATGTCGCTGAGACATAGACGTTTTGGTCCAGGCTGCAATGTTGAGCCCTGCAGTCGTACCTGAGCGCACACAAAAGCAAAGAGTTAAGTCTCAGCAAATCACCACAGTGCACACAGACACACAAGTCAAGTAACACTGCAAGGGCTTAAGTTTGGTTTCAATGCTGGGGGGGCAGCCTCTGCCTGTCTGGTCTCACTCTCTCATGCACAAGAGCATGCTAATAGATCACTAGCTGCAAATAAACAAGAAAACACACGAACCAGCAAAACACTTAACGCTAAGTCTCTCTCACAACACTCCCTTTGCACCAGTGATTTGATGGAGCTGCAGTCGTCCAGCACAGATATATTTAAACCAAAACTGTATGCCCAATCACAGGAATGTGTGTCCAATCCTTCAGTAGATTAGCAGCATTAAATGGATGTACATTAAAAGGTCCTCCAAGCTCAATAAAACACAACTTTTACATGTTTTCTGACGTCAGAGAGAAGCAGAGGCTCTGTTGTTGATTTAACACTGACATTGCTGAATGAGTGTGCAGTCATTTTCTGGATAAATCAATTAAACGCTCGCATTCTCAGCACAGTCATGTCCTGAAATTGCTTGTTTTCTTTGACTAACAGTCTAAAACCAAAAGATATTTAAGTCAAAGATAGAAATCACAAAGAAAATCAGCAATATTCACATGTAAGAAGAGTCTTTTGGTGCTTTTGCTTGAGAAATTACTTAAACGACACTATTTCATGGAGCTGCAGCCGTCCGAAACAGATACGTTTAAACAAAACTAAACGCTGAATCATCACAGGAATGTGTGTAGAATCCTTCAGTGAATAAGTAGCATCAAATGGATGGACATTAAAGGTCATATCAGCAAAATAAAACATGATTTTTAAATGTCTTCTGACAGCAAAAGGCTGGAGCTCTGTTGTCAATTTAACACTGACATTATCATTTTACAATGCAGTTTATTTCTGGATAAATCAATTAAACGCTCGCATTCTATCACAGTGATGTCTTGAAATTGCTTGTTTTGTTTAACCAACAGTCTAAAACCAAAAGATATATAAGTCAGAGATGGAAAACACAAAGAAAATTAGCAAATATTCACATGTAAGAGGCTAAAAGCCTTAAGTTTTTTGGTACTTTTGCTTGAGAAAATACTTTAATGGCACTCTGTCTTTGCAGTAATTGCATGGAGCTGCAGCCTTCCACAACAGATATATCTAAACCTTACATTTACATTGAAGTCTGAACTACAGGGTGGTGGCACCAACAACCTTTACAATGAAAACAACAGATGAATAGTTGATTGCAAGTGGAGGACACACCTCATATTAATACTGAGTTAACTGGCCCAGACACCAAACATACCACTTATATTTTTGTTTTGACCAGTCACAGGTATGTGAAGCTGCTCCTTCCTGGTTAACCATAACAAATGCAGCGATGAAGGAAAAGAAGCTGCTGTCCAAACTGCAGCCCTGACACTGTTTTTGTTTTTACACCTTCTTTACATTTAAACACCATTCAGCAACCATTCATATCAGCACTTTATAATCAGAGCAGCCTACTTATGCAAGCCGACCTGTGTCGGGCTGTCTGCACCTCCACCCGCTCCTCTCTTTTTGTTTTTAACACAGGCCTGCACAAACTACTGTAAATGCCTCCCCCTCCTCCTCCTCCTCCTCCTCCACCTCCTCCTGCTCTCTCTGCAGCAGCAACCTGAGATGCTGTGTATTCCGCCTCCCGGAGCCGACCAACCTCGGCTACAAAATGTTTAATATCCGTCCCCTCTCGTCGCCGGTGTTTTCACCGGACACGGAGCTCACCTCGCCGGGTGGTGTCAGCCCCTGGCTCCGTGTTTCTGTCCGCTCAGCTGTCGGACGGTCGCTCGTCTCTGCAGCAGCTTTTGTTGCATAGGTTGTCCGCTACTCCTGCAACTGAAGCCAGGGCTTTAAATACGCCTTTAAAGGAATATCTCTCGGAAGAAGAGACGTAGCGCTGACTTCCGTCAACGTCACGGGTGATTTGCATAAAGGGGCGGGGCCGTGGCGGTGGTATACAAAGAAGCTGAGAGGCTGAAATTTTAAAGGTGAATGCCGTAAAAATATTTAGTCACATAAAGTCACTAAGTACGTTTATCCAACTACAGTGTTGAAGTGTTTGTTCTTTATTTGAGTATATTAATTGTATAATACTACTATACTATATTTCAGAGTGGAGTCTTACATATTTAATTTGATTTTAATTTAATTTAATTTAATTTATTTATTTAATGTAATTTTTCCTTACTTTATCTTATTTTATTTTATTTTACATTATTTCATTTTATTAACTATTAACAAAAAGCTGAGGCAAGACAGAAAACAAACTGTATCACCTGCTATTTGGATTTTATTCGCTCGTATTGTTTAACTGGATTGTATATGCTTAATTTGTATATGTTTAATTGTATTTTACCACACTATCATATGTTTTTAACTAGTGTATATATTGTATTAGCCTATCATTATTATTCTAGGATGCCTAATAACATCAGGCAAAGGGACATGCCGATGAAAAGCCTTTCATCTAACTCAGGTCCATTTTGTTGGCACTGGTTTTACTTCCTCACTGTTTGAGGGTCTAACAGCCCCTAATGCTGTATTTGTAAAATAATAATAATAATAATAATAATAATAATAATAACAATAATAATAATAATACCTTTTCATTTATGTATAAACCCCTAAATACATTTGTGAATCCTTTTGTGTGCATTAATTCATGGTGATACTGATCTGACCCCATACATTAGAGCCCATTATAGAAAAGTATTCAATCAATCAATCAATCAATTGTATTTATAAAGCCCAATATCACAAATCACAATTTGCCTCACAGGGCTTTACTGCATACAGCATCCCTCTGTCCTTATGACCCTCGCAGCGGATAAGGAAAAACTCCCCAAAAAAAAACCTTTAACGGGGAAAAAAATTTGTAGAAACCTCAGGAAGAGCAACTGAGGAGGGATCCCTCTTCCAGGACGGACAGACGTGCAATAGATGTCGTACAGAACAGATCAGCATAATAAATTAACAGTAATCCGTATGACACAATGAGACAGAGAGAGAGAGAGAGAGAGAGAGATGCAGGTAATGACAGTAGCTTACAACAACATTGTTGAAAGTAATACTATTATAGTTATAGTTCTGGCTACTATGGTACAATATGTTGAAAGTATATATTAATATCTGGCAGTATACATATGTGACAATAATCATATGTGTATAATAACAGTAGAAGTATGACTAATGACTAATGATGGCAGCAGCAGCAGCAGGAGGCATCTGGCAGGACCACGACAGCAGCACAACCACACACGTCACGCTGTCCAGGCACCGCTGCGATATGAGTTAATCTGAGAGACAGTGGAGCACAAAGGCTCCGGAGAAGAAGCCAAGTTAGTGACATCCAGAATGGCCGAGTTAGCAAGATGCAGTAATAGGACACGAGAGAGAGAGAGAGAGAGAGAGAGAGAGAGAGAGAAGGTGCCCGGTGTATTATAGGGGGGGTCCTCCAGCAGACTAGGCCTAAATCAGCCTAACTAGGGGCTGGTACAGGGCAAGCCTGAGCCAGCCCTAACTATGAGCTTTATCAAAGAGGAAAGTCTTAAGTCTAGTCTTAAATGTGGAGACGGTGTCTGCCTCCCGGACCGTAACAGGAAGATGATTCCACAGGAGAGGAGCCTGATAGCTGAAGGCTCTGGCTGTTGAAGTGTTAACCCCACCCTTAACACTTACTTGGATTTGGGAGTGTTAGTGTTGAATAAAAAGTACTGTTAAAGATGGTGCAGGTCCCAAACAGACCAAAAAAAAATGTGTTGAATAAGGAATTGGTTTTGCAGAATAATGACCATTTATGGTGAATATTACTGTACTACACGTTTCCAACTAGTAAAATATGCATATCATTTTCAAGTCAGTAAATAAAGTCACATACTGTATATATCCATAGTCTTTCTGTCTTTTTGGTTATCTTTATTTCATCCCTTCAGTTCACTAATCAGTTAATCTATTGATTGTTTCAGCTCTACAATCAATCATGACTCCCTCAGGAAAGACTCCACAGCAGAAACAGCTGATCAAAGATCACAAAGCAAAACAGTTCAGTGGTTCATTATGCTCTATAACACAAGTCAGCAATTCAGGTCATAAGGGCCTATGTTTAACACCTAAACTGAATTTGTATTCTGTTTGTGCAAATACTATTCATTTAATTCTGTTAGTGTGACAGATTTATTTGACTGTTGAAGACCAAACATCAATACGAGAACAAAATGTACAAAAGACAAGCTGTGGTGTAATTTCCTATGTTGTTACCTTGAAAGTCACTTGTTGCAGTCCGTTGTTGTATGCGGTAAAAAGCAACATACTGAAGCTTTCCATTAGTCTGTGAACAGATAATCGGTGAACCTGTTTGGCTCTGCTGAAACTTGAGTGCACTTCTTACTTACAATGTCACAGTGTTGGATGCTCACGCTGAACGTGGCTTTAGTTTCAAATAATGGGATAGACTAATGTAAAAAGTGAACAAAATCCTTGTTCAGACCGTTCTACTCTGCTTCCAATTGTTTTTTATACTTTTGAGACAAGCTGACATCAGATCATGATGGCTTTCTTTATGGTCATATGCTCCAGGTACGCTACTGCAAGTGTTTACATTGAAGTAGTCTACAATGCTACATGTAGCTACATGCTAAAGTCAATGAAACATGTGAATGTGGTTGCCGATTTTGTTCATTTCTGGCTGTGTTCAGATCATGTTTCTGTTGGAACATGTCCGAATGGAGAGATTTTAGTTTAGAAGCCTTTATTTGTGATTTTTCACAATAGAAAGTGCTGCTTTACTCTGATACAGTCATTCCACAGCCATGGGTGCAGATCCCGGGGGGGATGGGGGGGACATGTCCCCCCCAAATTCTGAAAAACACAAATTGTCCCCCCTAATTTTAAATAGCTTAAATGATTGAAATTGAACAAATGTATACAGTAGTCCTATATACTGGGAGAAAGGGAAGATGATGAGGAGAAATGGGAATCCGTGAGAGGCGAGAGATGAGAACGTGAGTGGACATGCCTGAGACCCTGAAACTAGAAGTAGCATTAACTAACAGCGAAGCAGTGAAAAGGAGGGTGATGGCTGGTTCCATGTACTACTGGCTGTTTAAGAGAAATAAACAGTAAAGGTAAGCATATGATTCTCTTTGTAGTGCTTTTTGAATGACTTGGTGATGGTGATGAGCCTCTATGAAATCGTGAATTATGCTGGCAATCTCAAGCGCTCTGTGGGCATGATTTGCACGCGTGCAATTAAAAAAAAAATCACAATCAGATTGTGTCCCCCCCAAACTTGTCATCAGATCTGCACCCATGTCCACAGCTGCAATAGAGTGTTGCAGGGGTGACATTTTCTTGTAGGCCAACACTGAAGTTAGCTTTGCCGTGGTTCCTTCATCACAAAACCATGGGGATTTTTCCAGTGGATTTTGGATTATTGCAAAAAAAAAAAAAAAAGCTCTGTAGCAAACAAAAGTTTCTGATTTTACAATTTTTGAGGCATAAATACAATTACCAGAAGTTAAAAAGCTAACGTACGGCTATAAACAAACAACAGATGCATGACTTAACGTCCCCACCTTAACGAGGATGTGGGGTACCTACTGACATATTTTATGTGGTGGAACAAAATGTGAAAGTCTCTTAAGCGTGTGTTAACCACAGACCTTCAGGATGAGGGAACTGGGAGTACTAAAATGCTAACTTATATCCAGGTTTTAGGACTCATTCGTGCACCGCTCTATGATGTATATATGATGAGGGTAAAAACACATCTGACCTGATCTCTGTGAGCCCCCCTGCAGCTCAGTGGGGTTGGGCCTCTTGGGGAATGTATGACAGCTATAATTTGCTCATGCCATGTGACATTCCAATTAAGAAAAAAGCAGCAAAAAAGAGCAGGCAAATGTGGCAAAACTGCCTCTGAGTGTGTGTTTGGAGATGGGCGGAGCTTGAGTAGTGATGTTTAGTTGAGACTTAAGTGCAGTTTTGGCTTGTGCAATAAACCAACCTTACAGCTGAAGTACACCCATACTTAAAGCTCTGACAGATGTTATGCAGCTCTGGAATTGATGTCCCCTTGATCTCTCTGAGCTCCCCTGCAGCTCAGTAAGGTTGGGTTTCTTGGGGAATGTATGACAGCTATAATTTGCTCACGCTATGTGACATTCCAATTATCAAGAAGAACAGCAATAAAGAGCAGGCAAATGTGGCAAAACTGATGACACACTTTGACTTCTGAAACCTAATTTGAGGAGGAACTGATACCAAAACACAGACAGAAATGTGAAGAGACAGAAGAAATAGGTGATGTGAAAAAGGACTGTTTCCTGATGTGATGAAAATAATTTCTTCTGCACATTTAGTCACAGTCAACTGACACTGGGTGCCTGTGACATGAGAACAGCTGTTTCACTTACAGAGGCAGGTTTAACATGTTAACATCCCAAATCTTCATCATCATCTAGACTCCACCTGTTGTCAGGGAATCTCGTAATTTGAAAGATTGTTTGTCTTGTTCAGAAGGATGAGGCGTTCTTCTTCTACCCTGTTTGTCCTGTCTGACATGACCTGCACAAACATTATACCACATGTCAAGAATTTAACCTTTGACTGTTGACGCTGAAGCGGTGACATGAATAAATTACCTGTAAGCACTCAGTAACTCCTTTTTGTTTGCTAAATAAAGTTTTTGATAATGATGATGATTATAAACACTTATTAAAATACAAAAATGAGCTTGTTGCTGTGAACATGCTTTATTTTGTGTAAATCCTACATACATCATCCTGCTGCTGCAAAAATTTACTGAAGCACCAAACTTAAACTACAAACTTAAAACTTAAGGCCATTTCATAGTTGACGCACGCAACGCGAGCGAGCGACGCGAGCAATGCACTTCCTTTCATAGTCAACACATTGAACGCAAGCGAAACAGGCGACACTTGAAATGCAGTACAACGCTCGCGCAACAGGGGGTAGCAGAGTCACCGGTGCATTCCGGCTAGCTAGTACTGCTGTTGAGTGCAGAGCACTAGAACTGTCATATAAATGGGGGTGTGCCTGTACGAGTTCACAAAGTTTTTCCTCCTTGCCTTCCATATTTCATACCTGCTTCTTCTGTGAATAAAAAAAAGTGGTTAATTTCAAGTACGTCGCTTGCATTTTCCCCCGCTGGCAACACATGGTATTACATGCATCGCTGCATCGCATAAAAAAATGGACAACACATTCTGAGATGCAAGCACGCATCATGGCAGCCAATGCGTCCCAATGCATTCGCGTCTGTGTGCCTTTGTGTCAACTATGAAACGGCCCTTAAACTTAAACTTGAAACTGTATTGTTTAATTTGTTAATGTGACTTACGTTCTTGCATTTTCCTCTATATGTTGTCTTTCAGTGTAAAACACTTTGAGTTTACGTGTAATGTAATGTGCTTTATAAATAAAAGGGCCTTTGCCAAATGTGTATTAATCCACCGCTGAAAGTAGTCCCCCCAAAAATGCAGTATTTACTTGTGTTTGAGTAACATTTGCTAAAAACTACAATGCCCAGGTGCTTTAGGAAATCACTAAGCCTGCTTTGGAAATCAACCTACATACTCATGAGCTATTTTATAAGGTTGGCTTGTTACACTGACAAATATGGTCCTGCATGAACACACGGTTTTCAGTTTTGGTTACTTCACATGAAAAATGGGAATATTTTTCATCCTTCTTTTCTTCTTGGTTTCAAGTGAACATGGAGAGTTTAACAACATCTGAGTCGTAACGTGATAACAGTCGTGGGGTCGTTTGCTTCTATGTTTCGAGCGCTGTCAATCATGTGTGTGTCAACCACACCCACATGGTCCTTATAAAGCAGGTTAGCTGAGTTTTCCATTGTTAAAGTCTTCATAAATAACACTTAAAGATGTTTTCTCTTCCTTTGATTGCTGCTTATTTTGTCATAATACCGTATATAAAAAAAGTAGATAATATATAATAGATAATTTAAAGATTTTCATCCTCAGCAGGACTAAAAAGGCTGAGACACAGGAAAGTTTTGAGAGATAAACAGTGTTGATGATTTTAATGTTTTAATGGTATTTATTGAAAGTTAGAAAAATATAGAATAATAACAATGCAATTTCATTTTGTCAAACTAAAGGTGAGACATCCCAGGTGAACAGGGTAAAAATTTGGATTTATCACCATGTAACGTCCCCAGGTGATTGCTTACAGTAAAACAATTATATTTTTGTATTACAAATTTTTGTTTAAATATCCAAACTAGGCATTATCTAAGTAAATATGCGCTTGTTGCATACATTTCCAGAACAGAAATCTGAACTAAAACAAACACCTAAATGTGTATTTAGGATGTTTTCACCTGGGGTATCTCACCATAAACAAACAATGCTGCACTAGCTGCTACAGCACTAATGAAGTTTAAGGAACTTTTATCTCTTATCATTTCTGTTTCAGCACTTACAGCTGCAGCACAAACCGCAATTGTGTTTTTCCCCCCTCTTAAAAACAATTCCTGCTTCCTGTAAGTAAAAGGAATTAAAAAGAAAAGTGATTACGAGCTGCAGGAGACACAGAAAACAACTTATCTCTCACTGCAGCTGAAGCGTGAGTGGCCCTGCATGCTGAGAGATTAACTGCTGCTTATGGCTTTATGTAACACAAAAATGTGCAGCGCTCACATACACATAAACAAACAGATTTACAGGAATAAAACTGCACAGAGCTGCACATCCACACATGCAGTGTTTGAAGGACTAAAACGGGAGGTTGAGCTCAGCCTTGACGTAAACAAATATGCACAGGGAGGTCAGAGGTCAAGCAGCAGCCCTGCAGGGATTCAGTTTTTTGCTCAGACACACCTTAGGCATACCTGTCAACACTGGAACGTAAAAATATGTGTTTTTTCCCTGGCACCCTGCCTCGAGCTCTCAAACCACCGCTATCCACATACCCCTCATATTTAGACGCAATGAATCTGTGATGGAAAATGACTCTATAACTGCGTAACCCATCACTTGTGTTAGCTTTGCTCCCATGATATTTAAAAATGCTTACACAATTAAATACCATGCAGGATTTGTTATGTTTGTTTCATTCTCTTCTTACATTTTGGTTCTACATTTGTTCAAGGCTGAGTTCACTTGACATCTTTGCAGCTGCATGTACCTTCTTTATCAGTTTCCTCCCTAACCTGTCTATAAAGGAGTCCCAGCAAGGATACCTTTGTGTCTACACTCTGCAGACTAACTGGCGCAAAGCATTAAAAGATTGAAACATATCTCTGGTGTTTCAGAAATCTTTATTTCAGATCCTCACACGCAAATAAAACAAGGTGAAGAAGAGGAGAAATCATCCCGTGAAAATCTGCATCTGAGCAGGGTGGACTCTGTCTGTTTTAGCTTTATGCTATAACCTTCATATCACTCTGCCACTCTGCAGCCAGAGCAGACGAAGAAGGAGTCTGAAATGATTTATCAAATCAGTCAACTCACAGAAAATGAATTGGCAACTTGACTGTTTCAGTCCTTTTTTGGATTGTCTGCTTTTCTTTGTCATATATGAATAAAAACTGAAGATCTTTTGGTTTTGGAGTGATGGTCGGATAAAACAAGGACTGTGAAGGTGCTACCTTGGCCTCTTGGGAATTATGATGGGCATTGGTCACTGGTCCAGTTTTATCCTTAGTCATTACTTCAAGGTCCACACAGTTTGATACATTCATCATCATACTTGTGTTTAACAATGTTGTCAAACTAGTTTGCTGTCTCTGTCAAGCAGTTGTCCATTAGTCACTCACTCTACCAGGAAACGGCACTTCAAAATGGAAACTCTGTGTGGGAAATTCACTGTACTTAAAAATGAAGTGTGTTTTTTACCAACTTGACACGTTAGCGAGTCACTTGCCAAATGTACCCAGGACCCACTTTTGGATCGTGACCCACTGGTTGGGAACCACTGTTGTAGAGAAAGCAGTTCATCATTTATGATGCCTGCTTAAAAACAATTAAAAACAGCCTGTTTGTATTGATATAGTGGGCTGTGATCTGTGAAAGTGAACTTCCACTCATGTGAGAACATCAACTTTAACTTCTCTTGGTATCAAACAGCACCCTCTTCTGGTCAACTCTTGGAAGTGCAGAACGAGGGGCTGTATGAATCAACTGGAGAAATTCATGTGCGTACAGCATGTAGTTCTGATGGGCACAGTAATACATATATATGTGCCATAAAACTTTAAAATGACTTTGTTAAATTGTTAAACGCTGTATATAATGGTAGCTCTCAAGCTTTTTTGGCTTGTGATCCCTTAAGGTCAGATAGGCAGTTTAAATTTGGCACCACTGGGTAATAATCCCATAACTTTTGAGCATGTGAGGTGGTCTGAAGGAAAACCAGTGGTGTGCAACTCCACTTAGCTTTGTTTTCAGGCTTTAGCCAATCTAGTCCATGACGGGAGGCTTTTCAGAGAGAGCAGCTGTCAATCACTGCTCATGAACTGCGGTCAAACTGTCAAACCAGGCAGCACTGATCAAATAAGAATCAAGTATTGCTTATTTCAGAAACATGTTTTTGTGTACAGTTTAGCTATAAAACGAGAAAATAGTTTGTGACAGACACAACTGCCATGTTGAAAACAGTCGGGCTGAAATGAGGCACTGCCCACCAGCTGGACCAACTCTCATTTCACAGCTAAACAGTACACTAAAAACATCTGAGGTGAGAAATAGGCAATGCAGTGACAGAATCTTGATTTATACTTCATAAACGCTGCCTAGTCTGACTGCAATTCATGCACAGATGATCCAGTTCCTCCAGAAAAATCATGATCTTGTGATCGCAATAATTCGTAACGCAAATTCAACTAAAGTCTGCAATATTTGCGGGGCTTATAATTTTTCAAAAGTCTCGCGATTTTTCCGCATTTTCTGGCCAACCAGAAGGCGTCACGCATGCGACGTCATTTGAAACATCATCAGACACGTCGTCAAATCGTGCTAATGGCATTGCAATATGGAGAAACGCACTGTATTGACATAAGAATTTGCACTGTTTAAATGCATACAATATGTGTTAAATGTATTAAATTGTTATGTTTACAGAAGATGAAGCTTGCATGTTTTTTTACAGTCACACTGTCTGGTTTTGAGAGCTACAATATTCTATTTTTTGCACCATTATTGGAGTCCATGTTTTGAAACTAATTCAATAAAACTAAGGAGACCTATAAAAACACATTTGCAGATATTTTTGTAATATTCAGAATGATTATTATAGCACGTGATTACATGAATAATTTTTTTGGAGGTAGTAATTTCAAAAAAATCACCTTTTTTCCTCATCATTAGCCGCATTTTTTGTTATTTGCTGCAATTTCCCGCAAAAAAAACCATAAAAATGCAGTAATTTTCATCACACTTTTTGACAAAATTTGCTGCAAATTCAAGGTTTTTTTTTGCCATGAGATCCTGGAGGGACAGATTATCTGCCTCATACACTACTGTCAGGATGTAGTGACAGCGTACTAAAAAAGGTACGTACTGTGGCTTTAAGGTGAAACAGCATGTACTCCCCTTCCTCACCAGTTGTGTTTCTTGTAGCAAGGTCAAATTTCCCAATTTTCCCAAGAAAAAGTCAGAGAATGTCTGAAAAGTTACTCTCAACCCCCAGGTTGGGAACAACAGGCACACAGGGAATAAACTGAAACTTATTCCTGTTGAAAATAATAAAGACAAACTGAAGACTTTCTTTGGAAAGTGTGTATTTACATTGTTCACTGTTGGTTAAATATTAAAGAATCTTGTAACGGTCTTGAAGATATTAAATAGTTTTTACATAAAGTCTTACAAAAGTCACTAAAGACAGTATTCATACATCAATGGTTGACTTGCAGGAATTGTTACAAGTTTAGTTTACAACATGAATACATTTCATATTCACACAGTGTATAAATACATCATTAAAAGAGAAGTTGAACCTTAAGTTGAAAATTATCCCACTTGTAATTGTTTAAAAAAAACAGAGGTATACATCCTTATTTACTCCACATGTTTAGAAAGTTTTAGGTAGAATAAAATATAGAAAAAACGAAAATAAAAAATCTTCAGTCTGTTGTGTTTTACTTAGATAATACAAGTAACTAATGATAAACTAGTAGAAATCCATATAAAATGCACAGTACGCAAATGTCTACAGATTATAAATACATTTTAACATGACACTGTGGCAATTATGTTACAAATAACTACATTTTTAACATGCGCAAGGCATTTTGTAGCTGTGACTTTTGACTTGGCCTTCATCTCCTCTGTCAGTCTGTACATAAAAACATTTTGCCTCTACGTGCTTAAACCAACGACCCCGTAACAGGTGAAACTAATCTTGTAGGGAAATAAGAAGAATGAGGTAAGTATTTGATTAAAAAAACATATTAATACAACAAGAGCGAACACTATGGGGTTGGTGCTTAGTTTGTATTTTTATCAGATTCCAGTTGTTGCAGGACTAAACTTGTTCCTCTGACACACGTGTATCGCTGTCCGTTAAAGAGTAACCTCGATTAAAATAAACCTCCTTCAAGGCTTTCCTACAGTGTTCAGCATAGTTTGACTCATTTCAACTGCAGAAACTCTCCTAAAACACAGTTGGAGGTGAGGCTCAGTTACACAATGTTCCCATATAATACTAGTGTCATCAAACTCAATGTAAAGCAGAGTACAGTATTAAATAAAGCATACAAAATGTATAAACTTCAGTAAAGTGAAGCACTTTGGATCTAGTGGAACTTTTCATCCCACTTTTCTTTTTTCAGTCTTCATTTGTCCTTCATGTTCTCCAAAAAAAATACCGGTTTAGTACTGTTAGTATTTCCAAAAAAAATCAACACTTCTTAGCAGGCGGGCGAGGCTGCTCTGCGGGTGACACTTTACGTAAACCTGTTGATTCACATGACGCCATGTGAGTCCCTCATGTCTCTGAGATGCAAACGGAAAGCTGGGATTTCGATCAGATCTTTACTCCCTTTTCCGAAGATTCTCAGCTTGTGTCCTTTAGTTCACAGGCAGCCCCAGAAAAGTTTTAAAGGTGCAATCAGTGAATCTAATCCAACATACTTTTCGTCAAAGTCAGCCATTATCTCCACATGGTTCCCTGGCTGTTTGTTGTGTGTGTGTGCAGCAGGAATGAGAGGGGCGGTAAATCTGGCACTTGACGGGAGGGGTGTACTTGTTTGGGTGTTGAGTTCAAATATCAACAACCCTTCTCCAGAATCGCAGACTCCACCTTTGAGAAGTCGGGCTCTAACTTGAAGTTGTCAGTCAGAAGCTCTACTCCACCTTCCAGATGGCGATCTTTCCATCATGTTTGCCAGCTCCGCTAAGGACGTACCGATCCTCTGCAGAGCAGAGCGCCGTCACCTTATCATTGTGGCCGTGAAGCTCCTTCAGGACTTGGTGGCGTTCTGTCTCCAGGATGTAAATCTTTCCTTTGGTAGAGCTGCGGCCAACACCGCCGACCCACACCTGGAGAGACATGAACAAAGGGGACAGATACTGTGGTTTTATTTTATGATACTTCCAGGATTATAGGGCATTTGTAGGTGTTAAGTGTTTAATATGTGTGTGTGCATCAGTACTGTATTAACCTGGTTTTTAACTTTGATCATGCAGTAACATCCAGTGCAATCCTGTAGAGTCACGCGGTGATATGGTTTGGCAATGTCCTTAATGTGCCAAATACACACTTCTGCTGAGTCGGCACAAACGCTCCACAGCTCCTCCTTCTAACAAACACATAAGAACATAGAGGACAAAGGGTCACACTTCAATATGATACCAAAACACACCAATACACAGAGAGAAACTGTGTGTGTGTGGTACCTCAGGTAACAGCAGTATAGAGCTGAATGTAGCTATGGATCCTCTCTGCTGCTCTGGTAGATTCAGACGATGTTTCAGTGAACCGTTCCTCCACACCTCCATTATATTGTCCCTGGAGCCTGGAGAGAAAGACAGACATAAAAAGAGGGTGAGGTGATTCAATTTCACATCATCAGCGATCAAGTTTCCTGTTTGAAGGCTCCAGATAGAGGAGTGTAACACTTACAGCACCACAGCGTCCCGTTACAGCTGTAAACGGACTGCAGACGGTCGCAGGAGAGACGAAAATGCCTCTTCACCTGAGTGATTAGTGACACAAATATCGGAGTTATGAAGTGAGAATTTAAGTTCTTAAAACGGGGAAATGACTCGAATAACGGAGGACTCTTTGACCTTTTTTGACAGTACATAGCATGCTGTTTTATTTAGAACGTGACAAGAGAATTTTTTTAAAAAAAAGGTGTTGGTTTGAAACTGACCTGTAGTGTCGAGACATCCCACACCATGATGCTTCCCTCAGCACTGCAGGAGTACGCCACCTTCTGGCTGAAGAGCATTTGAGCAATTTACATGTTACTTGGCTGCAGAATTGATTTATACGTACATCTGTATCTTTTCCTCCCTTCAGCTCAGTTAAATCGAACTCAAAACTCCATTTACATCTCAAACACCATCAGTATTGGTCATTTTCATGGGATCTAAATAAGCAACAGTTGAGGTGTGTTTGTGTGTGTTACCCGTATTTGTCTGTGTCCAGGGCCAGTCCTGTGACCTCCGCCCTGTGCTCAGTCAGCTGTCTGTTACAGACCATTGCCACCATGCTGATGATGTAGATAACCGAGTCCTCGGAGCCCATCCACACTTGGTCCTTATCAACTCCCAGCATGCAGTTCTGAACAAAGAGAGACAAAAATATGTTACACATCAGAAGTAACACAGCTCAAAGAACATAACAACTGGGTGTGTGGAGATACAGGAGAACTGTTTGAGGTTTTGAGACTGAATATGGAAACATTCAGGGCTGAATTTTGGATGAATAAAAGAAAGTCCACAGAGAGGTTCACATGAACTACATACTTGTTCTAGTATTTTCAGCTGCATTCACATCAGTGATACAAATTTCCTTCAAAACAATGAGGCAAGTGATTAAAAATGAGTAGAGACTAAACACTTGGTTAGTTATTGCTCCAGCACAAAATGCCCCAAAATTTGCTGGCTGTAGCTTTACATCATGAGGATTTGTTGCTTTTCTTTATCTTATGTGACAGCAAACTGATAACTTTAAGGTTTTGGACAGCAAATTGGACAAGCCAAAACATCTGAAGACGTCACACTGGGCTTTGGGCAACTGTGACATACTCTTTCCTAACTTTCTCCACTAGGTGGTGACATTGTCTAATAAACTACACTAACATACTGGCCTCTCAACACCAGCACATCTATGACATGGTCTGTTTTTTACAGGTTTAACTTAAAGTCATAATCAGGGGTTTTTTTTTGCTTTAAATTATCATTATGAATTGGGGATTGCCTGTTTCTACTTTACCAATGTAAAACTGTGGGAAAAATATATTTGGTTGCAAAGAGATATCACACAGATTTGAAAATGAGTTTTCCGGAAAATTTAACTGTTGTTTTCAGTTGCTATTTAAAACATTTGTCATACTTCAAGTAACCACTATAGAGGAGGGAGCATGGCCCAGATGTTTAATATGTGACCTGGTGGTGAGCTGTGTGCAAATATTATGGTTGAGTCCAGAGAAAACACACGCACAGGCTCACACGGGTTAACATACTTCATGTGACTGTGACCTGCATGCTTGCAATGGAGGTCAGTGATTAGCACAGAGCCTTAAAACTTAACACTCATCCTTAACTTCATTTACCTTGAACACTCTCCAAAGAGCTTTAAGACTGACTGACTGACTTTCACTTGTTTATATTTTCAATATAAAAATGTTTTTGTCATGGGGGGGATGAAAACTATTCAAAACACACTTTCTAAAACATGTGCTTGCATGCCTGAAGGTAACAGTGACACTGTTTCATGTGAAGCATACAGGAATATAAACCTGAGGAGAACAGTTTTATCTGTATCTGATGTCAGTGGCATGCATGTGCTGTTGATTCTGTCCACTAATGTGAAGACGTCAAACTTGTCACCAAGTGCTTTCATTCACTGATAAGTACCACAACTTCAAATTCACTACAACATTAAGAATCAGAGAAGTATTAGGTATCATTACATTTTATGATATCATATGCAAGGAGGATAAAAAGTGACTTAAGTATTGATAAAAAAGTGCAAATAAATACACGAATAAATAAATAAATAAATAAATAAATAAATAAACAAATGCATAAAAAAATGCTGAAATAAATACAGAAAGAAAGAAATGCAAAAAAATATATTTTTTAAAGAATTAATGTTAAATAAGAATTGCAATAAATATGAAAAATAAATAGATAAATGCATACATAAATAAATGATTGTTGATAATCAAGACAGGACATAAATAAATAAATATCTTACATTTATTCTACACTTTCATACAATTACAGTCATTTATTAAATTAATTCTTCTCTGTATGTTAATGAGACAAACCGTTCTGCATTTATTTCTTTATTTAGGTATTAATTTAATTATTTATTTATTTATTTAATCTGTATTATATTTATCTTGTCTTTATTTATTCTTTTATTTGTTTATTTCCTTGTGTATTTATTCCTCTATTTATCTGTTTACACATGCATTTATTTATTGATACCTATGTAATTGCAATTCTTTTTCAAATAGATGCATGTTTTTCTATAAATCTTTTTCATTTAAAAAACAAAAAAGTTAAAAAAAAAAATGCATTAATGTTTTAAGTTGTTTTAACTCGAGCAGCTTGTACAAAAAATTAAATCAAAAAGTCTAAAAATTGGGACAGATAGATACAATTTTAAATACCTGAGGAGGTGTGGCTCTGAAAAACTCAGTTTACAGAATTAGTGTGTGTAGTGTGTGTATTTGCTTTACCAATCTTGCATTCCCAACGTGGCAGGTGTGTGTGAGGGACCAGCTGGAGGCATCGAACACCATCACCTTCCCCACACTCACAGACACCCATAACTGACCTGAAACACACACACACACACACACACACACACACGCAATATCTATCAGTTATTTCTCAATTCCTTATCACAAACATGTGACCCACAGCTGCCAGTGTTTACTCTTCCAGGAGGCCAAGAGGGAAATGTGAATATCAACCAACACTGAATGGAAACACTTCATGTTCAAAACTATTTTCCCTGCTGCCTGACTCCACCCAGGCTTCACCTAACGGTCAGATTTCCTCCAACGTATTCAGCGCTATTTAAAAGCACCGCTGGTGGAAAGAAAAAGAAAGCGACATCCTGTACTTCGTAGCAGGAGGGGCCGAGAGGGGGAAGGAGAGAGAAGTAGAGAGGGTGTGGAGAGGAGGGGGATGAGTAGGAGTGAACTGGCCATATTCCAAGAATTCAATTCAGTGACCTATATTCAAACCAGAGAGTCAGAGAGAGGCAGCGAGGGTGGATCTGAATAGACAGATTTGTTCTTTTCACTGACAGAAATCTGAGAGCTGACTGCGACAGAAGAGCTGCACAGTGTCTGTACATGAGGGCATCACTGTGTATGAGTGTGCATGAGGGTGTTAGTGCTGGGGGTCAGTCTGCCACCAGCCGGGCATCTAAGTGGCCCCAGATGGTCGGTCCACTGAAGGCAGTGGCTTTGTAGTTCTTTTTAAGCTGTCTTCCTGCCACGTAATGCGCCAGCCTGTCTGCCCCAGCACAATAAAGTCAAAGGCCTGTACACAAGGGGATAAATAACAGCAAACAAGTCTGCTGTTTTAAGGTCAGATGTGATTACTGGGATCTCCTGATGGGCGACAGATTACAACAAAAAACATATAGAGTTTAGGTAAGGTTTTGTGTGGAGGCACAGAACAGCCGTGTTTGCAATTGTTTTTTAATGCTGTTCTCTCGAGATCATGGGTTGATTAATCCGTTACTGTGAGTAAACAAGCTTTGGTATGTCAAGATAACAAGCACCCCTTGCTTTCGTGCTGCTCTCCAGTACAGGCAGCTGCAGACCCAGACCCAGGGTGAGTCTGAGTGAGATGGAGACAGCTGCCCGAAGGAAGAGAGGCTTTGCCCGGTGAGGCTCCAACATAATGTCATCTTCTGCCCTCTGCTTTGAGGTGGTGAATTTACAGCTCATGGCAAATATATATGATACAGTCTCTGGCTTTTGTTTGATGTCGTTGTTCATTTCCGACCCAGTGTTAGCATAATTAGCATGCATTAGCTCGTAGGGTTAACTTGGCTTGCTGCTAGATTACTTGAACATCGCTGTCACCTTAAATATCCCACCGAAACCGATTCAAACTCAAACTGTGTAAGGGAAAAGACGAACAAGCAGCCACATATCCGTATTAAACAGCCAAATCTGATTTAACAGACATAATTCTGAGTCAGGCACAGCCCCACACAGCTAAAAGGCTGACTAGTGTATTTAAGACAATTTTACCTTGAGGAGAAGCTTCCCTCCCTATACATTCTTTAAAGTCTGTCTGACTTCCTTTTCTAGTGTTCCTGTAAAGAAGACCAGAGGAGGAAGTGCTGTTGAGAAACTTTATGGGCAGCTTTATGACGACCTGTCTTTTTATGCTGGAGTGAAACTGCAGAAGGGATGACAAAGCAAAGGTCATGTGTGTATGTTTGCCAGTCAGTGTGTATGTCAGTGATTGTGAAACTCCCCTGAGAGAGACAGAGAAACCTGACAGTTGTCATTGCGGCAATAATGAGCAAACTGAAAGGATTGCTTGGTTACAGTTGGTACCTGGTGTGTATAGAAGTACATCTACAGCCTGAGGTGCGGCGAGCTCCAGCGAGGGGTTGATTTTGTGCTTCAGTGTCTCTGCGGTTGTCTTGGGGACCATCATCGGCACTACAGACACACAAACCACTGTTAACGAGAGGTAACTCGCCTTTCACAGGTGGTGAATGCACAAACAAGCACTTAAAACCCTCCAAAATGGCAATGAAAATCTCTATGCAGCCTCTGATGAGTCATTATGTACTAAGGAACAAGTTAAGTTTCCAAATGATCTCAAACCAGTCTTAACTGAGGGTCTTTAATATGCAAACTGCAACCAAAAACAAGTCTCTACATGATAAAAGTAAAGCAAACAAGAATAAATCTACGACAATAATCATCACCACCTTCCATCCTGATGCGGTCAAAGTGAGCCAGCTTCGAGGCAGCGTAGATGGCTTTACTGCTCTGAAGGCTGCCAACTACTGCGTCCATTAACAAGGCGTTGGTCAGAGCCTGCTGCATGTACTGTGGGTCCTGGAGACAAAGAGACATTATTCAAACTTCAAAAAGGCGTCAAAATGTCTAGATGCATTTAAAGTCAAACAGATGTGCCCTCTGACACTAAAAGTTCACAAATATAAAGGTATATTTTTAAAAAAACATTAGAAAGATGGCCACTTTAAAGAACTCATGTTAAAGCAAGTCTAGAAAAATAGATTTTAGGGAAGAACAGTGGTACCGATTCAATTATAAATGTAAACAGGCTTTGATAAGAGCATGCTACAGTAGAAACCTCTTTTAATGATCACTATACATGGATGATATTATAATAAAAAAAAAAATTCTTTGTCTTTCATGCAGATTATCATCCAGTTGACATTTGTATATTTATTGCAGCAATATAAAGCAACAGCTTTGCAATTTAATGTAATCTATTTAGTGTTTCAAAATACAGTAAGTGCACAGCTGTTTCATTATTAATCCACTTAACGAGAGTGGCTCCAACCACAGGTGCTTTCCCCGCGCACACTCATTTTGTCCCCATCACCAGCAGCCATGACTGTTTTTCCTTTGATTAGACTACACCAGCACCGGCCTCAGATTGTTGGCTGGAAGCACAAGGATTACTATGAAGCAAAGTATCATGGGTGCAGAGTTAAAAATATATAGAATCACCCTACTTTTAAATTCTTTTTCTATAAGTTGTCATGTCTGAAAAGACCCACAATGAACACTGTAAATAGATTACTTGATTACTAAATGTGAGTTATTTAAAGACAAGTATATACAAATAAAATGATTAGTCAACTAATCACAGAAATAATCGACAGATTAGTCGACAATGAAAATAATTTTTATGAACATATATTAAACAATAGTCAAAACGATGTAAACTCAAATATTTTCCAAAATATCCTCTCAATTTCCCGGCCTGGAAAACAGTTTTTCTAATTAAATAACTTTTACAGGAATTTTATGTCCGGGAACCCTGCGATCACTGTAAGTGGTTTCCACTGTACATCATGAGAAAAGACAGTAGAGGTGAGAGACAGAGATGTTACAGTTACATCATCTGGTTTCACAAAGGAAACCCTCTGTCTTTGTTCAAGTGTGTGTTCGTGTACGCCTCAGGGAATTTCAGCCGCACCTAGCAAAAGTCACTGAAGTTCAAAATGACTTGTATGCGCAGGCAGACACACACACACACACACACACACACACACACACACACACAAAAAGAAATGAAAATGTCTGATTCCCCCACACGAACAGTATCTCTCCCCCACACATACAGTACACCCTCGTACTGGCTCACACCTACACTCTACAGTTACAGCTTTACCTTGTGTTGGTCAGCCATGTTGCGCCCGGCCCACATTTCTTTGACCATGAGGTTCCACAGCTCGGTCTCTGTTTTCAAATTGGCCTCAAACGCCTCCTTCCTGCCCCGAACACGCAGCTTCAGGCTGGGGATTCGCAGAAGCAGGAAGGGAGCCGAGGACACTTTCACCTCCTGCAGGAAAAGAGAGGAAGATAGGATGTAGGTCGCTCCGCAGGATCAACATACTTAGATTGACTATGGTGCTTTGACAGCACATTTTTTCAGGCTCCTAGTTCTGACTGAAGCACTTTTTTCAGCTCCCCTCAGAACCTTTCTTCTCCTCACTTTAGTTTCATTTTTAGAAAAACGAACCTCTAAATCTCGATACTGTGCCACCTCCACGTAACCTGGTCGTCCATCGGTCAGCAGAAAGAGCCGTCGCTGAGTCATGGCGATCTTCCCCACGCCGCGGCTTGTCTTGACAGAGGAGGACAGCTTGAAGACGCACTCGCTGGGCTCAATGTGCTCCAAGACGGACGCTGGCAAGCATACCTGTAAATCACATGTTAAGTGTGTCAATTGGTCAGGGAAAACCTTTTCCACAAAATAGGTTTCATTTTATTGACTTCGATGTTAAGGGACGTTAAATAATACATTAATGCATTACTATATTAAAACTATTTATACAATTGCACCAGAAAATGCATTTAACACCCTTAAAAGTTATTAGAATTTAAAATAATTCATTCAGTTTATCAGAAATCACTGTATCTTTAAACTCTTTGGTGTTTTACTTGATGAAAATTTGACTTTGAAGAATCATTCATTCAATTTGTAGTTAAAAAAAAACAAACAAAACCTGATCATATCAGTTGAATAGTTTTGTTCATTGCTGACCTTTAACTACAACTGGCAACTCAAACGACATTGCCACTTTCTCTACAGATCTATCAGATACAGGAGACCTCAGCTGTGGATTACCATCACACTGCAACTCAATCTTTCTTTCTCACAAACTTATAATTAGTTTAATTATAATTAAACTAAACTAATACAAGCTCTACTGCTCAACAACAAAATGAATGTTTCCTGATGTCGTTGCCTGTAAGCAGAAGTAAAATAAGCTTATAGTTTGAATTATGATCAGCTGACAAGCACAAAATTACTGATTTTCCACCTATATGTCACATGACCCTATTACAACTTAGAGTATATTCAAGATTTGGGCCATTTCCACCAAAATCATCTTTTTGAACGTGGGAAAACATGTTAAAAAAAATAGGCCATAGACTGCTTTCCCATTGCCTGTAGACCAGAGCTGTGCATGGACAGACTGGACAACAGGTTAGTAAACAGTAGAAAGCAGCATGTAGGTCAGAGAAAATGTTACAGTGGTTTCTTCTTTTTTATATCTCTTACTGATTTAGTCTCTCAAAGTCGGTGCTGACTACATTTTAAACATCCACCTGGGTATTGTAAGTCCCTCACCGCCGACTGAAGCAGATCTGATAAATACCCGTGAGTACTGCAGTCATTTGACCCAGGAGTTAAAGACTATTGTAACCTTTCCCATTAAATACAAAGGCCAGATGTTAGTTGGCGTTAGTGAGTTTTCTGTGCAGTGGGAAAGGGGCTTAAGCTGCATAATACAAGTAAAACCTATGTACAGACCTCCTGTGCCTCCGCCTCAGTCTCCTTCCAGATGGTGTAGAAAACTCTGAACAACTCTGGACCAACCTGCTTCTGATGACCTGCAAGAAAACAAGCAAACACACTTTCACTGAGTTTACAAACTATATTTTGATCTTCATTTACCCTGAAATGGTTGACTGAGCAACATTTATAGAAATGCTCAGCTTCATACTCTCTCACACACACAAACATGCAAGAATCTGGCAGCAGCTCTTTTTTGTATTCTGCCAGCACGCCTGCAGAGCGATCAGTTGGGGGTTGTCATCATTACTGTACATAATGACTACATACAGTCCACAGTCTGTGCTCTGCCCCCTGCACCAACCTCCCATACATAGGCAGTCCTCTGTCAATGGCTGCTGAGCGATCGTAAAGTTTAGTTTTCACTATTACTTCAGAAAAGCACAACAGGACAATGACTTCATATTGTCCAAAATCTCTGATGACCTCTGATTAAGAAGAGGAAAGGAAAGAAAAACTTAACGTTTGCTTATTATACCTCAGGATGTTCATTCGCTTTTTCCAAGAACATAATGCGGAAGGCAAGATAAGCTTGCACTCTGGTCTTATTTCCTGAAGAACGTTTTCCAGCATGCGATTTTGGCTGAAACCTCCGCTTCTGAGAAACTACCTCATCTCCCCCTCTCCAAATTCCCTTCTTCCCCTTGCTCTTATCTTAGGCTAAAAACAAATATCCCTCCTTACTCAGTTCACAGCTTTCTTATGACTCAAATATCTTGTCAATCTTGTTTACGTGCCTTTGACAAATCTGGGATCACAGGAATGTTGTCAGGTCACTGTGGCTCTCACGTTGGCTGGCATTACTTGCTACTGGCTGCTCATAATGTTTGAGCAGTGCACTTTCAGATGGCTAGCGTTAGTATTAGAGAAAACATCAGAGAGATTTAGCCATGCATGTTCAAGCCTCAGTTAGATCAAGACCAGTTGTACACAAAATCAGCACCTAGCAGATGCATCAGAATCATTACTGTGGTTTGCATCTTTTATTTGTTTATACAGTCTGTTAGCTTGTTAGCTTGTAAGTGGCAGTGGCTGACACAGCGTTAGTGATCATGAAACATACAATAATATCAGCTACGATGCGGAAGGAAGCTCCAGAGTCTGGTTTACATCCAAAAACTGCACACGCTATCCTGTTTGCTGTCAAAACTTTCACTATGCTAATGCTATTTCTGCTCTCTGTACTGATTTCAGGTGTCAAAGTCTGCCCCCCATTGATATGTGTCGTCGATATCTGTTGTATAAGACATTGATTGGCTTTCGTATTAGTTAGGTTACTAATCTATCTTGCCTGGCATATGTTTCAATCTCAGATTTTCAGTAGAGGAATGTGAAAACACCTTTCTAGTGACAAACTTCGCAAAAATACAAGAAAAAATTGTCAAGATCAGAAATTTTAGGGGATGTGGAGTGAGGTTAGATTCCTTCCTGCGGCCTTTGCTGCGTGTCATCCCCCCTTTCTCTCCCTCAATCCCTAGCTATCTTCAGCTGTACTGTCATTAAAGGCAAAAAACTGCCCAAAAACATAATCTTTAAAAACACATTTTAGGGAATGTAAATCTAAGAAAAATACATTCTTGAGTTGAGTTGACTTTAACTTTTAAATGAACCATTAGCCACCACCTAAATGCCAGTAAATGACCACTGGAGCCCTGGTTGCACCCACAACACCAAACAGCCCTGCATGACAAACTCTCCTTCTTCAAGAAGTGGTGAGGTAATGATTAACCCGGGGAATAAATGTTTGCCTGGAAAAAGGGAGAAGGAGGTATGTGTGTGTGTGTGTGTGTGTGTGTGTGTGTGTGTGTGTGTGTGTGTGTGTGTGTGTGTGCATGCTGAGGCAGTTTAAGACGCCTTGGAGTTGAGAAAAGTTTTTCAGGACAGCCTGTTTGACCAGAAAAAAATGGGAAAAGCCTGACCTGCTCTCACAAATGCGCATTTACATAACATAATATGGTTTTACTGTATAAACACACACACACACACACACACACACACACACACACACACACATATGCATCCACTACTTACCGACAGTGAGAGCGTCAAAGAGTCTGTGTATGGTTCCTTGGTCTTTTACGATGCCAGACTCCTGGATACATTTCACAAACTCCTCCAGCTGCATGTATTTTTTCGGCAGCTGGAAACGCTTCACGGCACCTTCCTCATGCCCGTTGCCGTTGCGTGCACGTTCCCGCTCCTGGTCCCTCTTGACCCGACTGATGAGCCGCTTCAGTTCTGGTCGTCCGTCCGCCTGTGGAGAGATTCTGTCAGTTGTTATCACAGTGCTAATCAATAGGGTTATAATTACTTCTTCTTGAGCTGGTGTTTCTTTGCCAAATGATTTTTTAATGTGTTATACACCTCAACAAAAATATGACTGTTTTAACTCAATGTGACCAACTTGTATAAATCAGGTGCACTTGATGCAGTTAACTGAGGTGAATCCAGATAACAGTATTTAAAACTAGCACAGTACATCACAGTGTTTTAAATCATGATGGACTGACCTGTAACCGTTCAGCTTCTGGCAGAGAGTCAACCAGTGACTTAACCATCTGAGATGGGAAAATATCTGAGTCGGTCTTATAAAGACTCTGGAAGTCCTCCAGTGCATCCAGACGCCTGTTGGACACAGTGTTTACCAAACCCCGCAGGTAGTGGTACCTAGAAAGACAGACAGACAGACTGGTTTAGATGTCTGATGAGGGTTATTAATCTGTCTAGAAGTCAGATGACATTCAGAGCATTACTATAGCAGCAAACAACTATTTGCTATGTAAAGTTATAGTGGAGTAATGGCGTCCTGAGCAGAGAATGAAGGCATGCTACCTCTGTGTGTGTTGTAATCCGAGCTTCTCTGTGCTTTGTTGTGGTAAGGCGGTCCGGCTATACTGACATATTCGTACATATGTGTACCCCAAGGGCTAGTTCATTGCAGCGGCTCTGCGTTGCACTAACACAGTGGTTACCACTGATACTGGGAGTGCTTGCCCTAAGGTTCCCCCCCCACCGTTTGCAAAGTTTGCTTTGTCTGCACAGTTGCCATTAGCTGCTAGCCGCCGCCTCAGCCACCTCCATGTTAAGAACCATGTGTGTGTTTTGCTAAATGATAAATGGACTGAACATGTATAGCGCCTTTTTAGTCCTCTGACCACTAAAAGTCACATTCATGGTGGCCGAGGCTAACATACAAGATGTCACCTACTACTCAGTTTGAACTTCACATGCAGTTGCACAATGATGACATAGGCATCAGGAGCAATTCAGGTTCAGTATCTTGGCCAAGGATACTTCAACCTGCAGAGTGGAGGACGACTACCTATCATCCGATTGGTGGATCTAACTGCCTTGCCACAGCCACCACCATTTTTATCTTGGTCGATGAATTATTCCAATATATTAGTGTAATTTTACTTTACTAAAACTTGCAATTGTCAAACTGATTTCTATTTTCCCTGAATTATTCACACAAAATGACACTCACCGCAGTGTGAATGCTTTAAAAATGTCACAACTCATGGGATACAACACTTTATGGTTCAGGAATTACAAACTGTTAAAATAAATCTGAACGAGTCACACGCAAATACTGTTCCTGAAGTACTAATACACTGTATCAGCATTTCTATTTTGAAAAAAATAAAAAATAAAAATCATTCAGATATCAAAACTCAAAATACCTGGCCAACAGTGCAGACTCCTCAGGTGGTGTACTGTTAATAGCCTTCCCCAGGGAAGCAACCATGTCAGAATAATAGTTCTTGACGTAATGATAGGCCAGCGGAGGGGGGAACTCTGGGAGGCGGAAAACCTTCACCGCTTTCTGAGGAAACCTCAACCCTGGAGGGTGACAAAGGAAATAACAAATAGTTTGACTTTTTATTGACTTTCCATTAACCCATTTCCTTCATCAGCACTCACCAACATCAGGCGACATCTTCCTGAGGGAGGCTGGTCTGTTGGAGCTGATGGCAGTCACAGTATCATTGGCAGAAGGCTCCAGGTTAGGCAGGCTTGCTCCCAGCCTCTTGCTCAGTCTGTCGTTAGGGCTGGCGTAGCTGCTGTAGCCAGACCTGGACAGATCGGACATGAGAGGACGCCGAGGAGACTCCGTCATCGCACGATTCCTAGGGAAAGACGACGAGGTTTAATTATCAGCTTTGTCAACATTGCATCATGAATACTGAAATACAATGTAAAGTCAATGTAATTTTCACACATGGGGGCTGTGCTGTGAACTACAACTACTTTACATGACTGTGTCTCATGTGATGTCAGCATTTTTACTCAATGTGTAACCTAAAAAAAAGGAATTAACATAAATTTCAAAATGTACTTGTTTTAACGTTGCAACAAGCACTATTTTTCTGCTTAGCTTTCAACTTTCTCCCCTCATTGTTGCCTGGTTTCTGTCCCTCAGTCATGACATCATGCCAGCATCATACCTGTGTGCATGGTTACGTGTGTTCTGCTCCATGCGGCTGAAGGTGTCCCGTTTCCTGTTCAGCCTGTCTCGCAGGAATGAGTGAAAGATATGCGTTTCTAATACCTGGGGACAAAAACAAAGAGAAGCATGCAGCACAGGTTGTCAGAGTTGGTGTGTGTGTGTTTGTGTGTATGCTAGTGTGTGTGTCTGTGTTTTTAAATCTGTGAGTGTACCTTTTTGTAGAAGGGCTGGTCTGCTGGCTCCCTGGTCCTTAGAAACTCCTCACTGTTAAAAACTCTGTGTTCATGGTTTAAAAAGTCCTGCACGCCTCTGACAAAGTGATGAAAAATGAGAGATGGACAGAAGAACAGTTAAAACATGCAGAAACAGAGAGGAAAGATTAGTCTAAAAGAACCACACACACAGTGATACCTGAAGATGTTGACCACTAGCTCCAGAGCAATGTTTTGTATCTGTGTGTTGAGGCGTGTCTGCCAGTCTCTGCGTTGGCATCGCAGGGTGTTGGCATCAGTGCCTGCTCCAAGGTGACACAGCTCCAAGTCATAGTGAAGCTGGAGACACTCGGCCCTAGACACACAGAAGTATGTGAGCCTCAAACGGTTCAGGATGACCTTATAGGACTATTTAATTCAGCTGTTTAACTTGTGTTCCTTTTGTAATTTGATTTGGCAGGTATTTAGGCTAGAGATTTAATTTTAGTTCCAAATCTGCCTATAGTCTACTGTCGCGCCCAGTGTCAAAATGATTTCTAGTAAACCTAAATTCTGCACCATAAAGTGGTGCTACACTGTTGAACATAGTGTTTCTGTCCATGAGTAGAGAGAATTTACAACCAGCAGTTTACTTTCACAGTGTGTGTGTGTGAGCGTGCTACCTTGACATAAAGCTCTCAGCCGCAGCCAGGGGAATAGCTGGTAGGTCAATGGTTTCAGACCATGACGACTGAATGATGCCGTCATCAACATTCACCAGAATTAATTCCTCTGTCTCCTATACACAAACATAAACATACACACACACGCATGTATTGTAGGAACAAAGGGTACAATTCATTCATTTAACACAATCAGACTGTGCCCTGTTCTGTCAGCCTAACAGACAGCCACTGTTAAATATGTGAACTAAGCTACTGTAAGACACTGAATAAAGATGAATGCTGTGGAGAATGTGAGCTCTAACAAGACTGCTACAAAAAGACTGGTCATTTGAATGATGCAGTAGCAATTTAAACAATACTTAAAGGTATACTATGCAGGATTTTCCTTAAAAAAATCCTTCTCAATCATCACTTATGACCCACTAGAAGTGTTAGGCAGTGTATTTTTCTGCAGACACTCTGCCCTCTGCCTGTATTTTCTTATTTTCTGTGTTCGGGACATTTATAGGTGTGTTCCCCCACAACGCTCAGGTGAGGTCAGGGCTTTATAAAAACGTAGCGACCAGATGACTGTAAACAGCAGGCAACCAAAAGACAGAGCACTGGGAAAATACAAATTTGCAAGGCTTTTACTTTCACTTTTGCAGGCGAGCATGTTTGCAAACAGAAACCGACAATCTTGCGCAGTATACCTTTAATGACAGCTCTGATATTAACTAGACAGCCAAGAGCCTTGCACTCTTTGGGAAATGGTAAAAAGGTGATAGGTCAAAATTGTAGTAATAGGGGTTACACTTCCATATATTGCCATGCTGTAGGCAATGCAATATATTGCAATTATTAGGAATACTGTCAGTATTAACAGTGCACACTTTATGACTCTGGCTGTTGCATTGTCCTGTGTTCTTTGTGTTTGCACTTGCAATATCTTTTTACGTTGAAGTGGAAGAGTAAATGGCTGAAGATAGTTTACAACACTGAAGGATCAAGCGGTCAGGGTTTAAACACAACACAAAATGAACCACCGCCACTGATCTAAGCCTGTAAACTATTAATTAAAGACTGACACTTTCTTACACTCCTTGTATTTACATATTATTTCCACTGATTCTGACTATTACTTGTAAAATGATCATAGCTCTCCAATAATAATTACACGTCTTTTCTAGTAAAGGGAGACATTACAGGATGGATATTCACTTTATACCAACTAAAGCCAAAATCCTAAAACATTGCTCCCATCATTTTGTGGCAAGAAAGGTCAGATTTGCCGACATAACCTGACCCAAAACAAAAAGCCAAGATGGTAGCCAGGCCTTGATGCTGGTAAGAAAGTCTGTAGACAGAGAATTGTTGTACGCACTGCAGCGACTTCTTCAAAATGACTGATGTGACAGCCCATCAGGAAGGCAGTAGGAGCCATGAGGAAGTCCAGCATTCCTCGGGACAAGACAGGAACATAGGGCTGCTGCCAGGACAGAGGCTGAAACAGATGTCAGAGGAACAGAAGACAGATTATAAGATGACGAAGAGGATGCTGCAGGAAGTTTCAGAATATCCTTTCTGAGCAAAAAAGAAAAAAAAATTCCTGCAAATATAAGACACAATGTTCCATCTCCACTGACCTGCAGGTACAGAAGCAAACTCTCTGCGACCAGAGTGAGTCTGGCATAATCAGCAGAGAAGAATACCAGCCTCTGCTCTTGGAGGAGGCAGGACAGCACCTAGAGAGAGATTGACATTATTTTAAATATTTAGTATGTAGTTTATAAAAAGAAAGACCTCCCTTTGCCTCTTGTACCTCTAAACAGCACCCATAAACGCAATAAAAATACCTTCATATGAATTACATAAATAAGTTTAACAACACATTATAACTTTTTCTTGTGCTTATATGCCATGCAATACCAGTTTCTGTGTTCTACATTACCTGGAGCAGCGTTGTGTGTGTGAAACAGAGGAAAGGAAGATGCAGGTCGATGTCAATAACAGGGCTGTCTTGATCCTCCCTTGATGAAAGAACTACATGAAGAGGACGCAGGCTGAAGGACTAACACAGAGAGACACACACACACATTTTACTATCAACATCTAGCAACTGAAACTGGTCTCACACAGAGAGAAGTAAAGATAGAGGGTGAGAGACAAACAGTGAGATGTCTCAGCTGAGACAGATAGAGGGAAGAAGTGTGTTCTCACCACATGTAGCTGTCCAGGAGGTGGTAAAGGGACCAGGGACAGCTTGGCTGAGAATTCCTTTATTGTCTCCTCAAAGTCAGCTTGTCTTGAAGGCCGCAATTGGACCGAGAGACTGAGATGAGGAGGCAGAGACAGGTTTGACACGTCATCCAATCTCCTTAACCAAAAGCTAGGTTTTCAATCAGCTCTATGTGTGCGATAGAAATTATTACCATGACAAGCAGTCTTTTAGAGCATTGTAGTAGGGGAACTTGGAGATGACACATACAGCAAAGGGTGTATAGAGACGGACCTTTGATGAGTTCCACCTGTGGCCGTTCTGGACAGCACCTTCCTGATAGAACCGACAGAGTGGACAGACAGTGAGAAACAGCTGCCTGCTTTCATTTGATTCAATATGATTTTCTGTTTGCGTGTGTGTGTGTGTGTGTTTGCACCTGTACAGCTCTGTAGTACCGCATGACAACTCCATGGGTTCGGTTCCCAAACAGGTCAGTAAAAACCAGGAAGTGATAACTGTCTTCCTTCTGCTCATTCGCTAACTGAAGACCACCTATCCAATGGAAACAAAGAAGTCTCAAGATACGCCTCTTAAGCAGAGTTAAGCTGAATGTGGCGTTCACGTCATAAAGGAGATACATTCAGATGAAAATCCAAGTCGCAATACCGACTGTGGAACTCAGATTTTTGTCATTTTATTAAAAGACACATGGCTGGAGGGTAGGAAGGCATGACAAGTCTGCACACCAGTGGGTGGATCTGATGTGTCATCTACACTGTGGACTTTTAGCGAGATAGTGATTCATGACGGTAGCTCAAGATTGTGATGTGGGACTTTGTTCAGGCAAGATAGTGATCCATGATGGTAACCACAGTGCAGCAAGATCAGTCACATCATGGCTATATCTTTAGAGATCAAGGTTTCGACGTGTCACATCTTGCACTGAAGAAGTAAGTCTAGCACACCAGGCAAATGAAAGGACTTGTTGCTTATCATACAGTCACTGTTGGCCTTACTGAGGTCAAGACTGTTGTATTTACAGAAGAAACAGATGTCTCACTATTGTTATAGTGTTATTCAAAACAAAACATGGTCGTGTTAAGGAAGAGGAAACACAGTATACCAGGGAAACAGAGCTGCGGCAAGGCGATGAGGTCCAGATCCTTTGGAACACTGATGTCCTCTGTCGCAGAGGGTGTTTCACTACGATTGGTTGTTTCTCCATTGGACAACGTCTCTGCAGCACGATCTCGCCTCTTCTGCAAACAAACAGAAAGACAACAAATATGGATTCTACTTTTTGAATGTGATAAACAAAAATGTTGCTAAATGTGATCTGAAATGCCCAACATGTGTATGATGTTTGAAAGACCAAAAACAGTCTCAAATTTACTTCATAACTATTTTGTTTACCTTTTTGATGAAGCTCCTTCTCCTCTGGACACGACTGAAAGCTGGTCCAATCAACTGGCTGGAGTTGGTCTCCTTGGAAACAAACGGTGGGGCATGGACCTGCAGGACCTCAGCTTCCAGCACGGGGGGTTCGGTTAACTTACTCTGCTGATGAAGCTGTGACACAGTTTGGAAATAGTTAGGGTTATAGGTTTGACAACCGAGAATTCAGAGTACATATTTGCACCCAATAAAAATCTATTTTGGTGTCTTTTTTTAAGTTGTATTAATAATTCAGTTACTTCAGGATAAAATGTTGAAGTGTATGCAAATATGAAGCTGTGAGGAACGAATACATAAATATAAGAGGAAGAAACCTTGACCGCACATAACACTGCAAATAAATATTCTAAAATGCGTTTGTTTTTTTGTTTGTTTTACTTTTTTCAGAATTAACCCCCATTGTAGCCACTGAAAATGTGTAATGCATTTTTAATGCATCTGACCAATCAAATCTAGGCAGAGCCTACCTGTTGCATGCCACAGATGGTTTGGTTTATATTAGAACTTAATTGTTAATTTGTGTCAAATCATAAACCTTTATTCATTGTACACTGTTAACTATTTCAAGGTACGTGTGTTAACTGTTAGATACCATGTACACCTGTTCATATTGTTGAGATTAACTGCCCAGGTGCAAACAGTCCATTCAATAGTAACCTCATAACAGAAGAGCTAAAATATGGAAGTGTATTTCAGTGATTTGGAAACCTCAGAAATGTCTCAACTGTAACTGAAATATAGATGTCAACATCTGTATGTCTACATACTGCGTAGCGTATGTGTTTGACAGTGTGCACATGGTTTTTCTTCTGAATGTGTATATATACCTGGTTTATGTCTCGAAGCTTATCACTGGAGGCTCCAACCACCACACATGCCTCCAGCAGTCCAGACGGGAGCTCTGCCATCTCACACACTGCCCGAAACACACACACAAAGTGCATTTATATGAGGTGAGGTCATTATCACATAGATGTGTCAACCATCAGCAATCTTCTTAACATTTGTACTGAGGTAGATTTTTTCCTTACAGTGTCACAATATCAAAAAAAAGACATTTGATTTTATCTCTAAAGCAATTCTAAACTGAATTTCCAAATAATTTACTAAATCATACATATATGTATTAATAAAATTACATAAAATGTAATAGAAGAGAGATATATATAGATATATATAACACCCACACCAGATATAATTAGAGAGAGCCGCTGGTAAAAATGACAACATCAGTGACGGCAATAGCAGAAGGAGCTGTGGCGACAGTTCAAAGATTTCACATTATTGCCATGACTCACAAAAGATTCCCAAACCAGATGCTGATATCATCTAAGGTCAAGTTTCCCAAATGACAAAACTGGAGCTTGAGCAATCTAATTAGGAAAAAAAATATATCATCAGCTAAATTAAAACCAGCAGAATCTTCGGGTCTTACTTATAACAATACTCTCTCTCACTCTCACACACACAAACACGCACACACATGCAGACAAATCTCTTTTCCCGCAACTTCCTCCAGATGTGTGCTGACACACACAGACGTTCACATGCAAAGACATAGCTATAAACATCTAACTCACCCTAACACAGACAGACGTTAGGGTTTGGTCACTGGTGCAGTAAACCAGTTCTGTCGTCAGAATCACCGATGGGAAACCCATGTTAGTATCACTAACTGTACCAGAGAGTGAACACAGAGGAAAACACTCTACTTCATGAGCCCATCCTTAAGAAGAATCACTTAATCCTGCTGAGAGAGAACTCATATTGATTCTGATCACTACCTTGTTGTACAACTGCTCTATCAGATAAGCTCAAGTGCCCTTCATCTACAACACCTGTTGAGCTCCGAATAAATTCTTTTGAACAGATTCACTTTATCCTTTATTTTGGATATTTCTGCTTTAAGTGGTTTTCAGGCACTCTTAATCTGACACCAAGCCTCAGACCAATTTGTATTCCTATTTGCAAAAGCATCATTTCCACAGGGAATGGGGGCATGTCACTTTTGTCACTTTTCAAAATCCACTTTTTTATCCCCTTACCTTTTATTGTTTCAGGTTAATTTTCTCACTTAAGTTTCTCTAATTCATTCATTTTCCATAAGCACTTATCCTGTTAGGGGTCGCAAAGGGGCTGGAGCCTATCCCAGCTGACACTGAGCGAAAGGCAGGTTACACCCTGGACAGGTCGCCAGACTACCACAGGGCTGACACATAGAGACAGACGACCATTCACGCTCACATTCACACCTATGGACAATTTGGAATCACCAAGTAACCTGCACGTCTTTGAACTGTGGGAGGGAGCTAGTGTAACAGGAGATAACCCACGCTGACACGGGGAGAACATGCAAACTCCGCACAGAAGGGCTCCCCCACCCTGGGTTCGAACCAGGAACCCTCTTGCTGTGAGGCGATTCCTATTTACGGTTAATATTTTCCTAAAAATATGCTGGTATGAAATATCAGTGCGAGCTCAGCACAGTGCTCTTTGTAGTAAAAATGAAACTACAACATTATCCATTAAGTATCTTTAGGTATCTGGAACCTAAAATGAATCAGAGTTGGGGCAGTGCATCAACAATACAGAGGTTTGCATAGCCTATACAGTATGTGTAAGTGTTGTCAAAGGTACCAATTTATCAATACATATTGATTCTAAATATTGGAAACGTTTTGAATGCTCATTTTCCGCAGAATCAATAAGCTGGTTACTGTTGCACAGGTGTTACTAATAATACTAACAATGGCTCCGCTCTGTTCAGCTGCTCCAATGAGCCAGCATGCACAATTGCAAGAACATGAAATTAAAGTAGCTAAATTGAATTCAGCCATCGTCACTGTCATTATTTACACCTGTGCTTTTTCTACTGTGACAATTGAAAATGTCTTCCATGAAAAAGGCCGATCAACCCACCTATCTACCTACTTATCTATCTGGGTTAGGCAGAGCCACGAATACACATCTGACTTGCATTAGTTGCAGCTACAGGCAAAACCCAAGGAACTGTTCTCTGTTAAACCATCCTGTTTTTCCTCAGCCATTCTCTTTCATGTCTTTCAACTCTCCCCCTCTCTCCTCTCTACCCTTCTTTAATCTCATCATCCTACTTTTCCCCTTTTATCTACTTTATCACCTCCTCTTTCATCCCACATTGTTCTCCGGTTTTGTCCCCCTTCTCTGTTTTGCCATTTTCTTGTCTCTCTTCACCTTTGACACGCTTGCTTGCTTTCTTTCTCTCTGTCTTCAGGCCATTCCGGGCTCTGACTAACTACCCTGCTGTGTCACGGACACGCACACACACACACACACACACACACACACACACACACACTTTAGTCATTTACTCCCTGAAAACCCCTAAATTTGGAAACGCAGTGCGTGTAGGAGTGTGTGCAAGATTACAGTTCTCATAAACTCAACCAGTGTCCATCATTATAGTACATTTATAACTTCTCGCACAAATGAAGTGGCAGGACAGTCTCTTGCACACACACACACACACACACACACACACACACACACACATAGTGATACAAACACTTAATAAAAAGCAGATGTCGTGCATGTGAGACTGAGACAGACAAAGAGGAAAAAAAACAACAAAACAAAAACAACACTTTTCTGAACAAAAGCAGTGCTTCATTTTTGCATCATTTCTTCATTCCACATTGTTTGCAAAGATTCCACTACCAAAACATCACTGAGTGGAATAACTTTATCATCAGTATACCTCACAATAATATAGTTGTGACTTGAGTGGGGAGCGTAGCCTCCATGCAGACATGCAGAAGCTGTCCAGGAGCTTTAACAAACACGTTTGGCTTCATATATGTCATAGTGGAAGCTGCTTTGATGCAGCCGACAATTTCACCAAGCAACTGCAGTCTAAGCAGGTATATTATAGAAGCGAAAATACATTTTGAAGAAGTCTGCTTCCAAAGCTTTCTGTGCTTTGAGACAGACCTGCTAGTGTTTGCAAACTTGCACCAATCATTTCTAAATTTAGAAGTCAGATGGAGTTTTAAATTGCAAATTGGCACAGTCCAACAGACAGTAAACGGGTCACTGATTCTGTTGACCCATTGCATTTCTTTGCAATTACTGTTGTGTACAAATACATTTTCCGGTCTAGACCTGCTACCAAAGCTAGAATTTCAACTTCAGACTGGGAGAATTCATCTACTCCACCTTGCATCTTAGGGCTGCACAGTAAGCACTGCAAATAGAGTAGCCCCTCACTTTACATCCCAGTGAAATGACAAACAGCACAGTGCATGCTCTCAGGAGTTTACTGAGCTCTTCTGGGACACAGGAAGAGGGTGAACTCTTAAAATGGGTGGCATGCCCCTTTAATAGGCACCAAAATGTACTAGCTTTTGGTTGGTGTGGGAGAAAACTAGAGATTATCATTCAACATCTGAACCAGTAAACAAAATAAAGACAAACATGCTGTAGTAAATCTGTCTCTTATCAACCTGCCTTCCTCGGTTTGTAACACTGTTCACTAAATAATTACCTTTAAAATTAATGTTGACACAACCTGTATGTCGCAGATATGAAACTAGGGTATGCTTATGATTTGGCGGGCACGTGGAAAAGTGCCAAAAATGAGCAGCATGTGGTTGTGAGCCAAGGCACATCCTTATGATTTACCATGTAATTATACAGCCCAAATCAATTAGAACAGAGCAAACGGGTCATGTTAGCATGCAGGATCAGTTTCACCCAACTGTCAGCAGAACAAACCGTCGGTAATGTTCACATAATACACACAACGTTTTTTAACTACAGCTGACAATGCTGTAAAGTTAGTTAAAGGACATGAAACTGACTTGTTTAAGACCAGTCGAGCAAGATTCTTGAAACAGCAACGTTAAAATCAAAGACTCACCTTGTTTCACTCGGTCATTTCCACTGGACAGACGGTTAAGTCACACTGACGAGAAGTAAGCTAACGTTAGCTCCAGCTAGCTATCATGAATTTATTATAACGTCTCAACGCTACATTACTTACTTCAATGCTGTCTCTGACTTTTACGGTATGCTGTGATTCAACTTGCTGACACACACACACACACACACACACACACACACACACTGTGTGGGTTACCGCGGGTCTGTCAAACTCAACGCAGCGCCATATTCAATTGAACTTCCTGTAAATTTCAAAATAAAATTTTTTTCTTTTACACTTCCGGGATCTGGGTGAAGAGTCACGGCGCCATCTACTGTGTGTTTAGTGAACTGCTTTTTCTAAATACAACACTAAAAACCTCTATAAACATTTACTGATTGAACATCCAAATAAATTATTGCAGCACACTTTAATATTGTTATAACTTCCTCTTCTGCTTCTTTTTCTTCTTCTTCTTTTTCTTCGTCTTCTTCTTTTCCTCTTTATGTGGTCTGTTTAAAAGTTTTTATGACTGATTTATATGTTGGTTGTTTTAGAATAATATTGTGATTTTTTTGGATGGATTTTTTTAATGTGCCTTTTCACTACTACACAAAGGATTAAAAATAAAAATAAATAAATAAAAAGAATTATTTTTGTTGAATTACTCTCAGTCATGGCACTCTCTTCATACAAGATCTCAGCTTTTGCTTCCTCATAATAAATATGCTTGCAGACTTTATTTCACTGCTTGTTTGTTTTGAAATAAATATTGATCTGAAGCAGAGACATGCAACTCTTAAGTGCAATTAACTGATACACACACCAAATGCACCCACACCTCTAAACACATCACTGTCCCAGGATCCTATACACTTATTCTGTGGCACACATAAATAACATGCATACATACACAGAACAATTATACCCTGTCATATAAATACAGATCTAACTACTGGCACATAAACACACATCGGCCTACTTCTAGGCATTGTGAATCCACCTGCAGATTAGAAACAGGGATTATGAAACTGTGGCTCAATACAGATTAAGGTACAATACAGTGATACGAGTCAGAGGCAAGGCACATTTGATGCCATGATTTGAGTCCAGCCTTTACATGTATAGCATGGTATGTTACAGTATGTAAATATAGTATGGTGACATCTGTCTGTTATGTTGTCTGACTGCCACTACCTGGTCTGTCTTCATGGGATTATGTGAAATTAAGATGTGAAAGAAGTGTTGAAGATTTAATCATCTGCTTTGTTTGCACCTCTGCTGTATTGGTTAACTATGACACAATGGCTCAGCAGGAACTGAAAGTCTATTTATAAGTGCTGGACAATGAACATAAAACACACCTTTTTAAATTAGCCTGTGTGTCTTAATCTCTGGCCTTATGCCAGCCTAGAGAGAGACAGAGAGAGAGAACAAGGGGAAAGAGTTTATATGAAGGTTTAAACTTAAAACATGCAGTCATTCAATACGCAGAACACATTTACATTTTGAAGCAATCTGTATTTTAAAATGTGACTGAGTAGCAACAATTTGTCAATATGTAATTATCAGTTGACTTCATGGCTGAAATCAGATAAAGTCCATATACATATATGCATTGCACAACTACTACTGCTAGTGACTTACTACTACTAACTTCCAGGCTACTTCTTCTACCTATTTCTGCAAAGAGAGGGAGGAGAATGGCCATGCACAACTCCAGTTCATATTGTTTTTCATCTAAATCGTCCACAGGCAATATGTCTTCTAAATTCCCAGTATCTCAGTGTAGACCTACTTATAGTGCCAAAACAAACGTACCCTTCAATTTTTGATTCCCATAAATAAAGAAAGAGAAACTGGCAATATTACATATTCCTGTGTGTATGCCATGTTGATTTTGCCTATGGTAACAATGTGGTCCTGCAGAGGAAGTGGCGAGCCGTGATCGTATAGTGGTTAGTACTCTGCGTTGTGGCCGCAGCAACCCCGGTTCGAATCCGGGTCACGGCAAATCTTCCTAAGATGCTGACATCAGCCTCTGTATTATCTAACATCATGGTTGTCATTTGGATCTTGGGCTTGAAAGGCATAAGGCTCATTTATGCTCAACGTTAAATAAGGTCGCTGTTAATCGCTATTAATTATGCTTACAATGCTACTCACCTCGTGATAGCTTGGTCACAGCTGCTTTTTCACGTTTTTGTAAAGCAAAATATAGACTTTAAAAAAAACAAAGCGAGGAAAAACGGCCGAGATGGCATCTCTACATATTACATCCACTTAAAAGAAGATTAATTTAATTACTCCTTCAAAATCACCCCATAAGCCAATCTACAAAAAAAACAACAACCCAAAATAAATAATAATAAAAAAAAAAAATCAATATGTTAACTAGAAACACATTAATGGCGACGTCACATAGTCAGGAATAAAGATTTATTTACAGTTTGTACAGTAAGGGGACAGTAATAATAATAATAATAATAATAATAATAATAATAATGTATAAGCTATTTTAATATGATATATTTTAATGCTAAAGCAGTAATCAGTTCTGATATAAATGGTGCAAGAGGCCATATATAGGCCTATATATACATATATAGGAGGCTACATATATCTTCCCACGAAAACTGGCATATTAAATTGATATTAAAACACTTTAAAACGTACACCTCTGTCGGGATCCTTCGGGAAACGGTGGAAGGCCAGGTGCGGAGTGTTCCACCGATAGCTATTGCAGTTAATTGCACTACACTGTTTTCTTTTACTTTTTTTCTCCTCTCTCACTTGACATCTTGCATGTTGTCTGGGAGCAACAGTCCAAGCTCAACAGTCCAAAATGGCGGTAGCGCCCCTAGTGGCTGTTGGCAGAAATTCAACGGAGCTTCGCCTCTTGGTATCCATGCTCTTTGATTAAACTACTCCAGTTTGCTCAATCATTAAGACGGCGTTTTGGGTGGAGCGGTCGCTATGGAGGCGGAGCTTGCTGTTTCTGTAGGCACACATTTCCTGGGGACACCTGCACGTCTCGGCCACGCCCCCTCCATTGTGATTGGCTAAAGCGCAACATCATTTAAACTCAAAGCCCCGCCCCCAGTAGTTGTCTTTCACACAGGGCTGCCGACAGATTCTACAATGTAAATTGCAGAATCTGTCTTGAGAGATTAGGATCTTTATGAATGGCGCAACACGGAAGCATGATTATGTAGGCTAATAAAACATGTGTTTATTTTAGGATCCAGGTGGTGAAGGGCTGTGCGCGCACAATGTCCCAAAAGGGGACAGCCTTCCATTCCGAAACACCGCCGTTCCGAACAAGCTCCACTCCGAAATTGATTTTCAATCAAGTTTGAGAATTGTATTGAGGAGTTTTGCACAGCAGCGACCGGATCTTTGCTCTCAAACCACAAAAAAATGTGATGGCACAAGAGTCTCCTTCAGTACATTATTCTATGCTTTCTTTTGATTTTCACATTGGCTAGTCATCCTGTTTAATTTGTCTTCTGATTAAGTCGGAACCGCTGAAACAAGTTGTAGGAAGCCTCTGCAAGTAATTGGTTGCTGGCAGACACTCTGTGCTGCAATAAAATGGTTAATCAGCAGCGCCGTGCACTGTAGAGCCGATGTGCTGCTGGTTCTGCCGGCCTGAATAGAATATAATGTCTATAGCCTTACTGTTGTGTGTACAGCCTTTATAGACTGAGCTGAGTAGTGATGCGCGGGTCGACCCGTAACCCGCGGGACCCGCAAATGGACCTGCGGGTCGGTCTGTAAATGATAGTTTGACATTATTGTTATTACCTATAGGCTAATCATTAGGCTATTACTGTCACGGCATCCGAAGGTAATGATGCGCCCAAATATTTGGGTACAGCCCTATCCATAAAGGGTTCAAAGTGTTCAGGTTTCATGCAAACACTGTTAAGAAATAAACTGTTTGCTTTTTTCCTCCCAAGATAAAGTTCGTGATTAAATACATTATCTGACTCTTTGTCTTTCTTCACCATCTTTTTAATGAGAGAGGACGAGCGTTTAACTTGCTGCAAGATGCTGCTGCTTTCACTAAAACACACTGTTGCCCAAGCTCACACTCAACTCAGGCTGTACTTCAATCCCTGATCACTACGCACCTGTAATTAGTCCCTATTATTAACTGGATATTACACAGGTAGCCACGCCCACACGGTGACAAGCCCCAGATAGACAGCACTTTTTGGCCCCCCACTTCTGAAATGAATCCGGCGCGCCTCCATCTATTGTATGTAATATACTAACTATGGATAAGTAGCCTATCTCTTACAACCCCACAACAAAACATCGGAACTATCCCTTTAATGAAGTTTATAATGTTGAGTTTTCATGAATAGCCTATAATGATTCAACTGTACTATCATTTTAGGGGACATAGCCTACTACTACAGGTTTCTTTTATTGTGTCCACCCCATTTATATCAATGAAGAGAAGCTGAATGACGAAAACACTTCAAAAAAAAAGTTTAAACAAACCCTGCATGAATTTAAATTGGGTATCTATGGCAATCTTTAAATAATTGAAATTTTTGGCTACACAACAGTCACTTCATCATCATCGCAAAACAAAACGTCAGTGATCTGTGAAACCCCATCGCAGTATAAGGCGCAGTGGCCAGCCGTGATCGTATAGTGGTTATTACTCTGCGTTGTGGCCGCAGCAACCCCGGTTCGAATCCGGGTCATGGCAGCCTGTTTTGAAGGGGAGATTGGCACCCTGATAGGGTGGTGGTGGTGGTATGTGGATGAACCAGATAGCACAAGCAAAATTCGGCATAGAGTGTCTAAGGAAAGGCTCCACCTGAACAACAGATTTAATGCCGTCTGTTCTTGGGCATAAATGAATGAAACCACAAGGTCTTTCCAGCACTATCAAACAAGGATCCTTTTCAAAACTAATTGCAAATTTTTTTAAGAAGCCTAATTTAACTAATGTGAGAACTGTCCAGAAGTTCTTCACTCTGCATTCCAGTGTAGCCTACTGTGTGGCCTAAAGCCAACATGTGGCCATACAGACTTGTGTTGTGATATTCCCCTCTACTGACAGACGTCAGCACCAAAAACCAAAGATATTAATCTATTGGAAGTGTTGGCCTGGTGGAAAGATTGAGGGAGCACTGAAAACCACTAAAGTTCATGCACTACAGAAAACACACATGGCAAAATATGCTAAATGCTAAATATGTGGAAATCCATACCCTCAGGGCAATACGTAAACCCAAATATACGGCAGTGACAAGTAGTGACCACCAGGTGTCACCTTTGGACCTGTGTAACACGAGCCGATATAAACTGTACACCATGCAGAATACTACCTGGCATTAAGATGAATAAATGAGAGTGTCAAACAAGGTAAAGGGTGCAAGATTCAATTCATGATTCAGTGGTCTTTGACATAAAATATTCTCTGTGCAGAGGATGTACTCATTCAGCCAGACAGTCTTTCAGTCGTGCAAGCATGGACATCCAGTTCAATACCAGGCTTCACAACTGATCAAGGGCCCCAAAAGTACATATGAATTAGTTGTGCTAATTTGATTGATTGCAGATTTATTTAAGTACCAAAAAAGTGCAATAAACAATGATATGTGTTTTTATTATAACCCAGTCTTGTGGCTTTTTACTTGTTATTTCACTATTTGAAAGTTAAGGTAACTTTGCAGATTCAGATTACACAAACTATAATCAAGTGACGGGATATTAGTCTATAGACTAAGATAATGACTTCATTGATCCCTGGGGGCAACTCCACATGCCAGCATTATATAAAGTCCCTACAATCGACCCCATCTGTGACAGCTGCAGCATTAAATCATGTAGTCCACACATTAATGTATCAATAATTATAATCCAATGATGTAATATGCATTTTTCTGAATAATCAGTAGCCTATTTTTGGTACTGTATACATATACTGATGGTGTAAACCTCATATTTTTACTTTAAGATCCTAAAAGTTTTAATGTATGACTTATATTTCTTCACCAGTTTTGGGGAGTAACACGTTGCATGTAGTTAAATTACAAAATAAAATTGTAATCAGTTACAGTTATTGAGAGAAAAGTAATTAAATTACAGTTAATAATCAAAATGTAAGTGATTATAAATGGGTTACATCTGAATATCTTCTTTTTGATAAAGAGTTTCTATTTAAAACATTTATTCTGTTGCTTTCCATCCATTTTACAGCTTTATTGCGCAGTTTAAAACTTTTCTTTAATAGAAAAGTAGTCAGTTATCCAATGAAATAAGTTGCATTACTTTGATGAAGTAATTCAAATAGTTACATTACTTAGGCCCATTACATTTTTAACTGTGTAACTAGTACTGAGCAACTCATTGCATTTCAAAAGTCACCTTACTACTACAATGGCTACTGCTGCTCTCACTGTAGTATGAATGCCTGATGATAACATGTACAGTATACACATTCATTCATTCATTCATGGGCTGCAGTTTGCTGTGCCTGAGGCGAGGCTTTCCTCAGAGGGAGTAGTTTGCTCTGTCTCTCCCTCCCTCCCTCTGTGTGTGTGTGTGTGTGTGTGTGCGTGTGTGTGTGTGTGTGTGTGAGTCGCTCCCTGCACTGCAGCGGCCATATTGGAATGCTGGATGTGGAGAGGGGAAGCAGGAACAGGCGACGGGAGAGAGGGAGAAGGGGGAGATAGGCAGGAGCGAAAAAAAAGCACTAACTGTAACTACTCCTACCTCTCCAACTGAAATAACGGATTATTTACCGACTGTAAACAGCTTCCCACGCCGGTAAAGTCAACACAAACCTCTCGGACGTCTCCCGGAACAAGTCAACGTGAGTGATGTTGTGTTTTTGGGGATTATTTCAAGAGCTAACCTTTAAAGAAAGTAACGTTATGGGATGCGGTTGGTTTAATGTCCGTCCTGGCTGGCGTTGGCTGTTTCCTCCTTTAGTTTCTAAACCACACACTTTTTTGTAAGTGGGAAAATATCTAATATATAAGCTTAGTTTTGCAGCACCATAACTCGGACGTAGTTTTTGTTGTAGTTAGTTGGAGCAGTTGAAAGGAAGAGTGACCCACTGCCACCAAACTCGTCGCCACAGTCACATGGAGTGAATGTGGAGTAACGTTAACTCCAACCAACGGTGAATAAGTGCACAGGATTAACCTACATTCAGCTCCTAAATCTGTTTTAAGCACTTTTATGTTCCCACTGTCATGAAATCAAGGCTGTTTAGTCACCTTGATATCCTCCCAAACAAACTAACCCCACTGAACTCTTCCTTTCTATCTTAATATACCAGTTATGCTTCATTTTTTCCACATAACATTACTTGTTTCTAAAGACTTTCATAAACCCAACCAACCAATATGGCCCAGTTATTTAGGTTATTGGCTACATGACTGTGTTAATTAGTTGGGTGTATGATATGATGTGCCTGCCTACATTCCCTTTCATTTAGCTGTCATAAATAGGTGCGTATTAGTTATGTTGAGAAGCATTCATCCACAAATGCAATGTTTCAAATTAGGGCTGAAACAATTTTTCGAATAATCAATTAGTTTGCAACGATTTGCATAAATTTTGGCAATCAAATATTTGTTTTAGTTATCTAGTCAAGCAAAATGCCAAATTTTCATGGGTGATAGCCTCTCAGATGTGATGATTTGCTGCTTTTCTATTGGCAGAAAGTGGGATACAATATTCATAACTAGTTTTATGAGTTTCTAATCACCTTAAAATATGTATTGTTGTGTTTTTGATACCTGAGAATGAGCCGTTTATATCTACATACAGAGCGGGTCCTCTTCCACAGAGTCCGCCATGTTGTTTCTACTGTAGCCCAGAACAGACAAATCAAACACTGGGTCTAAAGAGGGCCATTTGCGTTTTTGTGTCAAACACCATAGTTCTTTGGTTTTCTCCAGGTACTCCGGCTTCCTCCCACAGTCTAAAGACATGCAGGTTAACTGGTGACTCTAAATTGCCCGTAGGTGTGAATGTGAGTTTTAATGGTTGACTGTCTCTATAGGAGACACACTGCCAGATTTTTGTCGAATGTTGGGTCGTTTTGCCAGCAAGCTGTGAGTGTTTAGACACACAGAGCCGGATTGGTGAGTTGATCTGAGGTGCCCAATTTTCCGCCTCGTAGGGTAGATATCGGCGGAACCCTTTTAGTTTAAAAAGACCGAGGCGGCCTTTTGCAACGGGAGGGCCTGTTGATGACTTGTGGGAGGAGCTGTTGATGACGCCGCACGTACGACCCACTGGTGGTGGATAAACAGGAAACAGCTGATAGCAGGAATTAGCGAGCAGCTAGTAGCAAGAGGGAAACGCAAACCTGACAGACACTGTAAAGATGAGCAACTGAGGAGACAAGGAACTGCGCGCCCTCCTTGCCCTTGCAAACGAAGAGGCCATTAACCGTCAGATGACGGGGATGGTGAAGAATGGGCCAACTTACGAGAGAATTGCCAAAGGACTGACCAGCCGTGGCATCCCTCCCACGTCACTGTTTACGTCACACGCTGAGCTGCGTGTTTTGTTACTTGCTCACGCCCCCCATTGCCCCGAAAAAGGCACATTGTGTATGAGCAAAGGTAGGCAGGCGGCATTTTGCCGCACTCCCCAATTTTGATTTTATACTGCCAATGCTGAAAGAAGACTGATTGGGCTTTCCTGCAAATTTGCACAATTCCTGTTTAAAAAGGGCTTATGTGTCAGCCCTGTGATAGTCTGGCAACCTGTCCAGGGTGTACCCCGCCTCTTGCCAAATCTCAGCTGGGATAGGCTCCAGCCCCCCCACAACCCTCAAGAGGATAAGCGGTTACGGAAAATGAATGAATGACAGTTCAGTTGTGCAACCTCACTGCCACATGCCACTAAATCCTATACACCAGACCTTTAAGTTGAATATCTTTTGTTCTTGGGCAGTTAGTCAGAGAAAACAAGACATTTAAAGACATCATCCAGCGTTCCCATAACTTTCTCATTTTATAGAGTAAACAGTTCATCAACTACTCCATGGAAAACATGTCTTCTGTCTTAAGCTATCATAAACAACCTCAGATTGTTGGTGCAGTTCATTCATAATTCCTTGCATATTGGAGCATCTTAAAGTTCTCTCTCTTTTAAAAAAAAACAAACCCTGGTCTAAAAACATGTTTTCCATATTTCTCCTAGATAACAAAATGCTTATGTGGATATAAGTAAACACTCAAACGTTTGATGTCACTAAGTCCAAGTGAAACGTCCCAAAAACATGCTGCTCCTGTGTTCTGCATTTTCTGAACCGTGAAAGACTGCTGGAGCCTGATTTGCCTCTACTTCATATTCAAGATGTGAGAAAATGCTAATGAATTGTGGTATCCTGAGGACACTGAGGCTTCAGACCTACAGTATACTAATAGGATTGCTGTTCTGCACATTTATAGTCGCAATTCTGCGAGCAAGCTAAACCCAAAGCAGTCATTTATGTACTGATCCGATCCATTACTGTTAGTGGAGGGAATGCAAAGTTTCTTTAAGGTCATGGACTTGTTTATGATTGCACCTGTGCACCACAGTCACAGTTTGGCACATTGTAGGTGCAATACAAATACTGTGAGTTCACTGTCCTGTTACAGTTGCTCACTTTTCGATTGAGGCATTCTGAATTCATATAGGCAGTCGTTTACCGAAACAAGCAAAAAAAGGGGGTTGTGATGCTAAAGCCAAAGTTTTAATGGTTTGTCTCATATTCTACTTTTTTTTAAAAAACACATTGCACTAAACGCTGTCAGCTGCAAAACCATATCGTCTAACCCAGCACTTAATTAAAATGTAATTGATTGGGAATGACATTCACAGAGCTTTCCACCGGTATGAGAGAGTATTTCTTAATTAGCAAACAAGGCTCACACTGCTAATTAGCTTATCCACTTGGTAAGCTTGTATTTAGTTCCACTCCGGCTGCTTTCATTCAGCTCACTTACCATGACCAAGTGCTACACCACATGCAGAACTGCTTCTTTCAGTGATCTTTGAAGCTGAATTTGTGCGGACAGTGACAACCTACTGTGGCTGCTTTTTGCTTGTTATCACAGATGATAGCACACAGCCTTTAAGTAAGTTAGACATAACGATTTTCTGACTTGATTATGCTGAAATTTGTCCCATTCATGTGTGTTTGAACCGTGTGGTGAACTCCAGCCGCAGTCTACTAATCTGGCATCATAAGACCAAAATGAATGCAGTGTAATCCTTTATCTGGAGTAGAAACATGTCATTACCTTCAGCGTGTGACACAAGCAGAAGACGATGCTGCTTTGCTTTGTGACATACATCATGTGGCTCTGGGAAATCCCTTCCTATGGACCCTCTACTTTAGTTTTTAGTGTTTTTTAATTTTTGCTTTACTGTGGAAATGTTAATTTAGGCTTTTGTGATAGATAGCAGTAAGTCGGTAGGAAGAAATACACTTCACAGAGAGTATAGTAAATGGCTACACCTTGAATCCTGACACAACTCTTCCTATGGCTGGTCCTCAGCAGGCTAATACAGGCGTGGCAGTGGTGTGTGTGTGTGCGCGTGTGTGTGTGTGCTTGTGTTTCCGTGTGTGTAAATTGCAGAGCAGTGCAGGAGGCCTGTATTTATAGCAGCACTTGACTACACTCAGAGATCTTACAGGAGCAGTCCATTACATTGCAGAGAACGCTACCGTTTGTAGTCTGTCTTCTCTTTTTTATTTCCCGCAAGGTTCGCGCTCCGTTTTGGTCCCAACTTCTCTATTCTTTGCCGACATCTACTATATATTCTGTTCAAGTTTGTTCCACTCCAGACAGACAGTCAGAAAACATGTAGAGAAAAAGACAAGAGGGTAACAAAGCCAGCAGTCTAGTGTCAGTAGATAGCAGAATGTGGTGACTCAGAATGACTCTAACTAGTGATACCAATCACTCGGACACATGCTGTATGTGTGGAGGTATGTAGAGGTCCTGAATAAGAGTGTGTCCTTAGTGTGTGTGTCATGAGGAATTCATGATACCTAATGAAATAATTTGTTTCCAGAGAAAAAGAACAACTCTCGAGTTAAGATTTCAGTTTGAGCATTTTTGAAAATAAGTTGTTTTCCAAGCAAACATGGTGGCCGTTTTTCCCCCCAGTGATTGGCTACTTCATACCTACTGTGTAAATACTCACAGCTGTGTGGAGGTCTATGCTGTTTCCTCACCTCTTGCACAAATGTATGAATGTTATTCGCAAGCTCACCTCAGGAAGGAAAACTTATGAATGAACAGTTGACATGAGCGAATGGTGTTCTTTGTTTTGCCCCAGCCACTTAATTTGTAAGTATGACTAACTTTGTGTGTGTGTATGTGTGTGTGTTTGTGCAAGCGCAGGCATGTATGCGATTGTATGTGTCCTATAAATGCAGCTTTTATCCTCTGTGGAACTAATTCCCCTGTATCCTCCTGCATGTGGTTTCAGCTGTGAAGGAAAAGGAGTATGTGTGTGTGTGTGTGTGTGTGTGTGTGTGTTTGTTTGGGTGTTTTTGGAGACAGGAGGTGGAAAGAAGGTCCATTCCCTTTGCTTCTGGATTGGTTGCATTCAGGAAGCAGCCCCCACACCCCTCCATGAGTGCACACACACACACACACACACACACACACACTCACAGAGCACTTACTGTACATCCTAAAGCATGCTGCGTCCCTCAGGAGCTGAAAGGAAAACGCCTTCTTCCTCTCAGCAGCAGCAGCAACGCTGCTCAGACCTCTGTGGGTTTGTGTGTGTGTGTGTGTGTGTGTGTGTGTGTGTGTGTGTGTGTGTGTGTGTTGGCATGTGTGTGTGTACCTGTGTGTGTATGCATGTTAGTGCATGCTTGTTTGTGTGTCGCTCTGCTGTGATAATGACTGTGTTTACTAAAGATAACATGAGTGAACACTGTCTTGGTTTTGTCAGTTGCAAATCTTTGTGCTCATTATAACTTAGTTTAGCGATGTGTGTGTGCATTCTTGAGGTTGCATTTGTGTGTTTTCAATAAGACAGTAATATCCGCATCATGGCCACCTGCAGTTGTGTGTGTATAATTGTGCGCGAGTCATCTTCAGTGTATTCATTTATCCCAGTAATTGGAAATGCAGCTGATACAGGCATTTTTGGATGAGTTATACAAGGTTAGATCCATTACCAATCCATTGTTTTTTCTGGGCCAGTGGTCAAAAACTCCCCAAACACGAGATGACGTTGTTAGTAACGCAATGTAGCAGTATTAGTGTTTAGTAGTAATGACATAGAATATACCTTTGGGTCCATATGTCAGCTGTCAAACTCCCCACAGTGGGAGTTCCCAAATATATGTTGAGGAATTCTCTACCTTGCTGTACATATATGGGCCAGCCATTTCAGAGATAACATCTCTGCTAAACTTAAATTGGTCCCAATGAACCAGAATGGTCTATCTCTAAATAGTTTTTATAACCTGAAACTGTGTTATACCTCTGTAGAGTTTGATTGCCCAAAACAATGTAACTCAGTGAGTGTGTGGAGTTGGATTTATTGCAGTTTGTATGCCAGTCTGTTTAAACAGATAGCTTTGTGCTAAACAGTATACTTTATTTCTTCTGCAGCTGTGGTAAAAACTTGCTTGAGTTTAGTGGAAGACAGTATATATGAGGAGGCTGTCCAAATACAGTTGTTTTAGAGTGTGTCTGTGCATAGACGGGCCACTGTGCAGCACAGCGTTCTCACTGTGTGCACTGAAATTTGCTACAATGGCAGGAAATGACATCGTAGTTAATGACTTGTCCCTCCTTGGGGCATGCACACACAAGGACACACAAACACACACACACTCATGCACTTAGAGCGAGCTACCTTCGGTCATGCAGGTCACTGGTGCAGCATGTCAGCTAGTGATGAATGAAACTGGAGCACAGTGATTCCCTCTGGTGTGTGTATATATGCATGTGTGTGTTTGTGCATGTGTGTCTGTGTGTTAGTGTGCAAACTGACTGCTTGACTCAAGCAAAGTGACTCCCAAACTAATGACCACTCTCTTGCTCCCTCAGTTTTCTCAAAGCGAAGCAGCGACTGAACTGCAGACTACAAAAGAACAATTACAACCACAGATATTGTAAATACGTCGGCCCTCTCCCCCTGTGTGTGTGTGTCGTGTGTGTGTGTGTCGTGCTTGAGCGGACAGTCATTGTAATTACATTGCAGTGAGTCAGAGAGTGAGAGAAAGAAAGAAGTAATTGTTGGGCTTTGTCATATAGACACAGAGAGAAAAGAGGTGGGAGGAGCGGAGAGCTGGGTGGAAAATAAGCGTGGAAAAAAAACAGAGAGAGAGAGATGAGGCAAGAAGAAAGGGTCTCAAGATGTACTTAACCCTAATTTTAAACACATTATTTTACCTGTAGAGAAAATGTGTCATTACCTACATCAATCAATCTTCTTTTATCTTCAGTGGTAGCCTTGGTGGCAGGTTTCTTTTGTCCCCTACTGTTCTTTTCCATTTGTTCAGCTGTCCACCAGTTATGATCTCAGGATGTGTCTCAGACATCAAATGCACTTTGTCCAAACAATAAAAATACAAAGATTGAGGCAATTAGTGATACTGCAGTTAAAGGAGCAGTTTGAAATTTGACAAGAACCAAGAAGAGGTGTCGATTTATCATTGGTTGTGTATAATAGTATTGAGTGACTGGTTTCCAGGTTAAAGCTGGACACAATGCATTTAAATTGCACAATCATAAGACAGAGAGAGAGGACGGGAGAGAGACCAAGGCAGAGTGTCTGCTCGGCCAATCATATGACCTCATCCCTTCACTCGATTCATGCACAGCCACACACCCACAAAAACACACAGTCATAGTAGATCACGGGGAAACACACACACAGACACACACGCACATACAGATCGGCAGTGAAACACCTGGATGCAAGCCATAGGTATGACATCACACACACTCACATATATTCACAGACTGGTCTGCGACCATAAACGAGTGTTGCTGAGGTCAGATGTGGGTATAATGCCACAGTGTGTGTCTGCCTGTGTGTCAATATGTGTCTGTTTGTGTGATTAGTCACCAGTAGGGACTCTCCTGTAACAAAGGTTCATTGAAGAATAGTCTCTGGGCTGTCTGAGTCTTAGTCTGCTAAAATGTTTTGTCCTGTTTTTAGATTGTTTTAACACGAATGTCAGCCATGGCAAACACCTGAAAACTGGCATAGGCTGATTTTGAAAAGGAATATTTAAAGCTGGGTTAGGCAAAAATCTGACAAAAGGCAAAAAAAAAGCCCTGACAGAGTTTAAAAATACATCCTCCTCTTTCAGCTTGCCTTTGTCCCCTCCCTATTTTAACACCCTCCCACCGGATGACCACGGGCGTATGCACACACTTCATAATTTAATCTTATTTAACTGTCTCTTTTTCTGTTTACCAGACAGAAAATGGGACAAGAATTAGAAAGCTAACGTTAGCCACCCTACCATTCCTTTGCCTCTTCACAAGGTGAGGTTGCAGCTCAGGAAACGGACCTTTGATCGGTGGCTGCATGAACCCCCCAGCACTGGGTGTCACAGCAGGCTGGTGGCCAGCGGTAGTGCCAGGTCTTACCTGTTCATTGATCTGGACGGGAGTAAAGGCTGTCCGATCTCTCAGTTCTGGGGTTTGCGCTGGCTGGATTCGTGTTGTTCAGGCCACTTACTAGCTGCCAGCTTTGCCTTTTGCGAGGTGGTGTGTAGCGGCAGGGAGTGAGGTGGAGGACACAATGTGATTCGAGGCTCTTGCTCACATTAGCTACATAAATGTGAGCTTGATGCTGCAGCTCTTGAGCCTTTAGCTCCTGTCAGCAGAAGGCTAATCTGTTTGCCGCATTTTCTCTCCATCTCTGAAACACTTACGCCAATATTGACATATTTGTTTAGTTTATTGTCAGACTCTCTTTTAGACAAGTCCATCTTCCATTTCCAGGTTGCTTTGCAGTGTAGGCAGTTGATGCCAGTGCTGGAATAGCAACTCTCTCAGCTGGATTCTCCACAATTGAATTAGGCTCTCAGTAAAAGGACATAAATGCGCATTGGCATTTGTGGAACATTTGTAGGAATCATCTGTGATTGGCCCAAGTCTGCTGCCACGGCCTGGATTTTATAAAGCCTGAAAACAGAGCTAAGAAGAGGTGCAGAAGTAAAGTGTACTCTTGGACCACCTGAATTCCAATATGCTCAAAGTTTATTACGGGATTTTTGCCCATGACTAAATCAAACTTTAACAAATGTCAGCTGATGTCTTTTTTTCTTGCTGTTTGAAGCTGATGGGATCATTTATGCACTGATGGAGAAGTTTACTAGCTATCAAACAAACTACTCTCAACTGGTACATTTGTTGGATTTGGTGAATTTTTGGAATCTGGCTGGTTTGTTCACTTTCCCAATGTTTAACTAATGGATTGAATAGGAGTTTTTTTGTTAATGTTTTGATGTTTAGGCAAAGTACAGAATCAGCCCAGCAGACCCAGTAATGGGAAATAGATTTTAGTGGGAAAAAAAAGCAAAGTCACAGCAGCAGGGTTACGTTAGGACTGTGTGACACATGACTTTAAAAATGCATTGCCACTAGAGGGTGATGTTAACACACTGACTCATCAAGCACGGATAGGAGGGACAGAGCAAAGATCCACCTTCTACATGAGAGTCAGTATGGCTAGGGCATTTGTGTGTGTGTATGACATCTTGGCCTACTAATCCAGTGGCCCATTAATCTGCTTTACTCCTGAGCAACTCTCGTCTCTGGTCTTGTCCGTCTGCCTGTTTGCTTACTTGTGTGTGAGAGAGAGATCATGTCTCCATCATGGCTCATTCATAGTAAATATACTTTGTCAAACTGCTCATAATATCAAGGATCAGTGGCAGCCAATTGATTTTATGGCACTTGGAACACATTTTGTGGTTCATATCTGCAGGCACAAACAGTGGAAAACGGCCATAGATAGGAAAGTTTCCAGCAACAACAGATTTCTGCCTTTGGGATAAGGATGTTCAGGCTCCCAGTTGCTAAACTCTTCTTTGTCTTGTGTGATTTACGACACAAAATTGCTGCTTTGTTGTGTCAACCAACACTGTGTCCCATCTTTAGAATCTGCTTTATGAGTCTGGGAATATGATAAGTGTTCTAAAAAGCCAAAAACACCCGAGATTGCTGACGTTATTGTGGTAGGTAAATCACTACATACTGCAATCATCATTATTAGTCCTGACAACTTGAAGTACAAAAGTATTTTGCTGTATATCTGGCACAAAATGAAATAAAATTGCACAAGATCTTTAAATGAAAGGTGGGCTTACTTGAATATTAAAATGTCGGTCTGTCTCTCCCAAACCCAAAAACTATGTCATCTAATGTCTTGTTTCGTACTCACGCTAAAGGGTTTTAGTTTACAGTCATGGGAGGGTGTGTAAAGCTGCAAATATTTAAAGTAAGAAGCTGCAATAAGAGTATTTTGGGGGACTTTTATAGTACTTTTCTATGAAAAAAGACTCAAACCAATTAGTCGACTACTAAAATAGTCAATTAGTCATCGATTAGTCGACTAATCATTGCAGCCCTAATCGTAATAATCCAGTACCAAGTGGTATCGAAACTTTACCCTTTTGTACCCTGATCTTAAAAAAGAAAAAAAAGAAAAAAAAAAGGTCTTTGGTTTTGCGTGCAGCCAATCACTGTAAGCGTTGAAGTGGAGCACAGTGTATTTGACAGAATCATTTGTACAGTTTTTTAATAAAAATTGTAATAATGTGAACACTGTCAAAATGTTTTTTAAAAATGTAAAAGGTTGTTTGTATGGGGACGAGTGGTGGTGGCATTTTACACCACTGCACGATGCTCCCATTCATATGATGGGTAGCAACTGAAGGGCTTTATTGGTATTGGTATTGGTATTGGTATCACTTCAAGGGTACTTGGAATTTTTTCAAATGTGCATGGACTAAACATCATATTCCCATAACTTATTTTCAGCGTTTCAGGTTGACTAAACCATTCTGTCTCAAAATATTGGTAGAAAGAAATTAGTGTTGGGGGGGTTTACCTCTATATCCCTGCCTGTGATTTGATTACACTATAATTGGATTAGATGTGCACCCCTTACCAAACAAAGTCAGTGGAACAATTGACTGTGTTTATTGTTCTGAGGATTGATGGTTTCCATAGGACAATGTTGAGTTGAGAATATTGTAATATGATTAATTGAGTAGCTCCTCAGGGGTGCGTTTGTGTCACAGAGGCAGAATAGCCAAAGGCAACACAGCTCACACTCTCCTGTCTTTCTCTTACTTTATTACCAAATCTATATTCTCCCCATATATTTTTTTACTCCTCACTTTCTCTCCTTTTATCCCCCCATACTGCTTTGTTGGTGTTTCTGATTTTTATGTGCCTTTTCCTCCCAGATTATCACTTCTTTTCATGAAGTTGTTGCATCATTTCTTTTCATCTCTTCTCTTGTCTCTCCCCCTGAGTCCTGTACATCTGGCTCCCCCTCTCCCCCTCCATCCGTCTCCTGGGAGACAAAGACACCCCCTCCTCCTACCTCCTTTTCTCTCTCGTTCGTCTCCCTCCCCCCCTTTCACTGTCATAGGCTACCCCTCGCTTTCTCCCGCCTTCCCTCTTCCCTCTTCCCTCCCCTACTCCACTCCCACCCGTGCTGCTGTGTATCTGAGTGTCAGGGTACTAGGGGTAGTTGTAGTAGTAGTAGAGGGAGGAGGAGGAGGCTGGGTTGTAAGCTTAAGCCGACATTAGCCATCATTACTGAGTTAGCTGACTAGCACATCTCAACACTAGCCCAAAGACCACAGGAGCCCAGGATTTTGGATTTTCCCAATTTAGCTGTCTGTCAGAGGGGATTACTCTTCTCTTCTCTTCTCTTCTCTTCTCTTCTCTTCTCTTCTCTTCTCTTCTCTTCTCTTCTCTTCGAGACTTTAAATGGAAGGACTATATCATGGTAAGAATTCAAACATACAGTAGTGTGTGTATTTGTGAGTGGGTGGTTGCATGTGTGTGCATGTGTAAAACTATGTTCAGTGTGTATGTGTGTCTAAAAATGTATGAATGAGCAATTGTGTTTTCATCCTGTAGTCTCTAAACTCAAAATCTGGAGTTTGTGTGTGTGGCAAACAGTTATGATAGTGATGTCAATGAGGATGAAGAGGAAAAGGAAGACAATTTTCAACTGAATGGCTGAATAATTGAGAAAATAATGCCACATTAATCAATAACATATCTGAATATTTGAAGTGCAATTTTTGTTTGCCATCTGCCATCCTTATGATGATAGACGGTGTTTGTATGTGAAAATCAGAGGTGTAAGTGTTTGTTTGACTGTATGTAGGAGGTTTATACTTGAAGTGCATGTGTGTGTGTGTGTGTGTGTGTGTGTGTGTGTGTGTGTGTGTGGTGATGGGGGGGTTAGCGCTGCCTGTGCGTGCGTGTGTGCTTGTGTGTGTTTATGTGCACGTGTGTGTGGGAGAGAAGCAGTATGTGTCAGATGATATGTGTGTCAAATTAGTGGGTTGTGTTTGAACACAAGTGTGCATCCTCATGTTGAGTGTTGCCCACGTGGCTCCATGTGTAGGTGTATCTCAGTGTGTTGTGTGTGTGTGTGTGTGTGTGTGTGTGTTATAAATGTAGGCAGGAAGTAACAATCCCCCTGCGGCGTTTTGTTTCTAGGTTAAATCATCCATATTTCAGTGCATTTTAATATTTCGATCTTGGTTCATAATTGATGGAAATTTGCTTCATAAGAAGTGTAGCGATACACAAACACACACTCGGGATGCTGCACCTTTACCTGCTTCACTTCTTCAGATGTGATGATTGACCCTGTGCTTGTGCTCTGAGTAGGCCTCAGAGGGCGTTATAATCTTCACCCTCTATCCCAAGACCTTCAATTTCTATACAGGAAAATGCACAGATATATAAAAGAACTTGAACTTGAACTTGTGTTTATCCATTTGAGCATAATTAATTATACATATATTAGCCTTGTACTACTCTAATCTAACAGTGCACAGAGCTGGGCAAGTACGGATTAGCTTTCATTGGCCAATCAGAATCGTGTATCCACTTTTTAGCCTTGTAAACCAGTGCCCCCAGTATTTGCTCTCATACAAAATGAAAGAAGGATTAAATATTTAATGTTGCGTTTGATTTTCTTCTTACTCAAAAAGACATGATTTCATTGCATGTGTAAATGTATGCTGAAAGCCACAACAGGGACTGCGATTAAATTGGCCATTAATGTCAGATGTGTTTTGATTTATTTTAAAAATACAGACTGGTATCATATAAAAAAAAATTAAACGTAGAGCTTACGCTATCTCACCGGTTCACTTGTCCTAAATCTGCTGTGATGAATTATACACAGCATATCTGGTGTGAGTGTGATACATTAACATGCGTGCCGCTCCAGTAAGCCAGTTAGCTTTATCACTGCACCTGAACTGTACACACTTGAGTGAATGTGTGTGTCCCAGTGTGTGTGCTTGTGCAGATAAATGTGTATGAGCAGTCATGCATTCACGTGACCTTATTATGTTGCATGCATGTAGGATTTATCTGGAGTATGCATCATCTGTGTGCTGATGTGTGTCTGTGTGTGCAGTGCATTTTTATCTTGTGTTTATGGGACAGACAAGTTTTGAATGATTGCTCGGTGTTATCTGAATGTGAATAATGAGGAAACGCACATGTGCTTCTGTTTGAAGTCATGACCTGTGCAGCTCACCATGGCAGTATTTTTTATGTTTCCAATTGAAGTTGAGTCATGAAACGCACACACGCACGCACGCACATACAATATACAGCTATCAAGCACATGCGTCACTTTCAAAGTCAAAATGGTGCTGAAACCTGTTCTTGGAAAATGAATTTTCAAGGACAAAAACATTGTGTGTGTGTGTGTGTGTGTGTGTGTGTGTGTGTGTGTGTGTGTGTGAGAGATTCTATTCATTTGTATGTATTTATGATTGGCAGGTGTGATTGGTGCCTCAGGGGTTATGTTGTTGCATCGTAAGACTGCACGCTCCAGTAACACCCCATTGTCCAGAGGGTCACACAGACACACAGGCGTGTGCCAGCTCAGCTTTAACCATTAGACACAGAGCAACGAGGCAGAACAGCTGACTGCTCTCATCAGGTTAATTCAGTTGATTGTTGCAGTGAAGTGTTTCATTTTTTTGTGGGAAAAAGAACATCTGGCTCTGCTCCTCTTAGGCCTGCTCGATCTGTCACTGTTGTGTTGCGCTGCACACACGTTTGTTAAATTTCCCTAACTTTTATTTCCATCTTTTGAGCACAGCAGCTGTTGTGAGAAGCTGCGTCAGCCTTTCTATTTTACATGATAAATCGAACTGGTGTAATGTCTAGACATGCAAAAACAAGGATTTCTGGACTTGCTAAAATGATAATGGAAAACATCTGGCTGTAACGTTAAAACGCAATATTGTGCTCTGATAACAGTCATTTAATTTTGATGATGGGAATTTGTTCTTCAGCTGAGCACACCTGTTTCAGCTCTTGTTTTTAATAATAATGTCAAATGCATAACAAAAAGATAACTTTGCTTTTAATCTCTCCGTTCAAGAGGGTATTGTCTTTAATTTGTGACTGCAGCAATGGAAAATGTGTGACTCTGACCTCCCTTGGAGTTTTGGATTTTATTTAACTACTTATCTGAGACCAGTAGTTTAGACATCATTGCATAGCAGACTCTGCCTTGATTGTTCCGTCTAATTACTGCCACCAAAAAACCTGTGATTAACGTGCAATTATACACAGCTTGCAGACATGGAGGCTTTCAACAGCATGTCTGTGTGTAAGTATACTGTATGTAAGGTGTGTGAGATGGTAGCTGACAGATTGTTTTCCGTTTTTGGACTAGTGTGCAAACCTAACAATGGCAGAGTGAGAGTACCCACATACTTACCTTCACTAAAGTGCCAACAATTAAAAAAAATGCAAAATACTGAATCTTAAAAATTCGGATTGTGGTGACATCAATCTGAATTTGTCTTTTTCAGTTAACAGAGCTGTAATTCTGAGGGCAACTGTTTGTGTTTTGGCACAAGACTGACTTTTTGTTTTTGTGCTGCCTGAACTCTTCTATATATTTTGCTTTTACTCCTCCACAATAGCTTGAATAGGTCACAAACCCACAGTAGAAAAACACTCAGAGTTGCTGAGAGGGTATTATTTGTGGATCTGTCTTCAGCAACACAAAATTGAATTGAAATGAATTTAAGAGCTGCCTTCTGACAACATTTGTGGGATAGGGAGCAGTATATCTGCATAGATCTGTGAAATGAATCCTTGCTCCTCTCCCCTCCTGCGTGTCTGGTTCTTGAGGACAGCTTGAGGAGCAGGTGTTTTGGGCTGCCTGCCAGTCTACAGGCTGTGTGTGTGTGTGTCTATGCGTGTGTGTGTAAGAGCCATGGCCCTCTTTGATATATGTGCAGTGGAGGCTGTTAAACAGTCGGGTATGTAATTAGCACCATGCTAGCACTTCTGCAGCATATTCTATGAAGAGAAGAATCACATAGCGAGCTAAAGTTAACACTTTTTCTCAACACGGTGTTGCTAATGGTTTCAAGAAATTGTACATGAAAAAAAAACATACATAAAAGAGCTCTGGGCTGAAAATGCACTTTTATAAGAAGTGTTTTAACTGATTATTTGTACAAATATGGCAGTTTTTCCCCTAGCTCTTCAGGTGCGGTCCTATCTTGTCTCTCAGACATGAAAAGGCCACAGTCTCCAATGGTTTTTGAGTCTAGACTGTAGTAACACCACTGCGGCTGCAAATGTCAGGCTACATAGCACTTAACTTACATTGAGCTCTCACAAGAGAGACAGTGAAAGACAAATAGTCAGTGTAAGCATCCATGGGACAGATGGTGTGTGCAGGGTTAAGCTCTATCTACTGAAGATGTCATTATAGAATATTCGACACTTGAGCAGCTCCAGATCTGTGTAACTTGGTCCATTTGATCCATGTAGGATATGGTTTAGTCCAGGGCTTATCAAAGCTTCAGTGAGAAGTATCCAAGATCAATCAAAGCACCAACAGGGAAGATGGAGTAATGAGATACGAGGACACAAATTGGCCTTTTTAGCATGCAGGATGCCGTTATATTAGTCATTATAGCTAGGAAGAAACAATACTTTGCAATATGGTTATTCACAGTTTTCAGGCAATCTGGCAAGTTCGTTATACATTTGTGCTATGCCAGTTTCCTTTGGCATTTCTGGCTCTTGAGTTTTTGGGGGTCGTCTCTGCAAACAAAGTCTACAAGTCTGTCACAGGTGGTCAAACTGTCCCCATTTCAGTGCTGCTGTACTGCAAGTGACTCAGAATAATAGTAATAATACTAAGGATATATAAATGGAGCATTCAAATACTGACTTGGACATTGATTACCATGGCAACTACTGAAGTTGTGAAGCATTTCAGCCACCCGTAGTTTAGACATTTATTATAATGCTTGTCATTGGCTTAATCATCGAGGTGATCCATGGCAACGTGTTATATTTTGCGGGGTAGCAGGCTTGATGTTTGCATTCCAACGCAGCGGGCCAAGTCAGAAGGACAGTTTTCATATCAGAGATGAAGGTTAAGATTAGACTCTTTTAACATTATCTGACCTTACCGCCATTTGACATAATAACCAAAGCGTGACATACAAATTTTTCCCACTGTTTCAGATGTGTTTTGAGAGGGGATGTGTTCAAATGAATTAAGTTGTCAGATGAACCTAAATTTAAATGTTAAAATTGAAACTGAAAATGTATTACCTGAAATTAAGATTGTTTGCGGAGAGAGAAGATGATAAGTTCTCAGAATATATTATGTAAAGATTCAAATAAAAATCTTATTGAGGTATTGTTAATATTTATGTTACTGTATTGATGTTATATTTCAATCCCACAACCACTAGCATGTGCACACAGACGCACACATACACACACACACACACACACACTAACTGTGGGGTCTTGGTTTCATATTACAAAGGGTTGTCGATAATATACACACCACGAGTCACCTTTCTGGTATTTCCTTTTGGTGTGTGGAGATTCTTGTTACCATTACATCATTTTTGTTGACAACCCCTGCTGTCATTTCACCCTGTGTGTGTGTGTGTGTTTGTGTGCAAGTGTGTGTGCATGCTAACCCAGTATTTGTGTGTACATCAGGGTGTCTAAAGCACTTCAGCACTTATCCTCTTGACCTCCTCCTGCACACAGCCCTATCACTGCTCTAACTGGGTGTGATAGGTCTGGGTGTCAAGTTTTCAAAAGGCTTCTCCTGCACTTCCTGTGGGAGTTTGAGAGCTGTGGTATCGATTTAGTGTTATGTACCTAGCCTCGATGATAAGAGTAGGACTGTTTGTTTTACTTTTAACTTGGAGGCAAATAAGCATTTTGTACAGTCTGCAGCATCTAAATGTCTAACTTTCTGCTAAAACATGCGTTCTCTTCATATTCAGTACACATAGATGTGAGTGTCAAGCAAGCACAGCCACGTCATTTTGTAGTTTACCAACCAAACAAATGAAAGATGGTGGAATCATCTGAAGCCCGCGTCACCGTCCTCATCTCACAGCTGCTGAGCAAGAATCCATCAACATCTCTCAGTTAGCTAGTTAGTTTAATCAATAGAGCTTCAGCATATTGCTGTGGGGGTAAATCATGTATCCATGGGATATTGATTTTTTTTCCAGAAGCAATCAATATCCTGTTGACTTTATCAGGTTATTGATTGATTTAATGAAGCTATTAAAATTGACAAACATCATGCAGCAGACACTGGTGTCCCCTTTGCAATCCACATTAAGTAACTGATCCGAGAACACCTGCTGTGGAATTTGTTCCGACCTGATGATTGCTTTATTCAGTGGCTCATACTTAAACAAATCAGCTAACTCTGTTTATTATCTGTTTTTGTCTTGCAGATATTTCCAGGATTGCCTACTACACAGGTGAGTCACTGACCTTTGTGTTTTGTACATATCTGCTGCAGCACTGATGAGCAGTCAATGGCTTCATTCACTCATTTAGTGTTTGTAGCAGCTCAAGTGTGCACAACACAGTGGGTCCCTAAAAGGGAAAAGATGAGATGTATTACTGTAAAACTACATCCAGTGCAGTGTTGTACACAGAAATGCTGCATCCAGGTGCTGTCTTACTCCTTCTTTCTCTCCCTGCAGCTCTTGTACTCATATAGCTGAAGTTACGTCCAGTAACCACTTTTACACAGCTGAAACACTAGGTGTTTTTGCAACTTCAGTGTAGAGGATTTTAATCTCATTTCAACGCCAGTAATGTCTGCTGCCTTTCACACACAGCACCACTCATTCACCAGATCAGCCCCAGTGGTCAGCCATGGCAGGGCTGCCTTCAGTGTTAATAGGCTGTTACTTGTCATGTGTAACCAATCAGATGTGGGAAGGGCATTGAGTGAGGCAACAGAGTGGTCACACTACACAATATCAGCCCAATTACAGCCAGTTGCAGCGTCGTATGGTGTCGGCCCGGATCGTGAACGACAATGAGTGTCGTACGCGATAATCCATCTTTTCATCTTGTGTAGCGTGTCATAGTAGACAACAACTGATGCTACATCTGGGACGCCTCACGACATCCAGACAGAAAGTCGTACCATGTTTGATTTTCTTATGTCGTTCACGACTGCTCCCGTCACAATCTTTGACCAGTAGAAATAGATATTATTCCCTCTATATTTTGATACTTTCTACTTTTTATCCGTTCCTGTTTGCCTTCATAAAGTTAATGTATTGCGACGTAATTTCAAACTCAACACTTCCTGTATCTGTAAAAAATTAAAAGCCCGTTATAATTTCAGTTGAGAGAATCCCTTCATTGTCTAAAAAGACTTTTATTGTGAAACATTTGCAGGAACTTGTTGTGGAGGATTCAGTGACTTGCATGTTTGCATGCAGTACTTCAAATGTAGCTCCTGCCATCTGGTGGCACTTTTTATGTTACTACAACAAAATTTTGGCTGGCACATGAACTGAAATAATAGTAAAAATAATAAAAATAGGACAAGAACAACCCGATGACATCCCACACGTTGTAAAAGACAACTGGGGATGATCAGTGTGGACCATCGTGTAGTCTGTCATGTCTGTCGGCCAAGTCACGGCACGATTTTATGACTCCACAATCACGTAATCTAACATAGTGACTGTCAGAACGGACAAAAATGTTGTGTAGTGTGAACCAGGCATTACTAGTGCTTTCTGTTTCTGGTGCTTTCAACCACATGTCATAGTCTTCATCAGGAAATAGAAGTTGGCTTCATTGTCACGATGTCAAAATTTGTAAATTCCACACTTAAATCATTCGATTACAACTTAGCCAACTCCATGACAACTGAGCCTACTTACAACTCACTGCTTAAGACCATGACATGCAGTCTGTATCTCCAGAGGTGGAAAAGAGACATAAATGGACCCTTAATTTTCAAAGATGAGGAATAGTTTTATTTCAGTATTTTATTTCCTACAAGGGATTGCAGTCTAATGAAGAACAAATGTGTGATGAGAATAAGTGAATGTGTTGTGTTAGTGTTTGACATCTTCTTATGAGACGTGAGCTGTTGAGATATTCTCAGGAGCTCAGGCTAATAATCTGTGTTGGTGCTAATGAGAAGATAGACTAATTGCACATATTTATGTGAGTCATATTATTAATGTGTGAGACAGTTACACCAGTGAGAAAACAGACAGAATGGGACTATCTATCTGTGTGTGGGTGTTTTGGTCTTATTAGTGCAGACAGGGGTGAGGGAAAGAATGAACATCGCTGTAGTTGGAGTGAGTGACTAATTGTAATCTTCACTTTGTAGATAGCATAAACAAAATATGCTCTTTGAAGATAATTGAAAGTCCAACGCCCAACCACCTGAGGGTGTGTTTTTTCCCTCTTTATGTTCTACAGAAATAAGATAAGCGGGGAAGCATACGTATGTGTCGTGGCACTCTGCCCTAAAAGAAGGCCTCGCTGGCCAATAACGTCAGATAAATCAAGTTGCCAGTGTCCAGCAATTCCTATTTGTTGCCAGCTGCAAGGAAGTAAAAGAATAACAATGGAATCGTCAATATAGAAACAAAGTTGGACAGGATGTTTCCAGGGTAATTCCAGCATGTGTGCAGGCATTTTGGGGGTTTACGAGGCAAATTAAAACACTTTTTGTTTTAGTTTTTTTTCTTCACACCTAAAGTGATAACTATCAGGTGTGGGGTCTTCATCAACATAATCACTCCACAGTCTTCAGATACTTTATTGGACCGCTGATTTATGCATTTATGTCATCAGTGCATATCATAAGTAAAACTTCTAAATATTAGCTCATGTTAAACTATTTATACCAACAATCACTTGACTCAGACACACGAAGAAATGGCAATTATTTGGCCTGTAGGTCAAGGAAATAGTAACATTACAACAACAAAAGGCCCTGCCAACATTAATGAGATATCCATTTGTGTTAATATAGGCAATTTTTGGATTCCAAAGTATGTTGACACTGTAAAGTGTGTGTTTTAAGAAGAATAGAACCTATGTACAACCTCATTACAGTATTACAAATTGATAAAGGGAGCTGTTAAGTTGACCTCGTCAGTAGTTAAAGGGCCTGTGAAGGGTACAAAATTAGCACCATCCAATAGCCAAATGTGGCTAATAGGTTTGCTTCACTCACTAGCCAAAAAGAACAACATCAACAACAAAAGAAATAATGGTAACCCATTGAGTGGTTGATAAAATTTGAATATTCACTGGTCATTTAGCTGTTTGACAAAAAAGTGAATTTTACAAACTGAGGCTGTGACTGTATGACTTTTGACATGAGGGTTTGAAAACAGTTATTGTTACACATAGTTCTGACGGGATCAGCAACAAAAATAGTAATGTAGCAAATAGTGATTTGAATTACAAGCAGGAAGACTGTTTAAATTTATGAGATGAAATACGTGTCTAATTCAAATAGCTTTTGAAGTTTAACTTCAAGGCATGGATGCGAGCACATTGATTGTTCACTAATAAAAACATATGCACGCATACATCAAAGTAGCTACTACACTTCTGAGGTTTTACCTGCATCTTTGATTTTTTTTTTTTTTTTTTTTTTAGTAGGTGGTGGGTGTTGTGTTTCCCTCCTCTGGTAAAATAATTATGTGTTCACAACAGCACAAGAGAGCGAGAGAGAGACTTTGGCAGAGTCCCAGAAGAGCGCTTCCCATTCATGGCAACATCCGGCTCGCCGACAAAAGGCTTTCAATAGCACACACACACACGCACGCACACCCCCTCCTAAAACCTCCTGGTCCCACCAGATTTTCATAACAATGGCCAATGCCTAAGATGGAGCACAAATTATAGGAAACCCACGTGCGTGCACACACACACATACACACATACACACACACACACACACACACACACAAAGGTACCATCAAGATTTCAAGTTTCTATGACGTTGCTGTGCGCATTTATGTTTGTGTGTGTTCAGTAACTCGCTGAAGTCTGTTGGGTTCCTCAGTCGATGTGTTCGGCCATATAAATATCCGTGTGATTAATGGAGGCTGGCATCTGGTCAGCAGTAACACTCGTGGTGATAGGTGCCACTCGCTCACAGAATATTGTAGGCATGTTGCCTTGGAGACGAGCCCTCAGGGCAGCACCTCCAGCACTCTGAGAGCTAGAGGGAGTATGACCCCCAGTGTACAGGCTGAATGAGTTTGAATGCTCAGTATGAAGTGCGATTGATTAAGACCTTGTGGTTTGGAAGTGGATTGGTTGGCATGTTGTGTAGAGCTGCTTGTTTACATGCTGGGCACTGCCGGGGCAACGGGCATGTTGGCGAAAATGTACTTTTCTTCTCTTGTGTTTTTTCTAGGGGTTGGGAAAATGGTTTTCCTTTGAATTAATTATTTTTATTCGCAATATTTTGTTTGGAAAAAGGATGTTTGTGTTCCGATAATTTCATTATTTGTGATAGCTAACTTGGCCATTTTGGACTAGAGCTGCAACTAACCATTATTTTTATTGCCAGAAAATGTCAGAAAATGGTATAAAATGTTTTTTTGTTTTTTTTTTTGTTTCCAAACATCCAAGATGACATCCTCAAATTAATTTTTCTGTCCAGATATTAAGTTTACTGTCATCTGGGAATGAAGGATTCAGAAAACATTCACATTTTTGAAGCTAGAATCAGAGAATTTTGACTTTTTTTTTAATCACTCAAACTAATTAATTGCTACTCAGATTAGTTGGTGATATTAATATATTAATAGTGCCCAAAGACTTAAAAATGGCTATCATTAAATAGGGTTGCAATTAACAATTATTTTAATTGTCGATTAATCTGTTGGTTATTTTCTTAACTTACTGATTATTTTTTTCGCCTATGAAATGGTAAAAAAAAAATTATCCAAAGCCCAAGATGGCGTCTTAAAATGTCTTGTTTTGTCCACAACCCTGAAATATTCAGTTTACTCTCCCAGAAGAGCAAAAAAACCCAGAAAATATTCACATTTAAGGAGCTGGAATCAGAGAATTTTGACAGTTTTTCTTTAAATTACTCAGATAGTTGGCACTCAGTTAAATAGTTGACAGCTGATCAAATAATAGTTGCAGCTCTATTGTTAAATAGTGGTCAGTGTGAAAATATGTAGCTTTAAATGAGCTACAGGAGGAGTGTAGTGTGGGAGATGATGGAGATGTAAACTGGTTTTGATCACTGTTTCTGTCCTGGCTTCTTTTTACATGTGTGTTTTGTATTTGCTGTTATCTTCAGCAAAGGAGGTGCTGTAGATGTGTATCTCAGAGTACTTACATAAGGAGATTTTTATCTTGCATTGCATTTACCATGATAGCAATATTGGCACAACATAAGGGCTGTTCTGAGGTCAGCTTCATAAACAGAAGTGGGAGGTTTTTTTTTTCATTGAACACAAGAGACTAGTGAGATTAGCATATTAATAGTTTCTAGCTCCTCCTGCTTCTCCTGCAGCCCCTGTGTGTGTCTCTCTCTCTCAATCTCTCTCATTCCCCACTCAACTTTCTTTCAGTTGTGCAGCTCTGTCCTCTTCTTCCTCTCATTCATCCTGAAACAATCGCTGCATTTCTCTCCCTCTCTCTCTCTCTCTCTCTCTCTCCCTCTGTCTCTGTTCGCTTTGTTTTTCTGGCTCCCTCTGTTCTCTCACTTTCTTTTTCGAAGTTAACTTTCTGTTTGTTTATCACTGAGCACAGAATTTGTCTCTCCTTCTCTGTGACCACTAAGTAACTGTCTGCTCATTGGACCAACACTGTACAAGTTGGATTTTTGGCTGTGAACTTTTTGCTGGAGGGACAGTCTTCTCACCATCACAGGGACTCCACTGAGCGAAATAGCCCCAATCCTTTCCTGAGCGACAGCAGCTTGACTCTTCCTCGGCAACTGCGTAACTATGGAGTGCAGGCATGGGGCAGAAATTGGGCAAAAAACAAACAGTGTGTTGTCATCAGAGAGGGGCCACTGAGGAGTACTTTAGGAGTGGACTGAGACAGAAGAGGAGGGAAGCTTGTGGATGAAACTAGCTTTACATCTCTGGGGATCGATCTTGACTTGTGCAACTGTGGATAACAGGAACAGGATTACACAAACAAAGAAGAGTTTTTTCATTTAACTTTCTGCCTGTTGATGTGTTTCTCGTTTTGTGGCGTCTTCACACTCCATACGACGTGTCAGAGGACATAAAAATTGGCCTTTTCGAGGATTACCCCTCTGGAAGTAACTGCTGGCTAACAAAGCTGTTGACAAAAGTTGGAGACAAAGATTTCAGCCTTGGAGACAGAGTGTGTGTGTGTATCGCAGTGTTTGGGTTATGTGAGCGTGTTCTTGCAGTTGTGTTAGGACCTTGGGGTGTGTGTGTGTGTGTATTTATTTATGTAGCTTCTGTACACAAGAAGTTTAGTGTGTGCACGTGTGATGCGGGGCTGCGAGACTGCTAGCTGTGTGTCTGTCCTCGGCGCAGACAGACACAGGGAGGGACAGACATGTGTTTCCATGGCGATGAGCGGCTGCAGCCCCTTCCCCATGTGTTGGGACAGAGGTGAATGAAATCTCCTTCACACACACAGAAAAAACACACACACAGTAGCATGAAGCCCCTCCACAGTGTGACATCTGACTCCATGGGAACTGACTTGGTGTACAGCCGAAGCTACTGTTGCTCTGTGTGTGTGTGTGTGTGTGTGTGTGTGTGTGTGTGTGTGTGTGTGTGTGTGAGAGAGTGATTTGTCAATATAAAAGTCATTTGAAATGGGCAGAGTGACATGGAAGTACATATTTATCTTACGGTGATATGTCCCTCAACGACATTATAGTCTTTCCTCTGACTTATACGAGTGTGTGTGTGTGTGTGTGTGTGTGTGTGAGTGTGAGTATGAGTATGCATCCGCTCTCTCCGTCTCTTTCTCTCAGGTGTAATTACCTTCTAGAACATATCAATTTTCCTTTAATGGAGGAGAGAGGAGGAGAAGCACAGGGCAAAAGGGAAGCAGAAAAAGATGGTGAAAGTGATCTCGTCTTTTTTCCCTACACAGTGTCATTATTACAGATAGCACACACACACAAAACATGTCCTGCACACTCACACACGCAGACACAGAGAAGGTTCTTCTTGTCGGGCATTCCCAGATGAAGTTACCATGGAATTCCAGGAAGTGTGTCAGTGTTGCGACTTTTTATTCAGGAAAAACGTAAGCCCGAGGTGCATTGTATTCTTCTTTGTGTCATAGACACACAGGTGCCTACGAGCCTTGACCCTGACTGTACTTCTCCGTCTTTATTTCTCTCCCTGGGAAGATGAAAGACATGAAACAATGAAATACCAAAGAACTATCTTGCCAAAGAACGTCACATCCAAAGCAGACTTTTGCTGTACAAGGTTTATTCTAAGGAAGACAAGAGCAAGATACAAGTCAACAATATTACAAGGGGAAGGGAGAACACCTAGCATCAGTCTGTTATTATTATATTATACAAACTAGAGCAGAAATAATTAGTTGTCTAATCAATTAGTAGAACGACAGAAATACAAAACTATTAATGACTTGTTTCTGTCAGTGTTTCAAACAGAACTGCCAAATGTTATCTGGTTCCAGCTCCTTAAATGTGAGGATTTACTGCTTTTCATCGTCTAATAGTGGATTCATTATTTTTTAGTTCTTGAAATGTTGTTTGGACAAAACAAGCATTATGAGGTGGAGCTCAAACCATTGATTATTTGATTAACTGAGTGCCAGAAAATTAATCTGCAACTATTTTGATAATCAGTTTGCTTCCTCTCTCTGTTTTATATTACTGTAAAGTGAATACCACAGGGTTTTGGACTGCTGGTTGCACAAAGCAAGCAACGTGAAGATGCCACCTTAGACATTAGGATATACAGTATATTGACCAAATGATTAGTCAAGATGAAAATCTGCAGATTAGTCACTTCTTTGTTGTTAGCCCTAATGCATCCTTTTCCTGTGTATGTGATAGAGTTGCAAATCTTGCGGATATCCGCGGGTGGGTGGGCCAATAAAAAATAACATTGTAATTAATTTCGGGTGGATTGTGGGTGGATTTGTCAGTTATATTCGTATTTAATAACCTTTATTTATATAGCACTTTTTAAAAAAACAAAGCAACAGAGCAAACAATATTAGGCTAGAGTAAATTTTTACATTAGAGATGTGACCACATTTGAAAGTAGCCGATAATCTTTTAATCGTTTAAGTCAAGAAAATGCACCTATATGAAAAGCGAATGAGCACCAACGGCTGGACATAATTTAAATGTAAATACAATAACTTAATATTTGGCATGGGTTGGGTGCAGGTCTCTAAATTTTAGAAGATAATTACATCGGGTGGGTAGCGGGTGGATGATTGATGACTGCACGAGGATTCGGGTGCGCCCAAACGCCATCCGCGCATCTCTAGTATGTGAAGCAGTGGTCAATATTCGAATAAGCTAAGTTCACCCTACACGACTTTCAAAGTCATCAGATCGCTGTACCGTTTACACAACTTGCTGTCTTGTAATCAGGAGTCTTGACGTTGTTGTGGTTTTCACACTACATGACTGAGCGCTGTAAGAGGGTCACACACTTCAAAATCTTTCACCAGGAGAAATCTCAGATGAGTATGTTATGTGAAGCAGAGTTGCTTGTAAGCTAATAATAGCCTAATACTCACAAAAACATTGCATGCAACAGTCCATCTTCCACTGTCTTTTAGTCTTTCTCTGTCCCTTTCTGTCTATCCCTCTCACACACATACACACACCTTGGAGCGTGTCGCAGAGCCACTTGTCTCTCTCCTAGACATGTCTTACGCTCTCATTGGCTGTAGCTCGCTGACAAGGTTCCTGACAAGTCCAGATATTTAACATGCCAGATATTTGGGGAACATCTGCGACACAACGATGCAGCATGCAGCCATGGAAGCGGCAGTTTGCAAATGTGGAGCCAACACCAATTTGTTTCTGATCTAGGACTTTTGGCGGGGAGCTCCAAAAACTGTCTGCGAGCAGAAAATCAGGGCTCAAGTCAAGTAGTGTGAACCAGGCATCACAGGCTAAACTCTCACAGGAAGGATTAAGTTAGAAATATTCTTTTTCCTTCTGCTTCGACTCTTTATTCTCCCTCATTTCACCAATGTCTGATGTTCTCTCTTCTCCTGCCCAGAATATGACAGACACCTAGCAGCAGCAGTGTCAGCAGGGAAAACCATGGCGACGGCTTACTTGGACCCCAACCTGAACCATGCCCTCCTGGGTGGCGCCAAGTCACGGCTGAGCGCAGGGGGGTCGGACCGAACCATGACCGGCTCTGTGGACAGGGTTCTGAAAGTCTTCCATCACTTTGAGAACAACTCTGAACAGAGCTGCTGGTCCTCCAATATCAGATATGGAGATGCAACCGATGTCAGGGTAAGAAGAGAAGTATTTTTTTCTGCCATCATGTTCTAAATGTATATATGCTCACAAAATACAGGAGATGCCTTACATTTCAATACAATCCAAAACTCACAAAGTCAGCCGGATTCTCAAACAAGAGCAAATAGTGCATTTGCTGGGGACTACAACACATTTGGTGCTCATTTGGTGTCCCGATTTGTTGCAGTTTATTCCAAACAGTGGTTTTAAGGTGGATTTTCACAAGGTCCGAGCTGTCTCCTCTGATAAAAGACACTCTGCACAATGAGAATATTTTGCAGGCAAATACATATAACCTCGGTACACTGTGTACTAGTGTATGTTTACTTAGTATCCTTTTAGATCCACTCCCATGACACGGAAACTACTTAGCACTGCTCCAACTTTAGTGGTTGCACAGGATACATCACTGCAGACATCCTCTCCTCTCCTCTCCTCTCCTCTCCTCTCCTCTCCTCTCTCCACTCTCCACTTTCTCCTTCAGTATCTAGGTCAGACCCCCTAGCATTTGCAACACACATGGTTCTGTGAGCATTATCATGTGTGTGTATGATGTCTGTCAACTTGTTTGGGTGGGAACGTCGCATTAAGTCGCTTGAAGTCACCTACACACACATACACGGACTCATGTCCTCATTGACCTGATGCAAAAGAGCAAACATAAACACTAGCGCAGTTGGCACACTGAGGGATGGCAGACTGACTTCTTTATAGACTGGATAACTGTCTTTATCCACTGGGCATCTCGGGTTCACTCACCACATTGATATACAGTTTAGCACATGTGTTGAGCCACCACAGCTACTGATGAAAGGCAAATGCTTTGTAATTTAGCCCAGTTTAGCCAAATACACCAATAATTAAATTAATATCCGCAGATTTTGCACTTAATCCCAAAATAATATTAGTGTTTAGTCTCACAACAGTGCGTCTAACTGTGCAGGGGAAGAGGGTAAAAAAAGTATAGTACAGTAAAACTGTTCCCTTTTTTTTTCCAGGGAATCATCCAGAAGATCCTTGACATCCACAAAGTGCGCTGGACGTCTTGTTTTGGTCTGCGTCTCAGCAACATCCAGTCCAGAGACCAGGTGCACTGGCTCCACCCCGATATGGGCGTGTCCCACGTCAGAGAGAAATACGACCAGGCACGACCAAACGAGGAGTGGAGGTAAAAGAAGAAGAAGAGTGTGTGTGTGTGCGTGTGTGTGTGTCATATACTAAACTATGTGTTTAATAAGCTGTCATATTTGCTGATGTAACATATCTAAGATTCTATCAAACACAGTAAGCTTGAAGGATGGATACCTTTTCGATACCACAGGCGTAAAATGCAACAATCTTTATTAATTATATATTTGATAGTATCAAAAGTGCCAGAGCTTTAAAAAACATAAAAGTCCAATCAGAGTTTTATCCCAAAACTGCACAGACAATCGTGAAGAAAAGCACCCGATCCTCAACCTGTGGCTGTTGTGACATTTTCTTCAGCAACAAACCCACCATACGACTGGATTCGTGCGTTCAGTGACTTTTTTTGGTACCAGCACTGTGTGCAAGAAATACTGTTTTGTTTGCCAGACATTTTTTCCTTTTTCCTTGGTATAAAAGAGGTACCAAGTCTTGTTTTCTATACTTATATTGACGTTTAAAATTGTGTATTGTGGCAACCCTAGTTCAGTGTCACTGCCTCAGGCTAAAAATAAGAAGCATGTCTGACACAGAGGTGTTGTTTTGCTGTGATTTTATTTGCTAACGTGCTGAGTGGTTGTAAAGGTGCTGTCAGACTAGATTTTCCTCTGTTAGAGTTACTTGTCTGCAGACAGGAAATAGTGTGAGAAGGGTTGTGAGCAGAAACCTCAGGTATTAGCGTGGCTAGCGGGCTAACAGCAGCAGTAAATCACACAGCTTCTGATCAGCCAAAGCAGTGTCCCTTCTTCTCTGCTGCTTTTATTATTTCCCCAAGTGTATCTCTATAAATGAGGTTATAGACAGAGAGTATTTGCAGAACACAAGATCAGTCTCACCTTTTCTCCTCAACTGGCTGGACATTAGAGCCTCACAATGTTGTGTGTCAAGACTGAACTCTGGATCAATATGCAGTCATTTCTTATTGCATAGAAGTGAACGTGAAGCTAAATCAGGTGTGACTGGACTTAAATTAAGGCAGCCAGCATGCAAAGACGTTGGATAGTATATAACTGAGGTGTTGTCTCAAACGTTTACCAGGCAGAGTAGCTTTATATATATCAAATACAAAATGAACTTGGCTTGAGATTCTGTGGCGAAAGGGAGTAAAGAACCTTGGAGAAAAGCTGTGCAGTTACACTTCATAACTGGTTTCCTAAACATATAATAGTGACTTATTTCGCCTTGTGCATTTAGTCAAATTTACTGTCTCCTCAAACGGCTAGCTTCAGCAGTCTGCCCTATTGTGCAGCAGAACAGCAGAAGTGATTTATTGTAAACAACGTCATGAAAAACAGTGCAGCCCGTCTGTTAGGACGACTTGTATGTGTGTGGTGCGGCGTGGTTGAGGTGGTTTGGCAGTTTGGATGTTAATGCACTGGTATATATTACGTTTATTGTGGTGGTCTCTGTGCTGATGCTATTGTGAGGTGGAGACCTTTTGCACTGTGGACATAAAAAGAGCGAGAACCAGATGTCTGCTTTGTCTGACTAAGTCAACAACCCTTGCTGTCTCTCTCCTCCACTGATCCTGCAATCAGTCTCCTTATTTGCATTCTTGCATATCATTTTTTTCCTCACCACCTTCTGTTTTTCCTCTCCCTACTCCTTCTCTACATCCTCTCTCTTCTTCTCCTTCTCATCATACTCTTTTTAATCATGTCTACTCCTTGATTAATCTTGTTCTCTTATTTGACTTCACATCCTTCCTCCTTTCCTCTCATCTGCGCTGCTTTTCCCTCAGTTCTTCATGTTTTTATCCCACAGAAGGCATCTCAAAGACATCACTGTATCCCAACACTTATTTCCAGTAGATACAGAAGCTGCAAATTATTGTACAATATGAAGGCTCACTCTATCTTTCTCCCTGTCCTCTGTAGGTATGAGTTAAGGATCCGGTATCTTCCAAAGGGCTTTGTGCAGCAGTTTACAGAAGACAAACCTACACTAAACTACTTCTACCATCAGGTATAAACACACACACACACACTCCCAGAGGCATCCAGACACACAAACATATTTAATTTTCTGCCAGCAGCAAGCGAGCGCTGAGACATATGGCTCCGCTTGAAGGACTGTATGTGTTTGCCTTTGGGTAATCTAGGTCAGCAGGACCGTGTGTGCATTTGTGTGTGAGGTAGACGGCTTGTTGTTTGTAGAAATAAGTGTTTAATAAACATATTTCTGTGGTGTGTATTTGTGTCCCCCAGGTGAAGAACGACTACATGACGGAGATCGGGGAACAGGTGGAGCAAGATGTAGCTCTCAAACTGGGCTGTCTAGAAATCAGGTGGGACTTGTTCACACTGCTAAACTGTGGCTCTTTTTCAGGACTTTGTGCATGGATAACTGCATGTGCATGTTTGATGGCTATATATCAGTGTTCATTATTTAAAGGAACACCTACTTCTTCGACTAACATAAAACCCCCAGTTGTAATTCCGATGTAGGTGACAAGCCAAAATGTTCTGGTCTCATAAAGTTGTGCTTTACACTGCAAATGTTGCTGAAGTTTTGACCTCTTCGGTCTTTCTGGAAGTAGATGTTGTTCCATGAATCCTTGTCTTGGTAAAATTTAAAACCTGAAATGTTTTAGGAACTCATTTAACAAGTAGTCTGTTTTACGTGTGTGCATGTCTGCAGTGAATGTATCTGACCTTGTTCTCTCTGTCTGTGTCCTGCTGGTTTCAATTCCAGGAGGTTCTTCAAAGACATGAGAGGAAACGCCCTGGACAAGAAATCCAACTATGAACTATTGGAGTAAGTATGTTCTTCATGAGCGAAGTTGCTGCAGCAGTGCACGTTGTCTTTTAATAATTTCATTCTTTCTTTCTCACACTAAAAAAAACCAAAAACCTTTGATAACCATTTTACAGCCTGGCTCTACCAGAGGCGTTATTTATAACATAAGCTTTAATTATTTATTTATAGTTGAACAAGGGAAGCTTTCACCATAGATGCTGCAAAGGGTTGAATGGGGAAAAAAAAGAATGAAGAGTGAGCTATTAGATGGATACAATAATGTAAATCACATTTGGTCTCACTCATTCGATCAAGTCTAACTTAAGTCTAACCTATAATATACACAGCCGACTTGGTCCAAATCTGGAAAGAAATCTTTTCGGACTTTGAGGGAAAGTGAAAACCTTTCCATTATATAGATTTTTATATGTTATTTTAGTCCATTGATCAACGTCTCTGGTACAAAGCATTCTCCCATGACCTGGAAATATGTTTTGTATCCCAGTAGTAAGAACAGAAGAATAACACAGTGTCTCAGTTTTTGGTACAGAGTTCCTAGAAATCTGTGAAGTGAAAAACAAGAGTTTGGGAATTGCACAAAAGTCTGGAAACATTTAAAAATTGCTGTTCCATTTTTTTTTTTTTTTTTTTTTTTTTTTTGCAGTCCAACTGTGATTTGACATTTTTTTACATGTACTTGCGCCAAAAAAAGGCTACAGTGTAGCTATAGTTATTATTTTTATCCCTGTTTCCTCAGTCACCTGATCACATTCGCCATGTTCTGTACTCTGTCATATTTGAAAACTGATTCGGGTTTGGCTGCTCTGTCTATGGTAGCTCCCTTGTTTGCTCCATGTGTTGCTCCCTGGTAGATGGATGTCGATGAAGAACATTAACAAACTCCGGCCCTAACGAGGCTTGGCTCTAACATGCTCTGACTCTAATGAGCTGCCCTATTCCAATGAAGTCTTTCTTTCAGTCCATCAGCCTAACGAGCTCTCCAATTAACTTAGAAGAATGCCTTCTATCTTTCCACTGACATCTCTTTGTCTCTCTTCTCCATCCTTTCAGTCCATCTCTTGTCTGTCTCCTCCGAGCTCTCATCCTCTTTTTTTGTCAGTTCTTTTTCCTGAGTTCCTCCTCTCTTTGTTTTTTCTCCATCTCCCTCTCACTGCCTCTCTCGTTTGATTGGAAAAAGATGTTGTGTCATGCATATTTTAAACCAAAGAGAGACGGAGAGGGAAAGTGCTGTTGGGGCTTTGAATACACCAAGCTGACAGTTGGCCATCAAGGCTCTTGTTGAGTGTCTGTGGTCCATCACCGCCCATACATTTTGGCAGTGCTGTTGTTTCACCCATTTAATTTCTCCATTTTTCTCTGCTTTTTCCTCTTTGTTCCTTAAAGAGCAAAAGACCACACAGACACTTTGTTTTCAGGGTCCATTATTTCTGATTAAGTTCCTTATAAATTTCAAGAAGTTTCCCGAAGAGTTTCGTTTTTGTATGCTCCCTCTGGAGGTTGTGCTAGCAATTAATTGGAATTAATTAACTGGAAGTGTATCAACTGAGCACTGTCTCTATTCTCCCCATAATTTGTTCTGACTACATAGATCTTTCAAGGTAACCTCTCAGACATTATTGGGAAATTAAAGACCCATATTTTCAGTTTGTCTTCCAAGTATATACAGTAATATGACTGCCTCAACAGATTTGTGTCAGTGTGACAATATTAGTCATTTTGGTTGTATTTCCACGCACTTATCCCCTGTTTGGTTAGTTCCTCTTCTGCAGCCACTAAACACAATCTCATTTTGGAGATCAGCTGGTCGGAGTTGGCTGTAGTCCTTGTGGTTGTGAGCTAATGCAATGCGTGTAATCAGTGGCTTTGTCAGTGCTCGTTCTTTGAGGTTGGTGTGGTGTGTCATCTCTGAGTCCTTTATTCACTGTATCTGTCTGTGCTTCCTGTTCCTCCTTTGATGATAGCTTTGATTTTGAGAGAGAACGTGAACAGTTTTACAGGTAACATGCAGCACATTTTATAAAATGATCCCCTCATAGACATGATGATGGGCAGCCCCAAGCATAGTAGTGGTATTTACACTTGTTTTATTTGCTTAAGAGGAGAATACTTTATGGAGACAGTTCACTCTAAAACCTGTAGTGCAAATTATTTATCTAAAATGTTTTGGTGTGAGTTGCAGTGTTGGAGATACCAGCTATAGAGATATCTGCCTCCTCTCAAATTTAATGGAACTAGATGGCACTCAGCTTGTGGTGCTCAAAGTGCCACAAAAATACATTTGTCTCTTTCCAGAAATCATGACCCGGTTAATCAGGATAATCTGCAGACCTTGTTGTGAGCAGTTTCATGTAGGAACTATTTTCTTTCCACCTAACTGCACGCGCCAACCGTATCACAGCACAGAAGGAAGTGTGCATCTACTCATGAAGGAGAAGCTTGTGCTTGTGAAATTGTAAGTTGTAAGCATCATTGGCTTCCTCCTTAGCTGGGCTCTAATATAAGCTAGCTCAGTGGTGCTAGGTGAGCTAGCAGTAGATGCACTCTTCCTTCTGTGCGTTGATGCACTTAAGTGAGCGTAGTTCTGTAGGAAGAGAATAGTTTCTTCATAAAACTGCTCACAACAAAGTCTGTGGATTATCTTGAGTAACGGGTCATGATTTCTGGAAAGAGACATTGCTGTTGAGTTCTATAGAGGTGTTTTACAGCCAAGTGCCATCCAGTTCCATTATATCCAAGAGACAGCAGACAACTCTTGTGCCGATATCTCTAACACTCTGCAACTCACACCAAAACAATCTAGATTGATAAATAGCACTGTGGGTAAGAGGAAAAATACTTGTTTTTGATTTTAGGGTGAACTGTCCCTTTAAAGCTGGGGCAGCCTGAAACTAAAACCCCAACCCTGTTGTACACCATGCAGTGTAATAATACTATACTACTAATTGACTGATATTTGACCTATGTTGGAGAAAAAGGGTGATGTAAGCTCCCAACCTTTCCCTCACTCTCTCTCCTCTTGTTCTCTCCTACTCTCTCTGTGCTTGTCTTTTCTCCAGAGGAGTTTGAGTCATTAGCCGGCTTCCTGTTTTAGCTCTGCACATCTTTCTTTGTCTCTGTGGTCTCTCTCTTTGTACTCCTCCCTGCCTCTCTCTCTATCTCTCTCTTTCTGCTCTCCCTGTTTTTCCTCAGCCCCGTCTCTTAGGAAAAGATGAGTAGTGCTCTGTGTAGTCAGCACTTAGTCATAGCTTTCTGTTTCTGTTTTCTGTTTCTTGTCTTCAGTTGCCTGTCCTGCCTAACCGTGTCTGTCTGTAGCTGTTGTTGGTAATTTCTCTGCAGAGGAACAAATAAGCTCCTGAGATCAGATGAAGGCAGAAATGGTTGTCGATTAACATTCCTCAGTGTAATTACAGCATAATGAACATTCTGCTCTCTTCCTCTTGTCTCTCTCTGTCTCTCTTTTCAGGAAAGACGTTGGTTTGAGGCGTTTTTTCCCAAAAGACCTGTTGGATTCAGTCAAGGTGAGAATAATGGGTTTTGAATGGAGATCAAAAGGAGGTGGAGGAGTACTCACAATAAATATGTCAGGTTGCTGAAAGAAAACACCCTGGCAATCTAGTTAAAAATAGTTGAATTAAAGGGTTTCTGATCATAATTTGGGTGAGTGAGCATTCAGCAGCTGCTATCATAGTGTTCCCATCTGCTCCACTGGAGCTGCTCAGTAACTAAAAGTAACCAAAGCGTGTGGTTTATAGGCAGCTCCCTGGTGTAAGTAACTGCTGCTTTGAGCCAGTTTTCTGAATGTGTTACTTGACATGTTGTCAGACTCAGGCTGGCCTGGCTGAGAAAGTGTGAAGCAATCCAAGACTCAGCAAGATTGAAATGAAATCTTGGCCAACTAAGCGGCACAGTTTAGATGAATGGAGACGAGAAGGAGAACGAGTAGGAAAATATGACACTTTTACCAGAGAACCCGCTTACATACTATATATAGATGAGTGTGATGAATGTAGTTTTCATCAGTGAAGAATCCATGCTCTGCAAGCCCCACTGTGAGAGGAATAGGTAGACATTTTGGGAAACACTCTTATTCGCTTTCTTGCAGAGAGTTAGATGAGAAGATTGTTACCACTCTCATGCCTGTCCAGTAACAATGAAGCTACAGCCAGCAGCTAGTTAGCTTAGCTTAGCAAAAAGTAAGGCTTCATTTACACCAAATGCAGCGTTGCAGCGAAAAGCCCACTCTGCCCATTCATTTAAATGTGGGTAGTGTATCTAGGCTGCGGTGATGTGGCTCCAACGAGAAAACAAAGCAGTCTGTGGTGAAAAGTTGAAACAGATTCAGCTGTTGGAGAGACACAGCACGACGTCAAAGTGTGGTGGCCAATCATGTAATCGGCGATCAGACTGGAAAGTCGCCCGCAGCCCATGGGAACAAGCAATGCAATCTCTTTCTGTCGTTAAATGTTGTACAAACTTATCAAAGACAAATACTCCTACACCGTCGCACAACTCTTAGGATAATCGGCACAATGCCAGATTTGGTGTGAATGCATGCTAACAGCTAGCCTGGATTTATACTGAAATTTGAGTTTCCTGATCATCAGCACTCTGCAAGCACCGTTTTAATAACTTTGGTTATGATATGAAGACACGTTAAATAAGCTTTTGAGTTAGAATATTCAGTTCATTTGTATTTTGGCACATTTGCTGGTGTGTGTTTGTGTGTGATGGCTCGGTGGGCTCGCTCAACGAACAGTGTCTGTGTCAGTGATAAATTTACGGCACGCGTTTCTGGGGAGGGTCTTGTTGTGTGCGTGTGTTTGCGTGGGTGTGAAAGAAAGGCCCCAGTGACCCGAAAAGGTCTCGATGTCAGCAGGCGGGCGGACAGATGCTCTGCAGAGGGACAGAAATTGTGTTTGTGTGTGTGTGTTGTGTGTGTGTGACCCTCAGGTCATGTATAAAACCCACTTTCTCTTTCCAACAATGAGGAGGGAGGAGGAGGTGTCAGTGTGCGTCTCCTTCTGGGGTCCCCCCACGTCTGTCAAGCCCTGCTGACTCCCCCCTCATCACCTACTTTATCTCGTCTTCTCTTTCTCTCATTCTCTACTTCTTTGGCAGACATGACAACACACACTCCCCTGAGTCCCGTTTTATAAGACATCATATGTGGTCTGTTTTAGTTGGATTTAACACCATGTTGTTTTTTCGAGCAAAAATGACAAACATTGTCTGATTCCAGCTTCTCTGTTGTGTCAATGTGATAATGAAAAGGAATATTTTTGGGTCCTTGACTGTTGGTAGGATAAAAAAGGCGATGTAAAGACGTCACTTTGGGCCATTTTTTTTGCCATTTTAGAGACCAAACGAAAAATCGTGGACTTAATCATTACCTGCAGCCCTAATTAGTTTCTTGTGTCTGCCTTTTAAAGTATTTTTGTTTGCATAATTATATCATGTATTAGCAGTTAAAAACAGTTATGTTAATGTTAAGCAAATAACTGTCTGACACATCTGCTCGCACATACATTCAGTGAGAGACGCAGAGAGAGAGAGAGAGCACAGCTGTCATTTACGTCTCTGTCGCTCGCTCTGGTGAAAGAGAATGGTAGTCATTTAATGGGATTATGCACCCTCAATGGACTCTACTTCCACACACACACACACACACACACACACACACACACACACACACACACACTCAAACCCCAGAGCAGATGGCTGTGGTAGTAAACAGTGACTGATGTTAGCTGTGGTGAAAGCTTTATAAAGAGCAGAGTCTGTTCATTCATATTGACAAGCTGGGCAGCAGGTTTAGTAAAACTGACCTTTAGAGGCTTTAAGGATCAAAGTTCCATCGACCAGCTTGAGCCATGGAGTCTGTTGTCCCCTCATCAGATTCATAACCTATTGAATCCCTCTCAACTTCAATAAACCAAGGATTAGGACAGAAAGATTTGGTGATACCTAAGTGAGATTTATTGACACTTTTTGAATTAGAAACTTGGTCAGACCTTCAAGTCTATTCTACAGCAGGCCAAATATGTGATGATGATGATCTGAGAGTACAATCATCAATGAAATGTCCAAAAAACAAGTACACAAGTACAAGTACTGTGTGGATTTAGACATGACTGCATTTGTGCCTCCCTATTAAATATTGAGGTCTTCTAGCTAACTTGAGAATAAAGACTAAAAAAGATTGTTAGTATAGTCTCCTCTGATTTGTATTATTTACATAATGACTAGTGTTGTTGCAACAATGTTTGGGTTGATAAAATTTGTTACATAGACTTGGTGCTAAATTTAAGCATTTTCACTGCTCAAGAACTGACAAAAGATATGTGCTACAGATATTTTCAAAATACCACAGTAGAGACACTAAGACCTTAATGAACACTACAGAAAAATCCTTGCTGCTTAGTTACCAAAAATTTCGACATTTGGAGATTACAAGCGATCGGATAGAGAGCACATCTGTTTTGGAAATGACAGAGAAACACCCTGTCAGTATACATATGAAAGCCATACATCCTCTGAATGCTCGTGGTCTCTTGTTTGTGGTTGTAAAGTTTCATGAGGCTGTGATTATCCTAGAGGTCACAATAGGTCATTTTATACAGTGAGGGCAAGTTTCAAAAAGTGATCTGACTATAATGAAAGGGCTACTATGGTGACTAACATCGTCATGCAGTAATACAATATGTCTCATTTAATCCACAAGAGTCTCAGCTTTCTATTCATACCTAATTTATGCAGTTCCAAGACTGTTTAAGAGACCCAGTATGCAGACATATTCAAATACAATAGGCAAAAATAACACAGTTGTAGTGTATGAGGAAAAACAGCATGGGCCCAAAACTGCATGGGACCAACATAAAGTGGGCATGTCTGCAAGGGGAGGCTGGTGGGTATCCAATGAACCCATTCTCACTCACATATCTTGAGGTGAGCAGTAAACGGACCCATGTGAAACAGTTTTACCATTTTAGACCAATGTGATACAACAAACTATTGGACCAAAACTCCAAATTACCTCCAGTTACTTCTAATACAGATCACAGCTGAGGAAACACACACACACACACACGTAATACACACGGCCATCATTGTGTCCTTCCTTATGTCAACAGACTGATGAATTTGACAACATTTTGTAAAGAATATACTATGTGTGACTTGTCAGCAGAGTGACACAACTGTTCAGGCCTGTTGCTCCACTGACGGTCAACATGGTGATGAGGGGAACGATAGCCACTCGCAGGACTTCCTCTCAGGAAGGGTGGACACTTTGGACTGACGATATCTCTGTGTTCATACGTGTGTGTGTGTGAGTGAGTGTGTGTGAGTCTGTGGTGGAATTCGAGGAATTTAAACACTGATCCTATCAAGAGTCCACATAAGCGCACAGACATTATATTCTATAATCATTTGTGCGTTATGACATGACACACATACGGCTGCACACACAGGAGCATTGTGGATAAATGTGTGTGTGTGTGTGTGTGTGTCTGTGTGTAAGTGTGTGTGAATGTTTCTTGATTCCTCCAGGCTTAATGAGTAGACAGCTGGCGACAGGGCTCTGTAATGCTGAAATGAAGTGTAGATATTCATGCTTTTATTTACAATTGAGTGATAAATATAGCAATAGAAATGGCAACAGAACAGATAATAAATTTAATTAAGGCTTGATAGTCATATAAATGATTCTGCCTTCAATAATGATGAAGATTTCTTTCGCACGGTATACGTTTTATACATACTTTTCGTCATCTTGGCCTCATTAGACTCATCTGACAGTCAGCTTGTGTGTAAAGTCACATTTAAAGTCAATAAATCAATCCAATAGATTTCTTTCTGGTTTTGATTTTAATTGTGCAACTGTTCATTTATTTTGCATAGAATGACCTTAATGTGAGTGAACCAGACTACTGTAAATCCACTCATGCTTTTTTAAGCCTGGTTCGTAGTGAACTAAATCCCCTCTAATCTTGATCTTAATCTATATACGGAGAGCTATTTATAGTTTGTCGGTACTGTACGTGAGCTTGTGTGAATGTGTATTTTCACTGACTGTACTAAGTGTTTCTGTGGGGCTGGGTAATATATTGACATTATATCAGTATTGTGATATGAGACTAGAAATTGACTTAGTTTTTGGATATTGTAATATTGTCAGTGTTGACTTTTCCTGGCTTTAAAGGCTAAGTTACAGTAAAGTGATGAAATCCTTTGAATTTACCAGACTATTTTAGCTGTTCTGATATTTTTCTTTACTCATTTAGTCATTATAGCCAATAGGGCTGGCACAATGCCAGATGTTCACTACACCAGCAGAGTTCACAATAACAATATTATCACAATATCTATAGAAAATTTGGAAAATAACAACATAGGGCTGCAACGATTAGTCGGCTAATTGATGACTAATCGACTATTAAAACAATCGGTGACTGTTTTAGTAGTCGACTAATCGGTTTGAATCTTTTTTCATAGAAAAGTACTATAAAAGTACCCCAGAATACTCTTATTGCAGCTGCTTACGTTCAAATATTGGCAGCTTTACACACTCTCCCATGACGGTGAACTATAACCCTTTGGAGCGAGTACGAAACAAGACATTAGATGACATAGTTTTGGGGTTCGGGAGAGACAGGTCGACATTTTCCAACATTTTAACACATTTTTCGATAAAATGAGTAGTCGACCTATCGAAGAAATAATCGACAGATTAGTCAACAATGAAAATAATCGTTAGTTGCAGCCCTACAACAACAGCAAAAAATTCTATCAGTCACATTCATCTTAAACTGTGTTTATTATGTGTTTTGTCCCTTTTTTGGAAAAAAAATTACACTCCAAATACGAGTGTACAGAGGTGAGAGAGAGTCCGTAAGTCTGTGCAAAAGCGTGCAAAAAAAAAGCAATTACACCAATGGATAGTTTAATGGCAACCCAAGGTTTATTAACATGATATCAATATTTCACTTGTTTAATATCACAATTATTGTTAATGTTAGTATATCTCATCACCCCTAATATCCACATTACTGATGCTTCTCTATGAAAAATGCAAAGCCAAAGTCAACCTTATCATTGCAATATCAAGATCAAGATCAAGGTACTTGGTCAAAAATATTATGTTTTATTTTCTCCATATTGCCCAGCCCTGTGTGTTAAGATAACACATTAATCCATATGTATTTTAATATCCTTGATACTGAATATTTGACCATAGCTGTGTATAAAAGCTCAGATCATACGAGGCTGAAAAGGGGTTAAAAAGGTCGTTTTGTCAGGCATGTATTCCTCTTCATATACGCAATGTTTTTAGATTAGGATTATGTATATGTGTATAAGTGTGTGTGTGTGCTGTGCATCTTTATGTCTAGAGCGATGAAGTATAGAGAGGATTGTAAATGACAGAATGATGTTCCTAGATGGATTTTCTTTCTGTCAGCTCTCCATCTGTCTACGCTCTGTGACATAACCGACCTATAAAACTCTGCTCTGAGAAACACAACTGTCGCACTAAAAGTCTCTGTGAGCACTTACACATAGTGAGGTCTAAGTTTCGCTACACATGAACGGACAGGCTGATGTTTAATTGAGTGGCAACCCAGCACAATCAATGTGTCTTTGTGAAGATATTGATCTGAACTAAGAGTGCGCCTGGAATGAAGTGGTGAGGTCAGTTTGATTAGAGCCAGAGTGGACGATTAGTCAATCAATGTTTTCCTCGCTTAGTGTCTCTGTCACTCTGCACCCACACATATCCTCCTCTTTCCCAGTTACAGATTTTGTATGGGCTAAATAGCATTTTTTAACTGTAATGTTCTTCCGTTTCTCCCCTCTCCTCAGGCTAAAACCCTCCGTAAGTTGATTCAGCAGACGTTTAAGCAGGTAGCCAATTTCAACGATGAACAGTGCATCCTTAAGTTCTTGGAGGTGCTCGCACCAGTCTACCGCTACGACAAGGAGTGCTTCAAATGTGCCCTCGGGGTAAGTTTCTTCCATTCTTGCCCTCAGTGTACCGTGTCCCTGTGAACTCTGAGAGCTCTGGTTAGTTGTGTTAAGCTGACCCCCTTTGGTGACATCAGGTACTGCATGTTTCCAAGATGATGTGATTCATGCCATGACCTTTTCTAAAACCGTTTCCTTTGAATTCTCTCCCTCCTGTGTTGAACTTTTCCTCTTTTCCTTTTTTAATTCGTATCCCTTCTCTTCTCTATTAACAGTCCAGCTGGGTGATCCAGGTGGAGTTAGCTATCGGGCCGGAGGAAGGGATCAGCTACCTCACTGACAAAGGATCCACGGTGAGCTCCTACTTAGACCACATCGTACTATGAAACCAGGTTTAACATAAGTTATGAATGGCCTCTGCATGTTATGTTCTGCGTCCACAAAATATTTAAATGTTTCTCAATATGCAGAAGGAAGCCATTATTTCACATGACGTACAGGCTTAACTCCTGAGTTAAAGATAGACATGGATATTTTATGGTTATGAATGAATATTTATGAATATTTATGTTTCCACTCTTGCTGTGTTCCTCTCTCTGTCCCCAGCCCACACATCTAGCTAATTTTAACCAAGTTCAGTCCATCCAGTACTCGGCTATGGAGGAGAAGGACAGGAAAGGGATGCTGCAGCTCAATGTAGCCGGAGCTGCTGAGGTACTACTACCCTCTCTGTAGTGTCTGTCTGTGTCTTTGTATAGATATAGACTTTGTCTCTGCTGCATTATTTGAAGCACACCTACTGTTGGTTCCTTTTAAATGCTCACTTTGTGCTAAAGATTCCCAAATTCTAAGCTATGAAAAGGAGAATGCAAGGTACAACAGTTTTCTTAACGTCTAAAAGCAGTTTGTATTTGTGTAGTCAGGATGAGCACTTCTGCCTCTAGTGAACTCTAAAGAGTGATCATAAGCTGGAGCCATCATGGCTTGGTGACTTGGCCCACTGTGTGAGTGAGTGGCTGAGATGGATACAGACAAACAGATACTAGTTGCTTTTCATATATAGATACCGTATAATGGTTCTGCTCACAGAGGATGGGTTTCGTAACACACGATGCTGTATGGAGTCTTTCTGTTTTAATGGCTTTTATAGTATTGGATTTATTCACACACACGTACACACACACACACACACACTGTGTGACGTAGGGAGCAGCTGGAAACCCCCACTATGTTGTTATGTGTAAGAGTGTGTTTGTGTCGCTGGAGATAATGGCTCTTTGTAACAGGCCTGCCATTGTGTCTGTGTGTGTATGTGTGTGTGTGTGCAGCCTCTCACAGTTACGACAGCGTCACTGACCATGGCAGAGAACTTGGCTGACTTAATTGATGGCTACTGTCGGCTCATCTCCATGGAAACACACTCTTTCATCGTCAGATTTCAGAAAGGTATGAAACAGTAGATCCCACCTGCAGAGCGCTTTAATTGTTTTGTGCTCCAAAATATACTGAATCCATCCAAAATCCATGAAAGTGAAATTTGCCACTGAGTCTCCACTTGTTAGTTTTGGAAATTAGATTCATGCCAATATCAACAGCATATATTTGACTTGCAGCAATCAGTATTGCTAAGTTATTTCATCTAGTGTTGTTGATTCTGTAGTTGTGCTGTGCTCCTGTTTATTAATACTATGCGATAAACTGAACTGTAGCACTAGTCCTCTACTATAGACATGTTGATTGTATATGACATATACCTATTCTAATGCTGTGTGAGGACTGTATTTCGTATGCAGGGAAGTAACAGCCTGTATGTAGTCTTGTACATTGTGCTTCACATTTCTCATTCTGATCTGATAATGTGTGTTTTTGTCCTCTAGAGGGAGAGAGAGCACTGCCCTCCATCCCAAAGTAAGTACCTATCTCATCCTTGGTGTTGTTACAGTAAACCTAACGTTACAGAGGTCTATAAACTGGCTCTTATCACAACTGTAAGTCATCAAATCTGTCTCGGAGATAGCTTGTTGGCTGTTTGAGGTGATTTACCTGTAGGTATACCACTCCTGTCACAGAAATCTGAAGTTTCAAGGTCAAAAAAATAATTTTCTTACTCAGTGTTTAGTGATAACAGTATATGGTTGGCATGCTACCAGGCTAATAATGATATTTTTATGACAACATTAATGTAAAATAGCTATTCATCTTGTAACCATGTGTGCTTTATAGCCTCAGTGCAGCTCTACTTCAAAATGAAAGAGGTTCAGCCTCCTCATCAATATCTAACTTAAAATTACAGCTAAAGCTCCCTGTTCTTTCATTTTTCTGGTCCATATGTAGCCTCCAGTATGACGATTCTGAACTTTGTGGCGGATTTTGTAAAGACTGTAAGCACTGTGTACCACAGGAGGTTAGCATTTCCACAAAGTAGCTAACAGGCTATTTCACCAATTCAGGTGCTTGACTATGTTAAATAGTTTGATGGTGTATTTAGCTCACACTGGTAGCACTCTTGCTGTGCAATGTACAGTATGTAGAGTGCATGCACAGTGGTTGTTACATCTCATAACAACATATTTCACATACTTGGCAGGCTAACCTCCCCATGAATTTGTCATCATGTATTATTGGTCCTTTTTTGTCTCCATAATGCTTCATGAGGATATTCTATAAGACGAGACAGCAGAAAACAGGAAACACATCTGTGGCGGCGTTTCTAGCCATCTATAAAGAGATGCATTTCCATGCGTTGAACACTAGGGGGTGGAATCTGTATACTATACTGGATTACGGACACTAAACGGAACTGTGCCAGTGAACTCAAGTTACTATTTCACAGCATAAGACATTTTGACAGTAGGAAATTTCATGTGTCATGGTTCAAACTTTGTCACTTCATTTCACTCAGCTTGCTTGGCAGAGTGGTTTGACCGCTAAGTTTAGGAAACTAATACAGGTGACTCAAAATAACACTCTTTAGTTTTAAATGTGTCATCAAACTCATGTAAGTAGTACTGAAGTGTGGGACAGCTGCCCAAACAGCTCAATGTCGAACAGGAGTTGCATCATATGTGTAAAACCCTCTGTGGGAACACTGTTGAGTATGAGTATTTGCACTCATACTCAGTATAACAGTAGGGCCAGTGTGAATTCATGTATTGTGCTTCTAGTAAATAATATAGCCAGAAGCTATTCTTATACTGGTGCTGTACTGTGGAGATCATTAATGGACATAATAAGTTGGTTAATTGACAGATAGTTAATCACCAACAATTTTGATAAATGTCAAACACTCACTGTTCCCTGCTTCTCAAATTTTCTGCTTTACTCTGTTTCATATTATAAGTTGAATATCTTTTAAATTAAGACCTCATTTTGGGCTCTGGGAAATGTCGATGGGATTTTTTTGTAGTGTTTTCAAACATTTTATTATTAAAAAAAAACCAAAACATTGCAGCCCTGTGGTCTTACATCAACATGGTGGGTCATTGTGTCCTTAAAAAATTACTTCAAACTCAAAAGACTTACCAGTTTTTAGAATAAGAGAGAAACTAAACCGTGACAACTTAATTTGAGCTCTTTTTACGAGATGTTTGGCTCAAAACTGCAGGGTCGTTAAAAAGACTTTAAGAGGAAATACTTGTACTTTGGCACAATGTAGGGCTCATTGTGTGTCTTAATCTGCAGCCATAGCAGCCTGGATGTGGTGTGTCCACATCTCACTGTCTCCAGATCAAATTCAAACACAAACCTTTTGCTTACTTTCAGTCATTTCGACTCAAATCTCTCTCTCTTTTTTTCTCCCCTCTCGCTCTGTCTGTGGTCAAATAAGGAGATAAGTTTAGGAGCCAAATATTTTCCACTTACGGTTTTTAAACACTTGGGCAGTCTCCTCCTCTTTCTCTTGGTCTCTCACTCTAAGTTTCTTTTCTTTGCTCTGTGTCTCTCCCCCTCTCTCTCTCTCTCTCTCTCTCTCTCTCTGCCTGTTGTGGTCTGTGATGTGAAGATCATAGTAGAGCTCAGATGACACAGACAGAGAGACCATGGCAAAGGCAGAGAGATAACTGAAGCAGTGAGGGTTAGTTTACAGAAGCAGTTTCAGCTTAAGAATCACTCATATGTTTGGTAAAGAGGCCTCGACTTAACCTAAGTGTGTTTGTTTGTTGTATCTGAGTGTTAACTGCTTTGACTGTTGTGTAATTGTTGTCTAATTTATTCATTTCTCCTCCAGATTGTCCAATAATGAGAAAAAATTAGAAGCTGTCAGGAGTGGAGTAAGAGCTATCTCCGTCTCAGGTAGGATAAGAAAATCATGCACACTCACTCACAGATCGACAGGTTTAGGAGCAACATGAACACAGTTTGATAGCTTCCTTGGCTCCGAGTACCGTCTTTCTTCCTGTCTTTCCATTTCCTCCAACATCTGTTTTTTCTCTCACTCATCTCTTATTGTTTTCTTCTCTGCTGGGACTGCCTCTCCCTCTCTCTCATCCTCTGTTCCTGCCTTTCTTTTGTTTACTTCCTCCTCTCCCCCGGGTCTTCCACACATCTACGTCCTCTGTACTCACATCCATTCACTCTTTTCTTTTTTCTTCTCTCACACTCTGGTCGTCTTTCCTGCCTGATTGGCTGCAGACCTAGTGACATCGACGCCTCCTAAGCCAACCAAGGCGCGGCGTTTCCTCCTCCCCTTTGTCTTCTGTTCAGATTCACCGCCCAATGGTACCCTTGGCTCTCATTGGACAGTTAGCGGAGGAGCGTGTCCACAAAATTGTGATGTGGCGGAATAAAATGCCTGATTTGATGATCATTGGGTAATGTTACTTTGCAGTAAAGATGGTGTATGGAAAAACCTCAGGAACCTCTGAAATCTGAAATAAAACTGCAGAGTAAATGCATTTTAATAAGTAAGAGATGTTTGAGGTAATATTTTGTCTTCCTGGATTGATTTAAAGCGCTAAATTGCATCCAGCAAAGGTACAAATATACATATATATATATATATATACATATATATATGTATGTATGTGTGTGTGTGTGTATATATATATATATATATATATATATATATATATATATATATATATGTGTGTGTGTGTGTGTGTGTTAAAAATATTGAGATAGTTTTGGCACCTGTTTTGGATTTGTCCATATTTTTTTTTAATATAAAATTAGATTGGTTTTGTGGATTTAATCACTTTTTCTGCTGCATCACAGTCTATCAAATTCTTAAGGATGCCCTCCTCTGCTAATCTTTGCCCTCAGTGCCTTGTTGCTTTCACTAATCTTGCGCACACACACAGACACACACACATGCCTCAACCACAGTAACTGCTTGTGTGCTGCCGCTTATAACCAAGCCAATGCTATTTAAATAAGACTGGGAAACAAATGGAAACGAATTGTGCAGCACAGGCTTTAAAACCCGAGCCTTACGTGTATTTTTACCATCAGAAATCAGTATTATTCTTTCTGTATTCAAGAAAGAGAATTTCTTCTTAGTAAAATACATGCTTTCATTGATGTTCATTGAATTAAGTGGTACTGACATAAAGAGTGAAATGGTTCCCTTGAGTTTCAGTTCAGCACATGCCTCACTGTTGAGGTCACAGTTTGGTCATTTTTAATCATCATTTTCAGTGTTTTATGTCAGTTGATTCAAAGCGGCAGAGCTTAACTCATAGCAGGGTGGCCAAGTGGTTAGAAAGATTGTTGTTCCATTTTAAAGATTCAAGTTCAACCACGAAGTATCTGCCTCATGAAAGTGTCCTCAAGCAGCCGATCAGCAACAGCTCCGGGTCATGTTTAGTGCATTACGCAGGGAAAAACAGTTTAAATTACTTATTTTAATTAAAATGTAAGCATATAAATGTGACAGAGTGTCGGGATTCTACCAAAATTGTATCCATGGATTGCATGTATGTGATATACCAAGATAAAAGGGTGACTACGTGTCCTTGTGTCTCCCTTTATGGGTTTGGCAGCGTTCCTCAGTAGCTAGCAGGACTGCTCAGAGAAAGTCATGGATCTGGACAGCAGCTGGTTTGTTGTTGAAACTTTAACAAACGATCCAAACGTTCCTTGCTGGAGGCTCCGAAAGTGACACGCAGGCATGGTCGACAGCCTTACTGCGAACTACTGTAAGTCATTAGAGCTGGTGGTAACAGTGTTAGAGTGATAAAGTATCTCACTGGATTAAAATGAGAGAACTACAGCAATAAAACAATGCATAGACATAAAGTCAACTAAGATGGACAGCTTTATTAAAAAGGTGAGAAACACTTTATAGCAGAGAATTAAAGCCACACTAACCAAGCGTGTTTTAAGATATCATAAAAGCACTTAGTGTATCAATAGCCTTCAGGATATCTGAAAGGGAAAACACAGTAAGAATATAATTTATCATTTTAACCAGATAAAATAGAGGGATTTCAGTAAAGAATGCAAGTAGAGCTGAGGGCAAGTAGCAAAGTGTCTTCACTGTGAGAAAGTGTAAAGCAAAGCAAAGCTAGGCTAAGGAAACAGGAAGCCAATGCAAGATTTAAAAAAAATAGTCTGACATTTTTGGGGAATTTTCAGATTTTGCTTTCTTGCTAAGAGACCGATCAGAGTGACACCACTTGCCTGTGCATCTGCTTAATATGAAGCTACAGCCAGATGATTAGCTTAGCTAAGCAGAGGTGCTAGTAGGTGGATTTGATTACATTTGGACAGACCCAGTCAAACAGTGCCCCCCTTCTGCTAAGCTAAGCTAACTGTCTGCAGACTATGTTTGCAGTAAAGACATGAAAGTAGTATTGACCTTCGAACACTCTGCAAGGAAGCAAATAAGTGCATATCCTAAAATGTGGAACTCTTTCTTTGAGAACCTCTTTTGGGTTAATATTCTTAAGAGACCATAACAGTAATGCAGTCTCATCAAAACCTCTGTGTAGATCCACATTTCCCCTGATAATAAAATATATGAAATAGGCTTGGGTGGTTCTCTAATTTTTAATACCTTCATACCTTCCTGAAATTTCACCAGGGTATATGGTATATGATGGTATTAGTGTGCTGTGCCACCCCCCTCACTACTACTACTACTACAGTGTAATAAATACACAAGAGAAAAATATCAAGAAAGTTATATTTTTACACTTATTTTCCACATTAAACACAGAAATACAACTGTGCACCTTCTGAATTCTAGTTTCTCTCTTTCACCGAGCTATGTCGAGCAAGTGCTGTTGCTGGCTGTTTACAGTCCTGTCACATTATCCCCACCACCAGCTGCCTTTTCTACCAGTAGAGACCAGAGACTGACCCCTGGTGGCGCATGCTGTGCACTACAAACAGTGAGTCTAATAGAGAGAGGAGCACCTGTATATTTGATGGTGCAGAAAATCATATTGTCAGGATTTTTAAATACCCGGGTATACCTTAAAACCGTGATATCGCCCAAGCCGAATATGAAACCTTAAAAACATACATCTAATGAACCTTTTTTAGATACGTGAAACACCTTGATCAAGGAGTAAGTGTTGAAAATCTAATGACGTGTCCATATAACATTTGTCTCTGGCAGAAAAGTGCTGGCAGGGCACTGGGGAGCACTGGACACGTTTTTGATGAAGCGCTGTGAGCGGTTTTTGTTTCCGTGTTAACATTATCTTGACATTAATGTTAGCTAGGTAGCTAACGTAACCCTATGTTAACCAAGGGTTGACTACACAGCTTAAGAAAAGCTAGAGACGCGTATGATGTCCATCTGATCTGCCCCCACAAATGGACTTTTCTGTCTTTGTCGTGATGGTTCCTAACTGACATATCAAGCAGCTCGGGTAGTCAGTAAGGAGCGACAGTGACGAATTTAAACTAGAGGCCCTTAAAGCGGTCGTACAAAAAAGCTTGCAAAAAAAAAACAAACACTGGATGCAATGGCTTTCTGTAGGTGGCAGCATGCGACTGCAAATGCTCTCTCCTCATCGGAAAGAACCAAAAAAAGACGTTGCGCTATGTGGGCACTCAGCCCTACTATGCTCACTGTTTACATTGCACCACTGGATCTCACATGTTACACACTGCTTCATCCTCTGCCAACCATGCATTAACTCTCCAACTCATAAATATTTACAGCTTGACGCAGACATCATACTTCATTGAAACCATACTGGAGTTGAAATGCTGCCTTGCATATTGCTGCTATCATGTATTAATTGAATTCATCTCCATGCGTCTGCACAGCATTAATAAAAGTTGTTAACTCTGCTTTTTTCACCAGAGATATTTTGGGTCTTAGCTAACTGCTCGCTGAGTGTTTGGCTTTGCATCTCTCATGTTGTTTCAAGGCTTTTCATGCTCTAACCGCTCTCTTCTCTCTCCCTCTTTTCTCCGCTCTGCCTCCTGCTTTTCTCTCCCTCGCCTTGCTGCTTTCTCTCTCTCTGTTCTCCTCCTCCCGCTGTCCCGTTTCCTGCATGCTCTCCTGGACCCTGCAGAAGATCTTAGTGGGGATGGTAAAGTTGCTGTTGTTTGTCACTCTCTCTTTGTTGTCCCTTCTTTATAGTCCTCACTCCACCAACACAACATGCAACCTCCTGTGGTAGGGTAGCGTGTGTGTGTTGGTGTGTGGGTTGATGTTTACGCATGCATTCCTACAGCTTTAATAATGGTGCTATGTGTTTATGTATGTGCTGTATAATGATTCTGTAGCTGTGTCGTTTCCCATGTTTCAGTGATCGGAAACATGAATAAATCACCCGTAGCTTTTATGAGTTTGATCTGTTAGTCGCTAGTGTGGTTATGTGTTTTTTAGATGTTTGTGTCTGAGTCTATTTGTGATTATTTTAAACTGGGTCACCCCGAAATTTGAAATATGTCTGTTTTAAACCGCAAGAACGACACAAAAAAAATAGAATTTTGAAATTAAGTGCTATTTCTCTTTAAGGGAACTTCTCCAGATCTTTTTCTCTCCACACACACACACACACACACACGCAAAATCATGCACACGTGTACTCACATACATTCACGCACACACTCATGCACACACTGGAGTAGGGAGAGGTTTGCTGGATTCAAGAGCGGGTGCATTCCTGGCTATAATGGGCTAACTAGATCTCTCTCTCTCTCTCTCTCTCTCTCTCTCTCTCTCTCTCTCTCTCTCTCTCTCTCACACACACACACACACATACATACATACACAAACACACACACGCAAACATGCATTATCCCTCCACTGATCCACTGAGAGCAGAAAGACAGAGTTAGAGCGGTCAAACTTAGAAAGGGTTGATTCTTTTAAACAAATCCCAAACCACATTTGAGCGGATATGCAGCAATACAAACAATAGACTCCACAGTTCAAACTAAGAAATATGTATGTAAAAGTCTTAATATACAGAAGAACAGAAACCATTTAAGTCATCTGCAGATTTAAAGGCAAGAAACAAACCAGAAAACGCTGAGGAAATGGTTTAAAATCAGGAAGCTGGAAGCATTTTTACAGCATGTGTGAAATCGCTGACGGCCCAAGTCAGATTCAAAGACAAAACAACAAAGAAGTTTTCCTGTTGCTTAAATGTGATGAAAAACAACTTTTATCGAAAAAACAATTTAATTTATTTCATCTAATAAAACACATTTTAGTTGCAGTGACAGATCGAGGAGAGCTGTTGCTTTTATTCCAGCGCATATGAAGATATTTTTAGAGGAGCATTAAAGGCTTGCCTCTCCTCTCATGTGAATCATAAATCATGCACAGCAATAGTTTAGCAAAAGTCATGCCCGTTTGATTAAAAGTTTCAACTTTTTCCAACCTCTTTTCCTCTGGGATATTGTACTGATAAAATAAGAATGGTAAAAGTTGTATCCTTAAAGGCTGCAGTGTTTCATTTTTTCTAGTTGAGAGTTACAGTACATAAAATGACTGGTAGCACATTCATGTCATGTCTGCTAAAAATGAAGCTGGAGACAGTTAGCTTAGCTAGGTTAGCTAAGATTTAAGATGCTGGTTGGAGGATTTTTTGTGACCTTTGGACAGTGAGGCTAGCTGTTTCCCCCTGCATACAGTCTTTATGCTAAAAGCTAAACTAACTGTTTCCTAGCTGTAGCTTCATATTCACTGTAAAGACATGAGAATCGTATCGATCTTCTTGTCTGACTCTCGACAAGAAAGCAAATGCAACCTAATTCTTTAACCATTAAAGGAGCAGTGTGTAAGATTAAGGGGGATATAGTGGCATCTAGTGGTGAGGATTGCAGATTGCAATTAGCTGAAACTTCTCTCTGTTTGAAGAAGTTTTTACCAGGAGCTGAATTATCCATCGAGGTCTTTTGTGTTGCGTTCAGGCGTTGTCACGTAAATAACAAATTCCAGCACTTGAATAGGCCATAGCACAACACAGCAGCATGTCAAGTGCGCCGAACCCAAACTAAACCCGAGCAAAATTTGTGATTTCTGATTTGTTATCCTGTCGGGCTCGGGTTGGATATCCACACTCTGGTCTTTTCCTCTCCTAATCAAACAGACCAGGTGATTAAAACCAGTAAAAACACTGAATAAAGCAGTTTAACATTACAAATCAGTATTTTTTCCTACACTGTTTAGCGGGTTGCATACGGACTGCTAGCCTAGCACCTCCTCCTCCTGTGCTCACCTGTTTTCTGATCCAGACATTTGGGTGCTTTTAACCAGGAGCTGAATTATCCGTAGAGGTCTCTTTCTCTTCTCTTGGTGATTTACAACCGGTAACAACACTGGAGAAAGCCACTTCACGTTAAAAAGTCAGTGTTTATGCAACACTGCTAATCGCGGAGAGGCTACTTACTGTGGTGAACGGCGCAAAAACTGCCTTATCTAGAGCCATTTGGTTTGTCTGTTCTGGGCTGCTGTAGAAACATTGCAGTGCAACATGGCATACTCTGTGGACGAGGACTCGCTCCCTATGTAGATATAAATGACTCATTCTAAGGTAATAAAAACACTACGGTTTTTATTTTCAAGTGATTATACACTAAAGAAAACGTATTTATAATATACAGACCATATCTGCCAATGTATCCCCCTAAATCCTACACACTGGACCTTTAAACACTTAGCAGTCCCCTTTACCACCATCCAGTGTATTATTTATCCTGCCTTACTCTGACATCTAAACTTCCAGCCACTTGTGTTGTCTTCAGCTTGTTCTACATGGCAGTCTCTACATGGCTGATTATCATGAGAAAATCAGCCGTGGGCATTAGGAGAGGATTTCTGATAAATTTAGGGACACGTTCCCACAGAGCTTGATAAGTCCTGGGCAGAGCTGCGAGGGTAGCGTTGAGGACAGCAGATGTTTGACTCTTGTTTCCAACAGCTGAGTCTGCACGCTGATTTTATTTTAAACACCACCATCTGGTTAGGATAGACTCGGTCCATCCTTCCCTTTCTTTTTTCCTGCTGGCTCTCTCCTCTCCCCGTCGCACTGCCTATCTGTCTGAATCTGCACAGATTTGATCCTAAACGTTCCCATCTGCTTACATGACAGCTAGACCCTCGATTTCTTTCTCTTCCTCTCTCTCTCTGTTCTCTCATCCTCCCTCCTGGTTCATCTATCTTTCATTTTCTACTCGTCTCTCTCAATCTCTCTCTCCTTTCTGTCTCGGTTTCTTTTTCTTTCTCTCCTCTCCTCCGCCACCACAGTTACTCCCTGCAGCCCAGCTGCTCTCACACAGACAGATATGCACAACACATGCTCAGCTGACACTCTCCGCCAAGTGTGTGTGTGTAGAGAGAGAGAGAGAGAGAGAGAAAGAGAGGAGCTACGTGGGTGTTGCTTTGCGCAGGAGTTGCCGAAACTCTATGTCAGCTCCATGCTTTATTTCTTTATGAGCAGTTTTGTTTTTTACTGCATATGTGTTTGTGTATGTCGGTGACCCTTCGTACCATAGCGGACACATGGTAAACTGAACATGTGCATGACTTTCCCATTGTTTATGTTTGTGTGAGTGTTATTTTAGTAGACTTGCGTTCCTGTGTGTGTTCCTTTTTTTCATTTTCTTGTGTTTTTTCTTTTTTTACATCGTTTGTGTGTATCTCATGTTACAGAGACCGATGACTATGCTGAGATAGTTGATGAAGAGGACACGTACACCATGCCCTCCAGTAAGTAACTTATTCAGTCTTGTCTCTTTGCCTAACATCTACCAACTCAAGAAAATAAGCTTCTGTTGCTCTGTTATTCTTCTGTCAGATGCTTACGTTCTCAAACAAACACTCATTTCGTTCCGTTATCTAAAAAAACAAGTGTTGTGTGAATCTTTCCCAAGAAACACACGCACACACACACATGGAGAACATCAGAGAAGTTGCATTAAGTCAAGAAGCGGCTAATCAAATTTAAGCCAGTTTCAGCGTCTTATATAAACAGCCGAGACACCAGCTGGAGGTCAGAGAGGCTACAACTCATACTGTGTAACTCCGGCTGGTTGGACGCACATTGCATCTGTCAAATTCATTCATATGTTAGTCGAAACCTTGAATGTGCTGGTAAGTTTGGCTGCAGCCCTGTGAGTAATGGTGGTTTCAGCTCTCTGTTCCAATGCATTTAATGTGGATGTTTGGGCCAGTACAAAGTATTCATGTATTTGATTGTGTGGCCAACTTTGAAAACGGACTGTGTTCTCCTTTCCTCCCACAGTCAGTCTTTTTCTATCTTTCTATGTCTGGCTTTATTTCTTTGTCTCTTTCGCTTTGCTTTTTTTTTTTTTTTTGGTCTCTTTCTGTCTGCGACTTCCTCTAAACAGACGTTATGCAGACATATTTTCCTACTCTGTGCCTGAGGTTGTATGTGTGTCCATGTCATACTGTCTGCTGTGTAAAATGAAGCTGAGTTACAGTAATGGCTGTATAGCAAACCTACTCTTTTAATCATGTGGCAGCATTTATTCATTAACTTATTAACTGAACATCAGGAAAGGAGTGAAACAGGTCCATTATCTGTGCCTGTAAACGTGTGTATGTGTGTATTTTCTGAGCTGATTTCAATCTTAAAGCAGCTGTCTGGCTCTCCCTCTCTTCATCTCTCTTTCTTCCTCTTTTTCCCATCGCCAACACAGTCAGCTACGGAGTAGTTGAAGGTAAAGCTCCCTGTCTCTCTCTCATTCTGTCTTCTGAAATCCTTGAGATTTTACATTTTTGTCCGTATTTTTCTTTGCTGGGCGCTTGATCACATCGCAAGGAAACATTTGCCTTGTTAGGGGATCTTCTTGTAAGTTAGTTTGTTGATTTAAACCTAACAACATCCATTGATATATGTGAGTAACTATCAATGATATGGCATTTCTATAGTTAGGAGCTATCAGTGTCTGGCAAAGAAAAATACAAAGACTCAAGGATCATGATATCAAGACTGTTGTTGACTTGTGGTCATCAGCGTTTTGTAGAGTTCATTTGGGTCTTGTGTTAAAAATGAAGGGAAGGGCCAATCCATAAACAATGCAAGATGTTACTTCATAAATACTTTAATCAGAAGTCTCCCCAGACCTCTGGAGCTAAACAATCTCACAGTGCTTGTGTTGTTTATTGGCGTGGTTCTCGTTTCAACATCATGTTGGTCATGACATTTTTATTTCTCAATCGTGAGTTATTAACGTGGTCATATAATGTTATTTTTTGGTCTGTCATCTGTGGGTTCTTTTGTATTTGAGGCAATTATTAATTTTACTGCAAATGAACTGCCATATGGATTAATTGGAGTAAATTTCTTCCCTACAATAGAATGTGTTTTGGTTATGCTGCTGGTGTTTATCTGTTGGTTGAGTCAAATAGTTGAACTTTGTTTAGACCAACAGATAAGTAAACCTTAAAGGAATACTTCTCTAAAAAAATGTTTATTTATGTACCATTTACTCACTTTGTGTTACATTGTTTTCGTGATGAAAACTTCAGAGAAGAAGAATCCAAAAACAACAACAGCAACAGCGAACTCTCACACAACTCATGCAGTATAATCCAAATATCAGTACTGCTCAGTAATTCCCAAACATATGCATTTTTCACTAAGGACGCATTCACACTTTAAACGAACCCTGGTCCACTTCCATGGATAGTTCAGTTCGGTTGGAGTGGTGTGAACGCTCATTCAAACTCTGGTGCGGACCAAACCAGCCAACCCTGGTCCACTTGAAAACTGGGGGTCTTGGTTCACTTGCAAGTGAACCCTGGTGCGGTTCGCTTACAGTAGGAAATGCAAACGGACTATCCAGCAGACCAAAGAGAGGAAGTGAATCAGAGAGAGGTAGTAACGTAGAGCGCAGTGCATTTTTGCGTTTGGTGTATTTGTGACCAAGTCGGCTGAAGGGGATGGATTTCCGTTTTCGGTCCTGGCTAATCGTTGTGCAGGGATTTCTTCTTCCTCATGCTTTTTTGTCTTCCTGGTCAGTGGTCGTTTCGCACAATACTGCCCCCAAATGAGCAGCTGTTGTAACTGTGTGACGTTGGCAGTTTGGTCCACTTTAAAAAGTGCAGTGTGAAAGTGAATTGGTTTCTTCACAAATTCAGTGTAACTCGGGAGGAGTAATTAAAATAAAAATGATATTTTTGTGGGTGAAGTTTTCCTTTAACAGGATAAATTTCCGCTCAGTGTCCTGGGTAACCTCTTGATCTCAGTATCTAGTCCATTTTTACGGCGGCTGGTTGGCAGCTGACATTAGTGCACCACTGTAGAAATGTCTCATGACCTTTTCAATGAAGCGGAAATATTGATAGCACATAAATGTGAAAGCATGCGGATGTCAGTTGCAAAAACAACCGCTTTCATTCAAATTCTTTCGGACATACTCACTGAATATAAAAAGGTTCCTGCAGACACACACTTTATCTAATACGCCTCAGATCCAGTGTATTAGTTTGTATCAGCCTGTTAGATATTTCACTGAAGAGATCCAGGCCCTGGCGCTCTTCTTGGCTTTGCTAAGTGTTTTAGAAATGGGCTCTTGATGTTTACATGTGCAGAGCACTCCAGGTTTTCATCTCAATTAGTGATCTTATTTAGAACAGCTTGTTTATGTGTTTCCCTGCAGCACCTCACTTCACTGTGTCAGTATACAGGAATAAACAGAACTTCTAAGGGGACTCTGGTGTGCATGTAAACAGATTCTTATGAGCCTTACAGTTTGCCTGTTAAGTGGGTTTACCGTATGTTGGTGTGTTTGTAAATGTTGTGTGGCTGTGTGCATGTTGAGTCAAGCTTTATCAAGTTAAAGGTGTTAGTGGAGGGGAATATAATCTGAATGTGCAAATCCGTGTTTAAATTGTTTTTTTTGTACATTGTAATGACTTATTTTAGTCTAATCTGATTGCCAGTGGGTGGGGCTTACCAAAATGACAATTCCATTGCCAGAAACTACAAACAGATCATTTCAAAGTATTTTAACTTACTTTTCTATTATTAAAGACAGTCACCCCAGATACCTTCCAAACTGTATTGTCCTGGTAAGCCCCATCCATGTGGTCTGAGAGAAGCATGTCAAAAGTAATGGGTGTTTTCAGTGTTTCCAGTGCATGAAAAACAGCAGGTAAACGTATAAATCTCGCTCTTTTTGCTTCTTTTCTTCTCCTCTCTCTCAGCGCGGGATTATGAGATCCAGAGGGACAGGATAGAGCTGGGCCGCTGCATAGGAGAGGGTCAGTTTGGAGATGTACACCAAGGAGTCTATAACAGCCCGGTATGTGGAAATACACACAAACACATGCACAGGCACACTTTTGTGTAGCCACAAATAAACCACCAGACATATGTAGGACAAACAGAAGGTTCAAATAAAGCATAGTGTCAGTTTTGAGGTCTTGGGAAAAGTCCGGTAGTTACTCCTTTGTAATTTAAATGAAAAGTATTCTCAAGTCTTCACCCTAACATGTCCTCCTAACTTGACACGACGCGAACATCTGACTGTTTTAGTTTTTTCCAGTAAAGATGCCTTAACCTGCTCCATGTGTCAGTGAACAGGCTTTTGTAGCTTGTTCAAAAAACCGCTCGCCCTGGATCTGATTTTGCAAAGTTTCACGCACTTGCTCCATCTCCAGCCTGTCTTCATTTTTATCCTGACATCCTTGCTATTTCCGACTTACCTCCAGTCAGTAGTCAACATAGATGAATATTACAGCCTGTATTATTATCACAGTGTACAGATAACAAAAATCAATCATTTTAGCTGAGAAAATGATTAAAACTTAAGAAAATTACATTTCTGTTTCTCTAGTTTTATCTATTTATTTCATTAAACATTAAATATTTTATTATCTTTTCATATATTTGCTAAATTGAGACATAATGTAAGTATGGAAAAATGTAATTCTGATTTCAGCCCCTTCATTGCTGCAACACTGGTATGTATAACCTGCTAACTCCTGACCTGTTACACTGTGTGTTCTGCAGGACAAACCCTCTCTACCTGTCGCCATTAAGACCTGTAAGAACTGCACATCAGACAGCGTCAGAGAAAAGTTCCTACAAGAAGCATGTAAGACCACACTGTGTTTTCATTTTACTTGACTTATTAGAAAACTGTGACTCATTTCATACGTGCTGAGTGTGTTAATGTGTGTGTGTTTCACTTGCAGTGACAATGCGTCAGTTTGACCACCCTCACATCGTCAAGCTGATCGGAGTGATCACAGAAAACCCTGTGTGGATTATCATGGAGCTGTGCACTCTGGGAGAGGTACGTCTGAGGATAACGTTCCCACACGCAGATTGAGTAGAGCGTGTGTCAAGTCTTATCAGTTTATAAAGGAAACTGTTCGGGTATAAGTTACTGGAAAGCCCGCGCATTAAAAAAATCCACTGTATACATTTGCACATAAATATTTTTATGCTGCTTTCTGCTGTGTTCTGAAAATACACCGTTCAACGATTTCTCTGTCTTTACCTTACACCTGTTTATCATCTTTTTCTTTCTGTCCACAGTTGCGTTCGTTCCTTCAGGTGAGGAAGTACAATTTGGATTTGGCCACTCTCATTCTGTTCGCTTACCAGCTCAGCACAGCGCTCGCATATCTGGAGAGCAAACGCTTCGTACACAGGTAAACACACACACACACACACACACACACACACGAGCATGCACACTAGTGGGGCACGGCATGCAGATATATCAGCGGGCACTGCCATTAATCCATGGACTGAGAGGGTCAGGTCATAAAAGTTAATGTTCTGATTAAAAGCAGATGGGCTGCAGGTGGGAGAAATGATATATACCAGTTAAGAAGAACTTTAACTGTAACCTCTTCTACTCTTCCTCCCTACAACAGACCCATTTTTGTCTTTTTTTTAAGTGGAGACAGGGTATTTAGGGTGAGATAGCAGGTCAAGAGTTGATGCCACATATGAATGATATACATCATCTGAAAGCAGGGAACCTAAAGATTAATTTCAGATGCAGCTCAGCGCTGTGTTTCAAGTTTCTCTGGTTATAAATATGTCGTAAACTTGTTTTGGTTGGAGTGTGTAAGGGCTTAGAACATTATAATGGAAGTATATAATGGTCATTCCCATGCTGTTATAGCAATTTATGTGTAGGTATCATTTGTCACACAGATTTGGTGTTGAATTTAAGCATTTTTTACCACTCAAAAAGTGATAAAACAGTGGTCAAATATCCCTCTAAAATACCACATTAAGACCCCAAGACCTTGACATTTGGGGATTTCTGTAAAAAGTGTTTTTTGATTAAATGGTGAGCACTTTTGGTCTGGATGAGAATGGATTCCATAGGTCTTTTAGTTTCAGGTGATACCAGTATCATCACCCTGGCAGCTAAACTCAGCCCACTACAGCCTTTGAAAGCTAGTAATAAATAAACGTTCATTTATTTAAAACCAGCCCACTTCAGTGCACTTAAGTGTTAAGTGTCACCACATCATCACGCTTATTAATAATATTGAGTTTATTAAATACTTAGTGTAACCACAGCAGAAGAAACCATAAGTGTGTCCCCATTTAAGAGAGTCACTGGTGTATGAGTGACTTCATTGATTGTTTCAGAGGATAAAAATGTAGTGCTGTTAATACAGTTTTTAGTTTTGCTGCTTAAATGTCTCGTGATTTTTGCTGCAGTGACATTATTGCACACAATGAAGTACAATTACTTAAAGCACCCTCTCTAATCATTAAAGTAAACCGGTGAAGAAAACTCATACATCAGTACAATACATAATTTAAAAGCATCATAGCTAACAGGGACTAGTAGAGGTAGAGGGGAAGTGACAGGTCCATGCAGCTGCAAGTCTCTAAATCAGAGATGATAATTCCTCCGGGTGCGAGGCAGGTGGATGATTTAAGCGTACATGTGGATTCAGATGACGTCAGAGGCAATCCGTGCATCACTAGCACACTCACACAGAAGATTAGGAAGACTGACTGTGCTGGATTCACTTTATTATCATGGCAGGTTTATAGTATAACTCAAAATAAGTAACCAGGAGCACTACAGGAGTTTTAATTCATGATGTAATGTTAAATAAAGAACAGAGGATAATGTCTTGTTGCTTGTTACAGAATGTTGTGTTCTGTTGTGCAAATGCTTGATGGCACTATTGGCTGCATACATTGAACTTACTGACTGAAATAAAGTGGCAGAAAGGACATGTAATGCACTTTGTAGTAAATATGCAGTGGTTTATTTACAGTATGTCATGCTCTTTGATGGATGCTTTTCATCCATGAAATGATGAATAGCATGTATATGATTCAGGCCTGATAATGACAGTCAGTTCTGACTTACAGGGACATAGCAGCACGTAATGTGTTGGTCTCCTCAGTGGACTGTGTGATGCTCGGAGACTTTGGTCTGTCACGATACATGGAGGACAGCTCTTACTACAAAGGTAATGATCCTCGAACACACACATACACAGCTTTGCAATATTTTAATGACACAGAACTTGATTCACTAATGTCCAAATGTATCCAAGACAGCTGTTAATGTTGTTGAGTACTCTAATTCCCTGAGTAGTACTTTAGCACCACCAACAGGTTTCATCAGGGTACTGCAGTTTATGTGGACTCACTGCACGTTTGCATGACAAAAACAGCATCTTCTTCTTGTCTGTGACCCTCTGAATGATTGAAAAATTCACCAGTAACCAAATGACAGCACAAATTTTAGTTATATAGTTTAAGAAAATGTTCTGTACGTTTAAAGGTAATGTTAATTCTGTATCTGTGTTTGTCTCAGCTTCTAAAGGCAAACTGCCCATCAAATGGATGGCTCCTGAATCTATCAACTTCAGAAGATTCACCTCTGCCAGTGACGTCTGGATGTTTGGTGAGTTGTGATAATTTATGGGTTTGTTAGCTACAGGAAAAGTATGATGAGATCCAGTCCTGAAGAACTGTCTCTGTGTAGGTGTGTGCATGTGGGAGATCTTGATGTACGGCATCAAGCCTTTCCAGGGCGTCAAGAACAATGACGTGATTGGCAGGATAGAGAACGGTGAGCGATTGGCCATGCCCCCTCAGTGCCCGCCCACCCTCTACAGTTTGATGACCAAATGTTGGTCGTACGACCCCAGCAAACGACCACGATTCACCGAACTCAAAACACAGCTCAGGTAGTAAAACATTTTATGTCAGTTTGTGCTTAAAAGTGCTGTCGTGTTTTCCTGTGATGAATATTACTTACACTTAAGGCCATTATGGTAATACTATAGTCATGGCTTTGCAGTGTTAGTATGTGATTTTGCATTCATTAACAGATGTTCTGTGAATTAGTCCTTATTGTCCAGCCCTTGCGTCCTTGGTGTTAGAGCGAGGTTTCCTACAAATAAAGAAGAATTTTCCTTTGGATTTAATTTCCCCAGTCATAAAGTTGTGTTGTTAACTTTTCCCCCTTTTGATTTATTTCCCTGCACTGAGAAACATTTTGGAAGATATTTTTTTCCCATTGGTCCACCTATAAAGAAGAGGACCACTCAATAAGATGTGTATAACTTTTGCAGCACCATACTGGAGGAAGAGAAGCTCCAACAAGAGGAGAGACTTCGAATGGAGATGAGGAGACAAGTCACCGTGTCCTGGGACTCTGGAGGGTCTGATGAAGCACCACCTAAAGTAAGACTGAATGACACTGTGCTGTTCCCCTCTGATTAACTCAGTTTATGCGTTTGACATGGCTAATAAACAAACTGTTGTCTTTCTGTCTGCAGCCCAGCAGACCAGGTTACCCCAGTCCTCGTTCCAGTGAAGGCTTCTTCTCCAGCCCTCAACTCAACCACTTCTCGGTACAGCAAACACACACACGGCCACACACACAAATACCAACACACAGATCTCATAGTGAGAAAACTGTGCTCCTCTGTTCCGTCTCATCCACTGTGGCTACAGTGGTGTTTTACTCTGACTTCCAGAGGTTTCAGGTGGCAACAGCAGCAGAGAGGATGATGAGGGAATTTAGGACTCTTACAAGAATTTTAAATATATTGTAACCTGTTCAGAAACAGAGTTGAAGGAAAACTCTTTTTTATTATTAATTTAAGATCGTTGATCAAATATTTTCATTGGTTACATGTGTTCACTACCACAAACATTTTTTTCTGACTTAATGTTAATCCTGCAATGTCGTTTAACTGAGCAGTTCAAGCAAGTTATAAAATATAGTTTTTTTCTTCCCCTAGTCTCTCTGACTTGTGTTCAGATGTTTCCTGTTTGCTGTTCTAATTACTTTTCTGTTGTAGTTTTAAATTCTAAGAATCATAAATAGCTTAATTTAGTAATACTGTACATATTTATCCAGTTATTTTTACATATTTCTGCTGCAGAAGAACTGGAGACATTCCTTTTATTTTGCATGGAGTACTTACAGAAAAATTTGCCATTGAAAGCTTTTCAAAAAATGTGTAGATGTTAAATATTAGAAAAAAAAAATCCTGTTTTCGGATCACGTCATCTTCATGTTTATACTGTGTTTGATGCAAAGATGATTGAGGCTGGGTAGACAGCATAAAATAAAACTAAACACTGACCAAATTAAGGTGTGACAAATGTGAAAGTTGTATTAAATCAAAACTTTGTAGGAATGCTGTTTTCAGAAAAGGTTTATCAAACACAAATCCACCAATAATGTTCCATTCTACAGTACTTGAAACATCTTTGATGAGTTCCATAAATCATATTTTTAATTCAGTCTCTGAAATGTTCTGGTTGAGCGCTATCGTCACAATAAAGGCCGACCCAGTGAAGTCAGTATGGAGTCTGAGTAAATGCACAGACTGCTGGAAGCGTGTGCTGTGTGTGTCAAAGTCAGAAAAGAGAAATGTGAAGGCAGAGAAAATGAGAGAGGCTCTCAGTGCAGTTATTCCTCTCCTCATAAACCGAGCAGACAGCAGGCATTTCCTGTAGTGCTAAAAGCCACACACACACACACACACAAATCAAAGCCACTCTCCAGCCCTTATGGCGGCGAGCAGCTCTCTCTCTCTCTTGTCCTTATAAGGAGTGTATAATTTGAACTGCTATTTAAGTCAAACTTGATCATATCACATGTAAGAATAACTTCTGTATATTTTGGTAGCGTGTGTTACACACAAGAATGAGAGCAGCTGAAATGCTGTACAAGAACTCCCATGATTCTTTGAGGCCTTGAGCCAAATCAGTGCTTGTTATTACTAACAATGCTTAATAAGTGTTAGCGGGATTAGTGTTATTATTTCATAAAGATCCTTCAATTATTCTCTCTATGATTCAGAGAGCCTTTCTAGGAGTCCATTTGAAATGTGGGTGCACTCTTCACTCTGCTGTTTGTCATCAGTTTTTTGACATAACATTTAGAAAAACTGACAATTTAAAGTGACCGTTTTTGAAATATGGCTTTGTGTTGTAATCCGGACAGAGAAAATTAAAGCACTTATTATATTCTCTAAGATAATATCTGTCACTTTACACTCTTGTAACCTTCACACATGTGCCTTTACTATACCAGGTTGTTTGCAGGTCCTTTACAAGGCTTGAAAAATTAGCACTTAAAGGTCTAGTATATATTTTGGGGCATCCATTGGCAGAAATGGAATATAATATTCATAACTGTGTTTTCATTAGTTTATAATAAGTCACCAAATAGTCTTAAATTGGAATTTGTGTGTCTTCATTAGCACAAACATTTTATTTTATTTCATTTATCCATCTTTTAATTTCTTTTTGTCAAAATGAGTCAAGCTCTTCTGCATAAAAGTGCCCAAGTTATGTTTTATAGTTGTGATGTCTAAGGAGCAGGATTGTGTTTGCTTTGACCTGCATGGAGGTGTATTTTTTTCCCCCTGTTGCAGTGTCTTATAAGCCAAGTGTTGATCCTTCTTACCATTATTAATGATCTTTGATATTCTCTCCATCTGTGTTTGTCTCTGTATGTCTGTGCACCTGCAGCCGACAGCACATGGCGGTGTAGGAGGAGTAGGAGGCAGCTACCCTCCCACTGATTCCTGGAATCAACACAGACCTGAACACACGGCACTGTGGAGCCCGAACATGGAGGTATGCACACTCATTGATAAAGGACATTTGACAGGAAAAACCCCCTGAAATTACATCTACTTTTATTTTCCGACGTCTCAGCCACTTGAATCACATGCTGTCCATTGGTGAAGTGTTGCAATTTTCTTGAACTTTCACCTTACTGCATGCTGCATCCAGCTTAGCCAAAAAAAACACATATACCTAAATACAGTTTAAGGATGACATCTAAGACAGCATTTGATCCTAAAACAACCTAGGTTTTCAGTTTCATATGTATTTATGTAATTTACTTTTCATTTTGATTAAACATAGCAGGTGACATGAGGTGCTGGCACTTCAGCCATATATTGAAGTTGTTTTTTCCAGCGGACCACAGCGCTCTGTGCAGGGGAATAAAGTAACTGCAGTCAGGGAAATGTTTAAAACTTGATCCCTGCAGTCATTTTTATGAGCCGATGGATTTAAGATTATCACACTGTTCAAGCAGCTTGTTGTCAGCATGTAAAGATAACTGAGGTGCTCATGTTGCTATCCTGATTGGACTTTTTAACAAAAGTTTTGAATGTCGAAAGAGCAACAGTTCGCATTCAAGCACTGGTGTTTTCTGCAGGACGGTGGATGCGTAGGCCAGGCCATGATGGAGGAGAGGCTGATGATGCAGCAGCAACAGATGGAAGATGACCAGCGGTGGCTGGAGCAGGAGGAGAGCTTCATGGTTATGGTAATGGTTTTCATACACTGTAGGAATGTTTCTAATGACTAATTTCCCTATGTTTAAACAGATGTTGAGATGATGAGAGGACATCTCTCCAATTTCCCACTGTGCCGTTTTAAAACTCAGTTTTACTCGAGCGTTACCGTGGTGACAGGGACTGCTGTCTGACGGCTACATGAATAAAACACTAGTTTAATAGACTAATATTTCTGGTGCAGACTAGCAAGGGGGAGGACGTTTAATCGCTTAAATTGACTAATTTCGCGCATCCCTAGTTAGGTTTGGACATACTTACTTAACTGAGTAGTAATTCTGATGCCATCAAGGAGGGTAGCGATGTCAAATTTACTAGTTAATTAATCGAGCACATCCCTAAAATATAAGCTACAGTTTTCAGTTTTTATTTGAAGACAATAGACACATTATGAGCAGAACATCACCTCTAGAAACAGATGGAAAATTAAAGGGAACTTACAGTACTCCGGTCCAACTTCTAGCCCTCATAATATATTGCATTCAGCACCTCCTTTGCAGGGCCTTAGTGCAGAGAGACTGTAAATAACATTTATTGGGGTAAGCAGTGCAACCCCCAAAGGTTTTCCAAACAAATTTCAATTTTAATCCTCCAAATACTGGTCTCTTAGGTCAACCGAAGGAAAATTCGATTCACTATTGTAGCTACCTAAATAGGGATCTTCTTCTAGGGCAACTTGACAGCTAACCAAACTATTCGCTGCCTGGTTCGTTTATGTGTGTGAGGCTGTGGGGCGCTCTTTCGACTTAGTAAAATGTCTTTGTGTATTGCTGTTGCCAGATGAGCTGCACAATATCTTTTTCAGATCTTTGAACTGGCTCAGTTGTGATTGATTTATCTCATCAGACAGTGAAACATCCCCAAAAGGAGCCAAATCACTACTTTAGAAAAACAAGTCTGTTTTTCATCTCTCTTCAGGTCAGATTGTTTCTCCTCTAGCCTTAATCTGCCGCTTTCATTTCTGCCAGCTGTAGGAGAGCTGAAATAGAGAGAAAAACACAGAGATGAGTGATGGGGCGAGACGTCCGCTCTCTTTATTTATTGCTTCACAGAATAGGAAATCTCTCAGGACAGAGCTGGCAGATGGCATTGCTGCTATCTTATTTGTTATTTGGTGAAACCATGGCGTCATTTATTTTTCCTGGCCTGTGTGCTCTCTTAATGCATCAGTTCCTCTGTGCACCCACCTTCACAAACTTTTGGTGAGATTTAATGCTGGGGATGCTAAATGGCTCACTACATCCCCAGCTGTTTTACGGCTCAGACTGGACCCTCATGGAAGTTGACAAGTAACAGGAAGCTTCCTTCACAGACGTGAATCAATCATCAATAAATACCTGTTATCACCCTCATTTCAGACACTTGATACATTTGAGCGGCACTGCCAGGGTATTTTTTTACTCCTCCTCCTGATGCGCAGCCATTTTAAGACCATGAGTCAGGTCATAAAAGAAGAAAGTCAGTGAGGTGGACTCAAAGTCTGTTAAGCTTGTTGTAATCTGATGTCACAGTTGAAAATAAAACCATAAAGTGAACTGTGTACTGATCTGATTTAACCACAATGACAAAGAGGATTATTTTTAAGGCAGTGTGGTCTATGAACTCGGTGTAGCTGCAGCCTACTGTATCATCACAAGTGTTGACTAAGCCCTTTATCATTGTGTTGTGCACCGACAGCCCCAGAAAGACCTCAGAGACATTTTTTAACAGCCATTTTTATTGCGTACTAGTATGGAGTATCATAAGAGTTTCTGAGCTTGCTGATGATTTGATTTTAAAGAGTATCCTGGAGTCCTCGTCCGTACACTGAACCCTCAACATGTATGTCTGTATAATGCACCAGTTTTAAAGGGGTAATTTATCAAAAAAAACTGCTAATTTTGACTTTAAATTTCATATTAAATGAAATGAAATGAAATCTTAAAGTTCAGGTCTAAAAGACTATTGAATCTGGAAGTACATTTTTGTGATAATACCTATGCACATGTACTTAAAGTAATACTCCATCCCCCAAATGATCATTTATTTATATTATTAATCACCCCGTGTTACATTGATTCAGTGAAGAAAACTTTGGTTTTCTCTCCACAGTGAACAAAGAATCCAAAAACAGAGAAAATTCTTAATGAACTAAGGTGAAAGGTGGCCATGTTAAACAACAGCAAACTATTTAAAAACTCTCACACAACATGTGCAGTGTCATCAGGTCTCATTAGTTGAGTATTTGCCAAACAGACAGCTCTTTCTGACAGGGAACTGAAAGTGAAATTTATCTATGCTCTCTTCAAAGTCAGACTCCATTGACTAAAGCAGTAATTTTACCTCGCTGAACACAGGAGCTGCTGGCTAGTCTACCACTGCCCTCTGTAGATCGTTTGTTTGTGTCATTGTGTGACAGTGACACAAACAAACAAGGCAAATTAAACATTATTGAGGCAGCAGTAGACCAGCAGCTCCCATGTTCAGCATGGTAAGATAACCATTTTTGTAAATGGAGTCTGGCTTTGAAGAGATCCTCAATAAGTTTCACTTTTAGGTCAGTTCCCTATCGGAAAGGGTTGTCTATTTGGGAAGTATTTATTATGCAACTGGATAAAAGAGACTTGGATTATACTGCATGAGTTGTGTGAGAGTTTGTAAACAAATGTTTTGATATAGTTTTTCTGTTTTTTTAAGGTGGACTCCTATGACTTCAGTTAATCTTGAATTTTCTGTTGTTGGATTCTTTGTTCACCATGGAGGCATGCTAGAAAAACAAAGTTGTCTTCTTGAATTCAATGCAACACCGGGTGATAAACTGATAAATAAATGATCATCTGGGGGGTGAAGTATTCCTTTAAGTAAATCATGACTGCGGGACTTTAACTTGAATGTCAGTATTTTTACATTGAGCTATTAATACTTTCACTGAAGTAGAAGATCTCAATACATCTACCACTTTAGAGAACTGTCTGAATGAAGCTCTATTAGTGAAATATTTACATACACTTTGTGATAAACTGAAAGGAGGATCAACAGATGAATTAAAGAGAACGAAAAAGCAGTAAGAGAGAAGGAAGGAAAGTAAGGCCTGAAAAGAAAGAGATGGCGAGGAGGAACAAGAGTGGAGGACAGAAGGAGGGAGAAAGGAAGTGGGATTGGCATGAGCCCTTGAGAGGGTGGAACGAACAAGGAGTCACCCATCCAAGAGAGAGAGAGAGAGAGAGAGAAAGAGTAACAGAGAGAGGGGAAAACAGAGGGAGATGCAGAGAGATGGAAAAAGTGGGAGGGAGAAACAGACTGAGGGAGAGAAACAGAGACGAGAGTGAGGCGGTTGGATCTTTTCTTTGCAGGATTTTGTCTCTGTGGCTCAGTGGAGCTTTTCCTCCTCTGGAAAAACTTCTTCTCCTTCTCTGTCTTTCCCTCTCCCTCCATTCTTCTCTGACTCAGTTTTTCTGTCTTTCTTAGTTCACTTCTCTCAGTCTCATCTTCCACGTTCTTAGATTCCTCTCTCTCTCTCTCTCTCTCTCTGTCCTCCCCTTTATGATATTCTTCATCAGTCTTTCTCTCTCTGTGTCTGAAGTTTCTCTTTGCTCGCATCTCTCTTTCTCTCATACTTTCTGTCCCTATCTCCGCCCTCCTTTCGATGGCCTCCACTCTCTGCTTTCCTCCTCCCGTCTTCTTCAGCCTCTACTCTCCCAGGATGCATCTCTTCAAGGCGTGCTTCACCAAAACGGTACAGAAACAGAGAGAGAGATGGAGTTTGGAGTCGTGCTTGGGTTTTAGTGGTGAAAATATGGACAGGATTAAGTAATGGTGTGAGCTGCAGGAAGACTGTCAGGAAGTTATATGTGTGGACAGGTGTTTATCTGCTGCTCTTCTTCTTTACTGACGTGATGATGATGATGATGATGATGATGTTCACGTTTTCAGGCAGTTCAGATGGAAAAATGACCTTCGGCAGATCGTAGACATTGTTGGAAATCCTATTGTGCAAAATACGTTTGCTGGTTCTTCTGTTGAAATGTGGTGCTTGGTTAGGAACAGATAACTGTGGCTGCTTTGCATAGACTTTTAATTTCTCTGACCTGCAGGTGACTGTCAACCTGTTCACTGGTTGTGTTTTTCATATTCTCTGTTTGTTTGTGGATGCACCATGCTTTTGTAAAGTGAGTCCTGTGTCAAATAACAATGTGATTTTATTGTACTTTATTTTATCAATAACCTAAAACTACCCGGAACTTTTGCAGTGATTGAAATTGCTTGTTTGTTGTCCATTAAATCCATCTCTCTGTTTCTTTGCTGCAGAAGGCAGAGTCCAGGAACAGCAGGGGAAGCATCGACAGAGAGGACGGCACACTACAAACACCGGTCAGTCACTCTGTGTGTGTGTTGACACTCAAAGTATAATTGTAGAAATGCTGAAAAGAGAAGAAGCAAAGAATTGGATAACAGGACAAGGAGAAGAAAAGTAGCAGATCACAGCAAAGACGAGAGAGATAAAGAATTTAAAAGTGGGAAAGTATTCAGTCCAACAGACAGGCTGACGGACAGACAGGGGAAATACAGAGGCTGGGAGAAGGAGAGAAAGTATTTCTGTCCGTGTGCCAGGGAGGGTACTGCCTACACACCAACCACATGACCACAGAGGGCTCATGGGAACTTTAAACCTAGAAACACTGCAGAGTTTTACTGTAAATGTGTATTATAATGTCCTAAAGCTATTCTAAGCACTGACCTTATCGTCTCCGCACTGTATCAACTGTAGCTGAGCGGTGACAGTGCTGATGGGTGTCAATATGATAGATTTTCTTATATTTAGCTTGTGAAATTACTATCACTATTAGAATAACTTTTGGCAAAGTTTTTCCTCTTATTCAAAGAGCCTGTCGTGTTTGTCTTTGCACAGGGTGGAAGTCAACACATCTACCAGCCTGTCGGGAAACCAGGTGAGAACACAGACACACTTAAAGGAATACTACACCCACAAAATGATCCTCTGTGTATCAATTACTCACCCAGTGTTAGGATGAATTTGTGAAGACAAGTTTGCTTTTCTCAATGCCTCCACAGTGAAAGAAGAATCCAAAAACAAACAATTCTTGATGAATTGAAGTCATGGGGGGCTGCGTTTAACAACACCTATTTACAAACTTTCACACAACATTTACCAAGTTGTATGCTCAGTACTTCCCAAACACATGGATTTGCTAAAACCTAACTATTTAAAACACTTTTGCATCAACAGTCTCACACACTGGGGATCTCAATGAAGTGCACGAGCAGAGTTTAAATGCATGTGTTTGCCCAGGCCTGCTGTGCCATCTGTGTTTGGGAGCTACTGAGCAGGCAACTGGATAAATGAGACTTGAATTATACTGCATGAGTTGTGTGAGAGTTTGTAGTTATGACGATGTTAAACGTGGACCCCCATGACTTCGATTCATCAAGAATTTTCTGTTTTTTGGATTCTTTGTTCACTGTGGAAGCATGCGAGAAAACAAAGTTTTCTCCCTAAATTCAGTGTAACACAGGGCGAGTAACTGAAATACAAATGGTCATTTGGGGGTCCAAGTATTCCTTTAACTTAAAGAAGAGCTCATACATTGTAAAACACTTGAAAATAAATGTCCTGCATTCATGTAAAAGTTCACAAGTATTGTCAGCAAAATGTACCTTCAGTATTAAAAGTAAAACTACCCATAGAACAGAACTGTCCTTTTCACAGAGTTAATAATTACTGTAGTTCCTATTGCAGTATTAATGTTGATGTGTTAAAATTAGCTCTACCTAAACCTGCATGTCAATTAGATTGTGCACTGATGGAAAGTTGTGTCTCATATTTCATTAAACTGATGACGTTTTTTATATTTAATCAAGTTTAAAGTAGCGTTAAATGGAAAAACTCATAGTACAAGTGCCTTAAAGTTCTACTTAAGTTGTAATAGTCACAAACTTTCCACCTCTGCACACTAGCATAAAGTAGCTGTTAGCATGTATTAACTTAACTCCATGCTACATCTCATACTGTCATACTCCTTTTTTTTCAGAACACGTGGCTCCACCTAAGAAACCACCCCGCCCTGGAGCTCCTGGTCACCTAGGTAACCTGGCCAGTCTCTGCCCCGTGGACAGCTACAACGAGGGAGTCAAGGTATTTATGCACACATCATACTCAAACACATACAGAGCTGTGAACCATTAATATTTCTGAGTTGACTTCAACCCTATGAACACATTTTGCTGATGGGTTGCATGCAGTGCCAATACCTCGCTTGTGGTCGGCTCTGGCCTAATGTGCTGTCCCTCTTCTCTCCCCCTTCACTCCTTCTCCCCCCTCTCTCTCTTATTAACATCCCTGCACTCATTCTGTTCGTTTCCCTTTCACACCTTGCCGTCTTCCTATTACTCATCCTGCTTTTCTGACCCCTGCATCCACCTATCCATCAATCAATCTGTCACACCCTTACCCTCTCATCACGACCTGCTGCACACCCCGATCCCCTTCTGTCTCCTCCCTGTCCCCAACCACACCTCCCTCCCTCCCATCTCCTCAACCTCCCCATAGCCGTGGAGGGTAAGCTGATCTTTGTGTTGGTCTGTCGTCACTGTAGAGCTAGTAATAGTTGCCATCATTATTATGTGCAGAGAAGTTTTCTGAATTGTGCTCAAGTTATTTTTCTTTACCAGAGGCTGAACAAAATATCACTGTTAGCATGACAAAATCGTTTTTCACGGAAATACTCTTGACAAAATAATCTCATCTGGGGCTTTCAAATGCATCTCATGAGGACTGTGAGATGTGGTTTAAAACTCCAAAAGTTGACTTTGGAGCTGTTATTACTACGAGCTTGTTCCACTATTTCCCATTCAGTACAATGGAAACTTCTCATCCCATTAATAATAAAGTGGCTGTAGGCTTGTAGCAGCCGTAGCCAGAGTTTTGTGAGAAATATCCCTGGTAAAGAAAAATAAAACCAAAATGTAAAAGGCATCGTAGTGTTTTTTTTCATAGATCAGTAGAACCATTAATAACTGATCACTGAATTTCCTCTGTTGTATCTTTAGATAATAACATAGTTACATTAATGTAGTTAAATTAGTTACAAACATTAACTGGTTACATAAAACTAATTAAAGCTGTGAGAAATGTTTGTCTCCACCATTACACAGAAACTTTTCCTCAGTGTGGCTTCAGGTGATTTATTTGTTTAAATCTCTTTACTGAGGCATGTCTCTTCTCATTGAAGGGGTGGCCTACAAATCACTTCAGCCGTGCTTTAATTATGTCCCCACATTACTGGCTGCAGCTTAAACAGAATGGAATTAGTTGGGTAGTTTTGTGAACATTAATTAAACCTACACTGAGGGGTTTTAAAGATTAAAGGTGCAAAATGACTTTAAACATACAGCAGGTACACAACCCACCCTTTGACATGACACGTTATCATTTAACATCAGTATGAAAACTGTTGCTTAAAGCAGTCTGTCACTAGAGAACTGACCCTGTCTGTCCTGCCATCACACTGTACTAACAGCCCTACACATTCCTCTGTTGTAGTAGAAAAACCAAGGTGTCTAGTACGTAGGTAGAAATGCATGTAGACGACAATAACAATCTGAGGCTTGTGTGAGAGAGAGAGAGAGAGAGAGAGAGAGAGAGAGAGAGAGAGAGAGAGAGAGAGAGAGAGAGAGAGAGAGAGAGAGAAGGGGAAATGGCGTGTGTGTGGATCCAGTCAAATACTGCCCCCCAGTGTTTTGTCTGTCTAACTACAGTCACCTGTGTTGACACCAGTAGCAGAATGAGCTTGTTTTTAAGAATTAAAATGAATTGAAAATACATGAGCTAAAAACCAAACAAACAAAAAAACATGTAAATTTCTTCTTTTTTTTTTTTTTGCGTCTTACTCTAACGCTTATACTTCCCTCATTGGTCTAGCTGCAGCCTCAGGAGATCAGCCCACCCCCCACCGCCAACTTGGATCGTTCTAACGACAAAGTGTATGAGAACGTAACAGGGTTGGTCAAAGCTGTGATTGAGATGTCAAACAGGATTCAGCCTGCAGCCCCAGAGGAGTACATCCCAATGGTCAAGGTAGGATCAATATTCACTCTCTGACAAAGGTCATAGAAGGTACAACAGTGTGGTACATGTAAACACCTGCACCTGCGCTGTGATCAGTTTATCTTCCTCTAACATAGAGGTGATGTTATAATGATACACTTTACTATCCCATAAGGATAAAATAATGGAAAATAATTTCATGTTTCTCTGTGTGTGTGTGTGTGTGTGTGTGTGTGTGTGTGTGTGTGTGTGTGTGTGTGTGTGTAGGAGGTGGGACTGGCGCTGAGGACCCTGCTAGCTACAGTTGACGAGACACTTCCTGCGCTGCCAGCCAGCACACACAGAGAGGTAAACACATACACACTCAGTAAAATTTTTAGAATTGAGGTTGAAAATACAAAACACCTGAACACTGTAACTAAATGCGCCTCAGATTGATTTTTTTTTTTTTAATAAAAAATAAATGGTCTCATGAGGCGAAAGGTTCAATTTACTGGTCCATCTATGTCTCAACCCTCACCTATGGTCATGAGCTCTGGGTAGTGACCGAAAGAATGAGGTCGCTGATACAAGCGGCTGAAATGAGCCTCAGAGATTAAGATTAGTCGGGTGGAACGTGCACTAAAGTGGCCCAGAAGCTTTATTCTTTTGATCTGATGATCTTTTCCATTTTGTTTGTGTCATCACAGATTGAGATGGCTCAGAAGTTGTTGAACTCAGATCTGGCCGAATTAATAGCGAAGATGAAACTGGCCCAGCAGTACGTCATGACAAGGTATGTACACATTTGACATGTTTTACTGATAATGATGATTCATTTTACAGTAGTGGTGACACCGTGATTGTTTTCTGTCTCCTGGACAGTTTACAAAAGGACTACAAGAAACAGATGCTAATGGCAGCTCACGCCCTTGCAGTCGACGCCAAGAACCTGCTGGATGTCATCGACCAATCACGTCTCAAGATGATTCGCCCACATTAGTTTCTGTCGCCATGGAGATGGAGAGCGCAGTAGCTCTTAGCCAATCACAAAGAGAAGAGAACATTTAGATGGATATGAGAAATGGATGGATGAAAAAAAGAACTGATGGACAGCAGACATGACTGAAACAATCAGCGCCCTCCTCTCCTCCTTCAAACATTCATCGCTTCCTTTTTCTCTCTGGCGACGCTCATGTTTCGCTCAGTATTGTGTTGTTTTGTACTTTTGTTGCATTATTTGCTTTTGTATCCAGAGGAATGCTCCTGTCCCCCATCACGTATCCTCAGAGATGAGTTTTTATGAAAAAAATCATCCATTACTACTTTTTAATCTTTGAAGAAAGTGAATCAAACAGGTTTCAGAGGCTCGCTTGAAGGACTGCAGAGATATTTTGGTGAATGGACGCACCACACTGTGCCACGTAAACACGACTAACAGTCTCCACACGATGCAGGACGTAACAACTGGAACTGAAGAGCCAGGATGAGGAGGATAATGAAGATGATATGATAATGTTGTTGTTTAAACATGCTTTTATATCATTATTAATTATTATTATTGCTATTTTCAGCCTCTGCTCTCGCAGTACGTCTCTACGTTCAGTCTTCCTCTTGAATATTCAGTGGGCAAAAATAATTGATTTACAGCTGCTCATAAATGTCGTAACTTCATCTCTATTTTTCCATCTTCTTCTCTCTAGATCTCTTTATCTCAGGCATCAAGAGATGGCATAACGATGAAATATAAAAGCTGTATTTTGAAGAACAAATTAAACGTCACAGGCCACTTTTTAAGTTAACTTGCATAGTAAATATACAAAGAAGCTATATTTTTAACACGTTTCTGAAGCATGAATTGTTAGTGAATAAGGGAGAGGGATGAACAGGGGGAGTAAAGGGACAGAGGGGTGAGAGGTGGAAGGAGGGTGGTTATTTTGAGTTACAACGGAGGTCCTAATTTTACTGTGCTGCACTGCAACTGACTAAAAAGTAACATTTCACTCAAATTATGTTGGTTTACTTAATAATTCAACCTTTTTAGCAGCAATTCACATGTTATTTTTGCAGAAAATTCATGGTTTCTTTGTTGCATGTTTTGTATATTGAAGCCAAATTGTACTGACGCATCAGCCATGTCTTGGGCTCCCTCTATCCAATTTATCCTCTCCCAAATATCATGCAACAATATGCAGTGCAAGATACACCCTTGTTACATTTCCTTCACTAAAGTTGATCCAGGTTTTGGAATTTTAGGGACAAATTACAAGTCACCATACATAATCATCTTTATTGCGCAGTGAATTACAGTTGCATTTTTTTTTACTCCTCTCAAAACCAGGGACTGATACATACAGTTTGTGATGGAGGCCAAAAACTGGCCACAGGTCTCATTCATGTCCAACATGATTCTCCTCTTTTAGTCCCTCTGTTTTCCTTCCCTGTCTTTCTACCTCCCTCCACTGGAGTTATTTATACCTTTATCCCCTCTCCTCTTCTGCTCCGTCACCCCCCACATTTCTATGTTTTCCTCCCTCTGTTGCCACCCCTTCCTCCCTTCAGCCTCGTCCTTCTCTCTCCATTCCACTGTTCCCTCTCCCCTGAGGTGAGCAGTATTCTCAGGAAGGAGTCACATGTACAGTTGCTAAACCAAGCAAATAAAAACACTGTTATCATTATGAAACACTGCCGGCTTCAGTCTGCTTCTTTAAGGGGTTTTGTCCCTAGACTATGTGTGCGTGTGTGTGGCCTTAACTAATTTCAAGAGATAAGATCAGTTTGCTGTGGCTTCTGCAGTGATGTGGGCACTGTGCCGGACCATTGTGGTGAAGAGAGTTTTGATTTACTGGTCCATCTACGTCCCAACCCTCACCTATGGTCATGAGCTTTGGGTAGTGACTGAAAGAAAGATCGTGGATACAAGCAGCCGAAATGAGTTTTCTTCGTGGGGTGTCTGGGCTCAGCCTCAGAGACAGGGTAAGGAGCTCAGACATCTGGAGGGAACTTGGAGTAGAGCTGCTGCTCCTGCAGCTGTGGACACATGAATGACATTTGCTTGCTTACATGCTTCTTCCAGAACTGTTGCGTACCATAATAAGACAGGAAGATGACCCTCGGAGCACGATTTGCACACTCCTGATCCAGGCACAGCATTCCTCAATTTACTTTTAATTCCTAAATTCACTTTAAGGTTTGAATTCTGCAAATTCTGCTTTCTAGCTGACTGTAGGGTGATGAGCTAAACATGGAAATGAGTGGAGAGAGATGAAATGCTGTTAGAAAGCATCATAAATAGGCTATTGGCTTAATAAATCCCACATAATTTGTTTAAAAATCTGTTAATAATTTTCACTTTAAACATTTTAAAAGGTTAAATGCAATTGTTTTGTGTCATGCAGACACACTGTAGCCAAATATGGGGAGTTTTGTTTGGGTCCAGCCTGTTGTAACCCTGCCCCCTGCTACTTTCAACCCTCCATCTGTGGCTCCCCCCCAGGATAAGTCACTGAGCCGGGCCACCGTGGAGAAGATTGTGAAAGACATTCTGGAGAAACATCAGCAACAGCAACATCAGCAGAAGAAGAAGACCAGGGACTGTTTAGCCTGCAGTCAGCCAAAGTCATGATATCTTGGTGACAGCTCTTAAGTTCATTTTTTTTTTACCAATCAAAAACAGTGAAATACTTCCACTGCTCCACAAAGGTATTTAACACCTATGCAGCTGAAGGCCTCACAGACCCTCAGATGTCTTTTGAGGACTTTGCTGCACCAAACAGAAGGTCACCGAGTGAAGGAAGGTGGCAGAGGACAGGGCAAAGAGGAAGTCCGCGGTGCAGCTGCCAACAGGTGGCCTGTGCAGGTTCTGTCACCAGCCTCTAAAGCAGGGCCCCGACAGCTCTTATATTTACACCAGTCCCTGGGGTGCCAGGAAAATACATCTACTGCCCCTCCAAAGTGTTCTCTTTGTACAAGGAGCAGGACATGGCAAAGAAGATGAGATTATTATTACTGTATTGAATTCCATATTATCATTCCAAATTATCCAATAAGTATAATAATAAGCTAATAAGCTCTCTTTTCCATTTATAGGGCTGGTACCCACTTTGCTGTGGTCCTGTCAAAAACAGACAGCTCTTCTCTTACACTTAGGAAGTTTTGGCAGTGCCTTTCCCGTTTGTCAAGAGCTGGAGAGACAAAATTTGACGGAGGTGGCTGCCTCCGTTTTCTCTCTACGCAGGAAAAACACTGATATTTCAACCTACTGTTCTACTACAATACAAGATTGTTTGTTAATAGCTTGCTGCCATGTTGGTTTTTTGACAAGCAAACCCGCATTTACAACGTCCTCCAGCCAAAGCATTTAGTGGTCTGGTGTTGTGCAGTGCATTCTGGGCATTCTGGTAGTTGAAGGGTTTCCACAGGCCTTTTTCTCTGTTTTCTCTGGACAGCAAAGACAGCCCAGTTTTGTAAAAACAAAACAAAACAAAACAAAACAAAAAAAAAGACCATCTTTTGAGCAGTGAAATGCTTCTTTAAAAAGTTTTTTTTTTTTTCATTCTGGCACTGATATTGTAAATATGTTTTTGGATTAACTTTGTACTGTGTATATAGATTGTGCATTTCATTCACTGTTAAAGTGTTCTATTGTGCTATTATCTTAGTTTTTACTGTGTTGAATTCTTCAGAATTTAGCTTCATTTGTCAAAATATCTTGAAAGCATCACTCTTATTAATCATATTAGAGGTAGTGATAGAAAATAAATATTAAATAAAAATGAATATTCATGTGCCCAGCTGTACACTTAGACATATTTGCAATAAATATTTATTGTACTTTAATAGAAGTAAAACTGAAGCGCAATTGGGAATTTTGCATCTAATTTGCATAATTATTCAAAGGGTGCTTGATTCTTTGCCTTGATGTGAAGCACTTTGTGTTGGGTTAGTATTATTATTGCTATGAATTAGTTTTACCAATAGCAGCATGATAAGTGGCCTTATTGCCTAACCCTGACCATAAGGTCCGTTATTGTATCTGCTGCTGGAATAGGCATCCATAACCTTAGTTCTTTTCAGAGGTTTATGATTTTATTTTACCTGGTGAGTCAGGGAAAAACAGACCACCACTTCAGTTCAATAACTTTGTCTATTGGGATTAATAGTGCCATACTTGGAGCAGAGGGAGTAAGTCTAAGGTGAGAACAGCAGATTCTCATATTTGGACACTATCTGGTAATACACGAGAGACTATCTAGCATATAACATAAGAGCAAAGCACTTCAGCATGTGATACTGCAGGCAGGACTTTGACATAGAATACAGCAAAGTGTACCCAACGTGTAAGACAACAATTCTGTCATCCAGTGCAGCTGTAATGTGTTGAAATCTCTTGGTGGTGACAGGTGATGTTTGTGTGTCAGAGGCCACCATGGGAGATGACAAAAAAGTCAGACAAAGCAGCTGTCGTTTTTGTACTTTTATTTTGTTTTCTTACAAAAACATCTTTTTTAATCAAAGAGACCGAAGCCCATGTCATCGTCGGACTCCTCAGACTCTTCCTTCTTCTCCTCTTTCTTCTCCTCCTCCTTGGCTGTAGAGGTAAAGAAGACAGGGTATGGTTAACAAAGTCAAAATCAACAGTGTGCACAAACTATTCTTTCTAGTTAAAGCGATATTGGCCTTTCACAATCGCTGTAAAAGCTCACAGGAAGCTGGTAGTTATGCAAAGAACCTTTGCTAGAAGGATTTAAAACTAAAAAGGTTTTCCCTTTAAAGTGAGAAAAGGTAATTCCTGTCACTCTAAGAAAAACCTTAGCCAGGACTAAATTAAGAAAGGCCAGGCCAGATCGATTCAGTTAAACTGTTCCCAGGTCTACACATCAAAAGCAGACCATCATTAAGTATATCCTAATTTAGTGTTGCTGTAACACCAACTTTAAAATATCTGCAGCATTTAAAATCTGCTTTCTAACTTAAACCACTGTCTGTCCAGTTACCTGGGGCGTCACCAGCAGCAGCAGCTCCTCCAGCAGCTGGGGCTCCAGCTGGAGCTCCACCTCCGGCTCCGACGTTGCAGATCAGGCTGCCAATGTCAACGCTGGACAGAGCCTACAACATTAACAGTCAGAGGTCAGTCACTTCGTTTACATGTCTGGGGCTTGTTCTGATGGGTGATGCACAGAATCAAAGGCATGACACTATTGTTCTTGTGTAGTGCAAGCTCTTGTGCAAGAGTGCTGCAGGGATGACTTTTCTGTAAGCCAACCCTTAAGTTAACATTGCCCTGGTTCCTCTGACAAAAAGCCGATGGGATTTTTCCATTGGATTCCAATTAGTGCAGATAATAAGCTCTATGGCAAACAACAGTTTATGATACTTGAACGTTTTTGCAGCAAGATATTCTTCACAAATGAGCACCACTTATGCGTAAATGCAGTCGCCAGGTGTAAAAGCTAACATTAGGCTACAAACAAACTACACAATGGCTGCATGACTTCACATCATCACCACCACCACCACCACCACCACCACCACCACAAGGCTAAAGCCATGTCAAGCATGATGACATTCTGTAGTCTCATTTACCCACTTGTAAGCAACTGTCTCTTCTAAGACACATAGAAGCTTTCAAATTCCAAACTGGGGTATTTACTGCCCCACTGAGGCACATTCACTGAATGTGAAGTCTCTTAAGCTTGTGTTGACCAGACCTTGTTGCAGACACCTATCCAAAAACCAATTCAAAACACCCACTGACTTCGAGACAAGGGAAGTGGAAGGGCAAGGATGCTGAATAATTTCTGGGTTTTTGGACTCATTCTTACACCTCTCTGTTCAAGTTTGTACCGCCAACTTTGTAATACTTAGAAACCCGACCACAGCACAGTCAAATCTTCTACACAGGTCCTTTACAAACGTAATTCAGTATGACCTACCAGTGCTTCTGCCATTTTTAATTTTGACCGAGTTGTCAGCAAAGGCAGAACATCTTCAATCCCAACTGTTGTGACTACAAAACTAAATCAGATTTATTCCTAGGCATGATAAAAAAAATTAAACCCTTTACAAGATTCAGTTTTTTCCCCTGTTGTGGCTGACTGAGCCTTAACTAATGCATTCTCACTAGACACTAGGACACAAACACAACTGGAGCTACTTCTTTCAGTCTACAGAGATCTTTGACTGCAAAAGGAAGCAGCACAGTCCAGGGTACTCTGTCCACAGCAGTTTGATCAACTATAAAATGGCACTTTTAAAAAAGGCAAGTGAGATTTTAGGAAAGCAACAGACACTACTCCATCCAACTGGTTTTAACTCTGCATGTGCACCACCCAAACAAAGAGTGTAGCTTTTCTCTCACCTTGGCGAACAGACTTGGCCAGAAGGGCTCCACGGTGACTCCGGCAGCCTTGATCAGAGCATTCAGCTTGTCCTCCTGCCGACACGGAAAACAGCACGTGTTACAAAATGTGCTTCATTCATACTCACATAACTCGTATTAACATGATGCACATCATCAGTACACAATTTAGAAATATCACAAGCTAGGAGCGAGACAAATCTTGCATTAGTGCATCACACCACTTTCTTACTGATGCCCATTTCTCCTTTATTATCCATATGACATGTTAACTTGTGCTTGATAAAATAATGAGGGATGCTGAGTTGATCAACAGAAACTTAACAAACTACATGGATAATAAATTGATCATTTTTAACACTGGAGCTGAAACCCCTCCAGTGATCATGATGTTTTATTGCTACCTCACAGGCTTATCACGCTATCATTTATGGTTTGCACGTCACATCTATGTTGCATCCACGTGCACCAAACATGGCAAGATAAAGTTTGGACACCTGACTGACATTCTCAATTCAACAAAGCAGGCTTACACTATAGTTAAAAATATTGTAATACACTGAAGTCACCTATGGCACATTTCACTGCAAATCAAAGCATGGCTGCTGTTGTGTAGATTAGCTTAGCATTAGCTAGCACCTGTCATTTGAGTGACAGATGAAGATAACTAGATCTTCAGCTGTGAGTTTAGATGTGCAAGACATGTGGCGAGGAGCAAAACTCACGCCACATGTTGCTGATACAACTCATGAGGTCACAACACAGTGAAGAGCTGTCTTGATACAGAAACGTGGCCTTACGCTAGCAACAAGCATGCCGCCATCTTGGCCGGTAGATGGGACTGTTTAAACGTCTTAACACCTAAACTCCAATTTTAACAGACATATAACTGTTTTAATTTGTCAGTTAAGTCTTAAATATCTAGATGTTATAATTTATGACTTCAGACACGCGCACAACACTTCCAAAAGGTTCAGCTGACTGGTATTGGCAGAGCTGTCGGGGACAAGCCGGGGCACTTACGGTGACGGTAACTTCATCGTCGTGGAGGATCAGAGCGGAGTAAATGCAGGCGAGCTCGGACACGGAGGCCATTGTAGATGTTTGATTTTATGTTTGACGAGGTGGATGCCTAAATTTCACGGTGCTAGTCGCCGGATTGCGGGCCTTAGCTTCTGGTGAAGAACCAAACACCTTAGGCACGTTCACTTCCTGTAGTGGAAAAGGGAAGGCAGAGGGCGGGAGCTTGCGTAATATACGATGCGTCAGGACTGCGTGACTTAACGTCATCACGTACACGAAGTGACGACAGACGTAATCAAGCTCCCTCCATTATTTTATTCCAATAACAACTGATTTTTCTGCTAATTTAAATACAGTCAGAGATATTATCATTATTATTGTTATTATAAATAATAATAATATGAATAATAATAAAATCATATCATATTTATTGTATCTTTTATCTGAATGTACATTTTTAGATTTTTTTTAGGGCTTTTATTGTCTTTATTACAGAACAGCCAGGGAGTGACCTATGTACATATGGTGCACTTTATCAGTCCTCTAGATGGAGGCACCTTATTTTTAGGAATTTTACACCATGTTTTTTGCTTTCTGTAGATTCTGCTGCTATTATCAGCTAAAAACCAAAACTGTGACAAAAACGTACAAAGGAAACATGTTCAGAGGTTTTAAATCCAATGCAAACAACATATTCAGTCAGGAATTTTATTTAATCACAATCAAAAACACAAAAATTACAGTGAGTAAAACCATTTCAAGGCAATTTTCTGACAAATCTCTCCTAGCCACCTTTACACAGGAACAGAAAACCTGTGCTTGATCTTTGTGCACAGACCTAATATATCCATATATCTTTCTACTTTAAAAAATCAACAAATTAAAAAAGCAAAACAACATAACATTAAAATTATGGCAAAAAAATAAAACATGAAATCCAAATGTAGTAATACTTTCCTCAAGTCTTACTATTTACTGTTTTCCCTCACAATGTCAGTGTCTGTTTAAAAACATCAGATGGACCGTTTATGGTGAACTGAACATACAAAGCTAATAACAGTTTAAAGAATCATTCTCACATTTGGCACCAACATATTTCCTTGGCCCTGATATGTAGAAAATACTCGAGCAGGTAAAACTACAAAACTAGAGTGGATGGAAAGGACAGAATAGCTTTCAGTGGCACCCTCCTGTGTTACAGTGAAATAAAAGTAAATATCGTTGTACCATGTGTGGACAGAGTGGGTTTAACTCAATAGATTGCAGATGTTTAGGAAAGTTATCCCTACTTCCGTGGCAAGAAATCGGAATTTTCTAGAGATTCTGTGACAATCAGGCAACTCATCCCCTTCACCATGGCAACACATTGGACTCTGATATGTCGCTACTATTACAGCCATCATTATGTACATAGATGGAAAGTACGTTATAAAAAATCTAAAATTAAGAGTGATGCATTTGCTCTAACTTTTTAGTCCTTTTTGATTCCTACCTCTGTCATTTTTTAAGAAACAGGGTCTGTCAACCTTGAATTTGTCTCATGTTAACTTTGTCCACATAATAATCTGGAATAAAAAATTGAAATGCATACACATTGACACTTTTTAAGAGGCAGATTGTTAACAGCCTTTTCACTGAGCAATATTGACAGATAATTAGCACAGTTTCATAGAATTTCTAGAGAAACATTCAAATTCTGCATCAGGAATAACTAACTGAGTCAACAACACATCCACTTATGATTCGGAAACTCCTCTGAAAGTTCCGATGTATCAGACTTTGCGCTTATGGAATAATAAAATGGAAAATCAATATATTCAGATATAAGTTCTTCAAAGCAGTCTGACCCAGGCTCAAATTGTACTCAGTCAGTTAACTGGAATTTGTAAACACAAAAATTATTTAGAATTATCATAATCCCTTTTTGACACTGCAATTAAAATTCTGAAAATACAGTATTTACAATGGTCCTCAATAGGCGGGTTTTGAGCTTAAAATGGGAGGCCCACCCAATGAAATAAATCACACTCTATTCTTGCAGCTTAGCACAGCCAAGCCAGTGTTTGGAGACGTGCAAAGCCGGAAATCAAGGTAGAAAAAAAGCCCCAATGGCTGTCCCAATAGAGGAGGAATGTGGCTGGCTCTGTGAATTGACCTGATGTTTGATTAACAGGAAGAGCAGAATTTATGGCTGACAAGGCTCAAATTTGCCACCGATATTAATGTACTCTTTCTGACCTGTTGTAGATTTGGTCAAAGTCATGAGCAGGGTGCAAGCCATTCACACCAGGTTGTTGTGTCAGTCTGAAATGGAAAACTTGTGGTTTACCTCACTGATGTTTCTGCCACATGGTGCAAAAAAACAAAACAAAAAAATCCTCTCCCGATTGCAAAAGGCAAATAAGCATATGTTGACCTTTCAATACTTCACACTATGGGACGGAGTAAAAAAAGCCAAAAACCAAAAGGATGTTAACGCGCCTGGTCCATTTCCAACTAACTGACAAGAAACAAAAACAGTTTTCCAGGCGCCTCTGGACCGTTAAACCAGCTCAGTTGATATGACCAATACCAGTCAGTGGATACTGGTGGACTGAAGACAAAACCCGCAGATACCAGATCAGGGAAGCCATGACTCCTCTTTCCTCACTAGTCCTTGTGAGTCTTTCCTTTGGGCTTTTCGTCGTAAGAAACTCCATATTCATTTACTCTCGTTTTGTCCACTGGGTAGAGCCTGGGGGAGGGAGGAGAGAGTTTTTGGTTAGAATACTGATGGGCATGTTTTGTTGTCAACTTGGGAATCTGTGTGTGTGTGTGTGTGTGTGTGTGTGTGTGTGTGTGTACCATCTCTGGTAGAGGTAAATGAGAAACACCACATCGTCCCTGAAACAGGCCAGTCTGTGAGACGTTGGCATGGTGATGATGAAGGCAAACACATCGTCGATGAAGGTATTGAATGCCTGGCAAAAACCAATATCAAACAGTTGATAACTTTTTTAAATGCACTAATAACTAATGAGGATCTTAAGTGACTTTAACCTGAATTAAATATTTATGTAACATAGAACACCACCGTTTCTAAAATGAAACTTTGGTGATTTATCAGGTTATATAAATATAACAGCAGATCTCTGTACTAACAGGAACTAAGAAACGTGATCATATTTCTCCTGTTTTAGCTTCTCTGCACTGGCTCCCTGTAAAATCCAGAATTGAATTTAAAATCCAACTGTTAACTTATAAAGCTCTAAATGGTCAAGCTCCGTCATATCTTAGAGAGCTCATAGTGTCATATTATCCCACCAGAACACTGCGCTCTGAGAACGCAGGGTTACTCGTGGTCCCTAAAGTCTCCAAAAGTAGATCAGGAGCCAGAGCCTTTAGCTATCAGGCTCCTCTCCTGTGGAATCATCTTCCTGTTACCGTCCGGGAGGCAGACACCGTCTTCACATTTAAGACTAGACTTAAGACTTTCCTCTTTGATAAAGCTCATAGTTAGGGCTGGCTCAGGCTTGCCCTGTACCAGCCCCTAGTTAGGCTGACTTAGGCCTAGCCTGCTGGAGGACCCCCCTATAATACACCGGGCACCTTCTCTCCTTCACCTTCTCTCCTTCACCTTCTCTCCTTATCTCTCTCTCTCTCTCTCTCTCTCTCTCGTATTCTATTACTGCATCTTTCTAACTCGGCCATTCTGGATGTCACTAACTCGGCTTCTTCTCCGGAGCCTTTGTGCTCCACTGTCTCTCAGATTAACTCATATCGCAGCGGTGCCTGGACAGCGTGACGTGTGTGGTTGTGCTGCTGTCGTGGTCCTGCCAGATGCCTCCTGCTGCTGCTGCTGCCATCATTAGTCATTAGTCATACTTCTACTGTTATAATACACATATGACTATTGTCACACATGTATACTGCCAGATATTAATATATACTTTCAACACATTGTACCACAGTAGCCAGAACTATAACTATAATATTACTGTCATTACCGTCTGTCCTGCATCTCTCTCTCTCTCTCTCTCTCTCATTGTGTCATGTGGATTACTGTTAATTTATTATGCTGATCTGTTCTGTACGACATCTATTGCACGTCTGTCCGTCCTGGAAGAGGGATCCCTCCTCAGTTGCTCTTCCTGAGGTTTCTACCGTTTTTTCCCCGTTAAAGGGTTTTTTGGGGAGTTTTTCCTTATCCGCTGCGAGGGTCATAAGGACAGAGGGATGTCGTATGCTGTAAAGCCCTGTGAGGCAAATTGTGATTTGTGATATTGGGCTTTATAAATAAAATTGATTGATTGATTGATTGATTGATTGATTGATTGATCTCTAAATCCAGACACTCAATTGATTTATTAAAACATATTAATAGGCACTAACGGAATAACTAACAAACTGGAGTCCTGTTCTCACCTTGTACATGAAGGCTTTCCAGGGCAGGTGGGCCACAGATTTCAGCTGTTAAATTAAGCAGAATAAATCAGTAGGACGTTTGAAAGACAAAAACAGTATATCAAATTAATTTCAATGCTGCGTTGCAAACTTTCAGGCAATATCTGAACAATTTCATATTTTAGGGAGCATTTTCCCATAAGATCTGGAGCAGTTAAATGATCCCTGTGGAGTTTTAGATCTCTCGTAGCACTGTGGAGCTATTTTTCTACCAGTGCATTTACCTTAAACTTTCCCTTAGAGCTGAGAGGAGAGTTTTTATAATAATGCATTTTATCCATTACCACATTTTAAAACTGTATGACAGGTAAGACCACTCTCACATACATAATGACAGTGACAAACTGACCTTATAGTTGACAAACAGTTGAGGAAGCATGAAGAGGAAGCCGAAGGCATATACACCTGGAATAATAAAAACATGTTAAAAAATCTTTTTCTTTTTTGATTAAATAATGGAAATCAATGGCACAAAAAGGAGGTAATAACTTGTAATAATACATTAGTTTACAGTGTTTTGTCCACAGTGTTCAGAGTTTCAAAAAGCTTACCATTAACCAAACTGTTGATCAACCACGAGTACCAACTAAAACAGGGACACAGAAACAGAGAGAGATAATGACTGGTGAGACTGATGACAACAGCATAACATGATTAGTAATCAGGTTATAAAAACTGTGCACACAGACCCTTACCTCTTATATCGTAGGAATATTAGAGCATAGACAGCCCCTCCAATACACAGCGGGTAGAGGAGGTATGAGAGATACTTCATGGCCTACACAGAAACACAAGGTAGTGTAAAACCAGTTACAGCACAATCTATACTGTGCAGTAATAAAAGTACAGTATGTGTTATGGTTTATTATAGTGTACTGTAGTGTGTGTGAGTCTGTAGTGTCTCACCAGAGTATCGTACTCCTCTGTTCTCCTCTCTGATTCGTCTAATTTCCCAAACTGTTGCACAGAAAAGAAACAGAAATGAACTCTGAGCACTGTAGCATATTCCACTTAAATTTATAGCAAAGCCAATCATACACTGCTGCATGGAAACATTTGATTCCTTTATTTGCTTATCATTGTCACAAAATGTCACTGTAGCTCTGAACTTTCAGTTTCAACATTAATTCAGTAGAGAGCTGCGTTACAGCAGCAGGCAGAGAAAATGAATATTGGCTGTGCACAGGAGTTAGAGGAAATGGTGCTGATGGTGTAGAGCAACCTAGACAGACATGATTTAATTTATACTGATCTGTTAAAATAAACGGCAGATGATTGTAAAAAGATCAACCAGTTACACACACACACACACACACACACACACTTACACACACACACACACACACACACACACACACACACACCTACCAGGAACGTTGGTTTGCCTCCTTTCCAGAAAACCTGAATTTTAAAGGCCTTCTTCACCTTCCATACCTACAACAACAAAGCATTCCCAAAATGCACACCATTGCACATTAATCAACAATATTCTGATCCGTATAAACTCCACATATCATCCACAGAGTTTTTAAATTCATATACGTTTCTATTCAGCTCTGAATGGATGCAGAGGTGTGTTTTCCACTTTGTGTGCACTTACTTCAATGATAGAGCCGATGCCTGCAGGTATGAGGACAAGCAGGCTGGTCTGCTCGTCAAACAAATAGAGGAAAATCACTATGGTGCTGAAACATCTCCACAGCACTGGAAAACAGAACACAAAATGTTTTACTGCAACGTTGCTGTTGTGCATTACACTAATGTTGAATGCATTTCAGTCATTTTCTTCCAATTCTGTCCGCACCAATGTCATTGTATTTCCTACTCTAATAATCCTTAAATTAAGTTGCCTCCCAGTGCCAGAGCTGTGGATATACACAGCTCCAGTGCAGAGGAATTGTCTGGGTGAACAATTTTAAGTACAGGCTTCTTGCTTATATTGCTGCAGGTGAAATATTGCCCACCAGCATTTTGCAGATGGCTAAGATGGCTAATTCTTGCCATTACCTGACAGTAAGCATGCAAGAGCATACTTCACTCTGTTGCTGTTTTTGTTGCCAAGCATAAGGAAGCAGAACGCAGCATCTGGCCACCCAGCGGTCCAGTCAGATTCACCTGTGTTACATATTTTTCTAAAGCACTGACAGTTACATGCTGTGCTGTAATGCTCTTTTTAAATCATTTACAACAAGTTTACAGCAAGCATCTGAATCGCCAGACTTTTCCAACTTTGTCATCTGTTTTGCCTTTGTTTCTTTTCCAATAGTATGTTTTTCATGAGAACAAAGTTGCCCACCTGCTTTGCTGGACATTCCCACCATGCTTTTCTTCTGCTTCCAGAAGCTGATGTCGTTCTTGAACGCCAGGAAGTCAAAGAGGAGCTGAAAAAGCAAAAAATATAAACATATATCTGTCAAGCTACAGTCTATTGTTGCCATTCATAATGACACAGTGAAATTGGTCACTGTACACTGACAATTGCTATACTGCATTCGGTGGTTATACAACTTCAGTATTTAGGTTTGATTCAACCTTTATGAGTTGTTTTCCTGCTGATTTTGTATGCTGGATAGAAAGTTCCACGAGTCAGGAATATATCCACATGCTATTGTATCATGAAAATGTAATCCGGAGAATAGTGCAATGCTCAGAATGTTGCATTTATTTAAGCCTTACACTATTTTATTCCATTCTAGTGTAATCTCATGCGAAGACTTACATGGAAGGCAGCTACGAAGAAGGTCAGAGCCAGGAAGTACAGGTTGGTATCCACAAATATTCCCTTAATCTCATCAGCATCCTTTTCTGTGAAACCTGCATCACATCCCGGGAGACACACAAATATACATGACATTAGAGTGCAAGGTTTCTAGGCTATGTGTGTGTGTGTGTGTGTGCATGTGTTTCTGTGACAGATTAACATACCAAACTGCTGCAGAGAGAAGACAGCGTCTTGCATGTGGATCCAGAATCGGAGCCTCCCCAGAGAAATGGAATCGTAGGAGATGGTCAGAGGCAGCTCCATGGAGGTACTGTTGATCTCCTACAAGTACACACACAGAACCACACTCTGGTTCACTCTGGTAGTGCTAGTGTTTCCGTCTTCCTCTAAATAAGTTTCATAAGAAAATCTGCCACATATAAACCACCTGATATATAAAACTTACGACAAGGTCCTTGACCCGGTTGCTGAGCTCATCAACAAACAGCAGAGGTAGATAAACCATCTTCTTACCATTTTGGAATCTGAAACACAGGAAAACAAAACATCCTCTGATGCCTCTGAATCCTAATTAAAGTCTGTGCAGTTCATTATAAATGAGCTTAAAATCTGTACGTGTGTCTGTCTTACACTCTGAGGTATCTGTGGACATCGCTAGGCAAGTATTCTCTGTCAAACAGGAAGTGGTCGCTGACAATGTTGAGTGTCAGGCGAGTGCGCCAGTGGGAAACTGGGTGATCTGACATGGAGGTGGCACCACCTCCTGCAGCAGGGTTACCGTCCGGCCGTTTCTTCTGCTGGGGTTCTTCTTTCTGACCCTGTGTGATCACAAACGAAGAAATAATATTCTCAAACTCTCAATGCCTGATTAGTAAATTAACTCTTCTGTATCTATCTTCATAAGATACAGATCCTATGAATATTAATAACATTATCACAAAATAAACACCTACTACAACTAAAAATACCTAATGATATTGACAGATTCTCAAAGTGTCAAACACCTTTCACTCAAAAACATATGAACGACTCAATACCTGTGCTTTATCCTCTCCAGATATCAAAGAGATTTCCGGCGGTTTAGGGACCATGTATGTGGTGAGCTGAGCCACCAGGTGGACCTGTCGTGGATCCTGCCACGGAGTGAAGCCGGCTTGATGGACAAATATTAGTGCATATAAAGTTCCATTGTTGCGGGTCTTCTTAGGGAGGGAGACATTTACTATCCTGGAGGAAAAAGAAAGAAAGGGGAAAGAGGGTGAGAGGAAGGACAGCATTACCTTTATTGATCTACGGTGATCTGCTCTTCATGAAAAGAAGAAGTTGGAGACTGTATACCATTGTGTTTTACAGTTTGTTTCTGGCTGTGTAAATCTCGTACACCGCTGTACACTGTATGCTGCTACTAAATGGCCATCTCTTTGTATCTGCAAATTTTTGCATTGGTTGGTTTTTGTCATTTGTGGTTGTATTTGTCTGTTTGTGTTCATTGTTGCAGTGATGTTTATGCCGCCCTCGTGGCCAGGTCGCTCTTTAAAAAGCATTAAGGCTTTCGGGTTTGTTAAACTTCAGTGTCCCATCAGTCAGTTTACAGCTTTTCTATTCTATGTAAAATATAAAAAGTTACTCAGAGTCCCACCAACCTCTCGAACTTGCTGTTGACATCAAACTTCTCCTCTTTGTGGATCAAGGTATGTCCTCCCTCTGCATTGGGCCGCAGTGCAGTGTAGATACTCAACTGGATACACACAGGACGATATTACAGATATTACTTCAATCATACAATATACTACTGGCAACATGATGGATTCAAACTGAGCAGTGCAACCATCCGTCCCTGAACATCACTGACCTGTAGTTTCGGCTCCCCTGCCAAGAAGGGTGTGATACAGTTGTCACTTTTGGGTCTGTCGCAGGGCTTGGTGTACACTATCCCGTACATCACCCAGCAGGTGTGGAGCACGTACACCACAAAGACCCCCACAATCAGCGTGGTGAAGGATGTTTTCAGGAACATGATGCTAGTCTCGTTGTCTCGTTCTACCTGGGCTAGCTGAGGAGCAGGGCCATGCGTCTGCAAAGTGAGAGTCATTCATGAAGCTGATGCATGATGCTTATCCAAAAATCCATGCTAACTGTATGATATGAAAGAATGCTGCTGGGTTTCTCTCAGCTCTCCTCCTAACTCTGGCTAACTAACAACTAGTTGTCTGAGAAATTAAATTACTGGTACATCTGCATCTGCTATATAGCAGCCTCCACTCTTCTGAAATGGCTTTCCACAAGATTTTGGAGTCTGGACGTAATGCTCCAAATCAGCCACAAAAGCCTTAAAGGTAGAAAACTGATATTGGGTGATAAGGCGTGATAAAAACATGTTGAACAGGACTGAGGTCAGGGCTCTGGGCAGGCCAAGTTCTTTCAGTTGAACAGAAAAGTATATCTTTAATGATTTGGCTTTGTGCATGGGGACATTGTCATATTGAAACAGGAAATAGCCTTCCCCAACCCCAAACTGAAATTATTTATACAGTCTCGTAAAATGTTTGACACAAGGCAGTAATTATGGGGGACACATCCTCCCAAATATTCCAGTTCTAGTATTATAGTGTACTGCAGTTCAGCGTGTGGTTTGTCAGTTAATTAATTAGCCAAACATTTATCCAGTGACCAACACTGGTGTAAAGGAGCGTATTCAACCAATGTTTATGTCTTTATTACGTTATATTTTTCAGATAGCCCATGTGAAGTCTGAGTAAGGATCAATAATTTATGTTGCACAGCACGTGAAATTTATGTGGATGGAGCGAGCTTTAATATATTGCATATTCCTGTAGTGTATAGTATAACTGTACATGCTTATAATAAATACAGCTCTTTTAACCTTTTAGTGTGGAAGCAACAACCAGATACAGGGCTGGTGAAGAACATTTACCAGAACTTGCCCATCCAGTTTTGTTATACTACACTGTAGAGACAGCCTCACATCCAGATATAACAATAGATGGTGATAAGAACACAGGCCTGAAATTCTGGGGAAATCAGGTTCACATACATTTTTGATAATGTTTAGAAGTAACAGACTTACTGTGCACACTTTGAGTGTTACTGGCAAAGCTGTCTGATTTATCCACCGCTTGTTTGCCGTAGGTTACAGTAAATAGCCACCACTGCCAGTATTTGCTAGTGGTGGTAATGTACCACCATTTGATTGATTGTGAGTGGGCAGAAAGCAAACCATAGCCCTTAAATGTAGATAAAATCAGAAAGCTGTCCAGTGCATGATGTTTACTAAAATCTGCTCTCTTCAGTTCATGTTAACGGAGCGTCAGTGCTGCCAGATTTTAAGATTGTATACTTGTTCTTCCTTCATGTATTGTGTCGTAACGTTTAAATGAAAGTAAAATTCAGACGTCAACGTTAAACCTACCGGTGTTTAATGTGGCTGGCTGTCAGTGACAGGACACTCTCAGCTGGCTATCCGTCCATTCACCTCACAGACCCTGCCGGGTAGTTAGACACATCGTTTCTTTAAAACCGTGCACCTTCTTTGGCTGGAGACATCTGCTGTCTACTCCACTGGCCTCTCCAGCCAGGAAAAAGAAGACAGCTCAGCCCAAAACCTGTTAGCTGAAAGCGTGAGGTGGATCTAAATTTCCGCCGTTTGCTTCCTGGTTGATTTCTTGGACGGGATTTGGGGGGCTGGTAACGCGAGACTTCGCGTCACAGAGCCACTTGAAGAATGACGAGCATAAACTGTATTTTAAAATAACAAACAACAGTTATTTAGCCCTAATAGACAGATATTATAAATGATTCACATTCATCAAACATTAGCTGTAAACATTAAGACTTTTAACAAAGTTAAACTACATGTTTTAAGTTATGATATCAGGTCCGGTTCATGTAAGTGGTGCTTAATGGGGATGCGTTTTGAGTCGATATCAATAGCATGTATGTAGTGTATAGTGTTGCTCATGTTACATACAGTTTCATTTTTATGCAGGCTGCTTATGTGTGCACGCTTATCTTCTCCTTAAAACAGGCTGCCGTGACCCGGATTCGAACCGGGGTTGCTGCGGCCACAACGCAGAGTACTAACCACTATACGATCACGGCTGGCCATCTGTTCGGATGCTACAACGTGGATTGCCTCATGGACGGCTTCAGGTGACTGACGTTGAAACAATATAACAGCTTGTTCTAATTTCTCCCACATTATCTTAGGGCATATAACAGGTATAAAAGTCTATAGGTGATTTTTTAAAGCCTTTGCTTTCCCGCTGTTTATTAAAAACAACAACACATTTGGACTTTGTGAACCAAATTAAGTCACGTGTTTTTCTTTCTTTCTTTCTTTGCTTATAGAGCAGGGAAGTGAGATCCAATTAAGAGGTCACTTTAGACCCATTTGGAAATGCACACTTATGTTGTGTAGGAACAGACAAACTGAGAGCTGTCCACTTGTGATCAGATGTATGATGATGCCAGGTCTGAGCAGGCTCGCCCAAAATAGGCTGCCGTGACCCGGATTCGAACCGGGGTTGCTGCGGCCACAACGCAGAGTACTAACCACTATACGATCACGGCTCGCCACCTGTACTGATACTGTACCAGGAATTGGCTCATGGAGGTGTTCAGTTGCTTGATGTCAAAATGATATAATAGTTTGAGCTGATGTCTCCCACATTACCTTAGGGCACATAACAGGTATAAAACTCTAGGTGATTTTTTATACCTTTGCAGTTCTGTGGGAAGCTACTAAGAAAGCAGAGCTTTGCAAACTACCAATTACTAAACAATGAAAGACACTGAACTACAGCCACTTACAAAAACACACAATTTAACAAAATGTAAAAAAAAAAAAAAAAAAAAAACAAGGAAAGAAAGAAAATCAGTGGAAGAAGAAGAGTAGAAGAGACACATCTGTCCTCAGCATGAAGCTCACACCCCTGCAGCATTATAGGGAATTTATACCTCTGCATCAAATCGACACCATAGCTACAGTAGGGTCCTCTTTTTTTTTTTCTGCTTACAGAGCGGGGAAGTGAGATATAATCAGGTGGCCACTTTTGGAGATGCATTCTCATGCCTGGTGTGATCAGACAGCCATGGAGCTATCTCCTTGTGATCAGATGCATGATGATGCCAGATCTGAGCAGGCTGATATCAGGTCAGGTTTATGGAGGGAGGGGTGATCAATGCCTAATGCATCACAGATGAGAGTGCGTTTTGGGTCCATATCAATTACAAGTAAGTAGTAGTGTTGCTCATGTTACATGAAGTGTCATTTTTATGCAGGCTGCTTATGTGTGCACGCCTATCTCCTCCTTAAAACAGGCTGCCGTGACCCGGATTCGAACCGGGGTTGCTGCGGCCACAACGCAGAGTACTAACCACTATACGATCACGGCTGGCCATCTGCTCTGGTACTATTTCTAGGATTGGCTCGTGGAGGTGTTCAGTTGCTTGATGTTAAAACAAAATAACAACTGCTACTGATGTCTCCCACATTACCTTACAGGTCTAAAAGTCTATAGGTGAATTTTTTATGCCTTTGCTTTAAAGAAAACAATACATTTGAACTTTGTGTACCAAAGTAATTCACATTTTTCTTTTTTTTTCTTCTTCTTCTTCTTTTCTTATAGAGCAGGGAAGTGAGATACAATCAAGTGGTCACTTTAGACACATTTGGAGACGCATTCTCGTGCCAGGTGACAACAGACAGACACAGAGCTCTCCACTTGTGATCAGATGCATGATAACACCACGTCTACACAGGCTGATAATAACAGGTCAGGTGTATGTAAGTGGTGGTCAGAGCCTAAGGCATCACAGATGGAGCTGCATTTTGGGTCGATATCAAGTACAAGTAAGTAGTGTTGCTCATGTTAGATGAAGTGTCATTTTTATGCAGGCTGCTTGTCTGTGCACACCTATCTCCTCCTTAAAACAGGCTGCCGTGACCCGGATTCGAACCGGGGTTGCTGCGGCCACAACGCAGAGTACTAACCACTATACGATCACGGCTGGCCATCTGTTCGGATGTTATTTTCAAGATTGGCTCGTGAAGGTGTTCAGTTGCTTGATGTTAAAACAAAATAACAACTTGTACTGACGTCTTCCACATTACCTTAGGGCATATAACAGGTCTAAAAGTCTATAGGTGAATTTTTTATGCCTTTGCTTTAAAGAAAACAATACATTTGAACTTTGTGTACCGAAATAATTCACGTTTTCTTTTTTTTTTGTTTTTCTTTTCTTCTTTTCTTATAGAGCAGGGAAGTGAGATACAATCAAGTGGTCACTTTAGACGCATTTGGAGACGCATTCTCGTGCCAGGTGACAACAGACAGACATAGAGCTCTCCACTTGTGATCAGATGCATGATAACACCACGTCTACACAGGCTGATAATAACAGGTCAGGTGTACGTAAGTGGTGGTCAGAGCCTAATGCATCACAGATGGAGCTGCATTTTGGGTTGCTATCAATGACAAGTATGTAACAGTGTTGCTCATGTTACATGAAGTGTCATTTTTAAGCAGGCTGCTAGTGTGTGTACGTCCAACCCCTCCTTAAAACAGGCTGCCGTGACCCGGATTCGAACCGGGGTTGCTGCGGCCACAACGCAGAGTACTAACCACTATACGATCACGGCTGGCCATCTGTTCTGGTACTATTGCTAAGATTGGCTCGTGGAGGTGTTCAGTTGCTTGATGTTAAAACAAAATAACAACTTGTACTGACGTCTCCCACATTACCTTAGGGCATATAACAGGTCTAAAAGTCTATAGGTGAATTTTTTATGCCTTTGCTTTAAAGAAAACAATACATTTGAACTTTGTGTACCGAAATAATTCACGTTTTCTTTTTTTTGTTGTTTTTTTCTTCTTCTTTTCTTATAGAGCAGGGAAGTGAGATACAATCAAGTGGTCACTTTAGACACATTTGGAGACGCATTCTCGTGCCAGGTGACAACAGACAGACATAGAGCTCTCCACTTGTGATCAGATGCATGATAATACCACGTCTACACAGGCTGATAATAACAGGTCAGGTGTACGTAAGTGGTGGTCAGAGCCTAATGCATCACAGATGGAGCTGCGTTTTGGGTCGCTATCAATGACATAACAGTGTTGCTCATGTTACATGAAGTGTCATTTTTAAGCAGGCTGCTAGTGTGTGTACGTCCAACCCCTCCTTAAAACAGGCTGCCGTGACCCGGATTCGAACCGGGGTTGCTGCGGCCACAACGCAGAGTACTAACCACTATACGATCACGGCTGGCCATCTGTTCTTGTGCTGTGGTTACCACTGTCACTGCTGTCTAGATTGGCTCATGGAGGCCTTCAGTTGCTTGGGGTTTAAATAACAGGAGGGCGACTCAGTTAGCACAGTTAATTCTAAAACAGCATGCAAATACCTCTCTGAATATTTGTAAATACATAGCAATAATCATATAGGTACTTCTGACACATGATGTTTTCAAATTTGGTTTTACAAATTCTGCCTGATGAATGCATTACATAGACATGCCTTCACGAAAGAAAAGGGGGGAGTTGTTGATCGAAGGTTCAGTTACAGTAGAGAAGCTGAGGTAAAATAAAACTAAAAAATCATTCCTTTCCTTTTATAGCCCAAAACTGTTTGTAGTTTCAGTAGTTAACTACACAGAAAATGGCAAAAAACATGAAGTAATACTTGAATCTATGCAAATATGAATGTAGTTTAGCTACCAGCAAACCACTGTGAAATGTAATTAAACTAATGATTTAAATACATGTAGTTTACTACTCGCTAATGCTGCCCAAACTATTTTTCATATAATACAGCCATTCGCCTGTATTTGCCCAAATCTACAACAGCCACAGTGACATTTAATCAGTGACCTTTAGACACTGTTTGTCCCTAAATGACATCCTAACCTACTTTAATCATTCCTGTGCTGAAGAAGGTCAAGCTCACCTGTGTCTGTGAGCTCAGGCCAGGCAAATTCATTTCTACACAAGCTGAAAGGTTTACTAAACATCCCCCATTTCTTAGCAGGAATACATTCCACTCAGTCTATAAAAAAGAAAAGCATTAAAATATTGGACTCACAAACAGTATGTCCTTTTTTTTCTTTACCCCCGTAATCCTCTGATTTATTACTAAGCTTACTTAGTAGATTACTAAGTATCAGTCTCCTTGTCATCTGCTGTGATGGAAGCCAGGGTGAAGCAGTGCTTTATAAGACAAATCATCTGTCTTTTTCTGGCCCTGTTTAAAACTGGTACAAACATGTGTCCTGGGTGATCATTCAGACCACAAGTGGACAGCTCTAAGCTCTAGTGTTCCGATCACTCAGACCACATTCAGAGGAGGTCTGGCCACATTCTATTAGCAGTGTGTTGGCACATGTGTCCTGTGCCACACTAAAGGAATGCCTACTCAGCTGACGTTCGTGCTTACCTGACGCCCGACCAGATAAGAAAACTTTTGTGGGTGCAGATACACAGACACAGAGCTGAAGTACTCTGGAGCCACTCTCATCAGTTCAGCATCTGCCCGGTTAGCTCAAGCTAATACAGCAGCAGGCCCTCAGGAAGTGCGCCAGGCTTCAAAGCCAATTTGTGGCTTAAGTGGTCAAACAGTGGAATTACACCATCACATGTTGCGCTGTGGCCCAAAAAGACTTTCTCCATTTGACTTACATTACATCCCATGAAATGACTCATTTCATTTTCGGGATTCAATCCATCAGTCCAATTACATTTGAAAAGTCTGAAGAGACGTACGCTTGAATCATTTTATCTCTGTTAAAGTTAGCAGAGTGCTAAACCACAAGCCAGCTTTGCTAGTGGGAGTCTCTTGTGTGCCTGCTCCATGGGCCACACAGTGTTGAAGCAGTGTCGATAATCCAGATAATTATTTACGCAGCAGCTGAACCTTTTTGCCGTCATGCGCCACTGAGCAACTTTAATAGTAATGAACCGGGCTCCGCCTCCAATGCTGTATCCTGTTCTCTTTATGCAAACATGACTCGTAATGTTTGCCGAGTGATGTGTGGACTCTTACCAACTGTCCTCAGCATAGAGCTCACACACCTGCAGCAGTAGTTTCCTTGCAGTGCTTGTCTCATAATTAATGCCCCTCCTTAAAACAGGCTGCCGTGACCCGGATTCGAACCGGGGTTGCTGCGGCCACAACGCAGAGTACTAACCACTATACGATCACGGCTGGCCATTGAGTCTGACTAACCTAAAGAGCGTGAAGAAACCAGCCTGCTACACTGACAAGCTAAAATGTCTCTTATAATTCTCAGTGGTTCTCATTTTTAGCAAAACCAGGTTATTGAACAATAAGCCTATAGGTTTTAAAGAGTGTCCTCTAGGTCAAAATAGCTAGAGCAAAAAAAATGAGTAACTGACAAACAACATGAGGTCACAGACTGATTAAAGCAATTTGACAAACAAAGTTGCTTTTCCCATTCTTTGAGCAGTGCTTAACACATTATATTTTAAATTTTTAATGTTTTTAAATCCCTATTGTGAAAAAAGTTGCATCTATTACATGATATATTACTCTCCATACATATTTTATCAGCATCCATTGCGAGGCTACTCTCCATTAACCATGAACACAAATCAATGTGGTGGTAGTCATGAGTGTGTAATGACTCCTTCACAGTATTTCAGAAATGATTATACTATTAATCCAAGCTTATCCAGCTTTGGAGTCAAAGAGATATGCTGCACAGTTTCCAGCTTCCCACCTGGGTGTTTCCCAGCGAACACCAGAACTTGGGAAATCTTTTCCTTAAGTTATATCAATTATAAACAGCAGTATCCATTTTGAATTACATCTTCCAAGAGTTTTACAGAGGTGGTGTGTTGAACTGTGAGAATAATAACCTTGTCAATACGGGCTCATGGAGGGTTCTAGTTGCCTGCGGGTAAAATGATTTAACAGCCAACATGACTTTCTCCCACATAACCTTAGGGCATGTAACAGATATAAAAGTGCATAAGAGATTTTTTTAATGCCTTTGCCACTATACATATAAAATATTCTCAGTACTGTGAAACAGCCCAAATCTAACAGTCACAGTGACATTTAATTAGTGACATTGACACTGTTTGTCCCTAAAAGACATCCTAACCTACTGCAGTCACTCCTGAACTGACGGAGGTCAGTCTCACCTGCCTCTGTGAGCTCAGGCCAGTGGCACTGACCTCAATCTTAATAGAGTCCTTGTATCTCTCAGTTTTTTTCTTATCTCAGATGTATTACAGCCTCACTCCTTGACCCTCTGCAGCTGGCCCACGGGTTGAAGTGTACCGCTGTGTCAACACGGTCATAATTTGTTAAAGAACTCCTGTGACCTTAAAGACTCTGCCAACAAGATATTATCCGTGGAACATACATTAGCTGTGATTTCGGCACCATCATCTTAAAAGTGCTCTGTGGGCAAATTTCCCAACTGAACATCACTTCATAAATCTGCTGCTGGATATTATTAGACTTCCTGTATCAGGCGTGACCCCACCTGTCTTTGCTGTATCACTGTGAGAGATGTGCGCTCTATCCACAACTTTACTCCCTGTGCACAGGTGACACCTCATCTCTTACTTCCCATCTGTCAGATTGCTTACGTGCCTTTTGGGTGTCATCAACACCAATGAAATGGACGATAGCAGCTGAAAATACTACAGAAACTAAAGGCGAGGATGCAATTGCAAAGAAAAGTGCCATAAAAATATTTTTTTACGATTATCCTTCTAAAGGGTAACACTAACCTTGACTTGTGTGTCCTATGGTCATTTTTCTTGTTGTTTGGTTGTTTTTGCTGCCCTGCTACATTTGTCCGTTGTGTTTGATCTTTGATCATATTGGCAGCTGAACCTTTGCTGTTTTTCATGACTTGACACCAATCACTAGGTTGTGGAAAAAACAGATAAATGCATCAAAGACCATGTGGTGGAAAGTAACTTAGCACATTTACTCAAGTACTGCACTTGGGAGAGAGTTACTGCCTCAAGTGAGGGAGTTCAAGTATCTCGGGGTCTTGTTCATGAGTAAAGGTAGAATGGAGTGTGAGATGGATCGCCGGATTTGTTGTGGCTTCTGCAGTGATACGGGCGCTGTGCCAGACCGTCGTGGTGAAGAGGGAGCTGAGCCAGAAGACGCCCCAAACCTCACCTATGGTCATGAGCTCTGGGTAGTGACCAAAAGAATGAGATTGCGGATACAAGAGGCCAAAGTAAGTTCTCCTCTGTGGGGTGTTTGGGCTCAGCCTTGGAGATAGGGTGAGGAGCTCGGACGTCTGGAGGGAGCTTGGAGTAGAGCCACTGCTCCTTCATGTTGAAAGGGGTCAGTTGAGGTGGTTCGGGCATCTGATCAGGATGCTTCCTTGGTGCCTCCCGCCGGAGGTGTTTCAGGCACGTTCCACTGGTAGGAAGCCCCAGGGCAGATCCAGAACACGCTGGAGGGATTATATATCTCATCTGGCCTGGGAACGCCTTGGGGTTCCCCAGGAGGACCTGGAAAGCATTGCTGGGGAGAGGGATGTCTGGGGTGCTGTCCACCACTGTCCTTATTAAATGTCCTTAGTTTGTATCATGCAGTCTGATATTTGGTGTCTCGAAAGTTTTGAGTTTTATTTTGACATTACTGAACCTTGAACCAAAAAGAGTGCATGAATAAAAGAGATCTGCATTACAATCAATGTTCCCAAAGTAATAAAGTACTCAGTCAGTGTTCCTGAGCCTTTAGGCTGAGCAGCAAGTCAAGAACAGTGCGGAAAAGTGAAATGCAAAAAAAAGGGCATCATTTCAGATATATGGCCAAGAGAAGGGCAGAACTTTCAAACTTTCCCCTGATGTATTCCACGCCCATTCACTTGTCAGATGTGATTAAAAGGCCTCAGCCGTTCCCATACCAGTGATGTACTCGTTCCCTTCCCTCAGGAAACCTGAGTCACATACATTAGCTAAATTGCTGAATTTTTTGGTCTCCTGTGAGCCGGCGAGCAGGCGGAGATCCTCAGGCAGGTTCTTCCAACCGTCCCTCAGTCCCAGTTTGAGACTAAAGGTGACTCGACTTTTTGCTCTTAGGGCCTCCAAACTCTGAAACGCCCAGTTGGGGAATGAGCACTGGCAGATTCAGTGTCTTTTAAATCACTTCTCTTCTTACTTTTATTCATACTAAGTTGTCGGTTAATTTTAATACAGCGAGTATTTCCATTTTCTGCAACTTTATACTTCTACTCCGCTACATTTCAGAGGGAAGTATTTCACTTTTGAATCTGCTCTATTTGTTGGACTGGTGTAGGTACCTTTCAGATTAAGTTTAGATACAAACATGTGATTAGTTTACACCAGCGTTAGTTTAATTTTTATTTCATTTTACTAAGTATACAAGTTTCAGGTTGGCTTTTATTTTCTAAAGTCTAGTTTTTACTTTTATTTCAATTAACTAAAATGTTTTTTCATGTCTAATTTTAGCATTGAGTTTAGTTTAAGCTAACTATACAGGAATAAACAGCCCAATAGCATGTAAATTTTTTTAACACGAGCGACATATTGACAAGCAGCAACATCTAAATGCTACTCACATACATTGGTAATAATCATTCAATAATATAGTACATGATAAGATAACTCTGAAAGGGAATATTCTGCTGAATAATGAGTATTGTTGCTTTAGATACCTAAAGTACAATTCTGATAGTTTGTGATTTTACTGAAGTAAATGATCTGAGTAGCACAGTGTAGTAGGGGCTGACCCTGCTGAAAGGGAAATGGGAAAAAAATAAAGAAATTAATTAATAGACTTTAGCTGTTTTTAAACGTCATAGAATCAAACATTTTTTTACTTTGAGATTGAGTCTGATGTATTTCATCTATTTTTATGATCACCTTGTTGGCAGTAGTTAAACTTTCCACCACTCAGTGGCGCAACAGCTCCATCTACAAAAACACAGATGGCTTCAATTTTTTCATTAACCATTCTAAGACTGCCATCGCCTCTGTCTTCCTCAGTTTCCGTCTGTCTGTCGCTGTCCTTCCTTGATACTCTACGATGATCCATAATCACCACTCCGTGCGTCTCCATCAACATCCATCACTCTTTATGGAGTTTCGCAGTCAGGGGCGTGGAGGAGAGAAATCGAGAGTGTGAAAAAAAAACAGCCTTCTAGTCAGGGGCAGAGAGAAGGCTACTCAGCACTCTATTTCCAAATGACCTCCCAGATAGAAAGAATGTGTCCCTGTCCACACATTTTCAATTGCCAGTCTTGGTGTATTAACCCGACACCTTTTGCTCTCCTGTCGGTGGAGCCCCACTGACCTGCTCCCTTTATTTGAATAAATTGCTGTCTCATATCAACGTTCACTTTACTTTTTTCTGAACCATGCCATTGCAGTCAGATATTGAATAACATTTAGTTATTTCATCCAGATACAGGGAGTATGCTCTGCTGGGTTCTGCTCAGCTTTGTTGTCCTTGTTCTTTGCCATGTAGGCCTATGTACATCAACAAAATAGATTCAAATTCCTTGTGTGTTTGCAAATACTTGGCCACTGAAGGTGTTTATGCTTCTGAAATATGTCCACAGATGTGAGGAGGCAGGTGTCACTGTATTTAGAATTAAAGCTGCAATATGTGACATCAAATTTAAAAAACAATTTGGATACATCATAGATAAAGTATATTAATATAATGCATTGTGATTCTGTTTCTGGGAGGATGTTATGTAATTATCTGGCGGAGAGGCCAGGGCTGAGCTCAGCAGTGAGAGAGCAATCGCAGAGAACAACAAGAAACTATATAACAGTCAAGTTAAATGTTTCTATAGACATAATAACAAAAGATGCAAGTTAAAATCAGCATTGCAGTTTTTAAGGCTCCACACAGCAGCTGGGAGGTTGTAATGTGTGTGTATGTGGCACTCAGCTACAAATATCCTCCCTACATGTGCCTGACCACTGCTGCAGTTTGATTAAAGCTTAGGTGGTGGTTAGTCACAAAGGTTAGTCACAGCAGCAGGGGAGACAGACCCCGTGGATGTTGGAGAATGACTTCTTCCCTTCTCTAGTATGACGGCTGATCTGTAAGTTGAACTGTATCAGGGGTGCAGTCACACTATATCAAAGGTAAGGAAGAAATTGCTGTTTGTTGTGCTGTGTTAGTCTCACCACCAGCATACTGTAGGTGTGTAACTCAAAAATGCATCACATCAATCACAGGCAGGCTGCTCTCACTGACAAAATGGCCATATTGGTTGTAAGCAGCTTATTATGGTCATAGACTGTATAACATAATGGATGTAGCTACTGTGACATCACCCATTGGTTTGTGGATAGCCATTTAAAGAATCCAGTTTGGCATTTCAGCCTGCGCCATCTTGGTTTTTTTGGAACCCAAAGTGATCGTATTTGATTGGTGTGGAGGAAGGAGGGGTGGATCTAACGCATAGACTGTAGCAACGCTTTGCAGACAGCCTGTAACTCAAAGTGGCCATGCCTCTAATTATGTGCAGCTTTAGGCATTAATACAATGTTTAACAGATGAGTGATATAAATATTCTTCCCCCGTACAGTGGTCAAGAATGTTAGCTATCGAAATTAGCTATAGAGACCAAAATCGTTTTTTGTACCAGGCTGTAAAAAAGTTTACTTCTGGTGTAAAGCAGGACATTTTAACATCTGGGGCTTTAGGGATTGACTAGCTTGTGGAGCCACCCTCAAGTAGCCATTCAGGGAACTGCAGTTGGCACATCTGCTTTGGCTTTATTTTTCAGCTCCGGAGACCGTCACTTGAATACGACCCATACTTACATTTACTGTAAGGCAGCACCATGTAGTGGCCATAGTTATTATAGGAGCAGAGGAGGAAGTGAGGTGACGTAGTATAAAAAGCAATTAAGTCCTTGTAATGTTGTATAAAGATGGAAAAAGGTCCTAGGGTGGGTGGATGGGTCAAACAAGCACAGGACTTTCACCCAGGAGACAGGTGTTTGTCACCCATAGACATTGTTGACTTTTTAATAGCAATGTAACACAGTATGCTAGTATGTGCACCATACTACAGTAAGTATGTGGCCTATGTGACATTAGGTATGTAACATCTGTCGTATGACATACATGACATAACATTAGTAGCAAGAAGTCCGATGTGTAAGATTTAGGAGAATATGTTGGTGTGTGTAATATCATTCAGCAAGTACCGTTATGTTTTTGTTACTTTAGAATGAGCCATTTGTATTTACATAGGGCCCTCATCCACAGAGATCGCCATGTTGCACCAACGTCTTTCTACAGTGGCCCAAAACAGACAAACCAAGCACTGGCTCTAGATAGGGCCATTCGCATTTTTGCATGGACCACTGTAGTTAGCAGCCCCTGCACGATGAGCCAATATTGTTGGAAAAACACAGATTTTTATCATTAAACTGATTCATTCAGTGTTTTTACTGGTTTTAATCACCTGGTCAGTTTGTTTTGGAGAGGAAGAGATTTGATTCCTGGTAAAAAGCTCCTGAACAACGAACACTGACAGAACTGACGTTAAGTACGTGTTTAAAACTGCGACCCTTAGCACAGTAACCTTTTGCCATTTTGGGAAAGGTCATATGTGTAGTTTTGGAAGTCAGTGGAAATCAACCCATTCTGTCGTAGATATGAGAGTGTTGATCATAGCAGTCCTTTACTAATTGGTACATCATACCCATCTTCTGCTGAGATGACAGAGACACCCTCACTGCAGAACATGTGACCAAGTTGGAAATGATTGCAGAAAATGAGCATTCGTGAAACCATGTAAAAAAAAAGGGTCACATAAAACATGTGTTAAGTGTCTTTATTATATATTCAAAAGGTCAGTAATAGAATATGTTGAGGTTTCTGGCTTCATCTGGCTTTTAAAGTAATGTCTTTTGTCATTTGTCATGGATACCTTAAATAAAATCTAACCTATCCTTTGTATGTTCTCAAATACAGACTACATTTTTAATATTACTCTGTTCCACATTATGAAAATCTAAACTTTGAAGAAAACAATGCTTTCTTGCTGCTTCTTAGCCCAGGACTGCATCATCCTGTGCAGTATTTGGGGAGGTGAACTGAGCCTTCCTACACGATGCAGAGAGTCCTGCCAAGTGTACAGGCGCATTAAAGAATCTCTCTGTGACACGTACACTGTAGAGATAAGGCTGGAAATCATTGGAGTGGTCCTTTAGGCAAGACAGCTTGCATCAGTCAAGCTGTCCGGTGCCCAACATTGGAGGTTCTGGTTGTAGGCTACTGAGCAGCAGCTCTCAGCTGTGAGGGAGTGTAACTTTGTGAGTTAGACGCAGGGTGGGGTGTTGCTGAAAAAAGAGCGAGCGTGTTCACTCAACCTTTTCTGGGTCAATAACACTAAAAAAGCCACCAGTCTCCCTCCTCTCATCTCAATCAAAGCTATTGCATTAGTAATTTAGAGCGGGCGTTAAAAGGAAAATAACTTGCCTCATTTAAATGCTAATTTGTCTTGAGCTGAAGATTCAGTACAATGGCAACAGGTTGGCAGAATATGGAATATATTGTGTGAGAGCTCATAGATCAGACACAAAGACAGTTTCCTGACCACTTTTCCCCATAAAAATCTTTTATTTCTTCATGCATCTTTTGTGGCTCAGCAGTGCTGCATAAATACACAGGAACCAGTGGTCCGCACTGCTGCCGTGACTGAAAATCATTACTGATGCTTCTTTTTTCAATCACACCTTCTCTGTCAGTGGTGACAGTAACCCATGGCTTCTGTAGGCAGGCTGCAATCTGGCAGTCATACTGTACATGATTCTTTTACCATGACGCCACAGAGCGATGGTTTCTTTGCAGTCAATTTTAGGAGCATAATTACACACACATTGCGTGTAGGTGCAAACCTAGTGAGAAACAGCATTGATGAAAAGACAGTATTCTGACTCCAGACCACAAATTTTATTTCAATGAACAACCAATAGGCTTGTACATACAATAGCCACAACTTTGCACATGTATGTTAGCATGTCTTAACATAAATTATGATGCATCTGTGTGGAGATCTTCCTTGATACTATAATACATATTAGTGTTTTTTATCTTTTCTGTCTTTTCATTCAGCTTACAAGTTTTTTGGCAGCCTGGTCTCACTCCCAGAGCGTCAAAATATGCCACTTGGTTAGCGTCCCCACTGTGTAGCATCTGTGTGAGAGACAGCAGGCATTCCACCAACTCCAGTGTAAACCCATCCACGCCATTGTTAGACACTCAGAACAATGAACAGTTTTAAGAATGTAAAGTCTGCTCAGGGTGGATGGTAGGGGTGCTGGATGGGTCTGACAGACAACAGCCATGGTTGTGGCGTTTGTGCCACTCAAAGCCGGGTGTTTTTTAGTTACATCCACAATCTTTTCCTAACAATAACCTAGTAGTTTTGTTGCCCAACCCAACTGCCAACCCCTTCTTACTGCCACTTTGGGGCCATACAAAGTAGAGGATTTTTTTAGTGACACACTGCAAACACCAGACCAGGAGACTGGTGTTTGAGACCAACAAACAACATCGGCTGAGGCGTTGTTGCCACTCATGATCATGTGTTTTCTTAAGACACTCTTTTGCCTTCCCAAGCACATTTGTGCCAATCAAAGCCAAGTGTTTTTTGGTGACATCGGCAATCTGTTTCTAACTATAACCAAGTACTTTTGTTGCCTGAACCTAACTGCCAACCCCTTCTTACCATTGACCCGTTCTGCATCAAGACACAATGCAAACAGGGTCATTTTAGTAACACTGGGTGCGATGTACCTTACGGGGTGGGTGGTTAACCATTGCTCAGATTTCCTTTGGTTGCCTCCTTTCCTCTTCCCTTCTTTCCCATGTCTGCCATCCTTTTTTGTTCTTAACTTCTTTCCCTCTGTTCGGCCTTTCGTTCTTCCCACCTGCTTGCAATCTTTACGTCATCTGTCTTCCTCCAACACAAAATATTTCAGTTGATTTTTGTCCTTCCCTGTTTGTTCCTCTCTTTGCTTTCTCCTTCCTCCCATAATTCCTTCTTTCCCTCCTTCTTATCTTCCTGTATTGTTTCTTCTCTTTCATAATTATGTCCTTTTTTCCCATCCTTCATCCCTCCTCTCTTCTGCCTCCTGTTCTTCGCACCTGCCTCTCATTCTCATCGTTATCTTTCTATACACTTTCATTGATTTTTGTTCAAAACCCTGACATATCCTCATTTCTTCCTCCCCCCATCATTTCTTCCTTCTGTCCCATCTTTCATGATTCTGGTCTTCCTTCCTTCATCCTTTTCTTCTGGTGATGTTTCGCCCCTCTATTTTTCAATCCTACTTTCCTTCATCCTTCATTCCTCCCATTATTTGTTCTTTGCTTCCTCCCTTCTTCTCCTCCTTCCTTTCTTCTCATCAGCTCGCCTTTGATTTTTGCTCAAAATCCCTTTATAAACCCTTCTTTCTTTCTTTCCTTCTCTCTTTCCTCCATGTGATTAAACAATCCCCCCCCGCACACACACACACACACACACACACACACACACACACACACACACACACACACACACCGAGGATATCTGTCTAATGCTGCCACTCTCCCACAGTCTCCCACACTCTTCTTTTTAATTTCTCCCATCTCTCCCTCTTTGCCCCGCTCTCTCACCGTCTATCTGAATCTTTAACCTCTTTCAATCTGTCTCTCTGTGTCATCCTCCGTCTCTGTCACTATTTCTCTCTCTCCGTCACTCGCCATCCGCCTCGCTCCATCTCTCTCATTCTCTGTCGCTCTGCAGCCACCCTTGCTCTGTCTCTTTGTGATTGAGCGAGTTGAGAAGTTGGCTGGATACCCTTCTACTGTCCTCCAAGGTTAACCACATACACACACACATACACACGCACACACACACACACACACACACACACACACACACACTGACCTCTCTGTTTATATCATTGGCTCTCATAGACCTTTCAGCTCTTTTTTTTTATTTGACATGCTTGGCTTAATGTATGGCCAACATCTATTACAACCCAATTACCTTTTGTAAGTGAGTGTGCAGGTGTGTGTTTGCATGTTTGTGTGCATATGTGTACGTAGGTGAGGGAGAGTATGTGTGTCTTGCTCATTTAGATTGCGGACCATATGAATTTCCATTATGCAGAGTTGACAAGGAAATGGCCCAATTTTTAATTGGCGGGGATTCGCCTGTGACACAAGGTCATTGGCTAATAATATGTCAATTATGTGTTGCCCAGCTGAGAGGGAGAGAAGGGAAGTAGAAAAGAAGAGGAGAGCAGAGGATGGACATAGCCTCATTTGACTTGTCAGCTATCTATCCCAGTAGTGATCTCAGACACCACCACCCCCTCCAAGCACACACACACACACACACACACAGGGCAAAGTCACCTCCAGGCACAACAGCAGGAACTCTTCAAAGCACCAGTCAACTCTCTTTCTTGAGCTCTCCTTCCTCCCTCTATTTTGTCCACGTGCACTCTCAGGTTAAGACGGCTGTTTAATATAGGCTGCTGAGGAGATACAGCGTGATGTGGGTTTTCAATTTCATGGTTACCTGTTAATGCAGCTTCATCTATATTAACCCAGATCACTGAATCATCCTTAAAAGTACCCCAATTACATCAATATATCTTCATAAACAAAAAATATTGCATGTACTTAATGTTGTATGAACATGAAGTTCTTTACTTAACATAACATTACGGAGGTTCGGTTTAGGTAAGTAAAGTTACATAGGTTAGGTCTAGGAACATTAACATGTGATGATTCCTAAAATAACTCACTTGGTTCATTTGGTTTCACAAGGTTCACTGGTCTCCTTGGGGAAAGTCCTGTGTGTGTTTGACCCAGTCACCACTCCAACCTGCCTCCTTACATGGACTTTCGGTCTTTACACTACTTCCGTCTTTACTCTTGACAGTGCATTCGTCACATTGTCGCAGCCTTCCTGATTACGTGGGTTATACACGAGTTACTGGCTCATGATTACGTGGGTTTTACACTGATTGTGGTGCATTACTTCTCATAGGTATGCATACGAACACTGCATGAGAACAGACTGAATAAATACCTTTTTTTCATCTCTGTCTCTTTTCTGTCTTGTTCTGTTTGTTATTTCTCTAAACAGGCATTTATTTCCCCCATTTCCAATATTTATTTGTGAAAACAAGTGAATTTGGAATCTGTGCATGTACCTTTCCTCAAAACCTGGTCTTGGTCTCCTGCTTTGCTTTGTGCTTTGTGAGCAGGAACCCAAAGGACATCCTTGTTTTTACTGTTTTTGTCCAGAGGCAAAGTATCATAGTAATATCTGTTGGGTACAAGGTGACTGTAGCTGAACACCTCGACAAAAGCCTTGATCTCTGACTTCTTGTGTGTCTTCTTATCTGCTTGTGGTCACCTCAAGGTAGATGCCTTCAATGGGTGGATGGTTGTAAGGGCAGTCAGTCATGCCATCTGTGTTCTTGATGATGACACCTTTGCTTTTTCTTTCTCTCTTTATTCCATCTCTATCTCTCCACCTTTGCACCGGTAAATGTCTAGTCCACTGGCCACTGGTCTGATAGAGAGGTAATGCATCATCTGTCCACAAGAAAGATGGTCACATCCATGTCTCCATAGCCACCTTGCCTGTGTCTCCTTACAAGGAAATGTCAACATATCAGTATTAGTAGTCCAGCTGACTTTCTATATTTGATAGAAATCCAGACATGTCTTGCCTTTTTTAGCCGTAAAGTAGAGTGAAGACATGTAACAGTAGGTGGGAGCAAAACATCAATGCGGCACATTCACTGTTAGAAATAAAAGAAGAAGAAATAAATCCAGGTCGTGCCAAAAACTCTCTCCATCACACTTTTACACTTTAACTTTTCCATCAAAAAGTGAACTTCTTTCCACAAACTGTAACTGTTCACATTAGAAATATGCATTAAAAACAAACACACTCATGTTTTCTGTCTTTACTCTGTTTCCTTCCTCTTTATTTTGGTGCTGCAGCTCTTTCGCCCTGCTGAGCTTTCACTGAGATGTAACTTCAACACTTTCACAGACCGCTGGCGTCCATACTGTATCTGTGAGTGTAAAGCTTTGATTGTTTCTCTCTTCATCTCTCCTCCTACTCTCCCCTTCACTTCCTTCTCCCCCCCTTCCCCTCTCTCATCCTCAGCCCAGCTTCACGTCTTTTACTCCTCACCTTGTTTGTCTACATCTCACACTACTTTTTTCTCCTTCCTTTTTATTTTCCCTTCTCTCTCTCACCCTCTCCTCTTCTCTCCTCTCCCAATCTTTTCATCACGACATGTGTGTCAATTTGGATGAATTGGCTCTTGTTGCTGTGGTGATGCCGTAACGGGTGGATCATGGAGGGAAGGCGCGATGGAGGGCCGAAGGGACAGATGCACCGTGCGAGAGATAGCGGAGGAGAGATGGAGAGACATCTGATGTTCTCTCGCTGGGGCAGCCATGAGTGTAGTTACAATCTGTAAACACACACACACACACACACACACACACACACACATGCACAGTAGGGAAATGAACACAGGGGAAATCTGTGCCCTCTCAAACAGAGAAAATTAACACAACAGGAAATTGGTTTTTGCTTTTTGTGCATCTATGACAGTATATCCTTTGATGAATGATAAATAAATGATATGTGTAATTTATTTAGTTAGGAATAATGGATAGGATAAGGACTGAATGGGAGTGAAATAAGTAAAGAAACTTTAATTCTTAAAAGAACTGTTTGACAATTTGAGAAATTCACCTCATCGTCTTTTTGTGTCGGGAGTTAGATGAGAAGATTGACACTTTTATTTCTTCACAGTGAATATGAAGCTACAGCCAGCAGACGGTTAGCTTAGCTTAGCACAAAGACTGGAAATACAGGGAAACAACTCACCTGGTTAGGTCTGAGGGTAATAAAATCTGCCTACCAGCACCTCTAAGGTTCACTGAGTAATGTGCAGGACTATTTCTTGGATGGGGATAGTAACTTCCTGGAGACTCTGTGGTTGCCTGGCAACTGTATACTGTAGTCTACTGTATTGATTAGGCTACACAAATGAGACTTAAATTATTATTAGTGAGCTTTAGAGGCAGTAGTAGGTGGATTTTTCAACCTTTGGACAGAGCTAGGTTAGCTGCTGGCTTTAGCCATTTGCTGCCTTTAAATGGAACTTGCGAGCTTGTGGTTATGAGATAGGAGGTCGTGTACGCAAGAGACTGAATCACTGTGACATCGCACGAATCACTTCTGGGTCCGTAACTGGCAATTGATTTCAGTTGCGTAGACGTGCGAAATCAGCAAACTTGTTGTCATTTTCAGCTGTAACTGTAACATTTAAAGATATGTTTTTATTTTATGTACTTTATATTGCTTTGCTAGCGTCTTTGATAAACCAAATCTATCGACACAGAAGCTAAACAATGTACCATTGTGGACGGGGGCCACTGCAAATGTATTTTAGCCACCTAAAATGATCCATATCAGTTTACGTTAGGACTAGCTAATCGGGGCAGCAAAAGACAGGCAGCTCTGGTATACTGCGAAGTAAGATGACGGCTTTGAGATAACTGCTTCAGTTTTCCGTCAGAAAACTGATATTGATTTTCTTTAGGTGGCTAAAACCTGACCAGTTAAGGCAGCATTTGTATTTTATATTCGTGACGCAGGGGGTTTTCTACCTGGAAGTTATCGTAAACAAACAATGTGATTTGGTCGATATGCTTGGCGTTCAAGCGGTTGAGATTTGGCATCATAAATGTCAGTGTCAGCATCTAGAAGCCACATAGGCGAACAATTTAGTGAGCTAGCAAGTGGGTTATGTAACAAAGGAAAACAAGGAAGCCGCAGGGACTATCAACATTATCCTTGGACATATTGTAAAATTACGAAGAAAAAACTATTAAAATTGGAATATATTAATCTACTATCCACTGAAAAATTATTTCAGATAACGTCAGTAAAAGCGCCACAACTCATGAGCTCTGAGCTTTCCAAAAATTTGCCCTTATAAGGTTACGAATACTACAAGAGGTGGGCATTCATACAGACACAACCCCATTTGAAAGCAGCAATATACTTGGTGTACTATCATTAGAGTTGCATTTCCTAAAATGTCAAACTACTCATTTAAGCTCTAACAAACAACACAGCACACAACACACATATGTAAAAACACACACAGTTTTGTCTTTTTTTTCGTCTTTGTCTTTTCACACTCTTGCAAGACTCTGACAGACTGTTCAGGCAACCATGCCAACCGAGAGATCAAACGCCATGGCAACAAGTGGTTTCTGTGATCACCGCGGATATGGTGAGACAGCTGACCACTTTGTAGTGTCCGTTTGCATGTACTTTTGTGTGTGTGTGTGTGTGTGTGTGTGTGAGTGATTCCAACCAGGTTTGTTGTACAAGTTGTAGTTGTACAATAATCTAAGGAAAATGTGAAAGTGTATATGAATGATAGTGTTTTCTTTTGAGTGTGTTCATAGAAAGAAAAGAAAAATTATACGTATGTGTGTGTCTTCATTCTAGCGTATATAACTGTGTGTGAGTGTACGTGTGTGTGTGTTTGTGTTTTTCGTGTGTCCACATGTGTGACTGTCTGCGGCTGAGTGTCTCCCCAGGCTCTTTTCTGATAGACCACTACTGGATGTTGTGGAGATGAAAGGGATGCTGGGAACTCATCTCACGCTATGAATCCTGGGTAAGTAGCGTGTGATGTGAGTACATCCTCATCACTCAGTGAAAGAAGGCTTTCATCCCTTATCCGTTCCCTCTATCAATATCCACTCGTTCTGTCTACTCTCTTCGTCCTCGCCCCCATTTCTTTCTTCTCTTCCTCATCTTCAGTTTCTTCTTTTTTCTATTGTATATTCTTTTCTTGTCTTTTTTCTTCCCCTACTCATCTTGTCTCATTTCACCACTTCCTCCTCTCCTTTTCGCTCAAGTCTCCTCTCCTTTGCTCTGCTTTTCTCTTCACTCAACTTTTTCTAATTCCTCTTCACCAGTCCTCTCTTTTCCTTTCCTTGTCTCTCCACTCATTTCCTTTGTTTACTCTCACTCCTTTTTCATTTCAATTCAATTCCTCTGCACTCTCACCTTTCCTCTTTCCCTCTCCTCCTCTTTCTTTTCTTTAAATTTTCTATTTTCTCCTCTCCTTCTTCCAATTCCAATTTCCCTTAATCTTCTCTTATCTTTTCCTTTGGTTTCCTTTTGTCTTTTCTACCTCCATCACCTTCCTCCTTCCCACTTTCCTTTCCTCCCCTAAGTCTTCCCTCCTCTCCCTTCTTCTTTAATTTCCTTTAGTTTGCCTCTCTCCTCCTCTCCTTTCTTCTCTACTTTCGTCCCATCCTCTTCTTATAATTCCCTCTTATGAAAGTGTTACTAAATTTATTCTCTCCCCCTCTTTCTCTCCCTTTCCTTTTCTTCTCTCCTTCCTCCTTGCTTTCCTTTCCTTTTCTTTCTCCTCTCTGCTCCTTTCTCCTTTCCTTTTCTTTCCACTCCACTCTTGTACATTCTTCTCTTCTCTCCTGTGAACATAAAATGATCAAAGTGCCCATTCTGGCCATGACAGTTCAATTTTACCAGGGCGCACACACACACACACACACACACACACACACACACACACACACACACACACACTTGTACGTACTTTTCAAAGGGTGTACATGCGGTTAGAGAGCCTATATGTGTCTAGATGGCAGATTATGTATGCCTCTGCTTGAGCAAGATAGATAAGTCAAGTTTCAAATCGTAAGTCTTATGATTATTCTCATAAAAGGGAGATTTGACTTTGACCTTTTATAACCTCCAACTTTTAGATTTTATGGACAAAACCTGGATGAAAACTTACTTCATGAAATGGCCACAAAGTTACCGCCTTAATTCCCTTTTTCAGTCCACCAGCTGAAGTGCTGCTGGGCAAGACAGTTAAACCAGTGGAGCTGCTCGTGTAATAGAAGACTGGTTATAAGGCGCAAGACACAACATATGGTTTTACTCATGAAAGTCATTGATATTTTGTTAAATACAGTCTAACAGATGACCAGCTTTTCAGTTTTTCCCCAATTTTATGTTTTGGCCTAAAGTTGCCATGTGATTGATCATTTTACTCTGTCTTAATTTTAAGGTGCATCATACACATCAGCGTTAATAATGCACATGGCATTTAGGGGGCAGGCCCAGGCAGACTTCACGAGGAATCAAACTGAATTAAGTCTTCAACTATGATGCCATGATCCCTGGTTTGTTTATATTCTGTTGCCCTATGGATTTTGTTTTGGAGGTTTCTGTTTGTGTTCCTTGTTTCATGTTGTTCATTCATTCAAATTTAATCTGCTTCCTGTTTTATTTTGTAGATTCTCTCCTCATGTGCTGTGACTGGTTTTACTTCCTGTCTTTGTGTGTTCTCCGTCACACCTGTCTCGTTAGTCCCTCCCTGTTCCCAGAGTCTTCCCTTTACACCTGTTCTGTAATAGTCTTGTTTGCTCCACCCTAGTGTTCCCCTCCACACCCTTGTTGTTAGCCAATCTCCATTTCCTTCCTTTTGCCCGTGTCCACCTACTCCAGCTGTGTCTCGTTCTTGTGATTAGTTTTCTGTGTATATATACTTAGAGGCCGTTTACACATACACGGTGATTTTGATAAACGGAGACATCTTCCTTCGTTTGTGCCCTTCGTTTACACACAAATGGAGATTTCTCCTCTGAAAATGAGTCTTTCTAAAAACTCCGGCCAGAGTGGAGATTTTGGAAAACTTCGGTTGCACGTTTGCATGTAAACTGAGATAAACGGAGATAAACAGAGTTATAGGCAGCCGACGTCACAGTATGCACCGTAATTTGCGCCTGTGTCAAAAGTGCGACCTATGTTGCTATGGTGACAATGGATACATGGAAGGCTTGAGCTTCTCGTTACACTGCCACCTACAGGTTTGGCGTGCTCTTGTGTATATACACACGGGTAAGTGTAAACGAAGATCTTTTTGAAAACGGAGACGGTGAAATGTCCGTTTATGAAAATAACCGGCAATGTGTAAACGGCCTCTCATGTGTTTCCCTTTGTTCTTGGTCATTTTGTCTGTGTTCCTCCTGTGCGCATTCTGTGGTTATTCCTGTGCTCATCCCTGTTTATCGTGTTTTTCGCGATTGGTTTTCAGTTTGGTTTTTGTTCTGCTTTTGTTTGGACTTTGAGTTGCATTCCTGTACTGGATGTTTTCAATCAGCTACATTAAAGCTCACTTTTTGTTAGAAAGTCAGACTGTCTGTTGGTCTGCATTTGGGTCCTCCCTTATGTGACATATGCATTATTTATATACACCAATGCATGGTCAGTAGCCCTGTCTGTCAAACCAAGACATTCTAGGTACCCAGCAGCAGCAGTTTTAGATGCTCAGGGATGGCGTGTCAATTTACGCTTGTTACAGGCATTGTGTCTTTTCAAAATAAACTTTGATCTTTAGAGGAAATTTAGAGTTCCCACCCAGTAAATGTATACAGTCTCCAAAATAAACTTAGAATGTAGATAAAACACTTCTTTTACTTTTTACATCTACTTCCTGAGGTCTCATCAATAAAAGTTTGCAGTTAGGTTTAGAGAAAACACATTGATCTGGCTTAAAATTAGCATGTTTGTTGCTTCTGTAATGTAACTTTCAACCACAAGTGTAGCATGCTACACATACTAGCACTCTATATTGTTATTAAAATAACTTGCCTGACTTTTTTTGTTTCTGTCTACCTGAAATTTGTGAGTTTATTGACCCATCCCCCTCACTTCACTTTCCACCCACCACATGCAGACTTTCTCACTCTTTATACAACAGCAGTTGCTTGGAGTGCCAAAAAAATGCCACCTATATTGCTGCTAAAGGGTACCTCGGTATGTGATGCTGAGGGCCACTGACCAAGCTTTCAGATTTGATGAGTTGGGGAGTAAGACCCACAGTTTATCAGAACTCAGGTCACGGCTCATTTTGTCTGACCAGCAGTCCAAAAACAGAAAGATTTACAATGATATGAAAACAAAGAGAGAAGCAACAACCCTCACACTGGAGATGACCAGTAAAGGTAAAGTAAAAAGCAGCAACACCAAAGTGTGAAAATGTTCTGTTACAAGATAAAGCAATCAAAATCTTAAGTAAAAGTACCCAAGCAGAATTGGCATTAACATGTACTTAGCAAAGTATTTTATTATACTTACTTATTATGTAGAATGGCACAGATCAGAATACATTATACCCTAGGATTATACTGTAAATTAATGTTGCAGCTGGTAAAGGGTGGCCTAATACTGGATTGCTTAATACGTAATTAAACATCATGATTTATATTAATTATCTGAACCTGCAAAATTAGGTGGAATAAGAACAGTGCTTGGAATAAATGTACTTTCGTATCATTTTCTTTGTCGTATAAAATTGTTTTATGGTGGTATTTATCACATTGTGGTCATTTCCTCACTAGTTTTTGTTGAGTTCTACTCTACAACATCAAATCCACTTATGTGAATGTAACTCCTGAACCTGAAATCAATACGTGAACTGAGACACGGGCTTCAGTAAAGAGGATTCAACAGCCAGTGTGGGTTCTCTGCCATAACTGGCCATTTATTAATAACATTTAGTAAAACACTAAAAAAGAAAAGGAGAGGACAGACAGCAAAACCCACAGCCGGAAAGCCACCCACCCACTGTTGGAGCACTGGGAGTACTCTACCTATGAGAAATATAACACAAACCAAAACACACTTCAAATATAAATACCATGCTCATAAAATGTGCAGCCACAAACCATTATCGCCACCAAAAGTGAGTAAACTCCCAGCACTCCAACCACACCCGTGACTGGAGGCCACCACCAGCCACAGCACCATAAACAAAAGGAGACAGGAGGATTAAAACCCTAAACTATATAAAATCAACCCAACAGTGAACACTAAAACAGCAAGATAAATAAAACTAACACACTAAAATACTAAAACATCAGTCAGTGCGCTGCTTGTAAACAAAGAGAGCACTGTTACAAATTTGCTGAGTCAACCATTAATAATTTGTTATTTGTTGTTAAGTTGATACTTTACATACCAGCTGACAGCTTCTGACCCCACAATAAAAGCTATGGCATAACCATTATATACGAAATAAAAATAAAAATACAATACCTTGGGGTGTTTGCACCCCTACATTACCCAAACAATAAAAATACTAAAATGAATATAAAACATAATTGACCCTGAACCAACCACATGTTTGGCTAACCAGAGCCACAACTGTACAGCATAACAGTCTCAGCAACACATAGGGAGCACACAAAGCATCTTAGTCTTTGAGTATGCCTGCAGCTTGCAGCTTATGAGCCTGTTTATTAGTTTTAAGCCTGCATCTGATTGGCTAATGATCCCTACATGCATCCCCATGTCCATTAGTGCCCCCAGACATTTTTCATACGGGTGACCAGATGACACTGAAAGTCTTTGTTCTGCTAGTGTCCTTGTCACTACTGGTAGCATGAGGCGGTACCTGCAGCCAATCAGGTTGCACAGGTAGTCAGCTCCTCCAGAATGGCACATCCATACATGCGGTCGCAAGAAGGTTTGCCGTGTCTCCCAGCACAGTCTCAAGAGCATGGAGGAGATACCAGGAGACCGGCTGTTACATGAGGAGAGCTGGACAGGGCCGTAGACAGGTTCCTCCTGGTGCAGGACAATGCCCGGCCACATGTGGCCAGAGTGTATAGGCAGTTCCTGGATGATGAAGGCATTGGTGCCATTGACTCACTGGGAGCAGACATTGTCGGGAGTGCATACAGGCATGCTTGGGCCATACACACTACTTAGTTACATTATAAGTTGCTGTGATAGGCAAGTTAGATGCAAGTTAGATCAGCCTGTGATTTCAATTTCTTACTTTGATTTCCAGTGCAATTTTGAATCCAGCCCTCAGTGGGTTGATGATTTTGGTTTCCGTTGACCATTGTTACATCATTTTGTTTTCAACAAATTATACATAAGTAAAGATTTTACACTTGAAACATTTTTTCATCAAGATCTGATGTATGATTCAAGTGTGCCCAATCTGTGACGCCCCAAAATCCAGATGTCTTCTACATACATTAAGCTATATATGTACGAAATTTGGTGCTTTTATCACAAACTGAACGTCTGTCTTGATTTTGTTAGCTATGCCGCACCACTATATAGTCACCTTTCTTGGTTTGGACGGCCCTTTAATGTTACCCTGAAACCACAAATGGACTCTAAAAACTGTGACGGGAAGCTGATGAAACCAAAGTAACTTCGAAACAGAAACAGCCAGTAAGCAAGTTACACTGATAGAATTAATGTTAGCCAGCTAACCTTACCATGCTTTTGTAAGATTAACGTTACTTACTAGTAGTTGGCAGGTGGATTTTTGGACTTTGGTGTCTGAGAATAAAACCCAGAGGCCAAGGAATACTCAAACTGGACACGGAAAAGAGGACTAACTGCATGGACATGAAAGAACTGGACGTTTTACTGAAATACCAATGAAGTCCTCTGTGGCAAAAGACCTCAAATCCAGCAGGAAATTACATGACCTGATTATGATTACCTTTCCACCATGAAGGATGCCTGCTGTCTTCTTTAAATACCTGTAGGTGAGACAAACACAGCCCGAGTATTCTCTGCTGGCTCTGTGGCTTTCCTGATGGCTAAACAGCCCGCCGTGGCTGTCTGTGTGAAGGATGCTACTATGCAATATTGATGTGATTATATTGCTTGCAATGGGTAAAATGTAATGCAGCTCATTTGCCTTTGTCACAGGATGAGGTCCAGTAACTGAGTACTATGGACAGGACCTGCAGGGCTTTGCATTATGTAATAGTATTTGGAAGTCTGGTGGTTGCTTATTGGATTGGATTTCTTGCTTTACTTTTTAGTGAGTAATTATTTGGATATTTATAGACATTATGCAGCAGTTTACAGTTAACAAATTCACAGAAATAGTTGAATTTATTTTCAGAATCAAAATCTCTTGGGGTAAGGAGGGCTTAGACTTGGGGTACCCATGGGTAATGGAGATGTGGACTACATGTGCCTTTATGTTAAAGGACTTCCTCACAGTTTTCAGTAGTAGTAGTAGAATAAACCAACACTTAGACTTCTGTCTGTATCCTTTTTTTAGTTTATTATTAGTTTAACATTATGATTAAATGTTACGGACCTGCTTTGCACTACCACTTGTGTCAAAGTTACTTTAAATGCATGTATTGTGAGGTTAATTAGATCATGACAAGCCCACCGGGGACAAGGAAGTATTTTTGTGGAAGTTGAGTCGGGCTGCTCTGGGTCAAACTCCAGGCGAAAGCTGCTTTTATCTCCTGGTCTGTCAGTTAAAAAGATGATGCTTTCTTCTATTTTATATTTTCCAGTGCCTTACCGCTCTGCCTGCTCATGTCCCTTTCATCCTCCAAATCCAAAAACAGTAAAGCACATCCACGTGTACCTTATGTGTCTTGCAGGCTTTGCACACTTATTCAGTGTCCTTCCAATAGATATCTAACACACTCTGTTGGTATTAATATGCATGACCAGCTACACTCCAGCTCTTTAAACTCAGCAAGCACACACATATTTCTTAAGGAAATGCGGCTTCTCCAGGTTGTGTTTTCCTTTCCTCCTCCTCTCCTGTGCCTGCACTCACTTGTCTCCCTTTCTCCATCGTTCTCTTACCCTGCCATCCTTGTCTTCCTCCTCTGTTCCTCTGCGTCACTCTCTCAATACTGATATATGATGCAATGACACAAAACGTGACAGTCAACTTTTTTCCTCTTACTCTATCCCCCTCAGACCTGTCTCTCCCATCCCTCGTTTCTTCTCTCCTCTTTATATTCTTTAATTCTCTTTCTTTACTACCTCTTTTTCCCCCTCTCCTTGTCTTTTAGCTCTCTCTGTTGTCTGTCTCCCCCCCTCCTCCCTCTTTGCCCTTCTCCCCTCATTTCTCTTCTTCTTGCTCCTCCCTTCCCTCTCTAGAGTCCTCTTCTTTCCGTCTGTTTCATTAACAAGATTTATCTTCTCTAGCAATAACAGCACACACACACATACAGGCGCGCGCATACACACACACACGCTGCTGTATACCAGTCACACCTCCCGGCGTTGCAGTACCACTTTTTAACCAGTCAGGGTCACTGTGGTACTGTGACGAAAACGGCAAGGTTGGGGGGGAGGAAGAGCGAGTGAGACCAATTGGAAGAAGTGTGTGTGCGGCTGTGTGTGTGTGTGTGTGTGTGTGTGTGTGTGTGTGGGAATATGCTAAATGCATATATGTGAATGTATGTATGTATGTATGTATGTATGTATGAGTGTGTGTTTTCATTCAGGCTGACACCTCCTGAGCAGTCAATTAGTTGGTTGATATGCTCTTGTCGAACTATGTTCTCAATGGTCTGTGATCGCTAGTGTTACTTTCATGAAGTCATGTGCCCAGCAAAGACTTTTCCCCAGCAAAAAAAAACCAGGTGCTCTTTTGAAACCGTTAAGCTGGGAGTGGCTGAGCGCCTATGAGACACAGCGTTGTTTCAGCTGAGACCAAGCCACAAGGAACAGCACCATGGCTTTGAAGCCAATTTTACACAGCGTCCAAACTTGAAATTATAATATCCAGATCTGTCATGTCATGCCATGGGACCAGAAAAAGACTTTTTCTGATAGACTTACAATGTGAAAGAGACGTCTGTAAATCAGTGAATACATTTTTTAAGTGTCACAACCCCAGCTTTCATGTTTTATCTGAACTGATTCGTTCATTTCTCAGTTAAGTTGAGCTCAGCAGCGAACGTGCAGGCCGGGAGTGGAACTGCTGATTTGGTCCGTGCGAACGATGAATTACTCGCGAGTTGCGAGGCAGCCAGGGTGCAGGGAGGGACTGCCTCGATCGGTGAACGAATCACTTGGTGAACGAATCACTCGGTGAATGACGTGACTCCGATCCCTGAGTGATTCAAATAATTTCTTCTCAGCGATACACTTAGGGACCGTTTTCTCCAAGCTAACAGCTAATGTAGCCAGGAGTCAAGCCACATGAACACAATCACACACCTCCCCATTGTTTTAACAGACTTAGTTTCCAGATAAACAAACTTAAAACGTTAGGCTAGCCGGTAATGAGATTCACCAGTGCAGGGTAGACACAGCAGCAGCTCAGTCGTGTATCAGTTCAGTGAGTCAGACTACGCAGTACACAGTCAGGGCTCCTCCCGCCAAGCACTGAACGATTCAGTGAACAAATCTTTTGAACGAATCTTTTTAATGAACTGATTCCAGTGATTCAGTAACATCCAAAGAACTGCTTTGCCCATCACTACAGTCCACTAACAGTTCGAAAGTCTAGAGGGGCACACGATTAAACCATTTTTATTCCCATTCAAGATAGGGCAAGGCTTAACTGGAAGTCAGCTGCCACAGCTTTCCAGTGCGCTTGCCCTGTGTGCCCCATGATGTGGAAGATCCAGGTAATTTCATACAGTGGAAAAAAATAAGTTTTTTGGCTTCATGCTCCACTGAGCAACTTTCATAGGAATGAATAGGCCCGCTTCTAATGTTGTATCCAGTTCTCTTTATACATCCATGGCTGAGAAGCTTTGGTTGTGTCTGGTTGCTATGATACGGAATATCTGCGAAGTCAAAAAATGTGGGTGCAAGGTAATCTAAAGTTCTGACATTAGCTCTGGTTAAAGGGAAGGCTGAAGCATGTAGGGAGAGAGGACAGACATGCTGGTCTGTGTGGTCAGCAGTATTGTGTTTTTCCAAATGTTGAACATTTTTCAGCTCTCTGTGACGAGACAAAAATCCACCAACTATGCAGCAGTCAGTGCAGAATAGATGCTCAGTGTGTTGTCACACTGTTGGCCTTTGTAGTGTAGTGTAAATACAACACAACACATAAGTACTGCTGAGAAAAAAAAACCCTTTGGTAGACACATATCTAACAAGTAGAGTGCACTCAGTGCACTGTGGCCGATCAATCTAGAGACAATGTGCAGATTTTTTCCCTCACTGACCAATCGATTGGTTGCAGAATAGGTAGAATTCCAGCTTTTCTTTGGTTTGCTACAGCCCTAGTTTCCATGACACTGCCAGACTGCGAACTGGCATCAGGTTCCATCTAGATGCAATCACACTAACATAATTTGAAATGAACATCATCCACACCAAATAAATGGCATTCTGCTGGTAACCTCTTCCTTTATTTTCCAATTCATTTATGTTTGAATCCATAATACACACTCATACTGCCTTAATGCCTTCCTGAAGGCCACAGCTCAGTCTGTGTGTGTGTGTTTGTGTTTGTGTGTAGATGAAAACCATCAAGGTCCCCGCTTTTCTCGTTGCGTGCAAGTACTTTAGATTCAGAAACAACAGGCTTTATGACTGCAAATATTTGCACAGTTAGATGAGCTGGATGAGGAGTTAATGGAGGCACTTTTCAGAAGTTCAACATTTATTTGTCTCTCGGTCTGTTAGCCCAGAAGACTACGATCTCCGATATCATAATCCCTCTAAAGTAATGGGCCTCGCTGCTGACAGAGCCTGATTGATGCCAGTTTCCCCTCCATGCGGAGCTAGCTAGCTAGTTGACATTGACGGAGTGACTGACAGAGAGGTTGACAGAGTGACAAAAGCAGAGTGACTGGCGTTCATCATCGCAACGTTTCTGACTGACACAAAGACTTGGTGAGAATCATGAGGATCAGTGGATGCTTTTTTAAATATATCATTTCCCCCCCAAAGTAACAAGGGAAAAGTATTATTTTATTATTTTACTAACTTTGAACTACATAAAAGCCTGTCTATTGACAAGGTTGAAATAGGAAACTGTAGTGTATGAACTGTGGGAACCCCCCCTCCCCGAAAACACCTTTTCTCTACATTTCCTCTTCTCTTTTTCTGCAACTAAAAAGTATGGGATTATGTACTAAGCCTCTTTACAATGAGTATAACATCAATATTGTACAATTTTGGACATTTTTTCTGTTCAATATTACAAAAACGAAAAAACAGAAACAAAAAAACAAACAAAAACCCCACATATTTTCTCCTGTACCCCACTTCCCCCTTTCTTACTACTGTGACAGATTAACAGAACACCTTACTGCTTAAAAAAAAAAAAAGAAAAAAGATTATTTCCTTTTTACTCATACAAACTGTGAGCTATTTTCAAACCAGCATGAGCACACTTCCTGCTGCGTGCATCACGCAGTGGTAGACTGACAGATGGCTCGTCAGCACTGAACACACTGTGATCACAGCAGAGTTTGGCTATAGATATGGACAACATGTATATAAATAACATGTTGCATTTCACTTCGGGTTTTCAGTCTCAGTCTCGGCTGTTTATTTTATTTTTTTGTGAAAGAGATTCATTCATAGCTACGTGTTTAGACTGCGGTGGGTGTACACTGTTTTACCATGCACTGGTAAATCGTTTTTGTTTATTTTTTGCTTCAGTATGTAAAATGCGTAATACGCTTAGTGAGGTGGATATTTATCACACGTTTGATTGCCTTCTGTCCTGTATTTTCTGGTTGGATTAACTGTAAATCCTGCACATATTATATTAATGATTCACAGATTTAGGATTAGTTATTTAGTATTTAGACCAGGGATGTCAAACTCATTTTAGTTCATGGGCCACATACATCTCAATGAAACCTTTGCTGAGCCCCGCACCTTTGTGAGGGGCCATCAAGCTGTTGAAGCTTGCATGGAGCCCACACTGTCAACATGCAATCCCTGAAGAAATATTATAAATAATAAAAAAGAAAAATCAATTTTAGAGAGAAGCAGACAGAAGAGTTGAAGGATAGCCTCTATCCAGGATGATATACTCATATATATACCACATCACCTGGAGATCGAAACAGAAGACAGTGACAGTGAAGGTAAACTGCCAATTTTCAACCAGCTATTTGCCATCGCAGTGTGTGCACTTTGGACATGTTTGGCTTGCCCCCTGTGCCACCAGTGTGTGAACACTGGTTGGTTTATCATGCTCTTTAGCTCGGCTCCCCATAAGCTTCACTGTCATTATGCAGTACTTTCTGTCACCAGGCACAATCCTGGAAGAAAAATTAAGGATACAGTTGGCGGGCTAGCATGCTAATGTTAGGCGTGCTACGGCTAGCTTACGAACTCTAGCAGCCAGAAACAAACATATATGACTCACTGTCCCTCTGACAATACAAAGAAATAACACATTTTCTTGTAGCGGCCTTTCTAAAATGAGCAGGAATTAAAAATGTGACTGTATTCTGTTATGATCAAGGAGTTAATACTGAGCAGAGCACCCTAGCTGGCAAACTGTTAGCTCACCTTTGCAAGTTAATGTGAGCTTATTTCCATGGTGGCACAATACTAATAATTAATCTTAAAAGCAAATATATATTTTAATGTCCGTAGTAGCAGACTAGTGTAAACTAAAGTAAAACTTTCAGGTTGGATTTCATCTTGTAATTTTTGCCTCTTTGCACACTTGTTTTGTACATATATATTTTGCAGGGCACTGGCAGCAGGGGTCTTTTTGATGACATCATAAACATTGACTGGCTGAGGCAGTTGTTGTCCCAGGGCTATCACACAAAATGTTGTTCTCAGGACAACAACCACTCGGTAAAATCAATCATCTGCACACACTGACTTGACACATAGCTGGTTGAAAATCAGCAAAGTCTACCTGTCTCCCTCCACTGTTCCTGTAGTGTAGGTCTTTATTCAGTGTTACAATCATTAAAAAAGCAAAAACAGTCTGTGTGTACATTCAGGAAACCCTCAGTAGCTAGCTAACCCGACACTTTTTCGGGTTTGATTTTGGTTTTAGAACAGGGAAGAAACGATTATCTCCTTCTAACCACTCCAGGTAACAAGTATCACTATTACACATGCCCCCAGCACATAGTTTAACCATGGCATCCATGGAATTCACTTGCAATACCAAAACAGTCTATTTTTGGAACCCTAGTTTGGGTATATCAACATCTTTTAACACTTTTTCTTTTAAATCAACAAGCTCAATGCATCAATGTTACATTAGAAAAGTTACTTGATTTAGATTAAGTCTGCCCTGGACAGCACTTTAAAAGTATTAAGCTTTGATACCCAGCCCTTATTCTGACCAGCACTGCACACACACACACACACACACACACACACACACACACACACACACACAAACAGGGAGCAAGACTGACAGTCACACACATTCATATTTGTACGGTGGAAAAGCAGAGATAATGACAAGCTCTAAAGAGGCGTGTAAATGTTATTTGAGTTTGCTTCGTGTGTGTTCTTATTTTATGTGTGTGTGCCCAGATGTGTGTGTTTGTGTTTATGTATTTGTGTGTTTCTTAAGTGTTTGTGATTGTGTGTTTGTGAGTGTGCAATGATGTGTGTCGTGTACTCAAGCCAGGAGTGTATTGTTGTCACCCCAGGCCCTCTAACATCATTTATACGGTTTCCACACTAACGCACCCAAACACACGTGCATATATATACACACACACACACACACACACACACAGCTGTAGCAGGTGTCTACCTTGTCGAGAGAGCAAAGCAAGAAGAGTGCCTCTGTGGATCTGTCCGCATGTTTGTGTGAGCGGTGTGTGTGCGGTTGTGCACAAGCACAGGTGTGTGTCGGTTGATAAAGTTTATCAGCTCAGGGCACGTTGCTGTCGGCAACCAGTGTTGTGAAGGGAAAAGGCCACGTAGACAAAGTGTGTTTATGTGTGTGTGAGCTTGTGTGTGTGTGTGTGTGTGTGTCTTTTGGGAGGAGGATGGCAAACATAAGCACTGCTGATGACCCTCTCCTCATCTCAGACACACACACACACACACACACGGAAGAAGATTTAAATCCATTTTGAAGAGGAAAAGCTATCAGCATATTTATAAGTTGATATTTCAAAAACTCCAATGACTGCAGCGCCCGAAACATTACTTTTTTGTAAGTGAAGGCATTGAAATAGATCTCCACGAAGAGGCTGAGCTGAGCAATTCACACACACACACACACAAACAGGATACACACTAATACACACACTGCTCCTAGATTCCCCTCTAAGACACTGTTTCAGGATGTCGGCAAACCAAATCCAAACATCTTGTCTTTTAACTCTGTGGCTGATATTTGATAGTCTGCCCTGTGACAAGACTCTAACAACAGTTTACTCAGATAGTCCACTGTTGAAAGGTAACTGACAGTCACTTTCAGTCCTAACCTCAGCCCTAAAATTAATATAAAAAGGCCTGTCGTGTTAGCTTGCCCATTGTGTTTACATGCGTGTTTGTTTGTTTACAAAACGATGTCACCAACATTATAGCCAACATGATGCCAGAATAAACAGCAGGGTTTCCCAAACTTTTTAAGACTTGGGTGCAGCAATGTTCCCTTTTCTTCCTCTCCACCTTTGCCCACTTGCACAAGTCCAAAGAAAAATAAAACAACACTTCAAAGATGACAGAGCGTATCTTACTGGTCGCCCACAGCTGCACTTGCAGTGGAAGAGGTGTAGTCTTGATAGTTGTTAGCTTGCCAACCTCTGGCAATAGGCCAAAAACTTCTACTCTCCAAAAAACATCATCCTCCATTTCGTAAATCCACCAGCAAACCCCCTGGCTCCAAGCCCGTCCATGCCCATTATGGTGGTAACTGTGGTGTTCCTGGATCTTCAGTAAGCTTGTCTGTTAGTCGCAAGAGGCATCACTTGGTTTTCGTTGGCGAAATGTTGTATTAAGTCTCAAACTGAGTAAGTTTGGGCTGCTCCTATAAGGGTTCATTCGTTTCCCGTAACTGCTTATCCTGTTGGGGGTCATGGGGGTGATGGAGCCTATCCCAGCTGACATTGGGTGAGAGGCAGGGTACACTCTGGACAGGTCGCCAGACTACCACAGGGCTGACACATAGAGACAGACAACCATTCACATTCACATTCACACCTACGGACAATTTAGAGTCACCAGTTAATCTGCATGTCTTTAGACCACACTGGGAACCAGGAACCCTCTTACTATGAGGTAACACTGCATCACCATGCCACCGAGAAACACACAAGAGACACTAATATCATCTATCGCAATTAATTTTGGGACAATATGTCATCTGACAAAAGCAGTGATCACGACAGGCCAACAGACAGTCACAACACACAGACTTCTGCCAAATAACCCTATTGGTTTTTACTGCTAGGCGATAGTTACTTAGTATTATTAGTAGGATGAATATCACAGTTGGCCTATGTGAACAAAGTATGACCCCAGCATTTGACTTGGCACTTTGGCTTTAGTAGCCTGATGGGCAAGGAAATCCACAGTGGTTAGACCTTTGGACATGCTTTTAAAATATGTGGAGAATGTGAGTGAGCGACACTCTGCCCTCCCAACTGCTACTGAAGTGCCTGTGGGCCAGGCACTTGACCTTCAAGTGCGCCAGTTGCTCAGCGGCTAAAAAAGCATGACTACACTGGGCAGCTCCCAGCTGACTGAGAGTCGCAGTAAACCTCCGTAAGTGCTCATTTACTGAAAAAAAAGGATGTTTTTTTTTGTCAACAGGCTTGGTTTGTGTAGATATACACAGCATGCTTTGACCAGTCTAGTTAAATATTTATACCCTTTCTCTGCACAATCAAACCCAATAGCCTACTGTCTGTCATAAAAAATGGGATTTCTGTTCAGAACTGTGTGTCTGTGCAGTCATCTGAATGGCTTAAACCAGCGGTTCTCAACCTTTTTCATGTCAAGAACCCCTAAATTGAAACACATTAGGTCACGGACCCCCATTTAATGAGATTTTGCTTCAGGGACCTCCATCTGAAAAGATTTTGGTTGCGTATGATTAAGACCAGAGTTTTATCTTGGACATAATCATGAACATTCTGTATTAACCATGCACCCCTGAAATCTTACACCAAGTACCTCAGATCAGACACCGTGCAAACATACTTATAACCAGACTTACTATATTAATCATCAAATCTGGTAACCTGTGTTTGTCACTGAATATGTTTTATGTATTGGATCGAGGCTTTATTGAGAACGTGTAAGTGGACAAAAATATTTTCTTTGAGCACAATGCAGGTAATGGTGATGTTTTGAGACTTAACACATTTCACAGTTTTCAAAACAGCAACAGTGGGTTGGCGGGAGTTTTTAGAGATTTGAGGGAGGCTGAGCTCACACCTCTAATCACTTTCAAACCCTGTTGTACCTGATAGCTTATCCCTCTCTCAGGTTTGCCAACCCACACTTCTGTCTGGCACTGTTTTATCAGCAATACACCTTCTATCATTCCTTTACTCAGCCTTGTACATATCCATTCATCTGGTCATATTCTTGGTTAGACTTGGGTGCTATCAAGGTATAATAGTGGATATTTATAAATCCTGACAGTATCATTATCTGTACTGTCAAAAATAGAGACACTCGTTTTTCTTTCAAACCGATATGGAGATGCTGTATTAAGGTTATGTAGTGTACATCACAAGCCACCAGAGGTCAGTATGCACAGGTGGAACAGGCACTTGAGCTGAGAAAAATGGTGGCTGCAAGTGGTGGGAATAACATTAATGGGCTAGTAAAAAGCGGCCAACAAGAGAGACAAAGCGTGGAATATCAGCGATAGAGCCAGAATATTTTCACATCTGACATCTAAATTAAGAGTTTATTTCATCCATACCACAGTTGGTGATTGCTGGAACAATGAAAGGATTAACCAAGATGGCTAAATGGGTTTTATTTTGTGTCCATTGAGTTTGAATTAAGTGTGATTTACAATGAGGTAGCAAGGCGATTAAGCTCATCCTAGTTCACGTGAAAGTTAAATTCAGAAGGTGTATGGTCGCATTTTTTGTTTGATTGTTTGTTTAATAAGGAAAATATGTGAAAGAATATTTCCTTTTTTGAGTTTATGGAACATAGAACACAAACTTACCACTTGTACATCTACATACATTCATTGTTTTTTCTCCCTCCTTTCAGTCAGCTCTTTGCATCCCTCTCCAATCTCACCCTTCTTCAAGTAACATCTGGGGCTCAGAGTAGGTTTGGTTGACACAATGCCTGACAGTTGGATCCCTTGAGTCTCCTGACGAGTGATGGTAGATAAGAGCACTATTAGTCTTGAGACAGCAATAGAAAAACCCCACGTATGGAAGTCCCAAGAGGACAAATTACTAGTAAATAAGTGTCAGTCTGTAAATACAACATTTACATGAACATATGCAATTCCTTAGATATTATGAAAGCATATTATGGATGTTGAATATCCAATAGAGAAGAGATTCCTCAGTGTTGCAGTAAAAAGGATGCTGTTAGGCAGCCGACCAGGAAGTGTCACGTGCCTGAGCATCCTTGAACGCACCATGAAGGACGGTTGATAAACAGTCTCTGCTCTCAGCTGCAGTGCCATGCAACGATAATGTACGTTTGATAAAAAATAAGGCTGATTAAATGTCCCAGTGATGGATTACCCATCTAAAGCAAGTTTCAAGTATCTGTAGATTCATCTGCATAGCACACCATACTGAGTGTTTTGTCTTTTTAAGTTAGTCAGACAGAGACAAAATCAGGAAAATGAAACAGACACACTGTCTTTGAAAAGCTGAGTTTTGACATGGCTCATGATGTTTATCACATATGATCCAGTCTGTGTGTCTCCACTGTCTAACATAGGGGACGCAACTTCAAAATAATCCCCAAAATGAGTGTGTGCACTAGATGGCACTGTTGCCATATCCCAGCTCACACACACAGCCACACACATACACACACAAACAAGCACAGATTGGCAAACACAACGCTACCTAAGGCTCAAGAGATGGAGAGGCGCTTTCTGTCTGTCTTTCTGTCTGTCTTCCTCCCTCTCTGTCTCTGTCTCTCTCTCTTTGACACACATAAATACACCCTTTTTCTCCGCCGGCTGTTTTCTCTCTCCCTCTTCCACACACACTTACATTACCTCTGTCTATTCATCTGCTGTAATGTATCGTTATTACAAAAACAGACACCCCATAATACTAAAACCCATTGTTACAGCAGCCAAGTGATGGAAAATCAGAAAGATTTACAGTAGGCATGCAGCATTGTGTGATTCATGAAATTACAAAACGGTGTAGCATGTAATCCAAAGCTGCTGCAGTAGAGACAGACAGGCTGCAAAACCCTGCCTCACACTCACAAACTTGCATGTTACTGCAGTCGTCTACTGTCAGCTGGAATAGGGTTTTTTTTGGGAGAAGTGCTTTGCTGAAGAGCACTTGGGGAGAGTGGATTACCTCTCAGTCACCACTCCCACAGATTATTCAGCCTGCGGGGATCTAAAGTGTCGTCTGCCTGGTCACCAAATCACTTCTCTTCTTTTTGAGGAGGCCGCCACCCCGAAAGATCAAATATGAACAGCGGTGTAGTCATCTTCACTGTCACAGTGTGCACTTCATCCAATCTCAGTGAAGTGAGATGAGAGTTTGAACCACCGCCCCCAAAATTCAGTTAACGGCAAGAAAACAAGATCATCTCTACCTGGTTATCAAAACAGACACACATACAGAGAGAAGTGTGAGATGGTTCTTGCCAGGAAGATGACAGCATCAGCTGTTTGTGTAAACGCTTTAAATAACCTATGTTTACACTTCTCTGTCAAGTGACTTCCTGTAGTCATGCTGCTAATGACTCTCCTCTCTCAGAGGTAAAGATGTAAGTACAGTGATGGTGTTATAGCACCTTGATACATTCCAGAGAGGTTATTATGTGGGTGAATTTATGAGTGCAAAGTGTCCAATGTGGAAACTAAAGACTGCGGTTTGCATCCTGTTTCTGTCCAAGCACTAATAAGAGGTGCCATATCAGAAGCCAATCATATGAGTTGTTTTTAAAGTCACTGAGCAGCAATACAAACTACAAGGGATGTCAGGATTCTTGAAATCCATGTTTCAATTTGACTTCGCACTGAAGGCTATGCCATTGTTGGACTATGGAGTCTTTGCAAAGGTCAATGGATCATAGGTTTTATACCCTTACAACTCGGGCTGCAACTTACAATTGTTTTTGTTGTCAATTAATCTGTCAGTTATTTTCTGGATTAATCAATTAGTTGTCCATAAAATGTCAGAAAATGGTGAAAAATGTCGATCAGTGCAAAGCCCAAGATGACATCCTCAAAAAAAAATATTCCATTTGCTGTCAAAAAGGAGTTAAGAAACTAGAGAAAAATACATTTAAGAAGCTGGAATCAGATATTTTTGACTTTTTCTTTTCTTAAACAATTCAACTCAAAATGATTAATTAGTTGTCGATTATTTTGATAGCTGACAGCTAGCAATTAGCCTAATTGATTAATCGGCAAAGCTCCACTGACAACTCTGAGTTACATTTTCAAATTCCTCCTTAAAAAGAAACTACATTAAGCATGATAACCACCATGTTTTTTGGGGGAAAGTCATCAAACTAAGGCCATATGGTCACATTTAACTTTATTTAAAATGTATTAAAGAACATTAACTTATTTCAGCAGTCAATTAGGTCGCCGATCCTGGTTTTAATTTGATGATCCAAATAGACAGCTCGTTTTGATTGATTTTCATTTTTATAATTAAAATTATGACACCTCTGCAAGTTACAGCCTCCAAAAATGCCCGGAAAGTTGAATCAAAGCTTCTCTAAAATAGGTTCAGCAGAAACTGCGTATTATAACCTTCATGAAAGTAAGATTTATTTCAGGGCTGTTGTATTAGACTACATTACTTTTAGCTAGGTCTATCTACTAAACAGTATATATAACTGAAGAGGACACCCCAATGACAGTGAATTTTAAGTTAGTAAAACGTTTAATCAGGATTTGCAGACAGGTCACCATTCATCATCAACGTTTCAAGTTTGACCTCTGTTCATCATCAGTGAGCCGCTAAGGAGTGCCAGGCACACACCTCTGAAACACAACAACAAAACAAATTTGCTGTTTTGTGGAGCTGACAGTTAAAACGCTTGCTAAGTTGCTTGCCAAGAAACTTAATATTGCACCGGGTCAATAAAGGCAAACGAGTAAATCACAAACTTATGAACACACTCAACCAAAGTTTCCAAATCGACCAGAAAACAGTTTGCTCTGCATGAAGGCCTTTAAGTGAAGTAGGAGGTGAGGACAGTCTGACTGACTGCTCACGGTGCAGGACACAAAGTGGCTGCGAAGTTTGGCCACAGACACCGAGCTGTGACAGTTCAGCCATCACATCCGATTTAACAAAGGTTGCTGGTTGACTCCTCACAGCGACAGTAGCCAATACTGCTGCTGCTGCTGCTGACGGTGCTCCCTCAGGAAGTGTACCTAACTGCCATACATCCCGTACAACCACAATCCTGTTTAAAGGACAGGTATTAAAACCAGCTGGCCCTATACGAAATGTTTTGACAGATATGACTGGGCTCAAGTTGCATGGAAGTCCCATAGAAGTACACAAAACCAATGGCAGAAGTGTTGCACTATACTTTTACTTTACTTGGGTAGTTTCTTTTTGTTCTTCTTCATACTTCACTTCATTTAAAAGCGAAATATTGTGCTTTTAACTCCACTACACTTATTTGATAATTGCCTCAGTTACTAGCTACTTAATATATAAACTCATCCAAGGGTTTTTCACATGTAATTATTTCCAGATATATCTCGTCTTGTGATCAGTTAAGTTGGTAGATGATGAACTGATGAATAACTCACCACAACATTTTCTCTTTTTCTCTAACAGCTAATGTAAAAATGTATCAATTTGATATGGTATTTATAATTATAATAAACTTGGCAAGGTGCCCCCCTCTGCTATAAAACACTACAGGAAGCCTTGAATTTGAATTAGCTCTGTCTGAACCATGTACATTTCATCACTACTTACACAGTAATGCATCAGTAATAATCCAACAATCCGATGTGGTGGCTGTGGCTCAGAGCAGGTTGTCCACTAATTGGAAGATGTTTCGATCCCTGGCTCCTCCACTCCTCATGTTTAAGTGTCCTTGGGCAAGATACTGAACCCCACATTGTGTGTGAGTGTGTGTGAATGATTAACTGATGAGCAGGTGGCATCGTGTATGGTAACCTCGGCCACTAGTGAATGAATGTGTGTGAATGTGACATGTAGTGTAAAGCTAAAGATTAAAAAGACACTCTATAAATGCATGTCCATTTACCATTTTACCATAATGTAATAATACAGTAATTTTATAACACTGACCGTGGCCTTTCTGTTACCAGTGCATATTTTTATTTTGGGAAGGCAGTAGCTAGTTCCTTGGGAACTTAGCTTGGGAACCAAAAGAGTATCCGGTTCATGTCCCTAGAGTCCAGACCAAGTACGGTCAGATTGGAGAAGTGGCAGTTTGTGCTCCTGGACACTGTTGAGGTGCCCTTTAACAAGGCTCCAAACCCCCAACTGCTTGGGATGCCTGCCTGTGGGCAGCCCCCTCGCTCTGACATCAATCCATTAATGCATGTGTATAGGTCCTGTGTAGAGCTATCCATCCATCCATTTTCATAACTGCTTATCTTCTTGAGGGTTGTGGGGATGCTGGAGTCTATCCCAGCTGACACTGGGCGAGAGGCAGGGTACACCCTGGACAGGTCACCAGACTATCACAGGGCTGACACATAGAGACAGACAGCTATTCACACTCACAATCACACCTACGGACAATTAGAGTCACCAATCAACCTGCATGTCTTTGGACTGTGGGAGGAAGCCGGAGTACCCAGAGAAAACCCACACTGAGGCAGGGAGAACATGCAAACTCTCTCCTGGGATCAAACCAGGAACCCTCTTGCTGAGTGTAGAGCTACGTAATGTCAAAAAAAAAGTATGATTCCAGTACTCTTAAAATAATACTGATACCAGTAAGTACTTCATTCGATACCCATGATGTGAATGGTGTGGCGTGTAGTAAAACCATACTTTTGAATGTTTTGGTTAGCGACTCAGCACGCAGAACTGCCAACTCCATTAATAGTCTGTGTGAGGAATGGGAATGTGAGCTCTGCCCCAAGGGGCCGTTGTAAGAGTCCACCCTGCCACACATACAGTGACAGGGCTAACTTTTAGCATCACACGACTAACGTTACTTTACGGTTATTAATGGGTTTAAAGACAGGCTTACGCCGTTTCGTTTTGTTGGGAACGTATAAAGGCTACGTGATCAAACCCCCTTGGTATTGGGATATTTCAATTGGTACTTTAAAGGTAGCGAGTACTGATACACAGCCCTAGTCCTGTGTGTGTGTGTATTTAGGGCCTTTCTGTAATATTTTAAAATAACAACAGAGTGAAATAAAAGGGATCAAAATGTATGTCTTCTTCTTCTTATATTTTGATACTTTAATAAATTCCAGTAATTACCCTGTAATTTTACATTGTGTACTGCTGTGTTTAACTGAAGTAAAAGATCTTACATCTCTCACAAACCCACCAAAACTTTCTTCTTCAGTTTTCAATATGTCAACAATAACAGTCACTGAACCTGCTGTTTGGCCATCTGCAATACTGCAAGTCAGGGATTCTTCAGCTCCTCAAGCTGAGATCCAAATCAGTAGTCTCTCCTCCTTCTCCTCCTCCTCTTCAGGCGCCAGACTGCTTTCCACCCAACACCTTGCACCGCAGCTCAGTACAAACCTTACTAACTATACAGCCAAGGCCTAAAAACAGAACATTTGTCATGCTCTCTGTATTAAATGTTTCAATGTCACCTCCTCCATAGAGATCAAACTGTTAACCTGGAGATTAAATGACCTTGAAATATTAGAAATCTATGAAATAAAAGGTGTGTTAGAGCACACAGAGCTTTGACTCAAACTAGGCTGTTTGCCAGTATTTAACATTTCATCACCATGGGAAAACTTGTTTAAGGTTAAACTAAACACTCAGCTACCGTATTTCAGGTCATTCAGAAATTAACTCAGCCAATTAAGACTGCTGAAAGACTGCTGAAGCAGTGCTGAGCGAAGGCATTTCAGCCTCCATAACTGTGCGGTAACCTGCCGCAGAGATGTAGCATGCTCCATTTACACATGCACATTCAGATAAAGATGAAATACTATCTATTTTCATGTGGTTAAAGGTCTCTCCCTCAGAGAGAAGTGTAGCAGAAAGGTGGGGAGCAAATGGTGGTGAGACTGAGAGAGACCAAGGGGAGGAACGGAAAGGGAAAAGGGAGGAAGACAGTGTGTGTTTCAGCGTGTCAACACATAGATATATCCTCTGCTATGTTCTGTCTCTTCATATCTCACCTAAGTGTCAGGGGAGTGGGTGGCAGGGCCTCTCTGCAGGGAGGGACCACACATGTTTAGCTGTCAGAAAACCAGCCTTGGCAGTACTGGTTGGTATCGAGAACAGTGAAGTAACACATACTGCAGATATATACAATATGCACTGTGTTACAAAACCTGTAAATTCAAAGTTATCAACAGCAGAGACTGCAAGCTCTGTAGTTGAGTCAGGCAGTATTGTGTATTTATAGTTACAGACAGATGAGAGGCACCACTGTTTCATAATTGCTTCTTAGCTATGCTAATGGCATCGCTCAAGGGTTCGGTTGGATTGGTTGGATGGATGAATGAACGAAATTTTGTTCAGACATTCATGGTCTCCAGAGGCCCACTTACACTGGTGACCCTTGATTTTTCCGTTAGCACCAGTTGTGTTGTGTTTACTACTAATTAGCAAATGATAGTATGCTAACATACACCTGTAAACATTAGCATGTTAGCATTGAAATCAACACGAAGTTAGCATTTAGCTCCCAGCCCTGGTGTGCTTAAGTGCAGGCTGACAGAGCTTTATGTTTCTGCGAACCACATTATTATGAAGCGGATATGCTGAAACTTTGTGTTTCATACTTTTCGACGATGCTGTAGGTAACGTGTGGTCATGATTAGGCACAAAAACCACTTGATTATGGTAAGAAAGGCATCATGTTCTGGCTTAAGATATATGCTTTTGGTGCCACAATGATGGCTAGAAATGCTACCACTGTCTTGCTAAAAATCATCCAGTCATTTACAAGTCATTTCATACACATGTAATCAAAATTATGTCACTTTAGAAACATTTGTAAGAAATGTCTAAATGTAACATGTTTGAAGTTAGTAGAAACATACAATGCCAGCATTTTGTACTAGCGATTGGGCTGACTGTAGACATTTTGTCTTGCTTACATACATTTTTCTGTGCATTTCTCGTCAGCCAGATAATGCACAAAACTCCTAAGATAATGTCAGTGTGCCAAAATTGCAGCACTGTTAACCTAGCAACACTTGTCTGGTAGAACAATACCGAAGCATAATTTTCTTCATCTCTGAAGTGGTCCCCTTTTTATTAAACAGAAAAAAATGAATCAATAGACAGTCATAAAGTGATTGAAAAAAAAAATTATTTCTGAGGGTGATGAAAATAATTTGATTGGGGAGGGAGAATGCTGTTAAGGGCACATAACTTATATGGGCACATAGACCTGAATGTAAACTGCGGTATTGGTGGGGCAACCCATAAATTTCCTGGTAATTTGATTCATACTCTCCAATATCTCCCAAATTAAATGAGTTATAGAGTCAGTTACATTTTACGTTTGCTCAGTACGGCCCTGCCCTTCAGAGGGACAACCTATTTGTCACTTACGAACAGACTTCAGCCATTGTGGCAAGATATAAATAGATCATTCAGATTGAAAAGGTGACTCGTTAATTGACATTATAACAGTAAACATCGTCTGCTACTGTGTGTGAAAAGGAAAAAAGCAACACGCAATGCAAGTAACATTCACTTCTGTAATCTCCCAAAACTGATGCCTGATATCACTGCATTATTAGCATCTGCTATTAGACTCATAATTATTGATTGTTCCCAAGCATGCATCAAATCACTTCATATTACAGCCACTATGATAATTTATTGTTTAGTGTTGATGAGAGTTATTGAAAAATAATTCTGTGAATGACTGAAAGGCTGTATTGAAATTCTTTTAATGCTCACATAATTTGACATCGCCTTCCCAAAACACGGATGCTGATGATTCCTTCAGTTTGTTGTCACTGGTTTATTGGTGTTAATTGTGACAATGGATTCAGATGACATGCATCATTTGTGGCAACTCTTTCGAAGGAAATAAACAAACTGGGAAAGACCCGAGAGCAATACTAAATGCCAGAAAAAATAGTTGACTATTTTATGACATAAGAGACTTTCAAACTGCAAATATTTCACTGGACTCATACCGCAAAACTGAAACATATAAGGCAAAGAGAAAAGCAACACATGGAGACCGAAGGCCACACAGCAGTCTCTACATACAACATCTGTATGAAGAACACATCAGGCTTTGACATGCAGCTCTTCCACAAAGCATTCAACCAATTCCCTCTCCTCACAGCCTTAGAGACTAAATCGTAAATGGTTTAAGTAGGAATTGTTTCAACTCAAGTTAAGTGTTAAGTTAGGTGTCTCCTGCAGTGAGTACAGCTTTTCACACACCTGCCCTGTGGAACAAGTGAACACACATAACAGTAGCTTTGATTTTGCCAAAAACGGTGTAAGACTGAGTGCATGAGCTAAAAGAGTCTGTGCCCCGATGAAGCTAAAATTGAACTCACGCTGTCTGAAAAAGTGTTCCATCTGGCAGATACCACACGCAGGTTATCACCCATGTCACAACATCTGTACCTTGACACACACCTGTGGTAGTGTCGTGCTTTGGGGGGATTTCTGTGTCAGTAAATGAAAGACTTGCGAGGAAAGATGAAACAATGAATGGAACCAAAGGCAGGCAAATCTTTTGGCAGGACCTGCCTGAGATTGCCAGACAGGACCTGCCTGAGATTGCCAGACATCTTAGATTTAGTATTTTCCAAGATGATAGTGACCCTAACCCGAGCATGGAACCAAAATAAATCTGGAATGAGTTCAGAACAAAATTATCAAAGTCCCTGAGTGGCCCTGCCAAGTAAAGACTTGAAACTGATTCTAAAATTTGGGAAATGACTTGGAGATAACAGTTCAGATGCTCCCCATCAGATATGAAGGCATTTCAGCAAATCTGCAAAGAGGTAGAGAAAAGGAAATACCCCAAATCCAGATGTGCCAAGCTGATACAGACATTTCTGAGAAAACCCACTGCTTTAATGACTGCTTAAGGTGCCTTTTTAAAATGTACATTAAATATCCCTGTATTTCTTTCTTTTTTTATTAAATTGAAAGTTCACAGCCACATCTCAATTACTATCATTTTGTGAAGATTTGGTGAAAAATGAAGAACTTGAGTCTGCAACACAACAAAATGCTTTATTCAAACACGCTTGATTGTGGAATGAACTGTGTCAAACTTGAAACCCTAAATACAGTTTGATTTAACAAGAGCTTAATTTTTTTTCGGTAAGTACTAAGAGGTTTATGTATTTCTCCCATCATTTGCTGCAAATGATGCAAAGTATCACTGAATGGCTTAAAGAAATATTTGGTCTTTTCATAAAACTGGGCTGTCTATGCAGTGGAAAGACTCAGATACTCTTGAATTTGATGCTATTTGCCCAGAGAAAACAGAGGAAAAGGGCTGTGGGATTCACTTTCATACAACTACCATAGGGCTGTACCCAACTCAGAATTATGTCTGTTGAATCAGATTCGGCTGTTTAATGTGAATATTCAACGACTGATATTCAAAAGCCAGAGACTATGGCGTATGAAGTACCTTACGGTGGGAAGTTTCTCCTCCTCTGTGCTGCTGTATCACATCTGCAGCTACCTGTACCAAGGAGTAGCGTGAAAATCTGGGGACCAAAATGTCGACTGAGGGGTCTCTGACTGATGGTTTGAATCTCCGACTTTCAAGGGGCAGCCCTAAACTACCAGAATGCATGACACTGCATCGTACCCTGGGGGTGACGTAGTGAGAGCTTGGTTGTTTTTCCACAGGAAACAATATGGCGGCTGGCTGGCGACAAATGAGCTGTGTTACCAGTGACAGTGTGGCACCTGCTTCTTGTTCACAAATTCTCGTATCACAGCCCAACAGTCCACTAAAATATGTATATGTTTCTGAATAGGTAATACTGTAACAATATATTGGTTTATATCTGATCAGCACTGCCTTGTTTTACTATTGGATCTGAGACGAGGGTGGGGTTTGGGTCTCTTTCTCGATCCACCTTTACACTCTTTGTGTCTGTGGTGGTGGGCATAGGAACTGTGGAAGTAAAATCTGTAGTTCGAGCAACAGCCCTAGAGCCAGTGAAAATCCATTTGAGCTGAGAGATGAGCAGGGAGGTCTAGGCCCTGGTAAGATGAAGAAAACACATATCACTCACACTGTTATGGTAGAAAGCTGGTTGAATATCACCTATCGTTGCTAAGCCTAAACTTTAAGCCACTGAGGGACTACATAGACAGGTTACTTACTAATTGATGCACTCACCTGACATAACCGACTGCTCTTCATCAGGTGAAAACAAAGAGTCCAACTCCTTCTTCTTGTCTTTGATGCATAATTTATTTCTCGCCGCTGTAGTCTTTCATCAAAAACGTGTAAGCATTCACCATTCAAAGGAACAACATTTCACCATTACATTCAGCAGCATACACCTGGCTTCACATGGCCTGGTGTGCACAACATGTGCTCCTTCGTTTAGCAACATCTGTCCCTGAATGAATGGTTCTTACCTATATCAGATACCTGTGACAGGACAGTGACCTGTACAGGACAAATTAGCTTCACCTGGGATGGCTCCTATATTACCAAAGTATCCCTTTAAAGGCATTAAGCATTCAGTTGAACATTTTATGTAGCCATATGTAAGTTTGTAGTCCAGACTAGCCCTCAGACAAAAAAGCTGTAAAGGAAATAAACTTTGTAGTGAACGACTTTCATACATGGTGGCTTCCAGGATGAGCTACAGTGAATAACCAAGAAAACCCATGATTCATCAAAGGCAGAGGTCATAGAGAGAGAGCAGCCAGACTGATACGAACCCGACACTTTGAACCAGCTGCTTTCCTCCTGTTGTGTTGGGTTGGTGAGAGGAGACTCCAGCCATGTCTTAATAGATAGTCTGGTGTCCTGGAGTGACATTTAAATGGATTTCCATAAACCTAGCACATCAAAATACGACAAAGGCAACATTTATCAATAAGCTATCCATCTGCAACAGCTCGTCCCAGGGGACACAGTCTCACTGAGCTGCTGTGGGCGATGAATAAACAGTGTGTGTCACTCCGTCATTTAGCAGCAACACAAGTGTGCATCACAGATGACTTACACATTCAGGTTCCTTTCATTCTCTGTTACTACAGTTGAACTGGGTTGAGTTAAATGATTCTGGTTTAATTGCAGACAGTGTGCCACTGATAGCTGCAGTAATATCTGGCATTATTGTGGAAATCCCTTTTTCACTTCAACATGATGTGCAGCAGTGAAATTATATTTAGTCTTTATTCCACTCAAAGCTGGTTGTTAAATCGCAGATCAGCTCTATCATCAGTGTGTGCCAATATTCAATAACCATGGGAGTCGACTATTGGGAGGAGTTTTTTTTTAATGAGCATTAGAACCACTGACTGTACATAACAATAGATGCAGGGTTAGCACCATGCACTAGCCAAATGCTGGTGGAACACGCAAGTGATTTATTTGGTAAATTCGTTTCACTCACCAGCCAAAGAAAACCCAAAATAGCATAGCGTTAGTTCAGGCAGGACACGATGTCAAGCAGCTGATTGATAGGAGGAGTCAGCTGATAGATCATATGATTCCTTTCTTTGCAACCCATTGGAAAATCTCATTCAGGGCGCCCAAGTTAAACTGCTCCGGCCTGCATACTGTTGCTGCTTCCTCTGCAAACTGCTTTGCAACCCGTCTCCACCCCAGCTCCTCCTTTTCATGCTGTGTCTGACTTATCAATGTCATTTCTGTTTGTCATTAATGCTGCTCTGTTCTGTTCCCAGGGGGTCTTTGCTGCTGCTCTCCCTGCCTGAGGCTTTCCATGTAGGCGCATGGAAGGGCAGGGTGGTTTGCTCTCCACCTTAGGCTTTCCTCATTTGCATGCAGTAGGGCAGAGAGGTGTGCTCTCTCTGCCTTATGGCTTTCCAGGCAGGCGCGTGGAAGGGCGGGGAGGTGTGTTTTCTCCGTCTTATGTCTTCCACATAGGTGCGTTGAAAGAGGCTTTCTGCGTAAGCCAGAGAGGTCCCAGAACAGAGCCATACAGCCAAATATAATTCTGCATGTGGAAATGAAGTTTTTGAGCAGATTTGAAGCCTTGATCTTGGATACATAAGACTGTGATATAATGCAGTCTGTTGATAATGTGACTGTGAATAATACCCTGACAGATTAATAACCTGTTTGTACTAATGACAGTAAGATGTATGCCTCATATTAAATATGTGCTTAGTTACGACAATCAATATGCTCATGATTTACATGTTCGTTACTGTATACTGCACACTGTAAATTAAATTACATTTAGCACCAGCGATTAACAGACTTTGCAATATGGATAAAAATACAATTTATCACAGTATATGTAACTTTACTGTGCAGTGTTCTTATAAGTTATTGTATGTTTCACGGAAAATCAATTGAGAAACAGTTAATGGATAAAATAATCAGACAAGGATGATTGTTTCTCGTCAATCCAGGAAATCAAAAACCTGACAAATTAAAGTACTTCATCACAATAATGTAAAAACCATATGAAAATCCAACATTGCCATAAAACAGTCTTCCTTATTGATTTGCAGCGTTGCCCATAATAGCCTTATACTCCCAAATATATTAGAGCCACAGCTGCCACAGTATAAACGAATGAGAGAGGCTCTGACTGATTTATGGTGTCTCACTGTACTGTATATTATGGCATATCGCCCACCCTAAATGGACATAAAATCCTTTGTGTGGAGGGACATTAGTTTGTTTGAAGAGAAACAAATGCTCCCTTTTCACCAAATAATAGCATTTTACATTCAGCAGTAATATATTTGTTAAATTGCAATTTTAACAGTCTTTCATACACACACAGACATACAGTGACTGGACTTAGAGTGTTAACTGGGGATGCAGCGACTGATTTCACTATTAACCACGTTTTAAACGTCACAGTTCTGTAACGGCTCAGCTACACCGAGTGTTTCTGTTTTCATTCTCAAAAACAGGGACTTTATTTTTCTATGAACAGCAGTTGTACAGTGTGGGAAATTAAAAATATATAGACAAGTGCCAGCCGACTGCAGGCAGAATGAAAACAAACCTGTTGCACCTGCTTAAAATGCAAAGTTATACATGTTGTCATGAGAGCAACTCGTGTGTTTGAAGGGAGCTAAAAGGAGAAAAAGTGAAAAGGAGCAGTGCACCATTTATAAATGGCACTCACGAAAATGCCATGTAATTCGGTAAAGGGCATAACACCTGCATAAGAGACGTTCTCAATTTCTTTCTTCAATTTTGAAAACAAAACAAACAAACAAAAAAAATCCCGAATTACAACAGTTCTCAGGTCACTTTTAAAATCAGATTTATCATTTAAAATAGAATATTTATGTTTTTTTTTTTTTAAATAGTCATGGATAAAATACAATAAAACCTCTAATTGAAAGTCCTCATGTGATTTCATACATCCGTGGTGTTGTGAAATAAATTACTGCATTAAAAGTGTGAAACCATGAAACCACTATTTTTCCTCAGATTACAATCATACTATCAAAATCTATCTATCAAAATCTATAAACATTGCATCCTTAGTGATAATACCACAGTGGCATCCCAGGAGGCAAGACACAGTAAACACCAGTAGCACCAGAAGGTGACAGAGAGAGCAGCAGGTCAGCTCCAAGGACTCCGCTCTGTGAAACCTGTTGAAGTGTCACAGGAAGTCTATTTTCCACTCCAGGTACTGCAGCTGATTGGACTTAGGGGTTAGACTTACCTGTGACCAATTAACAATCTGTGCACAGCCTGTTTGACCCGCCACTCTCCCAGAGGCCTGGAAATCTCTAGAAAGATGGACTCTATCCTACCCTGTTAGTTCATAGGTCAGCGACAGCTCCTTTTAATGACAGTGAGCATGTAACCTTGATGTGCTATCTGACCTTTAGAGAAAGCTCACTCTCCCCTTCTAGCCAATACTTGACCCGATAAGACTCGGGGTCAGCACGCTCTTTGCTTTCTTTATGTTTTTGAAAAGGTTGTACTTTTTTAAGTCTACTTGACTGAGGAATGCCTTAGGCCATGAGAAATTTCATTTCAGTTACTCTTTCTTCCACCCACTGCTCCGGAGACTTATCAGTAAAGCCTAGTCTTTGTTCAAATGTCAAATTGCTTGTCTTGGCTTCTCATTACACAGTGACAACGGCCTTGTTCACTCTCAGGTTGTCACATTTTGTGCGGAATGTGGGCAAAGCTGGTTAGCAAGGGAGGCAGAGACACAGCTCGTCAAGGTTTATATTAATTTACAGTTCACTGTGACCTAATAAAGTTATTTAATCCCCTGTTTTCAGATGAGCTTTAATATGGGAGCAATAAATCATCAAATTTGTCTAGATATGAAGTCCCAGTTCTTAAAGGTCCAGTGTGTTGTATTTAGGGGGATATATTTGCAGAAATGGAATATAATAAGTTTATTTTCTTTAGTGTATAATCACCTGAAAATAAGAACAGTTGTGTTTTTGTTACCTTGGAATGAACCATTCATCTATCCACATATTTAAACCTATCTACATGGGGAGCAGGTCCTCATCTACAGAAAAACACTGATTTTTTTTTTTTTTTTACTTTAGATTTTGACTTTGCTTTATTCTCTGTTTTTACCAGTTTAAATCATGGGGTCCATTTCTTTTAGAGGGGAAGAGACCTCAGTGGATAATTCAGCTCCTGGTAAAAACTTCCTGAACACCTCTAAACATCTGGATCTTCAGTTATCAGAGAAAAAAGGTGAGCAAGCATTAGCAGGTGCTAGGCTAATGGCCCATTTCTACATGCCATAAAGCATTGGAGAAACACCGATATGTAATGCAAACTGCTTTATTCAGTATTTTTGATAAACTGTGAGTATCTAGACTCAAATTTCAATGCTAATTAAGTTTCGCACCCTCATTTTTTCCCATTGGCCCCACCTGTTCCAACACTACATTTCCACCAGATTCGGTGAGAATGCTAGGAGACGTGCTGCTCCGCTCAACTTACCGCCTGATGGGCTTCCTACTGGTGCTGTACCCTAATGTGGAATGCCCTTGTTTGGATAAATGTGCTACTTGTTGGGCGGTTTGTGGTTCTCTGCTCACCAGTTCAAACAGGAAACAACATGGTGGCCTGCTTATAAACTTTTTGTCATCGATTAGTCGACTAATCGATGACTAATCGGTGAGTATTTTAGTAGTCGACTAATCAGTTTGAGTCATTTTTCATAGAAAAGTACTATAAAAGTACTTATTGCAACTTATTGCAGCTTCTTACGTTCAGATATTGGCAGCTTTACACACTCTCCCATGACGGAGAACTAAAACCCTTTGGCGTGAGTACGAAACAAGACATTAGATGACATTTTGGGGTTTGGAAGCGACAAGCCGATATTTTTCAACATTTTAACACGTCTCGATAAAATGCCTAATTTAAGAAATAATCGACAGATTAGTCGACAATGAAAATAATCGTTAGTTGCAGCCCTACTTCTGTTACCAATCCACCAAAATCTATTTTGGGGAAACTTTTAAGGTGAGAAATAGGCAATGTCACTGCTGAATCTTTTTTCATTTTAGAACTACATCTCCTAGTTTGATAGCTTAGTCTAAGGTTTGTGAGGCAGGCGCTTTGTGCTAGAGGTACTGATTTGCACAAAGTTTAAGCTAGTCTACTTTAGCAAATGTGAATCTGTGAATGCACCGCAACCCCTCCTTCAAACTCGATACATTAAACCTAACAACCTTCCTGCTCTCCATAGAAAATGAATAGAAGGCGTTGAGATGCTCTCCGTCGCCAGATCAGGTGGAAATGCGCTGTGAGAAACTAACTAATACTTGAGCAAGGGTTATTTATTCTTGACCTTTGGGAGCAGATCATGTGAACAGAGCAAGCAGGGAGTGCTGAGTGGATTTTTCTAAAAGTTGGAGCATCACCTTATTTCCCACTCCATCCCAGTCTAATTTCACTCCAGTACTGCTCACACCACCACGTCATCGAAGCATGCTCAACACAGAATGCATCTGCGTATACGCCTCACCATTTTCTATCAAAAATTTAACAAAAAATGTTAAAGAGCGTCTAAGCTGAAAGGTCACTTTAATAGCTTCCAGACCTTTCAACTGCATCTCATGGTCTTCATGTCGGCTGTTGCTCAAGAACTGCACCAGTAATTTTGATTTGTGCCATTAAATAAACTTCCTTTGTGCCATAAAGCGACACAGCAGATTCAGCAGTATTTTTTAATATCTATTAATCATCATGTAATGAAGTAGAAGCTGACATGTAGGTGGCAGCTTTGAAGCTTGACTATCAGGGAGACGTTACAAAAAAAGAGAAGCAGAATATTTTGCAGTGGAGCAGTGATTTGATTGTTAAATCTTAATGCCCTGAAGTAACAGCTTTAATTAAAGAACAAGACTCCAAGTAACCACTAATTAGTCCTGAATTCAAGAGAAATCGAAGGAAATGTCATAGCTGCTCAGCACCTTCAGTGTTGAGCCACCTCCTTTGGTGTTTATCCTCCCACAGTACTTTTCCACATCAACACTGTCCTGCAGAAAGTCTGATTTCCATAAAGCAAAGCTTACAAAACGTGTGGCTAAACTGGTGTCCCATTGTAACACCCTCTGCCCATTTCTCCCACCTCTCCCTAAGTCTCTTCCTGGCCCCTTCATTCCTCCTACAGTATCTCTATTCCACCCTTTTTCCACCTCCACCTCCTCCTCCTTTCTCCTCCCCCCCACCAGGTTCTTGGCAGTGCTTGGCAGTCGCCCACCTTGTCTAACTAGCAGGTTGATGTGTGTCTGTGAATGTGTGTATTTTCTGTGTGTGTGTGTGTGCGCGCACACAAAATTGCATGTGTGTTGCTCTAATATGTGTGTGTGTGTGTGTGTGTGTGTGTGTAGCAGTAGTCTAGACGTGGTTTCCTCTCCTGTGTTTGTCTTTCTCCTCAGGCCAGCTGATCTGTTCAGCCAGGAATGTTACTGCTACTGCTGCCATACTGTCAACACACACTCTCTGTTCCTCTGCAGCTCCCCCTTTTTCGCTCCCCCTTATCTCTCCTTCATTTTTCTGTCTGCCTTTATCTATCTGCCATCTATCTATTTGTCCGACTCTCTCCTGCTCCTCTCAGTCTCCATCCGTCTTACTCTTTCCTTCTTTCTTTCTTGGTTTCTGAAAAACACTTTTCTTTCTCTCTCCTAAAGGATTATTATGCCCTCACTTCTACTTCCCCTTTTTTTCCTCCTACTTATTGTCTTGCTCCTCTCTCTTTCTCCTCTCCTCCCTCTCTTCTTCTTCCCCTCCTCCCTCACTTCTCTTCCTGCAAACAAAGTTATTTTTCATTGGATGTTTGCTAGCAGAAAAACAGCACACCTTTGCATGCACGTGTTTGAGTGTGTATTTGTACAAATATTACTATTTCTACAAGTCCTTGTAAGGATGTTCTTGTTTGCATGTTTACTGTATTCGATCACTGGTGTAAAAGCATGACTGTTAAATGAATTGTTTGTGTGCATGTGTGTGTGTCCAGGGCACTGCCAGCCAGACTGGCATCAGGGTGGCACACCTCAAAGACCAGAGACAGACAGAATTAGAAACATGCACACACACACACACACACACACGCCAGATACGTTGCAGCACTGTTGACCTGTTCTCTATTTATTTTCTTTATTTATTCATCTTTTAAAACTCATAATACATATTCATACAGCCTAACCAACTTTGGGGAAAGTGTGAGTGTGTTTGTGTCTGTGGGCGTCATGTATGTAGTGACGCATATGCATGTACCGTATATATAAACTATTATGACAACATTCCAAAATAATCATCAGTATTTATGACCCATCACTCATGTTAATATTTTAGTTTGTTCACACAGATGATGTCATAAAGAGAGGAAAAAAAGCCCTAAAGGAGTTATTGATTACCTCCATTGAAATAATACGCAACTTAAAATTCAAAATTATAAAATCAGGACTAGAGCCTTGGAATATATGAATTCACACGTCATTTATTGTCATTAACTAGTGGTGAATTTCTTTTGTAAGCTGTCAGTGAGCTGTCATCTGTCTGCAGGTTAATCTTCCACTGCACAGAAGGACTGTGGATCAGAATAACCAGAAAAGCGTGCTGGTTTGCATCATGCCCGCATAGTTTGACCTGATGCAGTACAACATCTTGGTATTTTAGTCTCGCTGTATTTGACATTCATTATGTATCGGGACATATTGAACCTTTTTCTGGCATACTAAATAGTATAGTAGTGCTGGCATGCACTCCCATGTGGTAAATATGAGGCTACAGCTAGGAAATGGTTAGCTTAGCTTAGCATAAAGACTGGAAACAGGTGAAAGCAACTAGCCTGGCTCTGTGCATAAGTTACAAAATCTACCTATCACCACTACTAATTAACATCTTTTATGCTATTGTTTGGGTGGATACTTAACTCTGATTGGCTGCAGGGTGTCTGTTAAAAACTGATAATGGATACCTACTAAGTCGTCATGGTGAAACTGTCTGTTCACTGTTCCAAATCAGTGTGCTGGCTACATCATCATCATACATCAGCCTGTATCTAATATGAGTCACAGCCCCTGTTTAGAATTAATGTACAACACTGAGTGCCATCCTTCAGTGCCTCATTATCTGAGGTTAACATTAGCCTTTTGGCTAATTAGCTGAGCTAAAGGTTTCTACGACGAGTGGACAAAGGTTTGTCCTATTTAATGGAGTAGTGGATAACTTTTCCACTGCATAAGAATCTTATGGGGTGTTAATGATTGTTCCAGGTATTAGGTCAACCCTCAGGTGTTAAACAGAGGAGGTGGCCTACGACACCACTTATCACCCACCCACAATGCAGTCTTGGGATCCCTCCCCAGACGATTTCATGCCCATTCACACCTGGTCCCATCTAACCCTAACGACTCTCATGATAGCCAGGTGGGTCAACGACTCTCATGTGACCTTAATGACTCTGCAAGGGTTAACACCCACACAGAGTTTAAAGCCTGTGGCTCTTCACCAGTCATTTAGAACTAAGAAGCTTTTTGTATGAGAGGTAAAACGTCTTCAAGAGACCCAAGTAAGTCCAGTTGCCTACGATACAGCACTTATGATGAGTTATGGCTTGTGAAAAGCTTTTGATTTTGATTGCAAAACACATAAAAAAAGAAATAAATATTCTTACTTATTTCTTTGGTGAGTGACCATGATTACAGTGGGATTTGAGGCGTCCATTGTAAATATTTAATGGCCTTTGCTGCATGTGGGACAGTTTGGTGCATTTTTCACCTGCCTGTGGGGAGTCCCACCCATTTTATATAGGTGCCTAAACCAGTGAAGAGAAGTTACAACTGCAGGGTATGATCCTTTACTTCCCATCCTTGTGCTTTGACTACTGGTCAAGGAAATGAACTCTGGTCTTTGTAGTGGCTGGGAACAATTTCCCTCCATGAGCCACCTGTGCATCATATGTAAAAATATGCATAGAAGGCTGTGCTTGTATTTTGTTTTTACCTACTCTTACCTTCTCTTCTCATACCTTTCCTTATTTCCTTCTCTTTTTGTTTTGCATATTCTTCCCATCCTCCCTCTTTTGCTCCTTACTTCCTTCATCCCTCCTCCTTCACCCCGACTCTCTCTGTTCCTCCCCCTCCCTCTGCTTTAGGCCTTTAGGTTGTAAAAATTAATCTTCATAAAAAGAAAAAAAGTTTCTTCTTTCATCTCCCTTGGTCCTCCTTCACAAAGACACACACTCAGACACGCACGCGCACACACACTCGCTCTCACTTTTAAATAAAACTGATAAAATTCTCTTTCTAGTTGGCCTTGACAACGACCTGCACTCTCCGAAACACACACACACACACACACACTCACTCACACACACACACACCTTGGCACTGGCCACACATCTCACATAAATAAGCAATGGGGAAAGGAATAAAAAAAGTGATGAGGAGGAAGAATAACAGTGGAAAAAAAGAAAAGATGGATTAAAAAAAGTTGAAATAGAGGACTTGTGTCCCTGGGATTTTAGTCAGGCCTTGCTGAGACAATATGAAGAGATTAAAACACACAGTTCAAACAGCCGTCACCCATCATCACCAGAGATTCAAAAAATAAGCCTGGGTGACACTGACACACACACACACACACACACACACAGAAACACACACTCTGCTTCTTCTCTCAGTCTCTGACCATCTGGTTAACTTATCAGCCCTCACTTGCTCGTGGTTGCCGCGGCAACCAAAGCAAACAGCAACTGGGGGCTGCCACACAGCACAATGCCTCTCTGTCTTTCTCTCCTTCTTCGTTCACTCTCTGTGTACTCCCTTAGTCCCTTAATCCCTCCATCCCTCGCTCCCTCGGCCCGTCACTCCTTCTCTGCATCATTTCTTGTCTCTCCTCCTCACTACTTTCCTTCATACCTCGTCTCCTCTCTCCCTTCTCGGCCTCCCTCTCTTTCCCTTCTTGCCTTTCCAGTCCGGATTCCTCCATCTTTCTTTCTTGCTTTGCTAACTTCTTCTCTCTCTCTATTTCTTAAATTTTTTTCATCCCTTCTCTCTCTTACGTTCTCTCTTTTCTTTTCCTCCTGGACTGTCTTTCTCCCAAAGGCGACTCAGCCAATCAGGCTGCTAAATTGAATTTCTGTTTCTGCTTTCTACATGAAATGGAGAAAGAGTTATGGTTTTCACAAAGAGAGAGAAACAGAGGAAATGTGTGTCTCTATATGTTTGAGGGGGGGTGAAGAGAGGAAGGTATAGAGAGAGGGTGTGTGTGAATGTGGACATCATTAGCATTGATCCATGCTGTGCTTCTGTCCTTCTTTGTCTGCATTCTTGTAAATACAACTTTAGTCTAGCTGGTTTTATATTAATGTTCAGGTGATAGTTTATGTGTTAAGTCTTGGTATTTTGCATATTTACAAAGTCTGAGTCCATTAGCATGCTGTTTAATGTGGAACTGTTTCAAGGCTACATAGATTTAATTATTAAAGGATTTCAAGGTTCATTTTATCCAATTTCCGTCACTGCTGCGTTCTCTTTACACTCTGATTTATGTTCAGATTTTATTTCACTACATATATGGTTGATTTTAATCCTTATAACACGACATCCTGTCCTTTCTAATTCAGTTCTTTGGTGGCTAAAAGTTTTCGCAACTCCAGAGGTGTCACCTTTTTCATCAGCGACAGGCTCTTTCTCACTCGATTCTATTTTCAAGACTGTTTTTACAACAAGATTTTACATATCTGATTTACTGGACTATAAAAACTGGATTTTAACTTTTAAAGGGTATCGACCCTCTGATTCAATTTTATCTAACGTGATATTTATTCTCCTGTTGTCGCATAGGGACAAAGATTTATGTTTGTGTCAATGCGTGTTTGTGTGCTCAGATGTAAAGTTTCTCTTTTGTTTTGTTCGATGATAAACACAATCAGTGCAGATCTTCAAGATGATGCATCTTGTGTTTAAATCAGATAATAAATAAGGATGTAACGGGTCACTGATCACCGCTTTGCTCTGTGACAAACAAAAGAAAATACTTTGTAAAAGTTCTTTAACACCCAAACACCCACCCTTAACCTCGTCCTGTGGTAGCTTTGCATTAGTGCAGCTATCCCGAGCAAACAGCTGGAGTTTCATTTAATGCAGCTGTAAAATGTTATTGGTATGTTGACATTATAGGAACACATGATTTGCAGCAGGCAATTTTTGGCGTGTGCTTCAGTTTGAATCAGCATGCTTATAAAAGCTACAGTGATTTTATCGCTTCAAAACAAATCCAAGGACTGAGAGAGGTTTGTGACAGAATTCAGAGAATTTTGTGATTTAAATTGTTCAGATGAGTCTGGTATAGTTGTCGATTGATTGAAATATATTATACATCATTTTAAGCATTTGTATTCCTTTATCAGACAGTAGAGAGCTGACAGGAAATGAGAGGAAAGGGAGGTGGAAATTAAAATGCAGCAAAGTTCCTCTGCTCGGGTGTGTTTACACTGTCAGCGCCTAAATCCTATAGGCCATCAGGGTGCCCAGATGTAGGCAGCTGGCTAAAGTAAGATCAGACCCTCAGAAAGTGATGGTATAGATTTGTACTTCGGCATGCTTGTCAGTGTTGAGCTTGTGTGCAGTATCTGTACAGTCACAGTGTTGTCTAGTGGCTCATGAAGCAAATTTCTGCCTTTCAACACATAAAAGTGAACAAAAAAGTAACTTAAACTGTTTATGTGACTTTTTTTCACAATTGGATCAATAAATAGTGAAATATTTGTCAAACGGGCCTGACAGCCCAGTTACCAGAGGAAAATGTTGGCTTTGTACATTTCTGCAGACCATGAATAACATCATATCAGTGTTTCTAATGTGACTCAGTATACGAGCTGACTTTGCCATCATGGAGAGGAGGGGATGGTGGATGGTGTTACCACCTGGCAAAATGCCTGGCACGCTGCAGACTACTGCGGACCACCATTTGAGACAACACGCAACTAAACCGGTTGTTTTTAGCAACTCACAGCTGTGTTTCCAGCAGCTTTTCACCCCCAAAGTAGGTGTTTTGCAGCGAGGATAGAGCCATGAAAAGTGTTTGTTTTTACTGAAACATCACTGGCTTTCTAGCGGGGATTTTGCCCCCACACTGGGTATTTTAAGCCAAAACATGATCCAAACCACTGTCAAGTGATTGTTATGCCCAAACCACATGTTTACCAAAGTGCTGTTGAAACTTAAAGTTTCAAGGTATGTGCTGCATAATAACAGGCAAATGTAACATATCTGGAGTTTGCAAAAATGTACAATGCCAGCATTGTTTCTGGTGTTTGGGTTGGGCCTGGGCAATCTGTCTTCTCATGCTTCTCTGCTTGTCTTGTACACAGATTGCTGGATGGTGTGCTTTAAAGCAATACTATGTAGTATTTTCACCTTAAAATATCAGTTTCAAAGTCTATCTGCTGGTGTGCTGGATTATTACAGAGAGAATGGCACCTCTCCCATTCCCACAGAGCGGCCCCGGTGGCCTGCATTTAGACTTTAACTTTTGGCACCGGGACGCGGCTCTCTCACGAAGTACGTTCTGCTTTACGGCACACACAGAGTTTTTGGATAAAGAGAAGCCGGCTAGCCCGGCTAGTAGTTGTGTTTAGAAAGATGGCTGAGGCAAAGAGATGCAAGAGGACGATGTCGGAGGATGCCAGGAATAAAAAAAGAGAGAGTGACTGAGCATGGAACAAAACCAGAGTTAATATAGGACCGGCTCAAGTCTGACGCCGAGATGGCTATGTTGCTGACTGAGAGGTGAGTTATATGCTCGTTTTCATGCCTTTTTTAATTTGTCACACATTGTTTTTGTTGGCTCTGTTATCGTGTGTAGTCACAGTCACTATATATAGTTACAAAAAGGTTATTGTTTCAACCATAACCCCATTCAGACATCAAGCCAACATTTTGTTTACATACTAACATGCTCCACATGCAAACATTATGCCAATAACAGGCTAAAAATGCTAGGAAAGTCATATTTGTGGCCAAATCCGGTATTATTACTGTACCTTGTCGGTCGATATTGCTCCTCTTTGTATTTAGAGCTTTGTAAGTCTCAGGTTGCAAACAAATACACGGTGTTTCTGAGTGGGAGGAGACGTCTCAGTCGGCAACAGCGCTCTGTGTGTTTTACGACAGTGGTGTTGCGCTTGTACTTGCTCTAGTGGCCTTTAGTGGCCGCTAAAGTGCACTGAACTGGATTTCTACATAATGGGGCTTTAAATGTACAATATTTAAGTACATTTCCTGATTTTGAGAGTGTTTATATGATTGTAGCTGCACTGCACCACAGTGTTTTGCATATTTGCATGTATATATCAATGTGTTTCTCCACTGCCCTTGCCTAAGGCAGTGTTTGCGCGCGTGTGTGTGTGTGTGTGTGTGTGCGAGTGATGGATGTGTTAGGTGAGCAGGTTAATCTCTTGCTAATGTAGATGAATTGTCCACAGCCCATGTTACACAAAAAGTGCAAACACACACCCACGCACATGGATGAATGATCCTAATCGCAGAAAGCATTAGACACACACCCACACACACTGACTGTAGATAAATTGTCAAAGAGCGCAAGGCAATGCAGGGTGAAGGGTACTGGACAGCCAGCAAGGGGATGCTGCATTTTCATGTGTGTTAGTTAGGGCTGCACTGTATGCTATATAGTTACTCTTAATTATCATTGAGGTGTCAGCTCGCACAATAAACACATCATGAAAGACTGGGATATTGCACTCAGGGATTTTTTGAGTTACTTGATAGAAAGTATAGAAAACTGCACCCTAAAATGTAACTATTCTGTTCACAGATTGTGAAGCTGTGGTGGATTCTAAATATATTTTAAAGGACTAGTTTGAGATTTTAGAGAATTTGCTTTACACTTACTTTCTGGGAGTAGGTTGTGAAGATGAATATCAATGTCATGTCTGTAAACGAGCTACAGTTAGGATGTGGTTAGCCAGGGGGAACAGCTAGCCTGGCTATGTCCAGTTTTTTATTGGTGCCTTTTGTTTTTAGTTCATTGTTCAATTTGCTCAGTAAACAAACAAAAAGTCATCAACAACAACAACAACAAGAACATGTCCAAATAGTTCGCTATGTCTTTGGCACAGCAGGTTCTACAGTTTTGATTCCAGCCTGCTGCCTTTTGCTGCATGTCATCCCATTTCTCTTTCCCTCTTTCACTCTGACGCTATCCTGTCCAATAACAACAAAAATGCCCTGAACAATAATCTTAAAAAAAAATCTAAATTAAAAGAAAATGTTCCTGTTGTTCGGTTCCGGAAACTACGAATAGTTACATGTGCATGTTTCATACAGTGTTTTATTACCAACACATTGCAACATTTTCCAGTGTCTTTTGTGTCACCAAACATGGGCGTTTTAAGACAAAAAAATGTACCAATGTATGAACGTATAAATGTAAGGTATCCGTGGTTTGCAGACAGGTTCAATGTGAACATTTTTCTAGTCACTGAATTCATTTTTTAAAACTCAACAAGAAATTTATTGTATTTTAGCAGCATTTCTAAAACAGCAGAGAAGCAGGACTGAGCACACTTTAACATCTGTTTATTGTACATAATATGATTGTTGCGATATTCAACAATGTTATCACATATCACATATTTGCCTGTCAGTGAAGATAAATGCAAGATTGTCAGACTTTCTGCTGCAAATGGATTCAATTCAATTTTATTTTTTATTCTGCTCATACTCTCTGTTTCCTGTGTGAATCCAGCTGTCTTTCTTTCTTAGTATTACCCTCTGATATAGAAATACAAAAGTGCATACACACACACACACACACACACACACACACACACACACACACACACACATGCGCACACACACACACACACATGCAGTGACTCATTGCTGCTAGTTTCTTCTGTCAAAGTGCACCCACTCTGGGACCTGGAGACTGTCAGTGGTGTGCCAGTGTGTCATGGGCCACGGGAGTAAGACTTAATTTGGACACTGAGCTGAGACCTCCTGCTCCTCTGGGTTTGACTGACAGACAGACAGACAGACAGACAAACAACAGTAGGACTTTGAAGTCGCTCTGCTCAACTGCACAGAGCTGCCACCAAACGGGCGTCCTGCCACCTGTTGATGATCCCGCTGAAAACCTCATCAGCGCTCCCGCTAGCTCTGTTATTGATGCCAGGAGCCGCTGGCCTTGAGCCAATCACTGCAGGCAAACCCACGACCCTCTCATTACTCGTCTTTGTGTTTGCTGAGCAACGGTTAGTCATCTTAACAGGCTGACTGAAATTCACACTGTGTCACAGTAAAATGTGTTAAATTGATAGAAATTAGATGGGAAAAGGGTTATTTTATGGGGAACTAAAGCCTGAATTGATGCTGCTCTTCTTCAAATTGATTTTGATGGTTATTCTTCTGTGTTGTGTGGGTGGGTGGTGGTTGTTTGAGTGATGATGTCGCTGAAGTTTACCCAGCATTAAACACCATGGTATCACTGACTGAGATTTCTGTGTATGATTCTTTTAAGCTTAAAATGTTCAGGTATATATATATATATATATATATATATATAGTTTTTTTTAAATTATTCAGTTCCTTAATTATTTAGCTGAAGCCATTTTATTTAGATGTGTAATTCATTTTGGAGCTGAAAGTCCTTCAGTTCTGTTTTGATGATTGATTAATTCTGGCCTTTCACCAAAGAACTTTTCAAGAGATTTCACTGCAGCGGACAAATTTCCAATGTTGGAATAAAATCACGAGAGTTATGGACTTTGCTTTTTGTGTGATTATTTTTCTGCCTTTGCGTGTATGACCCCTGACCTCCTAAGTAAAGATTTGGATTTGAGTCCCAATTTTGTACTAAATCGTTACAATCTGATCCACCAACAAGCACTTATGTTTGTAAGACATCTTAATTTTGGAAAGGGTTTACCTTTAATTCCCACAGGCTCCCCCTACTTACGTAGTGCAGCTAACCAATGGAACAGCGAATTAAGGTGACAAATTCCAAAATTTAAAGTTTGCATCCAAATATAGCTTATCTGTATGAAGTACACTGATCCCAAATCGATAAGAATACTGTTGACAAATGACACCTTTCATTTTGTGTTTCAAGAGTTATTTGTTTTTTCAGACACAAAATTAATTCTTACTTTGTTATTTTTCTTTTTTAGGGAGTTTGGCGTAATATTTTAAGCAGGATGGATGTTAATCTCAAAAGGAATCTAGAAGTATTCCTGCCTGCTAATAGTGACCATGCAAAATCACCAGTCTTGGCAAAATCTTAAAATGTGTGACTAAAAACGTACACAGATTTTAGAGGGAAGTCTTTTCAAAGTCTTCTAGTCAATGTTAGGCATAAATGTCCAATTCGTTGAGGGTTTCTTCAAGGACAAACACCAAATTTAGTCACCGACTTCTCATTTGTGAGGATTTTGTGCCTATCGTCAGTGATATCACATTGAATGTCTTGTGGTTGGACAAAACAAGCAGACATTTTATAGCAAACAACTAATTACTGTAATTAATTGAGAGAATAATCATCTGATGAATCAATATTGAAATTAATTTAGTTAGAAGGGCTGTTATTTCAATGCTCTGACTGATAAAGAAATATAATATAGTGTGTATTTGTAATGTAATATATGTAGATTTACATATGTGTATTTTATTGACTCCTTACTCTCTCTATGAGAAGAGGAAAATAGAGGGTAATTTTATTCTAACTGAAGGTTATAGTTTAACAGACTCCATTTTATTAAAATATTTACTTTCATGCCAAATTCGACTCTGTGTCTTGGTGCACCGTGTTGTCAGCAAATTCATAATCCCATTTTACACATCCTACAGGGCACTTAAATCACATCAGAGCCAAATAGGGGCTGCGAATATTGGCTCCACTTTCACTTTGGAAGTCAATGATGGAGCTTTGGGGGTAATTCTGGCTGAAATTGCCCTTTTTACTCACTGTTATTGAATCGGTGATGATTTGTTTGCTTTAAAACTTCAACATTTTGTTTATTAATGAACCAAATGTGTTTTTTCCTCCTTCATTTTCAATGCCATTCTGTAATTTCTCTCTCATTTGAATAGCAAATAATTCTTTGTAAAAGTCAGAAAAGTAAAATAAATCCATTTTCAAAGAACACTGCGGCGCATCAAAATGCAAAAGCGGAGGTGAACGTGTTTTTGAACTAATGTAAATGAGCTTATGAAATATTGAAGGCAATGCTTGAAATTCACAGCGTCCTGAAAGAGTTTCGGAAATACGGTTGACAAATACAACTGCTGCAATCTGCTCTTTATCACACACTGACTGAGGAGTTGAAGGAGAGAAAGAGGCAATGGCAGCGTCAGGGCTTCTACAGATTTTACTTATTCATCCTGTCTTCATCCACCATTCTTCTTGTTAGCCTCTTCTCCTATTCTCTTGCTCCTATTTTATCTCCCACTCCATTTCTCTCCCTTTTTTTGTTGCACTTTCCCATAGAGTGTCAGAGGTCCTCAGTCCACCTCTGAGTATGTTACTGAGCTAATGTGTCTGTGCACGCCCTGACTTTTTGTGTGTGCTGCATTAAACTACTATAATCACGTAATACTGAAATGTTGAGTTACACTGATCCAAATGGTTGGGTTAAATGGGGAAAATGGAGAAGGAATGGAAAAACAATGGAGCAGCTGCTGGTCAGGGCATTACACATAGAAGGAAAAAGGGAGGATCTGAGCGTGTTTCAGAATCTGATATGAATGTTCCCGATATATCTACTTCAGTACTTTAAAGTCACCCTATTTTGCACTAAGTATTCGGCACATATAAAATGAGGCTGATCCAAGGCACTCTTCTCTCTTCCTTGGGATGCATACCAGCAGTCTGTAGAAAAAGAAAAATATAGATTCAAGACGATGCTCAGGTCCTAATGAGAGAGCAGGAATACCATCATTTAAAGGACAACTTCAGTATTTTTCAACCTGGGCCCTATTTCCCCATGTGTATGTGTGCGTATGATTCATAAATACAACTCGTTCTAAGATTGGTTCAGAGCTAAAACGTTAACGGGGGCAAATGCGTCCCGTATAAGTTTGCACATTAAAAGTGCTTTTTGTCGCCACTGACCGGTTCAGATCGCCAGTGCTATGAGTGGAGTCAGCTGTCAGTCAGTGTTGGAGCAGAGAGGGGGAGGGCTGCCCCGCTGGGTATTGTAAGTGAATATGTGTGTGTGAAGTGTGTGTTTTTTCGCGACCGGTTCAGATCACCAGTGCTATCTCTGTAAATAGCATACTAACTCAGCCTTTCCCTTACCTCTGGGCTGTGTAATGTCATGAGCTTTGCTCCACTGTGTCTGTAGCTCTCTCTACTCGTGGGACAGCCGTTTTCTGGAGGAAGAGGTGTTTCGGGATTGGATGTCTTCTCTTCTTCAGCTGGCAGTAGTCATCTTGGGAGAAGTGAGCACTGCAGACCCGATGGTCTGCAAGACGCAGTGTCTGGACAGGAGTGTTAGCATCCATTTGTAACTCAACTAGCCACAACTTCAGCATCTCGCCGTCCGACAAAGGCAGCCTATGAAAGCTGTACGGAGTGTTGCACGACATCCTGACATCCTGAAAAAGGCTCGTTTATTTGAGCGCTCCAAAAACTCCGGTAACACTCCAGGGGGTAGCACATAAAAGACTCTGTCCCAAACTCTGAATCTTCTAGCGTAAAACGCACACTTCATACACACATACTCACTTACAATACCCAGCGGGGCAGCCCTCCCCCTCTCTGCTCCAACACTGACTGACAGCTGACTCCACTCATAGCACTGGCGATCTGAACCGGTCAGTGGCGAAAAAAAGCACTTTTAATGCGCAAACTTATACAGGATGCATTTGCCCCCGTTACCGTTTTAGCTCGTTTCGCGGCTCCCGGCTGCATCCGCCTCCCTCAATACTGAACCAATTTTAGAACGAGTTGTACCCATGAATCATACGCACACATGCACATGGGGAAATAGGGCCCAGGTTGAAAAATACCGAAGTTGTCCTTTAATACCATCCTCCTTCAGGACAGTCAACCTGGTCTTACTCCCAACTAGTCAACTACAGATGCTTGGTTAGTGGCCCTTGGCGTCAAATACCAATGCACTGAGGCACCCTTCAGCGGTGGTATGAGATGCACTAGGAGGCGGCATTTTTTGACAGCAGTATGAAGAGTAGGAACGTTTGCAGTGGGCGTGAAAGTGTATGGGTCAAACAAACTCTGGACTTTCCCCAGTAGGCTGCTGTTTGTGTCCAAACAGTGAGACCAAACCTCAGTCAAATTATTTTAATAACAGCACAGTTTTCTAGTACTTGTAACATACTACGCTAGTGATGTACGTCACACAAGGTTACATTATGTCAGCAACAAATGTACTTATTTTAAGACAAACATGATGTGTTTTTCTTAACATAACAACGTGCTTTTGTTGCTTCAACCTAAGAAAGCAGGGTCGCTGCTGGTCATTTGGGTGCCCTGAGCGCAATTGCTTTGTGGATAATTGAATGCAGTGTTTTTGTAATTTCTTAATAACATACTTGGAATGCTGCTTTGTTACTTTTTGGCCAGCCCGCCCAAACTGCTGTCCCCGATACTCGGCCCAAATTTTATTTTTTCTTTGTCACAGTTCAAGACCGTGGGAAGTGAAGTGAATGGCATAAGCAGAAATGACTCTGATGCATAATTAATTTATTATTTTGAGCAATTACATATATCACATTGCCTATAATGGTCTAATGGTGCCTATTGTAGTTGTTCTTCATCTTAAATGTAATAGTTTATCAGTTTATGATTGACGATCATTACTGTACCCATTTATTCCCCCCTCCAACACTTGATGCCCTGTGCACAGCGCATGATGTGTGTGTACGTAGCAGCGGCACAGTATTACACCCCACCCTTCGGCAGCCCTGTGGGGCAAACAAAACTCCAACACTGACCCCAAAATGACCACAGAAACACCTGTAAAACACTCAAATTCATGGGATTTATTACAAGTAAAACAAGCAGACAAGACAACAAACATCCCATGCTGAGAGGCAGCAGGACCAACAGTCTTCACACCAGGAGTCTCTCCTTCTCTGCTGCTGGCACAGGAGCTCCTAACCACCTCCTTCATGCCAGGTGCAATGCATCTCATTAACTAATGCAGCTGGGCGGAGCTACAAGGGAGTAAAAAGGGACAGCAGCACAGAACACATGCAGCCGTAACAACAGTACAAAAGTAACTGCTCACTCTAAACTCCCGAACTTCACAACCTCAAATTTGCTGACCTATTGACCCTGTTGCACCTCCAGCACTGAGCTGTGTACTGCAGCACATTGTGCCTACAGCTCAGTTGCCCCCAGCCCTAAAACACACCTTAATGTTTGATTACTTTAGAAAATGCAAACTTTTTCATTTTGTTTTGGGCTCCAAAGCACTTATTAGTGATAATTTGATTAAGTTTGTATTTATATAAAATAGAAATAAAGTGATTTGTGTCCCATGTTGTCCTGCTGTGCTGTTTACTGAGCTTAAATTGCAGCAGATTTTTCTTTTAATGAAAAGTACATTATGTACATAACATTACCCCGTCCTATTGTTGCTTCTCAGCCTCTGGTTTGAGTGGGATAAAATCACTGTTTTGTCTTCTTCATCTCTGTGTGTTTTGCTGCTAATCCCCAAGTTGGGTTTCTACAATTTTACCATTGTGCTTGAGTTAAAAGATCTCTGGCAGGCTGCTTTGTGATCGTGTAACTTAAACTTGTTGCTGTAGGACTCCCTGGGTTCAAGGCTGTCTTTTACATCAAGTCTTAAATATTGGAACATATTTACTGAAAACCAGCATAACAAATCTACATGAATTATCCCCATGTTTCCAACCCTACTACACTTTCTATTTCTGTTTAGGGAGGTTAGGAAATTATCATCTGGTTGCTGAGGTATTTATTTCAGGTGTACAGGCAATGCTGCGTCATTCTGGTGAAGTGTCATGGGTGGTTGTCTTTTACAGTAAGGTGTTGCACCATATCTATGCAAGCATGTATCCCTCTGTCTTATTCTCTCCTCTATCTTACTTTGTTTGTCTCTCGCTCTCCCTCCCCCTAGCTGTCTTTCTGCAAATAATTTATAAAAACGCTATGGAGCTGAATTTTATTATCTGATTAAAAGTTTTCAGCAGTGTCTTTCCCTCTTTTCCCTCTCACTCTTCACCCCCTCTCCCTCTTCCTCCATCTGTCTTCTCATTTAATTTCCATTTCAAATCCCGACTCTTATTCCAGAGACCCCCTCGACACACACACACACTTTTTTTTTTTAAGAAAAAAACATTTTTCACAGGTAGCTACCCACATGAGGACGTTCTCTAATATTAACTCCCCAGCCTTTAACCTTGACCGTAACCATCCCTTATCTTTACCGAAACCTCGTTGTAACCCTAACCCCTAATCTCAAAAAAGAGGTGCGGCATTTTATCTTGTGAAGATGGAGGAAAAACATGCAACAGTTTTCTAGTGGAGGCACTCCTGACACACACACACACACACACACACACACAAAAAACCAAGGCTGTAAAGTAGTAAATTCTGGGTCAAGGCAGCAAGGTGACATAGCAGCAGATAAATTCACCAGCAATTTACTCAAAATTTCAAAGACCTATACACACACTACATGACAACATACTACTACACTACATGGACAACATCACACACACACACACACACACACACACACACACACACACACCCCTTTGTAAATGTAAATGATGTATGTATGTAGATATCTGCTTACTGTAGGTAAAAGCACTCTCAGACACACTATAAATACACACAGCTAAAGGGAATAAAGAGTCATGGGTTCGGAAGGTTGTGCATAATAGAAAACTCGCTGTGGGGAAGATAGATCAGCTGAATATCCATCTTTCGTCACGATGAGCTACGAGCCTTTACTCTTCATGTATTTACTGCCATGCTGTAAGTAACCCTCTGACGCTCTGATTGTTACGCCAAGGTGAGTGTTGCTTACTCAGAGCTCAAGGCCGGCGGTGTACAGCAACCTGGAGCGAACTCATGTCTCAGATCATCATTTTTGTTAATCTTTATTGCTGTGTTTCAGGATTTACAGCTAGGGCCCAATTTTAGCCGCCCAGCTCCAGCAGATTCATTCAGCAATCTGTCTGTTTGATGCGTGGAGGACAGCAACACTTGGTTATCTGCATGGAACAGGCTTTCCACTCCAAGAGGCAGTGGCTTCAGAAGGAAAACAGGGTTTTAGATTGGTTGAGCTGCACTGCTAACTCATTTACATAAACATTGGGCATCGTTGGAGACAATGACGGACACTTTCTTCTCTGAGTGAAGACTGCATGAAGAGGAATTTTGATTGCACATCTGTTTTCAGACCACAAATATTTATAGAACAACATGCAAAAAGAACTCAAATGCTTTTATTTTCTTAAATGTGCAAAAGAAAAAAAAGCTTTTGTTTGCTAATGAGGGTGCAGAGGGTATGGAAGTGGTCAATTGTGCAACATTCTGGGCACATTTTTGCTTGAGACGTGCTCATTAAGGATGTTGATCAGTCTGTTGTTTATATTGCTGCTTAATAACTTCCCCAGACTGCTGCTCGCACATCTACCTCAGTAATTACTCAGGTTCAATTGTCTCCACTCTTATAAAATGGGGATATAAACCCTTGGCGCCAGATGTCGAGAAAGAAAAAACAGCTTAACCGAATGCTAGGTTGAATAACGTGAGTGTAGCGGCATGCAAATCCATTTAGCTGTTCATAAGCATCTCATTAACGCTGTCAGAAGCACTCGCTGGCTGTTTTCAGCACATTCATCCTCATGGCCAGTGCTAGACATGATATTGGAGAGTCAAGTAGGTTTTGATTGTTTAAAATTCCTGTTGTTAATCCTGGTGTAATACTTTCTAGATATTTGTCAGTGTTGCTTAAGATTTGACCTCTGCATCAAAGGTGCATAAGTTTTGACCTAATAGGTTCTTTTTTTGTTATTACCGAGAGATACCATGTATTGTTGATGCCATCTGTTTTGGCCTAAGAATACATGAATTATTTCAGTCTCCATCAGCGTCCATGTGGGGTTAATGGCTTATCATAAAGTAAAAGCATAACCTTCAGCCTGGTAATCAGTAAACTGAGTAAACTGTCATGATGCTGCTTGTGGTGCTCGCAACATCATCTAACGCAGCAGGAGACATGCTACATGTCCAGTTAATTGTGTTAATACAGAGCATGCTGGTTAATAATTGGCTTTGGGGTGCACATATGAGGAGTGTGAACGTTTTTGGATAAACGAAGTGCAGGACTTTGACACCAGAGCCTGGAATTTGCTTGCCAAGTCCCATAAAGGAAGATACAATTAGGGGACTAAAACAGATGGTAGGGCATGGAAAAACTTTTTTAATTATAAAACCACCACCTTCCCCTGTCCAAGTCCTTTTAGTTGCCAAAATATAACCATGAAAATGTTAGGGCTTGTGTCCACGTAGCGTTTTTTTCTTAGCACCAGTGTCTTTTTTCAGTTGTTCCCACAGAGCTGCCGAGAGAAAAAGTGTTGCGTTTTTTGTGCGGCCACTCCACGTGCTTCTAGTCGGAACTTTTCAGAAGGGTGCTTGTGTCATCACTTCTTTAGCTACTGTCTGTCCTGAGCTGTATGATATGTCTGTCAGAAACTGTCACGACAGATAGAGAAAAGTGCGGGAGTAGATTGGTCGGATACGGGATACTGTTGGTGAGTGTTGTACTTTTACCACTATATGCGTTGTAAGTCTGTTGTTCACTGTGTCAAGCCTCTGTTAACATAGTGTTACATGAGCTACTTAGCTAACATTAACGTCTGTTGTCGTAAGTACTATTCCAACAGGATTAGTTTTACATAGGGATGTGGACTAATGTCAGTTTACCACAGGATGTCTGTAATATAAATGTCCAATTCGCAGGGGACAAGAAATCCGTAATTCCACCAGAGATGGGAGTGGTAACTTTGCGTGCTGGCATCACCTTCCTGTCGGCATGTGCGTGCTACATTGCTTCCTGTAAGCATCAGCTGAAGGATAATAATAATTAATGATTAGCCTGATATGAAATATTGCCCATGATCAGGATTGTGTGTACACAATGATTAGCAATATGGATTTATATTAGGCCTACCTAACACAACCAGAAGTGTTGTGGCTCTGAGAAGTGCTTTCTTCTTGACTTTTTTGATTGGTGTCCCACGTAGGGCTATGCAATCATTAGAAGAATGTCCACTATCACGACTGCCGACACCGAATGCTTCTTCAAGCGCCTCAATCATCGAAAAAACACGGAAAAATGGTTGTAAACAGGACGTGACGAAATATTTACATACATTTTTACAGAGGATCGCATTCGCACGGGATTAATATTACCCGAGGTATTTTCTCCGGACCGTTTTACAGTAGGTAAAAGTCACCGTAATTTTTACTGACATTATCCGTAATGATTAAACTTATCCTGTCTGAAAAGGGCTATTGAAACAAAACCTACGAGTAGTGCTTCATACAAAAAAAAACAAACAAAAAAACAAAAAACAAAAGGTAGGACTGGAATGAAGTGCTCCTCAACGCTATATAGATACAGGCCCTTAATCATTCTTTTTTTGTGTGGAAAACAAATATGTACCTTGGCAGCGAACAGCTTGAAGATATAATTGCTTCTTTGTTATGTTGATTAAAAATGTAATCCGGGCAGCGTCACATATCCGACAAAATGTATTTGCTAATGCAAATTAGTTGTATATGAACACATCTTTCATGAAACAGGATTTAGATAATTCAGGATTTGTGTATCTTGTATAAGAGGGAAGTGGGAAAATACATGAAAGCATAAGAGATGGAAAGATAACAGGCATGGGTTAGAGTAATGAAGTAGTCTACATTGTTATTATTAAACTTAATATTCAGTATCTGTTAAATTTGTACTCTACCCTGCATCCCTCCAGTTGCTTTCTCTTCCTTCCTTTCTCTCTCATTAGCTGCTTTAACTGCTCCATCTTATTTCATTTTATTATTATTCAAGGTATAAAGTCTCCTCGAATTACGGTTCTGTTTGAATGCATTACAAAGAAAGAATGAATACGGAATTGATGCTGAATACTCATGAGGTAGATGATGGGAGAAGGGGAAGGAAATTTAGAGACGGAGAAAATGAGAAAGTGAGAGAGAGGAATAGCACGAATGCATGTTTTCCATTTTAAACTATCAACTCCACATTTCCATGAGGTCAGGATGACATTTGACTTTGATACCGGGGCTGCTTTGAAGGAATTTGAAATGTTTTTTTCTCTGTCACGTAATGTCAGCTTACACATGCAGCCGAAAGCGTGCCTCTGAGAGAACAAATTAATTTGGTTCAGTTTATTTATCTCCGCAGCTGAGCAGACAGTGGGGAAAGATTGTGCCACACAAAGCAAGCAAAACATAATACAAGTTCAATAATTCAATTAACCTTTCCACGCTCTGTGTCTCCTCTTCTTTTCCAAGTATTGTCTTTCTTTTTGGTAATACTGTAATTATCAAACTAAACTGGAGATGAAACACCTGAAAACATTTGCAATGAGAAAGTGAGCAGCAGAAAGACAAGAGGCAGTGGAGCAAAGGGATGACATCAGTGAGGAAGAAGAGAAAAGGGTTAAACTTATTTTAAAAATGAATTCGTGACAGAGACGGAGAGAGTATGAGAGACAACAAAAAGTATAACAATGTTCCTGTAACAGTTGTTTCAGTACTTCTTTAAAGGTGCAATACATAAAAAGTAGAAGCACATTTTGCAAATTTTCAAACCGTAAACTTCAGTTGGGAGAGTCGCAGGGATACTGTGAGAGAGAAAAAGAGAGAGACAGAGAGGAATGAAAAACAGTAAAACCACTTTGTCTCCTATTGTCATGAATTACTTACAACTTTATGAATAATTAGTAACATTGAAAAGTCAGTTTCTTTTGATCAACTGAGAACAATCACATTTAGAGTTACCATTTTACTCAACAGCAGCGTCAGTGTATTGTCCCTCTACATTTTCTATTTCCCTTTTGTGCTCTGAGGTTCTCTCATTTTTCTTCTGTTCAATCTGTCAATTTAATTTACTTTAATTTAGTTGTATTCAATTCAAACATAGTACCTTGTCCTGAGTGTCAAAAATATCCTGAAATACTCTTAATATTCTTTAATATGCAGCATATGTAGAGGGAAAAAGCTGGACAGGTGATACTTAAATAATCTATTGACTATTGCAACTGCAGAAAATAATCTATAATGGAATGGTTTTATTTTCAAAGGAAAGCAAGCATGTTTATTTTTTAGGCCGCACACCCATCTGAGTTCAGTGAAGGGGAAGCACACCTGTTTGCTCTTATGGTGTCAGCGTGTCACTGCTTGTTTGCGTTTGCATCGATCAAACTGCCAAAGGCCACAATCTTCTGCCATTTCCGTAGTCCTGTTCCAGCGAGGACGTTTTGACATGTCACAGTAGGAAAATCACAGGTGTAAATAATAAAACGTATGATGGCTAAACTCTATTTAGCTGCCTCAGCAATGGAAACACTGACCGCTGTCTCTTTCTTCTTTGACTACCGGTGCTTTAACACCTAATCTGTTTGGAGTCATGGTTCAATGTTAATGTTTTTTTATTCACTTGCTTGGTTGGGCAAGTGGGTCAGAACTCTACTTGCCTCAGATCAGTTTTTGCTTCCCCCATAGAAATTGTTTTATTTGTTAGCAGTTATCAAGTAACAACAAATACTGAAGTTAATTGTCATAAAAAATGACCCTGTTTTAAGTTTAAGTTTAAGTTTAAGTTTATTTCCCTGAGGGGAAATTCAATGTTTTCACTCTTGCTTGTCAATTACACACAGGTCCGAAAGACACACACATGCACAAACAGGACCTATACATGCACAAAGTGGAGAGATGTCAGAGTGAGGGGGCTGCCCTTGGTCAGGCGCCCCGAGCGGTTGGGGGGTTCGGTGCCTTGCTCAAGGGCACCTCGGCAGTGCCTAAGAGGTGAACTGGCACCTCTCCAGCCACCAGTCCACGCTCCATATTTTGGTCCGGACGGGGACTCGAACAGGCGACCCTCCTGTTCCCAACAAAAGTCCCTATGGACTTGGGTTGCCCACATCCTCATAACGCCACCCAAGTGAACACCTGTTTCCAGGATAAGTGAAATGTTCACTTGTGTTTCAGCTCATAAATTTTGCTTTCACCTCGAGCCATTTTCTCGCAATTACCACCTGATAGAGCAAGTGATAAAAAGAATCAAACACATTTGCCCTTTTTCCACCAACATTTCCAGGAACTTAGATTATCAGAAATTTATTTACCTGGGTAAAAGAATTCCTGGTAATCTGTGTGGTTTGCTTTTTCACCGCACCTCAAAGTTCTGGAAAATGTATTCAAATTAGTGTGATGACATAGATGATTCGCCGTGTGCCCTGTATTTGTCTCAGCCAGCAGCTAAATTTATGAGTATTTTAAGATAAGTGTCAAACTAAATTAGTCTACATACAGACAGCTGTCATTTGAGCCTATTAGTAACAATTCTCTAACAGCTGAACTAGCGTGCTGTCCTTGTGTAAGACTAACATTAGTGTTGGTGAATGAGACGGAGCATATTGAATATCACTGTCTACATGTTTACATGTTCATGCTTGCTGAACACATGTATTGATAAATTATTGGCTTCTTACTCGCTAAGGTTTAATGTCACTTACAGTAACGAGTGTAGCTGTCATTTTTGAGTTATCCTGACCTTGTTTCCACCGCGGCAGCTTGGCTGTTCACCGGTTCCCATGTGGTGTAGGCGTCTGTGTGTGTTGATGTGTGTGTGTGGAGGAGTTCGGCGCCGGCACAAAAGAACCGATACTGTTAGCGCTTATCAATACTACGGTCTTTGATAATTTAGCCCCAGGGCTAATTTAGACTGGGTTTCAGTACCCATCCTTAATCAAAACACAAACGAAGTGAAGCTTGTAGAAATTAAATAAAGTTTGTAGCGGCTGCCCATGCCAGGAAGTGCGGAACGCTGCAAGCGTGAGTCCACCAATCAGCACTCTTCAGCAAACAGCCCCGCCCCTCAAGAATTCCGGGTAATCTGAAATGTCCTATGCTCCTACAAGGTAGTTTTTTCAGGGAAAGTTTGGGGTTGAGGGAAAGTTTTTTCCCCTGGTAATTTTGGTGGAACCGCGCTGAGGTTTTTCAAAATCCCGGGTAAATGATAAAAGTTCCTGCGGTGGAAAAGGGGCCATTATTTATTTGCATTGCTGATGATAGAAGGAGTAAGCCAAATCATTTCCCTCTTATCTCTGTTAAGAGTTGTGCGAGCATAGTACTGATTGGGTACTTACCCCCGAGTGAGTTGTTAGATTTACTAGCCTGGAATTTACCTTTATTTTTCTTGCCCTGTGCAATGGGGCAATCCTTACTGTTGAGCCCTGGGTTTGGTTAAAACGAACTGTTTGCACGGTTCATTTAGGCTAGTGTGAAAGCTGTCAATCGAACCCTGGTGTGGACGGAACAACTGAACCAACACAGCTTGAAAAGGTGGGTCTGGACTGGTGCCAAAGCAAATGAACCAATCACAGGTTTTTATGACAGCAGATATGTGATTATAGCATGATTTCAAAAGCTAAACTATTAATTAGTCCATCTGCTGAGTGTGAAATCTGTTCACAATCTTATAATTGGTCTGTATAAGTCATGTATATAACCTACTGATGCGAATCATTTGATAACCATGGTAACATGTATGCACGTCAGTGTGGGTGTCAGATGCAAAACTGCCGTGCTTGTATGTGACTCTGTGTACTCTGTCAGCTCATCATGTTCATTAAAAGATATGTGACAGCGACTCTACAGTAATGAGCCCTTAATCATTTCTGTACAAGATGCCTCCTTTTCATCCTGTTTCTACCTGATCATTATCAGGTCATTATTTATAACATGTGGTCAAGTTGGAGTGTAATATTACAAATAATGCTTATAATCCGTTTCTGCAAGAGCTTTCTGTGACACCAAAGCACATGAATACAGACATCAGAAGCATTAAAAAGCTGCATAAACTTCTGTCAGTCACCATCCTGATGACGACGCAGGATGACAATTGCCAAAACTGTCTGATCAACAAGTTACCTGACAGTCGGTATAACTTCATCTCCTTTTGGTTTGTTGGTAAAAAGTCAATAAGAACAAAATGCAGCAATGTATAATTTTTCCCCTTGGTCTGGATGGACCAAACTACAAGTATGAAAGCACAATGAGAATGAAAGTAGCTTTCTGTTGATGTTTTCTTGAAGGACAACAAACAAGTCTGACACATCCCAAGGACATTGACAGGTCGTCCAAAGTAATGTCTTAGCACTTGAGTATAAATACCCCAGTGTCTTCCAACAAGTTAAAGACCTGTATGACGTCTTCCAACATTTGTCTTGCAACCAAAAAACTGTCTCCTTCAAACGTCTCTCAGTCCTTCATTTGTATTTCTCTGTGTTACAAAATTTCCATATACCAACATTGTCACCTGGAGTTTCTTTGTTATCCATGACTGAGCTTAACGTCATTGTAGAGCCAACAGGTGTGAACCAGAAAAATGTGCCTGTATCCCCGGAAAATCACACTGGGTGCTGCCACTGTGACCACAGATTCAGCTTCCTTTTCACCACCACTGAAGCAGCTTAAGGATTTGTCTCGCAGCTTGAGGATTTACGTCCTGATGGCATAATAAAATAAAGATAGCCTTGTTCTTCTGTTTCCAGGCTTTAAGAGAGACCTGCTTATGTTCACAGCTTTTGAATGAGCTAAGATTATTGGATGATGGATAACATAATGTGATACTGCTGTTATCCTTTCAGCGAGATTCAACATTTCTGTCCTTCTCTCCGTGGACAGATGTCAAAGGTCAGGGCAGCTCACCCGCAGCTGGGAGGCGAAGCATCCCATGCTGTCGAACGTTGATGTATCACTGGATTTCTCATTTTGATTCCCCTGCTACATATTGCAAAATGACAGGGATCATTAGATCCAGCCTTACCTCCAGCACAGACGGAATCTGGGGCTTGTTCCCAATGGCTTTTATATAACATTAAAATAGGTTCCCTGTGGTCCAGATGTAGTACATTTGTAACATATGACTGGATAAAGAAAATATCTGTATGTCCCATTTATCATAGATTCCACTAAAAACAGTTAGTCAGAACTCTTCATATTTTGTCCAAGTCCTCAATGTTCATGTAAAAAAGAGAAGTTATAGTCAAAAGCCAATCTGCACAACAGGACGGGGTGATCAAGCTCAAAGGCCCTGCAAACCCACACGGGTGTTTTCAGTCATTCTGATTAGACTTGATGTAACTCGTCCCTTAATAACCGGAGAGTGAGGGAGATGTTAATCAGTCTGTACACAGACAGGCTGCAGTCACACTGGATTTCACTCCCCATTCACTTCAGTGAGGAGGTGACGAGTTGTATCCGCTGGCGGTTGCAAATTGATCCCACCTTGTTCAGTCTGATGGCTCTGATCTGTGAAATCACGAGGCTCTGCAATGTCATGCAAGTTGGAGCTTGTGGACTGCATTGACCTCTCATGTAGGAGCTATTAATTGTTTATATCCTTGTTTTATATGGCGAAATGATGCAAGCAAATTATTGGTTGGTAAGTGACAATAAAGTGATTAATAGGAGCTGTGTTATATTCAACAACCATGCTAACTCCAATACCCTATGCTTGTGACTGTACCCATTTTATCTCCTGTCTCACATGCATCACTAGTCAGAGTAAAATCAGAGTAGAAAGTTTTTGGTGTTGTTGAAAACAGTGTTGCCATTTTGTTTAATGATGTTTTCAGACTGTGCCAAGAGCCTTATTGGATCAAGAGTCCTGTTCATCTGTACTGACAGGACAAAGAGAAGATTCATAAAGCTCTTTGGAACCTGAGCTTTACTTTTGAACAGACAACAAACTGTTTAAAGCTTTTTGATCCTTGATCAGTATTTTGCAAGTTCAGAGGTGGTACTGACTTTGCCTTTTTTTCCCTTAAAAAGACAGATTACCCCCAAATCAAAAACATATTTCTCCTCATACCTGTAGTGCTGTTTATCAGTCTAGATTGTTTCGGTGTGAGTTATCGTCTTGGAGATATCGTCCATAGAGATGTCCGCCCTCTCTCCATCATAATGAAACCAGATGGCACTCAGCTTGTGGTAGATGGACTTGCACTTGTTCAGCATTTTTCTAGTCTTCTGTCCACCCAAAGAATTTTTACACCACATGTCACATTCACCCATCCACACACACATTCAAACAATTAGGGGCTCAGTATTTTGGCAAGGAACACATTGACATCCAGACTAGAGGAGATGTGGACTCAACCACCAATGTTTCAATTCGTGAATGACAGGGTTGGAAATTAACTTTTTTGTCCACCTGCAACTGTGACTGGTGGATTCCAAAAGTCACCAGCCACTCAGTAGATTACCATAGATTTTTGTTGGCTACATATTTTATCAGCTTTTGGCTGGTGGCTGGTGCTTATGTCCAACCCTGGTGGATAACCTGCTGTTGCTCCTGAGACACAGCCATGGTGCTCAAAGTGCCTAAAAATACATTTGAAAAGCTCAACAGTAACGATTCCCTCCAGAAATCATGACCCAGTAACTAAAGATAATCCACAGACCTTGTTGTAAGCAGTTTCATGTAGGAACTATTTTCTTTCGACTGACCAACACCCGCCAACCTCATTACTGCATAGAAGGGAGCGTGCATTTACTGCTAGTTCTCCTAGCACCACTGAGCTAGCTAATGTTACAGCTCAGCTAAGGAGGAAGCCATTAATGTCATGAGCGCAAGCCTCTTGTCCATGAGTAGATGCACGCTTCCTTCTGCGCAGTGATGCAGTTGATGGGCGTAGGTCAGTAGAAAGAAAATAGTTCTCTGGATTACATCAAGTAACCAGGTCATGATTTCTGGAAAGAGACATTGCTGTTATTTTTTTTAGGCTTTGAGCACCACAAGCTGAGTGCCATCTCTTCCATTTTAATTGACAAAAGGCAGACATCTCTGCGGCCGATATCTCCAACACTCTGCAACTCAGACCAAAACAATCTAGATTGTTAAACAGCAATATGTGCTTTTGAATTTGGGGTGAACTGTCCCTTTAACACACCCACTAACATAAGTCTAACTTTAGCACAGTGCTCTGATTTTCTCATCTACATGAAGCCACAGGCCCTCAATCAAACACATCCAAAGACAAAGTGGATGTAAGTAACAAAACAGTCTGTCCTTTGGGCTCGAATGTTTCCAAGCTCTAACAGGAATGATGTCTCATAGTAGGAAAATAAAACACAAGTCTCCATGTGGCAAAAAGAATGACCAAGTTATACACTACATGCATTTTGTTGTTGTCTGCGTACAGTACAGTGGCTGTGTTGTCTCTGATGGCCACTGTAACACAATAACTGACAGAAGTGATGAACAGCAATGAGTCTAATTGATAAAAAGAAATGCCTCCCTGTGGTGAAATGACAAACAGCAGCATCACTCACCTGTCAGCTGCACCCTGTAATTTTCTGTTGGTGTATACGCAGTGTATGAGTAATATACAACACCCTACTGTGTCTGAGTTTTATATTAGGGAGGATTTCTCCTTTAATGTCCCCATATACGCCGTAAATGGCTCTGGGTGTTTTAACTGTCCCCAACCTCTACCTCCCAGCCAGTTTGTGACTCCCTTTGGACAAAAACTCAAGACCTGTGATCAGTAACGACCTGCTTTATGCACCGCGCTGGCTATCACACACACAGGAAGACAAACACACATTTATTCTCTGTATTACAGCTGACTGTGTGTGTGTGTTACAGGGAGATGGAGAGTTGTGAGGGAGCGCTTGATTTGGCATGTTGAGAGAATGTATGTATAAAATATCTCGGTACCTTGGACAGGGTGATGCAGTTAGATACAAATTATAGTTATGGCTGTTTGCGTGTGTGTGTGTGTGTTTGTGTGTCGGACAGTATGAGTCAGTTACAAACAGTATTTATAGTTATAGAATGAGGTGAACGGAGGACACAAAGCATGCGCACAAAAACACACACAAACAAAGTTAAGTATACATTAAACCATCCTCACACAGTGCACACACTCGCTCGCTCGCTCTCTCTCTCACACACACACACACACACACACACACATAAATACACACACAACAGAATATTTTACAGTTGACATTAAGCTATCTATTGTTGCCGTGGCGTGCTAATCAATACTGTCTCTATTGGACACATACATCATTGGCAATGAGCTGGACTGTCTGTGTGTTTGTCTCTGTGTGTGTGTGAGACTGTGTGCATGTGTTGTTATAATGGAGGCATAGATCAATGACAATGGGCTGTGTGTGTCTGTGTGTTTGTGAGAGGCAGAGTGTTCCGGCGATCCTGTGAATGTTTGTTGAGCGTGTGATAAATTTGTATCACAGAGCTCATTATTTTGTTTTTGTTGTCTTTTAATTAGGGTCGCAACAAACACATTATTTCATTGATTAATCAGTCTTTTAATTCACTTGTTTAATCCATTAATTATTTAATCTGTAAAGCGTCAGGAAATAGTATGTGGAGAGGATCACAAGCTCCAAGAGCCTGATGTGACGCCTTCAACAACCATCCCCCCAATGTTCTCTGTTTTTTTCCAATACACTGGACTAATAATGGGGAAAGAAAACTAGTAAATATTGCCATTTGAGAAGCTGGAACAAGTTAATATTAGGCATTTTTTTCTGGAGCAACTAATATTCGGAAGTTTGACAAACAAATAAATCAAGTCATAAAATTAAGTTTCATGCAGCTGTGCACCATCTCCAGATCAGACCTGGAGAAAGTCATCCATGCCTTCATTTACGTCCACCTCGATTATTGCAACTCATTATATTTTGGTGTTACTCAGTTTTGTCCATCCCGTCTTCAACTTGTCCAAAATGCAGCAGCAAGTTTGAACAAGGTCAAAAAAAGTGAGGACATTACCCTCATTCTTGCCTCCCTACACTGGCTGCCTGTTAGCTACAGAATACATTTTATGATTCTGATATTTGTCCACAGAGTGTTAAACAGTCTTTCGCCCCCTCTCACATCATAGAGCTCCTCTACCTATATCACACTGTGGGAGAACTGAGATTGTTTGACCAAAGACTTCTGTCTGTCCCGAGATCCAGGACTAAGTGTTACGAGGACAGGGCTTTCTCTATTGCTGTCCCAAAACACTGGAATTCTCTTCCTCACAAGCATTTAATAGTGCATAATGTCATTGTCATTGTTGCTGTTTCTGTCACAATGTGGTAACAGTATAAAAATAAAGGTTACAGTTTTTGCTATAGTTGCAATGATAACAGTAATGATGACGAAAACTCTGCCTGTCTGTCTGTCTGTCTGTCTGTCTGTGTGTCTGTTCCACGTTTTTCTCCTCACTGACCTGGTCAATCCATGTGAAATGTGGCACAGTGGTAGAGGGTCATGGGAGGATGCGAATGAAGCAATATCACATCAATTGGCCAAAGGGGGTCGCTATAGCAACCGATTGAAATTGCAAACTTTGAATGGGCATATCTCATGGCAAAAGTTGGAAAACTTACAAAAACTGAGCTTCTATAAGGCAGTGACTTTAACTATCTGCCTTTCAACGTGCTATCTCAACTACTAATGTTCAGTTTTAGCCCACTAACTATGCCACTATTGGCAATGGTACTATTGTACTTTCAATAAAGCAATTGTACTATCAAATTCACAAAAACTCTGTCTGAGTGGGTTCAGTTGACTATTTAATCTGCACTTCCCTCTGACCTGTATCACAAACACACACCATGTGAAACTGTATGTGGGCAACTGTGCACTCAATGGGTATGGACTAGTCATTACTGTAATTATTATTTTATTGCTATTATCATTCAAATTTTTGTGTTTCTCTTCTTTCTCTTGTTTTTGCTTTTCTCTGTGTGTGCTGTAAGAGCACTTTGGATCAACTCTGTTTGTGTTTTAAGTGCTATATAAATAAAGTTGACTTGACTTGGCTTAGTAGATCATTGACTCAGCTGTATTCAATATACAGGAATTAATTACTATTTAATAAAGTCTTAGTATTTAATATTTGATAAATAATTGAATAGTATTAAAGGATTTGATGAGAACAAATGACTACCGTCTACAATAAATAATAAATGCAAATATTTTGGGGGTAATTGCATAAAAGAAATAAATGTTCAGCACGTAGTTTCACCATTTATTTATTTTATCATCTTCTAATCTTCTTCAGAATGTCCTTCCTTTTGTCTCAGTTTCTGTCATTTAAATAATATTGAGCCAAAAAAGAAATGTATTTTTAGGACCCACTCACACAGTATTCAAGAAGATTCGGTCATTTGCAAATGTTTTCTTATGTCTTATGTCTTAGGTAAGAACAGAAACTACGCACACTCACTTATCCACATTTGTGTGCTGACATGTTTTCATCAGTTCTAGAGTTGTAGAACATTATTGGATTTAAATTGCGATAATGTGTTTGATTGATTATTTCAAAAAGCATTAAAGTCTTTTAAAATAAACAATGTTATGTTAATGGTCACCAAACCATTTAATAATTAGTGACATGCTAGGAAAGTGAATTGTCCTCAGTCCCGATAATTAATATACAAAATGTGCAGTTTAAGGGTCCATCATTGATTAATGCTAATCCATCCCATGCATCATATTTTATATCTATCCCTGACACTACTAAATATGACAGCTTGTTTGGCATTCACTTTCTGCAGAGGTAACTCCACTTCAGAACTACTGAAGTTTTTTCATGTCTGGAGTTCGGTGCTCCACCCTCCTTTAATTACACTTTAATTTGGGCATTCTTGACTTCACTTTCCAGACTTTTCTACTCTTCTTAAAGTTCTGTGTGTGCACATAGCCCTGCAGTCTCATGCTCTTTAATTGGGACTGGCGAGGTTATTTCCCTTATGCTAATTAGGATTAACTGGCACGCGCCTTTAATTTAACAGGACAACAGGATTTACCATTATAAGAACACAAGTGCAAAAAATTATGTGGTTTCAGCTCGGTCATGATTCTGATGTAGATTTTTCTGCGGACCTTCCTTAAGAACAAATTCAAGAGATGTCACAAGGACAAATCGGTGAATGAGGCCCACCCTGAGGATCCTCTCATGGCATGAAACACTGCATCTTTTGGTTGGGCAGTATCTGTATTAAACTCGGTTAAAATCAGTCCAGTCTTATAAAAATTATGTTTGTTTTTCTCTGTTAAAAAATTAAATACTTTGTGTATCAGTGAAATAAGGTTGTCATTATCTTTGTCTTTCTGCTGCACAGAAAACTGGCTAAATTATAAACAACATAATTTGTTTGTGTGCATTTTTATAGCTGATATGAGTTTGCATGTTTTTTTTTGTGTGTATGCACATGGATTGTTTACCATAAATCACTGAGCCACAAAACAAAACACTGTCTCTTTTATTTGTCTGTGCCGGTCTAGCTATCCCGCCAGATAAAACTCATATTTGTTTACATTTTACATTCAGAATTATTGGCGCTTAGCTTCCACTATCATGCAGCTTGACTACCAAGGAGCACAGCAGCAGAATAAGCTTCAATTCCTAAATCATCATTAACAACAACCAGCAGGCCACGGCTCAGCGCCCTGAAAATCCTCTTCTGACCCTCAAATGGTCCTCCGAGAGATGAGCGGCGAATAAAAAAACAGAATAAGCAGAGAGATGGAGGGTACTTTCACCTCTGAGAGTTATTTGTCTCAGAAACAACAGGCCCATTCGTTCTTTTTACCATTTGCTGAACCATTTCACCAAGCAAGACAAACAACAACAATGAATAGCACCATTCTTCACAGATGCAAAAGCAGATAAATAAAATATACGGTAATGCAATGCCTTACAAGATGCCCCGGCTTGGAAAGCGGGCTGGGGGCCAGACAGTTGCCGCTCCTGGGGCCGTGGAGGGGAGGGAATGAGAAATGCTCCAATATCCCTCAATGGTTTTATTCAACGGTTCTCATCCAGTGTGGTGTTGCCATGTAGCAGTATTTACTTTTTCTTTGTGATCACACAAGACCATTTGAAAGATATATTTAAGAAGCGGGGTGTCCCTGTTGTCCCATCGTGCACCACAGTTGACTTTGAAGACCCTTTTCACTGCTGTTTATGGCTCCCTTTCCCCCCAACAGCACACCTACAGCAACAAAGTGCTTCAACACAATAGCACAATCAGATCTGCATAGTTTTAGCGAAGTCTTACTGTTTTTGTGAAGTTTGATTCATCTCTTAACTTCACTAACGTTTTTTTAGATTTGATCAATCACATAATCAATGCCCCTAAGTCGCTATATAAGGCCACTCTTGACAACTTTAGTAATTCCAGCAGAAGGAGCAACATGTCTCAGAAGCATCTCAGAAACTAAGAAAAATACATGCCTCCTCTATTTTTGACAGAGTTGCTGCACCTTTCACAGAGCAGATTGATCAATAGCATGATGAGTATTTTTAATAACTGAAACACAGCCACAAATCTGTGATCTATGTCATCACATAATTGGGCTTTTAACGGTAGTAATTTTGTCTGCATGCTACAGCACAACAAAGTAATAAACACAATTAAAACAGACAAAGTTACAAACCATTTAACTCCTGACTTATTTACTTAAAAGCAAAAATGTCAAGGAAAATGACCAACAAGTCAGGCGGGCAAAATACTCTTCTTCTGTAATGCTCCCAGCGTGGTATGAAGCCGTGTGGCGGACAGAACAAAACAGGGTTGCAGGCTTGGCAGCCGAAATGCGGCACAGCTGTGCCCTGTGGAAATGTCCCACTGGCTCCCTTACAGTCAAGATGGCGGTGAAGTTAATAATACAACTTATTCATCTGGTATTGTCCTTAACTTTAGTGGATCATAACATATCAGGTATGGAATGAATCTGCAGATGCTCTGGTTCAAAATGAGACCAAACTTTATAATGGACGACAGTTTGAGTCACATTGAGGCCTGCAACAGACGGTAACTCTTGATTTTAGCTGAGTTGATTCAGGAAAATTTCAGCAGTCAATGACAGTATAAACAGTCAATAAGAACGGTTTTTCAATGACTGTGAATCACCGCAATCATGAGAGATTGTTAAACATTACAGTCATAAATATACACACAAAGATGAAGCTGATTGGTCCAGTAGTTTGTGAGACATGCTGCAAACAGAGTGAGACCCCCCCCCCCCTACACACACACACACACACACACACACACACACACACACACACACACACACACACACACACACACAGCCAAATGCATGATTCCCTTCAGGCATAGGCCTGAGTAAGGAGGAGAATTTCACACTGTGAGGCTGAGAATATTAAAAATAAATGATGGAATATTAATGAAGTCATTATAAGCCAAAAATGTCTTTAAAATACGATCTGTGCATGACTCATACAACAGGTATGGACAACGTGTGAATGTTTTTCTTACCTTAGAGAAAATCCTAAATATGAAAAATAGTTTTTCCTTGCATGGCTCCATTGTCTCCAGTGTGTCCTGAGTGATTCATTTGACCCTGGCAGCCTTCACACCATGTTCTGCAATATTAAAACACATCCATGTCAAAGGGAAACTGTTTGGTTTAAATCTTTTAAAAAAAAAATGACGCTTTGGGCTGCATGTGGTAAACAGTGTCAAACTGCAAAGTGAAAAAAATAGCAAAGGTGGAGTTGGGTTTTCTATTGGAATGTGGATTACATGAGTAATATTTCCAAATCTATCTGTCTCGCCATAACAACCTTATATGTATCCGGTCTCCTCGCCTCCACAACAGGAATAATAAATTCAATATTCCAGCCAGACGTACAAACCTGCCATTATTCACTATACCTGCCTGTGTGTGTGTGTGTGCACTTGGAAGAAAAATGGAGAGGCATTGCAAGAGAATAGGTGGGTGTGTATATGTAGGTTAGTGCAAACAGTATGTGCGTGTGTCGCTCACTTACTGCTGTTTCTGATTGTAGGGCCCTCGCTGTATTTGAACCACATGTGTTACATGCCTGCTGTTCTAGTTTTACATTAATAAAATGTGTGCCTGTGTGTGAGCGCGCAATCGTGCTCCTGCTATGGAGTGTTATAGTAATAAAATCATCACACAGCCTCATTGTTTCTGACATCTAACCAGAAACTCTGGAAAAGGAGAGGAGAGGCGAGGGAGGAGAAAACATCCTGAGGGAAACATTCTCCTGTGGTTAAGGGTTTCAAGTCATAGCGATTATTCTGGATGTGATGGCAGGTTTATTTTCATACTAATTTCCAAGTATCACCGTGTGAATCAGATAGCTCTGTCTGCAGACAATACACAGGCAACTTGCCCCCCAGCAGGGATGGAAGGTTTTTAAATGGGGCAGTATATTCTTCTGTCATGAGATGATTTGTAGCGGTTAGACCTCTGAGTTTTATTGTGGACGGTACCAGTGAGCATTGTCAGAAGTGCTTATAAATAGATGGTAGAACTGGACACAGAGGAGGAGCTGTTAGATTTCATCTTCTACAGGGGAGCAGTAAAATAATGAAAGACAGAGTTGGCCAAAAAGTCAAAGTCTTCCAAATATCAATCAAGAACTGGAATAACTGTCTCCCCAACACAAAAAAAAAACACCCTAAAAGTATTTACAGCAAAGAATTTTTGTAATTTGTTTTGCACCTGGGCCAGCTTTCTTTGTGGGTGCTAATTTTCCTAATTCTACTGGCTTATTGGCTTATTGGCCAAATACATTTTACAATATTTATTTTCAAATTAAACAGCTGGCAGAAAATAACACTGGAAAGTAACGTGCAGGTATAGGAAAAAAAAACCCTGAAAGGGCTCATTCCTTATCTCTGAACAATATCCCTTATGTTAAAGGTTTATGTGGGCTTTGCCAAATAAACAAAAACAGAATTAAAGTACAGAGGTAAAGTCTCCATTCTGCTGGACAAAATGAGAAAAAGAGTTTCACAGTTCCTACATCTTAATGAAAATTGACCAGAGGACACCAGGTTTAATGCTACCAGTAACATTTCTAAAAATACATATAACTCATATTATTTTTATGCCTGATTCTGATATTTTTTATTCTAAATGTCTTCAAAGAAATGAATTAAATTACTAAAAAAAATAGTAGAATTACATACCTGGTAGAGTGGTACTTTCAGCTGGTATCACGATCTGGCTATCTGTTCAAGTATAGACGTCTTAATGAGCAATATCAGGCCAGGGTGTTGCATCAAGACTGAAGAGACATGACGGCGATCGACCTTAATTTGTTAAGGTGTCACACACACTCGGGTTCGAGCAATGTCTCAAAACAATTGTTAGACATGTCTGTAAAACAAATGTTTGTTCAACAAGAAATAAATTATAATCCAAACAAGTCAAACTGTGCTGATATTTACAGGATCTTCGGTTTTCTGTGCCTCCAAAAAGGGTCACAGCCTTGAAGTTTTGAGAAGTACCTGTATTTGTCCATCTAGTCTGGTTTTGGTATGCATCTAGTTGGTGGTGGAAATGTGTCACAGTTGAGTTAAGGTAACAAGCCTTAACTGTTTGCTTGTTCCCAACTCTTGGGAAGTGTGTTTTTCAATGCTGTATGGCTGTATAAAGTCATGGAAATGGGGTAAAATATTATAGAAAAGTTTTGACAATCCATTGATAAAAATGTGTGGGAACCCCGGCTTTTTATAAATGTGATTAAAATCTAAATGAAAAAAAATAAATGGCTGCCCAGTATATCTTTTTTTGTCATAATGATGTCAAATTGCACAATAAACACATCGTGAAGGGCTGTGATTTTGCACTCAAGTTTTTTTTTTTGAGTTAGTTGAAAGAGAGATCAGAGTAAAACTGCACTACAAAATGTTGCTGCCATTCTTTTTATAATTGCTGTCTTTTGTGTGCAGTTGAGTGTCAATATGTTCAATAAAAGAATGTTGGAAATCATTTCCTTTCAGCTTTTTAATTAAACAAGCAATTTGTTTACACTGAAAGCAGAAAAAACTGCTTTAATATCTTTTTATATATCACAAGTAACATTATTATTGTGATATTCAACATTTTCATCATACTGTGCAGCCCTAAAGAGGTATTTGTATATTTTGTCAGTGAATTTTATTTATTTATTTATTTTTTTAATGGTCATTTCTTTATGCCTTTTCTAAGGGGCGGGGGCTGTGCTGCTGGTGAAAATGAGATGATTAGTTGAGAATGAGTCAATCTTTGAATTAGTTTGAAACTACGATATGAGATGAGCAGGAAGGTTTTCCTCTTTAAACAGTATCCTTTATATGACAGTACAGTGTAGTATCTGTGTAAGAAGCTGAAAATGTGGTCACATCATGCTGAGATATTTTCCAGCGCCGCTAAGTGAATTTTAATGGCACGACATTTTTCAGCTGGCTAAACTATCCGTCATAACGCTCAGATATCTGTCATTCCTGCAGTAATAGAAAGGACTCCTTTTAAAACTTTCTTACTGACAGTTTATTATCATAAAGAGTGAAATTCACTAGAAAGCTGCATATAAATTCTCCACCCAGGGTCGCCTGGATAGTCCATAATGCATTGCAGCTTCAAGACACGTTGCATATTGACTGAAGAGTGTGACTCACTTTTTCTTGATAGGAACAAATCTCACCCTTCTGCCTTCACTACTGCTCTCTCCACCTACACACAGCCAAGTGAAAGCAACAAGTTCATTTCTGATCTGAGGGGATTGGTTAAAGTCATTCTGGGAAATGCAGGAAAGCATTAAGACAGGTTGAGAGGGAGTGGGTACACCGAAGGAGTAAATTGCAACACTTAATCACAAAATAACTGCTGGAATGCACTGAGCATCACAGATTGATGGGATCTAAGAGCGAAAGAGTACCTGAGGGTGGAATTTTCCTTTAATTGTATAGTCGACATCCACTGACTCACAGCTCCGACACGGTGACAGTGGGCAGGACAAGGGGACTGCTGTCCAGTTGTGTGTGTTATGTATCTGTGTGTGGGAGGGCGGCGGCGCGGGTGATGGCAGCACAGACTGGAAACAAACTGTACCTCTGAAAAATCAACAAGCTGTGACCAAGTTGCAGCAGAAGAGTTGCGGTGGTGATATTAACTATGCCGGTGCACAAACAGCTCTGAAATGAATTATCTCCATTTTTGCTTCAAAAATCTTTCATGTGAACAAGCAGAAAAGTTTGGAGAGTTCCCCTCCACCTGTAATCCATCACAGATTACTGATTGCCTGCTTAAAACGGTAATCAGTCACAGAATGCAGAGGGGAACTCTGAATTTATTTTCCATTACAACCTGTATGCCTCCACGACCTATAGCTTCCCTCAGAGATAACAATTATTCCAATCTATACACCTGAATTCAGATGGCACCATAACATTTACAGGCTTACTGCTTCTGATACTGCTTTGATGCTTCACTGAACATTGTTCCAGCACCGTTTGTTTATTGTTTTCTGGTCAGCTGTGGCTTCTTGGTGCACAAATTATGTAAGTAGTTGCCAAAATACTGCTGTGTTAAAAATGCAAGATGCTGCACTGGTGTATTGCTGCAGGTACTGATGATACATCAGTGAGCCTCATTAACCAACTGTTCTGAGGAAGACATTTCTTCTGAAAACAAATTACACAGTTTTTACGACAAATTAGTTTAATAAGTTTTAATTAGTCTTAGTTGGGATTTGTTCTGAGGTTAGAGCAGAATCAGACAGAACAGAAAAACAGAAAGAAAGAAGGTAAGCATAGCATTCTTTAGAATTATTTTGATTATTTTACATAAAGCATTAGGTCTTTTAAAATAAACATTATACTATATTAACACTTCAATTCACATCCATTATGTTAGCCATGCCATCTATCAATTAGTGATCAATCGTTCTCAAAAATATCACTGGAGGTTTTTGCAGATGGGACAAAAAGTGAGAAAGCAGCGTTCAGAGTAAGTTATTAATAACTTACAGAAACACTGCGTAATATTGCACACCTTTCTCCTTTCCTCCCCCTCATCTTGTCTTTCTCTAAGCACACACATGCACACATTAGAGGGCGCCATCATTCTGGTCTCTGTCCTCAGTCCTGGCAATGGTGCTGATGCATAAAGTTTGTTGTCTGCAGGTTGATTAGCTTGCATTGTTAGCATCCCATGTGTTCTTTTACACCCACTAGAACCTTCCACTTTACAACAAGTTATTGTTTTTAATGTTTGGAGTGTGCTGCTCCACCTTGTTGAGCCTTTCTGTTGGGTGTTCTTGGCTTAATTCTCTTAATCTTTTCTTCTTCTTCAATTTTTTATTCACACCATGTGTGCCATGTGTGCACATAGCCCTGCAGTCGGTCCCTTTTATGGGATTTACAGGGCATTTACCTATGTTAATTTGGATCCACTGGCACACACTTTAAATGCATGAGGACAATGGAATTCATCCTTTTAAGAACACCAATGTGAACAATCCTGTGGTGTAAGAAAACTTAATGAATCATGAACATAGACTTTTCTTAGGATATTTTCTTTAGGAAGATATTGGTGACTGAGGCCCAATGAGTTTGAAGGCTTATTAGACCCCCCCAAAGCTGTACAGTGGTTTACTTTGACACAGGATTTTACAGCTCTTGAAAGTTACCACTCTCCTCTCATTTTTGATCCAGGTCTGCTGCGACATTAGACATTGTTTCAGGCACTCCGAGCTCACTCTTTGCCAGCTATGGCTGCTGGGTGATGCAGCACAAAATCAACAGTGAGAGCCATCAGATGTCATCAGTGTCTCTTCAACACAACATTATGTGTTATCTTCAAATCAAAGGTATTTTACAGGATATTAGAGCATTTCTGCTCTGTTTCAATTAGTAATTTGTCGCTGCAAATGATCACATATTACTCCTGGTACCTGCAGGGCTGCACAGATGACTGTATTCTCATTAAGGGGAAATGCAATTTACCTGTTTTTCTCCAGCCCTGTGTTTGAGAGCAGGAATACAATACAGGGTATTTTCTGAGCAATCATTTATCAAGCTTTTATTGAATACCGGATTGCTTCCTTTCTGGATTCCTACATATAAAGACTTATTTACTGCTGTGTTTGTGTGTTTTATAACCTTAAAAGCATCAGTCAGAATTCTTTTTACATTTCATTACTATAAACCTTTTATTATCCTCGACAAAAGCAGTTATTACTGCAGAGCTTTGAGTGTCTGCAGAGCAACTAATGGCTTTGCCATGTGTGTGTGTACAGTATGTGTGCACAAGCGTGTGTGTGTGTGCGTTCTACATGAGTAATATTGTAGTATAGATGAATTATTGGCGGCCATCCATGACTATGCACTGCTGTGCCACAGGGGTCTTTAATGTGTGTGTTTTTGTGTGAATCACTCTGTTGCTCGGTGTGTGTGTGTGTGTGTGTGTGTGTGTGTGTGTGTGTGTGTGTGTAAACCCATAGCTTTTATATACTGGCTGGCAGACAAAAACAACAACCCTGAAGGTAAAGGAGACAAATCTAATCACACAACACAAGGGGAAAGCAATCAGACATGCGCATACACACACACACACACACACACACACACACACACACACACACACACACACACACTGAGAGTACACAGGCAGTCTTTCTTCTTTCCCCTCTTTTACACATACATGCATACTCACAGACCTGGATATATGACAACTGTGGAAAGTCTGGGAACTGGCTGGTTTTTCAAGAAAGTGTCTGTTCAGTGGACTGTTAACATAGTTCAGCAGGGTTTGGCCGCAGCTCCTGTCCCTTTCCCTTGCAAAATGCACCAAGATAAATAAATACGCCTATGTATTTCAAAGTCATGTATTAAAATGTAATTTATAGTTGAGGCCAACATGTCTTGGTTAAATATAATGAAAAGCAACATGTTTATAATACACCCGGCTCCGGTCAGTGCATTTAGTTCTACAGCAGAGAAAAGTTTGTGAGTGTAACCAACAGTCTTTTGAAATTGACGTTCATGCATCTTTGAAACCGACTGCACAATAGTGAAATGATTTAATTTTGGATTCATGGGACTTTGAGACATGAAACAAACCCTGTATAACAAAACTGCCATGCGTATTTCACATAAAAGAAGAGCCACAACAAATAAACAGATACACAAAAAAAAGGCAACAACTGAAAAAGAAAACAGAGCAAAACAGTTCAAGACAGCACAACACCTGGACTGGTTTAAGAAATCAATAAGCTGAAGCTGAAGTAACTGATGTGTCGGACACATAAGCTGAAGCTACATAGTTCCAGGATTTGTGTTGAACAGTATATTAATGCTGCCCAGCCGGAAGATTAAAGTAAAAAACAGCTCTGTATCTTTTTCCATTTTTCTTTCTCTCTGATCACAGATTTTTGATCATTACAAGCTGCTGATGAGGACCAGCTCACACAAAATATGATGATAAGCACAACATGACGTCCTGCGCATTTTGTCAAACAGAGTCACGCAATTAGAAAAAAAGGAAAACCCCACACACGAATACACGACTGCATCGAGGGTTACAGAGAGGAATTTGGCTATTCATAACAGCATTTGGGTTAACAGAGGACAGAGGGAGAGGAACAGAGAGTGAGAATATAAAACAGCATAAATATAATGCATCAGGCAAAGTGATGATAATGATACAGGGGACAAAAAGAAAAAAAGAAAAAGAGTGAGTGGGCGAGAGAAAACAAGACAAGAGGGCAACATGATGCTGGAGATGATATTCGAAGAGACGTAATTACCTAAAACAATAACAAAAACACAATGATGGGTCAAAAAGATAAAAGAGAGGGTTAAAGTGCAGATGAGGAGAAGCGCTGTGGGTGAGAGAAATAAAGAGAAAGTTGAAGACAGAGAGAGAGAGAGAGAGAGAGAGAAAGAGAGAATCATAGTTTCCATTTTCCAGTGCGTCACATGAAAACAGTCTATTCATTAGAGCATCAAAACTAACACGCAATGTTATGACCACTTCAAAGAGGGGTATGAATATAAACAGAAATATACAGAGCGAGAGGGAGGGGGAATAACAAAGATGGTCTCTGTCTCTGTTGCCAACTCAAAGCAGTAGCGTGTATGTACAGTATTTATATATGGCTGTGCTTATGTGTACATTTGTGTACATAGAGTTGGCGAGGACATACTCAGGGTTGAGGAGGCCACTGCAGCCACTTTATCAATCTATGCACAGTATAACACTTCCAACATAGTGATGGAAATGGTGCATTCTGCCTGTATTCAATAAAACTGAAATCCTTTTATCTCATAGTTTGTTTCTGTTTTCAAGAAGAGTGCAACCTGTTATGGAAGAGTGCTGTGCTAATGACAAATGAACAATCCAAAGTTCTGCCCCCTTAGTTACTGTTGCTAGGTCATACAAGTTTGGCCAAAGACAGTTTAGAAAGGAGACAACGCACTTTAAAGTCATTCCCTGTACCTGTGTCACGTAGGTTTTGCCAATGCCCCTCTCTTATAGGAGACTTTTAGCAGGTCCTGAGTCTATTCATTCCACTGGGAGAGCAGATTATGACCGACACTGAAGTAAATACTGGACCCAATTTTCACAAGCCACATATCTCCTGAACATTCTGACACTAAAATGTTTTTTGGATGGACAAATCAGGACAAAATGAACTTTGTATAAGACTCTCTCTGTCACAAGATCAGGGGACTCATTTATAAAAGTTGCATAAGCACAAAACGAGACCTGAAAGAGGCGTACGCCACTTCCCACGCAAAATTTCTGATTTCTAAAAACAGACTTGATGGGAGAATCTTTGGCCCATGTTTATGAACATTTCGGAGATGGGAAATTGGTGACACATATGGTGAGGTGGAACCCTGATTGTAGAAATTGCCTGTACATGCATTTTTAGTATGGATCCTATGTGATGTTTTATAAATGAGACCCCTGAAAACAACTGATATGATCATGTACTGGCTGATATTAGGTATTAAGTTAGCAGATAAAAATGAGCTTCAAATTTATGAGCAAACATTAAATTTGTACTGTGTATAATATTGTACTGTTTTGAATCTACTTTCATCCATTTACGCAATACTTCAAAATGAGACGGACGCCCCCTCAGGAGATCGGCGGTGGATACCATTTCACACCATTGGTTTAGCTTGTAATGCCTTATCATTTGTTATGGAGCATCTTTGGCCTAACAGAAAGAAACAGAACGAAACATGATGGTGCCGGGTCTGTTTAGCCAGGCACCGCAGAGTATCAGGCAACATAGCTTCAAGACGCCAACAGCAAAGACAGTGTACAATGGAAGGATATAATCACAATGGGATGCTAGATGTTGTGTAAATCTAAATAAATAACACTAAAAGTTACTTCGGGGTGGCAGGTAGCCTTGATATTTTCTGGCTAACAATATGTCAACCTATCTGTCCTTTTCAAAATCTCTTCATGTTACCACGGAAATAAGGAAGAAGCAAACCTGGCTGATGTTGCTGATCTGACATTAGGCTAACTCCTCTTGATGTAACTATACATTAGCTAGCTAATTAGCTAGATGTTGCTAACACTGGCTAACTTAAGATTTGACTATGTACAATGAAAATGTGTCCGTAAAGACTGTGACACCATTGGAACCTATCAGGTGACACTTTTACAGGTTTCACAGCCACATCTCTTACCCAACTTCAAAATGTGGTTCTCCTCTCGGCAAATCCCAGCCTAGTTCATAGAATATAAGTCATGTATGTATTATTAGATCTGGATACCAGGCCTCGAGATGGCGCCCATTCAGTCTGATGAAAACTGCTTGCATGCAAATAAAGTTTCTAGCTTCCTGGTTTACGTCCGCAGTATGTGGCCCACTGAATATATGCAGCTGTAGTTCCTGTTCCTGTTTGAGTCAGTCAGGGATATGTAGACATTTAAACCAGTTAATATGATGTAAAATGACCTCTCTCCCACGGTGTTTTTTAGAGTATGTTCTCTGTCACACCTTTAACACTGGATCACCAGAGTAAGATATTTATTTGGCCCTGACCTCCACTGTTAGGGAAACCACTGCTCCAGGCACTCTGAAAACAGTCTTTACTTATTTCACACTGTGCTATTATTTATTCACTGCGGTTCAAGAGCTAAACTGACACACACTTTAGATCTGTAATATTCAGCCTGTGCCCAGGGGCCTCTAAACGCCAGTGGTCTTGCCTTCACTTCTGCCCAGGCTGAGACCCCCGTGGTCAGAGGTCCAGGGGCGATTTTTCCCATTGATCTGGTCTGGTAATCCTTGCCGCTGGGTATATGGCCGAGTCCAAGCGTTTGTACATGTGAGAGAAGGATACTCTGTTAAACATGCCAAGTTCTGTTCTCTTTTTCTGAGCACCTCCGTCTTTCTCTCCTTCGATTGGTCCTGTTTCTATCTTTTTCTCTCTCTCTCCCTCTCCCTCTGGCACCGTCCTGCCCCACCAACATGTGATTAACCCCAAGAATGGAAACGCTGCCCCCGTCCACTTTGTGTAAGATTACATGGCCTTGGGATATTTTTGAAGTTGATATTGTCTAAACAGACATTTCCATGTAAATGAGAACATTTGAGCTGCATTTATCAGTGCACTCTTAACCAAGCGCTTGCAGCTATGGACTAATTTAACAGTTGTTAAAAAAACATATTGCGATTTTGGGAGATTGGCCCACTGATTAGATAGCCTACTAAGCGATGAGAATACTGAGAGGGAGATTGTTTTATGTTGGCGCGGATGAAGAAGAAATCAATCATCATACAAAATCTGCCTATCAATGCAGACATCAGAAATATCCACACATCCTCCATTTTAATAGCTTCACAAACTCAGCATAGTGTGTGTACGTCACGCTATTGTATCAAATGCTTTGGCAAAAACACACAAGAGAAATACCATAAAGGTGCCTGCACACTGAACTGGTGGCAGAGGCTCAGTGTGTGGGCGCCTCTCTAGAATCACAGTTTCATAAACAGCATGCTGAGTCACAGCGGCTGACGAGAATCATTTTTAAATTTTAAAAGAGTTAATTGATCCATTTCAATTATGTAACTGGTGGCTTTGCATCAGTAAAGGTGCAAAACAGAAACCCAACCAAACTCCATGTCCTCAAATGCGCTGAACATGGTGAATGATTATTGACGTAAATGCTTTTGTCATTGACAGTGCAGGATTTTGTGTTAGGCTAGACTTCCATTGTTTTTCAGATCACCTCAGAGCAGTGCTACAAACTGTTAACACAACACTAACATACTGTCACCCAGTAAAGTTGTTATGGAGAATATGTTCGCAAATAGTTACCTATTGTATTTACACATCCAGCAGATGCGGAGCAACATTCACATTTATTTGGATCTGTCTTTCTTGCCACCTCGTGACTTTAGGTCTGGTATCATGAGGGAAATGGCCAGCTCTGTCGCTGCTAAATGCTCCACTATCTTCACCAGCTAGTTGCTAATCGTATCTGTCTGCCATTTGGTGCTGGGCAAGCAGTGCACAGTGGGTAAATCAAGATAACAGTTGCCTGCTGTGACCAAAAATGACACAGAGAAGAGCAGAAATAGGGAATGACATTATAAAGGCCTACAGAGTCTGATGATATTTATCTGTGGGTTCATCACCACAGGTGACCCCTTTCACTTAATATATAATCAGTAGATTCATCATTAATATAAAAATATTGATAAGTGCCACACCAGGATAGGAGCACACTGTGGACCTGATATCATAAAACTCTGCTAAAACTGTGCTCTACTTTGTCAGCTTCACAGAGGGTCTTGCAGGGCACAAATTAACCCTAAAGGGGTCTGACCGACTAAGATTCTGACGTGCAAATTTTCGACCATGAGCTTCTCACCTTCTTTTCCTAACTGCCTAATTATCTCCACCAGGCATAAGCCTAAAGGGGATCATGCGTTTGGTCGTGTGTGTGCATGTGTGAGTGTGTCTAATTTTTTGTGTAATCCCATCTATTACTGCATGCTCAAGGACCCCTCATGGTTGTGGTTATTCATGATTGTTGAAAGACCTGTTTAATTGACTGTTTTATACCATTATTGACTGCTGATTCCTCATTCCTCTCAACCAGCCAGTAGGGGGCGCAAGTTTTCTACCTATCGTCTTGGCTAAAAAAAAAAAACAAGCCTTACCGCCTGTTACATGCCACATTTTGTCCTTTGTCTGAGCTCAGAAACTGACATCTGTAGAAGCATGGTAAAGTTAGCCAAGACATGAATAAGTCCCTATTTTTGTTATTTTGACTGCCATCTTGACTGTAATGGAGCCCAGGAGGGACAATTCAACCAGGGCGCAGCTCCTGCTGTTTGTCTGTGACCTGGTTTTGTTCCATCTGCCTCACGGTGTCACACCACACAGCAGCTGTTTCAGAAATGGAGCGTTTTGCCTGCCTGATTTTGCTGACTTGACAGATTTTGTTGACTGGTTATTTTTCCCTGATATTTGTGCTTTACCATAAGTAAGTCAGCTATTTGTTTCTTGTTTTCTATGTTGGTCTGTAGCCCACAGCCAAGGTTAGTACCATTAAAAGCCCTATTATGAATGGCATGGTTCAAAGATTTGTGGCATACAGTGCCTGTTAGCAGGAAAACTTTATCTGCTCTGTGCAACAATCTCCAGCTTCCTCAAAAAATATACAAGGTCTGTATTTTTATCAGCTTCTAAAAACATGCTGTGGTGCATCTGCTGAAATTACAAGAATTGTTTACAGTTGCCGCGATTGGCACTCTACTGAGTGCACTGTTCTAATTTGATATTATTTAGCCTTAGTGCCTGTGATAATGCCGCATTCAATTGCACATACTTGCAGTTGGAAACTTGGTGACCGAGTGACCACTTTTAGCCCATCTGCTAGTTGCCTCTATTTGGATTCTCTAATTCTCTAAATTGCCAAATCAGGACTGTTTGTGGTCGTCGGTCCATATTAAAGTCCTAATACATGAAAACTCTGATGATACAAGCTAAAATATGACATAAAATACAGTTTACACCAGTGAAGACAAGTCAAGATGTACTTCCTTCAAAATGCCCAGAGATCACACTGGATGTACTGTATACAGTAGAAGTACACAAACACTCATGCAGACAATAGGCCTTTATTCCATTCACTCTCACTTTCTTTCTCACACACACACAAAGACGTACTGCAACAAACACACACACGTGCAGATGCCCACCGCAACCAGAAAAATGCCCAATCTAACAAACAAAAGGAAAAAACATAAATCCAGTTAAACCAAAATTAAACATTTTATCATGCTTTAAGCACATTTCACTCCGGCAATCACATAAACACATAAATATATTCAGAAATATTTTCCCTCTGTGAAACATTGTAACGATTATCGGATTATCGTTTCATCTTTTGTTTTGGTGGATCTGGACTCCCGATTTAAAATTCTAAACAGATCGGATAAAAGGACGCTTTGAAGTCTGATGACTGTTTCAGTTTGGTTCTCCTCTTCTTCCCTGTTTCTTTCTCTCCTTGTCTCTGTCTCTTCTCTGTCTCTTTGCCTTTTTATCATTCTCTATGTTGGTCTGTGTGTCTTGAGGTGAGGTAAGCTTTGTTTTTGGTCCAGACATCTCTGCCCAACAAGCTACTGAGACTTCTTGTACACAGCTGGCATCCAGAAAATGTTTTTGTTTTTTCCCCCCTCAGTATTGATCTTTTTAAGGATATTCTCTTTTCAGTTTTCCGCTCTGGTTGGGTCAAAGGTCAGGATGGACACTTCTGTCAGGAGGTTTTTGATAAAAATCTCTCTCTTCTCTCTTCCTCTTTTGTTTTTTCCCTCCTTTCACCACTTGTGTATCTCTTTCGTCCTCTGCATGCTTCTTTGCCTCCCTTGTTTTCCTCTCACATATGTTGCGGTAGTAACACTAATTGACCATTCTTAAACATCCCATAACCTAATCCTTGTTTCTATGACGACATAATTCAATTCCACAGTCAGATTACTTTACAAATTCCTCTGAGAACGAGGTATTCGCGCACATAAACACCGGGACGCACACACACATCTGCTTAGTCACTTTTCCAGTTGGCATGTTTCTACTATTGAAGTAAATAAGAAGGAACACCAACGTAGAATCAACGTGTGTGTGTGTGTGTGTGTGTGTGTGTGTGTGTGTGTGTGTGTGTGTGTGTGTGTGTGCATGTGTGTGTGTGTGTGTGTGTGTGTGTGTGTGTGTGGAACACCAGCGTTGATGGTTGATAGAGAAATGATGGAACTATTAAATTCATTAAAAGACAGATTCGGCAGTCATGCTTTACTGGGACACAGACAAACACACATATAGGGAGCAGATACACACACACACACACACACACACACACACACACGCACACCTACACTCACACACACAGTACTTGTTTTCTTAAGTGTTCCAGGAAGGAAATACGTTTGTATTTCAGTTCATATTTATAGCCTTTTCTTCCTGAAATGACCCACTTCCCACCCGGGAGTTATTAGTCTTTAATTTTATGTGTGACGAGTGATATACTGGAAGGTGCATGGAAAAGTGACGCATCAACGTGTGCGGTCCCTGCTCGCTCATGTGTATTGAAGATGACACGTATACTGCAGGTCTCCGATGGCAGGAGTGTAAATATTCTCAGCAGGATATTTTCCCAACATGAAGAACAAACTTTACACTTCAGTTTTTAAGCCGACATGGATGAGACTTCTTAAATGTGATATAAAAAGATGGATATCACTGTCATGATAACTTAGTAAACTTCATCAGGACCATTTGCTATAATCAAAAGTTCCAAAACAGCTTCTGAATTCAATAGCTTATAAAATTCCTAATTCTTGGAAGTAAGGGCTCATACACATGCTGAGATTTTTGGGGATATTACTACTGCAATACAAGTCACAATTTTAGTGGGAATGGTAATTTTTGCATTTCATTTTCACTGAAAAAAAAAACATAAAAATCATGATGTAATTTTTTGCCCTTATGTCTGGAATATTATTGTTATGCTTGGTTATCTCTATAGTACTGCCATGTTTCATTTATACTGGTATATTGTGACGCATTTTTTTTTACCTTCTTAAAAAAATTGTAGCTCCTGCGATTGGGATATTGCACTTGGCCCTATTGTGATGGCAATACAATTTTCGAATAATTGTGCAGCCCTACTCAAATCCATTGTTGGCAATGTAGACGCACAGAGGGCATGTTAAAAAGAAAGATCGACAGACCACAGATGGGAGACAGCTTTCCTTTCTTCTGTAAATATCAGTCTATGATGAATACGTAGGAGAAGTTGTTTATTCTAGTACAGGGCAATCTAGAGCTTTACATCTGTCCCATGACAATAATTTAGACCTAATACACACCTATACACACAATAATACACACTTGGGTGGTGTAATGTTAGCACTGTCGCCTCATAGCGAGAGGGTTCCTGGTTCGAACCCAGGAGTTTGCATGTTCTCCCCGTGTCAGCGTGGGTTTTCTCCGGGTACTCCAGCTTCCTCCCACAGTCCAAAGACATGCAGGTTAATTGGTGACTCTAAATTACCCGTAGGTGTGAATGTGAGCGTGAATGATTGTCTGTCTCTACATATCAGCCCTGCGATAGTCTGAGGACCTGTCTAGGGTGTACCCCGCCTCTGGCCCAATGTCAGTTGGGATAGGCTTCAGCCCCCCCACGGCCCTCAAGAGGATAAGCAGTTACGGAAATGAATGAACACACTTAAAAAACAACCCCTGGAAAAAGATCAGTTCTGAGCCCAGATTCATTGTAGTCGGCTGTGATACAGTGCTGGTTATAGTCAGTTAGCAAATTAGATGCAACCTGCCCTGCACCCTTGAAAGCTGACATAGAGTAGCACCCAGTGCCTGACCTCACGTTTTCCAGGTGGTAAAAGACGTGGCATGTATCCTGACTCTTAAAAAGCATGTGGCTTGTTTTACTGACTTTACAGTCATGTTACCTCCCTACCGGAACTACGTAGGTGTGTTTAGGTTTCACTTCGTCATGGTCGCTCACTGGCTCTGGTGTGGACTTTGTCTGCACCGGAGGTAGAGTGTTCCCCAGACAGTTCAACTCTGCAAATCCCAAGTAAACAAAGGTAAACCTTATATTTCTTGTCTGGAGTAATCCTTCCTCCTGCACGACACACATCCCAGTATCCCCCGTTGGCGATAAACGATATATTTGTGTATTAGTTTCTATTTTCTGGCTTCATTCATCTAAACGTGTGTGTGTGTGTGTGTATGTTTTGATATTCTCCAAATAATTTGAAAAACTGAGACAGGAAAAAATCACCATGAAACAAATTGTGTAGAGGAGATGGACGCAGCTACAAAGGTTGCTGTAAAAGAAAAACAACAACATTAAGTTAGCTGCTCCCAGCAGCTGCTACCACAGCCTTCATGTCAAATGAAAAATTATGTTGCCAGGGCGGATAAATCACTCGCCACTGAATGGTTGTGGCAAAATAACTCCTTCCCGGAAAACAGATAATAACTAACATGAACATGATGCCAGACTCAATAATGACATGAAAATGAAATGGCAGTTCGGTCTGATTTATCATGCTGGATTTGTTTGCCAATTAGCAGTCACAGGTGGCGATGGACAAAGTTTAATTTCAGCAGCAGAGAACAACATGCCCACATCAAGAACACCACACAAAGCATGGCAGTAACATGCCGAGCTAAGAGGATTAATTGCGCAGTCAAATCAGAGGCCTCACTGTTTTCAAGTGCAGCGACACTGTCTAATCCCACAAACAACTGCCTTTTCTCTTCCACGCTGGTTACCACAACAGCTTTGTCTCAAGTGGAAGACACATCTTCCTGTGTTTACTCAGCTCTCATTGAAAATAGCCATTCAAATGAACTGCAGCAAAAACAGAAGCTCAAAGATTAGCCCCCCGAAGAGACGCTTGGATCCATTTTATCTAATTCAGCTTTAAAAGTTCAGGCCCTGAAGTAGCAGTAATGGTAGACTTTAATAATGATTCATGTTGTAGTAATGATTCATTTTATCCTCGCCGACGCACACGAGCATTATGCTTAGCCCTGATAAACCCCCCAGCACACGCACAAAAGAGTCCATTCACACCAGAAACAGATTATAGAAAAGCATAATTAATGGGGCTCTTTGCTGCACCTTTAAATACACACACACCAATGCACGCACACACACAAACAAACACACACATATTAGTACATGCTGTTTGCTCACTCTACGAGCACAGTGCCTGTCGCTGGTTATCATTCATGTCTACATTTCCTGTCTGTAATTTGAACGAGGGCGTACTGCTGAAAGCCTGCTTGGAGCCCACTGACCTGAAACTTGCTAAATGACAAGCAGAGAGTGAAGCTGGTGAACATAATGACACAGAGACATGCGATAAGCCAGCCCTGTAAAGGAGGATATCTGAATGCTAATCAGCACCAGTGATTCCAGTATTTACCCAGGGGCTGTTTGCTGAGGGTCCAACCTCTTCAGAAGCGATGCCTTGCTTCACATTCACACAGTTCAGTGACTCCTGCTCTGTCAAAACACATTACCCAGCTGCTCCACCAGAGGTGCTGTGGGTTCATTAAGTTGCTCAAGGGCACTTCAGTGGTTGAGCCTTAAATGTAAATCTGCATTAATCAGTATTTCTGATGGAATGGAGCTCTGTGGTGTTTCTTGTAGTGTACTGTAGTGGTGTATGGTTCAGTCTCAGCTGCTCTCATTGGTTCTTGTAGGCCGAGACTGCCTTGTTAAAGCGACTGCACTCTACCTGCCCAACACTAAGCAGTAGACAGACGTAAGGCACTAAAGACCCACATGACTGGAGACAAAACTAGAGCCCTGTGAGGGGTTGTTTTCCTAATCCCACTCCTGCCCTCTCCCACTAGATTTATGACCATTGCTGCATGCTCCCGCAGAGTTTTTATCTATTCTCACCCATTACTGCAGGGTCTGTGTCAGCTGCTGCCTGCACTCGTAAACATTCCCTCACAATAGATTGATTCTCAAAAGATTGAGTTCTCCAATCCCACAGGGTTAATACGTTATTTTACGGTTGTATCAAGATAAACATGCATACCCGTCTGTAATAAGTAGTGGAATTGCGTTCTAGTGCATGATCCCATTCATAATCATAGATATTCTGGTGTCTCTGTGATTCCGTTTTATTACCTGTAATATTTCTGAGAAATTCCTCCACATGTCCAACCTGCTTTGCTTTTCTTTTGTATTGAACTGTCCTGCTTTTGTCTTCCTTTCCATTTCCCTTGGGGACGTCTCCATCCTTTATGTAAACTAATCTCAAGGACCTGCATGTTTTTTTCTGACTGCCTGCTCCCAAACCACAGCAAAAATAAAACCACCCATTCCCACGAGATCTGTGTTGGGCCCCACAGGTCTCAGGGGATCCCAGTCACACCGCAGTCCTTGGATTGTAGTGTGAATATTGGACATAAGTGACTACAAAAATGACTGTTAACATGATGATAATGAAGTTTCATCTGGATCTTAAAATAAACATAGTTTGCAACAAATGTTGCCTGTCTGCTTTGAAAACTTTTCTCTCCCTAATGGCAAATTCAGCTTTAATTTATACAAGAAAGCATCTTTGAACTTGTTAAATGACATTAAAAATGCCAGCCACTGTCAGCGTGCTGAAAAAAAAAATTCAGGCTGTCATCATTTCCAGGGTGTCAAATATAGCGGCTTGGTCAGTGTCCATCAGTTTCTGATTCTGACTCAAAAGGCACCCTTTAGCATCTGTGTGAGATGTATCAGGCTTTCAGCTAACTTAAGTATAAACCCATCTGTGGCAATCAAGTAGTATAAAGAGCGAGATGATTTGAGTAGGGGAGTAGGGAGGTGTGATGGAGGGGTTAAACAAACGCAGAACTGTAGACTAGTGTTCATGTCCCTTGTGAAAAGTTACGTTTTTTTAAGCTGTGTTCACCAGCTAATGTCACATGATATTCATAACATATGCCACGTCACATAGTCTTGTACTTATTTTACCCGAACCATTGACTTTTCTTTTTGGTGACAAAACCTGCATTTCCTGTGACTGCGGAAGTTTATTTTGAAAAGACACTTTACATGTAACAAGCAAAAATGGACATGCAGTTCTTGAGTGTCCAAAACAGACTCTAGAGGGGTACCAAGAGCATCAAAGCTGGGAGAAAGAATGTAGAGTTTCCCACACATTAATTTATTTGTCATGGCCCACCATGATAATCTGAGGATCTGCCGCCATGTCTTGATTTTCTGTTTATTGGAGCTGAAACGTTCATTAAGGGCACTGTTGGAATATATTTACCGTTCGGTTGTTCATTGCACCACACTCTCGATGCACAGAACAACCTTGGACAGAGACAGAGCAGTAGAACTTCAGGCGCAGTAAAAGTGAAACTTAACTATTTCTCTGAGTCTAAAAGTTTGCCTTTACTCTCCTCTGCAGCAGCTGCTCCTCTCATTGATCAGTCTGATCTGATCTGATCAGCTCTGATCAGATTATTTGATTAATTATCCACCCCGCAACACAAACTGCTGCTGAAGAAAATACAGAAGTCATGAAGAGTTCCATCTGTGCTCTGTTCATAAACCCACAAAACCCCCTGCATTTAGAGAGGAGAGACAGACTGATAAAAAGGGACACAGACACACACACACACAAAAGGAAAGTTTGTATGCCTCCCTTGGGATTAGAGGAGCTTTTTTAGCTACTTATTGCAACTGCAGACAACACTGACGCGTGTCACTGAGCTACTGCTGCCCATGGTGGTAATGTGGGTGGCAGTAACTCACTGACACGTGTCCATAGGGATTTGGATTGGGAACCGGAGGGTTGCAGATTCAAGTCCCTGTCTGGACCTAATGTGGAGCGTGGACTGGTAGCTGGAGAGGCACCAGTACGTCCATGGGCAGCCCCCTTGCTCTGACATCTCTCCATTTAATACATGTATAGGTCCTGTTTGTGCATGTGTGTGTATTTGTATAAGACAACAGAGTGAAAAAAATGAATTTCCTCTTAGGCATTAATAAAGTATATCTTTGGTTCAATAATGCAACAAAAAGTCAAAGTACTGGGCTGGAAAACCAAATCAATGAGCTGAAAAATACTAAAACATCCACAGAGCCATGGGTAGCTGCATATTTTGGTGATTATTCTCAGTAGGTTAATGACTACAAGTGATCTTTCCCGACATTCATTTGACCCTTTGTTCATATAAAAGTATTGATTAGTGTAGCTTTAAATTTCTTTCTCTTCAAATTCTAAAATGTCCTGCCCTTGCAAACTAACCAAAATAGCTCTTCACTGTGTCCTGCTTTCAAATGTGGACACATTTTAGCTGGACTAGTTGCTGCAGTAACATTATGCATTGTTGCAGAGCTATTAATGAGGAATATCATATTATAAAGTTCAGTGGACCGTCAGCAACACTTCACTCATAAGCATAAATTACTCTTTCATTCACCTCTCTGCCCAGACTTTTCCAGCCACAGTGGAGTTTTGACTTGTTGACCTTTCACATCCCTCATTAATGTAACAAGTAAACACCAGTTTCTTGGGCCTAATATGACCGAGAGGCTTGCTAATGTCCCCTAATAAGACTAATATGCAAATGATCTCATAATCACACTTCACACAGTTTGACGGCTGGTAGGTTTTGTAGAATCTCTGTAGAACGTCGGAGGTCTAATTAATTCTCTGCTCACACCTCATTACCATATTTTTGGAGCAAAAATTATTTGCATATTTTCCAGGCACCTAGCCCGAGTCCTGATGATGAGGGTTATGAGGAAGATGCAGGTTGCATATTTGTTTTTGTTCATGCACATATTCGTAGTCATGCTCTCACACACTCACACACACAGCAGTCTCAGAGCTATCTATCTATCTATCTATCTATGTATCTATCTATCTATCTATCTGTCTGTGTATGTATGCATTAGTGATTTTCTGATCAAATGCTGCCTCGGCTCATGTATATTCATGATCAATCAGCGCAGGGTGCAGTTAAGCATAGCCTATCAGATTCTACCCCGACACTCCTGGATTTGCATATTTTAATTGCTACTGCAACAAGTGTGTTACTAACGCATCACCTGCCTCTCTCAGACACACACACATGCACACACACACACACACACACACACACACACACACACACGCACAGGTAGTGTGACAGAGAGCTGCGTCTCAGTTAAATTTAAACTTAAAGATCTGTTGCTCACCGTCTCTAATCCTGTCTCTCCCCTTATGTCTCTCTATTTCACTTATGGTAGTTATATCAGTAATTATTCTGGCTACTAGCCAATAGTCTGCCTGGAATTGAATTTAGGTATCTTTGTATGTGTGTGTGTGTGTGTGTGTTCTAGTGTGTCTCTCTGCCTGTGTAATTGCTTGTTAAGCTTTTTCAAAAGCAGGTGCCGTTTGTCTGAATGACTTCTCTGTTTCATAAGTAGCTAACTGCTTTAACCTGCCAGCCTATGTGTGTGCGTGTGTATTTACGTGTGTTAGTGTGTGTAATGAGGGTGACGTCAGTCGTCATGTCTGACAGCTCCCTTCCTGAAAGCACACCTGAAAAAACACATGCTGCCATGCACATGTGTGGCAGTGCACACGGACCCTCACATGCACACATTTATGCAGACACAGCCGCATGTGTACAAGCAAACACGCTCGCAAACACAAGCTTTTGAAAACACAACACACAGCTCATGTTGCTGACAGATGGAAACCTGACATCTCCGAAAAGTCAACATTTCAGTCTGCGACCTTTTCTGATTGATAGCCCTGTTGGTGAAACTATACTGTTTAGAGAATTAAGTTTTAAAGGTGTGTATGAGTGCTACAACTCAGAGCACCCACAAAGAAACCTGTGAAGCCTTATTTTCAAATGTATAAAACACAGCAACAGCAGCAGATGCAGTAAGACAGGGTTTAAATGCTGTGAAATACAGTATTGTGTCAATTTTACATTGAATTCACTCAGTAAAAAACCAATGATAACTACTGCAGAGATTTCTTTGCTCCATTAAATGATGCATTTCTTTGTTGCTGACTTCTTCATTTTGTTTATACAACAAAAGTGTCAGTTTTAGTCTTAAGAGAGAAACAACAAAATACAGACTCATGCTGTGAAATAAAGCCTTATCAAACACCAAATGTTAGTGAAACAGTAACAACAAAACATTCTTAAATTAGCAACACTTAAAGCCAAAAAGCAGAGGAATGAAAATCTCCCTGTTAAAAAGCTGCTTGTGTGAAGATGCTCTCCTTTCTGTGGACAATTGGACCGTAATAGATACTTGTTGAACCCAGAGCGTGACACAGCTGCATCCAGTGGACATGAGAGATTATAAACACTAACATCTGGCAGCTGCCCAAAAAGACCACAGGCCTCACAAAAAAAGGGAAGAGTCTGGAGTGTAGGAAGTTTGAACAAGTGCAATGAAAGTACTCTTTGGTAACGAACACAAAAGATTAGTTTCCACCATGCAGTCAGGTTTAATTCAGTTCAGTTCATTACACATTAGAACGATTAATTTTACGCTTTCATTTTCTGAAGATGTGGATGGATCCAGTATAACCAATCTAATCCAGTTTTTTATCACCCCTCTGTTGAGGTACCTGGCACAGTAATCTGATATTAAAAAGTGGGGCTAGAAAGACGAGAGACAGACAAGAGAGAGATTTTTCTTCCACTACAGGAAGTTGTTCTGAAAAAAAGACAGCATGCAGTCCCACTCCATGGATGATCAACAAGGTTTCAGACATTCCTCTGCATCACCTGTGAAGAGGAAACACAGCAAGAGCTGGATGGAGCAGTGAGTAACAACAACCCTGCCTTAAGAGTATTGTCTGTGGAGTTTGGGTACATGTCTATACGGGTTACATACTGCTTAGAGCACTATGATGAATGTGTTTGGTGGACATGTGACTACAAGTTCAAAAAACAGCAAAGGTCCAAGGCACTCTTCTGGAAAAAGGTAAATGCCTATTTGATGATTATTATCTAATTTTAGAATTTCACCATGAAAAAAACACAGTCTTACCTGTTGGCCACTGTGCAGCTGCCCGAGAGCAGTTGGATGTTTCATGCAATAAGGTAAAGGCACCACACCAACAAGATATGATCCACTGGTCAAACAGACTTTATTTATTTATCTTTTTTTTCTTTACAATTACATAGCCTGGAAATCCAGACCCAAATCCAGAAAGATTTAGGGTCTGGCCATGAGTAATGAAAATGGCCCAACTCGAGGGGCGGCACCAAGCATGCATTTGAAAATATCACTGCACACAATTGGATAACACTAGGACCAATCAGAACAATACACGGGGTGACATATCCAAAGCGCTACCGGTGGAGCTAACTGGTAGATTAGACTCTTGCCGTATCCGGTCAGCAAAACAGCAAAAATGTCCTTCTTGTAAAGAAAAGACTCCGTGCCGTCTTCTGTTCCTCTTTTAGAGAAAAAGCCAAGTCTAACTCGTTCATTGTAGCGGCCAAAGCCGTTTCAAACAACTGGTGTTCATCCGTAGCCATCTTGCAATGTTTACTCACTGCTTCTGGACATCGTCGTCGCAGCGCTGTCGTCATCTGTTTAGCTCGCCTCTGGCCCACCTATATCAGATACACCGATGTGATTGGTGCAGCTCGGTTTCATGGGCATAGGTATTGAGCATCATTGTTGACTGCCAGAGTGACTCGCTGAGCAAATTCAAATTGTGCTCTCGCTAGAACTCTGGATTTCCAGAGTAACAATTGCAGCAATTGTATACTGCACAATCAGTCCCTCTAGGATATTGCATTTTACATTTCAACAAGGCAAAAAAGTTGTAGCCTGTCTTTTATACAGCATCTTTAACCGCAATTTGACGCTTTAATCTTCTCTCTATCTCTCCAACAGGCAGAGTGAATGTCTATACTTATGAGAAATGGCTGAACAACTAAACATTTCCTGCAATTAAATTGGTAAACTGGTTTATAAACAGTGTGCTGTGAGATCTGCCGCTGCGCACCTCACAACCGTGCGTAATAATCACGCGTAATGCACCTCGTCGGTTAGACTGCACGTCATTCATGTTTGTCTCATTGACAGGTGGAGAGCCTACAGACAGGTACCCTTACCCTTCTTTCTCTCCTGTCCTCTCTGACTATCACTAAACTCTGAGCTTAATCATTAGCTTTTAGCTTAGCAGTACTCGTAATTGAGTAGGCTTTTGAACAATGCAGGAGAAATGTTGCAGACAGTTTATATTATCAGCCTGGGCCTGGGGCTTGTTGTAACAGTAAATGGGATGTGTTGTAACTTGTGTAAGTTAAACTGTGTCTGTGTGAGTGAACATCTTACCCTGCGATGCACGATGTGGGCAGCGGGTCCAGCCACACGCTGCTACTGCTGCCAAGTAGCCCCGCCCGTTGGAAAGAGTGTGGGATATACCACTACTAGGAATGGGAGGGGGGGGACTAAATCTTTTAAGATTTAAATAGCACATTATTGCGCAATTATAATGAGCACTGCTTACATTGTGCTTTCAATAAATACTACTGCATTGTTCAAAAATTATTAATTGTGTCTCAAATTATTCTAGGGGGGTACAGCTTTACTGAAGGGGGGGTCATGCCCCCCCCACGGTATTTCCGCCCCTGCATGATAAACACAGAGAGAGAGAGAGAGAGAGAGAGAGAGAGAGGGGAACAAGGGGAGGCTGAGTGAATCAGTACACAGCATGCAGCTCCACAACAAAATGAGATTTTTCCTAGTTAATAATAGTCAGATTCATGGTAAAGTTGTGGTGATTGGACAAAATTGCAAGGTTGCGCAGAATTCACAGAGACTGGCTGAATTTGCTTTATTTGTTGTGATTAATATCACAGCATTTCCACAGATAATGATATTAAAGGTACAGTGTTTAATTTGATTTCAAGCTCAGTACAAATGATGTCTTTCACATTGATTATGTGTTTTTAAAGGCTGTTAAAGTGCACTCTAAGTTCTCAGGCTAATGAGACTGTCACCAAAGCTTCCCTTATCTCTCCTTGCTACACTAATTAAACCGTAGCATGCCACCAGGTTCACTTACAGGTAAAGTCTGCTGCACGGGTTGTATTGTGTCACCACATAGTCGCAGGATAAGTGGAAGAGAAAAACACAGACAGGGAGGGAAGATATAATCCTGCTGGTAACAGAAAGCACTGGGGTTTATAGGAAGTGTGGTTTCAATTTTGAGAAACAGTTACTATGCTACTGACATGGATAGAGACTGCCAGTTGTCTTAACCAAGGTCTTGTGGTCTCTTTTTTCTTTATTAATACTCTGACGATTAAATAATCAAATGTTATGCTATTATTTAGGAGACTATAAAATCACCTTTAAAAGAATTGTTTTACATTTTGGGAAAGCCAGTTATTCCCCTTCTTGCAGAGAGTCAGATGAGAATATTAATACTGTACCACACTCATGTCTAAGACACGAGATATAACATGTTAATTGGTGAGCTTTAGAGGTGCTGGTAGGTGGATTTTGTTACCATTGTTCAGAGCCAGGCCAGCTGTTCCCCCCTTATTTCCACTCATCATGCTAAGCTAAGCTAACTCCAGCTACAAATTTGCCGTTAAAACATGAGAGTAGTATCAGTCTTCTCATCTCATTCTTGGCAAGAAAGCGAATAAGCGTGTCTATTTCTTTAGATATGCTGTTTCAGAAAAGCATGCAAGGTTATAAGAACATGAGATATAGTAAAGAAAGCCTCTGTACATAAAGAAAGAGAGGAAGAGACAGACAGGCAGGCACACACAGACACAGACGAATGCAGTGAGAGCGTAATAGGTACAAGAGTTGAGGAGAGTCAGAAGAAAAGAAAAAGAAAAGGAAAAAGCCTTGGTGCTGGGGTTCCCTGCTTTCAGCCTGTCTCATTGTAAATTCCCTCATTTAAAAAATGGTGAAATTCATTTCTCACACAGATGGGAACAGGCAAGGCTGATTTCATTAAAATACCCCATCTGTTGGAGGGAGAGAGGGTGAGGGGGAGAGGAAGAGAGAAAGAGAGGGGGAGAGAAAACAAACAAGGGTGAACCAAACAAAACAGTTCTCCTGTCCTGGAATAATTTGTTCCCCTTCCAGTGATGTATGTGGTGTGTGTGTGTGTGTGTGTGTGTGTGTGTGTGTGTGTGTGTAGCGGTACTGATGGGAGCTGAATTTGAACAGACAGGCTGCCATTGCGAGGAGAGCCAGCTCGGGAGAGAATGTGAGAAACAGAAATATGTGTAGGATACGAGACAGAGAGAGATGGTGAGAGACGTGAGGGAGGGATATGTGCAGCTGGAGTGATAGAGTGGGTGGGAGAGTAAAAGAGAGAGATACAGAGAGACAGGTAGCGAGTCATAACTTTACAGTGATAGTGAGAGGGACGGAAAAAAAGCCAGACAAGGATGCAGACTGAGGACGATTCTGCAAAACCTTAGATTTTCTTATTCTTTTTTTCCTTACGTCTGATGCCAACAAGAAGTTCTTACTTCTACAAAATATGACATGGTATGATGTTAGGGAAAAATGTTGGTTATGGCAAATTTAAAAAATGGTCAAAGGATCATTGTGTAAGATTTAGGGGGATTTAGTGGCATCCAGCAGTGAGGACTTCAGATTGAAACCAGCTGAAACGTCTTCCAGTTAGATATCCTTCAGTGTTCATTGTTCAGGAGGTTTTTACTGGGAGCTGAATTTTCTGCACGGGTCTCGTCCTCTCCAAAACAAACGGACCAGGTGATCAAAACCAGGGAAAAAAACGTGAATAAACAGTTTCATGTTAAAATCAGTGTTTCTCCAACGCTGGTCAGGCATGGTCATTAGGAGTGTAAGAAAAAATTCATACACTTGAGTATGGTGTTATTGTGTTTTGATATACTGCATTGATTCACAAAAATATTTTATTGATTTTTAATTGCTTATACTGTTTTATTCTTTTAAATTTGGTTACCTAAAGAATCCTGCAAGCACTTTTATTTTATTTTTGTTGCTAATAAAGGCAAATGTTAATTGACCCTTCGCTAAGCCCCACCCCTTTGCGACAGTCAAGCTGCTGGAGCCAGCATGGTGCAGACATTTTGACTAATTGCACTCCCTGAAGAAACATGATCATATTTTGGGAAAAATGAAAGAATGATTCCAGAGAGAAGCAGACAGACGGGTCTACAGTCTGTGTTTGAAGGATATATCCAAGATGTCAAACTGACTCAGCAGCAGCAACAGGTTAAAAAGATAAAGACTGTTGGAAGCTAAAGCCCAACTATAGGCTACAGATCACAGTATAAAAGTGAACCACCACATCACTGCTGATCGCCACAGAGGACAATGAATATAAAGGGAAACTTCACTGATATTGAACCAGCTGTGTGGCATCAAAATGTGTGCAGATGAACGGTATTCAGTTTCCCCCCCTTGTGCCACTGCCAGCGGTCGGACGTCTACAGCCAGACTATTGGGGTGCTCCAGGGAACGGCAAATACCTTTCATCCAAGCACAATGTGATGACACACAGCTGGTTGAATATCAGCAAAGTTTCCCTTCACTGGTTCCTGTACAGCAGGGTCAGTCTTTATTCAGTGTTATAATCATTAAAAAGCAAAAGCAGCATGTGTATACATTCAGTAAGCTATATCTTCAGTAGCTAGCTAGCTAACCCTACACTTTTCAGGGTTTGATTTTGATTTTGGAACAGGGAAGAGGCACATATCTTTTTCCAACCTCTCCAGGTGACGAGTATCATTAATACACGACGTGCCCCAGGCACAACATTTAGCTCCAAATCCACAAAACCAGCCTGAAAATGAAGGAAATCTGAAATGACTGCCTTAGAGTGTTCTTGACAGACCTTGGTCTGAGCCTGCCCAATGCTACACTATGATTGGTCAGTCTGTGTCCGGGGGCGGGACATGGCAAAAGGTCATTTCCTTGCCTCAGACTGTATAAAAAGTAGTGCAATGATGTTGGATGTTAAAAGGATTATGATGAATACAAATACAGATCCCACTGTTCCAATTGCCTCAAAAATTTTTTTATGGAGGTGTGTTCTTTACACTATGATAGTTTTCCTACAATTAGTTTGAAAAAATTCAAATATATATTTTCTTGCTAACAATATGCAGCGTAACCCAATAAATTTGATCATGGTTCGAAAAAGACTGCAGTTACACTTACGTGAAAAACACACATTGATTGCAGGTCTGTGACAGGACAGAAACTCTGATGTCCTGCATTAATCCAATGCCCCCTTGCTGTGTAAAGAGCAACACTACTACCTGCACTGGCTCTGAATTTTGGCATTCAGCTTTAATACTGAAGTGCGGTATTGTCCAATATCAAGGTAATTCCCAGGATACTGTGCTGTGCTGTCTGTCTGCACTAAGCCAGTGTTTTTCTTACCTGCAGACTAAGCTTGTCATAAAAACTCTCCAGACAGGATAAATCTGAAAACACCAACAAAGCCTGGAGTCTTGTCGTCAGCAGAAGACAACCAGGAAGTCATTGCTCGCAGCCAGGAATTAGTCCTATACATAACACCCCTGTAAAACAAGATAAACTACTTCTCTCAAGGTCGTGAATAAACTCTCAAGCTCATTTTTATGCCTAAACTCTACTGAAAAACGATACGGATGATCATGGGGAGTAGGAGAGGACAGAACGGAGGCTTAACCAGCTGTGACTCAGCAGAATAACCAGACTGTCTTTCCCACTCTGTACCAGATGTTGATTGTGATGCACAATGCTGTTTGAATTAGAGGAGATTTAGCTGTTTTCTTATTTTTCAGATGAAGATCTTTATGAAAATGACCTGACAACACAGATGTAAATAACACAACAGGAGGGATAACAGGAGACATGTCATTTAATAATGGTTAGATGGATGGAGGAGGATGAGAGGGAATGAGCCAGAAGAGCAGGGGCTGTATTTTACATTTGATTTTGGGAGCTTTGTTTTATTGAAATCTAATCTCTCTTGTTTGTGTGTGTGATTGTGTGTGTGTGTGTGTGTGTGTGTGTGTGTGTGTGTGTGTGTGTGTGTGTGTGTGTGTGTGTGTACACGAGCGAGCCTGTGATTGATGTCCAAGTGGGAGTGAAGGGTGACTTCACATTGCTGTATAATTCATCTTGTATCCGTTTTTTATTGCATTTGACCAACAGAGTTTCCCTACAGAGGTAATAAAGTTTATCCTCTAAAAGGCATAAACTGACAAAGAGGACTAATGAAGGGAGGAAGATGAAGAGATGCAGACAGAGAGGCGTTATTAACAGCTTCTGAAACTTTGGTCTGGATCAGCCAGGCGTGCTGCACCTTTGGATGGAGCAATCTGGTTTTAGGCTCTGTAGAAATGTATAAGTTCAACAAAAACTGCAATTTACCTCACCTGCAGAGCTTCAGGGTGAAACGGCATGACCCGTATTTGCTTTTTCAGGCCCAGAGGAAGAGAGTTGTCCCATTTAATGCTTGTTTTCAGTGACAGCAGCTCAGCTAAACTGTGTTTTCCAGGAAGAAAAGTGTTACATACATGTGTATATATATATATATATATATATATATATATATATATATATATATATATATATATATATACTGTCGCTGCCACAAAACAACCGAGGAGGAGAGGCTTTGGATGCCCTAACACGTTGCACATGCCACTTATGAATGCACATATTTGGGATGAGTGGATTAGATGAGATTTTGCTGTGTTCAAGTGTCACATAGGGTTATTTACTTATTTATTACCCTTTGTAATTAGTTTGAGCTGTATATTTATTTATTTATGTGGCTTTTTGTAATTAAGGCAGATCTACAGTGCAATGAAGCCAAGACGAGTTTCATTCCCCACGGGGACGATGAAGTACATCAGAACTGAAATTAAGAATCAGAGGAAGTTACATGGAGGAATAAACACATGCGTTATTCTGATGGGTACACTGTGAGTTATGAAAGGGATGTCAACTAAATATTACAAGAATACAGGAAGACCTCAAATCTCAATATGTACCACAGTATGTTTTAATTGAAATGTGCTATATAGTTTCATGACAGATCATGCAGTACAGATAATAAAGCCATGGGCTGGTATTGTTTAGCCATTAAATAGACACTATGTATTACATATACATTTGCTTACTTATTCTCGTCCCCCCCGCACACACCAACAGAGCTTTGGTGTTCTGGCTACAAAAACACCAGCTGAAACTTGCAGCTTACAGTACTTTAAGTGAAAAGACAAAACGGTAATCAGGAGAGACAAAAAAAATAAGTAAGGATAATATTAAATATAGAACATGAGTGTGAATATCAACAGATGAGCTGTGCTGATTAAGATTTAACAGAAGTCTTTGGCACTGGTCCACCAGAGGGAGATATTTTACGATTGAGGGACATCTGCAGAAGCAGGATAAATCCCCCCATGGAGTCCAGACACTGGTGGTAGTGGCTGATGGTTCTGAGGCTGCTGAGGTGTATGAGACTGATGAATCCGTAAAAACTGTGTGGTGATGAGGAGGTGGAGGGCGTGCACAACGGCAGCAAGAAAGAACTACGGCAGAGAAAGAACCATGTTTAAAATGAGGAGCTGTAACATGATAGGCTGACAGAGAAGGTGTGTCGCTGTGCTATTGGCTGATTGTGAAAAAAAAGAAAAAGGCAAGGAAAATAAATTGGCAAACGGGAAAAAGGACCATCAACAAAAAACAAGCTCCAAAAGGAAACCAGATCGCCTGTTGCAGGGACACACAAAATAATGAAAAGATTAAACACAGCCAACAGATATTACCGCACTTAACCATACTTATTATTACCCATGTCATAGAGACACGCAATACAGTTACAGCCTTCTGGCCTGCTGGCACTGGCACTACTCCTCCCTCATCCATTTATACCTCGCTGACGAGGAATGATGAAGATCAGCTGCACGCTGAAAAAAAAAGAAAGAAAGGGGGACAACACAAAACTAAGGGCGGGCCCAAAACACATAGGTACGTAACATGAATCAGGTAAAGACTTAAATAGATATCATCACAGGAACCAGAGGCTTAAAATGATTGTACTTTGAAGAAACGAATCGTACACTAGTTATAACCACGAGACAAATAGGCTAAGTGAGCCGATTTACATGACACACCTGCAAATTTACCCACATTTTTTTTGTGTTGTTTAAAGCAACCTGATGTAGCTATGATGTGTGGAAGGGGGTCTGTAAGTCCATCGGTCTGGCTACTAGTACGAAATTAGATGACAAGACAGCATTGCTGGAAACATGTTCACATTCTAAAGCTCACTGCAAATTACATTAATAACTTGGCTTACTGGTGCATTTAAAACACCTTCACTTGAAAACACAGCTTGGTGAAAAATTACAAGCTCCAGGACGACAACTTTGCTTGCGAGTCACGTTCATCGTAGCCTACACGGAGCGCCATCCACTGGAAAGATGTCATGTGAGAAGGGATGCATAAACACAGTGATCATGTGGGGACATGAATTAAAATGAGACAGTGCAGACTGAAACTAACAACTGATTGTAAGCGTCACAAAATGATCAAATTATCGCACATTATACCACATTTTTGGCATGACTGATCATCGTACAGAGGGCAGTATTATCTTACAAATATGATATTTATAGTTTCCTTTCTTTCTTTCTTGCTCATTTCATCTGTTCCAATAGTCTAAAGGTAAGGGTGTAGCAATTCAGTTAGCATTTACTGAATGAATGTATCAATTGACACCATTGTTCGCAGGTTCACTAATGCTAATATACCTGGAAAGCTTTTGCATCTTGATGTCTCACATTAAACTAACATGCCCTGATCCCATTGATTCTTTTTCAATAAAATCAGCTCAACATTGTCAGCTTCTCCTTCATCTTTTCTGGCAGTCATAACATAGAAGTGCAAAACATAACCTTTGGATGCTAGAAAGAACTTGACTAAAAAACTAAAATGTAGAAGAGACTCGCATTTATATTTTGTAAACTCCTTGAATACCTCACAAACATCTCAAAAGGAAAAAAAGATAAAACCCAAAAAAAAGCAGCCTCCTTTTTAACCTAAACCACTTGCCCTCACTTACTGCAGTTTCAAGGTAGTATTTTTCTCCCTCAACCCCTCATTAAAGGTTAATTTATTTGAGTTTTTGGAAGTTTGGAGGTGACATGTCTGCCTGGGAGATTTCAACCCATAACCCACGCACTTCACTGGAAATTAGAAGTTTCTGTTTTTTCCCCTGCAGAACTTTTTATGCATCACAACTTGAATAAAAAGCCCTAAAATAAGAAACACAGTTAATAAAAATGAATATATTAAAGCTGAGCACAAATAACTGGTGTGAACTGGTTTATATTATCAGTACCATAAATGTCTGTATGTCTGTCCTGATGTGCTGCTGACGTCATCCCATTCAAATTAGCAATAACTCCAAGACACAGAGCACACTGTAACACACTTACACACACACACACACACACACACCCGAGCAGCCAGTGATAATGCACACTGGGCATTTATCTTTACAGTGAATTATGGTACACTGCGGTCTCATTGACTCTGTGCACAAATGTGTGAGTGTGTGTGTCTCTAAGTGTGTATGCGCGTAAGTGTTGAATTATAGCCCACACTCTCTGGTGTGTATGTGTGCGTCCGCTTGCGTGCACGAGTGTGTGCTGAATTGAATTATGGCATGGTGCTATCTCATTGACTTCAACTGAGTCCCATTCATCACAACTTAACCATGGAAATAGACTTTATGGACAAAATGCTGTTTTAGCAATGTGTGTGTGTGTGTGTGTGTGTGTGTGTGTGTGTGTGTGTGTGTGAGCTGTGTGCATATGTGTGTGTTACCATGGAAATACCCCTAATGAACATTACCTCATGGGCGTATGTCAGAGCGAGGGAGAGAGAAGGGATCAGTGTGTGCAGAGTTAGTGTGTGTGGGTGTGTGAGAGATAAAAAAAAGTGCTGTTTTGATTTATTTCTGATTCATTCTACCTGCATCAAGAAACGATTTTTCCAGCGGTGATGCAATTACAGGTCCAAAACCTGAAAGTGAACACACACGCGCATACACACACACACACACACACACACACACACACACACAAAAGTGAGTTCACGTCAGTTAGAGAACACACAAAAGAAGGATTTATGAGGTTGTTCACAGTAACCTAAAATATACGTGTGCGTGCACAGGTGTGCTTCACATTCATACAGTATGTACAATCCATTCCCACTGACCTTTTCCTATAATAATATAGTTGCTATTTCTGTATGTATGTGTGCGTATGAAGGTCAGTACAGAGTAAAAGTCCATGTGAGGCTTCCGCACAGGCAGACAGCAGGATTCATGTTCCCTATAAGAAGTTTACAGTTTTTATACTTTTCTAGGCTGAAGCTGAAAGTTTAGTGTCCTGCAAAGAATTTAACAACGGCAATAATTTCTGCACCCCTTAAATAATATCCTCATGTGTGTTATGAGAGATGACAGGGGGATAGCATGAGCAGGAGGAGATAACTCAGGAAGCAAGCATCCAGAGAGCTTTTACACTCGAGGTGTATTTTCTGTTGAGCAGCGACATGTCAGCTGATGCTTACTGTGCTTACCTCTTTGTCTTTTTAGTGGTGTGGAAACACAGCAGCATGGGTTTGAACGGCACAGATACTGAGCTTTATTTTGATTCTCCCCACACGCATACACACACACACACACACTCTCTGGTACTACGTTAACCTCCACAGTGATGGCTCAATAACAGCAGTTGTCTCTTAGGTTTGTGGTTGGCAGCACAATCAAACCCGCATTCTCTCTATGTCTCTGTGTCTCTGCTGCTGCTCTCAAACATTGAGCCGTCTCCCTCATAGAATCATCAAGCAAAGCCTCGTCTCCTCTGTCTGTCTTCTGCCATGTTATATCTTGTAAACTCCCCCATTCCCACTACTTCTGCCCAGCTGCATGACTGCCACTGAGGAGTTTTTATTTGTCCTGTTGAAGCTTAAGTGTCGGTCGATGCCCCTACATCTCCATCCAATCTCTTTTTTCCCTGGCGTTTATCATGGCTGTTAAAACTCTTCATCCCCACCTTTCAATCTTTGAATCTCTCTTCTGCGGGGATCAGGATTACTTCCTGGCTGTAACAGCAATTTCTAACTGAGTGTGACTGGGGTAAATGCAGAAAAAGTTGAAAGTACAGATCACATCCATTTCCACAGCCAACCTGTGAAAATATACACCAGCAATTGATTTTGCACAAACACACTTTAAAGCTACATAACAGAAATAGCGACATGATAACCTAAAATTGCTCATCCCATTACTCTGACATGGGCGATGTGATGTGATGATGTGTGCAGTCTTAGTAGCAGATAAAACTAAAGCTGTAGGCACAGGAAGTAGAACAACATCAGATAAAATACACTGATTAAACAGGTATATCCAACCAGCAAATCTCTGCAATGATTTAATCGAGCCTGCTTGGAGACCTCTCTAAAGTTAAAGCATTGTGGTCCTCAGCTGTGCCAGCTGTGTGCAGGCCTTTGTTGATGATTGGCTTATCGCTATGTGGTACTTCCTTTTCTGCCTCCTTCAAAAACACAAATGCATCCAGAAGTCTGACTCATTTTTGAAAATGAGAAGAATGAGGAGGCAAATAGAGGAAAACAACAAAACGCACATTCTGTTCAATGGTGGCATGCAGCCATCTTTAAAGTTTTAACATAGAAGTATCACATACGGCCTCTCCATCTTTCTTTGACTTCAAGAGCAGCCGTGTATATTAGTCCACAGTGTCTCCTGAGGAGCTGAAGCTTCTTAGAGGACACTGTGGACACTTCTGCATGAATGAAGATGTGGTTGCGAAACAGTCCCCACAAAGCAACAGCGAAGATGATGTGCAGTTTGGTGCAGAGACCATCAGGGTTTACGTTGGTTGGCATACAGTATGCTGGCATTTTGCTGGTATCTTGTGTAGTTAACCGGTAGGTGAAAATATCAACAGCCAAAATGTACGGTGGGAAATATGCCAAATGAATAAATTCATTTATTAATAGCTTATTAAATAGCCTAAAAATGTGACCTCTGAGATATCTTGCCAAGACAACTTGAATATAAAGATCAAATTTTAGGATTTTCTTGACAAATGGATCTATATATCCACTGAAGACGTGCAGAGTGTGTCCCTGTCTCTTCAGAGCATATGCTACATCCTCTGCAGTTGTGTGCTGTGTCTCAAATCGCGTACTTCTGTACTTACACTTAATATTTTGAGTGTATAAGTGCATTCACACTGAGAAGTATGGAAAAATGCAGTGCACTATGAGTACCCGGATGATGCACTCAAAACGGTCAAGAAGTTGAGTGTGGAACTATGGACACTCTCGCCCTTAATGGTTGCCATCTCAGCTATGTAGCGGAAGGTGAGGGACCACTTTTCAAACTGGAAATGGCGGCTGAGGACTGTGCGACCGTGAATGTCACTGCATTGTACAAATGTAAGTTATACATGCGTTTTTTGCATGAAGCACCACTATACTGTTGTTGGATATAAGCCAGCAGTATGTTTATTGGGTTAATTTAGCAGTCTGTAATGATTTGGTAGTGCGAACGATAACATGAATGCTAATGCTAGTTTGCTAACTAGCTAACAGCTGCACATTTTGACGTTGTGGTGTACATTTGCAGCAGCTGGCGTTAATGCTGCACTGGCTGGTTAAAATTAGGCATTAAAAGAAGAAGAAGAAGAGATCGAAATTTGCGGTCGTCATTTCTGGTGGGTGCACAACGGCCGTGTTTGGTTTGAGACAACACTACCCTGTCGAAATTTGCACACTACGCCAATGAGTACATAGTGCACATAGTATACTACCTGGAAGTGTACTAACGGAAGTATGTGATTTGATTTCTTCTCCAGGAAGACCTTCAACACACTGTGGATCCTCTCGTAGATCAGACTAGAGATTCACACCATCACACAGAACAAGATGATGGACAGTGAGCGAGTCCTTTTCCTCATTTGCCTCTGCCAATAAACCTCAAAACTGTCACCCTGTTCAATACACTGCTTCTTTATTTAGCTTATTTTCAAGTCATTAGATTCAAAGTGTTTTATTGCTGTTTTAAAGGGATAATGCACCCAAAAATGAAAATTCAGCCATTATCTACTCACCCATATGCAAAGTTTTAGCGTCCTCACATCCCTTGCGGAGATCGGCGGGGGGAGCAGCTAGCACACCTAATGGCAGACGGCGCCCCAGACTAACGTCCAAGAGCACAAAATTGAATCCACAAAGTATCTCCACACTGCTCATCCATAGTGATCCAAGTGTGCTGCAGCCGTGACATAAAAAGTTGTTTGGAAAAACGTCATATGAACTCTGTTTTTAGCCTCACTGTAGCATGTAGCTCTGACTGCTTCTCTGTGCTCCGCGTTCACGTGTCCATGCACTCAGGGTGATCAGTGATCTCTGAAGAGCAGCAGTCTTGTCAGTACTGATGTCCAGATTCTCAAGTGCAGGCATCGCCAATTCCCAGTCTGAGCAGCAAAGACTTTCCTCATCCGTTGGCATTGCTTTGCATTTGAAACAACTACACCACCAGGTTTCCAGTGCTCGACTCCGGTATTCTGCGGCTGGCTGCTTCGTCCAGTAGCCTGAGTTTCATCCGTATACTCAGGCTCAAACAAATACGGCTCAACAAAGAAATGCTGTTCCTCCTCAATTTCAAAGTCTTCAGACATGTTGGGCTGTCCTTTGCTAAAAGACTGTAGTGCAAATTATCTTTTAGCTACTGTGGTTACCGTTGTCTCCCCCTGTGGTGCACGTGTCACGTGATGTAAACATGGGTGAGCAAAGCTCATGCTTTCGCTGGTTGCGTGCAGGCGCACACACGTGAGCGCGGAGCACAGAGAAGCAGTCAGAGCTACAGGCTACAGTGAGGCTAAAAACAGAGTTCATATGACGTTTTTCGAAACAACTTTTTATGTCGCGGTCCAAAAATATAATTTTTAGTTTCATTTTCATGAGCCTGACATGCTTTGACAAAATGCTCACTTTGTTTTATAAATCCACTGCCACAAAAATGCATTTTGTGGAATTATCACCAAATGCCCTCCAAGTGCACTTCATCATGAATAAGGTAATAGTTCTGTAATTATTAGTTCTTTTTTTTGCACTTTGAAATTCACGTGGCCTAAAAGGTGACATTTGGTGTCCCATGGTGCTTTTTGAGCACATAATGAGTTTTTTGGCTCAAAACGCACATTTTGCAGCATGTGACACTTTGCACCCTAACACGCTGAACACACATACATTGAAAAGAATAAAACGCACACACACACACACACATATTCACAAACAGCGGGGAAAATGCTCTTCTGACCATGTACTCCAAAATATGCTGAGCCAATGAACTAAGCCAACCGCTGTTTATAATTATAGATTTACCGGTGTGTGTGTGTGTGTGTGTGTGTGTGTGTGTGTGTGTGCGTGTTGGGACTCTGACTTTTGTCTGGCTTTTTCTTTTGACTTCACCTGACCTCAATTTACCTGCTGCTTGCTTCTAAATGCAGCGCCACCTTACATACACGCGCGCACACACTGAGACTCAGATACACACTTTTTTACTTGCTTTTGCCAGTGTGCGCGCACACACACACACACATACACACACACACACACACACACACACACACACACACACACACACACACACACACTCAGTCTCTCTCACTCACTCGCACCCACACACACACACACTTCTTCATATGAATAATACATTACTATATAAGAGATGTCCTGAAGTCTGGAGAACCAGGGACAGAGTGAAAGAAAGAGTGTGTGTGAGAGGAAGTTTCTGTGTGTGTGTTGTTAAGAGTTACTTGGTTTATTAGATGACTGACTCTGACTTTTTGTGCAAAGTTACACACACTGTACAGAGCTGCATTTATCTCCGACTGTCTCTCTCCACGTCTCCCTGCATGTCTCTCTGTCTCGTCCTCTGAAGGCTGTCAGGTTGCGTGTGCCCACTCTGATCTGTGTGTGTATGCATGCCTGCGTGTGTTTGTGGGTGTGTGGGTGCTATAACCTTATGCCAGCTTTAAGTGGGTCCTCTCTTTAGGGTGGTGATGGCCCGATTTGTCTTCCACTTGTCAACTTCTGCTTCCCGAGAGACATCCATAGACAGAGCGAGAGCGAGGGAGAGACATAGAGAGAGTGGGAATAAGTGTTTTGAGACAAAAGCAGTGGATGTGTCTGTAAAATTGGAAGCTGGGCTGCTGAAGCACATTTTGCTGTTTGTAATTCAAAACGTTAACAGATATCCTGTTTATTTACTTGAGCTGTCAGCGTCTTGTACAGTCTGGCGTAAAAACATCAGAGAGGTGGAATATCAGTATTGTAATATCATACACTAAAAATCACAAGGAATTACTTGCGAATGAAAAGTGATAGGGAGAAATTGTTGGGAAAATAAACCAAGAGTGGCGGTGCAGATATAGGAGTCTGATTTCTTAGCACTCAGACAGCTGATAGCACAGCAGCCACAGTGAAACACTACTGGTCCATATCTGGGAAGAAAACATCAGCAGTCTTTGCTTATACATTAGTGTCTCTTGGTCATTATAACAGCACATCATGAGATCCCAAACCATTTGTAGCAAATACAATCAAGGCAGCCTTTAAAACAAAAAGAAAAGGTGTGAAGTCATTTATTAAAGTATCTTTACAACGAAGATAGAGAAAACAACCCAATATTGCATGTATTCTTGCAAGTTTGATGTTGTGCTCTTAAAAGCAAGTTTTACACCCTCATCTACTAATCATGTGAACTTTATAGTACGTCTGACCTTTTTGTAATGCAAGCCAGTTTCTGTTCTGTTACCTGTTTCCAATAAATCTGGGATGAGATCAAACAACATACTCCTGAAGCCCTGAATCTGGACAGCCACAACTATGCTTTGCAAATATTTATTAGGATGCTACACCTAACTTGTTTGCTTCAGTTAAATTGAACTAAGGTCTGTTTTACCTGTTAGTACACTCTGTTTGTGCTGGTGTGAAAGCTGTCAGTTGAATCGGTGAGGACCAAACGACCAGACTAAGACTGCTTGACAAAGGTGAGTCTCAGTCTGCGTCCAAGAGGACTCTGGTGCAGTTCACTTGGGGTGTGGAAGCAAACAAACCAACCATAGAATTTTATGGAGGCAGATATGTGACTTGACTTGACATGACATTAAAAGCTAAACCACTAATAAATCCATCTGCTGATGGTGAAATCTGTCCATGATCTCATAGCTGATCATCAAATCACTTCCAAGTAGCAACCGATTTGAATTGCTGGGATATGTAAAATTGGCAAACTTGTTTATTTCTTTGGTCATTTGCAGCTGTTACTGTAAGATATACAGTTAACATAGCGGTCCCATGTATCTGAGAGTATTTAATGTACTGTGTTGCTTTTCTAGCACCTTTGATAAACCAAATCTGCTGGCAGAGAAACTAAGCATTGTACTGCTGTGGATGGAGGCTGCAACTAATTTTTGCCACCAAAAAAAGAACCACTTCATCAACATCAGTTTTAGTGGTGGCTTTGAGATAACGACTTCAGTTTCCTGTTGTCCCAGAGGGCTGCCTGACAGCACGGTGAAGCGGTGGAAATCGTCTAGATATTGTGCACTATTAAGCTGATAATAATTTTTTAGGTGTCTTAAAACTTTCTAATTGAGGCAGCATTTGCTCAGTGCCATTTTATTTTATTTTTTGTGTAATGTTTTCATTCCTTATGTATGTTTTCTACCTGGAAGTTGATATAAACGGACATTATGATTTGGTTTATAAGGCCATGTATATGACCTATTTACGCAAATCATTTGGTAACTATGGTAACATGTATGGTGTGGATATTTCCCTGATTAATAGGTCAAAAGTGGGACAGTGATCCCTTAAATATAAGCCCCCAAATAAGTTATTTGTTTGTGAGTTTTTTGTGTGACACCAAGGATGCATTAAAATTAAAGTGTTGCATAAACTTCTGCCATAACTCGAATTTGATTTCCCCATGTGGGTCTTGATTATACACTGATGTGCTGGATGACAGTCGCCAAAAATGTCCAATCAATGAATTACCTGTCAGTTTAACTGCACATTTACTTCACTTAGTTCATTCATAAAAACTCAGTGTGAACAGGAACTGGACCAGAACGAAAACAGAATAAGGTGCCAAACAAACTGAGCTACAGGTGTGACAGCGCTCTCAGTTATTTGCAGTAAATAGGTTAAACATCACAGGAATGATCCTGAAGAACATGCCCAAAAAAAGTGGTAGCAAGTGGGGCAACTATTACTTAAAGTGTAATGGTTCAAACTGTCTAGTATAAAGTAATAGCAGGGACTGTCCATATATCACCCTGGTACCAAACTACTTCTGCTGCCAAGTTCTGTCACCATCTGCTTCTGGTACCAAACGCCTGGGGAATTTAATCTTTGTCTCACTTCTGTCCAGCCTTTGAAGCCTGCTGTTGTTTAGTGTGTGTGTGTGTGTGTGTGTGTGTGTGTGGTTGATAGAGAGCGAGAGTGATTGTGTTTCTATTGTTTAGGTGTCAACAACTCATGGTGGGCTACTTGTTTGCATATTGTTAATTTCCTCCCTCTCACTGTGCACAATTGTGTATCTCTGCATGTTTCTACCTGGTTTGTGTCTACATCCTTTTGTGTGTGTGTGTCTGTGTGTGTGTGTGTGTCCTGCCAAGTTGAGAGGTCCCTGCACATTGACACTCAATCTGACAGGCCTGCTGACACTCTAGCATTTAGCTGTGCGTGTGCATGTGTGTGTGTGTGTGTGTGTGTGTGCATATATGTGTGTGTGTGTCTGTGTCTGTGGGGTATGAGTGACAAGGTGTGACACACTAGCATTTGTCTCGTAAATGCCAGAACAGAGAACTGACACCAAAGGGCAGAGACGGCGAGAGAAACGGAGGGAGGGAGAAATGTAGGCACGCAGAGGGAGAAATGTAGGGAAAGAGAGAGAGACGGGGGAAAATGTGTTTGCCATGATCTCACATTTATTTGGTAGTTCACCGGCGTTTTTGATCTTTTTAAAACCCAGAGAAACCTGCACACTGCTAATCTCCCTTTAAACTGTGACAGCCTCACACCTGCCAAGGTGTTTGTCTGGCTGTGGCACCTTTCCTTTTGGATGTCACAAATCCTTTTTTTCACTTCACAGTGCAGACACACTGCAACAAATCTCCATCTTAACAAGTCTGTTATTCAGTCCGAGGATAGAAGTCTTACTTTGTAACACAGGTGAAAGAGTCTGCTGGTGACATGCCTGTGTTGAAAGATCATTTCAACATATTTTCTAAACAAATATTTGTAAGGTTTATGAAATGTTTCCGCCCAGGCCCTGATGTTGGTCCTCGCAGCAGCCAAGGAGCTGTCCGAGGTACTTGTCTGCACCTGTGGTGAGGGGTACTCCCAGTGGCAAGCTCCAGCCAATGAATACTGAATATAATCATTGTTTTCACCTGTTTGCTGGCTTTTATACTGTGACACCTGTCAGCTTCTCCTGGTTTGTTCGTCCTAAGCACTGTGCATTTCCGTATACTGGGATCAGATTACATGATATTATTATATTATATTAAAAGATCCTGGCTGCTTAGGCTCTACTTAAAGGTCTGGTGTGAGAGGTTTAGGTGGATATATTGGCAGAACGGCAATATAATATTCATAAGTATGTTTTCATCAGTGTATTATCATGTGGAACTAAGAATCATTGTAATTTCGTTACCATAGAGTAAACTGTTTGTATCTACATTTTGCATCTGCCACCAGACTTCTCCTTCACGCATGGCACACACATGGTTTCAGTTAGTTGCACTCTGCAACCTCACTGTGAGATGCCACTGCCTTTTGGCAAATAAGGTGCCATTCACCGATGGCAATGGCTGATGTTTTTCCATTGTGTCACATCAGTCTTGCACAGGCTAAAAAGCAGGGCTCAAAACTGGCAGCCACAAACTTAAATTAATGAGCAGGTACAAGAAGAATACAATGACTGTTTGGCAAATGGGTTCTAACATGTCACTGAGTCACTGACGTGTGACGAGATGGCTAGTAGCAGCCACCGTCTTGTCCTCCCGGGGACAATGAGAAACGTGCTCGGGACAAACAGAGCTCTTCCAAGGTACGCAGTGGGGACACATCAAGGGACACAGCCCATTTTTTTACCTGATAGTGTTGCACTGTGAGCAACAGATAGTGTTAAAACTAACTAAATTGCATCTTACTGCTCACAGAGGTTGCATTGAGTTACATCATGATAGTTCAAGCTCTAGTCAGTAAAAATTAATATTAGGGGAAGGTAAGCTATAACTTGTACCAGTGGGTTGTGAGGTGGGTTAATGGCACATGCCACAGATGCTCATTCAGATTGGGATCTGGGGAATTTGGAGGCCAGGTTGACACTTTGAGGTCTTTGTCACATTCCCTGGGACATTCCTGAGCGATGTTTGCAGTGTGGCATGGTGCATTATCCTGCTGGGGGGCCACTGCCATTGGAGAGTACTGTTGCCATGAGGGGGGTACTCGGTCTGCAACGGTGTTTGAGTGGGTGGAACATGTCAGGTGGTATCCACATGAATGCCAGAAGCAAAGGTTTCCCAGCAGAACAATGCATTGGAACAAAATAATTAAAGTTATTCACTTCACCTGTTTTGGCTGATGTGTATATGCAGGATTTTCCTCAGAAAAAAAATGTACAGACTCATACAGAAGTGACCTCAATCATCACTTATGACCCGCTGGAAGTGTGCAGTGTTGTATTTATCTGTAGAGAGCCTGCCCTCTCAGAGCGTTAGCAGCACACATCAGAGAAGAAGCTGTGAAAATCACGGAAACAGCACAGAAAAAATGCAGATATAGCGAACAAGAGTAAATCTGGGGTCGACTTTCAATTTCAATGGCAAGTACAATGCTTTATCTAAACTGTATTCAAAGTGCTGATGTTTGATGACCCCATTAACTCGGAGCTACATGCATACATTTCAATCTTGTACCAAAATGTAGCAAAGTCATGTGGGGTCAGGGTCAAATGAGCACTGATTTAACAGCTGCCATCACAAACAGGATTAAATACTGTATATGCTGCAGCAGGCCAAATTAGTTAAGCTCATATTGGTTTAATAGCCTGTTCCACTGGTTCAGGGATACCATCTCAGATAAATGTAAAATGCACAGAGCCACTGGTCGACACTTTTCGTAGAAGCTCTTTAAGTAACGCCTACATCAGTGGCGTAAAGGTGCAGTCTCATGTTGTCTAAATGCGTTTTTCACAACATGAAGTTGTTCAAAGCAATCAAGATATTATTGTTTGTGTCTAGTGACCTGAGAATGTATGGCTCACTTGTGTTGGAGAAAAAAATATGTTGCTGTTGTTTGTATGAATATGCAGCCAAGTCCTTGGGTTATACATGTTGTGCTGTAGGTTTGATTGATTTATTCTGACTGAAATGCAGCAGTGTCAATATCTAAAACATGGAGAATAATGAAAACATATTGATTTAAAGCTAAAATAGTACATCGCACTGTAGTTTCTGAGAAACATCGCTGAATGTGAAGTTTTGTGCTGAATGATCTCACCAAACTTTGGCTCTCTCTTTGAAATCCAAACAAGTTCAAGAGTCTTTTGAACCTTTCTGTTTCTGCTCTGTCAATAAAGCCTGTTCGTGTTGAACTGACTCGACCAGTGCAGAAGTCATTTAAGGAAGAGTCTCTCAGATCCCAGCCTCAGAGCTATGATGAATAAATGCAGTCACTCCGCCTGGCACCGACTCATTAAAACATATTAATTCTCCTGTCGTGTGGGGACCCAAACTGTGTAAACGCAGTCTCTCACCCTGGGACACAGTCTCATTAAAATATAATAGCACTTGTGTCATGTAGGGACTTCATAGATGCTTCCCATGACCCACGTTGAGCTCAGATTAGAAGAAAGAAATGATACTTGTACCTGTGATGGAAATGTGTTTGAGTTCAACAAGAAACAAATCTGATTCAGTTCGTAATATTCTTGTTATTTTTTTGTGACCATTTATGCTGCTCCTGCACTCACAGTAAGCGTTTCTGAACAAGAGCATTTAAATGCGTAAAATTTAAATATGAAAGGCATAATCATTGTGGGACTTTGGAAAATACATTTTAAAGTATGAAAAAGCGTAAAATGCTGCAGGACTCACAAGTTAAGAGGTAATTTTGTTGTTAATTGTGGTTTGTGTCTGTCTATCTGTGATAAAGGGCGTGTATGCCTTTGAAATTTTTCTCTCACTCTCTTGCTTTGCCATACTGTTATATGGTTTGCTGTTAAATTGTCACATACCAAATGGTTAAAGGCTGCTTATAATGACTTTAGCTGGTTGAACACAGTGTTTAGTCTCTTCCATTAAGGATAAAAAAAGATCTATAAAAATGCTCTGGTGTACAGGAAGTTAAAAGTTTACTTTGGATGTTTTTGTTGTTGTTTTTTTCTCTTTTAACCATCAATTAACCATCAAGAAAATTTTGACAAGTTACACATGGCTGTCTATAGACTGATTTTGCTACTCTTCAGTTTTCAACACCACGCACCAACTGGGTCTGGTGGGCGGTATTGTTAGCTAGCGGCGCCACTCATTCGGCATTTACGTCATCCCGACCCAACATCTTTACTGTAGAAACAATGTGCCCACCCTCCAGTTCTACCAAGGTCAGCCCAGTGTGTAAGTGGCTCAATTTTGATCCACAAACACCTTTTAGCATCACTGTTAGCTCTGTTAGCACCATTAGCAACGTTAGCACAGCTGGGTAGTGAGGGCAGCAGGCCAAGCAAAGCACCCCAGACGTCCGTCTCCCCAGCAATACTTTCCAGCTCCTCCTGGGGGACCCCAAGGTGTTCCCAGGCCAGATGAGATATGTAATCCCTCCAGCATGTTCTGGGTCTGCGCCGGGGCCTCCTATCAGTTGGATGTATCCAGAACAACTCTAATGGGAGGTGCCCAGGAGGCATCCTGATCAGATGCCTGAACCACCTCAACTGACCCCTTATAACAAGAAGAAGCAGCGGCTCTACTCCGAGCTCCCTCTGGATTCCCGAGTTCCTTACCCTATCTCTAAGGCTGAGCCCAGCCACCCTGCAGAGGAAACTCATTTCCACCGCTTGTATCCGCGAAAATGGACCAGTAAATCAAAAGCCTCACCTTCCAGCTCAGCTCCCTCTTTACTACGATGGTCCGGCACAGCACCTGCATCACCTCAGAAGCTGCACCAAAACACCAATCCATCTCACACTCCATTCTCCATTCTACCCAGTGAACAAAACCCTGGGATACTTGAACTCCCGCAATTTCGTTGTATTTCGTCCTTTTGTTCCTGTGCAATGACAATAAAGGCTTTCTATTCTATTCTTTCTATTCTTGAGGCAGTAACTCACACACACACACACACACACACACACACACACACACACACACACACAAAGTTTCAAAACAGGCTTTACAAACTTAAGCTGTTTTTTGAGGACGTGATGAAACACAGACTCTATACATGTTAACACACACACACAAACTGTGTGTTTTTAATGTTTGGGTTATATTACATTCATCATATATTTTGAGGGAATATAATTAATTCAGTAAGATTCAAAGCATCATGAAAAAGCCTGCTTCCTCCCCTTTTTCTATGTGCATGTGTTCCTGCGGTGTTTTCATCCCATTGTCGGGCCAAATGTGTGTGTGTGTGTGTGTAGATGTCATTGTTTTATGGAAACGTGGAACAAAAAAATGACAAATGGCTTTTTAAACTCGCACTGACACACTATAGAAATTTGTTGTGTGTGTTTATGTGTCTAGAGAGCAAAACGGAGAGGAAGAGTGTACTGTGTGTTTCTGTGTGTGTTTGTGTGACTGCCACTGTACAGTATGTTCCTTCCTTGAGGGGTCATGCTTAATCCCCACAGCCTATAGGTGAATCAGCAAAAGGTGCATCTTCAGTTATCTTAAGCCCAGGAAACTGCAATATACTCAAAACAAATTTCACCAAGTCTGGTATAAGCTTTTAAGTGAACACTTTTCTCCTGGCTCTGAAATGTCAGGTGTATACAAAAAGCTCATTTGGTAATCATTCCCCCACTGGGAAGCAGATTTGAAGCAGCTACAAGGATTTTTTACCTGGTTATGAAACAGCCTCAGTTCAATACTGATGCTTCTATATGAAGCAAACGAGACCATCAGAAAGAAGATTGGCTGTTTCTATACAGTTATTTTTTAATGCCTGTCCCTGGGTCCACTCCCCAACAAAATTAGATTTACACAATTTATGGTACACTGCAGAAGCCTATGTTTAAATTTTTCCTAGGCAAAGTCTCACAGTGAGGAGTACGTTAGCCAGTTTTAAAAAAAGTGGGAGGAGATTTTTCTTAGTGAATTTTATTTTTGACATTGTATTTGTGGTTATAGCTGATACTTTGGCAGGATCAGCAAAGAGAAAAGGAAAAGAATTGACTGAAAAACAATTAAAAAAGAGACCAAATGTGATTGAGCATGGGCGGAAACTTGAGTTATCCTTCATCTGTCATTCAGAGAATTGCAGGATTTAAAAGGGATTTTAAACCGACCCTGAATTGGCCATCTTCCTCCTTGACAGGTATGTAATATGCCTATTTTATTTATGAAACACATTGCAAGGTGTGATTTTTGATCAATATATGAATTTATGTTGGTGGCTAAAACAGAGTTTACTTTGTTTCACCATTGTCATTACTGATCTTACACAACCACAACATTGCCTCATTGATTTGTATCCTGTAAACAGCTATTTTTAAAAGCAAAAAAAAAAGTATTACAAACAGATATGTCTTTCTTTAACTCACTTCCAAAACAAATACACGTAGTATTTCGATGAGATCATTACAACAAGAGGCGGTGGTGTTGATAAAAACATTACCATTTTTGTCCACAGATGTCGCGAGAGTCAACACAAACTGTAGGTTTCCTGCCATTGCTTTAAGAATTACCACAACATTAAACCATGCTCAATTATTACTGAAAAGATTGTTGGTATATATTTTCTTGATAGAGTCAGGCATTCCCTCAATCCATTTCTTAATTCACAGCACCCAGACAAATGTAATAAGTTTGGATTAAATGTATTATTCAGACCATTACTGCCACAGTCGCTGAGAGAGCTCAGAAATTTTCAGACTTTTGTCTCCAGTAATGGGAAATTAAGATGTAAGAGAAAATGAAGAATTTCTGCAGTCCGAGCCCCTCTAAATATTAAAAGAGGCGAACAAGCTACAGATTGTTTATGAAAATGTAATTTTTCACCCCAAAAGTTACATTAATGATTATTTAAAGTCAGACGAGAGCTCAGTCTAATCCAATTCAATCATGATTACTTTCAGCTGTTACAGGCCCTTGTAGCAATGCATTTTAAGAAAGAGTCCCTCCACTTTCTCTAAAACAACTTGAAAAGTTAATTTGGCAGTTTCCCTACTGTGAATGTAACATGTGGATGTACTACTTCCTGCATGTGTCAGTTTGTTTTCATGAAGTTGTGTATTTGCACCTGTACAAAGTGAAATTGCACGAAGCGTGAGTAAATGTAAAGTGTCCGTTTGTGCAGGCTGTTCTCACAAACTGTTCCTATGTTTTCCAATGAAAAGTAATGCACCTAAAGTCATACATATTTCACCTGCTTTGAAAGGCTGCGATCATGTGACCTTCGCGTTGACTGGAGTAAACAAGGAAGCAGACCCGAGCAGTCTCGAAAGGAGGCAGGTTGGGGTGTTGAATAGGTCACAAAAACCATGACTCTCCCCCGGGACTTTCCCCTGGAGATGTGTGTTCAGAACTGTGTGAACTTTGAGTGATCTTTTAGTCATTTAAGGCACATACTCACCATGTTTCTTTTCCTAAACCTACCCTAAGCCTAACCTCTCTAACTCTATGTTAATCATCTAACCATACATTATATACGGATTTCACAGGATATCATACAAATTGTTCTATGAGGATATATTGATTTATAACAAATGTTTTATGAAGTTAAATCCGTCAAACTTCAGTTTTCATAAGAGACCCAAGAGCCACATGAACACACAAACACACAAGAAGAAGAAGAAGAAGAAGAGAGGAAAAATTCTTATCATCAGACAATGTGGCTTCCACTCCTTGGAGATTCTTGTGGCGCCTGTGAGTGTATGTGTGTGTGTGTGAGTGCGTGAGGCTGTGCGTATAATTTCCACGTTAGACAATGAAGTCTTGTGTGTCATCATGTGTGTGTGTCCTTGTGTGTGTGTGTGTGTGTGTGCGCGCGTTTTCTGATGTGGTTTTGTTCAACAGAAAAACAAGCCTTTAAGTTTTACAGAGAAAATCCTCAAATCCCCAAATGGATTGATAATTACAAACAGGACAAGCCTGATGTGTGTGTCTGTGTGTGTATGTGTGTGTGTGTGTGTGTGTGTGTGTCTGTGTGTCTGTGTCATGGGGCTGTAGCAGAACATGTTTTATGAGTTTCGAAGAAAAAATAATTATAAATTCCTGCCACAGCTCAAAGAGAGGGAGAGACGCAATGACAGAGATACAGATAGTCTGAGATTTACATCGTGAGCAGAGACGATAGCAACAACCAGAGAAACGGATAGAGACGCACAAAGATGGAGGACTCAGGGACACAAAGATATTTTCATAGAGGGAAAGTGAAACGCATAAAATTCCTGATATGTGAATAACATTAAATAGCTCTTTGCTCAGAGATGCCAAGCCACGATGGTTTCATTTAGTTCCATTACAAACAAAGTTTCTCCACAGTACCAAAAGCTCCTGCCTTGGCAATTAAGGCAGTCCGTAAGTGGCTGTACTGTTATAATGAGCCAAAAATCAATTATTTGTATCGTAAAGTACCTTTTTTTTCTGTGTGTGTGACATAATCTGTTTCCTTTCTCAATTTTCTATAATGTTTTGATTCAACTGTGCGAAAGTGCGCCACATTCAGAATGGCTTAGGAAATATTGTTGATTTTTGACAGTCATGCCAAGAAAGCATCTTTGATGTGAAAATTAAGACACCACCAGAGAGAGACAGTGGGAGCGGAGAAGAGGAGAGGAAGGGAGGGAGGGAGGGAAGGAGAAACAAGAGGAGGAGAGGACGACAGAGAGAGGGGGAGAAAGGAGGGAAGACAGAGAGGATTGTTTAAAAGAGACATTTTGATGAATGAGCAGAGTTTTGGGCCAGTGGCAGTACAACTAAGCCAGAAAATTATAGACTTCTAAACAACTTCACACATAGAGAGAGAGAGACCTTGAATTCAGCAGAATACAATAGGGCAGAGGAGAAGAGAAAAGAGTAGAAGAGAGCAGAGCACAATAGAATATGATGAAATACAGAAGAACAGATCGGAGTAACATAGAAAAGAGTAGAAATACAGACTGTAGGAAAAGACTTGAAATCGCATACTGCATACTACATAAATGAATATGTATATGTATACTATCGTTCAACATACTTTTGAGTAACTAAACAGTAGTATGCATCTTTTCTGACGCTCTGAGCTGTAATTACATCATCATGTACTGAATGCCTCCTTACAAGCTGAAGACACATAACCATGGTAACCCAAGTTACCCTTAAAAATCATTTTAAAAAATGTATTGCACTTGGCAATTTTATATTTACACTGAAATTAATGATGTTACAGAGCTGTTTGATGTACAGCTGTGAGGTAATCACTTGCTAACATGCTCACAGTGACAATGCTAACATGCTCGTGCTAAAAGGTTACAATGCTTATTACGTTCACAATCTTAGTTTAGCATTGTAGGATGCTAACATTTGCTAATAAGCACTGAACTGTCAGCTCAAGTTTCTTAGTTGTTTCCTGTTTTACTTTGAAACTCACATCTCCTCTCGTTTCAGATCACTTCACTTCCTGCCCCTGTGTGTTTTCCCTCACTTTTGATGACTTCACCTGTGTCTGATTGTCCTTCCCGCCCTGATTAGCCTCACCTGTGTCTCGTTATCCTTCCCCTCACCAGGGTACTTAAAGTGTGTCTTGTTTTCTCTCAGTGCCAGGTTATCCTAGCACCTTGTGTGTCTTGCGTTCCAGCCTTTTGTTTCCCTTTGTCCTATTCTTGGTTTCTGGATTTAGCCTGTTGATCGACTCTGCCTCTGCCTCATCCCTACTGGATTTGTTTGCCTTCACAGATAGTCCTTTTGTGTACCGAACCTACCTTTTGACCAGGAAAGACTGTGTTAGTTTACCTGAACTGTCTCCAGAGTCACATTTTGAGTCTCTCACCTCATTCACCAGTTGTTACACTGAACAGAGAGTACAGCTGAGGCTGGTTGGAATAGATTGAGTTTTGCAGGCATTAAATCATAAAGTATTGGACAACTTGAAAGTTTGACCTTCTGATGAAACATAATTTTACTACCAAAGTCATCATAGTTGATTCTGAGGGGCACATAAAAATCTGTACCAAATCTCAGGGCAAGTCCTGGGATATTGGACAAGATACTTCACTAAAAGGCAAATGTGAACGGCAAGTTGACGCTTGAGGAAAAGCCAGCAGGGTGCATCCATTGCAGACAATAAATGACTCTCAAAAAAAAAAAAAAAACAGGTAATTTATCCAATAGTTGTTGAGATATTTCAGCCTGAACCAAAGTGGTGGACCAAACAACCAACATACAGACTGCAAGCATGACTAGAAAAACAACAACAAATGGTGCAATAAACACCAGGGGTTTCAAACACACGGCCCAGATCCAGCTCACCAAAGGGGCCAATCTGGTCCAATGGATGACTTTGCATACCTAATGTTGATCCACTCCTGAAGACAAAGAGGTGTCAGCTTGCAGGAGCAGGTTAAACAGCATGAGCTTCATGTAATATGCTGCTTCTGAGGCTGTCCACCCTGACCAGAATACAGCTCTCTTATACTTATTGGGGTCATATTTAAAGATATTGAACATTGTGCAAAATTTTGTCTATCAGCAGCTTCAGTACAAAAGAAATCTGTATCAGACTTCTATCTTAAAATAATATCAGAGGAACTCTATTGTTAGGCAAATACTTTTGATCTGTAAATGGTTTGTAATAAAATAGTAAATAAGATAAATGAATAGTTTGGTGCAGTGATACCAGCATTACTACACTGGAGTGAAACTCCATCCACATGTAATGACAGTGAGAAGTCGACTGACTGAATGTGGAAAAGACACGCTATTGAAATTGCACTTATTGCCACAGTGAACTTAAGACATCTCGGGGTGTTTATCATCTGTGTTGTCAATTTATAAATGTTTTCAGACAGTACTTTATCTTCTTAACACTAAAAGAAAGAAAAAAAAATCATTAGGAAGTGGTATTTATTAGGTTAATATGCCCACATCTAATATACGCATTACAATATACAACAATGCTACACTACATACTAGCTTGTGTGGTGGTAGGGGATGGAAACTTCCAAATATCAGACATAAATGTGTAATGATTTGACTTTGGAACAGACTGGTTAATATGGCTGACTTGTGGCACACGAGAAAGATATTTACTTTCTAAAAAGAGAAGGTTTTGTTTGTTATGTGATGTGTATGAGTAAGAAATCATTTGCAAAATGACCATTTGTGTACCAACTACTCATCGTGTGTTATGTTACTGTTACTGTGAACGGAGAATCCAAAAAAAGGCAAACACACAAGTCTTAGGTCTTAGTCTTTTAACAACAGTTAAACTACATCAAAACATCCTTTGAAACTCAAGCTTGTGCAGTTGCCTTTTTTGGATTTTCTATTTACCGTGGATTTTTCGGTAACACTTTACTTGAAGGTATCTACATAAGAGTGACATGACACTGTCATAACTCTGACATGACATGGTCAAAGACAACTTCTGGTAATGTCACTTTAGTTAATGTCAAGTTGTCATAATCAAGACAACCCAAACAATGTCAACTTGTCATTACAAAAACCGAATGGCACTTAATGACAGCAGTCACAAACGTTTATGACATGTACATAATGTTTATGACACGTTCATGACAGTGTCATGTCACCCTTATGTAGATACCTTCAAGTAAAGTGTTACCATTTTTTCTTCACAAATTCAACCTGACACATAGTGAGTAATCGATATACAAACTGTCTTTTTGCCAGTGAAGAATTCATTTAAGAGGTCAATTTATGTTTTCTTGCTATTTGTATAATAATTTAAGAGTTACTCTTTATAATATGGAATGTCCTCAATTACTCATGAATTCTTCTGGTTAAAAAACCCTTAAGTCGTGTAGTAGTAGCTTTTTGCAGTTTAATTGGGTCCATAGGGACTTGGCTTGGAATCCAGCAGGTCGCCTGTTCAAGCTCCAATACCGACCAAGTCTGGCACATGGATTGATAGCTGGAGAGGTGTCAGTTTGCCTCCTGGGCACTGCTGAGGTTCCCTTGAGCAAAGCACCGAACCCCCAACTGCCTGGGGCACCTGCCCAGGCAGCCCCCTCACTCTGACAGCTCTATTTACTGCATGCATAGGTTCTGTTTGTGCATGTGTGTGTATCACAGACCTGTGTGTATATGACAACAGAGTGAAAGAAAATTGACTTTCCCCTCAGGGATTAATAAAGTATATCTTCTTATAATGTCTTGTTATGTTCATGTCTCACAAATGATTCACCTGTGCATGGTCATTCTGTAATAATAGAAAAATATATTGTTGTAAACTACAGATATATGTATGCAGATGCAGATAAGATACTGTGTGTATTTGGTGTGTGTGTTATGTCTGCTTGTGTCTGGGATTTCTGTGTGTGAGTGTGTGTTAAATATTAATGAACTGGAGGATTTGCAGTGCAGCCATCACAGCCATCATTTTCTGCCTTTCTGCCACTGGAGGCAGCAATGGCTCACACACTGACAAGCCCTCGTCTCTCTCTGTGACACACACATACACACATAGAAACACACAAAACCATCCATCAAGTGTGTGAAAGATCCTTAAGGCCTTAACATTACTCTTGTTTGGTGTGATAGAGTACTGGACAACTCTGTCTCTTTCTCTGTTTCACTCCCTCGTTCTCTCTCCGTCCGTCTCTCTTTTATTCTCCTGTTTGCTGCCTCTCTGTCTCTTAATCTTACTTCCTCACGTACGTTCGCCCTAAATCTCCGTGGTGCCCCTCTCTTACTCACTCCATACCTCTCCATCGGTCTTCACTGCATTGCCCACTCTCTCCCCTCCTTTTCTCTGAATCCTTACTGTTTCACACATATGCACACACAGACACACACACACACACACACACACTGCACATGTACATTCACCCTGAAAGGTTGTAGTAATCAATCATGCTGATTATGATCTGTATCGTCGCAGCAACATCAATGAGGCTTTTGAGGAATGATGACATCATCCATCTACAGTATACATCACTGCTAATATGGTCTTCATTTGGTGTTCTTGAAGTGGGGAGAGAGAGGCAGGCAGACAGACAGAGCAGGAGACAAAAGCTCTATTCGGATGGGATTAGTTTCCCGCACAAACGTCTGAGATATAATTACTAACAAAGGCCAACGATGCTTTCATGTCCCCGTTCAGATGTGATTAGAATTACTATAGTTTCCAACCAGCATTAACAGAAAACTTGTAACAATTAAGCTGAAGTTCCAGACGGTGACATTAAGGTAAACTAAGGCGTCTTGTGGTGACAGTCTTTGTCCATCGATCACAATTTACTTCTATTTATTTTGATTTTATAATGGACTCCCAGCAGGCAGTGCAGCCAGTATGCCACCTTTTTGTCTTTTTTGGGTACACATTTAAATCGGTTTTATGACTTTGTATGACATTTTGTAAAGTTGTGGTCGATAGAGCTGAATCAGTCAGAAATTCAAGGGCATTTGATAATCAAGTCATTGTTAAACATGTATAATGCAGGATTTTCCCACAAAACAATGAATAGACTCAAACAGAAGTCATGCAGAATCATCACTTATGACCCACTAAGTGTGTGGGGATGTCTTATGGGCACGTACCTTCACAGCGCTCAGGTGAGGTCAGGTCTGTATAAAGCAGCAGGCATCCAGGGGACACAGTGCCAAAAAATAGTGAACAGTGAAGCGAATCACAAAACGAGAGTGAATCTGGAGTGTACTTTTACTTTTACTTTTACTTTCACTTTTGCAACTGACAGTCCCACATGGTATACCTTTAAAGTCATCTTTTAATAATGCCAAACATCGTCTAGCTCCAGCCTCTCAAATAAAGGTTTTGCCCCTTTTACTTTTCTTAATGTGCAGTGTTGGGAGGTTACTTTTAAACTATAATAGGTTACAGATAACTAGTTACCCTGTTAATAATGTAATATGTAATGTAACTATTTTAATAATGTCATCACAGTGATGTAACTTATTATATTTGATCACTTTTTGCTTACTTTTCTAACAAATACTTTAAACTTTTTTAAAGTTTTAACTTCAGCCCACTCCTTTTCGGACATGTAAACTGCTCAGTGCGTCTTTGTTTTGTTTTTGTTTTTGTTAATTGTTTTTGTAAATTGTTTGATATTATTATATTATTACTTATTTATTTATAGTTTATTTTTCTAATTTAGTGACTTTATTGTTCTTGTTGCAAATGCTGTTTTGCTTTCCTTGTTTTGTTTTCTTCCATTTGTTTATTTATTTATTTGTTTACATGTTCGAAATAAAGATTACTAAAAAAAAAAAAAAAAAGTTCATAAATAAAGCTATACCAAAAGAGGGCACTCCTGCATGACAAAAAATGCAACGCAACAGAATAAATGTTATATTCTACGTATAAAAACAATATATTCAGATGTAACCCCTTTATAATCGACAACATTTTGATTAGTAACTGTAATTTACTTACATTTTTTTTACATAGTGGCTGTAACAGATTACTACAACTTTTATTTTGTAATTTAATTACATGTAACTAGTTACTCCCCAATATTGCTTACGTGATAATCATAGGCTTTGGGAAATTGTGAATTGTCAGCATTTTTCAAAAACCTCTTAATCGGTTATTGGAGAAAATAGCAAATTAATAAATCATGACAACAATCATTAGTAAAATAAAATATACAAACAGAGTTAAGGTATTAGAAAGCGGTCAAAGTCAAAGTTTATTAAAGGATATACATTGAATACGTTTCAGTCGTGATGGCGTTAAGTGAAGTACCTCTGAGTGCAGCAGTCTGTGATTTGTCCTGTAATCTTTATCAAGATGGCGTATAAAAAGCAGACATGGCTGTATTAATCACAGATGCCTCCAGTGCTATTACCTAATGACCAAGTTTACCCTGAAGAAACTAGGGACAAATCTAAAACTAGGACAGAAATAATTCTTTGTTTTTGAATCATTGTTTTTGAGAAAGACTGCAAAGTTATTGATTTGAAAGAGGAAAAGAGAGAAACTAAGATGGAGGTTGTAAAATAAGAAGGAGACAAAAAGACAGGTGGAGTCAGAAAAGAGACAAAACAGAAAGTGAGACAGTGCTAAAGAGAAGAGCAGGAGACAGACAGACAGACAGACAGACAGACGGACAGACAGAAGAGGAGGTGCGGGGAGAAAGTTAGACAGAGACACAAGAAAAATGGAGTTCTCTGTTAAGTTGTGATGGATGCTGCAGCGGTGCAACCTGGGATTGATTTGGGGATGGCTGTCTGTCAACAAGCCAACCAGAGAGAGGAAATAGGTAGCGGTGGAGTGAAGATTGATTACCATGGTAACGGCCGGTAGTAATGATCAGTAAGTGTTTGGGAAGCAGTCCGGAAATATCAGTAATATCTGCCTGAGCTTACTGTTTGTATATCGTCGCTGTCTTTTTTCTTCGTGACTGGAGAGTTCATTTTCAGAACAATTCACTGGCATTTTGGGAGAAATAAAATGTTACGACCATCATTCAGCATGTCTTAAATTTTTCTGTAAAAGTGTCATCATTTTGTGCGGTCAAGGACTATGCTGTGCTTTTTGTGTTTTTGCATCTATTTCCTGCTGTTTAAGAAAAACATCTTTTTTATCATTTATCATCTTTGACGCATTCAGAGGCGTACAATTACCACTTTCCATGCTGCTTTTGTTCCTTACACTGTGTAAAACTACAGTGAGTCGAAATGCAGAAATCATAAAAAGTCTACTTAAATTTCAGCCGGCACTATTTTTTTTAAGACTCCACTCGCTGGACGCTGACCTTGGAATTAGTTCAGTGGTTTTTGATCCTACCTCCTCAGGACTCAGGGGCCCTGCTGGTTTTCATTCGACTCAATGAATCCAGAAATGAGTCACATGTGGGACAGCAGGTGAATGCAGTTAACCAGGTGGTTTGATAGAAACCCAACTGAGCTCTGTACCTGGAGGACCAGGACTGGAGAGCCATGAATTAATTCATAAAAACTGTGTTTTGTTACTTTGATCTATTTCACTTTTGCTCTCTGACAGGACCTGCAGAGCTGAGCGTTACTGAAACCTGCAAAGACATTATCTTTGTCTTTCTTTTGTATTAATAAGCGAAATGCCAGAGACTTTGCACAGATGCACACGGTATGCATGGCTCTGTTGAAATGTTAAAACCCCCAATTCACTTATAAGAAATGTAATTAAAAACATTACAAGGAGCAACAAAGACAGACAGAGTGTGTGTTTGTGTGTCGTTCACTTTTGGAAGCTGAATTTATACAGATTCAAACAGCGGAAAGATCTCTGACTCTTAATGAACATTTTCAGAAAATGAAGTGGCCCACTGTTTATATTTTAAACTGATCAAATGGAGGCACTCACTTCCATTTCATCTCCACTCTGTATCCATTTGTGTGTTTGTATTTAGCTGGAGGCCTGCTGGAGCTCTGAGTTACATCTTGTATAGCGAAAGAGAATTGAAACCATTTAAATTGGAGACAGAATATTGACAATATGTAAACCGCACAGAAGACAACATCTTTTTACGGGAAAGGAGAGCATTAAAAGAGTCAAAATGGATCGACCACACTAGGCTCTCTGTTCTCCTTTTTTCCTCTTTGCTTTCTGTAAATTAGCTTTTTTCCCCCCTCTGCGTTTCTTCCCGTGCTTAAATCTTTGTGTTTGTATCTTTTTGTCTTTTTCTCTGGTGCCATGCTAAATCTTTTTGTATCTCTTTTATGTCTGATGGTATCAGAACCTACATCAGGCTCCCCTCTCTTTATTTACAGCATTTATGGTAATGAATATGGATTTTCTGCTGGCGATGAGATTTCCCCGCTAACTTTTCTGGCTGTTTCAGCACAAATAAGGAAAAATAAATAAATAAATAAAAAAATAAAAATCCTTGGGGTTTGGAGTGACATTCTGGATGAAAGTGAGTTGTAAATGGGAGGCTGCATAAACATACACAACTGACAGTTTTAGACTGTATTAAGCCGACAATTATGCATGAGAGTATGAAAAGGCACACATTATGGCGCTGTGGAAAAATAGCAGCAGTGTTGAGACGACATGAAATATGAGCACTGTGAAATAAAAGAAAATTGTGAGTCACAGTACCAATAAGAGGGAAATTATGATACGCAAAATGGAAACACTATAGAAAAGAAAAATATCAAATTAAAGCCAATGAGTGAGTAAAGACATATTTCATGCATAAGTAAAACTAAGACTATACAAGGTTCCCACGGTCATGGACAACCTGGGAAAGTCATGGGATTTCACAATCTCATTTCCCATGCCTGTATGATAGAATTTCCCAGTCTCGTGTTCGCCTTATATTCCAGGTCTGGGAACGTCATGGAATGAGTAAAATCCTTGAAAGTTTTGGAAAAGTGCTGTTCATCAAAATTATTTGTTACAGTTATCTTTGTGGATAACTGTCCCAGGCATGTAGCAAATTTACTCTCTGTAGCCGTTGACATAACATGGTATTAATATGCGCCGACACGTGACAAAGTTTTGTGTACCATCACGTTTTTCTCACCACATTCCTCCATGTATGCCAGGTAGCTGGAATTCTGTTTGAATCTGATAACTTTGAATAAGATAAAAAAAATAATGAGACAGTGTGATTGACACCTGGTACCAATATGGCACCAGTTCCTATTAGAGCCGTACCTACTAGACTAAATCCCGATGGAGATTTTGGTGCCTCATTTCAGTGCCAAATTGTGTGTGTAGCAAGTGTTTGGTCAAGAGAGAGAATATGAGGTTAAACGTAGCGGTGCAATGTGTGAACGGAATAAATGCTACAACTCAACACCCAATTTTTCATGTCTTGCTCACCTGCTGATCAAAGTGAAGAGGGTTAGCGCCAAAGTCAGCGAGCAAAGTTAGCCTCTCATTGGAGCCTGACAAGGTGCACTTAAGGTGGACAGTTAAGGTGGACCAACTGTATTCATTGTAGGGAAAATCTCCACCTCTCCTAAACAGATAATGGAGGAATTGGAAAAAAAACAATTATTGATTCCAACTTGTCTGTTATTTAATGTTAAATTATTGTAGTTGGGTAACATTTTATTGATTTTGTGAATTTGCTTTGTACATTTTTCCTCATAGTGTTTTATATTTATTCATATTTGTGTATTTAAGTGCACTTTAAACTGCTAAGAGTTAATATTTCAAGTTCAAATTTACTTTTGCAATAAAAAAGCGGTTCTTAAATGTTGTTGATTATCTTTTCATGCTTTACTTCTTTTTAAAAATGCATTGGTTTGGGCGGTGTAACATTTTTAAAAGTGTTGTTTTAGCACCAGAATCAGAAAAAATCCCAAGCGATACCCAACTCTATTTATGGGGCCTTGAAAAGTCATGGAAAAGTTTTAAAATTTTGTCCATAAAAATGTGTGGGACCCCTGAATATAAAATGCACACATAAATAATCACATCTATATTCTCCATATTCTCTCCCATGTTGGTCAAGGAGGTCAGAGGTCATCAACACAGCAGCAGCAAGCGCTCGATAAGAAGCAGAAAAACAGATAGATGATCGTGGTGCAGGGAGGAGGAATATTTCCCCGGGATTTAACACACAGTGAAGGGAATCATATGTCTAGGAATAAAAATAACAGCGTGTGTGTGTGCGTTTAAGAAAGCGAGCTGGCATGCTACCTTGTCTACTGCGCCGCCCATCAAGGAGAGCACTGTGGAAAATCCATCTGGATCATACACACACACCTAATGACGTCACAGACACACACACACACTGTGCAGAAACGTTTTATTTTTGTTTCTAAATTGGAAGTAAAAGTTACACAGACTAAACTCATTGAACCGCGAGGGAGGACGGGGGGAGGAAGAGAGAAGGAAGATGAGAAAACGAGACAGAGAGACAGAGATAAAAATGAAACACGTAGATGTAAAGAAAGACAGATGACAGAAGTCGAGGAAGACAGAAAGGCCAATGAGTCTCACACACACGTACACACTCACACACACACCTAATCAGTCTGTATATGACCACCCCTATCCCTTTTCCCCTCATACATAAATATCAAACTATGTTATGCAGGTACAACTAATCCCCTATGTGAGTGTGTGTGCGAGCCTGGAGTGTGGGGTGTGTCTGTGCGTACGGTGGGGGGGGGGGGGGGATCTGGCACTGCATGGTAGTCATTTCCCTTCTAGACTCAACATCATACAGATACACACACACACTCACATGCACGCACACACACACACACACACACACACACACACACGGCAAGCGTTGGAATATCATTACGGTAAGAGCTGCAGTGAGCAGGCCCCTGACACAAGCGGCCCTTTGTTCGATTGCAGACGCACACACACACACACACACACACACACACACACATAGCAGACCCAGACTCAGGCCTTCCATATCGCCAATATAATTACAGCTATTACATCTGACTCAAATATAACTTTACATCTCGGCCTCTCTCTCTTTCTCTGTCTGCGTCTTGCTCAATCTCCCCTCTTTTTCCTCTCCTCCCTCTGTCTCTCTTTCTTACTGTTGAGTACCCATGTTGGAGCCATGTATAACCATTTGTGTGTGTGTGTGTGTGTGGTGGCATAATGCTATATAAACATTACCTCAACTAACGAGCGGTAACTGGTCTGGCCCAAATGTTGTGTGTGTGTGTGTGTGTGTGTGTGTGTGTGTGTGTGTGTGTGTGTGTGTGTGGTTTAACTTAATGACCTGTACAGTCAGTGTTTTGTTCAGAGGGCTTTTACTGTGAAGCCAGGGAAAAAATCTCCATCTCTCTCTCCCTCCCACGGTCGTACCTTGATTGAGGGATGTTGAATGGATGAAAGATGGGTCGATAAAAGAAGGGAAAAAGGAATGGATGGATGGACAGTAAATTTTCTACCAAAAAAAACTCTTGCAACTTTCATGATACCCACAATTTGCTTTTTAATTCTTGCTGTTCAAGTCCTTGGGCCGGATGCATAAACGACTTGTACGCTCATAAACCATCTGTTTGCCTTTTCCCCACACATAAAGTGGTGTTTAAAAAGGGAGAATGTGCAGTGAGAATGGGTGCATCTTATGCATTCTTCAGACTGGGGGTACACACAGTTTTAGCGAAGATAGCTGCAGTAGATATGATAAAGATAAGATTAAATATAAGTTTCTAAGTTTGCCAGTTTCACTGATTGTGTTATTGTTTTGCAGGTTACAGAGCATTCTGTAAAATGGAGTTAATTAAAATTATTTTTATTCACATTCATCTTCTGGATAGTGATCATTGAATGTTATCCCGTGAAGCACCTTATAAAGTCACTGTCAACATGAGCGCTACATATGAATTATTGATCACCTTTTTGATGCTTAATTATCTTGATAATTGAGATTTTACTGCGATGATGTTTTACAGAGACGTGATGAATTAGTGGATGCTACAAATATCCACAGCTAATGACAGCTGTCTTGTTGCCGTTTGAGAACCTCACAGATGCAACACCGGTTGGTGAAGTGGCACTTTCTCTATTACGGTTCTCATTGATAGGTCTAATGTGTGGTGGACAGACACAGGTATTGATATGCAAACAGATGTGTAAGGGCATTTATACATCCCTTTATGACCAAGTGTAGGTGTGGAAATGAGTCTTGTGCATGTGCAACCTGCGCCACAATGATCACGTTTATGAAACGGAATCAGGCGTGCACACGGCTTTATAAATCTGATTTTAAAAATGCAATTTTAATGATTAATCTGCACAGTTTTATGCTCTGGCTCCTTGTCTTTCTTTTTTAAGTTTGCACAAGGGCTGAAACAGTTAAACTGATTCGTTGATCAACACAAAACTTTTATGCTACATTTTTTATAATGGATTTTTCAAGTTATTCATCAAGCAGAAATCACAAACAGAAACTGCCTCCAGACTCTCAAAAGTAAGCCTTTGTCTGCCTTTATCACTTTATGAAATGAATACTTTATCTTTGTGTTCTGAACAAAACAAACAATTTGAATATGTCACCTTGAACTCTGAGAAATTGGATTTTTTTTTCACTATTTAACCATTCTCTTATATATAGATATTTGTGTCTGTTTGCCGAAATAGAGAGCTTTTATAGTCTTAAAGAAAGGTCAACTGATGCATATATTCAGTGGTCCAATTAAAGTTTTATACATCTGCAAACACACCGAAATTAACACTTCAGTTGAGATTTAAATTACATAGAAACACAACTTTTAAGCTTCTTTTTGTTTCATATTTCAATTTTTCATAACTTTGATGTTAATAAACGCAGTCAGGGCTTTTAAACTGTAAAGGGAGGATTGCGTTTAAGTTTGTCCGAGCAATACATGTGAAAATGTAAAAATGTGAAAATAAAAGTTGACACCAGTAATTTTATTTAATCAGCAAATCCCATTGAGAGGCCTGAGAACAAAAATCCAGTTGCAGTCAGACACCCACAAACAAGAAACAACAAAAATAAAGTCAGACAACCGATGGCAACAAATACAATCATTAAAAGCAATTACAAGAGTCATAAAAAACGTCACATACTGAGGCTTTAAATTTCCAAAGGGAATAAAATAATCTAGCTAAAATTTCCATTTTTACAGCCTGTGTCACGCTGCCTGTTTTGAAGCCAGCATGACACCATTAACCGCCATTAGTCAGCAGCACAAATAGTCAACCCACGTCTTCCTCCTGCAGAACTGACCAGGAGAGAGGTGGAAGATTTTCATCCATGACATCTTGCAGGATGGCGAGTGCATTTGCTTTTAGCATGACCTCAACGACAATGGACACCTTTTGCTGGCTCTGCGGGTCAAGCATGGGGCTGCGAGGTTCAGAGTTCAGTCCATACTGTCACCAGAACCAGGTAAAGCAGATTTAAAGGAGATTGAAAAAGAAAAAATGCTGCACAGAGAGGACTGAGACTAACAGCAGCAGCAGCAGCAGCAGCAGCCGTGTGTGTGTCCCCGCCTCCCTGCTTGCACTTAAAAAGAAACGTATGTCTTGGCTGCAACCCCCTCTAAATCCTTGATATTTAAACATCTCCCAGGCCTTTTCAAAAGCCATTTAGGCATCAAAAGAAAGGGAAGGGATTAAACTGTAGCAGTGTAACAAGCCCAAAGACAAGACTTCACTCATTTTCATTCTTCTGAGACAGTTTGCCAACTAGTAGCCATGACATCTGATGGTTTCTCCCAGACCGCCACACATATGTATGTTGTTACGTCAAATGTTATTGGCCTGTTGTCTGCAACATGATCGACAGTTTAAGTTATTCTGTAACCTCTCTCTCTCCCACCCCCCCTTCTCTCTATGCTAAGCAGTCAGCTACAAGGCCAGTGAGTTTCTGCTTTGATGGCAAACTGTGTGTGTGTGTGTGTGTGTGTGTGTGTGTGTGTGTGTGTGTGTTTGTTTGTGACAAATTAGTGGCTTCAGAGTTAAGTCCTTTTTGCAGGAGACAGATAGAGGCGAGTGTGGGTGGGGAATGATAATGAAAAACAGTCATTTACCATCATAAACGATGCACTTGCATACACAAAAATGATACAGATATAAGTTTATGTATGATACAGACAATGTCAATGAATAATGTATTGATGTTTTAAATAACACTTGGGCCAATAGCTGATACTGATGTTTTTTTTTGTTGATTTTTATTTTGTTAGTTTTTTGTTTTTTGTTGTTATTTATTCCCCTTTTTACGGCAAGAAAACAAAGAAATCTTCATTATTAAAAAAAAAAAAAAAAACCTAAACTTTTTTAGAGTGATTCAGCCTTCATTGCACAACCTTGGACTGAGCACAAATTTAATGACACATTCATAAAACAACCTTTAAAATAACCTTTCACATAAAACATTGAAAAAACTGCTTTAAAAGCCTTTAAACAAATTTTTTTGGCAAGAACTACATTTTATGAGATTGCATTTGAACGCATCATGAGAGTGTTATAATTTACTTTCGCTCAGTATTCATTTTTACCAAGGAGAGCTTGAACGCCTCATACTGTAACTCAGTGCAACCTCCGACAGCAATTCGCCGGTTAGCTACCGGCTGCTAAGTGCTAATGTTACCTAGCTCTTCGCCTGCTGATGTCAACACAGATTTGTTGTTCACAATGTAGCATTACCAGGGAAACAATATGGTGCACCCCATGATGCACCTGTAGTGAGTTTACTACATCATTTTGTCCCAAAGGTACCCCGGGGAAGATCTCTGTTTGTCCTAGACATGTTTTGCATTGTCCCCAGGACAACAGGATGCCTTAAGTTTTGAGCCCTGCTTTTTAACCTACACAGAATTAATGTGACACAACAGAAAAAACATTGGCCACACCATCAGCGAATGACATCTTATTTGCCGAAAGGCTGATGGCAGCCAACGAGGTGGATATCGGCCAATACCGATGTCCAGCTGATAAATCCATGCATCCCTAACGTGAAGTGCCAAACTGCTGATTTCATGGCAGCACATTGACAAAGATATGACATCAAGTCATGGATGAAGACCTGGTTTAGCGGTGTGAGGCCTCACCTGTTCAACATCAGTGTTTTTATGCTTGAAAAAAAACCTCTTTGCCCTGAGCACAACATTTGATTGCAGTTTCAATGAGAAGCTTTATGAAAGTTTCATGTTGCAGGAGATTTGTGCCCACACAGCTTTGCCTGAATTATTCTAATCTTCAAAAAATTTCTTTCCTCAACAAATTGTTTCATTTTATTGCCATGTCTTTTCATGATTTGTTAATTTGTATTTTAATGCCGCTTTTAAAATATTTAGCTCCACAGTCGGTATTGATTAGTCGTGTGAAAACTTTCTCTCCTTGCAGAAACGTATTCCATCACACTGTTTCTGTTGTGTGATTTTGTACTCTGGATAATATTTTTATTGAAGTCCAGTAAATTGTCTTCAGAGTGCTTCAGCTTATGTTGCTCGGGGCTATATATTTGAACAAATTAAGAACACACACTCTCACACATGCTGATTCAATATAGCAGAGTGACAACTGTGATAAATTATTTTTATTAGCAACAGGTGTGTGTGTGTGCTTGGTTCTTCACTGGATTTAAATAAGCAATATGCTCTGTGCACACTATCAAATATAATAAAAATAGAGACTTATGTGGATAATTTTGTGGAGAAATAACTGATAATAGGGCTGATAGTTGATATTAGTTTCTAATACGAGTCCTCTCCCCTCACACCTACAAAAATAGAAGTTAGAATTTAGTGTAGGTGGTTTAGTTTTACCAACAGGACCTTGGCATCATGCCGCTCATTTAACTTCCAACTTCAGACTGGGCTCATTGTTCCACAATGTAGCAGATTAACATCGACCAGGTTCAAAGGTGACGTCAAATTTTTCATAGGCAAGACAAAAACAGTGATAGATTTTTTTCTGCAGCGCACTTTTCTATGCCTCTCTTTTTTCTCCACTCATTCTTCTCTGAGGCTGTCCGTCTCTGTTGCTCAACTTTTTACTGCAACAAAAAACATTCACAGACTTTTATGACATTAATTTTAGACAAACAAAGTCCTTGTCAGGCTTTTGTTGATGCCAAAAAACACCATACTGTAACTTAAACTGGAGTATATCAGATATCACTGCTACTGTGACACTGAGTTGTTAAAACGCATGTCTAAAAGGCAACATTGATTTAAAAGAACAATTCTACTTTCTTTCACTCCTCTTTTCTTTTTAAAACAAGATTTCCTACTTCTTTTATTCTGTTTGACTCTTTGCCTTCACTCTATTATTTTTAATGTGTCCAAGACTGTATTTCCTGTTTTCTACTTCTTTTGGTTGTTGTTGTTTTTGATCTAAAACAGACTCTTATGTATTATTTATTCAGGGTGGGTGATGACAGGGATCATTTTTGTAATTATTCTGTCTCGCACAAACAGCGCACACACAACTTTCACCACCACTGATGGATCAGAAAAACTCTGATCACACAGCCTGACAAACCGACATGCTAATTAAAATCCTGTGCTCTCATTAGATAGAATTTAATTGCCACATGACAAGGCAGTGAGAAACCTCTGGGTCATCTTTGTTGTTAATTTGCTCTACGTTCCAACTTGGAGACCTAGCGCGCTATCCCCATAATTTATGACTGGTCGCTGTGTGTACTTTAAAACTCGCTAAATTAGAAAAACGAGTAGCAAATTAGAGTGAACTAGTTAGGCATAACACATGCACAGTTTCTCAGCAGGAGTCCAGCACACGGTGTGCTTATTCAGAAAGCCACACAGCTAGAGGGCTGTTTGCACCAACCAGATCTGACTGATTCAATTTTGGTATTTGAAAACAGGTACAAGGTGGTTTAATTGGTCAAGTATCCTGACATTAACACCTATTTGATTGAAATGATGTATGTAATTATAGTTTATGTGCTTGAAGGGATGTTTACCTCTTGAAATTTTTCACACTACATTATTATTATTTTTTTTTTTTACACAAAGATGGTGTTGATGAGAATTCATTTTAATATGATCAGTTGTAATGGAAGAGCAAAAAGAGATTTACAGTATAGTTGTTCAGAGGTCTAAACTTTTAAATGAGAGGTGTCACCATTATATGCAGCACTTAATCTAATATGAAAATATTGTATATGAATGCCTAATGCCATATTGCACCTTATCACACTGAATGAGACTAATTATAGATCCGACAAACTTCTCTCATATCTCGTGTGCTTTGAGAGTCCAATTTTAATCAACAACAACAGAACAACAACCAGACATAATAAGTGGCGCTGTATTATTGCATGTGGAGAGAAAACCACATTGTGCTCTCACATGTATGTAAAGACATTCACAACAGTCGACGTCCATCTTGGGGCAGGGGCAGCAGGCACCCCAGACATCCCTCCTCCTCCTCCTCCTCCTCAAGGTGTTCCCAGGCCAGATGAGATATGTAATCCCTTCAGTGTGTTCTGGGTCTGCCCCGGGGCCTCCTACCAGTTAGACTCACAAGTCAGTCTTTAGACACTTTGCTTAACTAAAGACTGATGTCTTTCTCCCTGACTTTGTGTTTAGATGGGCGGATACAATTTCAGAGTTTAAAAAAAAACTCCCTACGTTGCAGACGTAGTGGCTTGCTGAACTCTTCTGCTCGTAAACATAGTCCGACTGCGTTAAAAGTTTTAAACAAAGTGGCTGTAAGTCCTTCATTTCCACAATCTTGTGGACTGAGCACACATTTGATAAAACGGAGTTAAATCTCTCTGCATCCATTTTCAAGCTCTCTGTGTGTTTGTGTCCTTGGCTTGCGGATGAGAAAAGGGGGAGCACACATTTCCGGGAGGGCGTGTCCTTTTAAAAAATGCAAGAGGTGTTGCTTCGTTGCCGACCGTTTTCTCCGGTGTGTTAAACACACTTTAGAAAGGAGTGTCCCCAGACTATCAGAAGGCGGAGATCTCTGATTGTCTGGTGGCGAGACTACCTACCTACCAGTGGGATGTGCCTGTAACACCTCAAATGGGAGGCGCCCAGGAGGCATCCTGATCAGATGCCTGAACCACCTCAACAAACCCCTTTCCAAGCGAAGCACCAGCGGCTCTACTCCGAGCTCCCTCCGGATGTCCGAGCTCCTAAACCTATCTCTAAGGCTGAGCCCAGACACCCCATGAAGTAAACTCATTTCGGACACTTGCACCTGCAATTTCATTCTTTCAGTCACTACCCAAAGCTCATGACCATAGGTGAGGGTTGGGATCTTCATCCTCACCTCACAGCCAATGCTATATGTAGCAAGCAAGCTTTGTTTTAAATGTTAGCTGGGTTGTACTGAAGCAGTCCAATGAATGGTGTTACTACATGTCCTAAAATATTTCGGTGGTTTTCGTCAGTCCCTTATTTCAAGCAGTTGCCTTGAATCCCGAATTAAGTCCTGTCCTGTTTGTCCTGTAAAAACAACTGTTAAAACAGGTAATTTACAGTGTTTCCCACAGAAATACACAGATCAGCAAACCTTCTTTTTGTGTGTGTGTATGCATCCCTTTGTGGTCATTCTGTGTCACCTCTCTATAATTGGAGGTTTTGTGAGTCCCTGAAAGCAGCCAAGCAAAAGACTTTATGAGTTTTCATTTTTCTCCAGCAGGAATTTGCTGATTTGAGTCATGGGGTGGAGAATTTAGGAACAAACTCTTTCTCTCGATCAGTTTGTGGTTGGATTGATCAGAGCTAGTCTAATTGATGCTTTAGAGGAGCAGCTGCTGCAGAAGCAAGTGAAAGTACACTTTTCTTGCTAGGTAGACTGGACAGCAGGGTGCACGGTTTTTATGAGAACGCAGCTGGTTTCATCTTAAGTTTGGAAAAGGGATAGACAACATTAAAACTATACGAATTAATAAACAGTTAAGTTTCACTTTTACTGCTCTTGGCACTGTGCTACTCCGTCTGTAGCCTGGTAAGAACATCCTGATTAGTTAGATGAGAGAAAAAGGGGAGAAATTCAGCTCTCTAAATGTTGCAGCAAATGATGATATTACGGTGATGAATGTGTGAGAAACTTTCATTCAGACAAGCTAAAGTGAGAGCCGAATTCGGTGAGACTTAACTTGACATGACACTTGAAAGCAAAAATTCTGACTTGGTGAAACAGTATTATTGAAAAATGCTGCACTGGACATGTCGTGTGTTTTTGAAGAGCTGCCAAATTGTCATGAATAATTAATAATACAACAGCGGCTGCCCGTCACTGTGGACAGCTTCCCTGGAAGGAGAGTGGGCAGCAGCTTGGGAGATGGATGTTCCCTCAGCTCCTGTAGTGGTTCGAATTGAATCAACACAAATTCCCCAGTGGCTGCAATTGACCCAAGTCACGGGCTAAATTTTCTGAGGCCTGAAACAGAGCCAAGAGGCGGTGCAGAAGTTTAGTGTTCTCTCAGCCCAATTGAAATACAGTATGCTCAGGGCTTATTATTAGACTTTCCCAAATGACACCAAAATGAAACTGCCTACTGCTGCTTTAACTTGGGAAATAACTAATGATGAAATGCATGAGATATTTTGCTGTGTTTACACTAAACAAAGTACGTAGGGCCTTTTGCAGTAAAAGCATCAGCATTTTAATGTTTGTGAATGTAAGTGTTCACAGCTTCTGCTTTTTTTGTTTTTTATAACTTAACAATTCAGGAAAAGGGAACAGTAATGATGTTTGCTTTGCAAGACCTGTGAAATTTAACAGATTTGTAAGTTTTCATTGGATTTGAGGCTTTTCCTGTCCTTACAATGTGTTGACGTTAAACATCGCAGGCCCTCGTAAGATGTGTAGAAAGATATCATTTTGCAAAAACATCTGAATGAAGTCCTTGAGGAGCTAATTTGCAGTCAGCTGAACAAAGATATATGATAATGTTTGTTTACTGAGTGTGTAAGCGTGTGCATATTTGTGAGTGTGTGTCTCTGCAGGGAGCACTGTTTAACACACACACCATCTGGACTTCTTCAAACACTGCATCAATCTAAGTTCTTGAACATCAGTTTGTGTGTGTGTGTGTGTGTGTGTGTGTGTGTGTGTGTGTGTGTGTGTGTGTGTGTGTATGGCATTCACATACTTTATGTTTTTGTCTGCATGTGATTGCTTCGTTGCAATTGTGCATACGCATATGCACATGTTCACCTGTACGCATACCTTTGTGTGCAGTTATTTGCTGTAAACATGCTGCATTACTCTAATTTTCTCTTCTCAGACACTTTCAGAGTTTTTGTGCATGTGTGCGTGTGAGTTGGCATTTTAGTCACAAACAGTAAACAGTCCTTAATCAACCTTAGCTCGAGGTGAGCCAGAATGATAACTGTCTGTTCATATTTGTAAAAATATGCCAGTGTATCAAGCAGGGGTGTAACAGTACTAAAAATTCACCGACTGGTATGTACCTTTAGGGTTTCATTTATTTTGAAACATGTAAACATTCAATGGTGGCTTGGTGACCATAATTCTTTCTTTAAGAGTTAGGGCACTCAAATATTGGCATATTGTCAATGAGAAATAAGAAATGTAAATGTAATTCTCCATCTTAAGACTCCTGAACTGCAGCTTGTTGTTTACAGGGCAGGCACAACAGACTGATTAAAATGCACACATGAAGATGAGATGAGATATGGAGTGTGGTCATATATACGCAACGATTAACACCCGAAAGCATTGGGGATGAAATGTGTTAATGTAAATGAAATGTTTGATGTGTTTCCACAGATATACCAAAACATTGTCGGCATACATTCAGATACAAATCATTATCCATTGAGCTTGACTAACCTGGCTAACTGAGCTGAGACAATTAGCATGCTACTGCTGATAGACAGCAACCAGTGCACTGGCAAAACTTCCCCTGTAAAACTCGTGGTCTGGAATTTCTGTTCTGCGTGTGCAAGTCGTAGACATAGATTTGACTGTTTGGGTTGCAGTGTATACCAAATGTATGTTACATACTGAACCAAACATCCTGTGCCAGACAGTTTGGGATGAATACAAGTACTGTTAAGGCTCATTTATACTCTTTACATACAAAAACAGATATGTACAGTACAGGCAAAAAGTTTGAATGAACACATGTGGAGTTATGTACTTAACAAAAAAAGGTGAAATAACTGAAAACATGTTTTATATTCTAGTTTCTTCAAAATAGCCACCCTTTGCTCTGATTACTGCTTTGCACACTCTTGGCATTCTCTCCATGAGCTTCAAGAGGTAGTCACCTGAAATGGTTTTCCAACAGTCTTGAAGGAGTTCCCAGAGGTGTTTAGCACTTGTTGGCCCCTTTGCCTTCACTCTGCGGTCCAGCTCACCCCAAACCATCTCCATTGGGTTCAGGTCCAGTGACTGTGGAGGCCAGGTCATCTGCCGCAGCACTCCATCACTCTCCTTCTTGGTCAGATAGCCCTTACACAGCCTGGAGGTGTGTTTGGGGTCATTGTCCTGTTGAAAAATAAATGATCGTCCAACTAAACGCAAACCGGATGGGATGGCATGTCACTGCAGGATGCTGTGGTAGCCATGCTGGTTCAGTGTGCCTTCAATTTTGAATAAATCCCCAACAGTGTCACTAGCAAAACACCCCCACACCATCACACCTCCTCCTCCATGCTTCACAGTGGGAACCAGGCATGTGGAATCCATCCGTTCACCTTTTCTGCGTCTCACAAAGACACGGTGGTTGGAACCAAAGATCTCAAATTTGGACTCATCAGACCAAAGCACAGATTTCCACTGGTCTAATGTCCATTCCTTGTGTTTCTTGGCCCAAACAAATCTCTTCTGCTTGTTGCCTCTCCTTAGCAGTGGTTTCCTAGCAGCTATTTGACCATGAAGGCCTGATTCGCAGTCTCCTCTTAACAGTTGTTCTAGAGATGGGTCTGCTGCTAGAACTCTGTGTGGCATTCATCTGGTCTCTGATCTGAGCTGCTGTTAACTTGCGATTTCTGAGGCTGGTGACTCGGATGAACTTATCCTCAGAAGCAGAGGTGACTCTTGGTCTTCCTTTCCTGGGTCGGTCCTCATGTGTGCCAGTGCCAATTTTCCGGACTGACTGACCTTCATTTCTTAAAGTAATGATGGCCACTCGTTTTTCTTTAGTTAGCTGATTGGTTCTTGCCATAATATGAATTTTAACAGGTGTCCAATAGGGCTGTCGGCTGTGTATTAACCTGACTTCTGCACAACACAACTGATGGTCCCAACCCCATTGATAAAGCAAGAAATTCCACTAATTAACCCTGATAAGGCACACCTGTGAAGTGGAAACCATTTCAGGTGACTACCTCTTGAAGCTCATGGAGAGAATGCCAAGAGTGTGCAAAGCAGTAATCAGAGCAAAGGGTGGCTATTTTGAAGAAACTAGAATATAAAACATGTTTTCAGTTATTTCACCTTTTTTCGTTAAGTACATAACTCCACATGTGTTCATTCATAGTTTTGATGCCTTCAGTGAGAATCTACAATGTAAATAGTCATGAAAATAAAGAAAACGCATTGAATGAGAAGGTGTGTCCAAACTTTTGGCCTGTACTGTACATTTCAAACATTTTGACAGTCACTGCCCATGTACTTCCACTCATCCTTTTTGTAGCATAGATACATCCAATAGATGGAACTAGAGGGCACAGTCAAAAGTTTCTGACAACAACCAACATGGCGACAATGGAGAAGGTCATAAAAATGTAACTTTTAATGGAGGCAGCGCTGTAGATGACGGTGGTTTGCGAGGCCATTATGTACATTGTGGCATGTGGATGGAGAATTCTTTTCACTATATTACCTATTTGTACTGTTGAACCATTTTCATAATGTCCTCGTCATGTCCTCAGTTGTATGTCGGTTGAACTACCCCCATGATTTCTAGTGGTACTGCCCCATTTTGTCGTATCTATAAGCTTTCAAAAAAGTGCAAAACTACAAACAGAAGGATCCGTCCCTGTCCGTATACATAACTAATGATGAGCATAAATGAGACATTTCACTCTAGCATAGAGACACCGGAAACAAACTCAGCAGCTCAATGGCACATTTTGGTCCAATATAAAACCTGTCTGTTTGTCAATGATTAATCTAACATTATAGAAACTTTTAATAATGTTGTATAGCACCATTAAAAATGGAGTTTACAAAATGGTATGACAAACAAAGCAAAGCAAAGCAAAGCAAGATACCCCAGAGGCAATATAACAAATGAAGCCAAACAGTAATGCTGAACTAAGGCAAGACAAAAATTAAGTTAAAATAAACAGATAAGATGAAAAATCATTTTAGAAAGAGGACCAGTGATGATGAGAAATTGAGATTAAAATGATAAAAAACATACTCAGAGCAGTAGATATGAAAACAATAAAAGCAAAAAAAATAATAATAAGGAGGATCGAGACAGGACAAAAAGATAAACAAAAGACGACATCATACTAAAGCAAGTCTATAAAAATGGGTGTTTTAGAAGTGATTTTACAGAAGTCACTGATTCTGCGAGTCTTATCTCCTCTGGAAAGCCACTCCAAAGCCGAGGGGCCCTGACGGCAAAAGCACCTTCAGATTTAAGCCTTGGCTTTGGAGCAACCAGAAGGGCACTACCTGAGGATCTAAGGATGCAAACTGACTCATATGGGGGTCAATATCTCTGCTATGGAGCTTGGGGCCAAACCCAGATGAGCTTTAAAAGTGATCAGTAAAATCTTAAAATCAATTCTAAAAGGCACAGGACGCCACTGAAGAGAAGCAAGAATCGGGGGGTGTGATGTCATCTGTTAAAACCTAAACTAGTGAGAGGTGGGAGAGTGATTTCTGGTTGATGCCAACGAGGAGGGAGTTACAGTAGTCAAGCCGAGAGAAGACAAATGTGTGAATGACTTTTTCCAAGATTGAGTGAGTATCGGTTATATTACCACCCTGCAGACTTAGCTGCTGGGTGATAGTGTGTGAATTTTCCAGTTGCTGGGGGATTCTTGGTATTTTTAGGTTCTTTGTAGCCTATACCCAGACTCCATAATTGCTGCCCACATCTCTGACTTTTTTAGACATTCGAATGGAAATTATCAGCCCAGGTTTATTTGTGAATGTGGTGGAAAAACTTTACCCAGCAGTGTTTTCTGTGTTCACCACTGGTCGCACCACAGACAAACAGCAGCATGATACTTTAGTGTAAACTCACTTTGGGGTTGATTTACTGTAATCTACTTTAGATTAGATTGTAGACTGAGGGTTATGTGGTCATTGTCTCCAGCTGTTGCCCACATCAACAGTCTGCAGCAATTAATATTTATTAGTGTTCTTTCCATTTGCACTAATTACATCTTTTAACCTACTTCCTAACCTACATTACCTCATTGTTATTGCTGTTAGGCTCTCTGACGTTATTGATAATGCACATTATGCCACTCTCACTTGTGCTGCCACAGCAGGTAATCAAATCTTCCATTTCCATTTTCTCCCATTGCATTTCTACTTATTATTGCAGAGCTACACCCATTACACCCTTCACATCCATCCATTCAGTTGTCAGAGCGAGGCTGTTTGCCCAGTGATTCACTCCCTCTTACTGGAGAGCCAGGTATTACTAAATACAGAGTTGGGCCAGTGCAAGTTGAGATTCACTTTTGCACTTTATAAATATGATTTCATCCAAACATCAGTTAGTAGGCCAGTCAATAAGTCAGTCACCCAGTCAATCAACTAGGCTGCACGCCAGCTAGTTAGTCATCTAATTATGCATCCAGTCAATCAGTCATCCAGCCAAGTGGTCAGTCAGCCAGAGAAACAACCAGCCAAACAGTTTGCCAGCAGGCCAAACAGTAAATTATCCATTCATCCCACCAGCCAAAAACTAAGCAGCCAGCTAGTCAGACAGACCGACACGAGCGTAATTAGTGATTAGGATGTTCTAGTCATTTAGGATGAACAACTGCAATTAGGGCATCTCTCTTTTCCTCTCTGTTTCTCCACTCCCCCCTTGTTCAATACTTTCTGCTCTCCAGTTACAGTTGTGTGTGCGGCCGCACACATCTCACACATACACATCACAAACACAAACATTAGGATTCTGCTCTTTGCTGCACTTAGAGAAACTTCCATTGAGAATCCATTAGCAGCCTAAAAGCACTCAGACTAATTATGAATATAAATTCACTGATGTTCTCCGATGCAGTGTTCATATACACAAAAAGTTGTTTTTATCAAACAAAATATTTCACTTTTTGAGTTAATGCATACTGTATACGAAAGTAACATTTTACATCTAAATACAGAAATGAGCAATTATGAGTGATGTCGCGGTGTAAAAGTTTTATTTTTTTCAGTGTTTGTTTATAAAGCCAGCAGAGTTCTTAGATGAAATGATTACATGCAGAGATCAAAAAGCTGATGCTTTGTTTTGCTGAATAAATCCAGCCATAATGTTTCATGTTGCATTCTTCTGTACTTTTTAATGGTTCATTATTGGAAATAAATTTCATGTTTATTATTTAAAGATATACTCTGCAGGATTGTCAGTAAATTAAAGTAAAATCCAACCCCAGATTCACACCTATTGGTGTTTTGCTTTATTTGTGTTTTGCTCGGCGTTGTGCCTCTTATATGTCTGCTGCCTCTTTATAAAGCCTCAACCTCACTTGAGCGCTGTGGGGGTACACACCCATGAATGTCCCAGGCACAGAAAATGAAAATAAAATAAGAAAATCCAGGCAGAGGGCAGAATCTCTGCAGAAAAATACACTGCCACACACTTTAATTAGGTCAATAGTGATGACTGAGAGGAATTACACCTGTAATAGTTTTGTTTATTGGGGGGGGAAATGCAAAGTTTATCTTTAATATTTATAAAAAAAACAATTTAACACCCAACCAGATCACCAGAAAAACACTTCAACAATGCTGTGGTTAATGTGTGGTTAGCTTTAGGTGCAAAAACCACTTGGTTATAGTTAGGAAAATATCATGTTTGGGCTTACAGTATCCTGTTTGGGGGTCACAGTCCTGGCAATGTCACGATAAAAAACTAGCACCTTTCCAGCCACAATCCCAGGAGAAAAAGCAGTGATTACTTGATAGTACACAATGATATTTTGGGCCACGTTCCTGGCCAAAAAAGCAGTGATGTCTCAGTAAAAACAAACACTTTTCAGCCCAAAAAGCTGAAGGAGGAGCAGCGACAAGTAACTCAAAAAACTCCCATGTATGGTGACTTAAAAGCCACTGGGAACACAGCAATGGCTAGCTAAACCACAGCTGTTTTTATTGTTTTCAGATCTTGAACAGTGGTCTGCAGCTTGGCAGGCACCTCGCTTCGGTGACACGCCATCCACCATCTATCATCCACCATCCCCACCACCCCCTCCATTTTCCTAAGACAAAGTCATCTTATATGTTCCGTCATTTTAGAAACATTGATATGATAAGTATAAAATGTACAAATGTAATCTATTTGTGGTTTACCGAAACGTTCAATGATCAAAATTTTTGCCTGGTGACTGGGTTGTAACACCCTGTTATAGCTTGAACATGAAAAAATGCATTAATTTCCAGTGAGGCTCCCTTGTAGTTCAGGGCGTGTTCTGCATGTAATATACCAACTCAAATAAGTGGATTTTTTGAGGACTAGTCTTTAATAATAAATTTGATCAATTACAGTACAGTTTTTTAATTAATGATATTATTCTCACTGCTTTTACAGAGGCGTTTACAGGGGCATGTATACAGTATATTTATGACACAAGTTGATGGTTATTAGTAGCAAGAACATTGAGTGCCACTGCTTTCATTTTACTTGATCGTGATTTGTGGCAAATCAATAAACCACCTTCACGATGAGTCAAAGTGAGGTAATATTCATCTGTTTTTAGATTCAAAGGCTCATCCTTATCCTTTTGCTTTTTCTCGTTTTCTCTCGTCTCTCACGTCTGTATTCTCCAATCATGCCTTTCTGTGAACCTCTTAACCCCCAGAGAAAAGGGGAAAGGCTGGAATATTGGGTTTCTGCTGCTAATGGGACACGTTCAAAAAGGGCCATCAGAAAATGGCTTTTTTTTTTCATTTTTATTGGTGCCTCGTGGAAGTCTTCAATTTCCTTTTTTCCCCCCCTCCGTGTCTCCATTATTTTTTTTTTAATCGGGTAAAATCTGGAGACCCCAGAGGGGGAAGAACAGCTTGAGAGTTTTGGGTTCATGATTCGCACATTCTAAGATACAAGTAAAGGTATATGATAATTTGAAAAAAAAAAAAAGATTTATCTACTTTATATGAGCAACAAATAGGTGTTTATACTTTTGGCAGTAAAGAGCACAAGTTCTGAACTAGTATTTAACGACTTTCACTGCTGAGCTGCCAGCAAATAGTATAAATGACAGAACCTTTGATTCAAGCAAATCACTCTGGGCACTGGCAGGAACTGTAGCGATCCATTTCACAACTGTAAATATTTATCACCAACAGTTCATTATTCATTATCTCTAAAATGTACAGCAGCCACACTATAAATTTTTTTATTGCTTTATCAAACCACCCAAGTCCCCTAAACTCCCTCTGGAAAACATTTTGTAAACACTTCATTCAAATGCTGTATTTCTAATTCTGGAGTAGAGCTTTCCAGTCACCTTGTAATGTGACCATAAGAGTTAACCTCTTGGTTACAAGGTTGAGTCATGATTTGTTGAGGAGACATTCAGCTCATTTATTGAAACAGTCTCAGCCCAGAAACAGCTCTGGTCTGAGGGATGTTGCCATATTTACCAGTCCACCACACAGTGGTGAGGACAAACGTCCTTTATTGTCTAGACATGATAGACTCAAGACTTTGTGTGGTCACGGGAAATCAAAACTGAGTCAACAGAGGCAGTTGATTTGTGCCAGACACAGTTGTAATGGAATTAAAATGTCCCTTTATGAAAGACATTAATGATTACTGTTTACAGAGGACAGACGGAAAGATACGAGACAAGAGAACACGTGACAAAAGAGCCCTGATGCAAATTTGACCTCAGAGTGTCACAAGCATGCTGTCTGATCTTTAAACCACAAAGCTTTTCTATCCACTCTTGTTCTCTCTTTCTCCCAGTAACTATATTATAGCAATAACAAGATAATGTCGTAATGTAACAGATGAATGAAGTCATTTTTACTCAGACCTCCTCTGTGTCTGCTGATAAAGAGGACAGATCCAATATCAGTGCTTTACACTGACACAGACAGACAGACGGACAAACATTCATTTAATGGAGAAAATCCAATATGTCAGACGACTAAAGACGCAGCGCTGGGATTTCTGGCACAATCTCACCCACTTCAAAGGTGCACAGAGAAGGGGAAGAAGCCACAACCCAGGTAGCATAAAGAGCTCTTTACTGTCAGACCAGCTCCTCATTTATCCGGGGTTATCATGACACATAAATAGCATTTTTAAAAAAGGAATGAAGCAAGAATCATGTTTAGAAGGTTAAAAATGTATAAAAGACAACCAATCATAAGCAAAGACATACATGTCAGCCCATGGGGCACCCACATGTAGATGGATGGATGGATGGATGGATGGATGGATGGATGGATGGCTGTATACACACACAGGCATTGCAAGTGTCTTCAAAATGTAAAAGCTAAGATAAAATACACAAAAAGAGGGAGAGATCAATTGTGACTGTTACTTCCTGTTTTATTTTGTAGTCTCCTCCTCCTGTCTTTGTGTGTTTTCCCGCCTGTTCTCTATCACAACTGTCTCGTTAGTCCTTCCCTGTTCCCAGAGTCTTCCCTTCACACCTGTTCTGTAATAGTCTTGTTTGCTCCACCCTAGTGTTCCCCTCCACACTTGTGTATGCCTGTATGTCTTAACAGATGCTTCTAAAAAAAAAAAAGTGTGTTCATAAATGGTTCATTCGTTTTAACGAATAAAGTGATGCTCTGAACAACATTGCATATATATTTTTCATTCATTTATTTATTCATCACTGTGAATCACTCTGAATATCCTCAATTCCTGAATTATCTCCAGGAAACAGTATCTTACAAACCTTCTGTGATGAATATTCTGTGGACCCAATCACGAAGATGCATGCATGCAGAAAATCAAATCAAAACAGTCTTTTTATAGAATGCTGGATTTCCCTACTCATTTTGCAGTGACACTCAGATCCACTGTCCATTCAATATCTTCACTAACAGCTATAAATCTTTCATATGATATTCTGGCATATATAAGTAATGTATCATCTTATTTTTAACTTTAAACACAACTTATATAGATTGAAATGTGCCTTACATTTCCTCAGTGCCTAATGGTCGGCCATACTTGTTGAAAGCGGTGTGTGGGTCTACTGCTGTCCACTTTAGATGATGTGGAACTGTGATTGGCTTATAGACATCAAATAGGGTGGAGTCAGACAGGCTGTTCTCATGCGCAGTTTGTACGTTTTGCTACGGAAAGTAATGCACTGAAATTCATTTGTATCCCACATAATGATGAGCCAGTAATTTGTGCATAACCCACTTGTTTTGGAAGGCTGGAATCAGGTGACTGATTTGCTGACGGGAGTAAAGAAGGAAGTGGTCCCAAGCGGTCCAGTTAGTAGATTTAGTTGGTGGATGGGTCACAAAACACAGGACTTTCCCCAAGGATTTTCGCCAGGACTCTGGTGTTTGGACCCATGCAAACTTGCAAACCCTAATCACAGTAACTTACTTGCCTAAACCTAACCTCTGTAACTTCACATTAAGAATGTAACATCATTCATGTGGCGTTATTTCATGTGATGTCATACAGACCATTGTGTGTGTATGCATTTTCTTAGGATATCATACGCACTGTTGTATGAGGATACTTTGAGTCAGATGATGTTATGTCCTTTGGAAGGGCCAGGTGATCTGAATTGGACAAAAAAGAACGAGATGTCTCTCCTGTGTATATTTGACCACATGGCCACTGTATAAAATAAACAACATGTTTAGTCTTGCAGGGAATAAAGTCCTTAATGCTGATGGTCTTCCCACTGGCAGGATGTTTAAAAGACTCAAGGTGTTTTATACAGTCGCAGTCTGTGCAGGCTGCACATTTTAAAATGCCTTGAAGAGATTTAGTTGTGAGCTTAGAGACTTCAAAATGTTGACATGCTCTGACAACTCTGTCCCTTATGTTTCCTCCTCTCAAAAAGTTACCATAGACAGGTCTTTAAAGGTTTCTTTCAAGGATGGGTTGTTTTGGAGAATATGCCAGTGTTTTACAAGTATGTCCTTGATGTTCTCAGGGGTAAATGTAGTGCAGTAAATAAGGTGTGGCTCAGATTTAGAGTTTGTTTTTTGTTTTGTTTTGTTTTAAAAAAAAAAAAAAAAAAAAAAGCAGATAAGCCTCTTGGATCTTTGAGTCCACTTTGTGTTGGGCACATACAAGCCAATATTCTTTGAAATTTATTTCTTTAAATTTGGATAGCATCTCTTCTCTATTTACTGGTGGACTGTTCTTCAGGGGAATGGGATAAAAGTGTTGAGCATCATAGCGTCGTCAAGAAAATGTCCTTGTGTAACCCTGTCTCCTACAAAAATACATTTTTCTACTCCAATTTTAATTGTCAACTGGATTACCATCACTGAGAAAGTGATTGGTGGTCATACACGACTCCAAACAAATGCTAATGTTGCTCTGTTTCTGCTGGATGTAAAAGTAGTCAACTTTTTCCTAACAAGTTTGACATAACTTTATGAGGAGATAATATTTCGATGTTGTCTGTGTAGCTTTTTCCACCGCACCCAAATGACCAAACAAATCCATCAGTGCTGCTTAATCCAAGTGCTCTGGGTTGTCTAAATATAATCATGGACATCCATCATGTTTTCGTTGCCAGGAGCAACTGTTGCAGGCAAAATAAATATGAAATGTGTTGACAGGAAAAATCTGCAGATACATTTAGTATGACAAATACTTTTGCAGGTAGTGTACATTCATACTAAACATTTCCTTGTTATGTTAACAGAATACTTTGTTACTCCAGGTGGTGTTACATTGGTTACTTTTTCTTTTTTTGTTTGTTTTTTTTTTTTGCTGCTGCAAATTAGTAGCATATAAACAAAGAGAAAGAGTTACCTTGTTTATATAATACCTTTGTTTTTGTTCATGTACATGTGTGTATGTTAGCATGTTTGCAGAATCTACTTTGAATGTGTTTCTGTGTTAGGGCTGTTAAAGTTAGCAAAAAGTGAAAGTTTGAATATCCCTTCTAAAAAAGCCACATATGGCCAGACTATTTAAATGTCTATTTTTCCGCATTACATCCAAAAAGCCAAAAACAAGGAGAGACATACCTACTTGTATAGATATCAGTGGTGGGCCGTCAGGGCCAGCAAGGCCTTCTCTGCTGGCCTAAACATCACCAGAAAATAAACTTCACTTTCTTTAATATTCTTTCTTTATTTATTTCATATTCCCCATCATCTATTATCTTCCTTTCATAGCTTTCCTCTTGGTTGCATTGCTTCCAGTGTTGTATATTTATGTTAGAGCATTTATCCAATCAGATTTGAGCTATCATGTGTTACCAGGTCCAAGAAATCTGCCCCAAGGCCTTCAGAATCAACAGTGAAGGCCCCTCTACACTGTAAGTGAATGGAAAACAGAAAGTTGCAATAACCAATCAGATTTCGAGTTGGCTCACCAGGGCCTTCTAGCAGGCCCTAGCCATTTATGTCCTTCGATTGGATACGCACTAGTGAGAAGGAGTGCTATGCAGAATAACCAAACTGAACCTGCTGACCTGGTGGACCGTAGGCTAGTGGTCGCGAGTAGTGAACAAGCTAATTCGTTTAACAATTCAATCTAAACTGTTTTGTTTTGTAACTCCGCAATGGCTGAAGGAGAAGAAGAGGTTGATTTGGTGGCAGATATACTTTCAAGACGGACCTTTCAAGAAAAGCTGGGTATTGTGAGGAGAGGTCGGCCAACCCCCACACTAGCTACCCTGTCCCAGGCGGGTAAAGGGTTTGTCCGCCACTTTAAAATCGGAAACTATGAACGGTACCCCTGGCTCACAGCTTTTGAGAGCGTTGAAAATTGTACTGCTGGGAATGCCTGTTGTTCGCAATCGATAGATTTGGTGTTTGGAGCCACACTGGGTTTTCAAACTGGAGTTGTTTAACCAAGGCAGCAATGAGACACCAAAGCACAGCTGGGCACTTGCAAGCAACGGTGCTTTTAAAAACATTTGGGGGCACATGAGTGGATCTACAGCTCAACCAACAAGTAATCAGGGAAATGGAGCTTCACAACGAAAAGGTGAAGAAAAATAGGGAAATCTTGAAAAGACTGATAGACTGTGTCGTGTTTTTGGGTAAACAGGAACTTTCATCTCACAGTGAATGGTGGAAGTACTATTGCTGTTGTTAGCACCGTTAGCTGCTAGCCGGTTAGCCACCTCCACGTTGAGAGTCGAAGTGCTGGAAATCCCGTCTCAGACTCAGCGTTGCTCCAAACAAGCTGTGCTGCATGTATTGTTTATAGTTTTGCTTTATAATGCATGTGATATGTTTTGTAATGTGATAGTGTTCTTAGTTCATTGTTATGGTATGGAGTGCTGTTGGTTGTTTGGTTGTATGCATGCTCAGGAGAGAGAAACGGAGAAACCTGAAGTTCAGTAAGCCCACTGAACTTGCGAGGCTGACAGCAACAGTGGTGCTGCTTTTTCTTCCAAATTGAAAATTACTTTTCATAATTGAATGGGGGTTTTTTTCCCAACATATATTCCGATTTAGAATATTCATTTCCAGCCCTAGTTTATGTGTGTTTGTCTTTGTGTGTATCTGTCACCTGCAGGTCACTGAGAGGCCAAAATTGTCTGTATATCAACTAAAGTATCACCATCTATGGGCCACATAAATCCTTGTTATCGTCACCACACAGTAATTTTGTAATCCTTACGTAAGGGAGAAAGAACAGAAAAGCAATCATTATGCTCCAGAGAGAAGGAGAGAGAAGGAGAAGGAAACAGCGAGGGGAAAAGGAGAATAGAAAATGCAAAGTCATAATTGGGCTATAAAGAATATTGTTAGCAGTAAATGATCCACATAATGTGATGACTCAGCAGTTCTTGGATCCTATCATGAGCCAGCAGTTCTGTGATGGCTGATGTCACTCATGGATAGACACACAGGACTAAAGGTCAAAGCACAACCAACTCTCAGAATTTGACTGAGTTACTTCAGAAAGCAAAGTTTGTCCAGGTTCTGTGTTTCTGCATTCCTCTGGAGCCGAGGACTGTTGATGGAAAACACCATGCACTGTCCTGCATAGCATGACGACCACCGTCATATCTAGTCATGGTGGGAGTCAAGAGGAGTTGTAATCCCTGAGAAGCTGTTTTGTTTGTGGTTCACCAAAGCAGAGGGTCCCAGATGGATGAACTCCCCACAGAGTTTAAAGAGTTTATTTACCTTCGCACAACTGAAACGAATTTTCAATAGGTTGCTGGAAAAACGCAGGATAAACAATTGTTGAAGATGTTCAGATTTCACCTTACCACCACATCTCTAGGAGTTACTGTTTATTTCTTTCTTTATTTCTGAATGAGCAAAACCAGAAGCTGAATGTGAAATGCATCGTTCGCTCCCAAAAACTGTCAACTTACTCGAGAATAAAGGAAAGCTTCAAGAAATCTGGTGTGTGGTGACATCTGAACTTCATCACTGAGTTTGTTTATTCCAAGTTGGTGTCCCAAGTTTTATCCCTGCATCACTACCTTCTTTGGGGCATGGCTGTTGGCGACCGAGCATTCCTTCTTATTTCAATTAAATTTGAAAGCCGAGCCGTCTTTCTTTCTCTACTTGTTTTTATGGCTCCATGGAAGAGTTTCCAGTTTGGCCAGACTTCTCCACACCACTGTGTGGATCCAGTCGTCTGTGTTTAAAAAAGATCATTATTCAGCACAGAGTTTGTGTTAGCAGGCTATTGTGTTGTAAGTTTTCTTGAGCTAGATAACTCTGAGCTAGATAATTTAGGTTATTTTGAAAAACACACTGTATTTCTGTGACCACATTTACAGCTGGTTACTTTCACCTCTTTTTCACCAGATATGCTCTGGCTGTTAAACCAGTTCTGCTCAGGATTCTTGGAACTTGGTGCTATCTTGCGAACCAGCCCGTGTTTCCACCAGGTTTAAGCGGAACCATTGTAATCAAGGATGTGTTATCAATGGCGGGCGTTGCACAATGCACAGTAGAGGTTAACAGTAGCAGCAAGATGGTGTGACGAGTGGGTTTAGGACTCAAAAGCAGCTGACAGGCAGGACAGTTTATAATTGAACTCTAACTTTAATGCACCGCTTTGATAAACACAGGATGAACAGACAAAACACCAAACTGCTACTCACCAAACACAGGTGAGTAGCAGGCATCCACTGGACACACACACACATACACACACAGCAAATAGTTCAATGGTGTGCAGCAGTACCATGAGAGAGCAGACAGGAGGCGATGTCAGACGAGCAGAGGGTCCGAAACCAGTAGAACACACGATGGAAGCCAACACACCTGTGTGAAACCGGCTAGGGTGGCTCTAGCGAGAAGTCAAATAACCAGGGTGACGATGAATGGATTCCATAGTGCACAGACAAAGGCAGAATGTGCAGCCACGTGGTCAGGTAATCCAGAGCTCAGGAAACCACAGGCAGCAGAACAGATAAATTAACAATGTTGAGCCAAGTGACGGTCTTTCCACACAGCCACGGGAACAGGCAAACAGGAACCAGGGAGGCAGAAGCAAAGCTCTTAATCAGGGACAAAAGGCTGAGTGGTTTACCAGGGAGCAGACGAAGCAGGAGTCAGAGGCAGGTGAGGTTGCCAGCCAGGAAGCAGTCTGGGGATAAATGCTGGAAAGTCTTGCATGGATATGGCAAAGAACAACCTCGCAACAAGAGTCTGTGAAGCAGGAGTCTTTATAGTGGCAGTGAGAAATGAGCTAGAGGTGAGCGGAGTCGGCTCGATGAGGTGGGTGTGGTAGACTGGCAGGGACGGGATGTATGTGCACAGGTTGGCAGGTAGGTGTGGTGGAGAGGTGGGTGAGTTGAAAGTGAGAGAATGGCAAGTGCACACTGTGACAGGTCAATGGCATTGATTACCTGCAAGTGTTTGTTTTATTATTACAGATATTTCTTTTTATCCACAAAATAGGCATGGACCAGCTATTAATGAGATTAATGCATGCTTTTTTTTCAAATTATTTCTCACTTGACTTCCTACAGATCCAAAAGTCTTAAAAGGCATGGAATTTGTTAAACTAATGATAAGGCCTTAATTTGCATTAAAATGTCTTAAATCAATCATGTCAAAGTCTTAAAAATGCTCTGACACGGGAAGTCAGATTTTATGAATTTCTTTTCTTTCTAAAATTGCATCGTAAAATGTCAAAATAGTTGCTCACATATAATTTTTAATAATTTATTGAGTGCCTCTTGCATTTACGTAACGTAAATCAGTATAGCAGAGGATCCAATGTCTGCTAGCTAGCGGTCATTGTACCCTGGATGACACAAGGAAATTGGCCATTTAATCAAGATTTCGCGGCATAGCTAACACAAGGGCTTGCACATGAGACTTGGTGTATTTCATGCAAAAAGTTTTCCCAAATTCGGCACAATGGAAATCAAGGCAGTGGAATCCCACATGCAAAGTGAGAAACCCAAAATTGCCCAGAAAACACCCCAATAAATGCCAGTTATCTCCCCAAAACATTTGCTTATTGTAAAATTCGTCTTAAATTTTGTTCAGAGTGGCATTAAAAAAAAGTCTTAAATCTGAGTCCTCCTTTCTTTCCAACTTGTAGAATATGACTCGCCCACTAGTGTTGCCATGGTTGGCACTTCAGATCAAGGAAAACCTGCTGTATTTTGGTTTCAGCAAGGAACCAACTTCTCAGGTTCTGAACCAATTTAGTTTTGGTCAAAATTCTGTGAATGGTTCAACATCATGTCCTTGAACCAGACTGGAGCCCATTCTATGTTGTTGGAAGAGTGGTATTTGTACATCTTTGGCAGATCAGAGAGCTATCAAATATAGAAACAGCTGAGTGTACACGCATCCAGCAAGCATGAGAGAGACAAATTGACGCATTGGAACTACACAAGTAGGTGCTCTGAGGAAGTAACCACTCTTCCATCCATTGTCAGGAAAGAGCAGATTTCATCAGATAAGGTACATACAGAAGGTGCATCAAGCTGCTCTGCTGTTTATCTGATCCCTGATCAGTTGGACTGTTGAATAATTTGTGTGGGTGAGAGAGAATTGATCTGATGGTTGAGGGAATGGCATGGACAAAGTCTTGTAAAGACAGTAAAACTTCTCTCTTACTCCTACAGTCATAAATCCATCTATATGAGTTTATGGATAGCTGTTAGCTACTGTAGCTATCTAAACTGTTATTGTTGTAGCTAAACTGCAGCAGTTATTCCTCTTCCTTTTGACAGCTCCTCAATACTCAAATCTGAGCACCCTCGCTGTAAAAGTATGTGGAAGAATTCAGTAAGTGCTTTAAGTTCTGGTGTGAAAGCTGACTTGACATTAGCACAGACTTCAGCACAACCTGACCTGCCTCTCGCACATGAATCATTTATGAGAAGACTAGAGACCGTCGGGACTCTTTATGGTCTAACTCAGACCTGGCCAGCGTCCCCGCGAGCCCCTCAAGTCGGGAATCTGGTCCCTCACCATATTGGGTTTGATGTCACAACTCCATCTGGATCACATTTTTGAGGGAGCCATTTTGTTTCCCTCCTGGCAAACATTTCACCCATTTTATTTGGATACAGGAGAGAATTCAGCCCATATGAGCCTCGCACCGAATCACACGGGAGAACAGTGATTAGGACGCCAATGAGCTGGTGATTACAGTATGTATAAGAGAGTTCAAACATTCCAGTGGACTCACCAGGTAATCAGTCATTATGTTACTGCACTCATCTGTGTAATGTTTTTGGAAGAAAGTGCCCAGACTCTGCTACAGGTGAAATCTAATATGCATCGCTATGCTTGTTTTGTTCCGTACCAACTTCACTCCTCATATTGATTGTCTTTGTCCTTCTCCTCTTCTTTTTTCTTTAACTTTTTCTCTCCTCATCTCACATTATCTTCCCTCCCTATCCTCCTCATTTTTCTTTCTCCCCTTCTTCCTCCCTCCATCTATCCATGCCTCACTCCTCTCCAGTGTCTCACTCACCCACCCTCCTCATTTCTACTTGCATATGCTGCGAATCAGAATGGGTTTCCATGGGGAACGGCTCTGAATATTATCTTAAATTTTTCATTCCTCATCTCTGCTGCTAGTTTTACCCTCAATTTGTTGCCCAGAGCCAAAAAGCAACATGGGATTCATGAAACGTGCACACACCACAGAAGATGCGATTATAGCCCATCCATCTCTCTTTCCAGCCTTCTCTCTCACTATCCAAGACAACATGGGAATCATGAAACGTGCTCACACCTCTGACTGGAGTACTTTTCTCTCTCTCTCTCTTTCTCTCTCTCGTCTCTGTTTCCCTCACGCCATCCTTCCCAGTTTTTTGCCTCCCTTTCAAACCCTTTTTATTTAATTTTTCCCCTCTCACTCGCCTCGATTCGCGTTATCACTCCTTCTCTCCCCACTCCAATGTCTCTTTTTCTCTGCCTTTCTCTTCGTCTATATTTCGCTCCCTCATGCTCAGAGGTAATTCTCTCCCTCCTCTCCCGAGCCTTATTCATCATCATCATCATCATCGTCATCCTTTTCTCTCTCTCTCTCTCTATCTCCCTCTCGCACACACACATACAGTACACACTCACAATGACATGCACAAATCCAGTCTGCATATCAGTGTCACCGCCTCTGAACAATATAGAGGATGACAGTATTTGGGTGGGTTTATGGGGGGACAGAAAAAGGTAGAGAGATAGAGAATGAAAGAGAGAGACAGTTAAGAGAGAGGTATAAAGGACTGAATACTGTACATCCACATTGCATGTGCACAAGCTCACCTTGTGTGTATAAATCTGCTGTTTCTTTGCTCTTACTCCAAAGTGCATTGTTTTATCCCATGATGTTCTCTAAACACTGTTGTTAAAAAGCAGTTAAATGCAGGATGATTACGACTACACAATTGGTGAGGAAGATAAGGAACAGAGACAGTGAGAGAAAAAGACTGGCAGAAACAAAGAGGAAAAATCGAGCCAGAAAAAAAAAAAGCCTATTTATTATGGATTTGGCTGACAAGAGTGACATGAATAGCAGGCTTCTAAATGAGTAAAATATGGTTCAGTCAGAGAAAAAAAAAAAAGACAAAGTGCAAAGCACTTAAAAAAGATGGGTGAAATAACATGTTTTTTTGTTCACATAAAAACCCACGCTGTAATTTCCCATACTGCATCTCAGTGGTAAGGAAATTCTCATTATTATTACAATGAAGAACTCTGTTAAAGTGTCAAAATTTTGTCGGCTAAGGTCTAAATCATTTTGTACCAACAGACGGCAAATGAAGGGATACACAGGGACTTGTATGGATGCATATTAACAGGCAATATTAGATTTGATTAACCTCGATTTAATCAAAGCAGATCTGTCTCGGGCAATGTAATTTTCTGTGTGTTTAAAAGATGTCTATAAAAGAAAAGAGTCTTTTTAACGCAGTAAAAAAAAATAAAAAAAGGGGAATATACAGGAAAAGAACAGAATGAAGATAGCTCAAACAAAATGCTCGAAGAAACATTTGGCTGTACAGCTCTGTCGACGAGGCAAACAGGAGTTCTGTTGTCCAAAGATTGATTTTTTTGTTGTTGTTTAAATATCATAAAGGTAAACAATTCAAGAGTCATTGCTCTTGGCCCTGGATGTACAAAGGCAAAATAAAAAATAAATGGAATTACATGCATATGGTGTCCTTCAGACACTGTTGTCTGTGCTTGTTTTACATGAATTATGTATTGTGTTCGACTTTTCTTTTATTCTTCTCTTTTGCTCCTGAATACAAACCTGCTGTTAACAGACAGACAGTTTTCCTGCATATCAAACTGTTGCAATTTCAGAGTTGCTTATTTAAAAACAACCTTGTTACACGTACAATTACAGCAATTAAAATGTTTCTAAATAAAAAAACGGAAATTTTCATGACAATTTTTCTCGATTGCTGAGACACGCCTGATGAAACTGGGATCCACCTCATCTTCTTCTTCACCTTCTCACCACAACAGAAGTCGTCTCTTGCAAATGTCTGAGAACCTTTTTATTGGTTTCACACGTTTTTCACACCTTTTTTCAAAACAGGTAACAGATGTTGTAGAAGGAACCCTGCACCGGCTGCAAGAAATTACTGGCATTGTTCTAAATTTTTCATGCACCTATGTGAAACTCTTTTGCAACTCTTCAATCAGACATCAGATCTCATCTATCTTTAAAAGATGCTACCTTTGTGTTGCCATTTGAAAGCATAGATCTATGTATTAAAAATAAAATATAACAAATAAAGAAATCTTTTAGTTTTTGAACGGGACATCTCAAAAAAAGTGCAAATATTTGCCTCTGTTGCACATCCTTAATGTTTTGAGGTGTGAGAGCATTTGCAAACAACATTTTTTTCCAGTGACTTTTAGTTTAGATCTCTATGTGAACTGTTTTGAAAATGTACTTTTGAATGGACTAGTGTGTTTAAGCAAATAAGAAAAACTGTAATTCACTTAACAAACACACACACGCGTACACAAGCACGCGCCCAGAGGCCAGCAAAGAAATGAAAACACAGACAAGTACAAACACGCATCAATCAAACTCAGTCTATCTTCCTTGAACACACACTTTTATGAAAACAATGATGTCATAAAAATGGAAAGATGGTGCTCAGCGAGAGATAGAGGGAAGGAAAGGAAATGAGAAGAGAATATAGAAGACTACACACTCACACACTGGGGAGGAATGATAGATTAACCTCATGTGTCGTCATAGACAGTTTACCCATGTGACATTAGCTAAGATGATGGATGAGCGTGGTTTATAGACAAAAATATGTCTTTGTGTGTGTGTGTGTCTGTCTGTTTAAAACAGAGAGGGACTTAATAACTTTGTGTGTTTCTGGCTTGAGAACGTGAAAATATGTACGATTTTTGTTTTTATGGGTTTAGGCAAATCTAGTTTTTCATACTTTTGCACATGTCATAGACCCACTTATTGTTCTCTCCTCTTTTTCTCATAACTCCATCCCCTTTTTCCGTTTTCACCACACTGATTGTTGGAACAAATGCTTAAGTAAAAATACCAATTGGATTGGAGGCTGATCATGTCTAAGCTCAGTTTATTTCAATTTTTTGTTAGACCTTTATCCATAATGTACTGTGTGTTATGCTGTAATGTTGTTAGGTTTTTTTTATGGTGAGTCCCACAGGTGGTCATTTGAGTGGGTCCCAGGGATAGATAGATAGATATAGATATATAGATATATATTGTATACAAGGGTGGCATAGTTGTGTGGTGGTTAGCACTGTCGCATCACAGCAAGAGGGCTCCTGGTTCGATCCCAGAAGGGAGCACTTCTATGTGCAGTTTGCATGTTCTTCCCGTGTACGCGTGGGTTTTCTCTGGGTACTCCGGCTTCCTCCCACAGTCCAAAGACATGCAGGTTAATTGGTGACTCTAAATTGTCCGTAGGTGTGAATGTGAGTGTGAATGGTTGTCTGTCTCTATGTGTCAGCCCTGTGATAGTCTGGTGACCAATGTCAGCTGACCCTCAAGAGGATAAGTGGTTACGAAAATGGATGGATGGATATTGTATGCACTTTACAAAAGCTTGTACAAATGTCACACCTTGAGTTTATTACAATGAGCACTGAAATCATTTACCCAGTATAAAGTAAATCAGATGTGATATATTATTGCAATATGTTACAATCCCATAGAAATAGAATTTCTATTGATAATCCATGGTTAATGGTTAATGGTTCAACATTTTGAGAAATATGCTTATTCTTTTTTCTTTTTTTTACCCATAGAGACTATGAACAAAACCAATATGTTCTCATCTCAAGTCATCACATATCGTCACTTTGTCAGTGGCCTTTAACATCTACATATTACACTATAGGTATCCTTCTGTGTCTGCTACTGACGCTTTCAAGATGTCACTACCAACGCCGGGACCTCAACAAAAGCACATGGTTAGGTTTAGGCAACAAAAGCACAGGGTTAGGTTTAGAAAACAACATCATGGTTTGGCTTTACATTCTTACAGTAAGCAAACACCAGGTGCCCAGGTCAAAGTGCAGGGTTTGTTGGACCCATCTTCCACCCCGTCTGCCCACTCTTTTGGGACTTTCCAGCTCTTTGTATTACATCGTTACAGGCAGCATTTTGACCTGATGCTGTCCAGTGGTATATCACACTGCCATGACAGGTACTGTCCGGCCAACCAGGAGCGTGTCATAACACCAGGAAAGGTTACATCTGGCCACCTTGCATACTGATGTAGCCCAGCGGTGTATCATACCGCTGCAAAAGATGACTTTTGGGGTTGGGTGTCTGATGCAGAAATCACTGACACAGCGGTGGGTTTTCGACCACTTCAGAATAAAAACGGGCTGATGAAAGTTTCTGTCCAAAATGCTCTTACACTCACAAAACATTAAAAACATGCAACAAAAGCAAATATTTCAATCAAATAGTGATGTGATGTTCATGAACGAGCCGAGTCTTTGAACCAGCTCTTTGAAGTGAACGAGTGAACCAGCTCTTTAGCGTGAACGAGCCAGTTCCTAATTTCTTTGTTTTTTGCTTTAATTTACTCTGTATCCATTAATTTCAGATTATTTGATCCGGAACAAGTTGAGAGAGACTAGTTTGTGAGGGAAAAAGACAGTGCAGCCGCTGGCTCGTTGCTTGTATTGACAGGCTTGTTGTTTATAAAGCGCGTTGCTGTGGCTACACCAAACTTTATATCTGCGGAGTCTATTCTGGGTCCACGTTATAATATCCAGATCACGTGATGCGATAAATCAGCATCACGTGATCCCCCCCCCCCCCACACACACACACACACACACACACACACACACACCAAAAAAAAACAAAAAAAAAAAACAAAAAACGAACGAACGAGCCACATCTTTGAACCGGCTCTTCAAAGTGAACGAGAAATCCTATCACTACAATCAAACACCACAAATTGTGGTCTAATGAAATAAAACATACACCTATTAATATGAGCTGGTTCATTCTTGCAGTAATTTATGCTCTATGCCTACATTTGTTGATACTGTGTGATAGTTACAGTGAGTGCCAAGAAAGGTGAGTAAGCATATCACAGCATCAACTGTATTCTTTTCTTTAAAGATGATTTCACTAGAGATACCAACCCCTGCAGCAGTCTGTACCTGCTTTTATTTATTTATTTTTTCTTCTTCATTTTTAGAGGTGCCCTGATGAAATAATGTAGGAAAAAATGGTTTTCTTCCTTCATTTTATTCTTGTGTGCAGGAGTAAGTCTGTAAAGTGCAACACACACCGCCGCCGTACACCATGCGTCAAAACGCCGACTCCATTATATTCTATGAACTAACCCCCACTGGCGCCGGCCGGCGCACCGCGCCACTCTGCTTCAGCCCACTGCTTTATTTCCAGCGCGGCCGGCGCTCATGGCGGCGCTGCGAGAAAAGCCTTTTATGTATGTCCCGGCTGCCGTAGTATCAACTCCGGTTGTTTCAAATTTTTAATAAGACGACTTTGATAAGAAACTCACCTGTGAAATTCAAGTTGTTGTTGCCTCAAAGTTTTTCCTCTTCTTCTTCTGTTACTAGCAGTTGGCAACCGTTGGCAACTAGTGTAGGTACAGCCACCTAGGCTGGGGTGGGAAATACACGTCGACGGTGCCGCTGCGCATCGCTGCCAGTGTGTGTTGGGGGGTGGCATTTGATGGCCTCAGCGCCGCGCCGGCGGCGGTGTGTGCTGCACTTAAGACCTACAGTAAGCATCTAGAGTATGACCTGGGCTGCATTACAGTTAGCACTCATTATGGTACAGCTTTTGTGCTACACTCTTCATTCGCAAAAGACCTAATAAAAAATGTCAACCAGACTCTGAAACTGTAACTCCAAAATACTCCAAAACTGTTTTTTATTGTACTCAATCATATTTTTTCATGTCGCTCTTTTGGTTGGACCAACACTACAGCCATATAGGTTTGACCTAATCTTGTTTTCATACTTTCAAACTCAAACAGAAATGCTGAACAATGGTCTCTTCCTCTACTTATTTTTCCTCTTTGATCCATGCTTGCAAATAGCAACACAAAGGTGGCAACTTTAACAGTGGATAAGGACTAATTGCTTATTGAAGGTGCACAGGTACATTAGAGATTCATAATTATGCAAGTAATTTCTATGAGCTGTGAATAGTTTGTGAATAGTTCAAACAATGTAGTTTGGGGGTGTTTTTATGAGATTTAACTGTTTTGAAAAAGGGTTTGAAAAATGTGTGACGCTAATGAAAAAGTGTCAACACATTTGCAAAGTAAGACTTCCGCTGTGCTGAGAAGGTGTTGATGAAAATCGGGTGGATCCCAGTTTCATTCAGCATGTGTCGGCAATTGAGAAAAACTGTCATATGTATACAGTAAGGAAATGTCAGCAGCCTGTGAAAATATTTTGTAAAGAAGGCATGTACCCTGGACAGTAAGACATCATCGGGTCAATACAGTATCGATCAGTAACCCAATCACATTATTACAATGCAGCATTATCAGGGGAGAAAACACAGCGTGTCTTCTGGATGGTAAAGCACATCGACATGAGTGAATGCAGCATCTGCTGTCACAGCAGACGTTGCGATGTAGGATAACAGGAATGTCAGTGATAATATCCTACATATTATCAGTGTAGGAAATGAGCACTAAGCACTAGCCAAATGCAGCTGTTGTTGTCATTCACCAGCCAAAAAAACAATATGCTCTATTACGTGGCTGGTGAATTTTGGAGTCCAGCAGCCACAGTGACAGATGGACAAAAAGTTCATTCCCAACCCGGTACTAGTGAATTTGGACACAGTTTCTGAACATAAAAGTATAAGGATATTTTCTACCAGCTGTCCTTAGGGACCTCTGTGCTGCCCTGCTGCCACTGCTGCCACAGAGCCTCAGAGAGTTGTGGATGATGGCGGACGGGCAGCCAGGTGTCAGATCTGTGCAGGGAGCAGAACAAAAACACCACCACATCACTGACGGTATGATGATAACATTTGAAAGACAAGTTTCACTCTCAGACATGAGAAATAGTTTCAAAACAAGTAAAGTCACACGATGCCACCGTGTCTATGATTTAAACACAGATGTGTAAGTCACAATGTGGCATTGTCGGGAAGATAATCAGATGTGTCCCCTAGATGCATCGATAGTGAGTTTAATGTGTCCTTTCAGATTTTAATGCGTCAGGGATGCAGGACGTGTGAATAGCAACATCGCTGATTATGTATAATGATATAGACAAGACAGAGCAGGTAAATGATTTTAATAAGTCAAGTGTGAAATCAGTGATAATCATAATTAGGTCACAGTTCAGCTGTTTGACACTGCAGCCATACATGTATGCCTGTGTGTGTGTGTGTGTGTGTGTGTGTGTGTCTGTTTGTGTGTGAGTGCCTGAGTGACTTAATTAAAATTATATCATGTCATCAAATGTTTATTTCATTAAACCAGAGAATATCAGTGAATTAAATCAGTAGAGGGCTTACAAGAAACAACCGAGACACGTATTTAAAAGAACTGAAGGCAACAGTTAAAAAAAAAAAAAAAAAAGTACTGTCTGATGTATTTATTGGCTTTTAGAGGATAGTGGAGGAGATCTGCTGAACATCACAGCTGCAGCTGAGTTGGACAACTGAACAACATCTGATCTAATTCTTATCACTGAGTCCAGATGACAAAAAGGACAACGGTGTGGCAGGGAGCCTCTAGTCCTTTGGGACGCTGGTGTCATATCAACCTGTCGTCCACTGAGAGCTCTGAGTGGTAGCTCGTTGTTTGTGTCAAAACTGTGATTTACCAAGAAATGCCCTGTCTAAAATGTTGTGATGTACTAACACTTTGGTGAATTTACAGCCCTCCTCAGTGAAGGACGCTGTGTCTGTGTGTGTGTGTGTGTGTGTGTGTGTGTGTGTGTGTGTGTGTGTGTGTGTGTGTGTGTGTGAGGGGGGGGTGGGGGTGGGGGGGTGGGGGGGTGCTAGTGTGAGAGAGTAGTGTGTTTTTACCTAAACTATCATTCTATGAGTGGTACAGTGCACTAGTATTGCTTCTGAAGCAATATCTCAAGTGAGTAAAGGTGGGTAAAAGTTGTGATTTTGAGTAATGAACGAGTCAGGGAACAGCTTAGTATACTATTTACAGAGATAGCACTGGCGATCTAAGCCGGTCAGTGGCGAAAAAAAACACTTTTAATGCGCAAACTTATACGGGACGCATTTGCCCCCATATCTACCTCGCGGCTGCCGGCCGCATCCGCCTCCCTCAATACTGAACCAATTTTAAAACGAGTTGTACCTATGAATCATACGCACATATACACATGGGGAAATAGGGCCCAGCTTGAAAAATACCGAAGTCATCCTTTAATGTATCAGCATAATTGTGTGTAGTTATCATCTTTATCAAAAGTGTTTGGGATACTTTGCCAATTTTCAGCCAGCCTGCATTATAACAATGAGGGTAGTATGTGTAAGTGAATTATGGTAAACAGATTGTATATACAGGACACATGGAGTATAGAAGCAGATTGAGAGAGAGTTGCCCCTCTCTGTCTCAAACTCAGATCAAACAGTAAAACTGAGCAGTGCTTCAAAATATAAAGCAAAATTCTGTCACAGTGTTGCCTATTTCTCATCTAAGATGTTTTTAGAAAAGTATTTTAGTGCACTGTTAAGCTGTATTAGGAGAATCTGTGAATAGAAAGTGGGTGCCATACCTGTATTGTATAAACAAATACTGAGATCAAACAGTAAGGGTGCTTTCACACCTGCCCTGTTTGGTTCAGTATAATCAAACTCAAATTTGTTTGCTGCCTAAGTGTGGTGCGTTTGGGCAGGCGTGAACACAGCAATCGCCCTCGGATGTGCACCAAAACAACCAGACCGAGACCCTATCTTATTGTACTATGATAAGCTAATCTGAGCTAAGCTTATCGTACTACATTACTGTACTACGCGATTGTTTGTTAAAAACTATGTCACACTACGTCACCCACTAGCGGGAGTGTTTACTGCTCCGGTGTGGCACGGTGCATTCTGGTAGTTACAGGTTTTCCACCTACCGAGCAAAAGCAAATGCCACGGCCCTTATCTTCTGTTTCCTCTGGTCATATAGCACCAATTTCAAGAGTATTTGCATCTTTCTACTGTGTAGACAGTAGGGTTCATGTTAGCCAGTTTATGCTGGCTTTTTGCCAGATTCATGTGTAGTTGTTTAGGAGATGAAAACATATCAACAGCAAAAATGTTAAGTGATAAATGCGCCAACAAAAAAGATTAATTAATAGCATATTAAATAGCCTAATAAAGTGTGAATTATGATGCCAAGACAACAGACCTGCTTTGGAGATATTGATTACCAATGGATCTATCTATGTACCAAAACAGCTCAGAGTGCGTCCCTGCCTCTTTAGAGAATATGGCACATCCACAGCGGTCAGGTTCTTCCTCAGTTTGCTTGGTGTGGTTAGGTGGCAGCATCACGGACCATGTTCTCCAGGAAGACCTCCAACACACCACAACAGACAGCTGATAGTAGGCATGATGGTTCACACTGGATGCGGAAGCAGGCTGATTTTCCATGGAACACTGCCCGCTTCCTTTCATTTTGAGCAATGGGGCTGTTCACACTGGAGGCATTGCAGCCTTGAACTCAAAAGCTGGCTTGCAATCTGCAGCAATAGTTTCAGCATCTGGTCTATTTTTTTCCATGAGTCACGGTGAATTTGGCAGGAAAACACATGGACACTGTATTATGAACGACATAAAGGCTATTTTAGATATGATTTAAATCAGTGGCGATTGCTCTAAGACTGCAAGGGAAGCTCAGCTTCCCCTAAAATGTCAAAAAATAAGTGGTCAAATATATACTGTTGTGTTTACATTTCATTGACTAAATATGCGCTAGAACGCATTCAACTTTTGTTCAGAATCAGCTACTTATCACAGGTCACTGATGCGGCTTTCTTCTCATTCATTCCTGTAGCGTCACAGTGCATTAAACAGTGGAAGCTCAGCATCCAAAGACTTCAATGGGGAAGCACAGAGTGGGTTGTTCCACTGCAGTGAAACTAGACAGTCATTGGATAAATGCTCGGTTTTGTCCCACCCATCGGACGCTCAGCGTCTCTGGGGGTCTATGGGGCAGTGGGCTGGCCTCAGCTGGCCTGGATGTTGGGCTTCTGCATGATGATTGGATGATGTGTCTGAGGCTGAATCCCTTTTTGATTGACAGCGAAATGAGCGAATCAGCGATCTTGAAATATAAACCACCACCAGAGCATTTTTCAAGTTTCATTCCGTTGCTCCGAGTTGATCTGAAGACTTTTCCAATCCTCTTAGTGACTTTTTCTTTGTTAAAAATGACTAGCGACAAATCTAGCATCTTTTTCTGGTGTAATTGGAGACTGTACTCGTGTTTGGAGACTCTGACTTCTGTCGCTCTGCAGTTACTGTCCCCAACGTGCAGCTGTGAGCCCCTCAACCGTCCCAAAGCACTCACAGGCGGTCACACTAGCCTCGCGCAGCAGCCCCAGCTAGCGAGCGAGCTAGCAGGCTGCACATAATGGCAGACAATTTGAATATTGTCGACCGAATTTGGCGAAGCCATTTGATAGTCTTCTTTACGAGGACAAACTTAGAGTTAAACAGCAGGGCAGATCAACACCTCAGATTGATTTGGTGCAAAGGGTGGGGAAAAGTACTTTGAGGTGTGTTTTGCTGTGGTTCTATGGCATGAGTGTGGTTGAAAAACAGCTTCAATTAAATGCTCCTTTTATAAGTTACTGCCTCGCTACAATATGACAACTTTTATGATGTAAACTTAAAGTGAGCTTCCCCTGTTTGAAAGACCAACAGCCACCACTGATTTAAAGTAACTGGTTATGATAAATGATAAAATATACACCCCATGCTTCCACATATTTGTCAGTTGTGTTTAAATAGAGAGCGAGATGAGCAAACACACGCACACACACAAGCAGAAGGATTCAGAGCTCTACATTTGATTAGAGCAGAGGAGCAGTTTTTCCATTAAAACATAGAAACGTTTTCCTCTTTCAAATAATGTATCTATATAACCAAATTAACACAGTTTGAGCTCTGAGCCTCACGATGACACAAGTGCCATCCAGCTGCCCCATTGTCTCCAGTGTTAACAGAGACAGAAATTCCAGAAGCAGAACAGAAAAAAAATGACTTTCTTTTGGCTTTGCTCTATTTTCCACATTTTTAACCCAACAAACACATACTTTATCCAGTCCACTCTCTTTTAAGACGATGAGTCACTCTTACTCTGACTAAGACACTTGAATGACACCTCACTTCAGCTCCCTCTTTGTACACTTGAGCTCATTTGCGTCATCACACTGAAACTCTCCTTTCAATACCTTTCATTGCACACACTAAATGTTGCCCCCTTTATCCCTTTCCTACTATTTCAACTCTTCATACTCTTTAAGCCTCTCTGTCATAAAAAGCCAGAAATGCACTTTATCCCACAGAAGTTTCTGAAGAAATTGCATTCTCTAGTTTATTTTGCACTTCAATAAAACTGGTTGACTCATAAGAGACATATTTAAAATATGGACGAAATGAGCAGCAGAGGCAGTCTTTTCTCACTTTTAGTCCTTACTCTGGGCCGAGCGCCGAAAACATTGGATCCTACATTTCCCATAAGGCACCTGTATCTCTTTGACAGACCCTTATGAGATAAATGTGAGGACATCAGCAGGATTATGTTCTCAGACTTCTCCAGAGCCACAGAAGACATTATACAACCTTTTTCACAGCGTGAGGAGAACTTCTAATGACAAGTAAATCATGTGTGAAAATTGTTGAATTCAGACTTCTGTATAAAGATATTAATAATGACTTTCTCACACGATTACAATGTCTATACCAGCTGTCTCTTGTTACCTCTCTCTTAAGGACAGCTCACCGGCTCTGAACCACAGTAGGGAACACCCTGGCTTTATTAACATTAGCTGGTAAATAGCGTCCGTAAATTGCGGACCACTCTGCTGAAGGGAGGATAATGAGGTGTTCAGGTGCCGTTCACCAACAATGGTTTTATTGCAATATTCATCTCAAAATAATAAACATGGCCTTCTCATGAGGTTGAACAGTAGCCCTGAGCTTATCTAGACATGCACTTCTACTGCCTATCATCACTCTTTGCCACACACACCCGAGAGAGAGCTGCTTCCCTCCACATACAACAAATAAAACATCACACACTCACAGGTTACCCACAAGGCAACCACCCTTAATGGGGGAAAAAGGGTGAGCCGGTAACACTCTCCTAGAAATTTGAGTTTGTATACAAACAATTTTTTTTAAACCCGAAAGTCCCCCAATTGGGGGACTTTGAGAGCGACTTTGCAAGCACAGTGTGAAACAATACACTGATCACGAAGAATATAGTGATGTTGCACATCAAATTTAACAGCAGAACCTGGGCTACACGGCTGTGAAAACCCTTTTTACATGCCACAATCACAGCTCAAACAACAACTAAATAAACAACAACAACAGCAACTAACTCCAACAACTCCATACAGCACCAATATCCCGATATCCCGACACACTCGATATATTCTAACTCGACCACACTTTATTCAAAACACACGCCGTTCATCTCAAATGAAAGCTGAGACTGTTTCCACACATATGCGCCAAATCACTCTACCCCAAACAATCAGAGAGCTACAGGCCAAAGAACAACAACAACAGAAATCTTTTCGCCAAAATATATTTGTAATATCTCTCTTACCTTGTTATTTTTTCTGTGAAAAGCACATTCTGCCGTTGTCATTCCCGTTTTACCGGATGTGGTCTGTCATTCAAATGAGTCCAGGCGGAAAAACTTGTTCGGGGGAACTCAAACAATGACCACTCACAGCAGCCGACATCCTCTCCACAACGCGTTCTGCTGACTCTGATTGGCTTACAGTGCTGTCAATCTCGTTTTGATGGGTATAGCGTCATTCTATTGGCTCTAATGAATCAAATGAGGTGTCAGTCACTCAAATCGGCCAAGCCATAGTGGAGATACGGGCCTCCAAAGCTCAGAATAGAAACTCAGGTTCAAATGTACTAGGTGCATACTGGTCAGTTTGGAGTGGGAAATCAAGGAAAAAAACGAAACGGACAGTTGTGTGTGTATATCCTAAACATCAGTAGGGATTTACAGAAACAAAAAATGAAAGATATAGGATTGTATATGACAAAAATCACATGCAAACATGGTGCAATTTTGGAGAGCTCACCTGAATTTTCTGTACTAGCAGCTGCATCATTCCAAAGGGATACTCATCCTGAAAATGCTTTTTTTTCTCTAGGTGAACCTCAAAATATTTCATTTGTGCTGTGTGCCATCTTCATTTACTCTTCACATATAACACATATACTGATATTTACACATCTTAACAAATCTCACAGGTGTTCCCTTTACCATGACACCAAAAGTATTCAAATATACCTTCTGGTTGCAGAGATATATTCATTTCATTATGGATATGCAATTTTCGAGGCCTATAAAATAGGCTTAGGGTTTTAACATTTAACAGAAATGACTGACTTTCCTGAACCTCAACCAAAGTGCTGTTGTTGTTGCCTAAATCTAAAACCAACATCCTCCCCAGTCACCTCTTTCCAAAGCCTATATGGCACATGAATGTAGTGCTCTAACGCCTGAAAGACACATTGTCTCTTTTGTTTTTAAGATTTATTTGGGGCATTTTTGCCTTTAACGGATAGGAAAGTGTGGCGTGAAGGGGGAGAGAGAGAGGGGATGACACGCAGCAGAGGAACACGGGCTGCTGCAGCAAGGACAGAGCCTTTGTACATGGGGCGCCAACGCTATCCACTAAGCCACCAACGCCCCTAGACATGTTGTCTCTGAACACAATCCAGGTGGCGGTTACGTTGCCACAACAACATAATTAAGAAAGCAGTTTAGTAACATACAAATGGAATTTCTAGGCGACAGGGATGTCCCGACATATTATCCATATTTGATGCTGTATATCATGTTGCAGTTTCTGTTGTGTAAGGGAGTGTTTGTGTGTGTGTGTGTGTGTGTGTGTGTGTGTGTGTGTGGTCATTGAGCTCTCTTTTCTCCTCACATCCAGTTATTTTATGTACCACATGTTTTTAACAAAAGATTGCCATAGAATAAAATAAATTTTGAAATATATTTTCAAAATCTAATCACTGTTACATTATCTATGTTTAGTGAAAGCCAGTCCTCGTGCCTTATTGCTCAACGTTAGCTCAAACATTATCTTCGAAGATCACCAGGAGTGAGAACTGCTCCACTGGAAATAAATAGACCAAGTAGATCAACTTTGTGGATGAAACAAAAAAAGGCTGTTCGAGCTTTTCCATGAAACCGAGTTATAAATCACTGTTGTGCCAACGGTTCTAATGAGGAAAATATGTCCTTATCCCCCCAAAACTGACACTAGTGATGTCCACAAATATGGAATAAGCTGTCAGAGATCAAGAGGAAAACATGTCACCCTAAACCATGTCTGCTTTGGGGTGAATTAACCCTTTAAAACTGCTCATCGTCCCACTTGAAATGCGAAATCTGAGAATTGTCAATGGTTTACGGTTTGTTGTCAGTATGTGCAGAGTTACTGAAAAGTGCCGCCGAACAAAGAAAACTACAAGTGAAAAAGCCGTGTGGAAAGCTGGATTTGATCCCGCCGAAATGGCTTTGATAGCAATGTGTAAAAGTAGACACTGGTAGCGTGTAGACAGTTGGCACCATGAGACAGACAAAGACACAAAGAGAGAGCAAGAGAGAGAGCAACACATCGAGAGGGAGAGACATTGTGGTTTTTCTTCTCATGGATATATAATCAGTTTAAGAGGAAGTTTTTTCCCCTCAGCTTTGCTTTGATGCACAATCACATTTCGACCCGCACTGTAATTCTGTCTCTCTCTTCATCTGTCCCTCTCTCTGTCTGTCCCTCTGACTCTCTTTCTCTCTCTTGTTGGTGTTTGATGTGGTAGCACCCTGGCATTGTTCTTGCTATTGTGCCAGTGTGGAAAGAAGGGAGGAGGGACAGGGGAACGGGACGGAGGGAGCGAGACAGAGATAGATGAAGGGATGGTATTGCAGTATTGATGTGGCATTGAGGCCCCAGTAAAGTTGAAAATCTGGATATAATTGACAGCTACACTGGCAGATCTGGGATTGCCATCAGAACGCTGAGGAATGTTCTTGAATGTTCCGGAATGACCTCTAAGAACTTTCTGGAAGGGCCAGCAGGCATCGGGACTCATATTTCATCATATCATCATCACAAATACCAAACATTCATGTTTCTAATTATTCCTCCCTCTCTCCCTCTTTGTTTATCTTCCATTACCCTGCCCTTATCTGTGTGTGTTAGAGAGTGTGTGTTTCTATCTGTGTGTGTGTGTGTGTGTGTGTGTGTGTGTGTGTGTGTGTGTGTGTGTGCGTGCGTGTGTGTGTGTGTATGTGCATGTGTAGATGTATGTATGTGTGCATATTTTTCTGCAAGAACCCCTGTGATGTTGTTCCGTTCAGTGTGTGTGTGTGTGTGTGTGTGTGTGTGTGCTTCCACTTTCATGAGGATCAACTTTCAGACACACACACTTTGTGATTTCACAAAGATTGTGGCTATAAATTGTGCATCACTTGCAACCACTATCTGCTTTGACTCATGGTCCGAAGATGTTGCGCTTAAGATTTTACAGCACAAACACGCCCATAAAGTTTTGCAGCTGAGTACAGTTTGGCCTTTTTTGTTTCTGATTTCAATTATCCATGTGGCAAATATATATGTTGCTTTTGCGCCAAGAACACAGTGGACAGAACATTAACGAAGTGAAACAGAAAATTTTCTGTCCGCGAGCTACAGGTCCTGGCTCGGTGCAGAGAGATTCCTCAAAACTTCTGGCAAGAAATTTAAATGTGACAGAAAGAAACCATACTTGGAATTTAATATCCCAGTCTGTAACACCCGCGCCACACTGCCTGTGGAAGTAGTGCATGATGGCTACCTGGTCAATCTGCTGCGGCTGTATTTTCACGATTAAAAACCAATTCTCAACTCATTTATTGAACCACTGTATTTTAAACAACACCGTCCTGTGTATCTTTCACAATAAAAAGCCTTGTGTTCACATTGTGTTGTGTCTTGTGTAGATACTTTGAAACGGTAACAGCAAGTGTCAAGTAAAAGTAAGTAATTATATTTGTCATGTCTGTGAGTCATCTCAACATTGAAACTGTAGTTAAAGGTGGTTCGATGTAAATATGATTATCAAAAGACACTTTTACTGGCTATTTTTCTTGAAATGCATGTGTCACGTGCAACAAAATAGGCGAGACTCCAATTCTCTTGATGATCTGCAGCTCAGCAACAGCCAAGCGGCACATGAGCAGCTCTGCTCACACAGACAGTGTGCCTGCTCTAACTTCTGTTTTGTTTTTAAGATTTCTTTGGGGGGCTTTTTTGCCTTTAATGGATAGGACAGCTAAGTGTGTGAAGCGGGAGAGAAAGAGGGAGTGACATGCAGCAAGGGGCTGCAAGCCAGAGTTGAACCTGGGCTACTGCAGCAAGGGCAGAGCCTCTGTACATGGGGTGCCTGCTCTAACTACTAAGCCACCGACACCCCAACTGCTAACTTTTTAACATAAGCGCCAGAAGAAAAAAAATCAAGAGGTTCCGCAAGACATGCGCTGCTTACACAGGCAGTGTGGCCTTGGCGAAAGTTAAGGTTGTGTATAGGCAAGAATCTGGTGATACTATACATATCACAATACAGGGGTTACAATAAATACATTGCAATCGAATAAGCAAGGTGATATATCACAATCTTACTATATAATGACAAAAACTCTGTCTGTGTCTGTGTGACTATGTGTCTGTTCCATGTTTTTCTCCTCACTGACTTGGTCAATCCATGTGAAATTTGGCACAGTGGTAGAGGGTCATGGGAGGATGCAAATGGCCATCAATCAATTGGCCAAAGGGGGGTGCTATAGCAACCGAGTGAAATTGCAAACTTTGAATGAGCATATCTCATGCCCCGTATGTCGTAGAGACATGAAACTTTGCACAGAGATGCCTCTCCTCATGAGGAACAAATTTGCCTCAAGAACCCATAACTTCCAGTTATACAGATTTTCCGCCATTTTGAATTTTTTGAAAAACACTTAAAATCAATCTCTTCCTAGGAAGTTTCACCGATCTGCATGAAACTCGGTGAACATAATCTAGGGACCAATATCTAAAGTTCCCTCTTGGCAAAAGTTGGAAAACTTACTAAAACTGAGCTTCTATAAGGCAATGAATATTGCGGAGGGCGTGGCTCATCTCATAAATGTGTATAACATCTCAAAGGTTTCACCGATAACCACGCAACTTTGTAGGCATATGACCACACATAATCTGAGGGGACCCCTCCATTATTGACCCCATCAAACAAATGGGGACGCTAGAGAGCTAATTTCTTATCTAGGCCTAACCGCCACATTGATTTTTACTAAACTTGGTAGATATGTAGAACAGGACGCCTCGAGGTGACTGGAGAAATGAAAACTGTCGGAAAACTGTCAGTGTGTCATTCTGTCTGTCCTACGTTTTTCTACTCACTGACATGGTCAATCTATGTGAAACTGCACATAGGCATTGAGGACTGGCATAGGTAGAAGGTGATAATCAGAGCTGTGGGATCTATATTTGTATTTGCAGTCTGACCATATACATTTGCCTATATCAATAAAAAAACAATTGAAAATTGTTTGCGGGACTCTTTTTGTAAACAAATAAATGCCGTTTTCTTAAAAATTGTAAACAATAAAAATTGATACAGCAATTCAGAATCAAAAGTGTCACATAACATCACGATACTCAAATGTGTTGATATTTTCCTACACCCCTACTGTCAGTGCACTTCAGTCACCACCACATTTCATCCTTTACGGGTGTTTTGAGAATTACACGTTTTCTTTATGTCTTATTTGTGCAGGTTTGTTGGCCACAAAAGCTGCACAATTGTTTTGTGTACTCGCCTTTGAGAGACTGATTCGCAAAGATGGCGGTCCACATAAATTACTGCAACTATTTTCTCCATGTTTTGTTTTGGATTAAGAAGTAGAAAATACACATAACTAAACTTTCACTAGCATTGTTTAATAAAGTTCATAGAAACGAATACACATGATTTTATCGTTTTAATACTTTTTAAATAATGTTTTATGGCAGCCTTTTGTCACCATGCATGTGTTACATTTTTGAAGGACTTGACTGGTGTGATACTTGACAAACTTTTGTTCTTTGCAACCCTTTGGTGTTTTGTATGTGTCCACTTCGGTTTACAATCTGTGTTAAGAGCATGAACATTAAGTTTATTTGTTTCACCAAAAGACATTTTGGGAATAAAGCCTCCACTTCAATAAAACCTCATCTCTTGATCATTCTGTGGTCATTTTATTTGCAGCAGCAGGCTAACAAATCTGCTGAAGCATTTTGACATAAAGTCTTCACCGGAGCAGATGCGGCATCAGTATCTTTTCTATTTTAAAGAATATTATACAAACAGCAGAGAGCAGTTACACCAACACAAGACGCAGAATGTGTTTAAGATCAACAAGTTATTTAAATCAAATCATATAATCCCATCAGACAAAGATAATGGGATAATCTGCTGAGGAGAACACCTGTTTCCTCTTCATGTGTCACCTGAACGTGTTTCCAGATGGATGTGTTTGTCTGTGTGCATGAGTATTTGCAGCTGTGTATCTGGCTGTTTGTTTTTGATACATCCACTCCTTTATCCTCTCACACACACATTTCTTTCTAACTCCCTCTCTGATTCTGTGTTTGACCTGCTCTCTTCCTCTCTATCGATTTAGACTAAATGACTGATTCCATTTAAATAACTCAGGATGAATACAAAGGAATCCCTTTACTGACTCATACTGAATACTGACAAGACGATCGAGAAAGTTACTTACACAGACTTCCAGATGAATCTCTGTGTTAGCTTCCACCAAATAATAAAAGGCAATCCCATCTTTAACTTGCAGTGAATACTTAATGATTGCAGCTGACAGATCAGGGTTCTGCAAAGGTGAGTTGTCAACTCACCTTCAGTAAAACTTTCTTCTTTCAGATGAGCATTATTATTATTATCTTCTTTCCCACGGCCTTATCTGTTTGGAGGCCTTGTGTAGGATGGTGCTGATACAGTGAAAAGCTTTTAAGGCAAACACCATCACAGTTATTTTTCTTATCACAGTCATTATATGAGAAATCTAAACTTACTGTTGTGTTTGTCACTGTCAGTATCAGCCATAAAACTCCCTGCTGAATCATTTTCCAAGCATTTCAAAAGAAATTCAATAACTTGCTTGTGCATATGTTGGAGATGAGACCTTGCTTTGGCAGCATGGAGTCATTTTCACATTTTATCCATTGTCAGCTTTGCTTTGCAGCTGCGTGAAAGAGTTTCTCATGCGTTTTCATCGCTTTCAACGTTTGTTGCATCAGCACTATTGTCTTCTTGGTGCTCGCACAACTTTGTCCTTCAGCATTGTTATAGTAGAGGGACGGTGAAGTTTCAAACTGTTCAGTAATCACTCTTTTACTTGTAGGTGTCCACTGAGCCAATACAGAGTGAAACTTTGTCTACAAATGTATTAATTTTATCCAGAGCCAGAGTGGGGGATGGCATCTGTAGCTCCAGCCCCAAATGTTTCCCCAAAAGACCAGAATCTTTTAGGTTTAAAATATCCTGAACTTTCTGTCAGTCAAAGAATAATATATGTCCATGTTGTTTGTCCTATCATGCTATTCTCTCTAAATAAATCTTTGTGTAAATCTTATTCTGATGGCCTATTATTCAATTCAGAGTAATGAAGACCATATTTACGTGGCTTTGTTGGGGATCCTTGATTTGCAGTTAAAGCATAGATCATTATGGCATGGAGTTTGATGCAGCACATTTGCTAGCTAAATATTTATTCTGTGAACTTTATTCCAGCATAGTATCACAAAAATAGGTTACAAGATTAGCAATACTGTTTGTGCCAAATTCCTACCATGCCTTACTTAAAGGTATACTGTGGACTGCCATTTACTGTTTGTAAACACACACCAAGTGAAAGTGAAAGTAAAAGACAACCATGCTCACTGTCATTTGGTGTTTGGTCTTTGCTGCTGTTCTCGCTGCCTTAGGTTTTTCATGTAGGCACGTGGGAGGTTTGCCTCTGTACCTCAGGATTTCCTCATTTTGCACATGGAAGGGCAGGGAGGTGTGCTCTCCCTGCCTTAAAGGAGCTATATGTAAGAAATCTAAAGCAAATAGTCGTAAAATCCTCCTAATATGTCACAGAGACTAAGGAATAATGTTAATATAACATAATGATCTAACCGACAACAATAATACAGCCAGAATATTCGCATTTAAAAAACATTTTTACAGTCCACAAATCATGTTTATGTTTTGAATTTGTGTTTTGTGCCTGTTGCGCCAGTCAGTAGAGTCTCAGCATCAGTTACAGTTACGACTGAGCTACAGCAGCATGGCAAGCAGCATTAGCAGTGTCCCGGTACAAAGCATTAGCAGCCGGCTTCTCCTCAGCTGTATCCCGGCAGCAGCGTTAGCAGTGTCCCGGTACATAGCATTAGCAGCCAGCTCCTCCTCAGCTGTATCCCGGCAGCAGCGTTAGCAGTGTCCCAGTACATAGCATTAGCAGCCAGCTCCTCCTCAGCTGTATCTCGACAGCAGTGTTTGCAGCAGAGAAGCCAGACTTGCTCAAACTGTCCGCTGGAAAACCAAAGATCAAGGACGCGGCGATGCGGCCCTGCCACAGCAGCCGTCCATGGGCAAACAAATCAGTCTCCAGTGTGCCGCTGTCCAGCAACCTCGAATCTGTGGGGGGGGGGGGGGGCGGACACGACTCGCGGCAGTATTTTGAATTTGAGTGCAGTAACCATTTTGGCCACATTCTTACATACAGCGCCTTTAAGGCTTTTCATGCAGGCGCATGGAAGGGCAGAGAGGTGTGCACTCTCTGCCTTAAGGCTTTCATGCAGGCGCATGGAAGAGGCTTTCTGCACAGGCCTGAGGAAAGGTAGAGAGGCCCCAGAACAGAGCCAGTCCGCCAAATATGGTACTGCAAATGGAAAAGTTTTCTTTGACTAAAGTGTTCCTGACTGAACTGTACTTGAGTTTTTTCAGCGTTGTGTCTCTTGGATGCCTGCTGCTTACAGTCTGCACTTGCTCATTTTGCTTTTATAAAGCCCCAACCTCTCCTGAGTGCTGTGGGGGTGCATATTTAAAACACCCCCAGCACAGAAAATAAGAAAATACAGGCAGAGTGCAGAGTTTCTGCAGAAGAATACATCACCACACACTTATAGCAGGTCATAGGTGATGATTGAGCGGGATTACTTCTGAATATGGAAGTCAGATGTCATCTTAATGAATCCAACCTGTCTTTGTTTTAACTTTGAATATAAACTGAAGACTTGTGTTGGTATACCCTTGATATTTTGCTCTTGGAGAAAATATAAAAAGTGGAAAATGTCACCTGTAACTGTCAGGCGTAACTGTGTTGTGTGTGAAATTCAGTGGTTCAATGGCGAATTCAAAAGAGGACGTAAAGCGTGTGCAAGAAAGATAAAGGGCGATGATGGGAGGCTGAGAAGAGAAAAAGAAAGAAAGTCGGAGACAGTGAAACTCAAAGAGAATGAGTGAGCCAGAGAGGAAGGAAATTGAGAGAGACGGGGGAGAGAGGAGAGAGACCGAGAGATGATTGATGGAGCCAAAAAGCCGATTTCTTGCTTCATCTGATCTGCATTACTCCGCAATCAGCAGACGCACACATACACACAGGCACACACACACACGCACACACACCTTGCAATCAACACACATACACACTCTCAACATCTCCCTCACAGACTTTAAGTCTGCAATCAACATGCAGGTTACTGATCAGCGACTGTCATCAACAACACACACTGCATACATATAGACTGTACACACACACACACACATACGCACAGACCAGTATCTGAAAACATTAAATGCTGCACGCACAGGCCCAGTCTGAAGGATGCAGGTTTAAACGTGTTAATGTTAACGCCTCCCACCGTGTTTTACGGCTACTTTGGGTTTTGTGTTTTGGACACAGACGGCCTTGCTCGCTTTCCTTTTTATTTTCTCTATTGATCCCCGAAGGACAGATTCATCTTTTCACTTGCCTCCTCAACAGGAAGGTCAAACGGTAGGGTCGGCTACACAACGGCTCCCCTGGAGCTGCAGGCCTTCAGTATGTTGCCCAAGGACATCACTTTCATTTTGGCCAGAAAAACAAAATACAAAGACCTCAAACCAAAAGTCTTGACTCCGCATTTTCAGTATATTCATCACATTCATGGTTTGAAATAATGAGTGTTATGCATAGTGTTTCATTTTGCAAACAGGGACATTCTAAAAATAAATTGCATAAATAACATTTAAAATGACTGATGAATATGGAAACAGCTCAATTTTGCTGAAATACATAAAACCAAGTCCAGTCGCCAGAAGAAAATGTTTGCATTGTACAGTTCTGCAAAGCATGGATCTGATACATTTGCACATTTCATACGCATCATATCAGTGTTTGTAAAGTAAAGTAGTATATAGGCTGTCACTGGGACATGGAGAGGATGCAACAGACCGCTGCAGATCACTATTCCAAACCAACAATCATGTCTTTTGGTGACCCTCCACACTGTTTCCACCAGTGTCTGTGGCACCAAACCTGGATGTTTTTCACAGACACATTGCAGCGTTTCCCAGCAGTGTTTACCTAAACTAACCACACCTTGACCACAGCATTGTTGACAAATGGAAGGTTTCAATGTATCCGCTACAAATTAATGTACATCTGTAACGTATCTGTGGATGTAGAAATGTTGAATGCAAACTTTTTTCTGGTGGTTGTTTCTAAAAACCTGAAGCAAACACTGACTGATAATCAAGTGCCAACTTAAATCAAATCCCCATGTGAAATGAACATGTTTATGTACATAATTTAAATACATGTTATGAACTGGACGTGGTGCTGTGAGTCACCCTGTCCTGTACACAAGAAAGTATTGTTAACATGCAGCTTCTGGGTGCTGTCTTTCTCCATGAAGTGCACAGAAAAAGCCAGTGAGAATTCTTGATTGTAACAGACTGAAAGGTGTCCATTTTTTCTCATAACAGTATAGCCAGACACCTCAGACGCAGGTGTTTGTTTGCCACTATAAATTAAGGGGTCAGTATTGAACTCTAGATGAGGACAGCTAAAGAGATAACCCTCGGCTAAAGAGTGTAACAAGTAAGAAAATTAATATATGGCTGCTCAGCAAGAACCATGCAAATTTAATGCCAAAAGTTTTCACACAATCTGGATGTCCAATTCAACCGATGGTAAAGTGAGGGCAGACTTTTGAAACTATATTAGCAGCATTAATGTACAGCTGGTAGCTTCCAGATTTTAAAGACAGCGGCATGTGAAACCCAGCAGATAGAGCTTTGCTTTGGTTGATTATTTGATTCTGCGTCATCCATTATACATGTGGAGAGCACAAATTACACACTATGATGCAAACTGGTTGGATCTTTGGAACATAAACAATGTTGTCAACTCTGAATAATGACTTTTTCTAATGTATCATTAAAGTTTTACTTCATGTTTGAGTGATTAAACAGCTCTATTTCACTTCTACGTTAGTTTAAAAGGAAAAAGAAATGAAAAAAGTGACTTACATCTCCACAAATATTTTTAAATGCATTGCTTTTAACAACAGTGTTCCTGTAGTAAGGAGCATCAGACCTTTACCATTGGAAAAACAAACAAACAAACAAACAAATTAAAAAAAACACGCATTTGTCTTTACTCATTTATCAAAGTCATGCAGCTGCATAAAAATACACTGTATGCATTGTTTATTGTGCTGTATATGCAGTTTGCTTGCAGCAATGTAAAAACTGTATGTTGATTAAAATATATTTGGTGTTTAAGTGCAGGAAAGAACACACACACATATGCACAAATACACACACATGCACACACATGCACACACGCAAAACAACAACCCTGCTTAACTCAGAGATGATAAATGAGAGCACAGATTTGAAAACATTCAAAAGTCAATGAAACAAATGTCTCACCCTCTTCCTGTTGAGCCAACTCTCTCTCTCTCTCTCACACACACACACACACACACACACACACACTCACAGAATGACTTATTAGTAGTCTAATGTATGTGAAGTCTTTCAAAGCAAACGCATTCAAACGCACACACACACTCAAGGAGGATGAGTGATTAGTAACTTAATGTTAGTGAAGTGTCATCATTTTTCAATTGAGTGCCAGAGGTTTGTTGGTATGAATTATGACCTCTGTTTCGCCATCTGTCTACCACTCTCGCTCTGTTTTTCCTCCGTCTTCCCTCCATCCAACCTTCCATCCTAACGTGTGTCTCTCTCTCTCCTCCACTCCTGTCTCTCTTCCTCACCTCTTCTCATCGCTCATTTCTCCTGCCTGCCTGATCATCATAATCAGATATGATTTATAGTTGCACACACACGCAAACATGCACCCACACAGACTCACACACACAAATCGTTAATCAGATATTTGTCCTGCGGTGGGCTATCATAATTCTAACGATAACAGAATCTCTGGGAGATTAAAAAAAAAAAAAACACACACTGCAACAAGATGCTGTCTGATAAATTACTCTCCTTGAGCGGTGTATGCGCGCGCGCGCGCACACACACACACACACACACAAAGCATTTTTTTGTACACACACATGTACCTGCGTAACAAACTGCTCTTATAAATCTAAAATGACTACATTCGTGTTAGCAGACAGGACACACACACCCATCCTTCATCTCTGTCATTTTTTCCTCATACATTGTCCAGCCTAACTCATTCTTGATGTCTCAGTTCAGCTGATGTAAAAATGCTAAATGCATGTCATAGTGTACTAATGGGATTTATGCTGCGAGCATGCTAACGATCGCTGGTAGCTGATGTTAAAGGTGCAGTCAGTGATATTTCACTGGCTCTTTGCACAAAAGAGCGTTATTTATGAGCAGGGGGCTCATGAGTGTTGCTGATCAATGCCAGCAGCTCGACAGCCACTGAGGTAACAGAGGAGCTTTCAAACTTTCTAAAGAGGCAGGTCTGTACAGAAAGCTTGTGTCTGTGAATGTGAAAGTAATGGCAACTGGGGAGATTATTAGGCCTTGGAGGACTTCTGCACTCTATTGAACTGAATGATTTTATGTTCTGAAATGAAAAAGCCACCATTTAAAATAACTGATGCCTGCTCTCTCTGGATGCTTGTGGGTATGAAAATAAGACATTTAATATGGTTGCTTTGACATTACCAGTGATTAGAAAATCTTTGCTCCAAAAGATGTTCTCTCAATTTATTTTACTAACACCAATTGTAGTGGTTTTTTCAGATATTCAGTGAAGGAGCTGAAGCAGTTGCATTTTTAACAAAAAATGGATTCACAGGCTGATGTCAAAAGTTGAGCATTTGCAAAAATACCAGGAAAAAATTGTGCTCAAAATAAAGAATTTTAAAACCACTTTGTCTGCATCAGCTTGCAGAAAGCATAGACTGTATCAAATAAGTGAGTGTAGCCACCATGACATCCTCAGCATTGTGGACTACCATTAAGATTGGCATTTTGACCATCACCATCTTGGATTTTTGTTGCCAGAAGTGACCATATTTGGGCAAGAAGGTTGAGCAGTATTCACACCAAATGAGAAACGAATTTCAGCGTTACGTTACTCCCCCGAATATGGCAGCTGAAGTGTTTTTGGGAGTATTTAGCAACTGGTGAATATTTGCCCTCAACAGCTGTGCTAGCTAACTAACTGGAGAAGGTAGCTAACAGCAACTTGGTTTGCAGTAAAGTAAAACCGATAGCTGTAATCAAGTGATGGAAACACGGCAAACACGGAGGCGTCATTCTCTAAACCAGCGTGAACCAAAATGCCATCATTTTTCGTACTGTCATGGGAGCGCATTACCTCTTTACATTTTCTGTTGTTTACCTTCCACATTAAAGGACCAACTTAACTTAATCAGAGCATTTTGCTAACAAGGGACTCAACAAAATAGCTAACTCAAGTCACAAATACGTATTTTCACAACTTAGGGGCCGTACACATGCCACGTCTTTAACTGCCTGGGAAATGCAAGGTCGGGTGCTTGGTGCTACTCTTGTGCCTTTTCTGTGCCAGCTTTCAGGAGCGTGGTGGCAGGTTGTGTCTGAGATTGCAGCAACCTTAACAAGCACCGTAAAATAGCCTATTTACCTGAAATCCTGAGCACAGAGCTGATCTTCTTCCAGGCACTGTTTGTGTATAGGCCCATGGTCGATGGGACAGATGTAAAGCTCTGGCAGCCCTGCACCAAATTTTTACGAATGAAGGGAAATATATTGCAGCATGTGTACGGCCCCTTACAATGTAGTCCTGTGGCTAATCTCCAAGCCCTCTCCTTGTTTGATCTGTCTCCGCACAGCACTACTGATGTTGTGTCGTAGAGCTCCGTGTCACAGACGGTGACAATACAGTTCTGCATTTCTGACTGCTAACATCAGGAGAATGTCAAGTAGATCTCACGATGATAGGTTTTCAAGACATTTCGTCATGTAGAGTTCTTGCTGAAATTGAAAAATTTAAAAAGTATACAACTAGCATGAATTTCATGTCTGTTCCCGTCTTTGCCATGATCTTGCCATACGAAATGCTCGTTTTGTGTTCAGTGTGGTCACATCATAAAAACCTCAGGACACTATTGACAGGTCGCCATGGTGGTAACGTGTCAGTCCCAAGGTAGACACACCCTAAAGCATACTGTACACTGCTTTATCATCTATTTTACTCTCAATGGTACTATAACTAAAATGACCATCAGGCTGTACTGAAGACTTGAAACTAGCGATTGCAACCATTAACTCATTAGCAAAGTGTTTACTGAGGCAATAAATCCCGTGAGAAGTAGGGTCAATTTGGTATGGGCTTGCGAACAACTGGACTTCTTTTTGTAACCAGTGGAGTCGCCCCCTGTGGCCATTAGAAAGAATGCAGGTTTAAGGCACTTCCTCATTGACTTTACTTTCAGTCATGAAGATAACCCACTGGCTGAAGGTTTTAAATGACGAAGAGTTTCTTTGAGGAATCTTGACAGTGTAGACTTTTTTTTTTTTTTTTTTTTGCTTTAATGTTATTTTTATATTAATTGATTTGGATGATTGTGTATGTTTATGTGTTGTGTATTTTCTATTTTTTTATATTTCAGGCATGGCACAGCAAATTACATTGTACTTCTTGTGCAATGACAATAAAGTCTATTCTATCTTCACCAGAAATCTTTTTATCATCAGGCAGCCTCCTCATCATCCCCACCTTGTTACCCATGGAAGAAAGATTACACAAACTAGAGCTAAACTATGTCTTATTTTATCGACTACCGATAAAATGCTGAACTCAGCTCTAAATTTCACTGTCAGCTGATGTAATGAAGCTATAGAGTAAAACTGTAGTATTCTAGGAGAGAGATGGAGTAAATGGACTGTGTTTTATATTTTTCCTACCTTATCGGACAAAGCACTTTACAATTTTGCCTCCCATTCACACACAAACACTGACACACATATGGCGGTGGTGCTGCCATGCAAGGCGCTGACCTGCTCATCGGGAACAACGTGGGGTTCAGTGTCTGGCTCAAGGACACTTTGACGGGAGCTGTGGATCAAAACGCCAACCCTGCAATTAATGGATGACCAGCTCTACCTCCTGAGCCACAGCCACCTTCTAGGAGAGGGGGAGAGGGGGTGTATAAGCACATTTGTGACCATATTGTCTGCATTATATGCAGTGTGTATGTGTGAGTGTGAGTGATGCAGCACAGAAAGTATCCAGTGAGCGCAGACGGCAGACAGGACCAATGCAGCACTCTCATTTTTTCTTTAATCCTTTATCTTTTACCCAGAAATGTGTCTTTTATAACGGGTTGCTTTTTATTTGTGTGGCAAATGTTTTGAGTTGTGGTTTTATATTCTGTTAAGTGTTCCTGCCTCTCTTGCTTTCTCTCCACACCAGTCTGTTTGTTGGTATCTCTTTCAGACAGAAAAAGAGGTTGTATGAATGCATCCAAACTGAAAGCATAGAGGTGAAAGCATTGACATAAACAGGACTTTAGCTTGGAGCTATTTGGTCAGGTTGCAGTTTTTCCATCTTGTGTGAGAAATTCACCTCACACAGCCGAGCAAAAGCCACTGAGCTCTATTTCACTTATTATCTCAGTCAATCAAATCAAAATCTTGTCTGAGCAAACAATCCCTGACTCCTTGATCCAAAAAACATGAACTTAGTGTATCAATCTTGAACAATGGAACATAGTTAACTCAAGGAAAAACATCTCAGAGGGTCTCACACTTTTTCTGAACAGATTTATGGTAATCACATCATTGGCAAACTCAGATATAAAAACAAGGCTCACGGCTAGTCAGCTATCCGCCAGTGTTGGAAAATCACCCAACATACTGTATAAGATAAGAGATCTTGGCTTATTTTAAGCCATGTTCTCGCTGATTCACATACTATCGCAGATATTTGTTGTTAAAGGAATATTTTTCCCCCTTAAATGTTCATTTGAATATTAATTACTCACCCTGTGTTACGTTGAATTCAAAAAGAAAACTTTGTTTCTTGCATGCCTTCACGGTGAGCAAAGAATCCACAAATGGAGAATATTCTTGACGAATTGAAACTCTCACACAACTCATGCAGTATAATCCAAGTGTCATATGCTCGGTACTTCCCAAACAGACAGCCCTTTCCGATGGGGAGCTGGAACGAAGCTGAAACGCATCTATACTTTCTTCAAAGCCAAAGTCCACTGACGAAAACAACAATTTTAGCGCGCTGAACATGGGGCGTTACTGGTCTACCACTGCCTCAATCAGTTTGTTGAATTATTGTGTGACTTTTTTGAATCGGAACTAACTGTTTAAAACACTAAAGTCAGATAATAACAAAAACTAACCTATCAAGGTTAGGATCAGCAGCTCCTTTGTTGACTGAGGTAAAATTATTGTTTTATTCAATGGAGTCTGGTTTTCTCTAATTGTGGTGATTTTTTCTAAATGCTGCACACATGCTGTCAAATTGGTGAGTTTTTCTTTTGCCTGTGTTCTTGTCTATTTGCTTGTGTTTTCTTAATTTGCAATGCACTGAGCTCACAGAGACAACGTCCTCAACTTTGAGCTCAGGTGAGCCGAACAGAGCTTTGTTCACTGTTCACACAACACACTGGTGGCTTCACTGTCAACAAAGCCGAGATGGTTTTTGGGAAGCAGACTTTTGCTTTACTTCAGAATCACGTTTGCTGCCACTGTGACTCTTGAGCTCCTTCGTCTGGCATGGACGACGTAGAAACACACCTGGAGTCACAGCTGTATTTCAGTTTTCTAATCTCTCTGTCTTTCTCCGCTCAGACATACCTTAAACGTGTGGTGAGTTGTGACACTAACACACCCCTTTATAGTTTCTCCCCTCTCTCCCTCTCTTTCTGTTATTACAAAGGAAATGTAAATCATAGCAGGAAAGCTTGAATCTGCTCCTCTTTTGGGTTAGCCTGCAACAAGCAACGACGCTCATTGTTATGCCTGCCCCTGTGTTGTGGTAAAGACGGAGAGAGGGAGAAAGGCTCCTCTCTTCTCCCACTTAACAAGGAGGAAATCAAAATCTCTCCCTGTGAAACCATGAATTCTAATTTTTAGAATGCTTTCGATCGTTTTCTTTCCGTTTCCTGTTATCTGGCTTTTCTTCCGCCCACTAAACACACTCACACATGGTTGCACACACGCCAATGTAAACACACACACACACACACACACACACACAATGGTGCAAAAGTTTGAATTGATCCGTGTGTATGTCAATCAGAGCGGCGATTTCCCTTTGGGTTGTTTCCCAATTTCTGTGTTTCAAGAGTGTGTTCAGTTTCTGGCATCTCTCCATCTCCTGGGTAAGAAAATGCTTGGTTCTTTGATTTCCAATTAGAAGGAGAAACCACTTCTCTCTCTTCCTTTATTTGTCACCTTCTGCATCTTTCTCTGTCTTCTCTTTTTTCCCTCCCTGCACCCCTCATTCACTCACTCCTAGTCATCTTTCCTCTCTTCCTTTCTTATGTCTCTCCCTCTGTAAGTCCACTCCCTGTCATCCGTAATCAGGTGCTCTCTCTGCCTTGTCCTGGTCCACATCTGGGAGCATGCGATGTGATTTGATCCTGATCTCCGTTTTCGTTTAGCCACTTGATGACTTCATCTCCCTCTCATCACTGGATGTGGAATTTCTTGTGTCTCATATGCCACTCACCAAGTGGTTCACAGACTCACTCGACCGTCCATAAGCCCTCTATACTGGATGACTATTGGACCATTGGATTACCACCTGGCTGTCAGCATGTCATCTCTATAACCTAGTAACAACATCTGATTGGAGGCAGTGATACAAAGCAAGCAGAATGAGTGAGGTTTTTTTCTTTCTCTCCATCTTGCACTCTGTGACCCAGCCTCCTCCCTTTGCAAATGTGGCGATGGTCTGTTCTATATTTGTATGCGTATGCATTCAAACTCATTAGATACCATGAGAGAACAACTTTTCCTCTGAACTCTAGTGGCTCATGGTGTATATTGTTAATCTTTTTTTAGCCCCGGTGCATGTTTAAAGGGACAGTTGACCTCCACATCAGAAATACATATAATCCCTCTTACTTGAGCGCTGTTTATTAATTTAGACTGTCTTGGTGTGAGTAGCAGAGTGTTGGAGATATCCGCCATGGAGATACAATGGAATTAGATGGCACTCAGCTTGTGGTGCTCAAAGCACCAAAAAGCTACATTAGAAAACTCATCAGTAATGTCTCTTTCCAGAAATCATGACCTGGTTGCTCAAAATAATCCACAGACTTTGTTGTGAGCAGTTTCATGTATTTTCTTTCTACCAAGCTACACCCGCCAACCATATCACCGCGCAGAAGGAAGCGTGCATCTACTCATGGACGAGAGGCTCATGCTCATAACAGTGCAAGATGTAAACATGTAAAGCCGTTCTCCTCGGCTGAGCTGTAACCTTAGCTAGCACTTTGATGCTAGGTGAGCTAGCAGTGGATGCATGCATGCATTAAGTTGAGAGGAAAAATATGTATTTTTGATTTTGGGGTGAGCTGTCTCTTAACAGCAACCTCAACAAGAGCCCACTCATCTTCATATCAATCATATTTCTTCAAACAAATTTATTTTTATGGAGAGAAATATGTATTTGCCCGTGTGCATTTTAGGCAAAGCAAAAATATCATTATCTGGAGCACAACATTAAGTTTAAGTTTATTTCCTTTATTACATTCATGAGAATAATGACACACCATCATATATCAATGCATCATGCAGTAATATTTTTAGGTTTGAGATGTCAGAGAAGCTTGTCAGTTATTCTATTTGCTGGTTGTCATTTTTCTTAATTGTTTGGGTGTGAAAAGTCAAGAAGGCCACATAAACCTGGCATGCTCCAGATCAAATTAATGCTTCACTGAGACCATGATGATGCAGGGTATGTGTAGTTTCCTGAATGACCTGAAACAAACACCAAGCTGTGCAGGTTTGGCGATGCATAAGAGGACTTTGGAAGCTAGTTTATGTATAATGCAACCAGTTAAGAAACTGATATAGCAGTCCCTCCAGAAAAACGCGATTATGCGATTGCATAATTCAACGCATAATCAGCCAAAGTCCACATATTCATGCTGGGGCCGCATTTTTTCAAAGACGCCGCACTTTCGCCGCATAAATCGCCGATTTCCGCGTAAAATGCGCATGATTTCATAATCTCGCATTTTTGTTGCAAGAGGGGTTTTCCTTGTGAACGCTCTCTGTAATGTACAAACAACTGTTGTGTCTCTCTGAGGCTTGCTGTGCGCGTCACGTAATGAGACTGAGCGCGCACCAGGCAGAGTCGGTGTGATGTTTCTTCTCCTCCTGTGGGGAGGAGGGAAGAAACCTTCCAGTGAAATAACTTTCAATCTAAAAGAGCTGTTATGATTTTAGGCATGAATGTGGGATTCGGCCTCAGAGTAGCACTGCGGTGCCAAAGAGCGCGTGACAGGTCTCTGTCGCCTGACTCCTTTCAAAAAGCGCTTAACCAGCGGGTGCGCAAAAACGGATCTTTCACCATAGCCTTCATTGACGTAATATATATTTTATTTATTTATTTTTACATAAGTTGTAGCATATTCTAGCTACAGAACTTGTTTGACTCAGCAATGTTTTGTAAGTTTGAGCCATGTGTTTATTAAGGTCTGAAATAAAACAAGATGAGAACTTAAATATTCCCTGCACTTTCTGTGATGTAGTATGCTTGCTTATCATAGGAAGTAATTAGAAATGACTATATTAAGGTAGTAGCCTAGTGAGAACAGGGTGCTGGGGGAATCACTTTTTTCCTCTTTTTCATCAAACCGCAGTTTTTGCAAGTTCCCACAATTTTTGCAAGTTCCCGCAATTTCATCGCACGAAATTGCATAAATATCCCGCATATTCCATCGCATTTTTTAAGAAAACGTGCCACATAATCAAGGATTTTTGCCCGCAACAATCACAAAAAAACTCCGCATTTTTCTGGAAGGACTGATATAGCCACAAGGCTGTAGTGTTAATTAATTTCTCAAGATGTAACAACAACTCATCCTCACAATAACCTTGTGCTTTGACACCTTACTTTTGTTTGTTGGATTTGTCATGTCTGCAAAAGTTCTCTGTGTAAAAAAAAACAAAACACTGCAACATGACTTTTCATATTTTGCAAAACATAGAGTTCATCTGATGATACAAGTTCCATGTGACTCTGCATCACCATGAGTTTTGAGTGTTGCTTTTTTCAGAGGTTACAGTGGCAATTACTGAAAAACCTTGATATCGTTATTACACAACAGACATGCGGGTGAATCACATCTAAGTGTAGTTTGAATAGCACTTCAGGCTGACAACACTAACAGCCCAGCACACTGTTTTTTTTCCCATTGTAAGCTGACAGTGTTGCGTGACCTTGGAGCAACAGTAAACCATGAAGGCACATTGGTAAAAACTTTTCTGCAGGACACAGAAGTTGAGTGGTATCTCCATAAAAGAGGGCTGGTCTTCAGGGTCACGAAGGTTCATTTTCGAGAAAGACAGACGGAGAACGAGTCGGAGAGAAAAGAGAGAAAAACAGACAACAGAAGGGCACAGAGACGGAGGGGAGGGCAAAACCTCATCAAAAAGGCAAAAAAGATATACAAAGTTTAAAAACAGTTTTATGAAGACAAGAAGCAGAAAAGAATGAGACAGAGGGAGGGAGGACGGGGTGGAGGCCAGCTTGATGGCCATGCATGAAAACAACAAAAAAACTTAAAAAGAAAGAGAAGGAAGTTCACCACAGAGAAGCCGATTGCGTGTTCAGATCTTTAACTACTGGTCAAAACAACTACACATACATAAACACGCACACACATCCATGCATGCATGCAGAGCCCGACACACTAAGAACAGGGTTATTCTAAGCGATAATGTCTTTAGCAGTGCTGAGGACTTTTTGGATTTTGGTCCTGTGGCTGGGCAGCTCTGAACCCACATGCTATGATAGTAACTAGTTGCCTCTGAAGCATGAAAAGCGAAATCATCGCAGTCCTATTCTGCACAAGAAACAATAATGGACGTGGCTTTTATTTCCCTTAACAAGGCAGAGCACGTGGCCCCAATTACAGGTTAACCTCAGTTTCTTTTGGCTGGTTCAAAGAGCTCAGTATGACTAAAACTGAATTTACCAATATTTTTTGCTCCTCAAGTACTTCTAAGATAGGCAGGTGGTGCTAGATCAAGTAGTAATGCTGGTACCAATGCTAGTACTCTGACGCTGAGTCACAACAAATATCTGCGGTATGGAAAATGTAAAACTTTGCCACAGCATATATACCATTTTGGTTACTAATGTAAAGCCTCTTTCACACATGCACTGCAAGCTGACATTCTCGAGACATTTTCAGAGGAGCTATATGTGGGAACGCAAATGTCTGAATTAGTTGGACTGGACATTAAATGGATTTTACCCTGCTAGCTCCCTAGTGCAAAGTTTGTGTAATATCCGATAGAACCTGTATGTGGCTAGGGCAGGTAAATGTCTGGAGAATGCACAAGCTGGTGGCTGTGGTTATAACGTTTCTATCTTTCAGCTTGTGCGAAATTTGAAGAAAACAAACATCCAAGCGTGAAGAAGAATGGTTGTTTTACACAAAGACAGCAAGAAAAATTGTCCAACTGGAAAGATCACGTGATCCAGGAACTGGCTGTAAGGAGCAAAGCCAAAATCATCCGACAAATTAAAGGATCGGAATGAGACTCTCGTGGCCAAAGTACGAACTGGCTACATGATCACCGTGTAATCTGCGTCATGTCCTTACTCCTACATGCTCTACCAGGCGTCATCCCTCGCCTAAACCAAATGGCCTAACTCCAGTAGGTGAGACATTGTCCAGGGCTCATATGAGAAACAGTTTATGAATGCAATAGAGCAGAGTGGAAAAAAAAACTCCCAGAGCCACAAAATTAAATGGCACAAATATGTTTTTCACAGCAAACAATGCTGCATAGGAAGGAGTATTTATTTATTAATTTATTAAGTGATTAATCTCCCAGTGGAATGTAAAGCTTTCTCACCCTGCATCTATAGCAACACGATAAACAGGCCAACACTGCAAAAGTCTGTTTGATGTAATTCACAATGACACGCTGGGCTTAAAATGTTCCAGTAATTTGTTGCATTTACTGTAATCAGACTCACTGCTGGTAATTCTACCAAAATGATTTATTTATTAATTTATCATTCTGTACCTAAAGGCCTTTATTAGTTCTTTCACACAGCTGTAAATATGAATATGAGTTAGTCTTCTTTACTCTCCTCCTCACTCTTCTCTTCTGTTACCTCTGTGATTTGAGGGCCGTTTCGTTTCTCCGTTTGAATCCCCTCTGAGCACAGAAACTGAACATGTGAAACTCAGCTGTCCACAGCCACCTTAGAAGTGCCCTTTAGTTTAGGGACCACTGTAGATCCAGTCCATGTCCATTAATGGACCAGTGGAGGTCTGTGGCCTCCATATTGAGAAGCTGTGTGCGTGTGTGTGTGTGTGTGTGTGTGTGTGTGTGTGTGTGTGTGTGTGCGCGCATGAGGGAGTTGTTGTGTTTGAAAACTAAATTTCACAGGGAGGCCCTGTCTCTTTTCTGTGGTTGGTCTCTCTCTCAATTCCCCTCCTTCTTTTTGTCTCTCTATCAGTCGATCTGTTTGTCTGTTGTGGTCGGTGCTCAATTTAGCCTGAGGACAACCCAACTCTACACACACACACACACACACACACACACACACACACACATACACACAGACAGTATTTTGGCAATGAGCTCAAACAAAACCACAATGGTCCAGCCCTTGGCAACACAGATGAACTGACCACTTTGACGTCCATCTGGACACACACACACACACACACACATATGCACAGACACACACATGCACACAAACATACACAAACAGAGTAGAACAGAACAGTATACCATATCTGTCATTTCATCTGTGTGATGACAGTATTTATGCTGTCATCTTTAAAAGAGGACGTCCGAAAATTAACTATTTGCACAAACATAGCGTTGTTCTACCTGTAAGATCTACTCAACATTGTCTTGCGCTCCGCTGTGAGACGTACTGGCAGTAAATGTCAGATATTTTTAGGCAGAGTTTTAGGAATCAATTTCAGATATGACTCAAGCTCGGAAACACGAGACTGACCGACGGCTTCGCTTTGCTCTGGAGAAAAAGTGGGGAAAAGTATTTCTTTACTTATTGACGTGTTTGAGTGGGCACACCACACCCTGACACACACACTCACTCACAGACACACACACACACACACCCCGTGCAGGGCCCCAGCTAAAAGCAGAGGGGACTGTTTCCTGTCTGTTGAACCACGCCCTGAGTGAAAGAAGGAAAGAGTAGGGCACTCATGTACTTTGGCAAAGACAGTTTATCTGTGTCCTGAACTTGGCTTCTTTTTTTTTTCTTAAGACTGTGTGGTAAAAGAGAAGGTCAGATACAGCCCAGATACAGATTGAATAACCTGTACACTGAGAGTACACGCATGTAATATTGAGTTCCACGTGTCAGATATTTTGCATTTTCACAATGTGTTGCATAAGTCCTGAGGCAATGTAATGTGTGGGATGCTTATGGAGCTTTCTAATGTCGAGGCCAACTGTAAGTGTTCTCATTTTTATTCCTCTTTTATCCCTCATCACTAAATGTGTACTTCACTTTCTCTGTTTTTGTCTTTCCTTTATTTTCGTTATGTATGTGGACGCCCTGTTCTAGGCTGTTTTTCATGGCTGCGGCTTGGCCCCTTAGTTCCAATTAGGGAAAAAAATACTGCACTGTACCTCCAACAGCATTTGTGGAAGGCCCTTTCCTATTTGAATATGACAGTGTTCCCATGCATGCAGTGAGGTCCATGAGGAAATTGTTTTCTGAGTTTGCTGTGGAAGAACATGACACAGCCCTGACATCAACCCCATCCAACACCTCCAGGATGATCTGGAACACCGGCCGTGAGCCAGACCTTATCACCTCACATCAGGGGTCGACCGCTCTAATGCTCCTGCGGCTGAATGGGAGCAAATCCCTGCGGCCAGGTTCCAAAATCTTGTTGAAAGCCTTCCCAGAAGGGTGGAGGCTGTTGTGGCAGCATTTTAATGCCCGTGGTTTTGGAATGAGATGATCAGCAGTCACATTTGGGTACAGGGTGCGAGCTACAGGGGAGCCAGGAGGAGCTTGGCTCCACTGAAAACATGATTTGTGAACTTTTGGGAGGGGTGTCTAAAAAACTGACAATATGCTATTAAGGCCATGCATTTCTATTTTTCTGTATCTTCATCATCGTATGTAAGATGAGGTATGATTCATGCATGTGGATGATTCATCACTAAGTCACTTCAATAAATCAGCATGCATGCTGTTCTTGCCATCACCATCATAAACTTCACCCACTTTAACTCAAAGATCAGAGAAAGACACACACTGTCTTAGTCCCACTCAATCTGCACACTGAATCACCATTATTCATTTCTCCGTTTTATAGTCAGCATACTGATATATCAGGAAAAAAAGGAAGCTTACATATACTGTGATGTGTGGTTTTGATCACAGACTGTATAAAATATTGGACATGGCTACTGTGACGTCACCCATTGGTTTGTGGACTTCCCATTTTGAAGTCTCGAGTTCGACATTTCAGCTGTTGCCATCTTGGGTTTTTTTTTTTTTTGAGCCAGAAGTGACCATATTTGGATGAAAGGATGGAGCTGTGGAGGAGGAAAGAGTGGATCTGACTCATAGATTGTGGTGACGTCTTACAAACAGCATGTCTGTGTTAACAGGTGACGTATATGAAAATTCACCCCCGTACAATTGATATTAATGTTGAAATTAGTTTGAGACCAAAACTGTTTTTTGTACCAGGCTGTAAACATGTTTATTTCTGCTGTAAAGTTGGGCATCTTAACACAGGGGGTCTTTGGGGACTGACTCGCTTTTGGAGTCTCACATGGCTGTTTAAGGAACTGCAGTCTTTGGCAGGCTCGCGTTGGCTTCATTTTTCAGTCCCGAAAGTTGGCGCTTGAATTCAATACCCATGTGATGTGTCTGATGTCATCACTGATTAGGTATCAGATGTGTTGACATAAAGCAAGTAGGCCTACATGCTTGCACAACACGTTTTCATACCAATGTATAAAGCACTGCTGCTGAGGGATCCTCCTGCATCTGTTCTGGACACTTGTTACGTGCATTGTGTCTTTTCAAAATACACTTCCCTTTTCACAGGAAATGTACAGTTTCAGCTCGTTACATGCAGAAACTTTTTCTTCTTCGAAGTGAATTTACAATGTGGGCAAAAACACTTCGTTTTTTGGTTGATACCATAGGTTTAAGCAACAAAAACAAGTAGTTAGAATTAGATGAAAACATTATTACGCATAAAATTCACACCAGAAATGAGCAGTGGGGTCCTGGGTAAAAGTCTGGACTTTGGTGGACCCATCCACCTCCTCTACTGCCCACCCTATGAGGACTTTCTCACTCTTTACATAACAGTAGTCGCCGGCTGTAGTTTGTCACATCATTGCGTATCATACCCCTGTAAAGGGTGCCTCTCTGTATCCATGTCTGACGTTGACTTCCACTGACAAAGTGGCGGTAGGTGATGACTTGGGTTGTTGCCGTCTGCGTCTAAAACTGATGCGCCCACTGCATATCATACCACCATGAAAAGTGCCTCTGTGCATCAGTCAGTCCTCTATTTGAGACATGTGCACCCCACCACCCATGGTATGGTGCGCACACTGTTTGAGTATAATATTTGGGTGCATACTTTGTTTGGATGTCCACTTACTTTTGGGCATGAAGTGTATTTTTCTGTTTGTCTTTTTACTGTGTTCATCATTAGGTGACGAAACCTGCCATTAGCACCCCCAAAAAAAATTAGCTGTGTGAATGTGTGTGTTCATTCTTGCCCTGGTGGTCATCACAAGGATAAAAAGATTATGAAAATCCCTCAAAGTGAGAATGCGTGCATGTGTGTGTACCTGTGGGTGTCTGTTTGTAGCAGGCTGTGTGTGTGAGTGTGCGCCTGTGTGTGCAGGTAGGTGTGTGTGCGCACTCAGGTACATAGTATAAGAGAAAACTTAGCCATGTATAAAATTGGCTTCGCTGGCTGGTTGCTCATATTCACTCAACCAGCCTTGTAGCTCCACACAGAAACTATCGTTCAAATCACCTTGAATGGTGATTCTCCCCCTTCTCTCTCTCCCTCTCTCCAGTTCCACAGGCTGCGCTCTATTTTAGCAGCCAGCCATAAGAGAGTGGGCGAGGATTCAAATTGAAACCTGCCCATTTATGAATCAAATTTGTTCCGCGTATACATTTTCCATAGCACACAGGACTGCATTAGACTGTGTTTAGATAAGTCTGCATGTGTGTGTGTGTGTGTGTGTGTGTGTGTGTGTGTGTGTGTGTGTGTGTGTGTAGGAGGGTTTTACTTGTAGTGAGAGGTCTGTGCTTATATGATCCTGCGTGTGTGTGTGTGTGTGTGTGTGTGTGTGTGTGTGTGTGTGTGTGTGTGTGTGTGTGTGTACAATTATGAATTATGCCATTGTTCCCCTCATCAACTTTGTTTACAGTATACTTGACTTAGCCTGATGCTCTGTATGTATGTACAATTTTGAGGAGGTCTGGATTTATTAACCCTCTTGTGATTTCGCTTCCTGGAATCTCGTACTGTTTATTCAGGCGATAGCAACCAAAATGTTGCTCGGTATCATTCACTGAGTGGACAACATTTTAAGACCTGCAGCTCCTCTCACAAAGCTGCATTGACCTGCTGGTTGACTGAGGTTAAAGCTCTTGCTTCTTATCGATCTCAACTCTTGAATCTACTGCAGTCGTGAAGTGAAGGAAGGGAACATATTATACATATCAAGACTGTTAAAATTTGTACAAATCAGTTTAAGCACAGTGTTTCAAAATAGGACATTTATGTTCAAATAAATATAATGGAGATGAATTTTCCTCTTTATACTCTTCTTCTTCCAATTACTTTTTCAAATGTATTTTTCTTCCAATTTCTTCTTGTGTTGGAACTTCAATTCAGTTCTTGTTTTGTTCTTTTTCTTCTGTTTTCTTTAATGTGAAATTTCCAAGAAGATAAAACATTACACATAGGGGAATTTACAGTACATACTGTCATGTTCTTCTTTTTTCCTCTTCTTCTTCTTCTTCTTTTTCTTCTTTCTTTCTTTCTTTCTTCTCCTTGTTCTTCTCCAATACAGTAGTTGACATTTACCTCCTTTACTTCTTCCAATGTCTTCTTCTTCTCCTTCTTTAGTAAAATAGTTGGTATTAACCTCCCTTTCTTCTTCCCTGTCGTCTTCCAATTATTCTTCCTTCCTTCCTTTCTTTCTTTCATTCTTTCTTTCTTCTCCTTCTTCTTCAATACAATAGTTGAGATTAACCTTCCTCCTCCTCTTCTTCCAATGTCTTCTTTTCTTCTTCCCCTTCTTCTTCCTCTTTTTGCTTTCTTTCTTTCTTTCTTTCTTTCTTTCTTCTTCTCCTCGTTAACCCCCTTTTCTTCTTCCAATGTCTTCTTCTCCTTCTTTAGTAAAATAGTTGGTATTAACCTCCCTTTTGTCTTCCAGTTCTTTCTTTCTTTCTTTCTTTCTTTCTTTCTTTCTTTCTTTCTTTCTTCATCTCCTCTTCTTCTCCTTCTTCTTCAATACAATAGTTGAGATTAACCTCCCTTTCTTCTTCCAGTGTCTTCCTTCTTTAATGTTTACATACAGTAAAGGGGAATATTCAGTACATACAGTAGGCCTAGTAGACGTTATGCTTCCATCTCTACTAACACCAAATAAATACACACAAATGACCAAAAACATAAGAAGTATTTCCACAAGTTATTGCTTTCCTCAGTAATTTCTCCGTCGTCTGACTTGACAGATTTTGACAGTCAGAGAGCAGCTTTCATTCAGCGTGATCATTTTACTTCCTCTCCATAACAAAGCTACCAGCGGAGTGGAGTCATTTTGGGTTCCCCCCTTCATACACTTTCAGCTTCTTTCAATTGCAAATGATGAACTGGGTGAGTGCATCCACTTTGGGACCTTTTCCACGCCGACATCAGGGTTAAAAAAGGGAATTACTTTGACATACTGTAAGCATATTGGTTTGATTAAACTTGTTTGTGAAACACTTTTACAAATGAGGCCGCAGGGCAGATAAAATGTGATCAAACAAGCCATGAATGATTAGTTACACAATAGACTCCAACTTAAGCACATCCAATATTTAGCCATAACAATAAACACATCTGGAAGGCTGCATAATAAAAATAATTTCTGAGGGCCAATTACAGTAAGTGTATAGAGTTTTGTAAACCTAGGATGTTTTGTCAGGGTCCAGGTTTTGATTGTTGATTTTTGGTTTTTTAAGAGCAAATCAACTAAATTTCAGGGAAATTAAAACAGCATGTTACTTGTAACACTGGAGGAAACTTGGTCCTCAGTTTTGTTAATCTTCTCTTGTCTAAATTTTCCTCAAATATCAGTTGGAAAAGATTTTAATTTGTCAGTTCCTAACGACAGAACGTATGAAGAAGTAAGGCATTTAAAGAAAGTAAAACGTCTGACACGGACAGGATATTAAAGAATTAATGAAGATGGAGGATTTTGAAGGCTTAAGAAACGAAAGAGAAAGAAAGAGCCAGCTCAGTCCTGTCTCAATGACTGCTCTCTCACTCCTCATCTCCCCTGAGCAGAAAGAGAAGATGAGGGGAAAAAGAGGCAAAGCAAGTAAACGTGGTGAGATGGAAAATGTGAGGAGCCGGCCGGGGCTGAGCCGGCGGTTTCACCAGTATAACTGTCCTATTGTCTGACTCGACCGGAGACTGAGCGCAGGAGACGCACTCACAGACATGCAGCTGTGTTGTTGTCATGACTGTCATCAAACCTTGAGTAAACTCTAATGTGTTTGTGTTTGTGTGCTTGTGTAAACTGTGACTGTAGAATTAGACTGCAGGGAGAGGAAACTAAGATGAGAATGAAAGAAGGGGGGCTGCTGTGGAGGTATGATGATGATGACAGTAATGATATGATTTACGTGTAGACTGTGCATGAGAGATTTTTTGACCACTAATCATGACACACTCACACACACAAGCCCCTTTTACACAGAGATTGTGAAATAGGGCCGCTACAGGTCCCTTCTTTACGCTGCCTTTGCAATTTTACCCAAAACCAAACACTGTGTGATTTTAAATAGCAGAAGAGACGTGACGGGCGTGACACACCAGCACCGTCCTCTCATGTGACATATAACATGCACATTGGCAACAACTGTGGCATAGCATGGCAATAACAATCATTTACTGTCTCTGTTATATGGCGGCTGATCTCGTTTTCTCCTCTGAGGGTAAGGACTTCACTGTTTTACCATTTTACTGACATTTTCAGTCGTCTTCTGCTTTGAGTTAGCTGCTAACTGCTATTAGCTGATTTTTAAATCTCCCAGCAGTGGGTCTCACTCACAACAAGTCATCAAAACCTCACACCCGTCCCATCCACGATTCTGTTCATCAGGCTTTCCCTTTTACACAGATGCCAATTCGGCACTGTTACTACCTCCGCTGGTGGCTAAAATGCGAGACAACTATGTCCCCTCATTTTCTGATCGTACCTTTTATGAGGAATGGCAATGCGAAAAAGTCATGTGAAATTTGATAACGAGTTTTAAAGGGGCCACACACAATTTAACACAATTTAAACCCACATGTCAGCATTACAGACACTGACTACATTCAATGGTAAAAAAATTTAAACTAAGTTTCTTGGACAAAAGGGTCCATCAAATGACTGGGATGTACTACACCACATTTGTAAGCTTAAGTATAATTGTCTTATTTTTGTATCAACCCAGAAAATATGCTACCTAGTTATAGATTCAAGCAGCAGTGTGGCACTTTGGGGAATATATACATATACACGTCCACTGAATATAAGGCTTCTACAGCTTGCAGTTCCTTAATCTGGGCGTACATTGTACAATTTGAGCCTGTTTCTGACACAGTGTTTGAGTCGTAGGGAGCATTTTAGCTGGACTAAATTTCAGCTTTGGCGGGTGTCATTTGCCTTCAGTATACGGGGGGCAAGGATCAATCATGACCCATTTAAGAGCTCCTGACTGATGAATTTCTTGTATATCAGGGTTTAAAGTTAGCTATTGTCAGGCTCAGGTGAAGCAGCACCACAAGTGGGTTCCCCAAGGTCAGAGCATTTTTCTTCACTGCACATGTGCAAAGTGGCGAAAAGAGCGTCTGAAAGTGCCATGGCGACATGATGCATCATGTGGACGGAAAAATATGGAAGCCAGGTTGATTGCACATTCCTCTTTGATGTTTCCTCCTCATACTATCACAATCGATATAAACAAGAGAAACGCTGGGAGGTAATATCAGAGATCTTCAACTGTTGGGTCATATTTTTTGTTCTGATAGACCCCTGCTAGCAAACAAACTTCTATCTGCCTCAGAGCTTTCAAACAAACCTTTGTTGAAAAATCTCACTACTCAGAATGGTCTGCAGGGGCCGTACAGTGTGAGCACTCAGATTGTGGCTTGACCGTCGGGCCGTACAGTGTGAGCACATAAATCATGAGATTTGGCTTCACATAACAGACGATTTAGAGCACAGTAACACGTGTTGATAAGTTTGACTGATTTTGTTTTGCTCATACTGAGCCAGGTTAGCTGTTTCCTTGTTTCCAGTCTTTGTGCTAAGCTAAAAGGCTAATGGTTGTAGCCCTATATTTAAAAACCTGTGATTCATCATCATAAAGTAACTATTTACCTGATTATGTGTCTGTTATCAGGAGTAATACATATGTGAAATGATGATGGTGCACACTGCTCACATACTATCAGTAACCCCTGTACAGTCTGTGCTCCTCTAACAAGGCTCCGTCATCATCTGCTGTCTTCTTGAATTATAGTAGCTTGTATAATCTGTTCATCATGGGACTGTAAGTTTTGCCACACCAGGACTGAAAGAGTTCTGGAAAGTTCAGCAGAGTCCCACAGCTGCGGACAAGTAAAATGAAATAAAAATTGGATAGTTTATGTGCTAATATTCACTGTAACCATGACTTCTCTGTCATGGTTAGCCTTTTTTGGATCAAAATTGGACTGAGCGAGTTTTGGAAAAACTCTCTTCATTTGGCAGAAGCTGTGTGCACCTTTAATACCCCACCATTGAGCCCGTCTGTCACCATGAATAAACCTGTAAACAGAATATTCCAGTCCAGCTGTGGTGTCCTGAGAACAGTCTGCCAGAAAAAAAAAAAAAGTTTCTGAAAAAGATGAGGCTGCCAGCTCCTCTCTCTGACTGAGTGGGAGCTCGCTCTCAATGCAGTGGAAAATAGTGATGATCCCAGTGGTAGCAGCAGAAGTCAGTGCTTATCAGCAGCATGGTTTCTGTCGACATTAAGTTGGAGTTTTTTTTACACATACGGTACAATACTTCATCACAGCTACCAAGTCTCTTTTTTACAGAATAAAAAGAAACAGAAAGAAATCAAATAAAACAAGAGGACAAAACAAACTAACAAATGTAATCTTGTCAAGGGCTCCTTATTTATTAGGAAAATGAAAGAAACCTTGGATGCAGTCAGGGTGAGTCAAAGTTTGCAGAAACAGCAAAAAACAAATGTTGACGGAGTAACCTTATTCAAATCGACAGCTAGACACTGGTTTTCCAGTAATCTTGCTATGATCTTAACTGGATTATTCTAAAAGAGTTATGTTACCTACGTGTGTCCAAAGAGGCAGGTAACATGAGGATCCGTGTTTAAAAGGATAATTCTTTGTGTAAATTTTGTGACGGTGCAGTTTTTTTGTGCAGGTGGAGCCTTGCTGCATGAAAACCCAGACATCTGCATAAACACAGTTATTGTGAGAAGAGTTGGTGAAATGTTGGTGTGACTATTTGAACACAGTGATGATATGTTTGCATGTGACCACCCAAACCTGCATCTATATGAAGCCAATTAAATATTCAGTGCTACAGTTTTATCTGAGTAAAGGGTTTGTATTTTAATTTAAGCTATCTGATATTGTTGGGCAAATAAGTTAAACAGTGGTACAGACATGTCTCTAACTATAAACGGTATCTGTCAGTGTCTCATTTCTTCACTCTGTTCAAATTAATAAGCTTTAAGGACACAAAGAACAAAGCTTTATATATTTCCAAACCAGAGCTCTCTCTGTCTCTCTCTGGTTAATGCCATCTGTCACTGTGGGACCAGCATAGATTTATATCTGGACTTTTACTAAAAGCCTCAAAGTTTCAAAACAACATTTTAAAATCTCATCTAAGTCCAGACACACAGTCTCTCTCTCTATGTGTGTGTATGTGTGTGTGTGTGTGTGTGTGTCATTGCCCAGCTTATGCCTAAGAGCCGAGGGACACAATGCGAAAATGGGAACGAGTAGAAAGACAGAGAGGAGATGGAAAGGCAGACAGAGGGAGAGAAAAAGACAGAGACGGGCTGTTGATTTGTGAGCAGAGGCGCGTATGTAAAATCTATAAATGTTACACTTGACATATGGACGGACCAGCCGGTCGGTCCGTATGTAAACTGAAACCAGATTTACTTTTCACAAGTTATGCTTTCCATTCGACAGCATCTCCGTCATTCTTTTTTCTCGTTCACACATTTGTTCCCCTCTCCGGCTTCTCTCCTTTCTTTATGTGAAATCTACTAAAACCTTTGAGCTACTTCACCGTGTAAATTTACTTTATAGAAATCCTTCTGGGCGAGAGAGACAGAAAAAGAGAGAGAAATTCCAGTGATATAATTACCAAACCCTTGATTTTACTGCAGGTGAACAGTAGATATCCAGATATTATGATACCCTGTGGGATGAGTTTTATTTGATCTGCGTGTTTATGATGGATGAGTTTGAAACTGAAACCCCCCAAAGCCAAGTGCCTGCAGAAAATTTATCATTAGAGGCATATTGTGTGAATAAATACTTTTAGTGCAGTAATATATTTCCAAGAGCTATGATACTCACACAGACACTGTGATTATGACCATGAATTTCCCTTGATTTACTTTATTATCTTCATCTGATTTAAATCATATAAATATTGGAATATTGCAAAAATATAATAAAAATCTTTAAGTTGACTTTAAATGCAAGAGAAGACAATAATTGTGTTTACCAGACAATCAAAGACGCATGCTGCATTAACAACATTTATTTATTTTAATTGCATAAGTTAAACCCAACTCATTAAAAGTTAGAAAAAGCGCTATTATAAATTAAAACACACACACACACACACACACACACACACACACACACACACACACACAAAATAATGATATCACCAAGTTGCTGTGTTTCCACCCGAGTTGCTCCCACAGGTTTTGTGGTCAGAGAGAAGCCAAAAGCTGCTGAATACATGTATTCATACCATCCTGGTAAAATGTCGTCAACATAAACCTCCTTAATTTGATTTGTACGACCTGTACATAAAGAGGAGCATGTTGTGTGCTACAGCACATAATTGTTGCTTTAACAGTGCATTATTCTTTTAAATCACTAACACCAAAATAAAAGACACATACGGGAAGTAAATATTGCATGATTGCATTCAAAAATATCTGACATAACATTTAAGGAACTCTATATAAGAAACAACACCTTAAATTCTACTTTTATGACATCATTTCAAAGATTTAGCAGCTCATGTATCACAACACTCAAAAAAATTCAAGTGAAGACTTTTTGTTTTGTTTAAATATTCACAAAAATTCACTTAAAGAAAAAATATATTTTATTATGGGGCTGTGTGAAAGACAGAGAGAGACGGAAGGAGTGGAGAATACAGAGGTATATCAGAAAATGTATTTCTGTTTATTCTAGTTCTATGACTGTGGTGCTGTTTTTCTTTCAGACACACACACACACACACACACACACACGCATGCATATTTACAACATGTCCTAAGTCTCTGGTACATCTACAAATAAGGTAAGACATGTGTTTTACTGGAGTGTCACACTGAGGTTCTGGAAACAGAAATGTTGTGATTCTTTGTGTTTCAGTCGACCGCACTGATCCATCCAGGATGCTACTGTAACTTTACAGGAAACACCACTACCGTATTGTCATTTTTCTTTTGCATACATATAAAGGTCCATAAAACACCATTACACACCAAATATAACTGTTTAATCACACTATAATCTGACGCTTTAAAACAGACCAGTATCACCTTTAAATGGTTATTTTGCAGCCAACAGGGAAATGTAATCATGCAGAACACTTTAGCTGCTTTGTCTGCTGTTATTCATTAATGTTCCTATACTGTAGGATGTAAAATAATAATGTGACCTCATGTCTTGACCGCAAAATAATGAAAATATATTTGTGAAATGATTTGTATGCTCACTGCAAACACAAACATGTATCCTGTGTTGTTGGATGAAGATTCTCAGGTTTCATGGGTTTTGTGGCGTGCTTAGTCATGGCTCATCAAAAAGAGGATTATTATTTAAATATACTACAGTACATTTTGAGTTAATGTGTCCTCATCATATAAGTCACATGCTAATGTGGCATTCAGGCATTTTTCAGTAATTTGTCATGTTAAAATAAAATACCAAATTACAAATATTACAAAGGTCAGCCTGTGTTGTTTTGGGCTTCACTGACCCAGCTATTCATTTATGTTTGTTTTATTTGTCACTGTTGTGTCAGCTCTGTCAGCTGGCACAATGTCTCCAGTGCTGTAATCATCACTCATTTCAATTAAACTCACTGAAACTCCCTTGGATGTTCACTTTAAGAATCTCAAAGACAATATATTCGCTACAGTTAAACTTTTGTAAGACAAAATCAACAAATAATGCTGTCAGAAAAAAGTTCAATACTATTTTCAGAAGATGGCAAAATGAGTCAAATGATTTTCAGATACAGTATTTGACCTTTTCAGATTCAGACCTTAACTGTTTGAATCTGTGAATTCAGGATTGCCTTTGCTTGTGCACCGGTTTTTATACATGGCCTTGGCTTCTTCATCCAGCACCTTTAACATGGCAGAGCATCAGACAATAAACTTGTTTGTTATGTCTCCCTGCTGAAGCAACGTCTTTGAATTCTTTGCGCCTTCAATTCACTTTTGTTTCAAACAATGTTACATCAATACTGGGCTGGTAACATGCCCTTGGGTCCTAAGAAGAATATAAAGTCAGCATTACAAATAAAAAATTCTTAGATGTCCATTGAAAAAATGGGCACCTAAAAATGAGTTTACTCACTCAAAAATAAGTCCTTCATCAAGCCAGGCTCCAGGAGCAGTGTTGCAGTGAAACTCATAACTAAACTAACTAAATGGCCGTGAAATGTGGAGTGTAGTTTGTGATATATGTTAAAGATATGCATGTGATGTACATTTGTCATAATCTAAAGATCTCTTTGACAAAACCCGAACTTCACAGAGCAGGGATTTATGGCTGAGTTGCATACAGATCAGTGCACAGAAAAAAACCTGATCAATCACTTTGAGCAATGGAAAAAGCACAGACATCTTTCTCACACTTTCCCCTTATCCTGCTGGATTTACATTTTAGTACAAGAAAAGATGCTTTAAACCAAATGTATGCTGCAGTGTCTGGCATGAGGGTGGATTTGTAACAGTACAGGAACCATCTCATGAGAGTCATTAGACTAGGCGAGTGCTCTGCGTGGTCATAATGACCAAGGCCATTTTACAAGATGCTCCCTATGGTGCAAAGATTATTCCCTCCAAGTGTTTGCTTATTTCAAAACCACAAAGCTCCCACACAGACAGACGTTTCATGGACAACAAGATGAAGTGAAACACCTTCCATGCTCCTACCAATCTTGAAAGGTTGCTGTAAAAAGTTCTTATGTCTGCTCACTTTAATTCAGTCAGTTACAATAACACCACTCTCCACAAAGAAGGTAGCGACAAGCTTTTACTGACGTCTTTCATGTCCACACAGGGTTGAATGGTTGATACTCAAGAGACAAATTTGGGTGGAGTATCACATTAATGGGCTTGCCACGCTGGAAGGGGCCACTCCTGGTGCTACGCCTCCCTTTATTGTATTTGGCCACCTTCTTGGAAAACAAAAAATGAGTCAGCTCATGATATCTTTTTAATTCACCGGTTGTTTCGGGCGTGATCCAAAACAAGTGACAGATAACACACCTCATTCACTTACGCATATCGCGTGAGCTGCATTGTATGTTTGCATCTCCCCAGTACCTAGGCAACAACGTACTTGTTGGTTCACTATTCTAGTTTAAAAGATGTGGCTGAAATAATCAGTGGTAATCAATGGTAATTAAATATATTTAATTACCATTTGTTCGTTACCATACCGTTCACACAGTATACTGTGTGAACAAAACAGCCCAGTCACAAGATTAAAAAGTGGGCTTAGTACATTTCTGCACACCGCTGATACTTTACATTTGTATGTTTCAAAGGTATCATATCAACATTTCTAAAGTGAAATAGTCCAGATTATATGTATATAAGCTGAGTCTCTCATTAGAAGTAGGGGACAATGGATGGCATGACACCAAGTTGGGACCACTGCCAAACACAGGGTTCCCATGAATGCTTAAAAAGTCTTAAAAGGCATTGAATTATTTAATCTAAAAAAAGGTCTTAATTGGTATTAAAATGCCTGAAATCAATCTTTCAAAGGTCTTAAAAATGCAAAGACATGAGAAATATGATTTTATGCATAATTTTTTTAACACGTTGCATTGCAGATTCTTAAAATAATTGTTAATTTACTGAATGCTTCTCGTACTAATGTTTCCCAGATCAGGATAGAGGAACCAACAACGCTCATATACAGTACATTTACCACATCCAATCACAACGAAGGAATGATTTTTCCAAGGTGAACCAAATGGATACTTTATGATAATATAATACATAATATGTTTATTGTTTTCCATGTGTTTCACTCCAAAAGCCTAGCCTAACTTTTGAACCAAAAAAGTCATGTTTTAGGTTACAATAAGCATTTGGGCATTTGTTCCGAACCCTAAGTAACTGATGTTGGTTCATGTTTTTTCCTTCCGTTTTTGTTATTGTAAAATTGGTTGTCAATTTCATTCCAGGTGGCATTAAAAAGTCTTAAAAAGTCTTTAAATCCTACTTTCCTTAAGCTGCAGGAAGCCTGCAAGTAGCAGACAGCAGCAGACCTCTGTTGGAGACTAAAAAACAACAAAACCGTGTATTTTTAACGAGAGGTAGGGACATTTCCAGACTTGTATAGTGACCACCTGGGTATTTTAAGCCAGAAATGTTGGTTTATGTGCCTAAATATAATCACATGTTAACCACAGTGTTGTCACAACATGGATTTAATTATTAAAACAAAAAGAAACCTAATGTTTCAACATATCCGCTACATAATAGCCTACAAATGTAACATACCTGTGGCTTGCGTATTGGGTTAAAGATACATTGCCACAATTCAATTACAGCTACAGGCAAAGACAGAAGAATATATGTTTGATTGAAAATATTTTTATTATTACCACAAACACATAGTATTTTATTATAACACTCATTTTCTGTGCCCGCAAACCACATGACAGTCTCCTTAAAAGAATAAAGCTCCTGAAAAGAAATGCCTTACAAAACACAGGGTCTAGCATTTCACCTACCTTGGGTGTGATTTCCTCTTTAACAGCCTCTCACACCACACAGTCATTGATAGAAGCCATATTGAGTGTGGGCAGGCTCATCATGTTAACCTCAGGGAGGGCGTTCAGTTCCATCAGAGGATTGGTCTCACCATCAACCGAATCATTTTGTGGGAGCCGGACCCCTGCTGCACAGATGAATCAGCCCTCTTGGCCACTTCCATTTCCAGTGTTATGCTGACCCCAGGAATATAATCCAAATGTTTTTCCTCTCCTCTCCACTGGTGGAGGGCTCATCTGTGAAGCTGTGAGAGACTTTTAGTGAGTGCCGATGTTCTTCTGCAGCTCCAGATCTATCTTTAAAAGCACATGGTAGGGTGCAAAGTCACACATTGTAACTTTAATCAGAGGCGTCATCTTTTAACAGTGCTGGAAAGGCTTGGTGACTCAGTGCTGCATCCCTCTGCACTGAAATTGGCACGTATTTGCATGAACACCTAATCAGGATGACGGCATTTAACATTATAGGAGCTGGTCTTTATATAAGGACAGCAGCAACTCTGCAGTCTTTAGTGACTAGTAGAATGAAAACTCATTACACGGCCGCACCTTCAGCTAAGTACCACACTTACAGTATGATGCAACTGTCATTATATTTCTCACACAAGCTTTGCCATCTGACAGAGCTCAATTTGCCTATGGGGCCAAAGCCCAATGACTAAACTCACTGCTGAGACACTGACACAATAACATGTTAGATCACACTGTAAAATATCAAATATTATGTCATATAGTGTCTATTTTCTATTTTTTGGTACATGACTAAATGTTTCTGTGCATGTGCATGTACATAGTCAGAGTTACGTATATGTCTCATTAGATTTGCATATGCACTAGAAATCTTATCACCAGACTGAATGCCAATAATGGACGACTTTGCATATAAACAGATTTTGTTTATTGGCACCGTTTTGAAATTATTTATTCATACATCTTCTCTTGGTGGTGACAGAATATTCAAGCCTGTGCTTGTTACAAATAATGTCTCAAAGTGGAAATTAAGGGTGTGGGGTTTAGGGTGGTGGATGCGTATGTATATGTGTATTTCATGTTATTCCCCATCTCATCCCCCTTATGTATCTACATACAATGGCTCTTACGATATCTCACAAAAATACATATACAACAGTTCATATGATATCTAATGAATTAGCGCCCCATGAAAGATGTTAATGCACTGAACATCAAGTTACGTACTTAACATAAAGCTATGTAACTTATGTTTAGGCAAGTTAAGTTGCATAGGTTAGGTTTAGGAAAAGAAACATGGTGACCACGTACCTTAGAACACCCCCGAGTTCACATGGTTTCAAATGGTTCTGAACAAGATCTTCTGGGGGAAAGTCCCGTTTTGTTTGACCAATCCGCCACCTTAATATGCTTCTTTACATGAAGTTTCACTTTCTATACGACTTCCCTTTTATACGACATAGGTTAGGTTTAGGAAAAGAAACATGGTGACCACGTACCTGAAAAATACCTCAGAGTTCACATGGTTTCAAATGGTTCAGAACAAGATTTCCTGGGGGAAAGTCCCAATTTGTTTGACCAATCTGCTTCATTAACCTGCTTCTTTACATGAAGTTTCACTTTTTATACATCTTCCCTCTTTTCTCCCATCAGCACATAGGCCACATGATCACAGCCTTTCCAATTTACTTGGGTTATACATGAATAACTGGCTCATGATTACTTGGGTTATATACAAATTGTGGTGCGTTACCTGTCATAGCTAAATATACAAACAGTGCATGAGAACAAGGCCTTTTTAGTCAAAGTTACGATGGGTTAAAGTGTGATTTGCAGTGCTCGCCCAGTAGAACTGAGGCCAAAGTCTGGCTGTTAAAACGCTGTCACTGTCGTAATGACCATTCCGTCTTTTAGGTTTTTTTTGTCATATATCTATGATCAAACAGTAGAGAGGTAGTTCCTAGGAATTACATTCATACTTGATGGGCAGGTCTAGGAGTTCTTGATATCCTCCAGCAGAGAATTTATGTCTCAACCTCATGGGGAATATTCACATCCTCCAAAAATATTGTGTCTAAACACTGACCACCTTTACCTCAGGGTCTCTTCCCAGTAGAGAAGCCACAGTTTTACACACTATATCCTCTAAATTTCTCTCTGGGGCTTTGTCAGTCAAGATGGACACTATGCAGTGACTTCAGGGATTAGGGAAGAACTCCTCTGGATGTTCTGCTGAAATGGCTACAGCCTGTCACTTTACGTAAGTAAAGGCTGACATTTCTGTGGCTCAGGATCTGTGTTCACAGATGATATCATCTCATCAGAAAGAGACTACTTTACTTAAGGTCAGTTGACATCAAGATAAGAGATCTTCTTGCATCTTCTATAGAAGGTCAAACACATCAGAGATAACCACTCTCATTTTGAAGGACTCCTTAGTTGTTGTCCTCCATATCTTGTTGACTTTAGGGCAAATGCAGCTGTGATGTCAAAGCTCTTTTCTTTTCCATGTTTTTGCCTAACCGACTGGCTTATTTCATCACTGCAGGGGTAAAATCTGACCAAAAGACAGACCTTAAACATGTAATGCCTTTCTTTTCTGTGGTGATAAGGCACAATTACATAGAACTTGTAACCATGGGTTTTTCTGGCTCATTCCTTCCATTGATTGTGATGGTTGTGGTCATGATACTGGCAACAGTCTCTTAGCTGGACCACCACAGGGAATAGCCTTTTTGTTTTTTCATCCCAAACTCTTTGGCTTGTGGGTCGAACCCAGCTTGGAGATAAAGTACTTGGCAAGAATTGAATATGAAAGTGAATCTTGCCTCGGGAAGGCTTGGTGAAAAGTTGCAGCCTGGCTGATAGTTGTTTAGCTGGACTTTCCAGTCCCTATACTCCTCTGCAATGAAGGAATTCATGATGAATGTGATGGAGTGTTTATATCTTGAAACAACAGTGTCACTTTAACCTGAATTGATTTATATTGAAATGATAATGTCATTCTTTTAAATCAGGAGTATTGTCACTGAAAAACTTTGCATCACTACTTCTTATGAGTTTAATGCTTTCTAATAAACTGAGGGGTAACTTGTTATTCTGTGGACTGAGAACATTTTAACCACACAGCACATAAAAACCTCAAAAGGTCCTATCGGTGTATTTCTTAAACTTTAACTTAAATGTTTTCCCATCATTATTCAGCTTGCTGTTTTGTCATGCCAAGGTTAGAGATCATATCGCTGTTAGAATTAGGTAATAAAGTTTTGAATAAACAGTGGATTTCATGCCAGTGGGAATCTAAGGGTCACGGGTATAAATGGGTTATAAAAAAAATAATAGATTTACCTTGGCAAGCAGAAGTATGAGTTCGTTATATGTTTGACAACAAACAATGAATCTAATGTGGAAAAAGCAGGATGGTGGTGAGTCAGTGGGCTCAGGTACCGACCATGTAAAAGCAATATCCAAACTTTTAATCTAAACTGACAACTATGGTATTCTCAGTCTTTCCTGTCGCTAGATACCTCAACATGAATAATAAAAACAAAATGCCCAAACAAAAATATTTAAATATGAAAATGAAAGAAGATGTTTTGAGAAACAGCAGGCAGTTGCAGAAGAAAAGTGGCTGAAGGAACCTCTTTGTTTAGTACGTGCTCGTCTAGAAGACAGGCGTCTGCCAGTGAGCCACACTGACCAACTGGAAAATATCAGCAAGCTGCCTCCAGACAAACTGGTGTGGAAAGAGAAAAAGAAATAATAACAAATGTAGGAAACTAAGCATGACTAAGACTGTTGTTTTAGATAGATAGATAGATAGATAGATAGATAGATAGATAGATAGATAGATAGATAGATAGATAGATAGATAGAAATACAGGTGCTAACCTAAACCACATAGGGTTCTTCAGTTTGTCCCAACAGGAGACAGTTTACAGGAGACAGTTTTTGGTTCCTTGTAGAACCTTTCGGGGGGGTACTTCCTAGAATCAAGCATAAAGGGTTATACCCAGAAGACTCTATGAGAGTTTCTACATAGACCCTTTTCCCAGCAAACATTTCTATGTGAGCCCCACGCGTGTAGTAAATGGGCTAAAAAATGGGCCCTATATGGAATTGACCATGGGTTCCATAATGGCCCCATACCAGTTGCCCACATGGTTGGGTTTACCCGTGGCCCCCAGATAAGGTGCCTATTTTGGACCCATACCCACCTGGTACCCAGGTAGCCCTAGCATAACCCACGTGGGGCCCACTTTCATGTAGCCATTATGGAACCCATGGTCAATCCCATTTCAGGTCCATTTTTCAGCCCATTGACCACCCACATGGACCCCACATACAAATGTCTACTGGGTTATGGTGTAATGGTTCCACCCAGAATCCCCACCTTCTAAGTCTGGTAAGAAGAATCCATCAAGGGCGTTCTACAGAGAACCCTTTTCTGTTCCAAGGGTATCAGTTAGAACCCAGCAAGGGTGGCACTACAAGTAGTAACTGACTACATTACCCATAGATTCGTGTTTTTAAGTTTAAGTCAGCCTGGGGCCAAAGGAACCATGTTTAGCAGCCCTGGCCTTCATGAGATTGTTTAAGTGCCGGGCCTGATGTTGCTCATTGCAAACCACAACACTCATGGTTCACAATCATGTTTTTAAGGGGTTGGAGATTTTGTGAAATCACCACTACTTCAGCCTTGACTATTTGGATGGTGCAGAGGGTTGGGAACCAAAATTTGGTTCCAAATTAGAACTGGAATATGAAACGCCAAGTACTCCTACAAAAAAAAATAAGAGATTTTTGGCAGACCATTTGGTGCCTCAGTCAAAGATATCAAGTATAGCAGGAGTAAGATTCTTTGGATGAAAAGTGTTCTTTTTAAACCTTTCTTGATTTAAAAAAAAAAGTGCTCTTCGAAAGCAAATTGTTTGGGTTGAACCTCAGCCCTTTACAAAGAATTCTTTCCTAACCCTTGTTTCTAAGAGTGTAGATAGATAGATAGATAGATAGATAGATAGATAGATAGATAGATAGATAGATAGATAGATAGATAGATAGATAGATAGATAGATAGATAGAGCAGAAGTACTTCAAAGCACTAAAACCATCATACATTACATATAAAAGGCTTGAGAGATGTTTATTATTCAATATAGAGAAGGTCATACCAGGTCATTGAACACCTGTTATGAACAGTATCAGCCTGTCTGTTAGCCGGTCGAGCTTTGTGTCTCCGTGTCCTTCTCTCCATCTGAATTATGGAGTATCAAAGGAAAGATGTAAAGGAGCATTAAGTATTAAATTTCAAAGGGCCATTAAACAGCAGGGAACAAAGTTGAAGTCTGTCACAGTGTCACTGTAGTTTTATTTTAGTTTTACTAGTCGTCTGTGTAAAGGATCATAATTTTACATAATCTAACAGAAAAACACTGTATCCCTTTTGATGGATATTTTACTGTCTGTTTTATTTTATGAAACTGACTAGGCAGTCCAGACTTCCTGCAGATTTTTATCAGTTTTTGAGATAACAGCAGCAGGTAGAATCTGCTCTTGATTCTTTTTGGATATTGTGTTTGTTTTTCAGAATCTGTCAAACCATCCTCTAATTCAATTAAAGTTCCCCAGACACGTCCACATACTTTTTATATTTTGCACATCTTTGTTGTATGTTGTTGTATGATCTGTTTTCCAAGCCTTTACTCAGGTTTGTGTTCAAACTCCAGAAACAAAAAGTATTTAGTGCTGACGAAATAACGAAATGCAATTATGCTGACTCATAAGCTCTTGTTCTCACAGGGATTATGCATATTGCTGATTACTGGGATATGGTTTGCTGTTGTGTATTTACACACTCATTCATCGTCCTCTTTTGTATTCCCTGATTGAGGTCAGCTACATCCAAAGCCTGGCAATAAAGATGAAAACCGCATTGATCCAAGGCTGCAGAAGACTCTCCATTTGTTTTTCAGACAGCAGTGTCAAAGGATTTTCTTTTCACTTGACCTTGTTATTAGCAAAATATATGGGGTATTTTTTTATTGCTGCTGTGAATGCTGAACATTACTTCACCTGCGAGCCTTAAGGGGCCATACTAACTTTTAGTCCATTTACTACAAGTAATTGTACTGCAGCTACCGTATTAAGAATTTTATCATTTTTCCTCCTCAGACGCCTTTCTTCCTGTGGTCAGGTATTGAGCTTAAACGTGGCAGTCGTCACCTGACATTCCTCAATTAGAAAAGAACCATCACATCACTATACAGGTCTCCAGAGCCCATGATCTACCAATATTTCCTTTGGAATAATGATTTTTGTAGGACTTACTAATGTACTTCTGTAGATATCCTAGATTAGATTAGAGATCAATAGAATCTAATGGAATGGGATCAGTCCTTGAAAAAAATAAAATAAAATTTCTAGGATTTAAAAAACATTATGTTTTAATTTTAATCCCCATGCAAAGCCATTGTCTAGGTTAGATTTAATATCAAGCAATCAAAATTTTTCTCTCCTGATACCGATTTAGAAGCCTCAGTCTAGCCTGTCTGCCAAATGTAAGTACAGATCTAATACCAGTGCTGTCTTTTTCCAAAATTTAAAATCTGCATGTTTTACTGTGTAAAACTTAATAAATGTAACTGATGGCAAACACGTCATATCATGAATCATCATATCTGGCCAATACTCAGTCCTCTCCATAAGATCAATATTTAAGGGTTCCCATTGTCATGACAATCTTGGAAAAGTTATGAAATTGATAACTGAACTGTTTTTCAGGCCAAGAATTTAATTGGAAACATTAAATAGACACTATTTTGGTCGCTGTTTAAAAAAAATGTTCAAAATAATCCCTAAACATGTTTAACGTTAAATGTTCCTTGTATTCCTATACAGTAGTTTAAAATCTAGTGCTGCGTTGCTTGACCATTGAAATGTCACTAGCACCACGTGATACACAGAGACAAGCCCGACATAAACCATCTGCACATGCAGACAGTGATGGACCTAGCATCTTCAGCACCCTAGGCAATGAACCATTTGGATGGGGGAAGACTGAAAGGAAATGACAGCAATCAAACTTTATATATCAAGGTATCAAGTTCAGGCAAGGTTTCCATAAAAACTTGTCAAATTTATAAACCAAACAAAGGTCAAATTGCGATGGCATCTAAAGGATCTTTGGTTTTTTGTTCCCCCCAATATGGGCATGGACTTGACATTTTGTGAGGTATCTGGATGTGCTGGTCTGGTCTATCGGCACATGCAGCTAGTTGGTGGTGAGAATGTCTAATGAGGGAGTAAATTTACTAAGCACTAGCAGTTTGCCTACCCGCCAATTCCTGAGAAGTATGTTTAATAATATATGGCTGTATCTCTGTATAGGCCTACCTATTTTAAAATACTTAGATGAAGTCATGTAAATGGCGTAAAATGTTGTGGGAAAGTTATGTGGTAGCCCTGGTAGCAGGAGGAGTGAGAATATTCCTTGTTGCCATTTTGACCATTTAAAAAAAAAATCAGTATGACTACACAATAGGCTACAGTTGTATGGTTGCTGCTTTCCAGTTTGCTCCCTTAAAAGTCCTCCTTCATGACTACATGAGAGCCATAGAAAGAGACAGCGATCATGGAGAGAGACGTTATGGAGGGATGTGACAAATACACTTTAAAAACAGACAATGACTCCATATATTTCAGACACCACATTGAGGAGGGCTGTGACAACATTACTCAAACAACAATTCAAACACAGTGGTGACAGTGACAGCAACAAATAAAAGGAGTTCTGTTGCTGCAGGTAGATCTGTCATCACAACCAATATTGCTGCACCATATTGTGTATTGTCTCATACACCCCCTGTTGTTGGGTGCAGAAGACAAAAGTTGAAGATTTTCTTTACCAACAGGACAATAATAGACGCAAATAGGAAGAGGAAACTGTGCGACAGGGGTGCACTCTCAGTTTCTTTCTTGAAAAAGGAGTAGCAGAAATGAGGGAAAATAATGGAGGAAAGCAAGAAAATGGGAATTTTCAAAGGACAATCAATGGGGGGTTTATGTGCAAGACTTGCGGCAGGTGGCAGGTGTATTACTTCTTCAATGTGACTTTTTCTCTGTGGTCCGTCCAAAGCCTGCACCACTCAGGAGGTGGTGGATCCAGCAGCGTGTATGCCTGGAGGCTGCAGTATTGGCTTTGTTAGCAAAAAATTCTTACCTTTGGCTTTTGAAGGGCAGTGTTTGAAAAAGAAACTAAAAAGTTCACAGTCCCCTTCTCCCTGTGGGGCAATGGGAGAAGGACTGTGAAGGGAAGGGTGAGAGACTTAGCCAACAGCCTGGTTCCCATACCGAGCTAACAAGGGCATATTCATTATTTATGTCACTCAGTCCCCCCCACAACATTCCTGCAAACTATTCTTTGATTATTTTTGCATTATGGCCACCATAAAAATTCTGAAGGCCTGACTGAATACGCAATACAGAAACATTCATCTTGTCCTTATGTTGCTTGGTTTTCCATTCCAACCACCGACAGTAAACATCTGCATGCACTCAGGACTCTGTAAGGTGGCTTAAACAAAAGAAACTGTTGAATTAGATGATATTTCACTAGAGGGACTGCAGTCTGACTCTTACGTTCAACAAGGATCATCAGAAGTCACAATCAAGAGGTCATGTGATCATACCTGAGGCAGGGAGATCAACACAAGCACTTCTGCCTGAAAAGGAAACACTCTCTGCTGCCTTCCTCCTTATGTCCCATCTTTGCCCAACACTACATTGTGTTTATCTGGTGAGTGAAATCAATAAATGTTTGATTTACTTCAATTATTACACACAATTTCTGTTAAAATATTTAAATTATATATTGGTTTTGTTTTGTCTTTGCAGAGCTTAATGTCCCCTTCCTCTCAAAAATGTGTTTTTCTTATCTTTATATGAAGATGTCTGATCTTTACTATATTGTCTCGTATCTGTTCAAAGTTTGTCACTAGAGAGGTTTTCACATTCCTCTACTCTATCTGAGCGCTTCCCTGAGATTCAGCTGTAAGCTAGATGAGGTACATCACTAATACAAAAGCCAAACCCTGTCTAATACAGGAGGCACATATGGATGGGGTAACCGACTTTGACACAACACTAGCAAAGACACCCAATACCTCCAGCGCAGAACGATCTTGACAATACAGAGAGTAGAGTTAGCATTAGCATAGTAAAAATTTTGACTTGAAACATGGTAGAGTGTGCAGTTTTTGGATGATCATAGCAGATATTATTGTGTGTCTCACAGCCGCAAACACTGTGTCAGCTAGTGCCAGTTAGCCTACAAACTAACAAGCTAAGGCCCAGTTCAGACCAAAGATTCGCAATGAGACGAATTGAAACATACAGCTACCTGCGATGTGCTGCTCTGCAACGTTCTAAAATCCTGCAGGTTCACACCAACGCAACTAGATGAGACGGTGTATCATCTCTATGCAACAGCTCTCTGTACTTCTGTTCTGATTTCCAGCTTTTCAGGCTTATTTTGTGTCTGAATATAATTTGTAGCTTCTTAAAATATAAATGAGGATAGTGATATTGAGATACTGGCTACAGTTGCATTTGTAATACTGATGAGACGACGAAAACCATAAACCGAGCATCAGATGGACTGTTTTCATGATAAATACATGGCAAAATTATAAGTAAGCAGTGCCAATTATTTAGTCAATGAGAATGTGTGTGTAGGGGGCATAAGCACATACAGTGAGCAGCAGCAGTGACCCACCGTCCAACACTGGCACATGTGAGAACAGAGACAGAGGGCTTGGTGGGGACTGAGCACCTATCACAGCAAGCGACCACGCCATCCGCAGTCATTTTGACCAGCGGACTCCGATTAGCTGTTGACACAGGTGACATTCTTTACGTTCTAAAACCAGCCACCAGCAATTTGACCATCAGAGTTGCAGGTGACACATCAGACGGCTTGAGTCGAGCTCAGACAGCCAGTTCACACCGCTGCAGCTTTTCTCTGCAATATTCTAAAACGGTTACATTTCGTCGCAAATCTTTGGTCTGAACTACGTCGCTGATTTCAGTGCACAACAGACTCCTCATCTGAGTCTGGGTCTGACTAAGGCTCATACATGTATGACTTAATCTCTCTGATGTTTCGTAACACTTAGTGACTTTAAACACAGACATACAAAGAATTGTACAAAAGACTGACAGTAAAACTGCTTTGCATTTTAAACTCCACTCCTGCCTCGTCTATGGTTCCACCCACTATTTTACAAGCATAACATCAAATTAGGAATAATGGAGAAAAGGACAATGCAAGCCGATATTGATAGAGTTGTAGCATTACTTGTACTGTATCAGCAGAGCTTCCCAGTAAATGCTCTATCCACTCAAGACTAGCTAAATTATCATTTTATAAATCCATTTACTGATTGAGATTTTGATCATGCTGGCCCAGGTTTCATTTGCCCTCTGGTTAAATAGGTAGTGATACCAGATAAGAGTTATTAATATGTATGCACCTCTGATCTTCGAGTGTAGAGGAGAGACCACATCAAATTTGTTTCAGATTAAACACATTTTTTAAAAATCAGATCGCCCGAGGTTTTCATTTAAGATATGAGTGCAGACCTGCTATGAGAGCTTAACTTGAGTTTCCATGTCATTTGAGGCAGTGAAAGACTGATTTACATTTTAAATGCTCGTTAATGCTATAGTGAGATATTGGCATATGGCTTATTTATGGATTCATTAAACGATCTTAAAACCTACCAGTAAAACTAAGGGTTATACGGAGTATACATTTATATGGGGCATTACTGTCTTATTTGTCCCATTCATCTTAAACTTGGTGTGCAGCAAGAATTTGACGATTATAATATGTTGAAAATCAGAACTATAATAATATTGTTTGAATTACATGTTTTTGTTAATACTTGTGAGCATTTGAAAGCAGGGGTTTTATTTGCAATGGTTTGGAGGAGTGATATATGTTTATTTTGACTGCAAAGCATGCTAATGCTAACAGCTGTTGGTGGAAATGCATGGGTCTGTGGGGCTTGACTAGCTTTCTGGAGCCAGCCTCAAGTGGCCATTCAAGGAACTGCAGTTTGTGGCACTTAAGTGTTGGCTTCATTTTTCAGTCCTGGAAGTTGTTGCTTGGATACCATCTAAAGAGTGCCCAAGAGATAATGATTTTTTGTAGGACGCAAAACTTAACATCGCACTGGTTCGCTTGTCAAAAAGCCTTTAAGATCTTTCCCTTGGATTTTGGATTATTGCAGAAAATAAGCTCCGTGGCAAACAAACATTTATGAAACTTACACATTTTGTTCAGCAAGATCATGTTCACATATGGACACCACTTTCATGATTATTAAAGCCTAAATGCAATCACCAGAAGTAAAAAGCTACCGTCAGGCTACGAATGAACTACACAGTCACATGACCTAATGTCACCACCACGATGAGACTGTAAAGCCGTGTTTGGCACGATGACATTCTGTTGTCTAATTTAGCCACGTGTTAGCAACCACCTTTTTTAAGATGCATAAAACCTTCAAAGTTCCCCAGTGCGGTAGTTCCTGACATATTTCATGTCATAGAATAAAATGTGGAAGTTTCTTGAGCTCGTGTAAACCACAGACCTTACTTAAGACATCTAACCAAAAACCCACACCGTGTGTGTCACTTTAAGAATTAATGTTCTTGACTTAAGTACAGTAGTTTACCTGGTTTATTAACTGTTTAAATAAGTGACAGAGAGTTTGTCACCTTTAAAAATCTGTGTTTTTGATTTTGGACTTGTAGTTGATATGGTTTAGCAGTGACTGTGTAAATAAGTGAGATTACAGTGTGTGTCACTTTATGTTTATGTTTATTTTATTTAGAAAGGGGCAGTGCACATTGATGAACACGGTCGCTTAAGTCACGTAAATGTGCCAGATTTAGCCATGTAGGCTAATTTTCATCTGCATATTTAAGAGCTGGTGTTTTTGATTTTGGATAAGTTGTTTATCTGGTTTAATAAGTATTTAAGTAAGTGATACAGAGTTTGTCACTTTTAAGAATCAGTGTTTTTGTTTTTATAGAGTAGTTTACCTGGTTTAATAACTGTTTGAATAACTGGTAGAGTTTGTCACTTTAAGAGTCAGTGTTGTTGACTTTGGATGGGTAGTTGATTTGGTTTAGCATTGACTGTGTAAAAAGTGAGATTACAGTGTGTGTCACTTAAAGAGTCAGTGTTTTTGACTTTAGTAGTTTATTTGGTTTAATGACTGAATAAGTAACACAGAGTTTGTCACTTAAAGGGAAATTTTGGTTTATTTCAACCCGTCTCCTATCGTCCTAAATTTGTTTCAAGTCACTAGTGACATAGAAATAATAGTTAGCATGTTAGCCGTTAGCCTAGATAGAGCTGTAGCGTCAGACCTGTTAAAACGTAATTGAACGGGCATCCTTTCAAGTGCAAAGTTAGTCCACTAAACAAGCTTTTTCTCCACAAAGACCGCCTCATATTGTTAGGATAAATGTCAGAGAACATAGAAAACGACATGTAAACGTGTTGTCTTACCTTACTGGTGTGCTGCCATGTTTGTTGTTTACCATTTAGCTAAGGCTGCAACCGGTCCCATTCCTTGCAACAGAGGTATTCCTCTTCTGTGGGCACTGGGGTACAGCATTCACAGGTAACGTTACACCACCAATCTCCAGAGCTAAATCCTTCCAGCAGCCATTCCTCCTCTGTCGTCCTCTAACGTTACCTGTTGTGCCTCTCTCTCTCTCCTCCTCCGTTCTTCAGTTTCACAAAGCTCTTGGTCAGTATATTCTGGCTCAAATAAATAAGGGCGGCCATCGCCTCTCGATGTGGAAAGCCTATATACTAACATTCCACATTTAGGTGGTCTTCAGAGTTGTTGTCTTACCTTACGGTTTGTTTACCATTTACCTCTGCTTCCCAAAGCACGGCCGAAATATTGCAAGAACAAGCTGCAGCAGCTGCAAGGCAGAACCGGACAGTAGCCTGAAAGCTTCATTCATTTATTTTATGAAAGATTTATAGAATAATGGTTGACTTTTTGCCAGACTTCAACTTTGTGGAGGAGGAATTTGATTTTGCAGAGTTTGATGGCCGCCCTTATTTATTTGAGCCAGAATATACTGACCAAGAGCTTCGTGAAACTGAAGAACGGAGGAGGAGAGAGAGAGAGGCACAACAGGTAGAGGACGACAGAGGAGGAATGGCTGCTGGAAGGATTTAACGTTAGCTCTGGAGATTGGTGGTGTAACGTTACCTGTGAATGCTGTGCCCCAATGCCCACAGAAGAGGAATACCTCTGTTGCAAGGAATGGGACCGGTTGCAGCTTTAGCTAAATGGTAAACAACAAACATGGCAGCACACCGGTAAGGTAAGACAACACGTTTACATGTCGTTTTCTATATGTTCTCTGACATTTATCCTAACGATATGAGGCGGTCTTTGTGGAGAAAAAGCTTGTTTAGTGGACTAACTTTGTACTTGAAAGGATGGCTGTTCACTTACGTTTTAACAGGTCTGACGCTACGGCTGTATCTAGGCTAACGGCTAACATGCTAACTATTATTTCTATGTCACTAGTGACTTGAAACAAATTTAGGACGATAGGAGACAGGTTGAAATAAACCAAAATTTCCCTTTAAAGAGTCAATGTTCTTGGTGTTTGACAAGTAGTTAATTTAACTAAATAACTGATTAGCTAAGTATCACTTTAAGAGTCAGTGTTTTGGACTTAAGTAGTTTATCTGGTGTTTAATAAGTGATAAACAGTTTGTCACTTTAAGAGTCTGTGTTTCTGATTTTAGACTTGTAGTTGATAAGGTTTAGCACTGACTGTGTAAGCAAGTGAGATTACAGTGTGTTACTTTAAGTGTCAATGTTATTGATTTTAGAGGCGAGATTTAGTTTTGCATTTACTGTGTAAGTGAGATCACAGTGTGCATCACTTAAAGAGTCTGATTTTGGATGAGTAGTTTATCTGGTTTAAGTCTGTTTAAATAAGTGATACATAGTTTGTCACTTTTAAGAATCAGTGTCTTTGATTTTTATAGCGTAGTTTATTTTGTTTAATACGTTTTTAAATAAGTAACACAGAGTATGTCACTTTAAGAATCATTGTTTTTGACTTTAGTATGATAGTTTACCTGGTTTATTAAGTGTTTAAATACGTGATATAGAGTTTGTCACTTTAAGAGTCTGTGTTCTTGACTTTGGATGGGTAGCTGATTTGGTTTAGCACTGACTGTGTAAACAAGTGAGATTACAAAGTGTGTCACTTTAAGAGTCAGTGTTTTTGATTTTAGTTTATTTGGTTTAATAACTGTTTAAGTAAGTGATAGAGAGTTTGTCACTTTTAAGAATCTGTTTTTTTTTTTATTTTTCATAGTGTAGTTTATTTAGTTTAATGTCTGTTTGAACAAGTAACATAGAGTGTGTCACTTTAAGAATCAATGTCTTTGACTTAAGTACAGTAGTTAATCTGGTTTAATAACTGTTTAAATAAGTGATTCAGAGTTTGTCACTTTTAAGAATCAGTGTTTTGATTTTCATAGCATAGTTTATTTTGTTTAATAACTTTTTAAATAAGTAACTCAGAGTGTGTCACTTCAAGAGTCAGTGTTTTTGATTTAAGTACAGTTAATCTGTTTTATTACTGTTTAAATAACTGATAGAGATTGTCACCTTTAAGAATGAGTGTTCTTGATTTTGGACATGTAGTTTGTAAGGTTTAGCTTTGACTGTGAAAATAAGTGAGATTTCAGTGTTCACTTTGAGAGTCAGTGATTTTGATTTTTAGTACAGTAGTTTATGTGTTTTAATCAGTGTTTAAATAGGTGATAGAGAGTTTGGCACCTTTAAGTCAGTGTTTTTGATTCTCATAGAGTAGTTGATTTAGTTTAATGACTGTTTGAATATGTAACACAGAGTGCGTCACTTTAAGAATCAATGTTTTTGACGTAGGTACAGCTGTTAATCTGGTTTAATGAGTTTTTAAATAAGCGATACAGAGTCTGTCACCTTAAAGAGTCAGTGTTTTTGATTTTGGACCTGTAGTTGATAAGGTTTAGCCGTGACTGTGTAAATAAGAGAGATTACAGTGTGTGTCACTTTAAGAGTCAGTCTTCGGGTGGCTTCTTGATATTAATAGAGCTGCTGTGTCTTCCTCCTCTGACGTAATGCCCACAGCGTACAGAGAGACAGGCAGAGAGGTCCTGTCACAGCAAAGCGATAACACTAGTCTGAACAAAAAATAACAGATAACGAGCTGCTCTGCTTTGGTTTGCTGTGAGCAGCACTCCCGGGCTCTGGGCGGCTGAATAACATACTATATAACATCGGAATATTGCAACACCAGAGCCAACCTCACTTAATCAGTCGCTGTTAGTCTAATGTGTTGCCGTGAAGCCTTAACTATCTCTCTCTCCCTCTCAGACCAAAGAAAAAAAAGAGACAGCCAAGACACTGTCACCCCGTCCGACATCATCAACAAACAAAAACCCCACAAAGAGACGAAGCAGCCAGCCAGCCAGCCAAGCAGCCAGCCAGCCACCATCTTAACAGGCTGCTGAAAGAGACACACACTGAGAGCAAAGAGGCTAATGCTTATTTTGATCAACAGGTAAGCAGCACCCAAAGGAAACAACACAAATGCACACACACACACACACAGCCCTCTCTACTAGTTGGTGCAGTGGGGTTGTAAAGGAGGAAAAAGGAGAAATGCATCGGCGGTGCACGGTTGGAGTTGTAGATGGCGAAATGCATGCTCTCGGACAAGTGGGAAGATGAAATGTGTTGGTGTTAAAGGAAGCCGGGGCTATCAATGGTGCGTTTAGGAGACAAAATATTGCTCTGTTAGCCGTTGGTAGTTTTACGACGGGCAGCAGTCGGTTTGCGTCTTATGTAACTAACGGCCTGAGCAGCGTCGGTAAGGAAAGAGGGATCTGCTGCTGAATGAGAGAGAGGAAAAGAGCAGCACCGCTTTGAATTCACATGGCAATTTACATTTAGGTTAGGACACCCAAACGCTACACAAATACAAATTGGGGGGCTACTGGGGACGGCTACTGCTCTGATTTAGGACTGAGTTTGAAGCCAGCAGCAAGGGGACGTGGAGTGACTTAGTCGCCTCAAGTAGGTTTGTGTTTTCTCTAAGTTTTGTTTCTTGTTTTTTGTGCCATTAATTCACAACAAGCGGCATCCTGAGCTGAGTTGCTACAAGCCGGCTGACTTTGATTTCCTATCTGCACTCTTCTAGCTACTGTGTGTGACTTTCTCTGCTGCTTTCATTGATAACTTTTTCATCACTATTCTGCAAACTTGATACTCAAGTTCAGATTTCTTGGAGTGACGCACGTCGCGCAGAAAGAGGTTTAATGGTGGAAGATGAACACTTTGGAGTTTAATGGAGCAAAAGTGGGAAAGTGGTGACACTGGATCAAAGAGTTTGTGTTTGTCAAGTGGTTTACAGCCGATATGGCGCTGTTTTTGCACCTCTTTCATTGTTAGGAAGCACGAGAGCGCATGGTGGATGTGTCGTAAAACATCCCCAAACATCCTCTCTTATCAACTTACGCACTTATTACCTCTAATACCGCGCGGTTTATTTATTTGTTGTTGTTGATGTTGTTGTTGAACTTTACATGAGTGATGCCGGGAAGCCTGAGTTGCATTTCCACTCAACTTTTTAAAAAGTCCCCCCCCCTCCCTGTCGTAAGAAACTGTGATGTTCCTTTGAGATAAGGGAGCTGGGTAGGCATGACAACTCTGTGGGGAGAGCAGAGTATGTGAAGCCAGTACAATGAGGCACACACTGCAAGGAAGCTTTTTACATAGTCCTTCACAGTTCTCCAATTCTGGCCCCTAAAGAACTGCTTATGTGTGGACCGACTTTTATTCAGCAGATAACCTCAGTAATTTTTTAAAAGCAGAGCAGGCCCGTGGGACTTTACTGTGACCCCCCACACTTGTGCACAGCCTTTTTGAAAAGCTGCATTTTTATTAATTAATTAATTTATTCATTAGATAAGCTTGTAAAGTTGCAAAAGTTTCGCTTGTGATTTCTGCAGTCGTTTAACTATAAAGCATGTCTATCCACTGAATTTTAGTGTCAAGCAGATTTATTGACAAAATGCTACGCTCGCTTCTTTTAAAATCACTTTAAAAAGTAAGTTTTAAATTCATAATCTTCAAGTTGTGGCTTTTGGTATTTTCCTTAAAAGTTGCAAAAGTTTCTCTGACAACTTTTGCAAACACAGCAGCAGGGAAAAGTTACACACGCATGCCTGAAAGTGTGGGGATCACTCGAGGAAAAATCCAAATGAGCCTAGTAATTTGTGAAGTTTTAGTTTGTGTTACAGTTTTACAAGCAGCATGCGAACATGACTTTTTAAGCACGTATCTTTGTACATGAATGACAGTCAGCAATGCAAGCCACACGTCTGCAAAATTTAGGATAATGACAAATGGTTTTATTACTTTTCTGAAAACAAAAGACTTTCCAAAGCAACAAATTGTTGCCAAGGTTGAGACGAAACTTTTGTAAAAGAAGCTTTGAGTTAAAGTTTAATATTCAGCTATCCGGCATAATGGTATTTTTATTTTATATTTTCCTTGTAATTATTTCACAAATTTCTAAAGCTATAAGCGAGTTTCTCTGCTGCTTTTAAAAAAAGTAACCTTGGAAGATTTTGATTCAGTAGTTTGATAATCACAATGGCTCCTCAAGGTGTTTTAATAAATCAGGATTAAGTGCTTTTAACTGGCTTCAACTTTTAATTTAGTTGGAAGTATTTTTCAGACTCTGCTTTGCGTTAATGTTTTCACTCGGATACAACACAGCCTCGCATGTAGTCGCTCCGAACTTTGAATTGTTGTATGTCCAACTAATATGTTCTTCCACTCCAGATATCGTGCATGTAACAAGCCTTTGTTAAACCTTTACAAACATTTAACAAACTTCTCTAAAACAATTAAAAGCACATGATTTCGCAGTGTATCAATTTATAACTTTTAGGATTTCCCCTCTTTCCAGACACTGGATATTATTGTATCTTACGGCCTTGTTCGTAGCTGCTATTAAACGTCAAAACAGTTGACGACTTCCTAAAGAGAACCTCTGCTTGTAAAACTCTTTCCCGTATGTGTGTGTGAGACGGAGTGGGAGAGAGCACAGCACTTTTTTCCTGTATGTATGTGTGTGTGTAGTGTGTGTGTGTGTGTGTGCTGTGGAGACAGCCATGGCTTACTCATATGGCTGCAATATGTGAAGTCTCTGCGGTGGAACTGGGAAGAGAGAAAGTTTTGAGAGAGAGGGAGAGAGACAGAAACAGGGAGAGAGAGAGAGAGAGAGAGGGAGAGAGAGAGAGAGAGAGCGAACACATGGAGCGAGGGAAGTCAGAAATGTCCTGTTCAACTAGCTGGAATGTATCTCCTGTGTTTTATTGATGGTTTTTTGATGTTCTGTAAGACATGAGGAACAACTGTAGTGATTTTGTGGGCTGCCATGCATTTGTCTTTGGTCGTCTTAAAGCAGTGCTGTGTTACAAGGGAAATATGCTGGTTTGAGATGGAGTGTAAAAGGACATTTTTACCCAGTCCAAACGGCTTCTCTGGTGAAAACTGTAGTGAGTTCAGTGGTCGGCATGTGCCTGGTTCTGCTGCCACAATGCATCATGGGCATATTTGAAAAAGAAAGAGACGAGGAAATGTTTGTTGTGCCACATTCTTCAAACTCATAATGATAGTCATCATTATTGATAATTATCAAGGTAGGAAAGAGTTTTGTTTGTGTTTAAATACTTTTTGGAAAAGTGCTTTTTTTCAAACTAAAATAATCTGCAATTTGGAATTACAAGCAAAGAAAGCATGAAAAACTGGGAGCCAGAATAGGTGAGTTAAGATGGGGCTCAGACAGTTTTGCAAATAGTGGGTCAAGACCTGCAGGAGTTTGAGGGACCTGACAGGACTGTGATTATGACACAGTAAAATCAATAAGCGAGATAAGAACCCATACATCTACAGGAAAAAAGTTGATAAAAGTTATGCCAAACTTCTGCCTTCTCTTCACGATGCAGCTGAAGTTTGGGACGCTTGTTGTTTGCCTTACATTACCTGCTAAAATCTAGTAAGGAAAATGGAGTTCAGTTGCTGCTGTCTCTCCTGGTCCTTTGTCAGAGAGTTGTGTCCTCATAGGTGTAGATTTGGGGGGGATGCAGGGGACACATCCCCCCTATCGTTATAAAACAAAAAAGAAGTAGAGGAGTTTTATGTTGACAAAATTAAAGACATTTACACCATACATTGATGCAGAAAATGAATATATTGGTGCATAAATTTCACCAGAGTGTAGGAAATTAAGTGTTCTTATATGTCCCCCTCAAAGTTGAAACCAGACCTACGCCCTTGTGTATCCTGTCGCAGCTTGTTGCAGTGAATGACACAAGGAGCAGAGGACTGACTTCAGTTAATCTCGGCTTATTGCTGCTGCTGTGTAAACTTGTCTCTGTGGGTAGACGGCGCATTAACATGGTATCAAATAATCTCCTTCACAGGCCTGTTGCCTGCCACAGATGAGTGTGTGAAAGTGAAAAACAGTCGTCTCCCTGATCTGAGGCGATAACAACCCCCCTAAAATCAGCCGAGCTAAATATTTTGCATTTTTGAGACGGTTTGGTAATTAACTTTAAGTTGAACAGCTGTTTGAAAAGTTTGATTTTGCTGTTTGAGTTTTTTTCTTGTGTGTAATTTGATGTGTCAGATAGTTGTTTGCTTAAACAATACAGCACAAGTGTTCACAGCTGACATCTCCATACCTCACTATCAAGCCCCTGTGATTATAAAATCCGTGCTCAGGCAATCTTTGCAGTGAATTAGCTCCTATAGTGTTCAAACATAAGAAGATCAGAAGGGACAGGATGTTTTGTCCTCAAGGTTTTTAAGTATTTTTCTTTATGTGGACCCACAGCTTCCGTTTATTCCTAATTTCTGATCCCATTTATTTATGAACATGAACTGTCTTAACTCTCACTGTTTCCAATAAGCAGGAAAAGATAGCATCTATTAGAGCAATCAGCCGTTATCCATCTCAACCCTGCCTGCAGTTCAGATAAAGGAAAACATCCATTTGTCACGGATAGTTTATTTAAAGAAAAAACCTTTTTGCAAGGCTTCTGGCTCTCTTGGCTCGTAGCTCTGCGGCTCGCACTTCTATATTACCCGGTCTCTTGTTTTGCTCATATCTCAAGGACACAATTGTTTTGAACTTATTTTACTGTCTGGGCGCATTGTTCTGGCTCTTTCACTGCTTTATTGTAGCAGCTTGTAACGTGGGTGATACAGGGATTTGAGCTTATTCTCCTGTTGCAGTTACTGGAAGTCACTCTGGAAAAGAGTGTCTGCTAAATGCCCAAGATGTCATCCCCACTCTCTGTCTGTGGTTAGTACAGCCTTGTTTAGGCTTGAGTTTGTCTCTAATGTCTTTGGTCTTATTTTAGACTTTTAAGTCTGTCTTTTCGACGGCCTGCTTCAGATAACGAGCACATGGTCTTGGTTTGGGGTGAAATGATTCTTTTTTTCCCCTCCGTTTTGTAGTTTTTTTTTTTTGGGGGGGGGGGGGGGGCAGACAACTCCTAAATATGGGACAATTTTTCTCCCTTTGATCTGAGAGTAAATAATCGTTCTGTCACGATACACTGGAGACTGCTAAGTGGTGGTTGAGCAGATATAGCCACCAGTAGAAGGTGATGAGACTATCCTGTTACCAAAAGATTATGTTACCCCACAGCACCTGCTTGTTCTTTGAGTATCAGTTAAATTTCTGAAACGCGCACGTAGATGACATTGGCTCTCTAAATTGTACCAGCAAGATTGGGAAAGCATTTTAATTGACACAACTTTGGCTCCCGAGCCAGTTAACGAAAGCTCACTTGTCTGAGAAACCTGCTGGCTTGTTATGTGATGTGTTATGAGTTGTGAGTTCTGACTGCTTTGACTCAGCAGTGTACTCAACATGCTCATACTTCCTGTGCACCCAGACGTTCTGTTATCAATCACTGCTCATATGAGGTTTTTTTTTTTTCACCTTATGTAAAACACAGCGGATGATTTGCTCCGAGGCTGTGTTTAATTAACTTTAAAATAAATCAAGATCTAATCGAAAATGAGGCGATTGTCATTTGCTCAGTCGTGAGCACATCATCTGCGGTTTCCAGTATGTATAGAGTTTTGTTGTATGGAAAGATTTTGTCACATTTACTACTCAGTGGTAGGTTTTCCGTACCTTCCGTGTTTTGGACAAATCTGACTTTGCGCTTTAACCATACAGCTACAAGTTGTACATTTTCCACAAGTCCCGAATGTTGCGTGTTGCCCTCAGCGTCTGTCTTTCTCCAAGCTACAGGTGTTGTTGAGGTTTAAAGGAAAAAGAGCTGAGACGTTTACGACTGAATGTCATTAGGAGAAAAATGTAGCTTTCCTATAAACAGTTGTCAGTGTCTTGTAAGTAGATGGAGTCTGATCAGATTTTATGTGAATAAAACAGACTTGCATGTGTTTTAAATGTCGCTGTCACACAGATCTTAACAAGAAAAGTTTGGAGGCCCCCGAGTTGTTTGTCTTAACTCTGCGTTATAAGATGCTTTTTATTGAGTCAGCCTTTTCACACTCTGATGGAAAAGTTGAAAGTCAGTTTGATTTACGTCGTCCACTGGCACTGTAGCTCTTGTTGTGCTAATAGTCAATAAAACCCTTCCCCTTAATGGCTTCACATTTGGAAATGGAGGCCCACATTAAAAGGTAAAGTCTAATTACAATAACTTGTAAAGATAAATATTGAGCCAAAACCCGCAGGAGAAAAAAAAAAATCATAAAACGGGAATCAATTTTGCAATTGAGTTGAATTATTGGGGATCTGCCCTTTTTAAATTTTTAATCCTTGCACACTGAATTTCAATGAGATCCAATGCTGCTTTTTTTTTTCTCATAGCAGCAGTATTTTATGAGGTTGTGGTTTGTGGAGTGAACCAAATATACTTGCAGCTGTCACATCAGGAACTCATAGGTGCATTTATCATTTAAATTTTTTGGACATTTGGGATTATTTCAGTCAGTAAATACACAGTAACCAGAATGTTTTGCGCTGTTTGCTTGTATTTCTGCTATCTTTTACGATATTCCCGTTGGTGTCAATAAACACTTCACACGGAGGTGGATGTTTGAGCATGTTTTGCTACTTGCGGACATTTATTCATTTACGGTGTAAAAAACAACAACTTGAAATTGCTTAAAAAGAGTCAAGAGCGAGATCATCCATTACAGTAAACACGCAGCTTTTTTTTTTTGTTTTATTTCTTCATGCCAATGTTTACCTATCAAAAGCACGTACTGTGTTGTGTGAAGCTTTGCTGTCAATAAGGGACACCAAGACGGCGATCTTGAAGTCTGTGTCAGGATATCATCCCCGAAAGACTTCCTTTAACTTGTGTGTCTTTATATGTGGTGTTTCAAATTAGTTTTAACACCTCTAATTTGTCTGAGAATTGAAATAGGATGTTAAAATACACATGGCATGTATTTCAAAGTGATTGTGAGACCTAAACTAGCAGTACAACAATATCTCGAAGTAATTCTGGTCTTCTTTTGAAAAAGAGTTAAGTATATAAATTGTTTGGTTTATGGTTTTCTAAAAGGAAATATTATGAGTATACATTAAAAAGCCAGTGTAGGTACACACATGTATATCATTACTGTATATCTATGGTATTTCAGACAGTATGAGGAGTTAAAGAGGAGATTATACAGAGTGATTGCAACATGCTCCACAATCTGTAAGAAAAGCATCCAGTACATTTTGTATACTGTTGCTCAAGTGTTCCCGTGAGCAGGGCTCCATCTGTAATTTCTTACAATTTTCACCCAGCAGACAGACAGCGAAAATTATCTACGGAAAATGTGACAGTGGCATAAGTGGCCCCCGAATTTGAATGTGATTTATGTTGTAAGCTTCTTTGTGTTGAGGCTGAAAAGGCTGCGGTAACACGCAGATGGAGAGAGTACTGAGCCATTTTCCTCAAGTGCTGTATGCTTAATTCAGCGAGACTTTTCTCAAGTAGAAGTGTTTCTTTTTTTTTTCTTTTTCTTTTTTTATCAAGGAAACAAGTTGGGTAAAAAGTTGTCTCGCTCCAAAGTGAGGGCACAGTCGACTGATCGCGCGCTAAAGACAGTCGTTTGATTTCATGCGTGTGGGAAAATTGCCAACTGTAAATCGGCACATCCACCTGTTCTGTTGTCGAAATATTTTGCACTTTAACAGGTTAGATATTTGTATTTTATCAGCAAGTTGTAATGTGTATTTCATATCACCTTCTCTTTGAGTTTTCTGCAGGATCACTACAGCAGTATTTTTGATGTAGATGTTGTCTGTTTACAGGTGGTTTCAAGCCTTTGTAGCTCAACATATTTCAGTAACATGGCATCTGTTCCAGCTGTGTATCAGAAATGAATCTGAAATGCACAACTTTGCATGTTTACCCTGCAGTATTGGAGAGCATTCATCTCCAGACAGCATCAGCATTGTTGATAGATGGCTATCAGTTACTCTAACAGTCTATCTGCACTTATCTCCTTCTGCTGAGGTCAGAGCTGTCTCATTCGCTGCTCGGTTCTGATTGAAGTGACTCACTGATTGTTTATTTCTGTACTGAAGGTTAACTGTCTGTTCTGTCAGCAGTCAAACCAAGAATCTACACACACACACACACACACACACACACACACACACACACACACACACATACACAGTTAGATTTCATAGCTGATGAATTTGTTTCTTTCTCTCTGTCTGTGTTTCAGTTTTTCCTTCTTCTCTGCAAGCACCTCCTTCGCTCACTCAGTTTCTTTATCTTTAAATCTGTGTTTCTCTTATTCACACAGTTATGCAAGAAAGGAGACAGTTAGTGTCATGTGTGCTTTATCGTACTGTAACCATTGTCAGAGCGCTCCATCGACTTGCTCAGAGATTGCAATTAAGTTTCATTTCGAGTGTAAATGCACACTGACATTTGTTTGCCATTGTGATCTTTCTCAGTCACAATAATATTTGTTTCCAAGATTTGATGTGGCAGACTTTCCTGTGGCAAACCTGCTTTTTCCCCGGCGCATGTCCTGCAGTCATATGGCATTATCTCTAGCTACTTTTTTCTTCAGGCTTTACTTGGATCCCCGTTAGCTGCCACTGAGGTATCAGCTGCTCTTCCTGGGATTTGCGCTAAACAAAACAAACATAAAACAAAATATGTAACACATAGAAAGTCTCAGAAAAACACAACACATTTAATTGAATTGAACATGTATCACTTCTACCTCTTTATTTCATGGATGGGTGTGTTTGTGTTTTTAAATCCCGTGCTTATTTCTGCATGCACATAATATATAAATCCTATTCTTTTAACACCTTTTTTTTGTGTGTGTATGTGTGTTTTCTGTACTGTGTGTGAAATACGAAGCGGTTTGTTTCATTTCTAAAACTGTACTTGCAGCCTTTTTATAACTACATACCTGCCGAGGAGGGGGACTCATTTTTGCTGCTTTTAAATCTGTTGGGCTCCCTCTCTCCACTTGCACACACACTCACACTCACATATACACACACACACACACACACACACACACACACACACACGTCATGCACGCACAGCCCCATTAGTATTGTAGTCTGGGATCTGGCTAAAACATCTGGTGGCTGAGTAACTTTTCAAAGTAGTCTTTGTCCTCACTCTGTGTGCATGCGTGCGTGTGTCTGTCAGTGTGAGTGTGAGCGTGCGTGTGTGTGTTTGTCTGTCTTTGTAATAAGGGGCAGACTTTTTATGGCGTCCCGTCAAATTAAAACTATGATTTAAACGACTAACATGTACGTTCTTTTTTTCATTAAAGCAAATAGCCACACCAGCCTCTGCAGATTTGTTGCATGTGCTTCTGGCTGTGTGGACTGTTTGGACTATAGAAAAAAACAAAACATTAAAATAAAGATTAAGTATGGGTCTACTAACTGTTATTCATGAATGGCCAGTCTGGCCTGTGGTGTTTTTTTTTCATGTAACCCTGCTCCATAGCAGAGAGACAGTGGGAGGAGAACACAGGGAGATATGACACCCTTCCAACTTGTCTCTGGTCCAGCTTGACATTTCTGCCCAGTTCTGAAAGAACCAGTGAAATGTGGTTAGATACAGCTAACTGTCTCACCTGTTCTCTGCAGGATAGGGATGGGCTTGATTCTTCTGATTCTGTTAAATAATCCTGCAGTAGCAGCTTTGGGCTTTAGAGGGTACATCCCTGCAGACAGTTTGAGCTGATGCCCTCAGGGCTTCGCTTCAAACCACATAAACTTTGAAAGAAGCAGGGATTCATCTTCTCTTACAGCAGTTAAGAGTGCTTAATCGGCATATTTAAAGGTGTAGCATCTTGTCCCGGTACAAAAACTTTAGTTCAGTGTGTGTATCCTATATAAGGTGGGGGATTCTTTGATTGTAAAATGAAACGCTTGACTTTGGGCAGTAAGCCACAACCTGTTAGCTCAGGTAGATTTTTTTTCCTTATGTGAACTTCAGTGGCAATTTATCTGCAGTATAATGCTGCAGATGGGCTCGTCTTGGTGGCTGCACAACACTGTTGAATGGTTTTGAATGGTGATCATCAGATCACATTCCTTCAGTCCTGTGTTGAGCTGCGGTCCGTGGATTAGCTCTGTAGGTAGTTATTTATGATGACAAACAAACAGGCCTTTGTTTTACAAAAAAAAAAAAGAATTACAAAGGATATTTTCTAGTGTTCTCAGTCTTCTATGATTGTAAATTGAATTTCTTTGGACATTTGAGGGCCTCACAGTGAGCTTCTGGAAGCTGTGACGGGCATTTGTCAGTATTTTCTGACAGTCTGTGGAACAAGCAATGAATAACCAGGATTAATTAATTGATTAAGAAAAAAAATGATAAGATTAATTGATTTTAGCCCTAGTTGCACGGGAGTGGTATAACTTGGGGACCTGTGGTGATTTGTAATAATTGTCATGGTTGTCTGTGATCTTAACTCCGTGCCAATCTGCCATGTCCGTGAATTGTCAAGTAAAAATTCCAGCTCAACTTACCTACCATATTTTGCCAAACACAGTGGCCATGTGATATATTAGTCCCGTACAAATTGTCATCTCAGGAGGCTCATCTTGCTATACAGCATGGAGACCCATTTGCAGGAAGAGCAAGTTCAAATCCATCAGAAAAGCAACATTACAAAAGATGATGGGATGGATGACGTGACATATTTTCTGTTTTGTTTTTTAAAGGAGTTAGACAGAGTTACAAAGACTGTGCGCATCATCCAGGGGGACAGTGTCAGTAAATTTGAGTAAAATACAGACATTAAGTCCCTTGGTGATATCAGTCCCGTCTGAATTGATAATACCTGTTTGTTGCAGTCCTTATCTGATTCTCACCATTCTCTGTCCTCACACTGGACCTCTCATACTGAAGCTTTGTACTACACAATAAGTATAAAATAATGGATTGTGACTAAGATGTATTTATTTAACATATTCAGGAGTCAAAAATACATTTAGGTATTTGTTTGCAGTAAAATAGACTCAAATTCTCTGCAAACATTGCCGAAATTAGGTTGGTCCGAGACTCATTTTTTAAAATAATTGCACAGACCTAAATGCAACAAAAATGCTACGCTCAAACCTAGTTTTGCAGATTATTGTGTAAGGTAGAGCATCAAAACCACATCGTTTTACCCAGAGCCTCTTTCCCACTGGACAAAAAACCCACTAACACCTTTAACATCTGGCTTTTGCATTTAATGGAAACGGTTATAATGTGCATTCACTCCTGGGACAGATGACTCTGTAGTAGTTACAGGTATTTATCGGTTTTAGCTCAGATAGACTTCGATTGCCAGTGATAGATATATAACACCAGGGTAGATGCGCTCATTTTAGCCCTTCCTCTGGCGCGATGCAAGACCGGCCACCATAAAATACCATCCGCATGTGTCTAAGCAGTGTTCAAGCTTCTTTGTAACATTCTTTTACTGGCCTCCATACTGCTTGCTACTGTTTACTAAACTGTTTTCCTGCCCGTTCATGTCAGAAGAGCATACTCGTTTACTGCTGGCAAAGTGAAAGCAGTGTACTATTTTTAACCGTTTTTTTAGTGTGTAAAAAAAAAAACCTGTATACACGCAGTAATTTTGGTGGAAAAACTACACAAGTAGTTTAGAGTGATAGCTTCTTCAGGACTCACCTTTGGGTCCTCACTGTCATTTGAAGACCACAGAGATTCATGCAATGTGTTGCCATCAGCACGTTCCTTTCTGTGGATAAATAATAATTTTGATGGTCAGCATGTTTTTAAAAATATCTCTGTGGAAGGGGAAGTCTTCTAGTCTTCTGATTGTATTGACAAAAGCCTGCAACAGTCCAGCACTCCCCTTTAAAGGATCTGATAAGTGATGTTTGTCATGGTCAGCATGTGTTTTTTTTTTTTTTTTTTTAAAGTTTTGTCTCTCACGAAAAGGAAACAAAAAAAGGTCTACTTGCTGAGAAGTGTGCATGTGTAACAGTGTGTTTTTGAAGTGTCTGCAGTGTGTGTGTCTGCAGTGTGTGTGTGTGTGTGTGATCAAGTGGATGCATGGATAGATGGATGATGGAGGGAGGGAGGTGGTTCTTTTTTGAAATGGAAATTAAGGGGGCGCACATCTGGGGGTCTTTGAGACTTTTGTGGAGAGGAGAGGAGAAGGTGGGTGTCAGAGGCCCACAGTCAGAAGTGTGTGTGTGTGTGTGTGTGTGTGTGTGTGGGTAGTAAGGGGGTGGAGGGTAAGGGAGAATGGATGAAGAAGAGGGAAGAGGGAAAGGGTAGTTTTTCATTTCTGGGGAGGTAGGAGGGAGGAAATAAGGTGGATGGGATAAAGAGAGGTGTCTGTGGTCAGAGGCAGAGACAAGGAGGGAGGGAGGGAGGGAGGGAAGGAGATAGGAAGTGAGACAAAGGATGAGGAAAGAAAACAAAACTAGGCTGTTAATGTGATAGACATAAGTAGAGTAGGAAAAGGAAATGCTTAAAACAATAAGGTGGATACAGAGTAAGAGAGGAAACAAATAAGGGAAGGAAGGAAGGATGGATGGACAGAAGGACAAATGAGGAGCTCATTTGCATAGACAGAGGAGTGGGAGGAGGAAAAGAGGGGAGAGGAAAGGGGGCAAAAGATCACTTGCTATAGTCGAAAACTTTACGGCTGACAGTTAAATTTACTCCGGGCCTGTGTGTGAGAGTGTGTGTGTGTTGGGGTGGGTGGAAAAGCACAGTGGGGGGCATGGCGTTTGTTCTGCAACATGGCTTTTGGGCTTTTTAGTGCTTCACACACAAGTTGTCCTCTCTTTCTTTAGTGGCCGATTTCACCTAGCTGTGAGAATCTCTCACAGTCTCTAACCTCTTCTCTTTCTCACTCTCAGACGAGTCAGTGAGTTAAATGATTAGATTATAGAGAAGTCAGTTTAGTGTCTGGAGAGCGTTGGCTGGGAGGAGGTTCAAGAAACCCAGGCAGATGACATGCCTTGACAGATCAACTGTAACTTTTGTGATCTCTTCACACGGCCACTCCCTCTGCCGTCTTGTGTTCTCTCAGTCGCTTGGACATCTACAACTTTCAGACCTCTGCAAAACACTAGAAATGTGTGCTTTCCAGTACCAGAGGTGCACTTTATGCGTCTTTACCAGATTTAAATAAAACCTCAGGGGATGTGTCTGTTATGAGATAAGATAAAGAAGGCGCTCCTTGTGTTTTTGTTTTTCAAATAATAAAAAATCTATTCAGGATTAGTTTGGCAAGGTGTGAAGTAGGGAAATGCTCTGGCTTTATCTCGCCTGGTACTTAAAGCAGCTTTAAAATTGGAGTCATGTCTTGAAGGATAAGATAAAACAAGTGCTTTTTGCTTTGTTTTTCGGGATGTATTCCAGTAATATTGCACCACAGGCCCACGACTTCACTTAGACTTTACATGTGGGGTTATGAAGCGGAGTGTTCAAAGAGTCTCTCCTGAATAATTCTGGAGAATGAGGCAGCTTTGACAGCAATGGATGGAAAGAAAAGAGAGTGAAGAAAAACAGCATGTGGAGTGAAAAGTAAAAGATCTGAGCAGATGAGTGAGCAGGCGCATGTTTGGGGCACCACAGTTTAATCTCTGGAATATCAGCAATTTAACACCAGGGTTCTGGGTCAGAAATCTGCTTGTCTGAAGGCAGTTTTTACTTGCCCCCCCTTCAAGTAACACCGAACACTAAAGTTAATCGTCATGAAAAACAACCTTGTTTTAGTCTCCTTGCTCTCTTGCGCCCACATCCTCTAATGTCACCCAACTAAACTCCTGTTTCCAGGATAATTGCTCCTCAACTATTTCCATCATCAGCTCCCTTAAACAGAAAGAATGTGTTCAATTTTTTATTTAACACATGCCCAATCAGGCAGTCCTTACTGTCGAGCCCTGGCTACATACTGTACACTAAAATAATTTTCTGGGTTGCTCTGCCTCCGAAATCGAGAGAAAATCCTTTTGAATAGATTCAATTTGAGGACGAGAGAAGCTTCGCATATTAACCAGCCTGCAGCTCTAATCTCTGCCTCGAAAAGACAGGAGAATGTAGACAGAATCAGATGTAATAAGGTCTGGAGCACACAGTTATAGTCGGGGCTGTTTAGTATTTCGTGTAGTAATTATTTGCTACAAAAATCAGATTCACTGGGCAAGTATGTGTGCACATACAGGGAATTTGATAGGTTGCCTTACATACATGAGATAGGTGGATATGCCGGTATATACTGTGTATACAGCATGCAAATACGGCTTGTAGAATCAAATTGTGAATCCGAATTATAACCCTTAACTATGTGAGGAATGATTCGGGTCTGTAGCGTCAAGCCAGGTTCTCTATCTCTTTGCAAATCAACAACGCATCATTGGAAACATTCCTTGCAGCTGTCCAGAAAAGGGAAAGATGCTCCGGCATTCAGTCACTAGATCAGATTTGTAGATTTACTGAAGAATTGTTTCAAAGGGAAGTTGATACCTCTTAAGCAATGCAAGTGTCTTTGATTGAGAAATATTAAAGAATGTTTTCACTGCTGTGCAAATTCTGCATTAAAGTAATGACACTGACTCAGTGTGATAGTGTGATCATGTTTGGCTTTGATTTTTGATTAAAATCTAGTTTTTGACTGGAGTCCAGCCCTGCATTGACATCACTGAGGCCCTGAAACCTCCCAGTCTCGCTTCCCGGTAGTGTTCAACAGGGAAACGCTGCTTCACTTGGCCGGCGTGCAGATAGAAGGGCTCTGGAAAGGAATATAAAGTCAACATTGTGGGTTGAAAATGTTCCGTTGTGTGTCTGTACGTGTGTGTGTGCGCGCGCGTCTTAAGTTTGTCCAGACATTTTTCCCGTCGGGCCGGCCGCTTGCAGGAAACGTCCGATTCTCCAGGAGTGGAAAGTGTGTGTGTGTGTGTGTGTGTGTGTGTGTGTGCGTGTGTGCGCGCATGAGAAGGGGAGAGTTGTGTTGTGAGTGTGTTGCAGTATGTGCATGGTCTAGTGTATCACCCTGTTTCTGTCTGTGGATGTGCGTGTGTGTGACTGACGTAATGTTTGAGCTTACCCAGACAGAGACAAACCAAACCCTGACACACACACACACACACACATCCAGGGGTGTGTGCATGTGTGTGTGTATGTGTGTGTTTAAAATAATCAGATATGCTTGGCAGACTAGCGCAGGCTGGTGAGATGTATGTGTGTAATGTGTGTGTTTCTGGCAGAGCTGAAGTTTGTTTTCCGTATTTTGGGGGGAAAAAAGACAGCTAGGCGAGCGTCAACAATCAACATGTTGATTTATGCAGCTACTAGTTCCTTCCATTACGCCTACATCCAACACTGAAGCGGAGTTTGTTCTCCATTATTTTTGATGTATGAGAGTCTTAGCTGTGAAGAGCAAGGTCAAAATCAACAGTCCCATGTTGATTTATGCAGCTCCCAGTTTCCTGCTACTATCGTACATCAAGGCGAGACATTAACACCGTCCACACAGGCGAATGCAGATACTGTCTCGACTGTGGTTGGTAAGTTTGACTCCTCTACCAGCCACAGCAGCAGTTAACCAAACTGAAACAAAAAAACATTAACTCTCTGACCGGAGCTGCAACTTTGGAAAGCAGACAAAAAACTTTTTCACAAACTTAAAATCTTTAATAAATCCTTGAGTCATTTATTTGTTCCACTGCCAAACTTTGTGCAGTTTATTTTAGTAAATAAGCTGAAAAGTGATCTTACTTTTTTAAGAGGTGCACTTACTTTAATTATCTAATGTTTAAAATGATGGTAAGCAAAGTTTCAGTTCCCCTTTTCAGAGTTATAGATGGCAAATAGTAAAATGTGTGGGGCCAATATGAGCTGTTACGGAAGTCTTAGATTTGATTGATTTTCTTAAAACGGTTCTGTCACTTAAATTTCTGGGGGTGTCTGTATTGCCTAGTGGACTAAGGTGCATACCATGTAATCACTGTCATTGCTTAGTCTACTTGTTGTTCTCTCCCCATCTGACATCTGCTATACCAGGACTATTCAACTCCAAGAAGCCTCCAAGTGGCCCAGCACACATAAATCTGATATACCTGCCTGACAAAAACTACATGTAGGGTTTGAAGGTAGCTACGAGTGAGCCATCTTGCTCCCTTCTTATCTGTGTTGAGTTACATATGCGCAATCCCAATAGGGCAGGATGTATGGATTGATATAGCGACACCGCCCGTTGTATATTTCACAAGATGTGTTCTCATGTGCAGTCTCGACCACGCTTAGTTGCTTTTTAAAACATCATGGCTGTGGTCGAATAGTCAAAAAATATGTCCTGTGTCTTATCCTGAATGCTTTTCTTTGACCTTGATGGAAAAAGTCATGAGGCAAGGTGTGTGTGTGACTGTGTGTGTGAGGGAGAGAGGGAGTGAGATTCTGCACATTGTGAAGTGCCTGGGCCAGGTATGTGACCAAAAACTGCTCGCTGCTGAAAATGTTTGGCCCTTTTACATTTCCTTTTTTTCAAATCCGGCCCAATTGAATTTATCAAATGGCCCCATACTATACTGTCAATTCTTAAATGAAGGCAAAATACCTAAAAATAGTCCCAATAAAACAACAAAAAAAAGTCCTATTTCTAAAACCAGTGGGTACATTTTAACATATCTGAGTGTTGTGCATGATGCCTCGCCCTCCAGATCTGGAATCTCTAATTATAGGTCTAATTTCACACTCCACAAAAACAAGTGGACTGATACCATTCCTCTGATTGTCTAATAGGCGCTAAGAGGCTCTAAGAGGAACATATCTGTTACAGAGGAAGTGGCAGTGTGTCAGCACGTGCGTCTGTGTCAGAGCAAAACTTAAAAGCTCTGGGCGTTGCTTACAGTAATGAAAAGACAGACCACTCCCTCAACTTCAACCTCAGCGGCTGAAAGATCTGGTCGATCAAGATTTGCGATTGATGTCGTTCACAAAAGATTAAAATCACTGGCATGATCCTGTTATGACAACAAGGAGTTTCTGCTTTGCTCTATTGTTGTTTGTGTCGACTCATGCACTGAGAGCAGCACTCCACATTTTGGAGCCAGAGCAACTTGACAAGACAGCAAACCAAATCTGTGTATACAACATCTGATGAGAATATTCAGAAATGGACATGATTACAGATATAATGCACGGCACAAGATGCGCGTTTAGTTCATGTCAACACAAGTGAAGTGATTATGATCTTTGCAGCATGGAAATGCACACTTAACTCGATAACTGCTATCAGCTTTAATTAGTGTTGCATCCAATGAATTACTGAATTATTTTCTGGTTTAATCAATTAATTGTTTGGTCCATACGATAACAGAAAATTATGAAAGATGCCATTTACAGTTTTATAGATACAAGCAGCATCAGCATCTTCAAATAGTTTATTGTGTTTGAAAAATTTGAGATGTTCTGATACCAATTTTTTCTGCCTGACGCAGATTCTCATTCCTGAACTTGCACATCAGCTGATACTGGGTGCCAATGCAATACCATTGCATTAAAGAATAAATAAATAAATAACAGCTGTACACCACTAACCCCGTATGGATGTGACATGATTGCTGTTATTGTTGTTTGGTGTTGTTCAGGTTTAATCCTCTGTAAATCAGGAACCAATACATTCAGTGAATAAATGCCACAGAGCTTTCTCAATAAAGAAAATAAAAAATCTAGTGTCACCCTGCAAAACAAAAGATTTGCATACTGTACACATCTTTTTACCAGTCAGACTTTCCGGTCTACAATTCGGCCAAATTACTGACATTTTGCTAATGGCTAATGTTACGCTATTTACTGGCAAACGGGAGCTGCCAGTGTCTGCATTATGCAACTTACTGTCTAGGCTACTGTTTTAGAGCAGCAAGAGAACATTTATTTCTATGTAATTTTATCCGAATGTGAAATTACTTTAAAGTTAATTTAAAGTTAACTATTGATAATCACTTGGTATCACTTGATCGGTGTATAAGTTCGCGTACTAGTCGTTACCTGATCCAGCATTTTAGGCAGCATTGGAGGCTTTCCTGATTCTGGTATCAAAACAGCTCTACGAAAAACCATCCAAAATGCAGAAATATTTCATTTTCTGTCAAATCAAAGCAGCAAATACTCACATTATGTGAGCTGGAACAAAGGAATTGTTGGCCTTTATTACATGGAAAAATTAAAATATCGATTAAGTGACTAATTCTGTTTGCTCTGCTTTCATTTGAACTGTGAATTCCAGTCTCCATTCAAAAGAAACTCACTGGGAATATTCTGTAACCGTAGATGGTCATCAGTACACTGTTTCGACATGGACATCAGCAGTTAGTGTCAGCTGCTCCTCAACTGCTCACAGTGGGGTCTGTTCTCTGACATGTCCTCCGCTGGGAGCTATCATGTTAGCATTTCCTAGCCAATATATAAAAACTGTATTGTTTCATATTTTTCCTCGTCCATCAGTCCACAGAACAGAAAGCTGTTATAACATAGGAGCTGTCAGGAACTGACCTTACGTGGCATCAGTATTGTTATAGTAGTCTCTGGGGTTACCATGACAACCGTATAGGTATAGCTGTTTATGTAGAGAAGATACACTTTAATGAACCTATAGAAAACAATGCTTTTTTGTGTTTTTAGCTCACGGTGTAAATTTTAAGCTCATATTTGGAACATTTGAAAGGCTTCTGGTAATTTCATAGTGTGTTTAAAGGATCAATGGAGAACAGATGTATCCCCCTTTCCTCTGTTTGCCTGCTCTTTCGCCTCGTATTCAGCTTTTGATGTTAAATCCATGTTGCAGTAGTGATGAGTCAACAACTGAGAAAAAAAAAAGAAGAGACCTACTTTAGCTTTTCTGCCTGTCTGTGTATCCAGGGCAAACATAGCTGTGCTGTAACTTCAATTGACAGTCGTCCTGTTTTTAGCGTTCAAAACATTAAAACAAGCAATTACAAGCAATTGAGAACTTTTAGACAATTTTAAAACAAAATAAATATATGCAAATGCACTTTGATTTCTGATTACCCCAGATGATTAATGTATCTGGAACAAAGTAAAGCAGGCACACCCAAAACAACAATAACTTTCAGATGTGGCATGTAATCATGTTCTTTTCAGATGGAGCTTCGCTGTACAGTTTAATATCTTATTTCTGTCTTGTGATTGGTCGGAGGTGAACCCACAGTTGTGTAACTTAAAAACCAGCAAAAAAAAAAAAATCATCTTCATCAGATCTGTCTGTCTGCTTGTGATATCTGATTTGCTGTCCATCTTAAATATTTCTTAAAAATTTTTGGGCATCACGCTTTGTGACTGTAAAATACAAACAATCAAAACAACTGCACAAACCTATCATTTTCTTATGTAGCGTTTGAACAAAAAAGCAGTGTGGTTTCCTGTCTGTCCAATGAGTAATTGATGGAATGTGGAACTAAACTACACAACATCTAAAAACAAACCAACATGCAGCATTGAAAAAAAAAAAAAAAAAAAAGAAAGAAAGAAAGAAAGCCGGCATATATGTTGGCCGGACTGTTTGTTTGTGTTGATACAAGATAAAGCTTTATTAGTACATGCAAAGATCAGCGTTGTGTGTTTGAAATCCAAACAACAAATCTGACTAAAATAATCCATTTCAGATGGAACAGTTGAGTTGCGTATGAAACAATGTGCTCTCTGTGCTCTAATTGGTGGAACATGGAGCTTAACTCTGTCTACATAACATCTAAAAACGCAGCGAGACACATCAAAAAGGCCTTTCAAAGACAATCATTTTCTGGGGACAGTGGGGGGAAAAAAATCCCTGAAAGATGAGGAAGAAACAAGCATAATTAGTTTGACCACCATGTCATTCGAAACGGCATTAGCAATAACAAATCAGAAAACAATAAAAGATGAGAACAAAGATAAATTAAAGGGCTTGTGTTTCATGGTAAAAATGATTGAGAATGAATTTGATGGTTGTCAGCGTGCATGTGCGGTGCATGTGTGTGTGCGTTTCGGTGGCACCGTGACAGCTTAGCATGTGTGTATATGCGTACATGCATGGATATCTGTGCGTGTGTGTGAGCGAGAGAGTGGGTATTTGTGTGTAATCATGTACGTCAGGCCGTCATGAATGGTGTGTTTGAGACAGAGCGGAGTGTGGAGTTCCTCGGGCTGGACCAAATTGGAAACAGAAAAACAAACATTCCCTAGGAACCCCCGCTCTCCATCTCCCCCCGCCACCCTCCCCCCCTCGTCTGCCGGCTAGTGGCGCAGTCCAACCTGTCTGGGACAATGTAACGGTCTATAGTCGGACCGGACCACACACGTTCGTGGAGGGGGGTCGGAGCGCAGGAGGAGGCGGCGGCTGTGGTGGTGGCGGTGGGGGTGGCGGTTGGGGGGGGGGATCTCAGCCATAATGACAGTTGGAAAAACAGACAGAAGAATTATATGAAAATGACGGAACGTTCAGTGATGGATTGATGGGATTGATGGAGTGATGGAGAGGGGAGGAAAAGTAAGACGGAGAGTTGAAAGTTGATGGACGTGAGTTGTGGGAACGAGAGTTGTTACGGCGAGAGAAACGGAGATGGGAATGAAAAAAAAGTCATTGTGGAGGAATAAAGAAAAAAGAGGATAAGGAGAAAAACAGAGGGGCAGGGAGAGAGCGATTGAGTAAATGAGTAAGCAGCAGCCCGACTGAGTCAGAGCTCCACAGGGAAAATATTTAGAGTCACACTCACTCTTTAAGAAAAAGAAAACTTCTCTCTACCCTTTTCTTTTCCTGTTGTGAGTACTACTAATGAGTAAGTCGCCCTCCAGTTATTCTTTTTTCTTTCTTTGCGTTCTCGAAGAAAAGCCTTCCTACTTTCTTTCAGCTGTAACAGCTAATGCTATTATGTGGTCAATCATGTAATAACCGGAAGCATGTGTCTGTGTGTATGTGTGATCAGTGTAATTTCACAGTTGGGATTTTACAGCCCGGGGAAAACAACATCACAGTGAACGAGAACGATCTCAGTGTTTGTTTGTGTGTTTGCATTTAGTCGTAGTGCGCTCAGTTAAAGCAGTGAACTCTCAGATGTTCTCACTGAAGACACTCAGCAAGGTTAAACGGGGACTTGTGATGTGTTTCATCTCAAACGTCTACCTTGCATGTTTGTATCCTCAAAAACACTGTTTTAACTCACTGTTTTAAGATGGGAGGGTCTTTCAAAATGACTCATAATTTCAGTAATGACTCATAATGTGCTTTACTTTTTATGTCAGGGAGCTTTTTTGTTTTTTCTTTTCAAACAGCAGATATCCCTTCTCAAATAGTGACACACTCCAGCTCTGAAATAGTGGTGGCTGATGTGTTAATTTTCGATCTATAATCCAAACAAAGTTAAAACTGCATGTGGATGTGGTCAGGCCCACACTGAACCAGGTAAACCGCTCAGCAGGTACACTGAGGCGTCAGCTTTTTTGTTTCTTCTTTATTTACTTTACATTTAAATATAAAGTGCAGTCGTGCAACTTGTAGCAGGAATATGAAATTAATAGTTCTGGTATTTCCATGGAGAGATGGTTTGATATGCACAGCCTCAGAATACAGAAGATAAAACTGTGGCTTTATTAGCAACCAAGAAAGTTCCAAATATAGACTCTGCTCTGAAGTGTGTGTGTGTGTGTGTGTGTGTGTGTGTGTGTGTGTGTGTGTGTGTGTGTGTGTGTGTATCTCGGACTCTCTTATCCACTACTGATACACACACCTACATGCCTGCACACACACACAGACACACACACTCGAGTCAGACTGACCCGAGGAAACGGCTTTGTATAAATACAGACTCAGATTTAGATTTGCGGTGAGAGGGAGAAAGAGGCAAGATGGATGGAAAGAAGAAGAAGGGGTGGCAGAATGAGAGAAAGAAAGAGAGAGAGAGAGAGGAGTGGTATAGACAGAGAGGGTGGGGTGATTTTTGCGGTTGGGGCAACAAAAGGGGGAACTGAGAACTGGAGAGTCTGACATTTAACACTAGAATTACCGAATTAGAAAAAAAAAGCAATCGTCAATGGTCACCGCCTCTGGAAATTTAATATGCGTTAATTAATTTCTATATTAATTCCTGGAAGTTGCCCATTAATGATGGCTTTTTTTCCTGATTCATAAAACAATCAATATTTATTTAGAGCGAATAAAACTTGTAGAAACACAGAAAGAGTGAAGTTGTGAGCTGGTGCCACTGATTGCTCCCACAGGCTGTAATTGTTTTCTAATTTGAATTAATTCCTCGGGGTATAATTAGTGGTTTTTGTGTCACCAATTTATTGGCAGCACACTGTACTGAACACTATATTTAAAGTATTTTTAGCCGGCCAAGTACGATACTACCAGTATTGTTTTAGCTGCTATTAGACTGCGCCAACGTCCATAACGCTCCCCTCCCTTCCACTCGCACACACAAGCTTGTTCTGAAAGGTATGTTCTATTAATTGAACTCCCTTGAGTGTGGCCTTGCTCACTACATGCTTTTTAGAAAGGCGGATAGTTCACAGCTTTCAAACACATTCCTTTTTTTTTTATAATTGCGGATTTTAGAGAAAAATATGAAGGGGAAGAAATACTAATGCAGTAACAGGCTTCTGGTTGATGCTTTCTCTTTTCAATGGCACACATATTTTTGACGTTTACAATACAAACCCAGTGGCTTGGCTTTATCCCGGGGCCTTAAAACAATCTTCACATGTGGAAGGCGTTGTCAGCTGTCAGCTATGGTGATAAAACAAAATTGGTACAATTAGAGAGTTTGACTGGCTGAGGTCTCAGCAGGGCACTAAATATTTTTGCGTATTGTGCACCTTTGATCAGCCGGTCAATTTGGATGTCTAAAGTTTGGACAAAATCGTTTCCCGTAAACGTAAAATATGGACTGAATGCCTGACGTCTGGCTCAAATATGTTCCAGTAAATGTTGCAAAATGTGCTGGTTTCTAACGTTATTTGTCTTTCTGTCATTTTCCAGGTTGTTAAGGTGATGGTTGACTCTGACAACCGTGACTGAGGACCTAAACCAGAACCCAAGAAGTAAAAAAAGGACCGGACAGCAAGGAGGGCAGCCTGCATAGCACTTCTTACACGGATCTACAACACACTTGATCAAACTCATAGCTGCCTTGCACAGCTGTTAAGTATAAGAGGAGCACCAGCTCTGGACCAAAGGTAGCTGATGCTACGTGGAGTTTAAGACCTTCTTGAACAAAAGTCAAAGAAGCTTTTTGCTTCGATGTTCATGGACCTGAGTGGAGTTACGTGGACCTGATAAAGAAATGGAGGGATATTAGTTTGGGCCTGACGCCTGGTTTCTGCTTCCCATTATCGTGTGGAGTACAGAGGGCCAGTAGCCGAACTGTTGGCTGCTGCTGGACGGACCGTCGCGGGGCAGGGTCGAATTGTGCCGCTTCAACAGAGCTGATGCCAAGGCCAGGAGTCAGCCATGATGTTTTTATAACCTGATGATCAGCAGAGGTAGGACAAAAGGGTCTTAATGTAGCCGTATATATTTTTGCATTTTCTCTCAGTATTATTGCTCTTAACTTTAATATATTATCCCCATCACTAGGATTATATAATACATAAATAAATAAATCATTTGACAAAATAAAATACTTAATTTTACTTAATTTTTGTACAAAATAATGTGTTTAAAATTACACATCTGCATGTTTCAGTCACATTTAGTACAATGACGGAATCATATCCCTTATTTTTCATGTTTTTTTTTTTAATATATTCAGTCCTTGTTATTTAAGTTATTTTATCAGGTGTGTATTATTATTTATTGTCAGAAATAACAAGTAATTATTGTTTATTAATCAACAACATTTTTGCATTGTTCTTATTTATGTTGGGTTAAAGAATACATGTCAACATTGTGACGCCACATTGCAACAATTCTATTTATTATCTGAGGCAGTATGTGAGTGTTGGTGTGTTTGTGTGTGTGTGTGTGTGTGGGCGTGCTTGAGTGCATTTTGTTTCTGTTTTGTTTTTTTTTGTTTTTTTTTAGCACAGTGAGTCATGATTTTGTTTAAACTTTAAAAAACAAATGAACACAAAACTACATGCATCATTTGTTCGGATGAAAGATAAAAGTTTTGATCAGTATCTCTCTCTCTCAGAGCTCCGGCGGCTCGTGGGGCTCAGTAGATTAGCGTTATTGCCTTTAGCCAGAGTGGGTGCGGGGGGTAGTTTGCTGAGACTAAACGACTGCTGATAAAATGGCGTTTCTGCAGAGCAACGGTGCTGTGAGAAGTATTATGAAAAGCTGCTCTTAGTCATCACGGCTGGAGGAAGTGACTGTGTGTTAGCTGCCTTGCTTGTGAGGGTGGAAAACTGTTTGTATGATTATTATCAGGAAAAAGCCTATGACATCACAGAGCGATTGACTCTTAACCAAATGTTACCTGCTCCTCCATCATGCCTACTTTGCAGTAAACAGGGAACAGAACTCATTAGTAGCTTACATTGTGTAAAGTCTAGTGGTAGCAACTTGGTCAGCTGTTTGATCGGCTGGGTAGGATCGTATATGTACTTAGAGCAAAATATGTAAGTAATTGTTACCAGCCGTGTCTTCTTAAGTGAGCCTCTCTGACATAACAGTTGATTCTGCTTTGCAAATACTGTAACATGTACTGCGCTGGTAGTGATCACAGGTATACATGTATCTAAAGACGTTGCTGGATCGGTGATCATGAGCGTCCAATTACAGGATGTCAATTAGATGCTTTTGTGCCTGTTAATTAAATGTGAAGCTGCATTATTTGTTCGTGACGTCCTGAGTGTTTGAATTGAACAGGTCAGCGTTTCTGTAGCTGCATGCGTTCATGCACCCAAAAGCACACGGTTTATTGTACTACAGGAAATGCAAATACCGTTGAGGTTATTATGTAAGTGTGCACAAAAAGCTGGAGTGGTTTGTGGTGTAGAGTACATTATAACTATGGCTGTGTGAATTTTCTATTGTTTCTGTTTTGAAATACTATATGCGTTGTGCTGCCTGCCTGTGTGTGTGTGTGTGTGTGTGTGTGTGTGTGTGTGTGTGGGCGTAAAGCGAGCACGATTTTGTGTGTAAAGTCATTTTATTGAGTTATGTTGTGAATGGAAAAAAATCCTTCACTCTGTGCTTGTGAAAGACAGCGTGAGTTTATGAATTTTAGTTAAATAAGCAGTTCATGTAGCTGTTAATACAGTAATGTGCTGCGTAATGTGCCACACCATGTTTTGCTGGATTGGGGCTGTTGTGAAAATGTGCACACACGTACACAGACAGTTTGATTTTTTTTAATTTTTTTTTTTTTAAGTTTGGACACACACACACACACACACACACACACACACACACACACACACACACACAGAACTGCTGTGTTATCCTCCTCTACCGGTGTCATCACGCTGAAGCGCTTTCTGCCTGTTTCCTTTCTTTTTCTCACACACACACTCATGCTTTTTCTTGTCTTGCCGCCTCGACAGTTTTCATTGTGAACTGTTTCTGATGAAAAAAAATTGTGCAACTGTCCGCAGTGAGGTTTCTGTATTATCCACAACAACTGGGACATTGTTTCTGGAAAAAGATTGTTGAGTAATTTTGTCAGTGCTTTGAAACAAACGTTCATTTACTCTGATTATATTGAGAGATGGTGGCAGAGGTCTGAGAGAAGAACTTCCTAAATTCTCCTCTTATATATCGTAAACTATCTGTAAGGCTAAATACAATTAGTGCTAAGTGGGAGAATGTTTTTGTGTGTCACTTGGGTGAACTGACCCTTTAAAGACGATTGCAGGGAGGTTCATCAACCTACTTTGCGTGTGACCTTGCTATAAGTTTGTTTGTTTTAAACGGCCTTTATTTCTGTATTTAAATTGAGTTTTGGTGCTGTTTGTACAGCAGTATATGGCACTGGGTACAAGCGTATGAAGCCTTTTTTGCACACATGAGTGCGGGCATATGTGCATGCGTGTTTGTATGTGTGTGTGTTTGTGTATGTTTTTCATTATGTGGTATGGTGGCTTTGCTTGGTGATGTTATTCAGCAGGGCGGATTGCTTTGAGCTGCTTGATGCTTTTAGCTGTGGTCTGTGTTTGTGTGTGTCCAACTGTGTCTACACATGTGTATGTTTGCATGCCTCCATCTGTGTGTATACACACGCGCTTGCACGCACACTTGTGTTTCTGTGTGTGTGCGTCTGTGTGTGTTGTGGTATTATAAAGTCTTTGATGTACTAGTACAAGTCAGATTTGGCCGATTTTTTTTTTTTTCAGAGTTTTAGAAAACTGAGGAATGTTGAGTAGAGACAATTCAGTCAGGCCCACAAGCAAGTTTGACTCTCATGCTACACACAGACACTCTCACACACACAAACACACACACACACACACACACACACATTACTAAAACATTGAGGAGTTTATTTCTGTGATGTAGTGCCCCACAAATGAGTTTCGCTCCTCTGAGGCAGACAGTCCCCATGTGTTTTTTTTCCTCTTTCCTGTCTTTTCTTTCTCTCTTTCTGTGTCATCCTCTCACTGTCTGTCGCCCTGGATCTTCCTCACACAAACACCAAAAGTCACAGCGGAACCTGGTTTAGTAGAAAATGTGTCATTGTATGTGTGTGAGCTACCCTTTGACCTGTTTGCACAAAATGGGTCAACAGGTAGTTCATTGTGTGTGTGATGATGATCTCATCTTCTCACAACTTAACAGCAGGTGTTCTCACACTAAAACGCACACACACTCTACTTTTCTGTCAGTGTTTCATTCTGTGTGTGTGTGTGTGTGTGTGTGTGGGATGGCAACAGCTACCCATTCATCATTCTGTACAGAGGGCATTAAACCTCTGCCCCTCCTGCATGCACACACACACACACACACACACACACACACACACACACACACACACACACACACACATATGCACGCACACAGCAAGTTTTTCTCTTTGTCCCCCAGATCCTAAACAACAATTAATTCTAATTAATTCCAATTAAGGCTTATTAATTATGCCGACAGAGATTAATAAAGGAGGCTTCACCAGCTGTCATAGCAATTAATGACTTAATTTGTTGGTTTGTTAATGATCGACTTCTTTAAAGGGTACAGAATCAATCAAAGATCAAAGTGACAGATGTGTGTGTGCGCGTGTGTGTGTCATGCTCTGTATGGGTTTCGGTTTGTGTATGTGTCTCCTTACATTCTTGTGTTATAGTTATTTTTTATGTATGAAGGCAGCAGACTTTGTTGTGTAATCACTCATCACTCAGTCACTCAACAAACACAGTCGTCTTGCTTTCAGGAGTCAAGCATAATGCAGTGCATCATGTTCATCACTTTAAAGATCTTTTTGGGGTACTTTTCACCTTTATCGGACTGAGGAAAGTGTAGTGGATAACTGGAAAGGGGGGATAGAAGGGTATAAAATAAACAAAGGCCCAACAGCTGGAATCAAACCAGGGATATTGCAGTTGTGTGGCATGTGCTGCAACCATTGGGCTACCAAGGTGCTCCATGTTCATCATGTTATGCATTGTAAGTCTAATCAACTGTGTTGAGGAGTTTACCCAGAAACTTGCCCCACCTAGCAACAGCTTTACTTTGGCAGGACTCATGCTAAATTCATGTTGAACCACTCTACCTTCCTCCACATACACGTGTCTATTCTGACTCTTGGGCCACGTCCATGCGGCGCCTGCGTCCCCAAAGCTAGCCCCAGCACTGCTAACTAGAGCTCATTGTCAGACCAGATTGGTCCCAAGTTTGCAGCCGCAAAACCTTGTCAAATCTGGCAACCATATATGGACCAGGCCTGCTTCATATTTGGATGGAACAGTCAACTAAGTGTTGGGCTGACTGTGCCGACACACAGCACAGTTGACACGACTTGGCTTCTGATCTGCTCGGTGATTTATAATCAGTCTGTATAATGTTGCAGTAGCTTGTTAGCCAGTATTGGCCTCCAGCTTAGAGTGTGTCTTATAGCGTTGTCTAATTAAGTTAAGGCATTACGCTAATGCAGGAAATATGACATATACCACAGAGCGTATTTCCTGACCTGCAGTGAACAGTACAGAAAGATAATTGTTTAAGAGAAATAGAACGTTAATAGAGATGTAGGTAGAGAAGTTGCTCTGAAACATGTTGATACCTGACTGTAACTAAACTGTGTGAAACGATAAATCAGATATTCAGCCTGAGCTCTGTGTACCTCTCATTCTGCTATCAAGGCAGCAGGAATCTTTTTATTGAGAGTTTAACTTTAACACCTCCGAAATTCACCCTCTCCTCCCATCCACCTGTTAGTGCACTTTGTCTGTAGGGAAAACTTAACACAGCCAAAACTGACTGGCATTTGTTGGCTGTTTGGTTTGTTCATTTTCCACCACTGGTTTCAGGGGTGCTTGGGTTTTTTTTTTTTTTCATTCATGGGAAAAACTCCATTAATCAGATTAAGAACGGTAACCAGGCAAAGCAGGAGCAATGGACCCAACCTAGTTTTCAGAGCTTCGACCAATTTATCTTCCTCTCTGTCTGTTTCTGTGTTTGCAACAGAGTTGGGGTTGAAATCCATTAATCAGATTAGGTTAGCAACTGACCACATAGCCAGAGGGAGACCAGACCCCAACTAGTGGTGCGGTATTTCAGTGTTATTACACCACAGAATTATACTCCAAGCCTGCTCCCTGTGTGTTTCTGTGTGTGTGTGTGTGTGTGTGTGTGTGTGTGTGTATGTGTGTCTGTGTGTGTGTGTAAGCCAGAGAATTCTGTTGTATGTAAATCTGTGCGCAAGTCTGTGCATATTTGCATGTGGATCTATGAGACTCCAACAGTTATGTAATGCTGATAAAAGAGCTAGTAAGGTGTGGTCCCACTCCCAAACACACACCCTCGCTTGAGTGTGTTCAATGATGGAGTTTTTTTTATTACTGACACACACATGCCAATTACTGCTTATCAAAAGGGTTCTCCTGCTGTCTATATCTATTTGTCTTTGTGCCTGTTTGTGTGTTCTTCCCAAGCCATTAGACGTGCGTATGTGTCACTACTTGCTCCCACGATAACCCTTGCTACACCCATTCACCAATAAATTTCTTCTTTAAGGATGTTTGCTTGTGTGCGAGGCTACCTGTTTGTGTTTGTGTGCGTGCAGCTTGTGTGCGCCTTCGCCTGGGTGTGCGCAGATGTGGGTGTGTGTTTTTTTTTTTTTGTTCAGTTTGGCTACAACAGTGTGTTGTAGCCAAGTGAACAAGTGTTAACAAGCTCTGTGCAGACTGTATTTATTTAATCCATATGCTGGTGAACCATACAGCTGTGTGCTGCTCCTGGTATGTCTGGAAGGAAAAATCACTCTGCAGTCGCAGCCTTGTCTGAGGTACAGAAATTATTGCCAAGTCAGCTCAAATGTGGCTGCTTATTTTGTCAAAAACTCACACTGTGATTTTTTTTTTATGCTTAAAGGAGCACTTTGCTGATATTCAAAATTTTCTACCATGTATTAGTCATAGGGATGATGTGCCTTTACTGACACTACTTGTAGATGCTCTCTTTATGGCTGCAGCTTGAATGTGGCTGCCTATTTTTGACATAAACTCATACTTGCTTAAAGGAGCAGTGTGTAAAATTTAGTGGGTTTTAGTGGCATTTAGCGGTGATGATTTCAGATCACAACCAGCTGAACCTTCACTGTTTATTGTTGGAGGTTCTTACCAGGAGCCGAATTATCCACAGAGGTCTCCTCCTCTCCAAAACAAATGAATTCAGTGACTTAAACCAATAAAAACACAGAATAAAGCAGTTTCACGTCACAGATAAGTGTTTTTCTGATGCTGTTTAGCATGTATCAGATGGGACGCTAGCCTAGCACCAGCTAATGTGCACTCACCTTTTTTCTCTGATAACTTAAGATCCAGATGTTCATTAAGTTTCTACTGGAAGCTGAAATATCCAATGATGTGTGTTCCTCTCCAAAACAAACAAACCCATTGATGTAGACAAGTAAAAACACAGAATAAAGAAGTTTCACATTGAAACATAAGTGTTTTTTTTAAGCTTCTAGTCATGGATAAGCCGCTAACTACAATGGCCAAACCAAAATCGTGAAAACATAAATGGCCCCATCTAGAATCTGGGTTTGATTTGTCCATTCTGGGCTACTGTACAAACATGGCAGTGCAACATGGCAATCTCCATGGACGACCCCCTTCAGCTCCCTATGTAGATATAATGGTTCATTCTAAGGTAACAAAAATGCAGTAATTCTAATTTTCAGAGATGATACACTAAAGATAACACACTTACTGTATTCCATTTCTGCTAATATATCCCCCTAAATCCCACACACTGAGCCTTTAAAAGAGCACATTGCTGATAGTCCTTTTTTTTTACCATGTATAAGTCATACTTGTGGTTGTTCTCTGTATCACTGTAGCCAATTTCACCTTTCACTTACATGTCCTGACATCATAGAAAGAGTTTGGCTGAGATCAGCCAGCTTCCAATTATACATGCACAGTGGCTTTTATGGTTTACTTCACATTTTATAACATGTTGTCAGGATCTATGCAGATTTGTGTGAGCCAGAGTCCACTGCCGAGGAAATGCAACAAAGACAGGCAGAGCCTCAGGCTGCTGCTGATAGTGCTTCTGCCAATTCGGCAGCACCAGCTCCGCTACCCAAGACGATAAAGACAGAGCTGCTGGGAGCTGACAGGCTAGTGGCTAGCGGTGCTGCTGCAGCTTGCAGCCAGCGCGACCAGCTAAAGCAGCCAGGCTGCCTGGCAGCATCAGCGCAACTTGCCAGAACAATATAAACAGAGTAGCTGGGGGCTGACAGATAGTTCCAACTGGTAGTTTTTTTCAGATCCAGGTGCCCACCGAAGCCAAATGCAAGCGGGGCAGTCACCGTGCTGCGGTGAGTTTCACAGTAGACTGCTGCGTTTGTTTGACGGTGTTGCCAATGCCAGCGCAGAGGGAGTGCTGGTGTGTAAAACAATGTGGGCACAAAATTGTCATTGAAGATAAACAGGAAGGAACGAGCATTGCCAACAGGAACAGGACAGATGTTGACTGAGGTGGTGGAAAATGTGAGGTTATGCTTACTACTCTGTTGAAATGTCAAAGCTTCTCACAACAGACAGTTTGACTTGCCATAGGTGATCCAGCATGTCGTGCCATTAAAAGTTTATGATCTGTGTAGCAAGTAATCTTGAAAATATCTTCTGTACTGAAATATCTCTTTACACGTTGACTTTGAATTGTGAAAATCAGTTTACCTGTGTGGAGTGTATTAAATGACAAATAGTTTCTCACCTCTTCCGACTGTCTTAAGTTTTGTTTTCTCAGGGAGATGACTCAGTAGTGCTCTCTTGCTTTGCATCATGTCTTACAGAAGTCAGTCATTGGGTCTTAATGAATCAGCGCTGAGTAAGTCGACCTGGAAAATCGGACGTTTTTGACTCCAGCTGCTTTGAGTCCCTCGGATACGTTTGACTGCAATAACAAACACTGTCGAATTTGACTCCTGAATCCTTTCAGAGCCAATTGTCAGTAATGGAACATGAAATGTTCCATATTGTTAAGAATATTGGACGACCTGCTGTGTCTTTGACTACAAGAGGAAAAAGGGACATTAGGAGATTGGCAGAGAAAGAGATTTAAATGCCTTCATAGAAAATAAAGCTGTGACTGAAAGTTGGATACGATTTTTTTTTTCTTAACAACAGTATTACTGTTAATTACTTCCAAATTTAGAAAGACAGCACTGAATTGAACAGAGAGTAAGAGACAGTGAGAGAGAGAGATAGACTGACAGACTGAAGACTCAATACGGAGGTGTCTGAGCTTTGTTTAGATCTTAAGTTTGGCATGTGATTGGACCTCAAAACTGCCGTGGTTAAAGTCGTCATGTAGGGAAATTTGACCTAACACTTTGCATTAATGTGACTTTTTAATGTATATGTCTGCTGAGGACATTCAGTTTACATTTTTTTGCTCCTCAATTGTGATCCTAGTCATTAATTATTGAGTAATACTTGATCTAATACTTATGTTTTCCTAGATAATAAACCTGTCAACTTCAAGTAGGCTACATTAAAGTTATTAAAATAATCCAGTGGATATGCTTGAAAGTTGGGTAGCTCGTGTATATTAAGATATTGTTCCTTATTTTTTTGCAAAATGATGAATTAAAAAATAATCATATTCCGTTGACTGTTTATTTTCACCATCTGTAAATCTTTTGCGGGCATTGCAAACAAATGATTCTTTTTGGCCTCTGCTCACGGGGCTGTTGTTGCACTTGCAGTGACATGGTCAGTGTCCAGTGTAAAACACCATGCATCTTAGATGCAAGATACTCTCACACTGTGCTGAAATGAAACAAGTGCACATAAATTTGGTAAGTAACATAGATAACCAGTCTCATACTGCATTTGGCTGATGTTTATGGCATGTGGTGTTTCACCACTGGAGGGGCTAGCCCCTGCTGGTATACACAAGGTGTGGACAGACAGACAGACAGACAGACAGACAGACAGACAGAGGAGTGTTGGTGAGTTGTTGATGACTGCACTTCGCATTGCTGTGCATTAAAGCTTAGCGAGGAAAAAATACCTCTGACAGCTGACATTAAATAAAGTATCGGATTGTTTTCTATATAGCTCAGTATATTGAATTCTGCTCAGGTAAAAAAGTGCCCTGATCAGCCCTGATACTAGTCGTTAAGATCAGATAAGGACATCCCTAAAGCTTAAGTTGTTGTTTCTGATTTTGTCAATCATTCATTATTTTCAATCACTTGTGATTTTATTCGGGTTTATGCACGTTATAAAATCTGCTGAAACTACAGTAAGTGAAGTGTAGTTGCTCATTTTTGCTCGGCAGAAGACTTTCAATCACCTCTGCCAGTCGTTTATCTTGCTGACTTGATAGAAATGTGTTTCTCTTTTAATACTTTCTCAGTCCATGTCAGATATAGCAAAATTCCAGTGGTTCTATACTAATCTGGTAATATAGTTTTACTTAATAAACGTTCATACTTTTAGCCAGACTGTAGCCAAACACCACAGATCCCTGATCTTAGATGCATTTTCTGCTGACTCTTCAGAGTTGTCAGATTAGTTAGAAATAACATATGACTATGGCACACAGTGTATTTCATTTCTGCAGTCCAGAGCAGGTGTTGATAGACATGTCATTTAACTTACTTTTTATTGGTGTATTTTTGATAGCACCATTGTCTGATTCCAGACAAGTAAAATATTAGCAGTTATATTAGCCAGTATAACTGGTCGCGCTCCATATTGTGGTCCTGAAGAGTTCCAGCTCTGCGCAGACATCTGCCCCGGCTGCTTAACGGAGCAGATTTACAACCGCCTCTGCTGGAATATTAAGTTGAATACCTACTTTTAGACTGGGGAAAATAACTAACCTCTCTAATGGATAAGTGCCCTAGAATGCTTAATGCTGAGCCTCTGCGTGTTTGTATGTGTGTGTGTGTGTGTGTGTGTGTGTGTGTGTGTGTGTTTGAACGCATGTGTATGTGTGTGTGGTAATCTCCATGGCAGGTTCCTTTGCCATTAGTGCACGACTGAACAAGGCAGCAATTCATTCAGCAGGTTTAACTGTCTGGTGTGTGTGTGTGTGTGTGTGTGTGAGACAGGGAGAGAGAGAGAAAATCTGTGTGTGTGTGTGGCTGTGTGGCAGGTTTCTAAGTGCAGAGTGTGTGTTGTTTTTAGAGAATTGTTTCCGTGCGCCTGTCTGCACCATATGGCCCAATGTGGAAAAAGGCCCCTTTAGGGGTCTGTGTGTGTGTGTGTGTGCGTGCGTGCGTGCGTGCGTGCGTGCGTGCGTGTGTGTGTTGGGGGGGGGGGGGGTATGTGTATTTGTGTGTATGAATGTGTGTGTACAGCGGTCTGGTCTGCCCAGGGTGAAGCTGTAAAAACAAAAACGTCTTGAGAAAAGGGGGAAAAAAGAGACTACATAGCAGTAGTGATGTCAAATACTACACCATTCTCTTGCGCGCGCTCTCTCTGAGACACACACACACACATTCACTGTTCTGCACTTTTTTTTAATCGTACTTGATCTTCTTTTATTTTGTTTCTCTGGTTTTAATAGTAGTAGGTATTTTTTCATTTTCTCCTCCCATTTTGTCATCTTCTTCTCTTCCCTGTGTGTTTAATTGGCGAGTCTAATGCGGTGTTTTACTCAAATGATCACTTGCTATTTTTACTTCAATAATTACTTTCTTTCAGCAATTGTTTTTGGACACCCTCTTGTCATTTAATTCATTTTTTTTTGGCATTGTTCTGAAATTGGCGAAAATAATCACTTTCATTTTCCTCCAGTAATCACTTTCTTTTTCTTGTTTTTCATTTGTCTGTTATGTTTTTCGCTTGTCGTTTATTTTGTCTAATTGGCGTAAACCTCAGGGCTGTGGTAATGACTTCTGAGGTTAACGAGCTTCTGCTAACAATCACTCACTCACTTGCACACATACACACACGCACACAAACACACACTCGTGTAAGCATGTACGCACTCACGTGCACTCTCAAGTAAGCGTTTACTGTATATACAGTGTGCCAGATCTAAGCTAAGCTTACAAACACATTCATTTGCATACACACAGACACTGAAAGGCGTGCACACGCAGACACACATGCACCCACTTAAACACATTTTTGAGAGCTTTATAAAATCTGCAAGCATTGACATTATCACCGGAAACCTGTCACATTTGATTCATGCAGCGTGCTTACAGCTTCACTTTGAGTGTAAGCTCTGAAGTTAAAGGCACGTTCGTGAGGAATAAAAAAGCCAATTAGACCAAGGTGTGACATTTCAATAAATAATGTGTAACATGTAGAGACCATCCACACCTTCATTCTGAAATACATCAGCAACGTAATCAAAGTCAAAAAGATAAATATCGTTGTCTGAGGAAAATGTGTGCTCCTGTTAATTTTCAGGGAAGGATAGAGAGCCTGATGGTTAATAGAGAATAAAAATTTAAAAAAGCAGAGCGAAGGTCGAGAGCTTTTACTAACTTTCTTAATGCAAGAATTGTCAGTTACTGTTGGCAAACAGTATTGCCAAAGAAAGTTATTTTTTTCAGTGTGTGTCTACAATTTTTATAGCCTCCTCTTGGATGCATACTGCTTACAGTCTGAAACCTGGTCATGATTTTTTTTTAAGTCCCGACCCTGACCACATGCTCTGCCCAGGAACATCCTGAGCACAGCAAAATAAGAAGAAAATACAGGTAAATAGACTGCCACACACTTCTAGTGGGTCATAAGTGCTGATGGAGGGGGATTACTTTTGTATGAGTCTATACATTGTCTTTCAGGAAAATCCTGCGCAGTAAAATTCCTCATGAAACTGACTTACTAACTTACAGACCCACGTATTTACATTTTGCTGCTGCATGAAAAGTAAAACCAGATAAGACCAGAAGATGTAAGGTGTCAGCATAATATATTCAACAGTTGGCGGTCGGATGCTCAAGTCCCTGTGCAGACCAAGTATGGAGTGTGGACTGGTAGCTAGAGAGGTGCCAGTTCACCTTCTGGGCACTGCCAAGGTGCCCCTCAGAAAGATACCGAACCCCCAACTGCTCGGGAGCCCTGTACAAGACAGCCCCCCTCCCTCTGACATCCCTCAATTAAATGCACGTATAGGTCCTGTTTGTGCATGGGCGTGTATTTCGGGGCTGTGTGTAAATGACAACAGAGTGAAAAAATTGATTTTTCCATCAGGGATTTATAAAGTATATCTTCTAATTTCTTCTGAACATTATGATGGCCTGTGAGGACAGATTGCCCAAAATTGTGCGTCATTGTCCCCATTTGTACTGTTCATCACGTTGCACCTCTGTGATGGCAGACTATTCATAATTCGTAAGCCAACTTCAACTCCCAAGGTCATCCAGTCACGAAACTGAAAATTCTGTTACACTGCTAATGGCAGGTGAAAGCTGGAGGTTACACTGTTGAGAAAACTGTGGCAGCAAAATTTGCAGCTCAAATAAATTCAGTTTTGGATTCAGGGTCAGGTTTTGTGGAAGTTGGCAACTATTGGCAGCAATTCGGCACACTCAAGGGTACCAACCAAATTACGTTGGTGTGACCAACTTAAATCCATCTGCACCAAATGTCGGTACCTGAAAGCGCACCTGGGTGAGAATGCTTGGTTTAGATAAGGGAACCAGGAAGCTAACCACAGAGCTCCAAGGCCGGCAAAGGAGCTAAACAGAACCATAGGGTTCAACTTTAATAGGAGGCGAAAGCACCTCAAAGCCAAGCCCGCAGTGAAGCTCTGCAGACACACACACATATATGTAGACAGACCAGTAGAGAAGATTAGCTCTATTTGTTATTAGAAAAGAGCAAAGGAGCAGAATTGTTTTGTTGTTATAGAGAAAGTAAAGTACAGAAACAGGTACAGGTACCATAGAGTACTGGAACCAAATTCCAGGTACCGGAAGTTGCACTGGTATAGGTTCAAATGTGAACGGTACCCAACCCTAACTATCATGCAGAGTGCTGATCACAATTGTAATTAGAAAGCAGTTTTAAATTGCTACAGCTCTGATTTGCGCCTCTTACTGGCTTCTTCTTCGTAGCAACGGTGGCTTAGTCGTATGGGTGTTGGATTTAGGTCCATCCACCATGTCAAACTGACCAGAAGAAAAACAAAGATTTTTCAGCTACAAAGCCGAAATAATTAAAAAATAAAATAAACCTATAGGATTGTCAAATTATCCTGGAAACATCAGTTTCTATGTTGAGGAACCTTGAGTAAATCATTACAAGAATGTTTTGAAAAGGGAAATCAAAATACTTCTGGAACTACTTCCACTTTACAAACACCTTTAATCACCTGTCCTGCACCCAGGATCGAAACCTATCATGTCATGTTTGAGCAGTCTTAGATATGTTGCAAAATCTGACAGTTTTCAATATGTACATGATGCAATATTAACTGTAACAGAGGGAAAAGATTCCGGGTATTCAAAGGGAAGTTGATGTGAATGTAGCGGTGTATGACCAGAGAAGATCAGCAGTTATTGAAAACACTGATTCTCACTTGAAATACTTTCAGAAATAAAACCTGGCAGCCCCTGTTAGTATTGTGTTATCATTAAAAAGTTATAAAGCCTGTCAATATGAAGCCCTGGAGTAACTGAGCTACGCAGGTGTCAAACACATCCAACTGGTCAGCCGTTCTCAAACTTCCCTCGCATTCAGCAGCAGATTAAGGATGCTGGATGTATAGCTTTGAGATGCTAAATTCCACTAAGCTTTATTGATGACTGGAGTCTGACTTGAGTCCTGACTGCAGTCTCCTGCTAGTTCTCCTGGTGTGAACTCTGCTTTAATCTCTCTCCCTCTCTCTTGCTCTCTCTGGTATCTTGATATGGTCTGTGTTCTGCCGTGACTTTTAAACATTTACATTTCTGCTTTCAAGTGCTGTTTATATATGGCTCTTATCTGCTATCTGACACACGCACACACACACACACACACACACACACACACACACACACACACAAGCACATTCAGACAGGGACGGACAGTGAATCAAACCTTTAGTCGTCCTGACAGCAACACTGTTGCTATGTCCATAATAGGACAGGAGGAGAGAGAAAGAGGGAGGCTGTAAGAGAAAAGAGTGCCACATAGACAGAAGGAGGGGGAGGCAGATAATTTGCCACCAGAGTGTTTTGTGGTGAGGTGAGGCGTGGAACTTTGGTGACTTTAGCTCACAGGCTTTTTGTGATTCTCCATTCTCCATTGATCCCCTGTAGTGAGATTTCTTGTTACTTCCCCCCCTTAGATTATGGTCTCCACTACAGAACAGCACCCCTGGGACTGGTAGGGGTTTGGTGTCTTGCTCAAGGACAGGCTAGATTCTTACAGCCACAGGGGAGATAACTTGGCCTTCTGGTTGAAGGATGCTTTAGTCTTTAGTCACTCTGCCACCCTGTCCTGCTACCCTTGGCTTGTGTGCTTGAACGCTGCCCTATCTTGATCAAACCTTGACAAATGTCCAGTGTGGGAAAAACACCTCTGGGACCGGTGTCTCCACTCTCTTCTCCACTCTGTAAAACAGGACAGAAAAAGGCACCAGGGTTGTACACTATGCATGGTTAGATCAGTGTATCCCAAACTATTTAGCCTGTGGGTGACCTCCTTAAACAAAATTAATTAGCAAGTATTTTGATAATTGATTGATCATGTAAGTCATCATTCAAGTAAAAAAAAAAAGCTCTGGCTTCTCAGTTTTTTTTTGGCATTTCCGGCATCTCTGTTTTATATCATTGTAAACTAAATAAATTTGGATTTTTGACTGTTGTTGACAGAAAACGACATTTATAGATGTGACTTTGGAAACTGTGATGAGCTTTCTGATCTTTAACAGATCAAAAATGATTTGATTAAATGGGAAAATAATTGACAGATTCATTGATAATGAAAATATTTTTTCTGAGGCCTGAGTTGTTCAGTAATTCACAAGTGAAATAGTAAAGAGTTTCATAGTCCTAGCATGGGAGGTATTGCTTTGAGCTGAATGCCTCAGCGTGCTAACATGCTCATAATATCAATGCTAACATGCTGATGTTAAGCTGATAAAATGTTATCATGTTTGCCATCTTAGTTAAGTGTGTTAGCATGCTAATATTTAGTAATAGGCAATAAATGTACAGCTGAGGCTGATGGGAATTCCATTAGGTTTGCAGGTATAAGTTTGTAGGAATTTCGGCCAGATTTTGGTACCAGATGAAACGTCAGATATCACTTAAGCAATTTCAGTTTTTACTGAGGTGGGCGTAAAGGTGTGCAAGATATTCAATGGAAATCCATTGAAGTTGTTGAGAAATATCACTCAAAACCCCAAATGTCAGCCTTGTGGTAGTGCTAGAAGAAAAGTCAGAGGATCACCAAATCATTAGAATTCATCCTCTGGTGACCATGAATGTCTTAACAACATTTTATGACAATCCATCTAGTTGTTTACGAATTAATTTTTAATCTGAACCAAAGTGATAGACAAACTGATCAACCAAAAGGTAGCCAGGCCCTAAGGACCTGCCAATGTAAGGGAATTCTCTATGGAGCCACTCTGGGCTCACATGGATGTCAAATAAAAAATCAACTAGATTTGTAGTTGTGCCCTCGGATTCACAAGGCTAGCGTAGCTCCCCAGGGATTTAAGCTTGTATTTCGTCTAATTTTGACACATTAGATAAGAGCACGAATGTTGGAAAGTGTATTGAATTTGTTAAAAAAAAAAAGACTAATTGTACTTTACTTGTTTGGAAAATTAAGCTAAGCTAATATAGGCTAACGTCAGCTGGCACTTGATGCCATAGCACTGGTAAACAATTACGTAGTTGGCCTGAAGGAGCGTAACCAGAGAGTGTGATCTGATCGATCTAAATTGAGAATATATAAGTTTCATTGCAGTGTAAAGCAAGGACCGGCTTCTAACATGACTTGAAACAGGTCACTGAGTCCCTGTGAGCTCCAGAAACGCTCCCAGCGACCGTGACCTCTGACCTTCCTTTTATTCGACGCTAAAAGAAAGAGATCAGTGGAGGATCACATCAGACAGGATTACTTTTCACTTGATCAGCGAGTGACGCACTGTCAGATGCCCAGAAATCGACAATGTATTTGTTGTTAACTCTGTTTGACAGCACTAATCCGTTTTCTTTTATTGAGGATGGTTGAATTTATTGCTTCAGGGAGATGTGCCATGGATGGCAGGATGATAGAGCAAGGTAGGCCCATAGGGAAGAAGAAAGATTGATAGAAAGCCTTGTTACAGCGAAATTATGGCGAGAGAGTAGAGAGGGGTAATGCATTGAGAAAGAGAGGGAGGAAATGACACATAGGTGGAAAGAATCTCATCCCTGCTCCTGTCTCACACTGGCGCTCTCTTTCTCACTCTCTGACACATTTGCACACTTTAACGTGTACACTCGCACACACACACACACACACACACACACTTACACACACACTATAATTGAACAGTAATTGAACACTTCTTGTCTGCTTATCTGTCCAAAGAGGTTCAAAGTAAAGATTCACGGATCGTGTGTGTGCGCATGTGCGTGTGTGCATGTGCCGTCTGATTCTTATCACACTGTTTGACTCAGAGCTGCTTTTAAGGCAATGAATTCACATCTCGTCCTCTTTCTGTCTCCCTGTCTCTTCCCTTTCGGGCTGTCTTTCTAAATCTCTCCTAGTCTCTTCTTGTGTATTCATCTCTCCTTCTCTGGGTTTCTCTCTCTCTCTTTCTCTCCATCTCTTTCTTTATCTAAAATCAACCAACATTTATTGCAGTTTTTATTGACAGTAAATGTTAATTTGTCAGCAGCTGCAACTACAAAATGTGACTAATATTTGCTCAGTTTCCTGTGTGACATAAAGTTATGAAATATAAATCATACTCTGTACTAAATATCTTGGTATCTTTTTTTTTGCTATCTATTCACTCTATCTATCTATCTATCTATCTATCTATCTATCTATCTATCTGTCCATTCACCCTTCTTTTTTGTCCTGCAGTTGCAGTTCTTTGTATTCTTTGTAGAGATTATGTCTGTGTAAATTTGTATCCAGAAACATGCGGAGTTGCAGGTTTGGTAGATTGAAAGACAACAGATAACAGCTTTGCCATCAATGAAAGGAGGAGATATATTCTCCCTAGTCTGTTTGTCAGTTAACGTGATACAGTACCTCAAGGTTTGGTTGAAATTTTGGGGACGGATAGGCTTTTCTCACATAGGATCAGGTAATTAGACTTTATGGGATCATTGGGTCAGTGCCAAATAGCTTTGATATATCCTTAGTAAATCAAACCTTGACAATAAACAGTTGCTAAGCATTTCCGCAGTTTTTAGTTTTGCATTTCCTTAAGTTTTTGAATTGTTGCCAGAGTTGTGGTTTGTTACGTTTAATGCAACTTGAGCGTAATGGCGCAAATGCAAACATTAAGTACAGACAATAGGTAGTGATTGATGGTAAGGGAGATAGCTGAGAGGAAGACAGAGGGGAACAGTCGGTTGTACCTCTGGCTAATTTCCCAGTTGATGCTGATGTATATGTGACATTTACAATACATTATCTGTAGTTGGGCCCCAGGGCTACGAAACATTTTCTAACATGCCGAAGACACTTTCAGCTGTCAATTGCAGTGAAATCTGAACATGGAAAATGGAAGACAGTTTCGGCAGCACACCAAGGGTATGCAGCTTTTTTTGTGTGAGTGTGTGTGTGTGTCATTCATCAGCGGCATAGATCAGAGAGAGATTAGAGAGAAGAATAAAAAGAGATGAAAAGAAGGGAAAGACAGAGGGAGGGGCCGGGCATAAAATAAGAGATGAAAGGATCTAGGGTGTAGCAACAGCTAGATAGGTTTTAGCACTAAACTCAGTGTGTTTGTGCGCGTCCATGCTTGTATTTGTGTGTATGTGTGTGGATTTTTAAGGGTGTACCAGCAGTTAAATGGGTGTGAGAACTAAAGATTACATACCTTTGCTCTTAGTACTGATCCACACCTGAATCTCTTGTAAATCTGTGACCTACTTAAGGTGTTCTGATCTAGTTGAGGTCGCATGGCATATCTTCAGCTCGCCCTTAAAGGAAGAGGAAATATGATGCATTGTTGCATGTTAGATCTGGTCCGGTTCCTATTCACGCCGACTCTTTACAAATGAACCAGGTACCAGGAACCACAGTAAGCATCATGTTAAACTGACTGACAGGTGACTCGTTGATTGGACAGTTTTGTGTGATCGCCATCAGTGCATCATCAGCACCCACGTAGGGAAATCATATTCCGGTGATTGACAGATGTTTATGCAGCACTTTAATGCCTCTGATGTAATGGCCTATATTTACGTTCTTTGGTGTCACAAAGAGCTCAGGAAGAAATAACTGATTGTAAGCATTACGAGTAGGCTATTATTAGACCGCATATCCATCACATACCATGAATAATGACGAACAGGTAGAGACAGGATGAAAAGGAGGCTTCTTGTACAGTAATGATACCGGGGCCCATTACTGTGGGATCACTGTCACACTTTTTAATGAACTTAATGACCTGACGAGGTACACAGACTCACATACAATAATACAGTTTTGACAGCTTTTTAATCAGGGAGAAGTAACCTCGCTGATGTGCATATGTGTAGCCATGGTAACATGTATGCATTACCGTAAATAGGTTATAGGTTATACATGGCCTTTATCAAGATCAGATATAAGATTGCGGACTGATTTCACTATCAGCAGATGAATTAATTAGTAGTTCAGCTTTAGAATCATGCTAAAATCACAGTCCGGTTGGAAGCAGACGAGTCCTACATTTTCAAGCGTTCTCGGTTTGGTTGTTTGGTCAGCATGGACAGCTTTCACACCAACCATAACAAACTGTACCAACCAGGTAAACAGACCTGTTAACCAAACCCAACAGATTAGGTGTGAAACCAGCCAAAGTGACTAATGGAGACAACAATTTTTGAAACTGATTCAGTATTAAGAGAGCACTGCAGCCAGCAGCTGCAAAACAGGCTGCAATGTAACCACCTGGGGCATCTGTGCACCGTCAGTGTAAGTCCACAAAAATTGTTTTTGCCACTGACAGGGTCAGATTGTTGTTTTAAGTGTCTGACAATGTCAGGTTACACTGACGATGTACAAATGCCCCATTTGATTAAATTGTAGCCAGTTTTGTTGCTGCAGGTTGCAGCGCTCTCTCTCTCAATACTGGATCAGTTTCAAAAATTGTTGTCTCTATTAGTCACTTAAACACAAAAACATGGGAGAAAAGGGTCCAGGGTCCAAAGTTTCCCTTTAAAAGAGGCTGATGAGTTCTGACAGAACAGGCAAGATAGGGTGTGGAAAGTGTTGTCTTTGTCAAATGAGTTCATTATTGTGAGGCCTGGCGAGCTGATCGCTAACACATACTGGATATCAGAATTAAAAAAAGACCTCCCAAGGTGAGAACAAGAATTCTGCCAATGTGTTTGGAAATAAGGTGAAACGATTGCCCAATTCTCTGCATGATAAAATCAGCCTCTTCTCTCCAGACTTATCTTTGAGCTTCTACAGCTGACAGACATTGAATGTCGCTAATCTTTTATATTCACATTCCTGATTACTACATTTGACAGGTAAAGTAAATGTACAGACATATTAAATGAATGTACAGGCACACATAAAGGGCTGGTTTGACCTTACATAAAATGGAATGGCTCACAGTATAGCAGTGTTCGTTTTATAAGATCTCTACGCAGCATCAGTAATCCTGTGATGAAATGTGCATGCATTTGGCAAGTCAGGTGTGATGCTGTGTTTGCCCTCAGGTCAGAAAATGGTAAAAACCTAACTGATGTCAAAGTGAATTTCCACAGCAGGTGTTTACAGGCAACTCTGTTCACATGGCGCTGCTTGCTCATTTTTCAGTTAATATCCAAAGTGCATTGCCGAGGGGATGCCAGCGCCTGCTCCACAATACGCGATTAAGGGTCGATAACATTCTGTCGATATTTCAGTCAGAGGACCCGTGTCACGACAACACTCCCTGAATAATCGCCACCTTCATCCCACTTACAAAGCCTCTGCTCCTCTGTCCTCCATAAAATCATCCAGAGAACCCTGAGACAGATAATCACAGGGGATCGATCTCAGTTTATCATGTCGAGAATGCAGAATTAGATCAAATCAGGTCAGTGTACCTTACTGTTGTGTATAAGCAGGTGTGTAGCTTAAAATGTAGGCTGCAGTGACCAAGTCATTCCAGTTAAACCTGATATGTGTGACTGGCAGCTTATATTTAGGATGATAGCAGTAAAAATTTGGAGATACATGATGAAACTAAACGCAGACATTTATATAGGAGTGCTCTTTCAAACCATCAAAAGCCAAATGTCTGCTGTCAGTCTGCTGTCTTGTATTTCATTTGATGTATTGCTTCGCCCCGCTTTGACAAAAGTGAATCAACTACATGAGTGAGAAGGCAGTACTTTATAACAGAAGCCTATTTTATGATTTGAGAGCTCATTCACTGGTTTTCAAGATCTGTTAAAGAAAAAAGTCTTATTTTGAGAAGGGTCTGGCTGTAGAGCTCTAGACCAATAACACCATGGTGAACTGTATAACCTAATATTTTGATAAAACCGTAACTTATAAGTACAAAGTACTTGTTCAAACTAATGAACACACGCTATTGTATCCCGATGATCTTCTTCTTGACACGTAATACACAGTTATTAACGATAAGCACAACAGACAGTACATATTTAGCCTAAATGTGAAACTAAATGTCATCAGTCAGCTTATAACAAGCCCACTTAAACAATAGCATGGACGTTATATAATGTATTAGATATATGCTTAGTAAGCTACTTCAGTTTTTAACGCTAAGCGCAGTAAAACAATACACTGGGCAGTTTAGTATAGTGGCATGTAAACATTATTTATTGGTAAGAAAGTGCTATAAACACATGTGATCTTTTCACCTTCACATGTGATAACACTTTATTTCCCTCCATGGGTTCTGGCAATCAAGTAGGGTCCTAGCGCAGGAGATGAGCCTGAGCCTGGCGCTCTGCAGCGGGCCACTATTACAGTACATATTTTGTGTACTGTAATCTAATGTTACCCATTGACATCAACTGCTATGGGAATGTAATCTGTCTATTAGAGCCAAAGAGCATTACAGTAACTACCCAAACAGTTAAACCGAGAGAAAAGAAAAGAAAAGAACATTTAATCATTTATTTCCTATCCTGGCCAAATTCTTCTGTTAATGGTTTGTTTATTATTAACCAACATTTATTGGGGATATTTTTATGTGCGAAATCAAATCTCTTGTTTGGACCTTTTGCCTTTAAAATACAGAGGAGCGCACAGCTCTCTGGCTTAGTAGTGGTGAGTGGTGAAGTCAGACATGTTTGGCTCTGTGGGTGAAACTCAGCTACTGTATGTCAGTGCTTTGGAGAAATCTTGATTTGATGCATTCATTCATGATTATTTAACATCTCTGAGTGATGTATTCTCTGCGGGCAACCTCATGGCCGCTTTACATTTACGAACATGTACATGCAAGTGGACTTCCTACAGCAACAGGATCCAGATACTGTAGGTTAAACAGGAACACTGTGATGCACAGAGGGGTGGTTCTGGGGTACTTTACTGAAAACCCTACTACAATTAACCTAAAATCTTCAGCTGAATACATAGTGTGTGTGTGTGTGTGTGTGTGTGTGTGTCTGTGTCTGTGTCTGTGTTAAGGAGCTTTTATCTAAAACATTGATGTCGCAACGACCTGCAACTTCCCCTCACACAAGACAGCTCTGTGTGTGTGTGTGTGTGTGTGTGTGTGTGTGTGTGAGGAGAGTGAAAAAATAAAGAGTGAGAAAAGCAATGTGTAGCTGTGACGCAGGAGAGATGGAGGTGAGCTCACAAAAGCCCATGGACTTTTTATTTTTTTGTTTTAGTCAGACAAACCTTTTCCACATGGCACTGCTGGGCGACAAAGTAGCAGCTTTAATTAGGAAAGAACTTTTATCGCCTCGAAGAGAAAGAGGAGAGGATTTTCCTTTTGAGTTTCTCGCAGTATCCACCTTGTGAGCAATGTGACACCTGCTCTTCGAAGAAAGAATGATAGGCTGAAGTTGAAACGAAAACGTGGCGCTTTTTAAGAGAATTTAAGCTCCTTCAGACTTTACCTGCCAAGTTAACCTCACTCCTATAGTCTGTGTCTTCTATAATTTGTGGAAATTCGATGTGAAAGCTTTAGGTTTTAGGGGTTTTTTTACGCAAAAGCTCTAAAATGGATACATGGTGATTCTGCCTTTTGGTGGTCTCTGATGCATGATTATCATTCCATTGCTTGGATTATTGGTTCAGCCATAATTGCATGGCCCTGTTGTTATTGTTAAATAGTTTCTATTATTATTGCTGTAATTTTTCTCGCTAACTTTCATCCCAGGCAAAATGAATATTGTTCAGTCTGTCTTGTGGAGGATGGTCTTCCTTGTTTCAGCGCAGAATGGGGTTGTGTTGTAATTCTCTCAGAGCTAGTTATCTACCTCTGTAGTCCCTTTGGGCAGGCCAAAAGTCTCATAACCATCCGCTCTCTGTCTGTGTGTGCGTGTGTGTGTGTGTGTGTTGGTTGGTTGGTTGTTATGCAGGATAGAGGAAATGAAAGCTCAGACTGAGCCTCAAGGCTTTCTAAACTGTCTCAGTGTCCTTCTCATGCATGTGTTTGTGTGTTTCTGTGTGTGTCTGGGGCTGAGCACATCTGCGCCAATAAATAAGTGTGTGTGAAAACACAAGTTAGTGCCGAAAACGAGGAGAGAATACACTCATGTTCTATCTCTGTCTTGCTCTGTTTTATTGAAGTGCTTACACGCACACACACAAATGCATATGCAATTCAAGTGATTGAATCTCAGCTTTTATTGTGAAATATTGGGCAGTTCTGCAACCTCCTTCCTCTTTTTTGTTCTGTGTGTGTGTCTGTGTGTGTGTGTGTTCTCTAACTGTTGTGTATTTCCTGAGCTGTGTGCACGCAAGTGTATGTACTGTGTGTAAATTTAAACTCTGTCTCCGAGAGCGGACAGTAGCTAACACTGTGGACACTGTGCGTGATGCATTACATCACACAGGTGCCAGTGACTTGATTTTTTTTTTTTATTACTTTTATGTGCTATAATTTAGTATATTTTCAAGGAAAATATCATGACTTAGTTAAACAGTATTTCACCTAAACACATTGCTTCTCACAAACTAAAAAACCCATTAGTTTATTGTTCAGCATGCTCACATTTCCGCGACCCACTTTGTGTGTCAGTGTGTAATTTCCTGGTTGTCCCCCAGCAACCCCCGAGCTCTGATCACAGGAAGTTGAGAGGAAGTTGTCGGGTCTCCGCGACACACACACACTCACACACATACATCTACCTCCACCCACGCTTTCACGCTAGTAGGAGAAATAGTAGTGGTGAGCGAATAAAGGAGAGAAGGGAGGGGGCACTGTTCAGGTGTGATAGTCTTCTCTCATGCGCTGCTCTCTTTCTGCATCAAGTGCGAAAACTCTGTCTGTTTCTGCGTCACCATCTCTTACTTTCTCATCCTTTTTGCTCAGTCCTTCTCTGCTACTCCTCGACAAACTAACGGGACGCTCACACATAGGGATCCATTGTAAATGGGTAAATGGGAGCTGGTATTGCAGCCTGGTGCCTGCTGAGTACGGAGATGTAAAAGGTGCTCAGCAGCATTACAGGGGAAAGCTGTAAAAAAGCTACACTTCATTTAAATGTCCTCTCTGGCAATATGGGCGACAACTAGGTGTAGGTTTCAGGAGGGACACAGGGGGCAAGTCCCCGATAATATTTAAGGCAGTTGCGTTTGTCCTCAGTAAAATTAAAGACATTTACACCATAAATTGATGCAGAAAAGGCACAAATTGGTGCATTAAAAATCCCCTCAAAGCAGGAAATTAAGTTTGATGCTCAAAATTTCCTTGCAGAAGATTTCCAAACCCCCTGTTTCATACATGTCCCTCCTAATGTTGAAACAAGACCTCCGCCCTTGAATCTAGGTGAGAGCCAATCGTGCTTGTTTTAATGCCTGCAGAAACAGAAAAAAACACAAGTTGTTTACGACTCGGCTCCACCAGTCAAGTGGGAATTGCTTCCAGTGCAGATACAGGACTGCAGTACCAATCAGCCCTGCCAGCTCGGGCGCTATTGTTTTATTGAAAAGGTTTCAACAGTGTGAACCGCAAAAGAGCTTTGTCTGAGTCGGTGAAACAACTGCGCAACAAGAAATGGACAACATGAATGATTTCTTTGAAGGCTTGCTAAGGAGACTGGAGGAAGGGATTCAAGGAAACCTGGTTAACAAAGCTGTATCTCTGCTGGAGGAACCTGATTTTGTGGCAACTTGCTACACGCTTAACTGGTTTTCTAATAGCGCTTTACACACATTCACATGACACAGACTCTGACAGACACATCCTGATATCCAAAATAATTAAATCTTAAATGTAAAAAGAAACCACACCTCAAACATAAGATGCAGCTTTGGAACAGCATGCTTAGTTTACGTGGCGCCAGACTGTTTCTGGCTTTTTGACCGCTGCAGCCAGTGTTTGTTAGGCGTGTGTGCCGGCAGTTTGCGGAGTTAAACTGTTTCTGATAGTTTCACAGTAAATCAATATCCTGAGACAGACTCCATCATTCTGTCTTTGAACACAAGCACAGAAAGTCAGGCCCTCTGTTTTGAAACTCTAAGAAATATCGGGCAGCTTTCTAAAAGGGGGGTTTAGATACATCATACATTGTGTGTCCTTCAGAGGTGTGTATTTGTTGAATTGGTATTCATGCATAAAAAGGGTAATTGTTGGCAGTTGTGTAGTGTGATGTTCCGGCGTTTTTTGGTATTTGGAATTCACATTTTCTTGGGTTGTGGTTTTCAGATGAGGTATCAACGTGGGCATGTTCTCCCTCTCTCCTGTTTCATACAGTGCTTTGTCTTTTTTACTCTTTGTTAAAAAAGGCTTTTTCAAAACAGACATGTCTTTAACACAACGTTTCTAGGATCTAGAGGACGCCCTTCAATTATTTATCAGACGCTGCTTTTGATGTGTTTTCCCTTTGTGTGTATATGATGTGTTTGTATTATGTATCCCTGTATACTGTCAGTTTGTTTCCTTTGGTATTAAGGCTGTGATTTAATACCTTTATCATAGCGTGAAATGTCTTTATTTTTCTTTGGTTTGAAGATTTCCAACATATTTCACCAGAAAAACATGTGTGTTTACTGAGTATTTGGTTTGTTCTGAAGCAGCAACAGATTTCAAACTGGTGAGTGTGTAATGTCTGCTGCGCGTGGTGCTCAGTTGGTGCGCAGGAAGAAACTAAATGAGAATTTAATGAAGTTGGATTATTTTTAAATAATTTAAATGATTAGATGCAAATGGTGGAACTAATCTTTTAATGTGGTCATATTACAGTGGTTTTTATCATTAATTAACATCGTGTAGAATTCAGTTAGATGTAATTGTTGGTTCGTGGAGAAGTGTGTAAATGTGTGTGTGTTTGTTGTGTTCGTTCAGTAATGAGGGATTTGTTACTACATGATATTGTGAGGTACTTGATGGTTAAAGGAATACTTTACTTCCCAAAATGACTTTTTGTATATCAATCACTCACCCTGTGTTATGTTGAATTTGTGGAGAAAACTTGTTTTTCTCACATGACAGAAAAGAGTAAAGCCTCAAAAAAATGAGAAAATTCTTCATAAATTGAAGTCATAGGGGCCCATGTTTAACAACAGCAAAACTATACTAAAACATCTGTCTACAAACTGTCACACAATTGATCCAGTTGTACGCCCCCCACTTTCCAGACAGACAGCCCTTTCTCACCGGGAACTGAGCTAAAAGTGAAACTTAGCAACACTCCCCTCACTGCCAGACTCCATTGACATAAACAGCAATTTTACCTCGCTGAACACAGGAGCTGCTGGTCTATCGCCACCTCAGTCTGTGGTTTGTTTATGTTATTGTGTGACTTTGCTAAACCTGAACTAACCCTTTAAAACACCAGAGTTACACAATGACACAAACAAACTAATGGATCAGTGGAGTGGTGGACCAGCAGGTCAGCGAGTTAAAATGACTGTTTTTGTCAATGGAGTCTGGCACTGAAGAGAGCATCGATAGGTTTCACTTTACTACAGTTCCCTGTCGGATTGGGCTGTCTGTTTGGAAAGTACTGAGCATACCACTGGATAAATGGGACTTAGATTATACTGCACGAGTTGTGTGGGAGTTTGTAAGTGAATGTTTTGATATGGTTTTGCTGATGTTTAACATGGTCCCCTATGACTCGCATTCATCATGATTTTCTCTGTTCTTGGATTCTCACTAGAGGCGTGTGAGAAAAACAAAGATTTCCTCACAAATTTTAATGTAATATTGGGTGAGTAAACAATGTACAAGTGATCATTTATTGGGATGAAGTGTTCCTTTAAAAACAACTTATAAAAGTATGATTTTGTATGTTTACATGTGTTTTCTCTTACTGTGTGTGCACGTGTGTTTGATCCATAAGGGTCTTGTCTCGCTGCCAACCTCTGTCTCCTGGCAGCCACTTTAACAATAATTAATTACACACACTACTTGGAGTCTGTGTGTGTGTGTGTGTGTGTGTGTGTGTGTGTGTATGTGTGTGTGTTTTCCATGTGTGAAACTATGCTCCCCCCATGACAGTTGTATGATTTATCACTTAAGTTATAAATGTGATTTCACACACACATCCACACACATACACAGCATATAAACTGTTGACCACAATTTGCTTACCGCAAAAATTGGTTAAGTTGACATCATCAGTGATGGTGAGAGAGAGAGACTGAGAGGGATCCGTTTTTTGAAGGAGCTTTCTTAGACGTGACCACACACACATGGTATGCTCCACAGACACATTCACACACAGACAGAGTATGCTCTAAGGACCATAGCAGGGGAGCTGTGTCTGTGTCTGAGTGTATGTGTGTGTATGTGTGTATGTATAAAGTTAAAATCCAGACAGTCATTCCAGAGGCCAGACTATTGAGTCTTATAAACTCTCAGGTCACAGATTATTGAAATAGCAGAAGAGATATATAGTCTGCGTCTGTGTGTGTCTTCTGTTTCAATGTGTTACTAAAACATCACAAATTGCTTAGGAGACCGAGAAATACACACACGTGCAGGTGTGTCTTCATATGTGTGAAGACACACCTGGACTTGAGAGTATTTATGTGCGTAAATGTCTGTGATTTTAAAATAATACAGGTGTGTGTGTAAGATCTAGATGCAGTGTGTAAGCCTGTGTTTGAACTAGCAGTCTGAATATGTGTGTGTGTGTGTGTGTGTGTGTGTGTGTGTGTGTGTGTGTGGTGGTACTGATTTATTTCAGCATCATTTATCGCTCCATTGGGAACTGAACCAGCAACCTCTTGGCAGCTATTTCACTGCAATAGTCTCAGATACACACAGTCTATTGTGTAGGCCAATCTAACAAAGTGTACCTTGTTTTAACCTGCTCACCTCCCACAATTTGGAAAGGAAAGCTTGGACAGCCTAATAAGTTCCAACCCATTCCTTCACAGAAACTGAGCAACCTGTTTTTATACTCCTGTGCCCCACCTGTGGGCTTCGACACACACTTCAAAATAAAGTTTTATAGACCGTGGGTCCCAGGGTGTTCGCGTAGCACTTTCAAATTTGCCTTTGCAGATGAAAACGGCGAGTTTTGTGTCACGCTGAGTAAGTCACAGTTGGAAAAGTGTGTTGCTGTCACTTGTAACGTTTCTTGTTTCACTGTCTTTTGCGTGTGTTGTAAAGTTGAAGAGTTAATTGAGCTTGAAAGCAGAATTTCGGCTATTTCAATTTGTAGACTAGTGAAGAGAATCTCCCATGGTGAAGTGAGAAACACTCCCCCCCCTCTGAGCTTTTTCCAAGGTGCACTTGAACAGCGGTCTAAACCCCAACGTGCTCAGTGGCCAAAAGACCATGGTTATACTGGACAGCTCCCAGTTATGTGTTCATGTTTGTGTGTAACTGGTGCTAACCAGTGTTCTGCTGTTGACTCCCCAAAGGGGTAAACAGCCCTCCTACAGAGTGTAACACACACGGAGTACAGGACTTCCCAGACCCTGTGTGGTGCAGTAATCCAATGTATTTATTCGAGGTCAGACTCCTCTAATAGACTTTTAATAAAGTTTGTTTGGTGGAGGTGGGGGGGGGCTGGGCTTAGAGCATGTGAGTGTGTGTATTTCTGTGCATGAAGGATTGATGTTTGGGGGGTCCGGAGTTTTTTAAGTAGCCCGTCTTCCACTGTTTGTTTCTGAATCTGTGTTTTCTGCAGAGCAGTTGTGAGCACCTTGTAGCACATAGTCGTACATAATGTTGGCTCCTGAATTACCGAATGAAAACTCTGATATATCTCATGAGCAGCAAGTGCAACAGTATTGATTAGACTTGTAAAGGCAGGTGACACGGCTCATAAGTAATTGTGAGATTCAGCTAACTGGCTAGCAATGCTAATCAAGATCAAAGAGCAAAATACATCAAGAGAAAAAGCTGTCTTGTATGAGATTGTGTATCATTAGTACTGAATCCAGTAAAAGAGCTATTAATAGACTGCACATGATGTGGTTTAAGAATAATAATTCTGGAAGTTGCATGCATCTACAGTGAAAGATCTGCACAAAGACAGGCCTGGTAATGTGGCATTTTGCTTTGAGAACTGTAGTATATGTGAAGAAAAACTTCTTAAAAAGCTGCCTCTGTGGAAAAACTTAAAATGAAAGAAAGCAGCAGCCTTTGCTTTTACACCCACATATACACTAACACACTCACACACACCTACATAAACACAGACACGAGCAGACACATAAATGATATAGTCTGTTCCATTTAAAAAAAAAAAAAAAAAACCTGTCTTCGCCATGTTTAATGAATAGATGTCCATCTGTCAGTCAGGCAGAGTGATTGAAGCTGTCAAGCCATCGACACTTACAAAACACACACACAAACACCCACACACTCCTACAAACACACGAAGGTTCGTGTGAGGATAGCCCAGAAGAAAGGGGAGTAGAGGAATAGAGATTGAGAGAGAGACGGCAACAGAGAGGAGGGAGGTAAATGTATAAGAGTGGGTGGGAGCGGGAGATTAATTGAGAGAGCTAGATGAAAGATGGACAGATAGGGAAGAGGAGCAGAGGGAGGGAGGTGTGTTCACAACATCGGTTAATGTGTGTGAGTGAGAAACGTACCCGTATAGAGAGTGGCATGCAGAGAGAGGCGGCTACAGAGCGAAGGAGTAGAAACAGAGGGAGGGAGTCTCATAACGAGAGCGCGAGGTATTGAAATGTGAACCTCTGATTAAGTTTGACATTTAAGATGGCATATTTTGCATGCTGCTACCCCATTACAAATGAGTCCTACACTTTGGGAGAGTGTGTCCACATGTGAGTCTATACGTGTGTGTGATTTGCTTGATCCGTGGCAGGAATGAATTGGGCCCCCGCTACCCAACAGATGACGAGTGTGTGTGTGTGTGTGTGTGTGTGTGTGTGTAAGACTTCTGGCATTGATTAGGGGCCTCACAGGCAACTGAAAGCTTTTAGTCTTAAAATGGCAGGTGGACTCTGTCTCGCAGTGATTTTATGTTGTCCTCCTCTCTCTCCCTCCTTCTGTTTCTCTCCAGACCCCCCTCCCTATCTCCAATTAGACTCCTGCCTCTGCAGAATCAATTCCAAGCTGTTACTTGTGCCCCAAAAACAGAAACGCACACTTCAGCCGACGGTTTTCCCCCTCGCTTCACCCGTGCTCCCATCCGGCGCTCGAACTAAGCACCGCATAGCAGCGTGCACTTGTGGCCGATTCCTATTATTATCCCACCGCTCTAAATAGGCTCGGTTTCACGGCCTGATCTGTTTTGTCTGTGTGGGTACTAAAACGGTAACGTGCGCGCTTTCATTAATATTTTCTTCAGCTGCTTTCATTCACTGACACGTAACCTAGAGCTACAAGTCGTTTCAGCGTGACTGCCATTTTGTGCATCAGTGGCCTTCCTAGAGGTAATAATCTGTGACATTTTCATATAAATAAATGACTGCTGAATGATACAACACAGTCATGAAGGCTGTAACATTTGCAGCAACAACAACAACAACAGCTGGTGTCTGCCAGGTCCCCCCAGGGAGAATCCTTTTTTACGGACAGGAAGTGATGTGTTTAAGTTTTCTGGCAGCAACTCTGCAGCAGCGGTAGAGAAACAATATTTGAGCTTGGTCAGCAAGCCACAGCAGAGCATACCAAAAACTGTACGTACATATACCATAGATTTTCTGAATGAAACTGACATCTGATATTGTTCCACATTATTGGACTCATTGACTGTGGAAGGAAACAGTTAGTTAATTAGTCAAATGACAGTAAATTAATGTGCACTGGTTACATATAAATAATCGTGATGCATTAATCATTTCAGCATGTTTCAAGCAAAAATGGCAACCAAAAAAAAGTTGGTGGTTTCAGCTTCTCAAATGTGAGAATCTGACATTTTAGTGAACTTCAGGAAATTAGGAAGGACATATTTGCATTTTTGGTGTTTTTATTTCAGAAAATTAATTTCAATAATTGTGAGTTGCAGCCCCAATTGACAGGTTGATTAGTAGTTTCCGACATCTTCACCCTTCCATCTAGCACACTGTGCCAAATCTGAAAGCGAGAAGAAGTCTTTGCGTATATGTGGCTTCCTTTCTGTAGGGATGTAGACTACTTGATTAAATGTTACTCTCGTTAGTCGGTGCTCGATACACCAGTCTGTTAAACTTATTAAGATACCCAGAATAGGACTGCAATGATTAGTCGACTAATCGATGACTAATCGACTATTAAAATGATCGGTGACTATTTTAGTAGTCGACTAATCAGTTTGAGTCATAAAAGTACCCCAAAATATTCTTATTGCAGCTTCTTACATTCAAATATTGGCAGCTTTACACACTCTCCCATGACAGTGAACTAAAACCCTTTGGCGTGAGTACGAAACAAGACATTAGATGACATAGTTTTTGAGTTTGGGAGAGACAGACTGACATTTTTCAACATTTTAGCACATTTTTTTAATAAAATGGTTAGTCGACTAATCGAAGAAATAATCGACAGATTAGTCGACAATGAAAAGATGCAGCCCTAACCCAGAAGAAAACAGGAGTAGTTTGGATCTGCGTGCAAGATAAACCAGCGACTCTGATCATCAACAGCTCTTCCTCTCCATCTCTCTTTTCACCTGGATGGAACCACATGTGCGCGACTGGTACAAGTCCGCAGCACAGAGCTTAAATGCAGAGAGTATGTCCGAGCATTCACACACACTTGAGCCAGCTGGAATTTCTTCTCCTTAGGCTGAATGAGAGAGGTGCGTTTGGGCGCACAGGAGATCCTGAGAAGCCTGGACGTTTGTGTGTGTGTGTGTGTGTGTGTGTGCGTGCGTGCGCGTGCGTGTGTGTGTGTGTGTGGATATGCATGCACACTCATTTATGAAATACTACCGCATGAGTGTGTCTGTGTATGATTTTAAATGGAGATAAGTCGTGACGTTAAATACATGTCTAAGTTTTTTTGTTATTGTGTAATATGGTGGTAATATAACAGGTGATGACAAGTGCAGGGATTTTTTAAAAATATATCTTCAAGTCTAAGTCTTAAGTTGAAAACTTTAACTTGTGGACTGGTCTAAAAGTAAGAACACACTCAAAGAAGTGTGAAAATTGAGCACAGATTTATCTCTAAGGCTGAAAAATATAATATATAATATAAGATCCATTTGAAATAGTTGATCACATTTTTCTTTAACCAAATTGTATTTTAAATGTCAGAAAAATGTGTCTTTAGGAACATCCTGACCTGTAACAGGGGGGAATGATTATGAGGAATGTTATACTCTCGCAGTAATACAGTATATGAAAGTATTTTCTACTTGTCCTGAATCCATGATAATTTATTTCAGTGTGCCATTTGGCCAGGACAGCTCGCCCCCACATGTCCACACATACTCACTCACTGTCAAAAGCTTTCTTTCTTCAAGTTCCCATCACCTAAGAAAAAAAAAAAAAAGGGAATTCAGAACACGACATCCTGGGAAAGAGTTGTGATATCATATTAGTCATAATAAACCAGGAAGCTCACTGTGGGCTGCAGAACGAAGCCATTATGCTGCACGTTGTTCAAGGGGCTACCAGCTGGGCGCCTGACCCGATGCTCTACTCCATCCCGAAGTTTTGGACAAATTGGACCCAAATGTGCGAGTCTGTTGAAAGTTTGAATAATGGGAAGTAGTGTTTGTTGTTCTGCAGTAACTTTGAAGGAGGAGAGGAGGTTGTGTATGAAATGCCCCTCTCCAGTACCGCAAGTGTGGGTAATAAACGCTATGCTGTTCCTGTTGGAGAAACTTAAACTCACTTTGGAGATGAGGGGAAGTTTTAAAGTAGATGCTATAATAGTCGTCCACCTTTTGGGGATGCTTATTAGTATGTGGAACTTATCTGCTCTTTGCCTCCTGCCTTTTTTCTCTCCCTTCCTTTGCTCCCTTTTCTGTCTCTCCATTTCCCCAGACAATCTCTCGTTTTTATTTTTAAATGAAGAAAAAATATATTCTCTTTCCCGTCTCCTCCCCTCCAAGCTCCTGCCTTGCCTCCGTTTACCATCTTTATTTTAATTAACAGTCTTTACCTTATTTTCCCCTTTCACCTTCCTTCCTCACTTAACCATACTCCTTCTCAGTCTACACCCACTTCCCTATGCATCTTTCTGTCTTTTAAAAAACTAACATTGAATCAGAAGAAGAAAAAACAAAGGACAGATGATGAGGGACAGGAAATGTGGGGACAAAGACTTGAGAGACTAATATGAAGAGACAGAGTGACGCAGATCGAGAAACCGAAAGAAAAGCTTGAGAGAGATCTCTCTGTGTAACAAGACCTTGCCCTTGGCGTTATTTCTTCATATGTTGCACATTAATCCTTTGATTATGAAAGATGGAGATGCCAGCTACAGCTGTCCCACGGGGAGGGGAAGAGCGGAGCTATCTGAAGGCAGCAGAAATATGTGGCAGTGTTAGGATTCGCTATCGAACCCATCCATTACAGCAACTTCATAATATGCATTTAGAGAATATGCTGGGTGATGATGGTCGTGATGGACTGGTAATCGGTTTTTTCCATTAGTGAGATTTAACTTTGTTCTCTAAATGAAAAAGGCTTTCTTTGATTTCTCGCGAGTTACATTAATTTTCGTGGTTCACTGGCGTTCTGTGATGATCCTGTACATATTGTGTGGTTGTGCTGGAGTATAGTGGTTATGCAACTTTATTGTTACAGGAAATGCAAAGCCCCTTTTCTTTAAATGCACAACATATTATGGTAGTCATATAACATTTATTGTCATTTATGGTGCTGAAATGATTGTGCAGTTGATGAAGAATTAATGCCCTCAAGGGATGGGACAATATACAATTGTATACATGATAAACATCACTCACAATAAGTAGATGTTGGTGAATTTTCATTGTCGGGATAATCATAAATTGCATGTTTAGCAGCACCCCAAGTGTCTGCTGGGCAACCAACAACAGAAGAGACTTTGCAAAAACAGGCTACATATACACCAACCTCAAAACATGCCAATATAATATCGGCATGTTTCATATTAGAAGACATGATGGCATTTCAAATAGTTGAAAACGAAACGGATGTTCCCTTAAAAAAGATCAGTGTCCTCTCAGTGGTTCAGTGGAAACATGTGTTTCTTAACAAAATGTAAGGTAAAATGATTCCAGTATGTTTTAGTGCCATATTTAGTTTTTTTAAAGCACATTTTGGTGATTAGCAGGATAGTATCTTCAATCTAAATTATTTTGGTCATGAAATATTTGACCCATCCCTAACGCCTATTTTTATTTTATCCACTGATTGTTAAAGGGAACAGTTTGTAGGATTTAGTGGCATCTAGCAGTGAAGACTGCAGATTGCAACCAGCTGAAACTCTTCCCATGTGCCATGCATGAACTCCCAGTCAGGTTTCCTTCATTGTTCACGATGGTTTTACCTGGAGCGAATTATCCACAGAGGTGTCTTCGCCTCTAAAATAAATGCACCCTGTGATTGAAACTGGTAAAACACTGATTAAAACAGATTGAGGCTAAAAATCAGCGTTTTTTTTTTCAATGCAGTTTGGCTTGTTGTGGAGCGTCTGCTAACTACAGTGGCTTATACGAAAGTGCAAATGGCCCCTATTTAGAGCCAGTGTTTCATTTGTCCATTCTGGGCTATGATAAAAACATGCCATACATGAGAACCTGGTCCCTGTGTAAATACAAAGGGCTAATTCTAAGCTAACGACAACACGATTCTTATTTTCAGGTGATTATACACCAAAGAAAACATATATTATTATATTATATTTAGGGCTGCCATGATTAGTCGACTAATCGATGACTAATCGACTATTAAAATAATCGGTGACTATTTTAGTAGTCGACTAATCGGTTTGAGTCATTTTTCATAGAAAAGTACTATAAAAATACCCCAAAATACTCTTATTGCAGCTTCTTACATTCAGATATTGGCAGCTTTACACACTCTCCCGTGACAGTGAACTAAAACCCTTTGGCGTGAGTATGAAACAAGACATTAGATGACGTAATTTTGGGGTTTGGGCGAGACAGACTGACATTTTTCAACATTTTTAGCACATTTTTCGATGAAATGATTAGTCGACTAATCGAAGAAATAATCAACAGATTAGTCGACTAATCGAAGAAATAATCGACAGATTAGTCAACAATGAAAATAATCGTTAGTGGCAGCCCTAATTATATTCCTTTTCTTCCAATATATCGACCTTAAATCCAACACACTGGACCTTTAAGGAATGCATCAAGCACTTATTTTAAACGTTTGCTTGTTACAGCTTCTCAAAATTGAGTGTTTGCTATTTTCATGTTTTGTTTTTTTTTTTGAGTATTTTGGACTGTTGGTCGGACAAAACAAGCAACCTGATGACTTCATCTTGGGCTCTTGGCAAATGAAATGAGCAATATTTTCTGACGTTTCATAGACTTAATGATAAACGGAAAAATTACTGATCAACTGATAATGAAAATAATTGTTTCTTGCAGCCCTAGTTGTTTATACTTCAGTTGAGGATAGTAGGCTAAGTACCTTTTGGTTTTAGTTGCACCCAACTGAAAGCAACATGATGTAAAAAAACAAACATTTCACATATGACACAATCAGATTTTTCCATGGCGCCCCTACCTCATCCACATATCTGACACATACAACAGAAACATCCCACGCCCCTCTCGGTACATCCTTCAACGGATGTCTTGAGGTGATTATTGGCAATTTCAGAGATAAAAGCCTCACTAGCGTTGGGGCTAATTGTAGTTGATGGAAATGATTAACTGTCACATTTATCCTCTCTGTGGTATTGAGGCCATTGTGGTGTATAGGGGCTAATTGTAGCTAGTAGCAGTAGTTGTTATGCGGTATGTTGTGGTGGGTTGTACCTAATTGTAGTTGATAGTAATGGTTCCAGTCTGTGTATACAGCCTGAAGCAGACAAAGGCTGTACTGCGACACACACACACACACACACCCAGAAACAGACACATATGGCACAGCCTTATAACACACACCTCATCTTCTTGCCCACATCCTGGAGCATGCAAGTAGCGTGTCAGAAGTATGCAAATAAACATGCAATGCCAGTATAAATAAATAATAGATGGCAGTATCGCTCTTATTGATTCCCGCTCTGTTGTGTTCACCAGAATCACTCATCGTTTTCTTATTATCGCTTTGATGAACTTCTTAAAGTCACCGCTGAAATGGTACGGGGCAGATGGAAACACAGTTAGGTCAGTCAGTGCTTCTTAGGTCGGGATTTCAGCTTCATTGCTTTACCACAACGATCTGTAGTTTTCCACTGTGTGTGTGTCTGTGTGTCTGTGTGTGTGTGTGTGTGTGTGTGTGTGTGTGTGTGTGTGTGTGTGTGTGTGAGTGAATGATGAATTCTGACTGGGTGTGGTGAACATCAGATGAGATTTTCCTCTGCTCCCTGCACTCACTCACTCTCTCACACACACACACATGCAGACACACACAGTGAGTGCCAGGGCTGGTCTAGGCGTGGGCCTTCGCAGACATAAATTGCTTTATTTTAATAGTTGTATGGTAGAGAAAGAGGGGAAGAAAAAAAATGGTAAAATACTAGAAAGGCCATACAGAGAAAATTGGATTCAACAAAGAACGCGGCCCTCTGTCTGTCTTTTTTTTTTCTTCTTCTTCTTCTGTGTTTGTGTGTGTGTTTTATTTTCCCTTTGCTTCCTAATCCACTAGATTACATTACAGGGTTGTTAAAATATGGTCCTTTTTAATATGTTTATGTTATCTGCATGTGTTTGTTTGTGGTCATGTGATTATGTGTTTTCAGCTACATTCCCTTGTACTTCCCTCCCTTAAGATGTGCGTTGATTCTCTCACGCTTTAACTGTTAGCAGTGCGCTATCAGTAAATAACAACAAGCATTTATCTCTCACACTAACACAGAGTTAGTCACGGGGTTGCACGCATGCTATCTCGCTTCCACACACATCATCAAACGCGCATTACTCACACACACACACACATTGAGCGTCTTTTCCCCCGTCATATTGCATTGATCTAAAAGTGATCAGTTTTTGGCGTCTATCAGGCGTCTGCTGGGTTGGACTGTGTTTATTACCGAACACACACGCACATACAAACACGGCGTATGGGTCAATGGGTTGACTGTGTTTACGACTGAATATGAACTGAGCGACCACAAATAAACACGCTCGCTCGCACGCGCACGTGCTCGGATAGACACACATGCAGTATCTCTCTTGTCATGACTGTTGTGAACAGAACGACCACAATTGTTCTCTTTTCAAACAAAAGAAACATTATGGTTTAACATAAAACACATGGTTGGTTATTTGATGGCTTTGTATAGTGATTATAAGGCAGGGAGGGGAGGGACGGCGGGGGAAAGGGGGGCGGCGGAGGGAGGGAGAGGGCAGGAACAGAAAGAAAAAAATTGTAATGATGGAATTACTCAAATTATTGTAGCAATTATTCTTGCATGTGAAAGAGGGCAATAGAGAATAAAAAATAACTGAAATCCCAAGGAAAACGCCTTGATAAGTTCTTTTTTTTTAATTTGATAGAGGTATTTTACATTGATTATAATGGTGGCCAGAGACGCTGAGGAAGAGAAAAGGAGATGAGAGGGGAGGGGGGTGAAAGTAAAATGGGATCTGAAATGAAAAAAAAAAAAAAAAAGAGAACAAAGCAGAGAAAGGAAAGCGAAGGACAGAAGGTGACACCGATAGAGCAGGAGAGACACTGAGAGATGAGAAAAAGAGAATTTGGGAGCCAGAAAATGAATGAAAGGCTCGCAGAAAGAGATGCAAGAAAGAAAGAAAAATTTGGAGTGCTCGAGGGGATGAATTGCAGTCTGCCGCCTCCCTCATCCATCTTTCTGATATGGGGTGTGTGGTTTGATGTGGTTGTCTGTTGGCCATTCTCCCCGTCTCTCTCTCCCTGTCTCTCTGTCTCCCCCATTTCTTGCCTCACCCTCTCCCTACCACCCCTCCCTCTCCGCCTCTCTGATATGGTTTGGGTTTTGATGTGGTCATGCGTTGAAGATTCTCACGGATGGTTTCCATAACGATAAAAAGATTCACTCCCTGGTTTAAGGAGGAAGGGAAAAAAAAAAAGAGGCAAAAAGTTGCACTTAAGGATGCATCGAGCATCCCAGAAACACACACCCCTGAAAAATCTCTGGCAGCTGAGATGTTTCTGATTTGCCGGGGCTGTTTTTCTTTGACGAGGTTTTGTGGTTGAGGATCGTCACAGATTTCAGCGTTCAAAGAAGTTTGCAAATTGAATCAAAGCTATTCTGTACACATACATCATTGTCAGAAAATTGTGTTTGTGTGCGTGTGTGTGTGTTTGCATGTAATCCACAGTATTCTGCTTGAGTCCTGCAAACACCTTGTATCTTTTAGTGTCTTGATTTCAAGGGATTATGAAAATCTGCTTGATATTTTTATCCCCCGCTTCTTTCATGTATGCATAAACAGCACATAGCCTGCATGCTTTAGTTAACATATCATCCAGCAATAAAACTAAAGAATAACTTCTTCTGTCTCTGTGCTTTTTTTCAGAGATGGTGAGGAAGAAGAATCCCCCTATCCGGAGTGTGGGAGGCGAGGAGGAGGAGGAGGAAGAAGAGGGGAGGAGGCCAGCAGGAGAAGAAGAAGAGGAGGGTGAGGAGGAGGGGAGAGTGGGAGCAGAGGCCGATCGAATAAACCGACCCTCTGAACCCGAATCCTCCGACCGGGTCAGAGGAGATGAGGAGCAGGAAGAGGAGGAGGGAGAGAGTGAGTGCGTATCCTCATCTGTCTCCCCCTCATCTGTTGGTGAGCGCGACTGCAGTGAGGAGAGAGGGGGGAGGAGAGGAGGAGGAGGGGGGAGGGCCAAACAAGGAGGAGTGGCGTCGAGCGACAGACCCGAGAGCCAGTCGGAGCCTGAGGATGGCGAGAAGGGGTTAGAGGAAGGAGAGAGGAGCGAGAGAGACCGAGGGGTGGCAGATCATCTCACTGCTCCTCTCCTCTCCGCTCCCCACCTCCTCTCCAGACAGGAAGGAGGGGAGGAGTCGACAACTGACACCCCTCCGCTTTCCTCCAGCCCCTCTCCTAAACTCCAGGACTTCAAGTGCAACGTGTGCGGTTACGGTTACTATGGAAACGACCCCGCTGACCTGGTGAAGCACTTTAGGAAGTATCACCTGGGTCTGCACAACCGCACACGGCAGGACGCTGCCCTCGACACACACATCCTGGCCCTCCACAACATGGCTCCCCAACACACACCTCTAGGTAACTGCAGCTCTGCTTAATGTGTTTGCCTTGTGTTGATGCTTATTGTGTAAAATAGCTTTAAAATGGAAAGTAGTGTGGCTGTATTAGCATACAAACTCACTTACAGTGCACAGCCACATTTTTTAAGTGACTTTTATTTCATTAAGTTTGTTTCTCACTATGCTTCCTGTTTCTTGCAGCAACAACCTGTTGATTATTTATCCAAAAGTTTTCCTCCTTCCCAGAAGTCAGGCATGTTCTTAGACTTTTGTGCCTTAGGCAGTTTGAGCCCATCTTTGTTTATCTGCTTCTACAAATCTGACCCCTCCATGTTTTTCTGCTCTCAGATACACAGGCAGGACAGGGGAGGAACCAAGCCAAAGAGTTGGGGAAGACGAGACCAGATATGCACATTCAACAGCACAGGACAGTTATGATGAATGGCACATATGATGTACAGGTAAGTACAGCCACATTAAAGAAATACAGATTTATAGATTTAACAGTATACTATGCAGGAATTGTCGGCTAGTGTTTGTAAACGAGTGAAAGTGAAAGCCAACCCCCGATTACCTAGTAATGTGGATCAAGTTTTGTCCATTTGGGACACTGTGCAACTGTCCGGCAAATCAATCAATGTCTAAAATGCCTGGTGGGAAATTAGTAGCATATTAAATATCATAGATTGTATAACCTGTAAGATATGTTGCCAAGAAAACTTTATTATAAACTGATACTATAAAGACTAGATTTGTGGATTGTATTTATAGATGGATCCATTTATCCCCTGAAGCAGTACGGTGCGTCACGGTCTTCCTCTTAGCATGCTCAGCAAATTAGGTGACGGCATCACAGATCACATTCTCCAGGAAGACCTTCAACACATCATAGGTCTTCTCACAGAGCAAGCCGGAGATATGCTTCACACCATGGCGAGCCAGATGGTGGATATTAGACGTGGTGATTTGACACTTTGCACATTGGGACCTTTACCTCCTTTGCGTCAGCCACTAAACCTTTTCAACAGGTTGCTTCTTCATTCAGCTTATTTTCAAGTTATCTAATTTGAATTGTTTTACTGCCGTCTAAATGCAGGCTGTTATGAGGCTTTTTAGAACATATTTCCAGTGGTTGTTACGTATAGCCAGAAATATGGAATTTTAACGGCCATACTGGCACCTTGTTGCTACCCAATCTCACCTGCAGCTGTGCCCAGAAACATACCTACCACAGCAAAATAAGACCTCCACACACTTTTAGTGGGTCAAAGTGATGACTGAAGGCAGTTACTTTTTTATGACTCTATACATTAGCCCCTTTTACACTGCCCGATTTTTGGTGAATGTTGGGCCATTTTGCCGGCAAGCTGCGAGCGTTTAGACACACAGAGCCGGATTGGCGAGTTGATCCGAGGTGTCCAATTTTCCGCCTCGTAGGGTTGACATATTGGCGGAACCTTTCTGGTTTAAAAAGAATGAGGTGGCCTTCCGCCACGGGAGGGCCTATTGATGCTGTTGATGATGCCGCATGTACGACCCACTGGGGGTGGATAAACAGGAGACAGCTGATAGCAGGAATTAGTGAGCAGCTAGCAGCAAGAGGGAAACGCAAACCTGACAGACACTGTAAAGATGAGCAACTGAGGAGACAAGGAACTGCGCGCCCTCCTTGTCCTCGCAAACGAAGAGGCCATTAACTGTCAGATGACAGGGACAGTGAAGGACAGGCTGACTTACGAGAGAATCGCTGAAGGACTGACCAGCCGTGGCATCCCTCCCACGTCACTGTTTACGTCACACGCTGAGCTACACATTTTGTTACTTGCTCACGCCCCCCATTGCCCCGAAAAGGCACATTCTGTATGAACAAAAGTAGGCAGGCGGCATTTTGCTGCACTCCCCGATTTTGTTTTTATACTGCCAATGCTGAAAGAAGACTGATTGGGTTTTCCTGCAAATTTGCACAATTCCTGTTTAAAAAAGGGCTATTATTTCCTGGAAAATCCTGCATAGTATACCATGAACCTATGTGATGATGCCTTAAGTTCTTGATGAAGTGTTATAATTACCATAATGCATGTTGTTCACATATGCACTAAAATGCACATGTACCTTAAAAAGAAAAAGATCATTAATCCTGTGTACACCAGAAGCAACAGTCCTGCCACCTAGGCAGTGAGTTAAATGGGGAAAAAAAGTTGAAGAAAAGAAGAAAACACAGACAAAAAACTCAAAGAAATAGTGAGTCGACAAGAGCTGCACAGTGCCCCCTGTGGTGTGACAGCATTGAATTAACTGTAAGAAAGCTAAAGTGGTCGATGGGTGGAACGGAGACTTACTGGTTCAGTAAAGCTTTGGTTTACAGCGTCTTGCTGTTGCCTCCTCGGTCCAATAAAACGCCTTCATTATCGGAGCCAATACCCCTTAGTAACAGTCAATTTCACAGTCCTTTTTACCATCACTCTTGAGAAAGACCTCAGCATAACTGATGTGTTCCACTCGGAGCACTGGCTATCCCTTTATTTGGTTTTATCTATCAACCTTTCTCTACGAGAGCACCTGATGTTCTCAGATGTGGTGAAGCTCATCGTGAGAGCATTACACTGACAGTGACAGCAAACAGCCTCTGTGGTTGTTAGAGTTCACAGTCCAAGAAAGCTAAAACAACATCAAAATTCAATAGATAACGTACCGTCCTGATGTCATCACGCTGGTATCAGGACAACAGAGTGTCAGGTCCATAAATGTATCACACAGGAAAGGTGACAAGCTTTCAAACTGTCTCAAGAAGTACTTGAAATATCTTCGGATGAAGGTGCAATAAGTGCTAATGCATCTGTTCTACATCTTTGCATGTGCTCGTCATTCCTGCAAAAAAAGCGTATGCTATTGTATAAGAAAATTCTCTAAAAGTTGAATTAATCTTCATATTTTTAAGATTTTTCCGACTAACAAAATAAGACACTGGTTATAATTAAAGCAATTATAATTAGTGTTGAATGCTTTGTAATAAGCTTTATTTTTGAGGAATAATTTGCATAAAAGGACACAGGTTGCCGTATTCAAATTGAAACATGAAGCAACCTGACAGTTTTAGAAAAGTTAGCAGTAATCCGTATAAGTCAAGAACTTTGATCCAAAACAGGTGACACATTGATTCAGTTAACAATTCACTATAAGTGTTCATTGTTGTCATAAATCTGTAAATCTAGGCCCGTAACTGAACAGAGTAATTTATTGGGTCGAACAGTCTGCAGCTGATTTGTAACATAGGGTGTGTGTGATTTGGACAGTGAGGCATTGTGGTGCACGTTATAAAATTTTATAGACTGACAGATGGATAGAGACAGAAAGGAAGGAAAAACGGGGCACCTGGCAGACAGGCCGCGCACATTTGTACATGCGTGCTCGAGCACACACGGAGACAGGTACACAACCTGATTAACAAATCACGTGCATATATATACTGTGCAGGCATTACAGTGTTTTAAATTATGGTTAATAAATGCATATCCTGCACTAATCCCTCATATTCATACAAGCTCAATCTGTGAAAAATGGGATCTACTTAGCAGGATAAAGACAGCAAACCTTCAGGTGCTATTCATAATTCTTTAAAGATAAATGCATATACTTAGGGATGATTGAATTGCATGTAATTATACTCTATCAGAGCACATTAAAAAGTCAGACGTCACCTGCAGTCTGGGCATCTACAGATCAGACAATCAGTTTGAGGTGAAAAAGAAAAAATGTCCTCTATGATTTAGCTTCATCTAAGCTGTTTTAATCAGTGAAATCAACAGCTGCAGGCTTTGGTTCGATGAAAACCTGCAAAGTCTCTGCTTAACATTGTGCAGAATATACTGTCGCTGTTATAGTACTTACATGTCAGCTGTATTTGCTATGAAACTCTTATTTCTTTAATAATTTTTAATCTGTTCACATGTTTTTTAGATAAAGGATATACTTTAGCTTTGGTCTTTCAAAATCCCATTCTGCAGCATGATTGAATGTTTTTAAATGCAGCTATTGGACTATGAATATATGCTTCAATAATGGTATTTAACATTGGATTTCCTTTTTGTAAGGCAGCAGAATGGGCAGTTCTTAGTTTGAAATGCAGAATCAGTCACTAAAATGGTGAGAACTGGAAGTGTCTGGCAGACAGACTTTCTTTAGGTCATCATTCGTAAATTAGATGGTCAGTAACAGACGTTGAAATGCCATTGAGTTGCCCTAATGTAGCAGGAAAATGAATCCACAGTCAGAAATTGTAGACTTACTGAAATGATTTTCGACCTCATCAAATTTAATGAATACGTGCACTTGCAGAGTTGATATTTCAAGCTTTATGACATCTGCAGTATGTTCTGTCCATATCTCGTCTCGCCTAATTATTAAGATATTTATTCTGTATTGATTCAGGGCTTTTAGTAGTTATCACATTCCTTAAAAGTCAAATTTCTCAGCAGCTAACATGCCAATCAAGAAATAATTTATCCGACACTTTGTTTTTGCTTTTTTTTGCTTCACAGCTGTAGTGGACTTTAAATATTGAGGTCAAGTGTGCACGTTTAGTTCAAGTTGCTCAAGTAGGTCTAATAAGAGCATTAATACACGACTAAAAATAGCTTGTCATGTTATATACTGTAGATGTATTTTCAGTACTTACCAACAGTTGTAGGTTCCCTTAAAAGTACATTTCATATTCACACAAATTTAAGTGTGATTTAAATTAAAAAAAAAAAAGTTTTTTGTTAACAATTGGGTCAAAGATTAAGAACTGGAGTGTGTCTGAACAGTGGGGTTTTGTCTGAAAGGTTTAAACAAGATGATCTAATAAAAGAGTGTGTGCGTGTGTGTGCGTGTGTGCGCGTGTCTTATGCGTGTCAGGAATAGTCCAGGAGTTTCATTTCACTTAAACCAGGAGTCTGTAATGGCCGTAAGTCACGTAATGGACACAGAAACACACATACAGTAGTCAAGCACACACACACACACACATACACACACAGTCAGAAATAGAAAATCCAGTGGGCTTAAGTCGTCATTATGAAGAAAAAGTGAAAGTATAAAAAAAAAAGAAGCCGAATGAAAGGGGTCTCTATTCTCTTCATCCCTCGCTCGCTTTTTCTCTCTCCCGCCCACGTTTGGAAAATTCCATGTTGTCATTTGCTGAGGCGAGATGTCCTGTCAACCAATGACATTGCGGGAAAAAAGACTCTGGGAGGAGAGGGATATGGGAGAGAAGGAGAGAGCGAGAGGGATGGAGGAGGAAAGAGGAGAAGGGAGTGGAAGAGACAGAGAGAGCGGCTTTGAAACCAGTGGTTATAATCGGCTGTTAGGCAGTGTAATGAAACAGCTGTCAGACACATTTAACTTTCTTTTTCTATCTCTGCTCTCCAGTTGTCTCTCTCACCATTTGTCTTTGTCTCTCCTTCACCTTCTCCTCAGCTCTGCCTCTTTTTTCTTTGCTCACTCTTTCTTACTCCAGTTCCCTTTTTTCTCTCACTTCTCAATTTGCTTTTCATCCATCTCTCACCTCTTTCTTCTCCCCCTCTCTGTTACTCGACTTACACACTTCTCCCTCAACTTGTCCCACTTGTCCTCTGCCTCCTCTCTCTCTCTCTTTTTCCTCTCTCCCTCTCATGTTCCCCTTTGTGTCTTTCTGTCCATTCTGCTTGATATAATGACTTGATGTTTGGCGCTTCTCTAATTGCCTGGGCAGGGTCTGTGGGATGTGATGATTGGATGATTGCTTTTGTGAGATCATACACACTAATAGCTCTCATTTAGCCTTCTGAATTTATTCTCTTCTTGGAAGCTGAAATGTACCATCGCACATTTTTAGTTGTTTTTCTTTTTTAAAGGAGCCCTATTATGCTCAGGTCCAGGTTTGTTCTTGTACAGTTATATTTAAGTTATGTGCTAGAACATGTTAACATGCTTTAGTGTTCAAAAACCCTGTTACTTTCCTCATACTGTCTGTGCTGGAACACCTGTATTCACCCTTTGTCTGTGATGTCATATTTTTTTCCCATTGTCCAATTGGATAATTTGAGAGGCAGGTCTTCTGTGGTGGTCACGACAAATTTACAGTTGGTAAACAATGGAGGAGAAACTGGTGGTAGTAGTTTTTGGATAACTAGAGCTATACGGCCCTACGATAGACAGCAGGTTTTCAAACTGCCTCTGATTCATCCTAAAATACACCTGGAAACATCCATCATGGAGGTGAAGCTCCTGGACCAACTGGTGCTACTCCCCATGATCCACCCTCTTTTTTGGGTTCTCATGTACCTACACAGATCTCTGTTTCCCTGTGCCCAACAAACTATTTACTGACAGCCTCTCACCCTCAACCAGAACTACAGCAGGTACCCTCTGCCTCAACATTTTAGGAATTACATACTGATTACTGTGAAAAACAAAACAAAACAGTAGACCGATGACACAGGAGGGTTAGTGTTAGGTCACGACACAATAAAGACACGCAGCAAGCATTTTTCTTACCAGTGGCATCCAGTTTGAAAAAAAGTAGTGCGGTCCTCTTTATGTTTTGCAACGTGCAAAGCGCATTCTGTGTAGTCGGAGCCTTAAACCCCCTCTTGAAAAAAGGCAAGTCTCCTCTGATTGGTCAGCATGTCTGAGTCTTATGTATCTCGGCATCTGCATCATCATAGCAGCAGGGAAATGACTGCAACAGAGTAAAGCAGCACTTTCTACTATGAAAAATAACTGATTAAAAGCTTCTAAATGCATTCAGACATGTTCCTGCAGGAATATGACCCAAAATCAGGAAGAAGTTAGCAATAACAGCAACCAAAATTGCCTGTTTCCCTGATGTTATCTTGTAGCTACTTGCAGGAGTGTACTAGCAGCCAGGGAATGACTGTGTATAGTGGCACTTTCTACAAAAAAAAGACAACAATAACGCTTTTAAACAAAATGGGACATGTTCTAACAGGAATTTGATCTGAAATTGGGACACAATCAACATGACTGGCATCAAAGATTACATGTTTCCCTGACATTAGCATGTAGCTACATGTAGCAGTGTTTGTAATGTAAAGGCTTGCGGTAGTGTGCCTGGAACATATGAACATATAATAAAATCCATCATAAGCTGACATCCACTTGTAGCCAAAGTAGAAAAAAACATTGGAAACAGTATTCCGCTCTGTCTGACACCTGAGGTTTTTGGTTTGAGGTTGTCTATACACAAATTTAACTAATTATTTAAACCTTTTGCTACGTTTAATCTGAACATTCAACTTGTCACATTATATGTATGACAGAAAATATGAAAAAATCATAATAGGTCCCCTTAAAAATTACTTTTCCTACTTTTTTGTAACGTGTATAAAATATGTGTACAGGGTATAGCTGTTAGTTAATAATAATTCCTTGTCATTGTCCTCACCACTAAAAGAGACAGTGAGAGGTTCAATGATTAATTGCAAAAAAGGAAAGCAAAGCAATTTTTAATATTATTCTCCAAAAAGTACAAAGTGATGACCTGTTTAATTTGTAGAATATAAATAAAATTCAAAATACGACAAAAATTATCCACCAATTTGATAACTATGGCTGAAATCAAAATGCATGCCTTTCCACAATTGCACCGTAAAAATCAAGAAAATGCCCTTATATGTAAAAATGATGAAGCCATACGTCTCTGCTCACTGAAAATACAGCCTACCAGTTGCATTTTGTTCTTGCCAAACCTCCATTACAAGACTGCCAACTGTCAGCATGAAACCACAGATCCGTAAAGAGACAAATCCATATTGTACAGTAGTAAGTCTCATGTCAGTATAAGACTTGCCAGGTTGCTTGCTCACCAATATAGCCAGAAGCACGCTATAATCTCTTACAGTCAAGGGGCTAACCTAATAAAAAACAGACAGTGTCGGGTTGCTCGCTCAGTAATGCAAGAATCCTGGCCTCATACATTGGATACTACAGTAGAGCCTGATAGATATGTTATTGGTCACTTAGTTAGAGTCTGAGCTGCCTTTTTTATTGTCTGCAGTCACACATAGAAAATGATGGATTCTGTTTGTTGTGAGCTTAAGTACTAAGAGCAGCTGAAGCATGAATTTCAATATTTGCAGCAGCACAGCTCTGTTTGAAGGCTCATATCACGTGTCCCTTAAATATCTGCTGCATATGAATTAGAAATGACAATGATGAATGTTTTATTTGGTAAAAAGGGAATGTCCAAGTCATGTTTCTAGGGCTGTTATCAACCAAAGAAAATCTTGGTTGACTGAAATTCGACCTAATCTTCAACCAATTGACTGCTCATTAGGAAAAAAATAATTCAGCATGTTATCTTCAGATGAACTAAATCGGCCACAGTGCACTGAGAGCGCCCTACCTAGTAGCATTTTGTGTCCACAAAGCATTTTTTTTTTCCTGTTACAGGGCTCGACATTAACACACTATGTCTGTGTTTAGGCAAGTTGAATGCCCTAAGTAAGATATAAATGCAATCTCCAGGGTGATATTATCTGAAAATAAACTGCACACTTGCGAGTCTTTCCCACCACTAAGCATTAAACAGGAGTGATGAGAAAAATCTGACATGATGGACACTACAGAGGATAACTCTGAGGTTGACCATACAACATAACATTACTAACCTTAAATATCTCTGTAATGCAGCATGCCGGAAAGTCTTAACTATTTTTAGTCCAGAAGCTAACGTTAGCCATCCTGCTGCTCCAACAAGGGCTCTAGTGTGATGCTGTTCCTTTCAGAAGCTTTGTAATTCAACCTTGAACTGTGGCGTTTTTTTAGGGACTTAGTAAAGTCTGAATTTTTATCCATTTTCCAATTCAAAATGAGAGTTAAAAAATGTTTAACTTTGGGTAAAACACTGTACCTGTCATTGTCACCAGCCGTCTAATCAAAGTGGAGAGGGGGCAGGACAAACACAGGGAAAACCAACTGTTACAGAGGACAATTACAAGTGCTGATTGACAACAGCTGTCATTTTTCAGCTTGTAAAAGAAAAAACTTGGGGAACACACAGACCTATTGAAGCAACACCAGCAACTGACCAATAGAAATTTGGTCGGAAATGAGCATAACAACCAACGAACCTACCAGCCGAACAGAACTTCACAGCCCTGCGTCTTTACCTAACTTCACAAATGGCCTTTTAAGTTTGAATCACATGCAGGACTGTATGATAAACAGGGATTTAGTTTTAGTTCTGATGTTTTTAATCCTTTCTTTTCTGCTTGTCAACAGGTGACGCTGGGTGGCAAGCTCATTGGGATCGGACGCAAGACCTCTGATTGCCAGGGGAATACGAAATACTTCCGCTGCAAATTCTGCAACTTCACATACATGGGCAGTAACTCCTTAGAACTTGAACAACACTTCCTGTCCTCGCATCCAAATAAAGTCAAAACCCCGCCAAGCACGCCCCTGCTGGCCACCAATAACCTTGCAACGCACGACAACCAGGGCAAGGGGAGGAGTCAAATCTTAGATGGGGCGGAGAGAGTCGCAGTTAGAGCAGAAGACGATTCCTTGGTGGGGTACTCCATCCCAGTCAGGGCGTGTTCAGATTCATCAAGCTGGACGGGAGAGCCGGGACGAGATCCTGTGCCTACGTATTATTGGTGTAAATTCTGTAGCTGGAGCTGTGAGTGGTCAGGGGGCTCGGCGAAGCTTTTAGAGCACTATGAACAAAGACACCGAATGAGCACGGGAGGTACTATGAGCCCCAGCAACTCTAATCCTGGTGGGGCGGACAGAGAGAGAGGAGGGAGAAGAGAAGGAGGAGAAAGAGGCCACGTGCCATCCAAAAGCCGCAAAGATCTATCATCTAACCCATCTAGCACCAGCCAAGGTAATGAAGTCGGAGAAGCATGGTGAAATGTGGTTGTGGAGTGCTTTCCATGTTTTTCAGTAGAAGGTGGCTACTTTAATGGAGCACAAGATTAATGACCAAGTATAATAAAATTAAATAGCAGTCATGATTTTTACTTCTTCTAGTACTCTTATGCTCTTCCTTGAGACGGCGACACTCCTGGCTTTACTTATTTACTGTTAGAAGTGCTACAATACTGCTTGACCCCTTCTTTTTTATCGTTTATGGTGCTGTGATACTCCTTGACCCTCCTTGTCTGTTGAATTTCTAACATACTCTTGTTTTTCTGCTCCAAGACCCAATCTGTTTTATTTAACAGACCTTTGCTATGTTGTCTGCTCCTAGGAGACCCAAACAGCAGTGATTCAGAAGCAGTCGTGACCAGTTATAACTGCCAGTTGTGTGATTTCCGGTACTCGATGGCCCACAGTGCAGATGTGATTGTAGTAGCACCGTTACTGCTGCACTACCAGCACAACCACTCCATCCACCGATGCTGCATTCAGCACTGCATGTACTGTCCACAGGGGCTCTGTCAGCCGCAGAAACACCTGGGGGAGGTGAGATTAATAAAATATTGAAATGTTTATTTGCTTGGTGTATTGGTGTTTGCCTCCCAATTAGATGGAGAATTGAGCTGTTTTGTAAGCACAAGGAAATAAAATGTAATATATGAACAAGTGTAAAGTTAATTGTTCCAATTTCCAGCCTAGTTAAAATTCCCTTGCTTCCCCCGACCCACCCACGCACACTCCCCACCCTCCTTTGTGCCAGCTGCCAAACGGTGCCGTTGCAGCTGTTAAAAATGCAAAAAAGGATGGTCAACAGCCAGAATTGGGGGTGGCATCATTCAGTTAATGATGCACACTCACGCTGGTACCCTCTGATATCTCCTGCATTCACAGAGAACACAAGCACATCACAACAGAAGAAAACAAACTCTTAAAAGTCAGTTTTGTCAGTAATATCCACAGCATGCAAAGATCCATGCTGCTCTTCACCAAGCTCTGTCTGATTCCTCTCAATAGGTGTCTCACCCCTTCGCTTGTCGGAAGCCCAGCTGCCCTAAATGCTGTTCCAAGTTTCCTCCGTCTACCAAGCAGCAAGACACCGCCGGATCGAAACCTGCTACCGCCACCTCTCCCAGCATGACCCCTCCTAATCCTAGAGGTGACCCCGGTATGATTTCGGGATCAGCTTTTAACCCCTCTAACCCTGCCCATCCTGTTGTCGCACAAGGTATTCAGAGGCTGAATATTTTCAAGTTTTTATATCCCTGCGCTGGCAACGCCTCAAGGGTATTTTTTTAGATTTGGCACAAACATCCACTTGGACTCAAAGATTAATAGATTTGATTTTGAAGATTACTTTAACTTAACATCCATCCCACTCATGTGAAAGTAATATGTCAGGAATGCCTGGATGGAATTTGACTACCTGTGTGCAGTCTCTCACTCCATGTATTTTTTAAAGAACATTGTATTGACTCGTCCTTTTGTTTGCATTTGAAGTGAATATTAATATACCCATCTAGATATTAGAAAATGTTGCCGTTTAATTTTCATATCGTAATTAACATTTGAAGTAAAGTGGACGATACAATACCGTTCCTGTTATATGTTTTGAATGGTCATGGACATTTTATTATGTGTCCTTGGAAAGTCATTGAAAAGTTTTGAAACTTTATCCATGAAAATGTGTGTGGGAACAATGAATCGGACTGATTCGATTTTGGTGGTCAAGATCAAGGTCACTGTAACCTCATAACTCAGAATTCATATGCTAATTATGACAAAATCTCACACAAATGTTTAACAGGATGAAATGATTAAGTGATGACATTATATATCCAAAAGGTCAAAGGTCTCTCCCTGGATAACAACCAGGACAGAGGGCACCATGTGACGAAGCTCTCTATCAGTCCTCTGTAAAAATAGTCTCTAAGTAAAGACAGCATGTTTCTTGCTGGAAATGATTCACTGAAATCATACACATCAATACATACACTCAAAATTCCTTTAAGTCTCTAATACAGATACTACATGAGTCTGGACAGACATGGATGTTAACTGCAACTTGACTGTCAGTACATTCAACATAGTCCTTTCTTTGTTTCTTGCCCCTGATATGTCCTGTTTTTCTGATCCTAGGCGTCACCCACTTGTGTGACCAGTGTGCATTTGCCACCACCGACATCGATGTGTTGCTCCAGCACTACGAAAGCTGCCACACCCTGATCAACCTAAAGGGGGCGCCGCCACATGTCAAGGCTGAGGAAGAGGTCGGAGGTGACAAGGAAGGGGGGAGAGGAGGAGGAGAGAGGGAGTACTCTTGTACAAAGTGTCACTTCATCACAGAAGTGGAAGAAGAGATTTTTAGACACTACAGGTAAGAGTACAATGGGATAAGATAGGGTTGATTCTTAGACATGAACGGGTATAAAAAAGCTTTGAGATACCAACAACAACATTACAGTTTTCATATAACATTCAGAAAAAGTCAGAAGTAGAACATAGATATAATATCAAGGGATGTGTTGGTGTTTTTTTAGAGGACTAGAATAATGTTTTTTTATTGAGTTTGCCACCAACTGGTGATTCTGTGTAATTTATTCACTGGGTGACTGAATGTGACATGTGATTGCATGTTATTCAAGGAGTCAATATTCCATTTAGAGGCTGACTAAATGTTCCCGTAACTGGATGACTGTGAGAATAAAAAAAAAAAAAAATCTTTTCCAAGTCAGGGAAGATGATCAAACATTGCTCATGCTGGGATTCAAAGCCCTGTAATTCTCTTTTTTACACCCAATTACCCAGAACATGTTGACTGAGCATACTCATTTTCAGCAACAACCCATTAAAAAAAAATCATACACTTAGCAGTCTCAAAGATATCATTTCGACATTCACACCTGGAAGCAATTCAGACCTGATAGATACACACAGATTTGTTGTCTTTCATGTGCTATCACATACTGAGTATCACCATACTGTGATGCGCTCCACTTCAAAGAGTCAAAAATCCAGCAATACTTGTAAGTGTAGATGCTTTGAGGCTATTTCCATTTTCCGGATACATATAAGCTCAGTTTCTGTTTACAGTTTCTCAGTCCCATCACTCATTTCCCCCCCATTTCAGTCTGTGATTTATGACATCGCCTGTTGTCAGGGCGAGATTCGTATACGTTTCAAATACTGGCAGTTTGAAACTGATCAGGAGATGTGAGTGTGCTCTTACACTATAAAATCAGCGCCAGGTCTTCTTACCTGCTGAGTTATCGAGGACTTAATCTGATCTTGGAATCAACTCTGCCATATGAAACTGTGAGAATCTGGTTTTGTTCCTTTAGAAGGGATTTAAACACTCCAGCCTCTCTATCACTACCTTTTCAAATGATTGCTGTCCCCTAACTCTACTACACTGCTTTAAGTACACTCCTATATGTTGACATATTTTGAATCTACTACAAGTACAAGGCCTATAAAGGAGTACTCTATTGATTTAGCATTGTAACTTTGAACTTCTATGAAAATAACTCTGACTATATTCTGAAAGAAGTACATGACAGAGATAAAAAATCATGTTCGTCCATTTCTCCTTTTTGCCTCTAATGGCATTTGCTAGAATCTACAACAGCACGCCAAAAACAGAGCGGAGTAGTCCTGTCAAACACTGTTTGTGAACCACACTCAAACTAATGAACTAGGCAGTGCTGATCATATATGAGTGAAGATTCAGTTACTGCATTGCCTATTTCTTGCCTCAAATGAGAAAGTTTGTGACCCGGACACCATGTTGGAAATGCAGACTGAAAAGAGGCCCGAAATATCAAGCACCACCCATGGGACGGACCAGCTTTATTAATTAATAAAGTATATTAAAATATATATATATATATATATATATATATATATATATCAATGTATATTGCAACAGCAGTAGCTGCTGTATACCAAAAAGCTATGATAACATTGATGAAACCAAGTCATCTGATACTTCATGGAGTATTCATTCAGGCTCCTACACAGACACACGCAACGCGAGTTGACAAAGCCCCTCCTCGCCATGCTGGCTGTGTTTACAATGTAGGACTGTTGGGGTGGGTGTAAATCAAAACAAACCAATCACGTCTTGTCTTTTGACAACCTCACACACCCCATCCTTCTCGCAACACTGCGTCACTAACAGCTGTTAGCGACCAGTGCCGCTAACAGCGGCTAACAGCTGTTAGCGACGCTGGTCGCTAACAGCTGTTAGCCGCTGTTAGCTGTGATTCTCCTTCAGCAGCTCTCTCCACCTGGGAAAGGCTATCCCGATGTTGACCCTCGTTTTTTGAAATCGCTGGTCACGTTGCCTTTTTGCCTTTTTTCAAATGCACCGGCACTTGTGCCTAGCCTGCTTGCTGCTGCTTTTCGTCACTCTACCTGCAGGGAGAAACCAGAAACCGTTACCAGCAACAACTCTGATGCTGAAATCATGAATGACAGTTTTCTTTTTTCAAAAAAAGCATCAAAATCAATGCAGCAGAACCAGAGATATCGTTTCTTATTCTGCACGTTCCTCCTTGTCAAAACCTGCCACATACATATCACACAATGCAACTTGCCTGGCTACATTTCAGTCAGAGTTTAGGGTGTGCTATTCTAGTAGCGGCAAATGTAGCCTCAAGCCGCTAGCCTCAAGCAGAGTAGAAAATTCGGCTACAGAGGCCAGATTTATTTTATTTTTTCTCAGATTTGCATCTCAACTGATGCAGTTTGATTTCACTTATCTTCCTCTGGAGTCACAAAATGCTGTATACAATTTGTTAGCATAAGCTGTAGTACTCCCTAGACTTGTAAACAGACTTTGATGTGTGAAATCATCCTATATTTATGATTACTATGAGTACTTTTACTGACCGTCCTTCCCGGAACAGCTTTTTTCCAAGAGGCTTGTCTGTCAGTGTAAAGCCAAAGACTTACGGATTGGTTGTAAGTTTACTTTTTTAATTTTCATACGATGCTTGACAGTAAAATGTTGTTGTTTGTTGCTTGCACAGATGTTTGTGCACTGAATGTGTATACCTGCTAAATAAGTCATAAGCTCAGTTTCACAGACCTTTAAAAGCCTGGAGAGGTCAGACTAGACTCACCAGCCAATTTGTTGCCCACACAAACACACACATACACACATATGCTTGTTCACTGGGTTTTCAGTGACAGAGCCAGCAAATGATAGAGAAAGCTATAAGTCAGGGCGGGAAAGAGAGAGAGAGGTGGTGTGGGAAAGTTGGTGCTGAAGACAAACTGAGAGACTGAGGGAGAACTGAAGATTGTGTGAAATCTTTTTGTGTATGCAAGTATTGATCTAGATTGCAGATTTGGATTGCTTCTTGATATATGCTCGCAAACAAAGTCACATACACAAGTTACTCTTTCTTGTTTTCTTGCACACAAACGCAGAAAATTACAGTCTGACGGAGCCATCTTAGCAAGATTTCTGTTGCGAATCAATGAAAGATTTAAAAGTTTGATTCATTTTAGGGTGAGGGCAGAGAGAAGGAGAGGGCGAAATCGAGAAAGAAGGGAAGGAGTTGCAGACAGAAGGAGAAGTAAAAAGTTTGAAAAAGTCAAGCATTGGATTGCACAAAGGAAGGAGAGTGAAAGACAAAGAAACAGGGGGAAAGTGAGGGAAAGTGGAGAGAAGAGGGAGAGAGGGTGACAAGGGAGAGGGAGAGTGAGAGCGTGTGGAGGGGATTTAACAGTCCACTCACGTCCCTAACAAAATCTAAGCCCTGAATCTCGGAGCTCAAATCAAATAAAACTGAAATAAAGCCAGAAAGTTTCACACCGCCACTAAAAGCAACCAAACCTTAAAGGAATCCAAGGCCAAGTTTTAGAAAACAAAATTCAGGATTTAATTATAGGGTGCTCAGAACAAAGGGCCGCGGTGTTGTTGGGGGGATAGCAGCTGAAACAAACTAATCAATCTCCCTTACAGCTTCTACAGCCAAACACTCTCACTGAGGTCCTGACATCTGTAAGGTACAGACATAGACTAACACCTTCAAAACTTGCGTCTTTGTTGCAGTAGCCGAGAATGTGCAATATGTAATTTATATCCTGTGTCCTTGTATTAATTGTTCATTTACCAAATATGTACGTCTTTTCTCTTCCTGTTGTGTTTTTGATGACTTGACTTTGATGAGGTGAAGGATGTATGCGCAAAGTCAACAGTCCTCTCCAGCTCCATATTGTGCTAAACTCTAAGCCCGCCCACTTTTTAGAGTTCTAATCAATTTTAATCCCCTCTTTTAACTGTACACCGCTCAAATATTCAGTTTCACAGGGAAATACGTCACAGTACAGAAGCTAAAGACGCTCTAACTTCTGTTTCACAGGGACTTTAAAGTGGAACCACCTTAATTTAAAATTCCAATATTATTTCCATGGTCCGTGAAAGTTCAGTCTACTCAAAGCCAGTGTCTCAAACTGGTCATGTCATCAAGTATAAAGTCTGGAGCTGCTCCGTGAATTTGAAAATATGTTGTAGATGACACTGATAGCACACTGGGGAATGTTCTGAGTATATGGGCACATTACTAGTATATGGATACAGCTCCAGACTTTTTACTGGATGCTGTCACACATTTGAGTTTTAGCACTCTAGTTATGGATTCGGGAGAGAGCTCTTCATGTCTACTAATATTTTTGGACTGTCTTAGACCACAGGAATAACATGTAGGGAGTAGTTCCACTTTAAGCTATTTATGTTCAAGGTGTTTGGGCTTTAAAATAAGTTGCAAAAATGAGTGTCTTGTTTAGGCACAAACAATATGAAGCTTGTTGTCAAACTGTTGGTATTGCAGACATACTGCCATGTAATCATTAGCACATGGTGAGTATACACCTATCAGCCAAAACATTAAAAGCACTGACAGGTGAAGTGAATAACTTTGATTATTTTGTTCCAATGCATTGTTCTGCTGGGAAAACTTTGGTTCTGGCATTCACATGGATACCACCTGACATATTCCACCCACTCAAACACTGTTGCAGACCAAGTACCCCCCTCATGGCAACAGTACTCCCCAGTGGCAGTGCCCCCCCAGCAGGATAATGCACCATGCCACACTACAAAAACTGTTCAGAAATGGCCTGTGAATAAAAAGCTCAAGGTGTCGACCTGGCTTCTAAATTTCCCAGGTCCCAATCTGCTCAAGGATTCTTGTGATTGTTGGCACCCCAGATGTACCCCTAATCCAAGGTTGCTCAGGTACGGCCCAAGGAATGTGTCAAAGACCTCAAAGTGTCAACCTGGCTTCCAAATTCCCCAGATCCCAATCTAAATGAGCACCTGTGATACGTGCCATTAACCCACCTCACAACCCACTGGACTAAATGGATCTGCCGCCAGCGCACTGGTGCCAGACACCGCAGGACACTCCCAGAGATCTTGTGTCCATACCTTGACAGGCCAGAGCCAAGTCCGATCCAAGGAGGCCCCACCTTGGATTAGGGGCATATCTGGGGTACCAGCACATCACAAGAATCCTTGAGCAGATTGGGACCTGGGAAATTTAGGTCGACACCTTGAGCTTTTTGCCATGCTCCACAGGCCATTTCTGAACAGTTTTTGTAGTGTGGCATGCTGCTTTTTTCTGCCAGGGGGCCACTGCCATTCGGGACTGCTGCTGCCATGAGGGGGGTACTTGGTCGGCAACGGTGTTTGAGTGGGTTGAACATGTCATGTGGTATCCACATGAATGCCAGAACCAAGGGTTTCCCAGCAGAACAATGCATTGGAACAAAATAATCAAAGTTATTCACTTCACCTGTCAGTGGTTTTAATGTTTTGGCTGATTGGTGTATGTGTGTGTGTCTTTAGACTTGTTATGGCAGGTGTGTGTTGACCCCAGAGGATGTGGGGGTTGTGGCCCTAAACACAGACTGGTTATTTAAGAGACTTAGTGCATGAATCTAAGGTGCACATAAAGTGGCACAAAAGCGTGGGATATGCTGGCTATTTGCTCTCATATCAAATGCCTTTAAGTTGGCTTTCTTGGGACCAGTCTCAAATTAAAAGTCTCTAAGACACACCAGGGAAGCCAACCAAACTTGAAACTCCGTATTTAATTATATTAACAAGTTAAACATGTACATAGTCCAATGCTGCAAGAGTAGACCTTTAGAGAGAATTTCATACTCGACACTGCCATCGGCGTTACATTACAAACTTCACATGTTGCCATGAGAGATATTAATGAAGACTTTGCCGTGTCGAGTGTTGCATATTTCTTATGCAGACACTTTCTTGGACACATTATTCTTCTGCTAATTAGTTTACTTTCTCAACACATCTGTTAAAATGCCACATGTCTCCATGTTGCTTTACAAGTAAATACCTCTAAGGGCAAAATTATGAATCCCATTGAACTCCTTTTACTTCTGTGACGCCAGTTTGCCATTCTCAAAGAAATAACTTAGTGAAAAAAAATGGTCTTACAAGCAAAATATTGTTTCCAAAGAATTTTAAAAAATCATTCAACCTGCTTTAATTTTTTATTGCTTTAATAATAAATATAATGTCCTCTTTCTTATTTGTCATAGGAAAATGTAATTCAGTGTACGTGAGACAAATGTAGCTGTTGACAGTGTTCAGAGCAAAGTTGGATTAGATCAGTACATGTGTAGAATGAATGATATAAACTCCATTCATCATGACTCTGTGTGTTTGTAAGAGAGTCTAAGAGCGAGAAACAGTGACGGAGCAAGTAAGTGAATAAATGAGTCAGTAAGTACACCAGTGCGTGTGTGCATGTGTGCATGTGGTGATGACAAACAGAGAGGCCACTGTGTCTTTGTTCAGCATCTGGAGACATTTAAGTCTACTAGGTACAAGGTGTACTTTACTCACACACGCATTTTCACAAATTTCGACAAATACCTAGACTAGCTTGATCTGATCAAGATGCTGTTTAAAGCCACAGCTTGAATCTGTCATTACCCAGGGAGTTTATTTTCTTCAGCAATTAATGAAGAGCAATGGATAGACGAAGACAGATAATATATACAGAGAAAGAGTGAGAGAGATGGAGAAGAGACACAAATCTGCACTGCTTTTATTTTATTTTGTATGGACCTACATATCAGTACAGTTTCACTTCAGTCATTCAAAGAACATGTCACAAAAAAAAAATGGCTTACAAATTACAAAGATAGTGCAGATGTATTGAGAATTGTTTTGGTAGGTTCCCAAGAAAAATCCACATGTATGAGAGGCAAGAACAGATGATAGTTTGATAGCCCTTAGATGTTTGCATTGAAATCTTTCACATGATTATATTCCACTGTCATAAGACACTCCTGTTGCAGTGTGGCAGTAATGAGAAGTCACTGGTGGGGAAACACTCAAGCGAAAACAACAGCGGCGTCGAGCAAATTGCTGCTTTAGGATGAGATGTGAGTGAAATAGGTGGAAAAATGTTCATCCTATTCTTGAGTCAAAGTTACACACCTGACTTATTCGCCGAATATTGCATCGAATCAATTCCTACTTCTCACGCATGGCAGGTCTTCTTTGAAATAATTAAGAAGGACAGGTCTGAATTATTATCCTGTTATTTGTTTTTCAAGAGGAAAGGTGTGATAAACCATTAATGTTCACAGCTCAATCAAACAATTGAGCAGTCAAATAATTAGATTGTCTCAACACAGACAAACAGATGCCGTTTTATTGTTCTGTTTAACATATATTAACATATTCATCGGGGTATGTTCTGACAGCTTCTAGTTAATATTCCTATATCTCTAAATATAAAGCAGCTGCCCATAATGGGCCCACCAAAAGCCACTGCAAACAGGAGTCCAAGTTTTTGGTGTAGATGGTTGATTGATTTTGCTCGCTGGCCCGCACAAGAAGCATCTAAACTGTTTTCGGAGCCAGGAAAAACCCTGATGTTGTGTATGTATATATTGCTGGTCAGTCAGGGCCATGCCAACAGGAAATGAAGGTGGTTTGTTGATGGGTGATTCATTTCTTGTCATTCAGATTCATTTACATTCCTCGCAGTTTTGTCCTAATTCGTGGTGATTTGGTGGAACACTGAGTCACTTTTTGGCCACGGGCTCAGTGAAACTCTACCTGAGTGGTTGGAGGAAGTTGGGCTGGGACAAATGCACTTTAAATGCAATTAAGTCGATTCAGGGAGTGGATTTTCTTCTAAATGTGATCAGTGACAGTTCCTCTTTGGATATCTGTCATATATGAGCCCATTGAAAGTTATTGGAAACGAATGTGTTTCACATTTTGGATTTATAGAAAGAAAAACAAAAGCATGTACTTGAATCTGAATTATTTGGTTCAGTCTCATTATTGTTAGTGTTCTGACTTGAGTGTGACTCACTGTCACATTAAACATAACCTGTAGCGACAAAAACTGTTCAAGAGGTCTTGTTAACGTTATTGTCCTGACATTAATTGACAAACCGAAGAAAACACCATTTATGTAGCAATCTAACCAGTGTGAGTGTAGAGCTGATTCAAAATTAAGTTTCATTAATTCTATTCCAAGTTAATATTTATTTGCAGATAATTCACTCACTGCTGTTTCTCTCTCTGCAGGCGTGTCCATGCGTGCTGCCGTTGTCGACGATGCGACTTCACGGCTCCTGATTCGTCGGCCCTCCTGGACCATTTTAACTCGGCCCACTGTCACGACTCCTCTCCCTCATTAAGCTCACTGACAACGAACTCCTTACCCACCTCAGTGACACCTTCGTTAACACTCTCAGCCAATGGCTGCTCAGCTCCCTCCACCTTAGCCATTAAAGAAGAAAGCAAGGGGGATCTTCGCCTCCTCTATTCCCTTGCACCGCCTGAGGGACGGTTGGCAGAAGGAGGCAGAGAAGAGGCAGGAGGGGTGGTAAAAAGTGAGGGAGGTGAGGAGAAAGAAAGAGAGCGAGAGAAAGGCTGGGTGCTTGGGGAGACGAGAGGACTAGGAGAAAGAGGAGGCGAGCAGGCACACGGTTTACTCTGGGTGCCCAAGGAGCGAATGGGGCCTGACAGAGGAGTAGAAAGAGGCGCAGGAGGTGGGAGCCCCTCTCTTTTCTCCTCCCCCCTCTCGCTGTCATTTGTTTCAGCCAACCATGAGGCCTCGCAGCAGAAAAGAGGCGTAGCTTCACCAAGCATGGTTTACCTGGGAGACACCAAGTCGTTTATGGGAGATACCAAGTCATATTTGGGAGATGCCAAGCTGTACGGAGGAGGGAGGCCAGGAGGAGCCACTGCAGGTGGAGCTGGAGGCGGAGGTGTAGCGGAGAAACGGAGCCAGATGCCTCAACAGTACACAGGAGGAGGAGGAGGGAGTGGAGGTGGAGGAGGACAAGAGAAAGGAGGAGCCGCAAAAGAGGAGTCCCAATCCCTATTACGGGTAAGGTGGAACACCCTCCTCCTCCTCCTCTCGATCTTAATATCCCTGTTTCACATTCACCTCCTTCTCTCATTCAGCCTAATCTTTCCCCTTTGTCTCATTTACACCCTGATTCTAGCTTTTAGCTCTGACTCTGAATAAAGGTCTTTGTAGCTAGCCAGATCCTACCTGCTGAGAGCATTAGTTGTCAAAGTGCTTCTATTAATACGCCTCCATCTTCGTTTCCTTTGAGTCAGATGTGAGGATTAGGCCTCATGCAGAGAGCAGCCACAATGAGATCTGTAATTCTTCCGTCATATCTAGAGTACTTGTGCAGATTGAAGTTGGCTAGCAAAGTGTGTACGAGTGTCCCAGCATGCCCACGAGTGTTCATATCTCTGCGAGCTGTTGTCCATGTACGTATGATTCCATGACATAATTTCCTTTCCCAAAAGTTGGGTTCATCTTTTTTTAAATTAGATTTTAACTCACAACAGTGAGAAACTTGCAGGTTGCTACAGCAACGGGGTGGCAAACTGACAGTTCCCATGGTTACCCCCCCCCCCCCTCCCCCCATCAGTCAGTTCCCTCATCCTACTTTGCAGCCCACAATGCATTTCACTTCACAGTGATGTCATGGGCTGGTAGGAACAGACTGTGGTTTGCCAGCGCCGCAAAGCTTATTGGCTATGATCACATTAGATCAGAATAGACTGTACTTTGTGTGTTCGTGTGTGTGTGTGTGTGTGTGTGTGCGTGTGCGTGTGTGTGTGTGTGTGTGTTCGTGTGTGTGTCAGGGCACTGACATGGGTCTCTGTAAGTAGTAGTATTAAGTGTGAGAATTGTGTTGGTGGTGTGTGAGTATGCACGTATCAGTGTGAGTTGAGTGTATGGCTCCTTTGTACAAGTTGTTGGTCTGGTGCATGCGTGTACACTGTGTGTGCGTGTGTGTGTGAGGTGTTGGCAGTAACTTGGCAGACTGGGCTGGGTGGGGCAGCAAGAGGTTTACTCATTATCGTGGGTGGGGCAGTGTGTGTCTGTGAGAGCGAGTGAGACCGAGAGAGAGGGAGAGACTGCATGCGTGAGAGAGAAAGGGAGGAAAATTGAGATGAAGAGACAAAGATAGGGAGAGTCAGATGGAGATAAAAGTACATAGCCAAAAAAGTTAACCCCTTAACACACAGCATTCGTCTGTGTTCCCCTGAAACGAGCGAGTCATAGCATGTACGCGGGCTCCTGAGGAGTTGGTAGACGTTTATTCGTTTTGGATGGAGCCAGGCTAGCTGTTTCCAACTGCTTTCAGTCTTTATGATAAGCTAAGCTAACAATGTCCTGACTCTAGCTCTGTACTTAGTGTACAGACATGAGGTTGACATAGATCTTCTCACTTAACTCCTGGAAAGAAGCAAAAGAACATATCTCAATGAGTGCACTTTTTGGGGTTTGAATGACATGTTTATGAGCCTTATCCTGGTTATGATCATATCCAGGATATGGTGTTTACGTGAGCACAGAGAAATTGGGTTAGCCATATTTTCTGTATCCACGAAAAATACTCCCAACCTGGTTGCTGATTACTGCAGTCTATTTGCGCAGGCACCTATAATGTGTACGAAGACAAACTGGCAATGGGAGATGAGAGCGACAGGATATATTGACACGTGGCAACTTAACTGCTAATTTCTTCTCTGTTGTGATCGCCAACAGTCGTCTCTTCTTTCTCAACCATTCACATGCTACGTACTGAGGTAATATTGTTCTGGAAAGCAGCTACGCCACACTTCCAACACTGTGCTCCACACTGGTGCCAGACTCTTACTGTCACTACAACCACGTCGGACAGGGGAGCAGAGGATGAAAAGGCAAAACTCAATTTGTTGGTTGCTCCCGAAGTGAGACACTTTTGCCGCCGCCATTGTTTGTGTTTCCGTTCCGTCGCTTGGCTAAAGCTGCAGGTAGTCGGCCGTGCTCAATGACCGGAGTAAGGTTAATACATGCAACATTATCCTGGTTTCTTTTGGAGTACGCCAGGTAACATTCGATTTTCTCATAACCAAGATAAGGTGTTTACATGCTCACACACACAAGCTAGATACCACAAGAGCTCGATCATAAACAGGTTATCCATGTTTATGTAAACACAGTACCCTATCCATTCTGCACCAGCTTGTTCCACACTCTTCAATGATGTCATGACATTTAACCTAAGGGAAATGGTCAAACCCAAGAATCAATGCTTTTAATGGCTGCACCATTTAAAAAAATGGGAATGTTTACACTTAGCCCGAACGCAGATGGAAGTATTTAGTATCTTTGGAAACTTTGGTGTCTCCGCTAAAGTTAAAAATACAGTTCTGTCAGTTTAAGCAATGTTTGGCTGCACATTATGAGTTTGTAATTATTGATCCATCATTGGGTCAATTCAGGTTGATGCTCAAATTATACTTTCCATGTCCGCCAGAGTCTTTGTGGACTCTGTGTGTTGACTGCCTACTGAGACACCCAGTGTAGTATAAACCACATCCCAATGTTGTATAAAACCATTTCCACTGTCCATGACTTCTATTTTTTTTTTTTTTTTTTTTTGGGAGTAATTCAGAGCCTTAAGGAGTGAATGTGTTGAGTGAGAGAGAGAAAGAAAAGACAGCCAGTGAGTGTGTGAAGGTGAGAAGAAGAAAGCGGAAGAGTGCGAGGGAAGAGACAAACAATTTAACAATTTATTAGAGGGGATGCTGAACATGACTTATTACTTTAATAGCTTCATAATATATGGCCCCTGCTACCATCGTTCTCCCTCTCCCTCCTCTCACTACACAATATTTATTCTCAGTTTCCATGGCATGCACTGACACGTCAAACACACACACACGAATATACCACGCGCACACACACACACACACACACATACGCACACAGGCAGGCAGGCTGAGGTTGACTCATCACTGGGCAGGGTAAGGGAGGGGCACTAATGCAAAGGATCATCTGAAATAGCTTAGCACACACACACACACAGAGATATTGACGCTTAAGGACACAAACACACACACACACACACACACACACACACACGTTTAGTTCAATTTAAATGCGGCCTGTGACGCAACAGGGCAGAGACTGAATTATAAAAGGTGAATCCACCCAAAATACAAATCGACTCTTTGTATATGGCAAGTAAAGAGAAGTGAGAGAGAAGGTGGGAGGGCTTAAGGAAGAGCAATGATGGAAGGAAGCAGGGAGTGGGTTAGTAGGGAGGAAGCGAGGGATTAAGAAGAGACAAAAGTAGAAACAAATAGCCAAAGTCTTATTTCATCCAAACACTTGTGTGTGTATGTGTGTGTGTGTGTGTTTTCTTTATGTGCCTGTGTGTGTGGTTCTGCACAGTTTCGAGTCTCCCGCATCCTCACTTGTGCTTTCTATTCTCCTCTGCATCGATCCGCCTCTCCCCTTTTTCATCTCATTCTTTTTCTTTCATTTCCCTTCTTTTCCTCAAAGGACAACTCACCTGATACACAGGGATCGATACATACACACCTAAGCTTTCAGGCGTACACGCACACATACACCCACAGAGTTTTTAGTATTCTGGTTCGGGAGGCCTTTTGCTTTGTAGAGAGCATATTTTCATTTGAAAGGCCTGATCTATAATTGCTGCACAGTGTTACCTTGTTGAGACATTGCCGCTCTGTAGGCTTTGTTTTCATAGTGATTTATCACCTCGAAGACATTTTCTCAGGCTGAAATGTTGTTTTCTGACGTTGTGACTGACTTTATGAGCAGTGCTGAGTAGAGTGTAATTACTTCCATAACAAATGACTCAAGTGATGTGAAAATTACCATTTGAGAAACCTACTTAAGTAAAAAAAAAAAGGTTCATAAATTACTCAGAGTACAAGTAACTTAACATTTTAAGTTCAGTTTAAAGTTCCAGTTTAGCAATTGTACAACCCCAACCCCTTTCAATAAGGATTAATGACTCTAAAAGCCCAACCAACCACTTGCTGCTAGATAAGTTAATGCTCTTATTATAATATCAATGATAGCACATGAAAAACTAGTAGTAGTGGTAGCTAAAGTTAGTTCGGAAACTACATTTTCAACCCCGGTATGGGCAACTTACTTCAGTGTGTTGCAGAGTTTAAAAGTGGAGACCTTAGTGTTTTTCTGGAGGCATAGCAAGCACTTTATTATGTAACTGTTTCCTTTTTAGATTTGGTTTAAAAGTGTAGCTAGATGTGGCCAGGGATTATCGCTGGAAGCTGCCTGTTGTTCTGAGTTTTGCTCTGGCATTTTGGCATCTGCAGTAGAGGTGCTCCACTCTCACTCAATCCCTGCATTTACCAAGTTGTAACAAAGGCAGAAATGGCAAATGAAGCAAAGTAAAAAGTGGATTAGTGGCTCAAAAGTACACCGGAGTAAAGAGCAAAGTACAGGCAAAAATGGAAAGCGTGTGAAGTTTGGAGATGAAATTAAAGTAAAAGCTTGGTTAATGTTTTAGTTTATAAATGGAATGAGACAGACTTTGAGTAATGGTGGTTTTTCGAGTTAAGTAGGGCTGAGAAAGGTCCGCCTCTGAGCCAAACATATGTGAACACGTGAATCTACCCAAACATATGTGAATCAACCCAAAACTTGGATCATCTAATAAATTCCAGACCGTGTTTTCAAAGGGAATTCCACCTCAAGGACGGCAGAGGGGAGCAGATAAATGGACGCACGCAGGGAGAGGAAGAAATTGTGGATGTGACCTTACAAACACAAAATAATTGTGTTCATCTTATGTGGTCATAATGCAATACTGAAATGTGAACCTTCGGGGTTTTAAAAGTCCCATGCGTGACATTCAATTCCATTTGAGTGGAGAGACAGACAGAGAAAATAGAGAGACGCACCAAGAGAGATAAACGGGAATGTGTGCTTTCAGCAGATCAGAGAAGAGTTTCATTAAAGTTTCTCTCGTTTACATTTCTGCCCGACGGAGCTAATTATGTTTAAAAGACACACACACACACACACACACACACACGCAGCTGTATTTCCATAAAGTTCTCATTACTTTGCTTTCTATTTCCCCTCTTCCCCGGCGTAAATTCATGCGTGTCAGCGTACATGTGCATCTTTGCGGCTGTGTGCGCTTTCCACTGCTTGTGTACTTAATTATGTGCGATGTGTCGGAATTTGCATTCTCTGAGTGTGTGCGTGATTGTGTGTGTGTGTGTGTGTGTGTTTTGTAAGGAAATTAAAGCATGAATTGAACTTATTTTCCGTGCTGATAATTTAACATCACTTTATATCCGCCACAGGAAATTATGGAGCTTATGCTCAAGTCTGTGTGTGTGTGTGTGTGTGTGTGTGTGTGTGTGTGTGTGTGTGTACTGCATAGTACAGTGTTCTTGTGCTTAATGCTTTTTTAAAGACAAAAAAAGGAAGAAAAACTTTGGTGATTTAACTTATAAATTGTGTTCTTTACTGAACTGCTATGTTGTCTGAATATTGTCTATTTCCTGGACCTTTTTGTCGCATATTTTGCACTGTCATGATAAACTCTTACATCCAACCACATTAAATTGCCATTAATGTGTAATTGTGCTCCGTACAGTGTCTCCTGTCAGTTTTATAAATAGACTGTTGTTACTTTTTCATGTAAGGTCCCTTGAGTCTAGAAAAATGTTCTAAAATACTATGTAATTAAGTGATAAGATCATTTGTTTTAGAGTTTGGAAAAGTTGCTCATGTGGTACAAAAGAACTGATAAACTCTGACTGGCAGAAAATATCACAGATATATCGCCGTTGCACAAGTCAACCTATACATACCTAAAACCTGCATTACGTAAATGCCAAAAATAGGTTTGAAGTAGTTTTTAAGGTGTAAAAGCACTCTGACAAGTTTATTTTTCAACTTTAAAAAAACACACAGATCATATCTTGCTGACAAAAAAACACAACAAAATTAAGGCATCCTGATCAGAAATATATTGATATTAGACTGATCTTAAAAGACAATTTCATAATACTAGCAGAACACAACAGTGCATATCTAGTCTTTGACTTTGGTTGCTTCATTTTTCTCAAAGTCTTGATGACTGATTGTCATTTTAGGTGGCCAGCGTATGATTAAGGGACACACAGAAAAAGTGCAGACATTAAACAAAATATCTTTCCATCTCACCTCCATGTCAAACTGTTGAGTTGTCCTCTGGAATTTAGCCAACAGCACTAGCATTGTAAACTCCACCGTAGACGTTATCCATTGGTTTGGGGACTCCTATTTTGAAGCCTTGAGTTTGGCATCACAGCAGTCACCACCTTGGTCTTTTGTAGCCAGAGTAGATCATATTTGGAGGAGAGACAGCGAGGGTTGAATCTAACTGAGAGCCTGAAGACACTATCTGCAGACAGCCTGTCATTTAAAGCAGCTCTGCCCTTAATTATGCATAACTTTAAGGCTTCATAAAATGTAAATTCATGAGTAATGTAAAAGTGCACCCCCCGTACAGTTGTCGCGAAGGGGAACGTTCTCTATAGAGACCAAAAGCATGTTTGTACCAGGCTGTAAACATGTTTATTTCCACTGTAAAGTTCGGCATTTTTAACATGGGTCTATGGAGATTTACTTATTGATTACATGGAAGCATGTGATGTTCAGGGGCCACTCAAAATGTTTCTGAGGCGCCACTGGCCTGCGGGCTGCACTTTGAGAAACTGTGCTATATATATATATATATATATATATATATATATATATATATATACAGTCACTTATGGAAAACGTGAAAAGTGCTGTCTTTAGTCTTTCTAGTTGCTGAAGTGCAGTGTGTGTGTGTGTGTGTGTGTGTGTGTGGGCGTCGGAAAAAGGGAAGACACACTGATATTCACCAAACTGCTCTCCCTCTCTCTTGACACACACACACACACAGACAGAGTTGTCTGTTCTGGACTGTTCAGTTTGTTTGTATAGCAGTCACATTTCCCATCAGGACACAGACTCAAATAAACACAGCCATGCTGGAAAGAAAAAAAAGTGTGTGTGTGTGTGTGTGTGTGTGGTAATGTGAATGTGTAAAACATTCAGACTGTGTTTAGTGTAACAGAAACATAATCAGACACCCTGTTTGCTGTAATTTCGACCCGTTTGTGTGTTTGTGTTTGTCTGTGGAGATGCTGGTGGACGAGCTTGTGTGTGTGCATGCGCGTGTTACGTGTGCATCTGCTCGATAGGAGTGTGCGTGTGTCACAGTCATGACCCGTGTGTGGCTTTACGCTGTGTGACAGTCCACAGCAGTCTCATTGTCTGCTAGGAATATTATATTTGGCTTGCAAAACAAATTACACCATTTCCACCACGTTTAGACCCATTTTGGCTAATCCACACATGCCACGCTTACCCACACATATTACAGCTGACAACATGTGTAGTGAGAAGGTGACAGCTTGGCATTTTTGGCTCACACTAATCAAGAATTAGCGTATTTCCTTGACTATATCTTGGCTCATGGTTTGGATGTTAATCCTCTTTTCAAGTGTGCTTTGAATTGTCTGATTGACTGATTCCGACTCGGGTTAGAAAAAACATAAAAGTCAAGTGTTCCTTTTCAACCTGCTCGGGAAACATAACTTTTTACCGCATCACACCACTTCCGAGAGTGTAAAGTCAGTCATCAGTCATAGAAAAGTACACTAGATTGACTTTAAAATCCCAGGATTTGGCTGTGTGGTTTTTCTTTGGGTTACTTTTTGGCAGCAGGGTGCTGTAGTGATTAGTCACATGTCCCTCAGCTGAAAGCTCAGGCTCAATCCCCGTGTGCCTGACATATCTCCGCCTGCTGAAGTGTCCTTGAGCAAGACATTGAACCATTATTTGCTCCAGGGCTGCTGCTGGGCAGCTGACCCTGCAGTCCGACCTTCACATGGAGGGGGGGGGGGCAGCAAGATGAGGAATTCCTCCTTCTGGGATCGTTGGAGTTCTCAAAGAAACTTTCCTGTGATTGTCTAAACTTTACTGGCACTCAGTGAATTGTCCCATTGCTGAAAAACCGCACTGATCTGGCGCCAAAGTAGGAAAAACCATTACAAGTATTGAGATATTTTTGCACCAGCTTTTAGATTAAGTACGATTATATGAGAATCTTGATCTGAAATGCATTTACACAAAAATGCAGTGGTTTATATCTCATAATATCATGTAATATGATATGATTAGTTTGACTTGAGCCTAACGTGCCGTCTGTTCAGATATCTTCTTTTTCCATTGAGTGTTTCATTGGTTCAGACACATGTCGCTTACACACACACAGCCTTTTCATTGGTTCAGCTGGGCGCCAGTGACACAGATGTTCCACCCTCTCCGCCAATGAACCAGCCAGGTGTTTTTCATCACGTCGACATGGCAACGGTAAAACACAGTGGTTATTTTAGCTCCTAGCTGTAATTTAGACGTTTACATCAATTACTGTTACAATCAACTTACACACACACTACTGGAAGATTGTGTGTGTGTGCGTGCGTGCCTGTGTGTGCATGTGTATGTGTGCACATGTGTGTTCTTTTTATATTTCTCAGTGTTTTCCTGCCATGGCTTGCACACCCAGTCCCACAGTGCTTGTATGTTTCTCTTTGTTGGTCTCTCTCTCTCTCTCTCTCTCTCTCTCTCTCTCTCCTTCTCTTTGTGTAATTTGGGAGCAATTCACTACAGGCTATATAGTGTGTGTGTGTGGGCATGTGCACGTGTGTGCGCATGTGCATATGTGCGTGCATGCAGACGTGCATTTGCGTGCGTTCACACATGGAACCAATATTGAGGCCAGATGATCATTTTGCTACAACAAGACCTCTACACGCAACGCTAGCCAGCTACACACACACACACACACACACACACACACACACACACACACACACACACACACACACACAGAAATGCATTGGGTACACCATTCTGGCAGCACTTGTGTAATTAGGAAGCTGATTGGTTAGATTAAATGTCCATCTGACCCCTGACCAATAGTTAATTTGAAAACCCTGCTTGCCTTCCCCTCTCCTCTGTCTCCTGGCTCTCCTGGCTCCCCTTTTCTTCCCTCATCTCTTCTTTTAATCTGAAATTCTTTCACACAATCAGGCCTTTTGCTTTGGTAATAGTGACTGATGTAATTTGACAAACGAGAGAAAAGAGGCTGGAGAGAATGAATAGTTTATATAAAACCGCTTCCAGTAAATGACTGAAAGTAGATTGACAAATGACTACAAATGACCTTTTTTCAGTTTTTATCCATCAGCGTATCCAGGCCATTTAATTTTAAAAAATGTCCTGCTTAGCTGAATCACCAAATGAAGAACAATGACGTGTGTTTAACATATCAGTTAAAAGAGTTTAATACATTTCCTTTTCTTATTTTCGTCTCCTTTTTTGTCCTTTGTTTTAGCTTTGAAAAAAACACTTTTGAACTTGCATTCATGTGTCTTGTGTCATTAAGGCAGCAGGGGTGTGTTTAAACACAGCTGTGAATTGTGTCACAGCATGCAAGGTAAAAAAAAAAAAAAAAAAAAAAAAATCCCTTTTAAGGAGGCGCAGTGAAGTTCACCTGCCAAACCACAAAGGCGAAACAATGAATGATAAGAAGACCAGTTAATCGAATCTGCATTCCTGCCTGCATTTTAGCTGCTGTCAGTTGCCAATCATCTGTCCGCCCTTGTGACACATCAATGATCTTCATTGTGTCTTGCATTTGGGACAAGTTTATGTAAGATGGGAAACGTCATCACAGTGAGACCTCCTTCACTGCAGTGAGAAAGTAGATTTAGTAAAGATGCCGAAGGTCCAGTACCCATATTCAGATTCACATCACATATGCACACCCACACTGTCAAACGTGCGGCATATGCACACACACACGCACACAGGCTCGACCAGTCATTTTGACACTTTAATCCACTTCACTTTAGGATATCTAGTCACACCTTGCTTTGGTGTAAGTGTGTGTGTGTCTCTGTGTGTGTGAGAGAGAGAGAGAGAGAGAGAGAGAGAGAGACAAAGACAGTGAGAAAGTGTTTATATGTGTGTGTTTGTGAGCAAGAAATGCCATGGCAACCTTGGCGGTCCAAGGCCCTCTTGGCAAGGTAGCAAGATGGCCCTGGGCACGTGCGCGTGCAGCAGACTGTGCCATCCCAGTGTGTGTGTGTGTGTGTGTGTGTGAGAGAGGAATGTAAAGTGGAGATTTTCACTTTTAACTCTCAGTGGAAACGCACATCCACCCTCAAACTTATAATACACTGACACACACTCACAGTGCCATGCATACTTGATTTGGGGTGAAAGCTCGAGAAGGATACATCAGTTTTCTCCCTCTTCCTCAGTCTGTCTCTCCCTGAGCTCCTCCCTTTCTCTGTCTGTCTCCCCCCTCTGTGTCCCCTGCGAGCTCTTCACTCATTAGGAATTCTCCACTAGTGTGTGCATGTGTGTGTGTGTCTCTGTGCGTGTGTTTATGAATTCTGCTCCACTGGCATGATGCATCTTGTATACTCGATTTCCCTTAAGACCATTTCTCTTTTGTTCTCTTTCTCTCTCACACACACACTCTCTCTCTCTATCTATCTGGCTGTACAACACAACAGGACCCGGCACAACTCAGCACAGCTTCAGCTGCTCAAGACTTGTATGCTCCCAGAGCGTATATCGATGCATATTGTGTTCCTGTGGTCCTGTGTAGCTCAGCGGATAGAGCCAAAGCTGAAGGCATTATAGTCGGGGGTGTGCTGTGAGAGCCTTGTTTTTGTCCTGTCTTTATGGCTTGGAAGTTTTGATGAGAGCCATGGAGGGGCTGAGTTTGCTCAAGTTGCATTATGGGCTTCATGCCACTACTTCTCCAGTACATCTGTATGCGCAAACCTACATCAAATTTTCTCACAACACAGATGAGACTTTTCCTGACAAATGGCTGTAATTTGGGGCTTTACTTTTGTGTTTGCTCAAAATGAAGCTTGAAAGATGGAAGTTTTAATGCGAAAGTTGGGATTTGTTGAAACAAAACTGACAACAGAGTGGTCACAGTTTTATGGAAAATGTGAACAATTTGCAGAAACCATTTTGGAGACTGTGAGAACGGGTGACACTGATGGAACGAAAATAACTCACGCAAAGCCATACAAGCCTCCTTACTTTTGCTCTATATAACATCACACAGCCCTCTCATGGTTATATTCAATATATTGTCAAAAATGAAATCCAGACTTGTGACGCAGTGTCAAACTGGAGAAGTTTACCACTTCACCAGGCCGCCAAGTGGCCGCTCTGGCTGATCACTGCCATTCTTTACACATCTCTTCCATCGGATGCAGCACAGCTTTCAGAAGCTAATACAAAATGCACCTTGTCTGCTTTTGAGGAGGCTTACACACCTGTACACTTTTTAAAATGTAGATCTGATGTAATTATAAGGATGCATGTATTTTTAATAAAGAAAACACGGCTAGAAATCTTTGATCCGTGTCATCGATAACTGGGCTTTTAACAGTATTAACTTTGTCTGTAGGCTACAGCACAACTACTCAGGAGATAACAACAATAAACACAGTTAAAATTTACAAAAAGAAACCATGTTATGTAGCTGACTTACTTACTTACAGTTGAAGTACAAATATCAAGGAAAAATCTAGTCTACAAAATCAAGCAGGCAAATTACTTAGCTTCTGAAGTGCTCCTATGGAACAAAACTAGGTTATAGCTAGACCATGGTGAAGGCCAGAATGCTGCTTGCAACAGACAGTAAGCCTTTTAACCTTTACCTTATACCATTTCCAGGAGACTTGTGGCCCCTACCAGCAAGTAGAGGAGTGCGGGGTCAGTAGACAATGACGGTACAAAACAGTCAATAAAACAGGTTTTATTTACAACTGTGAATCACCGCAACAATGAGAGGTCCTTGAGCGCACAGTCATAAATGTGCACACAAAAGATAGCTAGGGACAGACATATACAAACATTCACACACAGTCACAGTAAAGTAAATCACATAAATTAAAGAAGAAAACCAAAGAGAGGTGTCAGTGTCATGCAAGGACCACTTTTTTAAATCATTTTTAGCGTGATTTTGACCTGTAGATTCTGAAATACTTGCATTGACATATGGCCTATTTTTCAGGCTATGAGAGGTTTAAGTTAAAAAAGGATAGATAGATGGATAGATGGATAGATAGATAGATGGATAGATAGATAGATGGTTAGATAGATAGATGGATGGATAGAAAGAAAAGAGTGAAATATCAGTTTGATAATTGCGTGATTTGTGTACCAGTATGTATATTTGTAGTGTGTGTGTGAACTGTTACTTGAAGTGCGTCATAGCTGCAGATGTTTGGCTTCTGAGGTTGCACAAACACACACACACACACACACACACACACACACACAGACACACACACACACACACTGACACAAACATTCACACAGTCAGGTCCCCTAGTCCCATCTATCCTGTTCCTTAATAGACCAGGTGCAGCCAAACAATGGGTGTGTGCACACATGCCCCTGTGTGTGCGTGTCTGTGTGTTACTGTAAGCTACTGCTGTGTTCACATGTCCTTGAGCATTATTTTTTTCAAATTGTCTTCATGATTTTACTACATAAACATCAAACTGGATATAACTTAAAAAAAGAGATCCCACAAAAAACACACACGTTCACTCCCACAGTGTCGTTTGAGTCTCTATCTGTAGTCTGCGTTTGTTTCCCACTGGAAAAAACACATAGCAAGCAGAGCCTCATGTGTCCATTCTCACCAGATCAACAGGATTACAACACTGTTATCTCTTCTCAGAAATGTTGGAACCATGATCCGTCTTTTTATCTGTGACAAAATATTCTTCCGTTATTTTAAGCCAAGTCTGATAGGATCCACTTTCAGTCCTACGTTTATTCCTGTATTTTGGGTTCAGGTCACTGAGATAGCCGAACCCATTTTAGAGAGAAAATCCTCTCTGAAAGTGAATCCATGTTGTTCCTTTGATCTAACACAGCTCACTGATTAAGTATAACTCTCTCTCTCTCTTTCTCTCAAAGCCACAAACCTGAGAGTCACAGCTTTAACATGCGATGCTACCAAGAGACTTGTGAAAATATAAAAAACAAACACAGAGGAGACCGATCAGAAAATAGTAGTGGAATAGTGGAATTTCAGTCATCTGTTCAAAGTATTTCACAGCTGGAAATATGTTTTGTTTTTTTGTTTTTTTTCATAAAACTAGGCTGTCTATGCAGTAGAAAGACACAGATACTTTTGAAATTGGTGCTATATGACCAGAGAAACCAGAGAAAAAGGGCTGCTGATGCTTAAGAGATAAAAAACCCACAACCATCAGTAGGGCTGCCCCCTAATAGGCGACCAAACATCAGTCGACCAGAAAGGTCAGTAGCTGGCAAGATTTCATTGGTCACTTAGTCGCAGAAAAAAAAAATTAAAAAGTGAAACTCAATTAGGAGCTGTGTCTTGCGCCTCTAGGACAGAGTCATGTACAAACCAGTACGGAAAAGTTGATCATTTTAATGCAGGGCTACCCAGAGCTTTACATCTGTCCCACGGACGATAGATTATCAGCTCTACACTCAGGATTTCAGGTAAATAGGATATACACTGCTGGTTGTAGTGCCCAGTGCCTGACCTTGCGTTTTCCAGGCGGTTAAAGTGGTGGCACACGTCGCGTACGGTCCCTAATTTCCAGGGCTGGTACCTGTGGTTATTCCACAGGCTAGTGAGAACTGTCGGGCAGGAAATCCAAACTGTGGGATCATTGTGAGAAGGTGAAAGACGAACCCAAGGTGATATGTAAACTCATCTTCATTGGTCTGCTACAGACATGACGTATCATCTGAAACATGTAAGTAGCTACATGCCCATTAGCCACTTAGCACAATCATTACTGCTTTGCCGACAGCGTAATAAACAGGCGGCTCGCTCAGTGTGTGACGTGCACTTGTAGATAAAATATAGGCCTATATTAATGAAGGTTCATTAGTTCGGTTTTGTATTTCTCTGTAATGTAGCACAGTGTTAACAATGTTACTTGAACTGAAATCATTGTGTTGCCTAGCCCAAAATATGTAATTTAATAATTAAATTAATATCGTAAACATGAGGCCGACTAGTCGACTAATGGCCCTAAATGATGACTATTGGTTGACTAGGAAAATTCTTAGTCGGAGGCAGCCCTAACTACCAGTATGCATTGCGCTCTTCTGGAACAATAAGCACTCCTGCTGATGAGTGATGTTAAGCAAGCTTGGCTGTTTTTCCACTACCGGTTGGTATCAAATGATCCCAAATTACAGGTAAGCAGCGCACAAAAATATGTCTCTGAAGACATTTTAGGTGAGAAATAGGCAAATGAGTAACTGAATATTTGTGTATATTTGATCAACACAAAAGAAAGAAAGTACAATCTGCAGTTCGAGCATGGCCCTAGATCCAGCGGGGGGAAAAAATGGAGTGCAGAGATGAGCACGGAGATCTGGGCGTAGATAAGAAGTTCATTTAAACAAACTAGCCACATTGTTATAATACAAAGCTGGTTGAAAATAGGGAAAGTATCCCTTAAAAGGATATTCCCAGTTATTATTACTGGTATCTTATTTCATATGTTCACTGTTCATATACTCTTACTTCTTCTACTTATTCTCAAAAACAGTAACACCAAACCAGCTCATTTGTCAAGAACTTTCCCGATAAAACATCTGAAAGGTGGATTCTTTTGAACATTTTAAAGCATGTATTGTTAACATACATGTTTGCATTCCACCAGTCATGGTCTTCTCTGTCTTTGATGCTGCATTGCTGCATTTATTGGCATGTGTCCTCCAGCAGCTGCAAATCAGTGGAATGGTGCCACATGAATGGGAAGATGAAAACGAGCATGATACAAATTTAAAAAAAAGATGGGGGACCCACTCATAAAACCAGATGCATAGCACTACTAGTGGTCAAAAGCCCCACATGGTGCCTCTCATTGCTGATTATACTTTCATTGTCGTTCAAAGATAGACTTTGAAATGAACCGCAAATATGACAATGCTGCATAGTAAACAGTTAATGTTGTGTTCGTGCTGTATACAGTTAAAAGTCAAACACAACCACACATGTATAAGTATGTAAGAATAAGTATGACACACACCTTGCAAACAGATGAACATATGTAAAAGATCACCATTATTTAAAGCCCCCTATTTGCAGATCAAGCAGGAAACAAGTGTTACGTTACCTCAGGACCACCGAGAGAGTGAGCAGTAGACAGAGGGAGAGAGAGAGAGAGAAGAGAGAGCGCCAAAGAGACAAGAGTAAAAGAGGGAAAGAGCAGGGAGAGACGACAAAGACAGGAAGATGAGAGAGAAGACGGCAGGGTAGGGAGAAATAAAGGCAGACGGAGGGAGAAAGGGGAGCAGCTGCCAAGCTCTGAGTGGGGTTAAGCATCACCACAAGTACAACCTAATAAGGTCTGAAAGTGTGCACACACACACACACACACACACACATACACACACTGTATACACAGACTTGGCCAGTGTTCAGAATCAGTGTTTCTGCAGTAAGCAACAGTAAGCAGTAACTCACATCTGCCTCCAGAGCCTCCAAAGCTGAACACTGTTGTGATGCATAATGCTTTCCTTTCCTCCTTTTATCCATCTCACTGTTCTGACAAAATAAAACACATTCATTATAACCATAAATCTGCGGTCTTGAACAAAGCATCTTTTCTTCAAGACTAAACTTTTCGTTAGGTTACACTCCCGTACAATCAACCACTACTTGTACCGTTTTCTATTCTGTGTGTGATGAAATGTGCGGCCAGCATATGCAACATCAGAGAGAGTGAGAATGGCTACGACTCCGTTTAGATTGTACCCGAAGTCACACATTGATGGTCACAGGATGTGTTGCAACATCAGCAGGTATCCTGTCTGATGTGCTTTGGTATGTCTGCCTGCTATCTCTCGAGCTGCACTAGAGCTGGAGATTGCTGTCTCTCTTCATCTCTGCTCATAGTGTGTGTGGTCTGTATTCTGTTTACTGTTTCTTTAGGCGATATGTTCTTTAAATTTATAGTTGTGTGTGTCTTTTTTCCCACATATTTGAATCTCTTAGTAAGAGATCAAGGTAGCATTCTGAAAAAAGTGTGATTTATATTGCAGGATTTTCAGTCTGCATTTCATCATACAGTGTGTGCATTTCTAGGACATAAAAGTTGGACTTGTGACCGATTAGATTTGAGAGCGTCAGATTAAACGAAGCACAAATTTCCCCTGTTTGTGATCATCATTCCATGCGTGCATATGCTACACCAAAATGTATGTTTTCTGAAGTTTGTTTTACCCACTAAAGTCTCAAACTGGTGCTGATTACAGCAGCTTTGTCCACATGTAATCACAGAGTAGTATTTAAAGGGACAGTCCAAGCCAGAATCAAAAATACATATTTTTCCTCTTACCTTTGGTGCTATTTATCAGTCTAGATTGTTTTGGTGTGAGTTGCCGAGTGTTGGAGATACCGACCGCAGAGATGCCTGCCTTCTCTCAAATCTAATGGAACCAGATGGCACTCGGCTTGTGGTGCTGAAAGCCCCAAGAAATAAATAAATTTAAAACGGCAACAGCAATGTCTCTTTCCAGAAATCATGACCTGGTTTATCAAAAGAATCCACAGACTTTGTGAGCAGTTTCATGTAGGAGCAGTTTTGTGTCTAAGAAACTAAATCCATATCAACGTTCAGAAGGAACCTCATCGATTTTCTTACCAGATTCTAGTGATGAGTGATTAAAGACTTATTCAGACCATCAGGATAAAAAGGGTGAAATATATTGCTGCTCTGAGTACAGCTAGTCTGCTATCAGTGCGGGTTACTCCCCGTCTCTCCTCTTGTGCCATGCAGTAGGTATGGAACAGGCAGAACGAAAGAAGACGCAATTCGTTGGGTCATGCATTTGTGGTGAGTTTCTATGGTTACATTAACACCCTTCTCTGGATTTGAAGTGGGAGAAAGTGGTGCTCCACAGTATAACGGCCGAATTACATGGGGCACGGTCATGTCACATCACATAGGCAGAGAGGAACAGGGGTTTTCACCTGCTACACAGACTCTGTCTTTGCAGTGTGTTGCTGCTGCCAGCTTCATTGTGTGTGTATTGAGTTTTGCCAAGTAGTAATGCACTTGTATATGCAGGGTTTGGAAGTGTGCAACATATTAGTTGGTACTGATGTGATTAACTGGATCAGTTTAACTACAGGATGCATTGATTTGATCAGTTTATTTATATGTGAAATGTAAAAACACCCACAGGGTTGCGCTGCTGCTTTGCATTGTCTCTGGAACAATGAGGTTCATTTGTATCAGTTTTAAACACATTGTACTTGTTTTCACACAGTTATATGAAGGTTTTACCTGCTGGAGGGCTGCAGAGCCACCTAAAGAGAAGAAAAAGCAAGCCCTGCTTCTGTTGTCAGTGTAGCAGCTTCAGTTGATTACAATGGACGTGCTCTGCTGCAGACATGTCGCGCTATGACTGTGTCACGTGTATTTTGGCTGTAAGCCTTATAGCTATCACGCTTTGCAAAGTTTTTGTTAAGGATTTTTTATATTGGAGAGCAGCCAGATGTCTCTAAGGCCAACATTTCCAGCATTCTGCAACTCACGCCAAAACAATCTAGCTTGATAAATAGCACTACAGGTAAGAGGAAGATTAAGAGACATCATGGTGCAGTTCTAGCAGCATACTTGACATCATCCAGGTTGTACTCGCATAATAAACCTTTAACCTCGGTGAACCTATTGTGGTTCAAATAGAGTGTACAATTTCAGCATATTCTGTGCTCATCTACTGAAATACAGCAACTGCACCAGAATTGGAGTCTTTCTCCTACTGAGTTCTCCAAATCCCCCTGTTAGTATTTCCAATCTGTTTAAACATTATTAAGCCCAAGCAGCATTTTACACCTGTTACACTTAAGTTTAAACCCAAACTGCACCTGCTCCCTAATCAGGCGCAAATCATTCTCCAGTCTGAGCAATAAGTAGTGATCTAGTTTTGATGCCAAGTATGAGAGAAAAACCAGCAGTGATTCACTGGTATTAGGCACTTCTTAATCTCTTTTAAACCCTTTAATGTGCAGTGTTTTAGCCCTATGCTTTCACCACCTCTGCATTTGTTTTTTAGTTAGGCATCTAAAGAAATAAATAAAGTAACCTATACAGGATGAATGGTTTGGTGGTGATCCATATTTTCCACCATTAGATGATTAATGTTTTTAGCTGTATCTAGTGGAATGAATTCATGAGCTTACGAGAAGGTCTGACACACAGGACTCCCATGTTAAGTTGTGATTCAAACATCCCCCATGATATTTTTCTTGGGCAGACAACTCGCGAATGTCACACAGGCCGCAGCGTTGCCAATTGGACAGCAACAATACTGTGGAAGGTCTAAACAAACTTTGCAAGCTAAGTAATAGCTGTTGAGTCCCCAGCAAGCACTAAGTGAGGAATGAATGTTGACATCGCTGCCTGCGACGCAGCCCTCCTAAGTAACATAAGAAGCCAAGATGAAAATCGTCAACTCCCACAGTATTCAGACAATAAAAATTAAATTGTTCTCACACACACGCGCACACACACACACACACACACACACACACACACAAACCAAAGTAGACATCTCCTGCTCGCTCCGTCCTTCTCCCCCGGAGGCTGGGAAAAAGCAAAGGAGCTTTGCAAAACGAAATGAATAATGGGAGGATGGAGAGATAGGGGATAACTTTGTGTCCCTCCTCTCTCACAGAGTGGTTATCACTTTCTCTCACTGAGTGCCCATTCTCTCTCTCTCTCCTTCTCTCTCTGTCTCCCCTTCTCTGCTGAAGGGAGATTAAAAGCTGATAGGAGATTGCAAAGACATGTTGCACTCCTGTTCTGACACACACACACACACATGCATACAGATGGTAACATTAGCTCTTGTATAGCTGGGAGCTCTTGATGTAAAACACATGTTCCTGCCTCAGCAGTGTGTGCCGGTGTGTCTACGGCTGTTTAAACCAACTTTATCGCTCCATCAGTTCAGAGACAAGGAACGATTCATTCAGAGAGCGAGAGAGAGCGAGAGAGAGCGAGAGAGAGAGAGAGAGAGAGAGAGAGAGAGAGAGAGAGAGGGGAGGGATGGAGGGTAGGAGGGAGGAGTGTGTGTGTGTGTGTGTGTGTGTGTGTGTGTGTGTGTGTGTGTGTGTGTGTGTGTGTGCGTGCGTGTGCATGTGTGTGTGTTTGGGGGAATGTGATTGACAGAATTTCTCCGTTTCTTCCTTCAGTATTAATCAAACCTCTGGAATGTCAAACACACTGATATTCAGGCTGTGGATTATCCTAAAAATCCACAGTGTCGTTTAAATATGAAACCTTTTTTTGTTACTTTTAATGATAGATGACATTGGCTCATATGTGTGGTAAATGAGGTCATTATGAAAAAGTGTCTCCATTACACTGATTGTCCACTAGAGAGCGCTGATAGTAGCCTACATATCCATTATGTATGCCTACTGTAAAAATAGAAGAAAAAAATCTAACATATCGGAATCAAAATCGAGTATTTATGTCATGTGTCAATGTTTACAGAGTTGATATATCTGTAGACGCATTTGAGATGAACTGCGCTTTGCCTGGAAAGTAGACAAGAGCAGCATGGGGCGTCAACATAAAGCAGCAGTTGAGTTTGACAGTTTGCAGCAAAGATGTTCTATTTCTAGCAGCCTTCAAAGAATGTACAGGAAGTGACAGAAATATTTACGTTTATTAGATCCATCTGTAGGCTACCTGTAGTTTGCAGACCATGTATTATTATCAACCACACAAGATATGTTTAACAGATTCATTGATTGCACAGCAAGAGACTAATAGCTGTCATGTCGAATTTGACAGTTACACAGAATAGTAGCATTTTAAAACCAAGAACCAATCAGGCAACAGCCATGCATTTCCCATCATGCCCTGGCTCTTGAAATCAGTAGCTGGCTCTAAAAACTGCAACCATCTTGATCTCATCAGGCTATCATTGCTCACATGTGCATGACGTCAGAGCAAGTAGGGATTATTCATTCATTCATTCATTCATTTACCCTAACTGCTTATCCTGTTAGGGGTCGCGAGGGTTCTGGAGCCTATCACAGCTGACATTGGGTGAGAGGCAGGGTACACCCTGGACAGGTCACCAGACTATCACAGGGCTGACACATAGAGACAGACAACCATTCACACTCACATTCACACCTACGGACAATTTAGAGTTACCACTTAACCTCCATGTCTTTGGACTGTGGGAGGAAGCTGGAGTACTGGAGAACCCACGCTGACAAACTCCACACAGAGGGGCTAGTAGAAGTAGGGATCATGTCGGACACAAATCTAACCGGCATGCATTGTGCAGCCATCAGTTCTGTGCCAGCCTGGCTCGTCTCAAAGAAGCTTATTATCAGGTTCTGTTAAACTCTCAAATAACAATTTCTCTTCCAGTGGAAAGAAAAAACAGAACTTAATTTGCTCATTGTTTCATCACAGTTACGATTATTGCAGACATGAATAACCATCAAACATTGAACAGATCATCTGCCTTGGAGACAGGTGCTCTGGAAATTCCCTTTCCCTTCTTTGCACGTCTCTTTGTAAATCTACAGTTGCACAACAGAACTCATGGCTGGAATTAGCACTTTAATTGCCACTGTCTACTTTTAATCCATTAGCAGAGTGGACGTTGCCTCATCTTCACAGCTCTAATGCAGTGAAAATACAAATATGATTGTGCAAAGGAGACTTTGTTTAATTCCTTTGGCTAGGCAGTTCCTGGAACCATTCAGTCAAAACGGGCCAGAGGCTGATTCATGTCGCCGAAAATTGTAACTGTGGAACAGTTCTGAAAAAGAACAGCAGCACCGACGCAATGTCTGCTTTTGGTTAACCACCAACATGGGTTTAGTCTGGTAGAAAAAAAGAAAATACAGGTGACTTCAACATGTACACATATTTTACTCTGTGCTCTGTGTTGCATCAAACATCAAATTATCCCATTCTGTTCCTAACAGCATTAAAAAGGAAAGAAATAACAGAGGCGTGCTTGAAAGGTATAATCCATCAAAGAAGAATCAGCAAATAAACGTATGAATGTACTTTCTTCCTGGCTTGTGTTTATGTGGTGCCCTAAGTTTAGATCTATTTTCACTCTCTGCAATTTGACAATGGTGTGTCTCTGAAACACTGGATCAGAACTAGTCACATTTAAACTTAATTGCAAAGTGCTGCGAAATTAAAGCAACAAAACGCACGTCAATAACATTTTGTTAAAGCGATTGATAGGACGGTCAACCACGGTGAGTGAAATAACAGAAAACAAATAGATTTGCTTGATAAAGGTTTCTTCTTGCCGCCAGTCGTTCTAGCAGACTGAACTCATCTACATTTAGATTCACCGGCCAATGTGTGTGGTCATCCGTGCCTTTGATTTAGAGTGTGTGTACTTGTGTGTGCATGTGTATGTGTATGTGTGTGTGTGTGTGCATTTTATTGACCAGCAGATGAAGGCTGTGTGTGTGATGAGAAGCAGGCGACCAGATGGACTTATGGGAAATAAAAACCTTTTATTTATTTATACTCTTTGATTAAATGGCATTTGTTTCTGTCTCTTGGTGTGTACGTGTGTCCATGCGTGGTAGTGTGTTGCTGTGTGTGTGTGCGCCCGTGTATGTGTGTGTGTGCCTTGTATTTAATGACAAATAGAATAGAGGGATCAGAGCAATCAGGTTTGAATGATTACTATGGGAACGAGGGAGAGAGACTGATAGCGAGGGAGAGAAAGGGAAGGAAAGGAGACAAAGTCAGATTACAGAATCAACTAATTCTTACACAACAGAAATTATTGCTTCTGTTTGTTGATCTCTTTCTTTCTTTCATTCTCTCTTTTGTCTGTGTTTGTACAGTCTTTCTATTTATTCAGGGATACCAGTATTTCTGTCTACTTTCCCTCCCTCTCTCTGCCCCCTCCGCCTGTTCTCTCCTTCCCTTATTCCTATCAATATCTCTCTCTGCGTCAGTGCTTTTGTAATAATGCCATTAATTACAGCTGGCTTTCTTTTCGTTTTTTTTTTTCTTTCTTTTTTTCCAAAGCTTTTACAATATTGCCCCTGGATATTTTCTGTTAATACTTATTCATATGAGCTCACTGTTTTTAATTTTTTAAGAGATCAGATGCATGAAAATGACACCCGTGCATATTATGGTTATTAAGGCTGTAGCTAGCAGTCATTTTTGCTTTGATTGATGTGGTGATTGTTTTATATTATTTTTGATCACTGGTTTTGTCTACGAAACTTAACAAAAAAAAAACCAAAAAAACAAAAGTAAGATTCCTATTACAATGTCCCACAGCCCTATGTCTTCAATTTGCGTGTTTTGTCCAACCAACAGTCCAAAAATAATCTGTTTACTTAAAGTACAACCAAGACAGGGAGAAAATGATTACCTTGGCCGATCAAATATTTGTGATTTTTGCTTGAAATAATTACGTGAATGGTTAATTGATTATCAAAACTGGTCAGCTGAGCTACTAATTGTGGCAGCTCCACAACCAACAGCTCAAAAGAGAAAAGATGCAATTCCTCAAATTTGAGAAGCTCAAGCAAAAAACGATACCTTTCTTCCCTGTTCCAAAGCCAAAATCAAACCCTGAAAAGTGTAGGGTTAGCTAGCTAGCTACTGAAGATATAGCTGGTACACATGCTACTTTTGCCTTTCTATGATTATGAAACTGAATAAAGGCCTACACTACTCTACAGAAACCAGTGCTGATATTCAACCAGCTGTGTGTCATTACAGATGTGTGCAGATGAACAGTGTTTGGCTTCCCCCGGAGCTCCCTGCCCGTCTGCTGGCGGCGACACGGGGGAAGCCAAACACTGTTCATCTGCACACACTGTAATGACACACAGCTGGTCAAATATCAGGGAAGTTTCCCTTTGTATTAATTGTCTTCTGTCTCGATTGCCAGTGATGTGGTGGTTCATTTTTACACTGTCATCAGTATCCTAAAATCTTTTTAACCTGTTGTTGCTGCTGAGTCAGTTTGACATCCTGGATATATCCTTCAAACACAGACTGTAGACCCCTCTGTCTGCTTCTCTCTGGAATCACTTATTATATTTTCCAAACATTTGATAATAGTTCTTCAGGGGGTGCACTTAGTTACAGTGTGGGCTCAATGCTAGCTCCGACGTCTTAATGGACCATTGCAAAGGGGCGGGGCTTAGTGAATGGTCAATTGTGGTGGTAATTTTCTGCCAATTGATAAACTGTCTAATTGTTTCAGCTCTAATGGTCATCAAGGATGATGATAACCAGCGATGTGTGTGATGAGTCGACCGCTTGTTTAAACATCGCTATTCTTACGAGTCAGTACCAGACACTACTCTATTAAAGTTAGTTTTTACTTTTCATTATTTGATGTGTTCACCCAAGATGCTATTTTAATAATCAAGCATATTTCCTTAACATTTATTTTCCTATTGAAAATTGTTTCAATACATGTTGTTTGCTTTTATTTAGCTATCTGTCATCATGTTTTTTAGGATAATGTAAAATGTTCATAATGCACAGTGCAAAGTAGAAAAAAACATTAATAAATTCAGCAAATATTTAAACTTATAGAGTAAATTTTGCTCAATTTTGACACCTTTCTGAGTGTTTTCTCACTTTCAGACTAGTGGACCAGTGTGAGTTGTAACTTCTGTTTAGATGTCAGTGAAATTAGTCATTAGAAACATCCCTAATCACAACACATGTACAAGAATCAAGTACTTCCTGCAGTGTTGCCTCTCCTCCAGTATGTTAACATTGTGCATAAGGTGTCAAGTGCGGGTGTGGAATGTATAAGTCTGGGGGAAAGACATTTGTTTGGCCTTCTCATTCAATATTCAGTGATGCTCTTGTGCTTAACAGTGCAGCCTGCAAAGGTCATCACCCATTCTCGCCAGTTCATAAATATGTGGTGTACATTAATTCCAGGTTGGGAGAACTGAGATGTTTTTATGCACCTTCCTCATTACTTGGAGTCAGGCTCAGTTTAAATGTGGAGTCATCCTATAGAGGTTTATTTTCAAAATACACATGCTATTTTGTCAGCACAGGTGTTGAGGCACAAGGGATGCATGACAGACACTGAGAAATGTATGTAACATCTGTCAGCAGCTATTCACAATGGAAATATTATGTGTTAGTAGCAAAATAATGCATTAACGATACATTGTGAACATATGTTTTAATGTTTTGTAATTTGTTTTGGCTGTGTGTTCCATGGTAGGTATTGGCAAGGCGACTGACAGCTGTGTTCAGTTGTGTGTCCCATTTTAAGATTTGGTACGGCAGAGGTGAGAACACAAACTGTACATCTAATAGATGACGGTTTATGCATGTATCATTTCCAAAACATTAGTATGGGTGGCCAGCAAATGCTTTTTGCAACTGAACTAGAAACTTTGCAGAGGAGTTTAAGTCGATGTGGTATAATGTGGCAAAAACACAGCGATGATCAAAGTCGAGAAACATTAAACCACCAAAGAATTAGGTCAGTTGAGTTTTGTGTGATTTCTTTTTTTTTTTTTTAAGAAGAGACTGTGGTATTCTTTTGTCTTGGTGGATTTGTCTCATTATGATCATTTTAGGTTGGATGCTTCTCTAGTAAAGTTTTCTGGATCGTAACTCAAATGATTTAGAAATGTGGCTCCCTAGAGGAGCTGAATGTAACTGCCTTAGCCTGCCAGTGTAATGCGTGTGTGTGTGTGTGTGTGTGTGTGTCCGTGTCCATATGTAATGGCTGTAGCGTACAGAGGATGTAGTGTGTGACTGCACAGTGTGTAGCTGTCTACTGTACACCAACTAACAACCTGCAGCTTGCTAGACACACGCGGTTTGGCTAAAGAGTGTGATCCGTGTGTGTGTGTGTGTGTGTGTGTGTGTGTGTGTGTGTGTGTGTGTGTGTGCGCGTGCGCGCGTGTGTGCTAGAAAGAAGGAACGAAAGACAAGGAGTGTCTACATATGTTCCAGCACAGATTCCAACCTCATAAATCACTTCAACTGGTGTTCAACAGTCAATCTCTGTCTCTCTTCCCCCCTTCTCTCTTTTCCTCTCTCTGTCTCGCGCTCTCAGTAGAAACACGCAGTTCTTCCTCTGCCAACAGGGAGATTTGTGTTCTGTGTCTCTGTCGTATAGGATTAGAGAAGAGACAGAGAGAGCAGAAGGAAGGAGAGAGAGGGAGAACGGGGAGGAAATAGATAGAAGGAGGGATAAATCGGAGGGAGGGAGGAAGACGGAGAGGGAGAAGGAGAGGAAAACAAGATTTTTGCCTTTCTCTTGGCAGCATGTGAGCGTGTGCTCTCTCTTTTGGCCACCTCTCTTCCTCGACATCATCTCGGTACTTCTCGCTTACTCTGCTTGTGTGTGTGTGTGTGTGTGTGTGTGTGTGTGTGTGTGTGTGTGTGTGTGTGTGTCGTTATCTGTGCCTGTGTGTCCTGATGTTCTCCAGATGTGCAGCTACAGTGGGCTGTAAAACTCAGAGTTATTGTCATAACATTGTTGCTCACCGTGTATGTGTGTTTCTGTGTGTGTGTGTGTGTGTGTGTGGGAGGACGGGTTGGTTAGTGGGCGTGTGTTGCTTCCTGTCTTCGTCCTAACACTTTATTACCAACCTGACGGAGAGCCAAAACACGGACACGCACTCTTCCGAACACACCCACGCACACTTTACACACACATGCACAAACTGTATGATCAAACAGGAGAGTCAGTTTTCTGCAGTGTAATTGGCTCCATTATATATTTACAAGCTCTTTACTCCATCTGTGTCCAGGAGGCCCAGCTCCTGCTCTATTTGCTCATCTGTGTTGGTAGATTTAAGATAACTGGCAGGGATTTGGAATCAATAGCCTCTCTGTCTTCTGTATCATGGCTCTGTCAGAGAGCGGAGACAGTATGTGCCATAATGGGCTCGGCACCATTTTTATATCAATATCACGGCTTTGAAAGAGAGCGATTTTGAAATTGCAAAAGCAGCAAATTAACAATAACTTTTAAGTAAGATATATAGCTATAAACTTAGCTGGCGACTGTTGGTTTCAGTGACTTTAATGACAACTGTCGCCGGTGAAATTTGCTCAACTGTAGTTAAACATTGATTCTGTAATTTGGCAGGGGAAAAAAAACCCTGGTTGTTGTCTGGTTAATATGCTCACTCTCTGCAAGCGGCGCCACTCAGCCCAGCAGTTGCTGAGTGTAAATGGCAGATGGTGTTTAGTGAGAACCTTCTAGTTAAACATTTAAGCAAATTATATCATCATTTTAATCTTATCCCCTTAAAATGTCTGAATTAAGACCTCCGGGATTTAGAGCTGTGCAGCAATCTGTGCCGTCAGCCTGTGGAGCTAACGTTAGCTGGAACAGCTACAGTGCAGAGCTGGTAACAGTACTGATCAGTAAATATGGTTAGTCTGATTTCAAAACTCTGCCAGATGTGACTTATAGGGAGTTGTTACCATAAGCGACCAACCAAACAGCTGTTATCAGTAATTATTACACAAATAATACTTGACTCAGCAACATTCTACAGTCTGTACCTAATAGCTGTTGGGCGGCTGTGTCTCAGGAGGTAAAACAGATCGTCCACCAAGGATCAGAAGGTTGGCGGTTCAATCCCCAGCTCCTTCAGTCTGTATATTGAATTGAATTGCTCCCCATCAGGGTCTGTGAGAGCGTGTAAATGGTAACTGAGCAGCAGGTGACACCATGAATGCAGCCTCAGCCACCAGTGTGTGAATGGGTGAATGTGACATGTAGTTTAAAGGTGCTTTGAGTGGTCAGGAGACTAGAAAGGCGCTTTATAAGTGCAGTCAATTTAGCAGAAGCAATAAAATCATTGTTAAATGTTCCCTGTTTGATTTCACAGGATTTGGCGGGTCCACGAAGGCAGCGCAAAGAGAACTCTTCATAATTTTTGTCTTTTCCATAGCATCAGTTTGTAATGTTTGAGTCACGGGGTGGAGAATCGATCAGTCAGTCAGTTTGTGGTGGGATCAATCAGAACTCTCGTACCATCGATCAGATCGATGGTATGAAGTTGGTTACAGGAGCAGGAGCTGCGGGGTGTGCAGTTTTCATGGAAGTGCAGCCGGTTTCCTATAAAGTAGGTCCGAAAATGAATAAACACTAAAATGAAAGCGTGGTTGATCTAAGAAAAAGAGCGTTCTATTTCTATATGAATAAATGCGTCCCTCTGCCCTGTCTGTGCCCAGGGTACACTCTGCACTCTTGGAATATGGTTCTGGTAATAACTGAACAGTATATACATATTTATATTCCAACAGAACTCTTAATGAACGGTCTGGCTCCAAAATAGAAAATCAGTATGAGGCAGGAAATGCTGATATGGTGGCAGGCTGCCACAAATAAATGAATGCGTGGGAAACCCTGATATTATTGATATTTCTGATATCACTTTACAAAATTACTGGTTGCACAAAAGTGAAAGAAAATGCTGTATTTAAATAAACTATTAAATGTCTTTTCCCTGCTTCTTTATATTATGCCTGCTGATATTTGCCCGCAGTCAACACAGCTGGAGTTATTTTCTGACTTTCAGAAGAAGCCTTTTGCCCCCTTCATTCATGTTCAGTGTGAATAAACAGTTTGTAATGACTTATAATCCATCACACGAGGCCTTAATGCGGTTTTGTTTCAGTTTCTGCTGAGTTCTTCTTTTCACCCGGCTCTACTTATAGCACTGTCAGTCACCTGATACCTGCAGGAGGAAATAAAGTCTGCCAGAAATGAATCCCTCAAAAAACATGTTGCCTCGCAAACACGTAGATCCACTGGTGACACTGCTGTTAACATGAGCAGTTAATCTCAACCTGGGTTTGTCAACTTGAAGGCTGGAATTTTTGAAAGAATCAAGTCAAGTGACACACACACTCTTTGTGGGCAGAGGAAATCAGGAAGTGTCACTGTGATAACATGCCACACATTTAAGTGACAACACACCAATTGTAATGTCCTAAGCTGTGAAAGAGGAAGTGGCTCTTTATCTGTGACATCTCCAAATGAAGTTTTTAACCACTAGAGGGAGCAGCGAGCTGGAGCTTCCTGCACAAATATATAAAACTAATACCCCATGTTTACAAAAGTGCACGTCCAGTGTGTGTAGAGAGAAAGAGAGGAAGATATCTTTCTTCATCCCACACCCTTTTACTGATGCAGCCTGTCCATTCCTGTTCAGCGTAGTATACTCGTGAGACCATAAGCATCGGACGCACAGTCCAACTGTCCAACTGCTTTGGATTTCAGCTGCAGTAAAAACACACTTTGTGGTGTCGTTACATTTAATATTACCTCGTCTGTTTGTGTTGTATTTCTGTGGCACAGCCGCTGTTGGAAGTGATCAGTATCTCTTCTCCACTCCCGTCTGTTTACTCCTCTCCAACCTGTAGTGTCTCTATTGTTTTTATTTGTTTTCTGGCTGTGAGGAGATGAGAGAAACGATATAGCAGGAGATAAAATGATGAAAGGAAAACAAAAAAGGAAGGGGGGAATCTGAGCTGCGGCCTCGGACCAGAAGCATCTCCCCTTCTTCTCTGTCTTCTTCTTTTTCCCGTACATGTTTATCTCCTGTCTACCTCGATCACCCTCTGCCTCATCCCACCCCTCCCTCCTTCTTTCTTTCTCTCTCAGTAATGACTAGGTGCTAACTATCACTTTGAAGGTCTTGGTATTTGCCAGCTGTAGGTGTCTTTAGCGACTGTACAAGCCTGTATGTGTCTGTGTGTGTCTCATTATGAAAGTGTGTCGCAGTGTGATGAGAGTAAGTCAACCCTCAGGCTGTATCCGGGTGAATGATGATGATGATGATGGTGGTGTGTGTGTGTGTGCGTGCGCGTGTATGTGTGTGTAAAATCAAGCTGTTAGCACAGAATCTTATTCACTAGCAGTAATTTGTTCACTCTCTTCCCCTGTTTCTTTCCCTCAGTTTCCCTTTTGTTCTCTCCTTCTCTGTATCTCTCTGTTTCTTTCTCAAACAGATTGCTTTCTGCAGGGGTGGTAGAGAAGAAGAGATAGACAGAGAGAAAAATTGAGATTCCTTGTCCTTGACTGACCCAGTTCCATTTCTCACTGAAAATGAAAAAGTCTGCTTTGTAGTCCGCTTCAACCGCTGTTTCTATTACAAGGACTTCTGTTATTGGTTCTTTGAATTTAATAAATTTTGCTCAGTTTTTTTTTTCTTTTTTTTACTTTCCTTGAGAAGTCTCTTGGTAAATCCAGGATATTGACTTACATAGTTACCACGATTACATTAGCAGAAGTGTAACTCACATAAAGGAATTTAACACACTGTTTCTTAAAATGTGTATTTTGCTCATGTCGGTGTTTTAGGCCTTTGAAAAGTCTGACACCCTCTCGTGTCTAAAGACATGTTAGTTTTTAGTCACTCTCTTTAAAGTTTTGTAAAGACTGGGGATCTTGCAGGGTCACTATTTGCAAGACTACAACTAGATGCCTTTTTAGATTATTTCCCATCCTGCTCCTGGTGGAAAAAATTACGCCAAACTTCCTTTAGAAAATATGACAATTTAACAATTCCTTACCTGTCTGCAAAAACACATGACTCTAGAAACAGAAGATGAATAGTGTGATATGACAACAGTTTTCTGGTCAATTCGGCATCAGTATAATCCATAAAGATACACATTTGCATGCAGACATTTTGGATTTTGTCGCCTCAACTTGCTACCAGCCTCCACTGGTTAGCTGCACTGTTTAAATGAGAGGAGATCATGGGAATGAGAGGCGAACCATTTCAGAAGTTAACATTTCTCACTTAACAGTTGCTGGTTGATGGATTAGATACACAGCAAATAAGACTCCAACTCTTCTTAGCTTCACACCGTTACCAGTTTCTCATCCTTTTCCACAGCACTAGAGAACTAAGACTTGTTCTTGTGCCTCTCCAGCATCCCCTCCAGGTTTACTGTCTGCTTCCTGTTTGGTGCAGCTGTTGGTTGCTGACAGTATTCAAATCATTTATCTTCCCTATTTACATGAGCCAAGACAAAAAACTTGCAAGAACATTAAACATGTCTAATTCATTCAAAACGTAAAAATGAGAAAAGGACTTAAGACAGCTAGGACTGAGTTTCATGACCACCTTACACCTAACAATCAAGATCCTGGAAGCATCAAACAGCTCTAGCAAAACTGTCACAATTTTATTCCGACATTTGAAACCATTTAAAGCCAGCATTAATTACCAGCACATCACCGCAGCCATTAAGCACTCCTACCTAATGGTACAATGTATTGTAGCAGTTACAGTCATTTTATATCGTCTGAATGTATGACATTTTACAGTTGATTTAATTTGCTTAAATGCTTCAATAAAAATATGCCAAACTGTAGTATTCAGAGACACCCATACAGTTTAGTCATGGCCTATCAGAGGAAATTTTAAAAACCTCCTAAAGTATCACAGCACATAAATGGACTCATTTACTTTAGCAAGTCATAAAATCTGAATTTAAAGGCATTTAAACCCATTAGAAATGAGGAGCTATGGGTTCAGTGACAATTCCGTCATTGCCAAAAACTGCAGCTTATGGAGATACAATAAGTAGAATAGAGCAATAGTCCTAAATTTAGCTCTGGCCTCCATATCTGGCCTGGACTCTAGCTTTAGCACACTGCCTGCGGAGGTGTCACAGCAGACCGTGATTCCAGGCCAGGTTTTAAACCTGTTGATAGATCTAACTGTTTGGCAGGGGCTGTGTGCCATGTGTGATAAGACACTTTTTTTAAGGTCCAATTAAGGCCTCAGATAAAGTGACAGCTATGTTTCTGAAGTGAGATAGGACACCTTTTGGTGTTTATCCTGTTCCCTCAGTGGTTCCAGGGCTGTGTGAAGCACAATATGAAAACTCTCAACAAATAGGGCGTCAGGTGATATTCCCTAAGCAACCGTTTCTCTCTCTCTGATAACATGAGGGTTATCATACGTGGGGCTGTCTGGAGCAAATGGAACAAAGATGAGACATTGATTACAGACACACACTCACACACGCACGCACACACTCGTAGGGTAGCTGATCTGTTCGGTTCCTCTTGACAGCTAGAGCATGGCCATCAACACCTCGAATGTGTGTATGTGTGTGTGAGTGAGTCTTTGAGTGTGTGTTTGTGTGTCTGTGTGTGGGGCCCCACTGCAGCATAAGGACTTTGAGAAAGACAGAGGGATGAAGGGAGGGAGGGCTGGAGAAGGGGGTAGAGTATTTGAGATATTGATGTGTTAGGCTCTAACTCCACCCTGAGGGCCTGTCAAGGTGGAAAATGTCAAACAGGCCCCGGGCTGGTCGCACCACTTAGCTTCGCCAGAGCCTTAGTGGTGACACGCAAGAAGTGCACACAGAGTGACAGAGAGTTGCACTCAGTGATACATTAAAGATATTTAGAAACACATGAACAGATGCCTACGACACATACACAAGAGAACATTTGCATGCTACACCCTCACTCAACCTGCATACATATGGCAAGTTCTTCACTGTGTAAAAAAGAATGAAAATATCCAAATCTTCTCAAACCACCAAATTGTTTTTCAGACAAAACAAGCAATTTGAAGAAATTGCCCGAGGACTGGGATATAGTGATGGCCGATTTTCAAAATATCAGGCTGTTGGTCCACCACTGTGGTCCTGACTGAAATATTTTGACAACTATTGGATGGATTGCAGTGAAATTTGCTACAGACATTCTTGGTGCCAAGAGGATGAATCCTCATGACCTTATTGACACCTGACTTTTCCTGCAGCGCCACCAGCTGGTCAGAGTTTCACTTATTCTGTGAAATATCTACACATCTACTGAGTGTTTTGGCACACACAGTTTAAATCAATCACTGTACCCACTGCACAAAAACGAAGCCGAAGTATTCTGGATATGGGCGCTGCTATCTTGCCTTGGTGACATCATTTGGGGCCAGAGTCTGCATAGTAGCGGTCTCCGGGGTATAGAGTTCCTGCCATCCAACCAGTCGCGAGCCACTGATCACGCCCAGAATGATTGGCACACCTAGCTGTCAATCAAACTCCCTTTTTATAGTATCAAATAACTAATCAAAACCAAACTTAACAGAAAAAATGAACATTTGAACATGCATCAAGGTGATAAGACCTACCTAAAATGACAGAAAACATCTTAGGGAAAAAATGTATATGACGAGTTCTTCGATTCGAGGGGGCGGGGTCTGTGACCCATACTGCAGCCAGCCACCAGGGGGCAATGGAGATGTTTTTGCCTCACTTTTGGGGGGATCCATCTTTATTTTCAGTCTATGGTTCAAATATGACAAATCCTAGCAACTTTGGTGATTGTCTCACTTTTTATCAGGTCAAAATCCTGTAAAAAAAAAAAATAAATAAACAAATAAATAAATAAATAAAAACTAATGACATTCCAGTCAGACTGGACTGTGCCTTGCTTCAATGCTAATTAGCACATTTTAGCACGTTAGCATGTTGAACTAAGATGATGAACAAGGTTAACACTGGAGAACTTCTTGCGATGGGATCACAACAGCCAGGATACAGCGATCTGGGACTAGTAGGAATACTTCACCCACAAAAGTTACACTGAATTTGCTAAGAAAGCCATCTTTTTCTCACATGCCATCAAGGATCAGGGCATATATAACGATTTACTGATTGATAAGGGACTACGTTTAACAACAGCAAAACTATAAAATATACAACTCTCACACAGGATTATACTGCATGAGTTGGGTGAGAGATTGTGAACGGATGTTTTGATACGGTTTTGTTCCAGTCTGTGCTTTTCTTTATAAATTCAACTTAAAATTGCATGACTCACTGACATTCAAACAGCCTACCTCTGGTGCCTTTGCTCAAACCACACCCACCTTTGAACTAGGCCTTCATTTTGATCTTAACTACACACTTGTACATTATTGTGGTGACAAATTCTGTCCACAGACCTATCAACACCAGGCAAACTCACCTCTGTGGTAGTTCCAGCTACAGTACAATAGGTATCTCCAGGACCACATCTTGCCATTATGACACACACTCACTGACTCATAAGGTGAAAACAATATCAGTCCCCTGTCACAGCTAGTACAGGGGAAATATGAGGAAATAATTGGTAGTTGCAGTCCTACTCAAGCTGCCATATTTCTTTTCAAAACATGAATAAATGCACTCCCTTTTGTTGTAATCCTGACACATAACCCTGGCAAGCTTTCAAACAGTTCTTTCTGCTCATTCTTTGGTCACAACTGCACTGCAAGAATTCAGAGCAACAAGCAAGCCGGCGGGCGAAGTTTTATTTGAGTTGAGAATATGAAGCCAATTTGAATGACCAGCTTATCATGTGCGAGCATTGTAAACACTTAGACATGCATATTGTGTGTCTGTATATACATATAGCGAGGCTGTGTCTGTTTCTCCTTCTCTTTCCTAGTAACAAGTGTAGTCGTGTCACCAGCTCGAAGTCCCTCCCCATAAATAATAATATAACCTTACCCTGAGCACTGCATACACACATCTCTACCTAACAATGCATGCACAGATACAGACACACACACACACACACACACACACACACACACACACACACACATATAAACCTGGTGGATCATACAAAGCAGCACCTACTCAGCAAACCGACTTCTCATCATTGACACTGCTCAGGGACAATGTCAGCACACAGTCAACAGCACTCTGCAATATTCTGAAGGGTTGCTGACGGTTGCGTGCAGTCATATTGAGGCTTGCATAACGAAACGCCACGGTGCTGTCACTTCCGCAGTAATGATGGTTAAAGGTCACAGTGTTGCATTAATTTCAGGCACTCTTTATCACAGGCAGAAGTGCTCTTGATGTGAATTGCTTCCACTACCGAGTGAATGCGGAGGAAAAACTGGGCGGGCACATGGAGATGAAGCCATCAGAGCACAGACGCAGATGCTGTGGGAGATATTTAAATTGACAGGTTGAAGACGCAGTCATGTTTTTACCATGCTCCTTCCCATTTCAAAGTCAGAATACTGCTATAACCGCCCCTGAGGAGATTCGCAGACTAAATTCATCATCTTCTTTTAAGACTCAACTCATCTTTATACACTTGCGTTTAAGCAAAAGCTGGTTTCTGCTCTCATTATGCGGTGGAAGTATTGTTAATTTGTTTTGCTAGGAGTCCAATATGGCCTCTGCATTTTGATGAGTGGGCCTTAATGAGCTGGCTAGCCTTATCATTTGTCCTTTTGGCTTCAATTTGATGGTGCACTTTGAAGTTGCTGAACTGCTCATTGGGCTTTGGAGCATGGTTTTTATGTGTCTTTGCTTTATTTGTATACCATTTACACCATTTTCTCTTGGTTCAATAGGTATGAGTATAAAGTTAGTGCTCTTGCTTTGATGGCTGAGCAGTTTGAATGTTTTTTGGCAAACCACTGTTATAAATATTGCTTTTTGAACAATTAATACCTGCTGTTTATTCCTCATATTTATTCGGACACAAGTTTACCAGGGTTGTTGTAAAGAATCTTTGTGATAAGGTTTTTAAGGCAGCTAAATAACATTATAAATTAATTTTTATTCTGCTGCTCACCTCTCATTTCTGTACATGTATCATTCTGTGCACGTGTGAGTCTGTTTGGGCATGTGTGTGTGTAGACCTGTGCTGTAAAGGCTGTGTGCATTTATACTGTCCAGCATTGTGTGTACGTCCTGCTGTGTGTGTATTGTGTGTGTGTTTGTGTGGTATGCGTGTCACCGTGTCTTCCTCTGCTCAGTGTTCACCTTGACCTCAGTGCCCACTCAGTGTTGCTCATTTCCCACTACCATGACCTCTGACAGTGAAACACATGCGCACACACACACACACACACTCACGCTCACATACAGCAGGAAAACAACACACGATTTACCATCAGACTGAGGCTGGGAAAGACTCTGAAAATGTTCCACTTCACCGAAATTGTAAACCCTCCAACCATTCCTCTCCCAGTCTCTCATTCTCTGTCCCTCTGTTTTTAAATTTAAAAAAATAAATAAATAAATGCAGTGTTTACTTCACTTGTCAATACTCGTATTGACAGCACACAGAGAAACAGACAGGCAGGTCGCCGGGTGGGTGAATAGGTGGACAAGCAGCCAAGTCGGGTGACAGGCAGACAAAGTGATTTGTGGATGTAAAAGTACAGACAATAATTCACTCTGCTTTGTAGGGACATAAATTAAAAGCAATTAGGAAGAGCATCATTCAGGAACCCTGCGGAATTTTAAATATTAAAAATGGCAGTGATGTTGTGAATTAAAAAAATTCCCTTGTCTACTTGTAGATTCACCATTCTTTCCCATTCCTCTCATCTCTTCTCCACCCAGGCTTCCTCCTCCTCCACTTCTTCCCTCCTTACTCTTTCCCACTAGGGCTAATTGGGGAGATAAAGTCATTTGGCAAAGCTGTGTGTGTGTGTGTGTGTGTGTGTGTGTGTGTGTGTGTGTGCGCGTGCGTGTGTGTGTGTGAGGTCATTTAGAGGTGTAATACTCTAAAGTGCCATCCATTATGCAGTTTGGTTGGAATTACACTCCTCCTTCTCTTACTCACTCTTATTTCCTTCTCTCTTTTTTTTTTACATGTTCCTTATCTTTCCATCAGTCTTTCTCACTCCTTTTCTCCATTTGTCTCTCCTCAAGTCGAGAAATCTCTCCTGTCCAAGGTCGTTTAGCAATTAAGATGTATTGCTGTTGCGTGTGTGTGTCTGTCAGTGCACATCCTTACTTGTTTAAATCAAAACAATAACAAACGTTGAACAAGACAGCTGTTACCGTGAATCTAAAATGGAAATTTAGGAAATTAGAAAACAGGTTGTTTTCATGTCAGTGTTAACAGAGAGAAATGTGTTTTTGTGTCGTTTCTGATGTTTACCAGCCACGGTTTATTGCCTGACGGGACAGCTTACTGCATGTGAAGTTAAATGTCTTACTTTTATATGTGCATGTCTTACTTACCTCTCTGAGGAGCACAGGTTGGTTTCCCAAGTGTCGCCAGAGTAAAATGGCTCAAGTACAGTAATTACCAAATCATAACTGCTTCCTAGAATGATTTCAAGAGCAAAAAAGGGAAGATATGTATAATAATAATTGTCCTTATTCAAACATCAGTGATGTCCAAATACCTCTGCACGCACAGCAAAGACACCGAAACCTTGTCATTTGCAAGTTCAATTACTGATACTCTATTATTTGAAAAGGATATTTCAATAATAGGAAGTGCAGAAATGTCTACAATTCCCACTAAATATATAGCCTTCCCTGATAGGAAGCCCTGCTGTATTATGAGCCTTCAGGCAATTATGCACCCCGCTTTAAATTGTTTTTTAAATATATGTATTCACATAAACCTCACAGTCATTATCTTGTTATTACAGTAATGCAAGTGGGAGCAGGATTTTAATTATTAATGACAAACCTCGCTTTTAGCTATGGAGCCTCAGAGCTGTGGCTCTAGCAGCACGACCGCTGTTGTGCAAATATACTTTTGTTAAATGTACTCATGGCTGTGACATACATACATGAAATTTGGAGCCATTGTTGGAGTATTCCTACTACTAGGAATCAAAGTAGCCACCCTTCCGTCTGTAAATGTACCCTTTATTTTATCGAAAATTGCATCTGGATATCTTATCTGTAAAGTCAGAATACATCAGTTAAAGGTGAATGGATAAGAGATGAAAGAAAACACACAGTCTTCAACCATTCATAAATTCCCATTACAAAGCCCTCTTTTTCCTAATTAAATGGCACAGTTTAGTGTTTTAGGTTGGCACTTTGGCTCAGGATTCTGGCAGTGTCGAGTTCAGTCATACCTGAATGGGCCATGTGGGTCTGTGTTGTGTGGGAATCAGCCCACAGAACTATTCTCAGATAAACAATAAAATGGAGTCTAAGACAGTTAATAAGACACTTAATACCAGTGGATAAGACTGCAGGTATTAAGGATGCACATGATAATAACTCTCCCTGGCTCCCTCTACTCTTAAAACGTTTCCGTCCCACTCTCTCCCTCTCACTCTCTCTTCTCCTCTGGGCAGTGGGGTGAGTTAAGATTTCAGTGTCCTGGTTTCCACACCAGATTATGTGCAAGTTGTGTGTGTGTGTGTGTGTGTGTGTGTGTGTGTGTGTGTGTGTGTGCGTGTGTGTGTGTGTGTATGTGTGTGCAAGCCTGCGTTCATGTTGCAGCAAAGTGTGTTAATGTCAACCTACGGGGCCTTCTCATGATGACACACACATGCTCATTGCCTCACTCACGCTGTCTCACTCGCACACTCACTTGAACAGTCATATACATTTCCTTTTACATGCACACACATACACACACACTGACATGGTACTTTGGTGGTCAGTGTGAATTGGGTCACTGCTCTCCAGACACAAATATAAAAAAAGTTTTCGAAGGAAGGAAGGAAATATAATTTTAGATAAGGGAAATGGCTTCTAACCAAGGAAACACACATGTAGGGTTTTTTTAATAAAGAAAATGTATTTTGAGAACAACATAAAATAAAAACATACACATTTTCAGTGATAGTGGAAACAAACAAACCTTTTTTTTGCATTTACTTGTAATGGGAATTCAGCTTAATTCCTTTTAATTCTATGTTGAATATCACACACACACAAGATCACTGATTAAAATGAAGCAATGTCTGCTGGTGACCCCTCATCACAGGTGTAGACCTTAGTTTGACATGACTTGTGAGAAGTTAAAGCTACAGTTGGTAACTTTCATGAAAATAAATTAGTGTCATATTTACTAAAGCTGTCACTATATTCTGAAAGAGGGGCATGAGACAGATAATAATATATTTTATTAGCTGTAAAATGAGAATATTTGTGACCTGGCGGCCATTTTGAAAACATTCATTCCTTCATTCATTTTCCAGAGACACTTATCCTGTTCGGGGTTGCAGGGTGACTAGAGCCTATCCTAGCTGACATTGGGCGAGAGGTGAGGTACACCCTGTACAGGTCACCAGACTATCATAGGGGTGACACATAGAGACAGACAACCATTCACACTCAGATTCACACCTACGGACAATTTAGAGTCAGCAGCTAACCTGCATGTCTTTGGACTGTGGGAGGAAGCTGGAGTACCCAGAGAAAACCCACGCTAACACAGGGAGAACATGCAAACTCCACACAGAAGGGCTTCCCTACCCCAGGTTCGAATCAGGAACCCTCTTGCTGTGAGGCAACAATGCTAACCACTGCACCACCATGCCGCCTTGAGCCAAAATGAGTACATTACCTCATTTTACAGCTAAACGGTACACTAAAATATGTTCCTACAAACATTTTAGGTGAGAAATGGGCAATGCAGAAACAGAATCTTGATTCATATTTGACCAGCACTGCCTCGTTTCACAGTTTGACTGTCATTCACAAGCAGTGACTGACATGATTGACAGCTGCATTAGAGATCTCAGTTCTGGTTGTTGTTTTCCTTCATGTACAGTTAGGCCATTAGAAGTGCTACAAGGCATTTGAGTAGGCAGAGGAATATGATATTTGTCACTTATCATCTGTCTAGTTTTGTGCTATGTGAATAAAGTGACAGTTTCACAGGAAAAAAACACAAAATAGTGAATTGTCAGGAAATGAAACATCATTTTTTGTGACAGATTTTTATTTTTTATTTATTTATTTATCATCTCTGACCCCTCAGGTTTGTCTCACAGGGTGCTGAACCACTGCTGTAGATCAGTAATCCTCAGCTCTTTCAGTTTGTTGTCCGTTTCACATAGTGACACCCACATGGTGCAGAAGGTGTAAGCACAAATGGCTTGGATACAAAATAATTCAGTTTGGTTTGTGTTTCAGGTTAATTATATGAACTTTAGAAAGAAAATCAAGCAGCTCAAAGGCTTTGCCCTCTGTTTCTCATTCCCCTCAGTTTATTGTGTGCTCTATCACTGCACTGAAAAAAAGAAATCCAAGGTTGAATCAGGAAGACTTCTACTACAGGAAGAAGAAAATGCACACACACCGTATATCTTGTGATATCTTATCAAAATGATAAGTCTTAGCTTTATGGAATCAGTTGCTTGATAAACACAAACACACGAAACTGAATATCAGTAGTCCACACACACACACACACACACACACACACACACACAGACACAGAAAACAGAGACACATAAATACACATTACTGCAGTACAGACCAACAAGCGCGCACACTTAGACGTACACAACTGTGGTCTCCAGGTCCATGGACTCAGAGTCTGCATGCATCGAGGCTGTTTATCAAAATTAGATCAACGTGGAACGATTTCCTTTTTTCTGCGTTTGCTAATGTGCCCCTCTGTGTCTCTCTCTCTCTCTCTCTCTCTCACAGTTCACTGGTTATCAGGCTTTTACCCAGAACACATAACTGTGAAGTCGATGCAACCGTGATCGTTTATCAAAATTAAATCAATGAAAATAGGATTTTACCTAAGTGCGGCCCGGTCTGTGTTTGTGTACAGAGTCGTGCACATTTTCTGCACAGACGTGGAGACTCCCGCTGCTCTGCAACAAAAGGTAGCAACTACTGTATGAACTAAGAGCAGGGATGAAAAGAGCATGGTAGTGGGAGGAAAAAGGGCCGGAAGAGAGGGTGAAAGAATGAAAAGGAGGTTGGAAGGAGGGAAGTGGGCCACAGTGTGTGGCCCACATCTGTCTGTGTGTGTGTGTGTGTGTGTGTGTGTGTGTGTGTGTGTGTGTGTGTGTGTGTATGAGAGAGATTGATCTCACTCTCCTTTTGTGCCAAGTAGAGACGTGTGTGTGTCACAGTGATGTCATCTTGTTTCAGTGGTTTTTACTGCTGTTCTTTAGACACTCAGCTGACACTCTTGGTCTCTTTAGTCACTCCACACACACACACACACACACACACACACATATAGGTAAACACACACCCAGAATGACAAGGCCGTTTTTAAAGCTGACACTTTCTGTTTCACTCACAAAGTTGATTGTGCATGTGTGTGTTTGTGTGTGTGTTGTAGTATGTTATTACAACAAAGGATCTGGGTTGTGTGTCTTCTGCTATCCGGCCCCCCTGCTGTGCAGAGACTATCGTTGTTTTTTTATGTCTATGGAGCAGTCGCATCTGTATTTTTCAAATATCCTCGTTGCCGTTATCACAACCAAGGACATAACATACTTATCAAGTTTCAGTTTTGACTTTATTTGGTCCCAGTGGGCAGTTGGTTTCGCAGCAGCTATTAAAAGCAGCTTGCATAAAAGACTAAGAGGCATAACAACTGACACTCACCAATACAAGGTGCTGAGACGGAGTTTCAGGCCAGCATCGTAAGACAAATTACCGTCGTCATCATTATCACAGTCTCCACGGCCATCAGCACCAATCAATGACAAGCGATCATCACTTTCCTCCTGCTTATACCATCGCGCAGAGGCCTAAGGCAGGAGGGATGAAGGAGTCATTACACCTGATTATTTTGGCAGAGGAGAAACTGACTCCCTGGTAAGGATGTGGCTCATAAGGCTTGCCTCAGCAGGTGATTTATGAGTTATTTATGTTTTCATATAGTGAGGTGACAGGTGTTAATAAGGATGATCATTTAAGTTTATCCTGATCTACTTGGTAATGTACCCAGGGAGCCATCAGTGTTTGAAAATAACTTTTCAGGGTCACTTATGGGCTTTGCCTCAAACACAATATTGCATCATCATTCTATATGTAGTGTATTTATGCAGAGTAATACGCTGCAGTAGATGACTACAAGTCCAGCATCTTAACGCAGCTCAAGAACCTCCCAGCTGCTCTGCTAGTCTGCTGCTGCTCACTCTGTACAGCTAATGTCTGAGGACAGATTGTATTCAGTGAGACTAGTTGACGATTGCCTCTAACCACCGGCCTCGGATTTTGAACAGTCTTATATCATCACCGAGCTTTTTTGTCCTGAAATTTGATTTTCCTGAAGTTCTGTCACCGCGGCCTCTAAAGAGGGGAGATACTGCCGAATGTGCCGCACTGATATGGTTGTGCTGAGAGTGTGAGGGCTGCCGGAGCAGACTGTTAGAGGAGAGCTGCAGGCTGTGTTTGAGGGGAGCTGGGAGCAGTCGCACACTGAGCTGAAGGTCATGCTCAGTGTGAGCAGGCAGTAGGTGCTGTGTTAGGACACAGACTGGCCATTTTTCCGTCAAGCAACAGTTTCTTGTCTGCCAAGTGTCTGTCAAGTTTTTCTCATTTGTTATTTGTTACTGGTTGTGTTACAGTTCCACTGCCACAGAAATCCATATGACATTTTGATATAGTGTTGATATTCAGCCACAGAACTTGGCTGCTGATAGTGACAGTCAACTTTATCCCTGAGAATACAGTGATAGGGCTCTGCATGCTTAGGAACACAGCAGGTTTTTGTATGTATGATTGGATTATAGTGTGACTGTCTGTGCTCAAATTTAAACCTTAAAGGAGCAGTGTGAAGTATTTAATGGCATCTAGCAGAGAGGATTGCATGTGTGCCAAATGTGAACTCCTGGTTAGGATTCCATCAGCTTTCATAGTTGAGGAGGTTTTTACAGGGAGCAGAAGCTCATCATCTCCAAAACAAATGGACCTTGTGATTAAAACTAGTTTCATGTTAAAAACTGTATTTCTGACATGGTTCGGCCCGTTGCAGAGGGGCTGCTAATTACAGTTGCCGATGCATATACATGACTGACCCTGCCTGGAGTGTTTGGTTTGTCTATTCAGGGCTACTGTAGAACAACACGGCAGAATCAGTTTACAAGGACTCACTCACTAACTCTTCACACATGCTACCTAAACCCTACCATTTCCACTGCAAACAGTACCCTTAAATGTGGGCGGCCTTGTTGTCACTCACTGTATTTCCTCATCATCGGTGACACAGATGGAAGTCTACATTTCGTTTAAGATCCACAGAACGAGGCTGCACGCCACCATTTTCAGAATACAATAAAACAGGCTGCAGTGAGAGTCTCTCTCCATGGCATACTTAAAAATAGTGGGTTTGCACATTTGGTCCTTCTGAGGCAAGCACAGGGGTTTAGTGTTATAAATGCTTCAATATCCACTCATTAGTAAAAGTGTATGTCATGTAGAAACTAAAGTGATGGTCAAAGTTGTCCATGGTGAAATTTAAGGTGTGTTGATTGATTGACGTCGTCAACTCATGCATTGAGTAACATTACAAGTTAACGTTCCACCTTAAAAGTCACCGGCAGTCGGCCCAGTGAATTAATTTTTTTTTTCTCAGACTCCAGCTGCTGCAAGAGGCAGCAAAACATAACTTCATTTTATAGTTACAGTTTACTAATAAAACTCTCCACAGTATGAACAGTGGTTCCATGAGCCTCAAAACCAGCCACAACTCAGCCCTGAGCAGAGTGACCGTCCTCTATTGACCAATCAACAGACTGCAGTGTTCACAGCTCCACCTTTTAGTACCAGATCTGTGTGCTGGGTACCCCAACAGAGGGGGGACCAAAAATATGGATGGTACAAACAGTTCCATTGGCACCAGCCACAACTTTTCGCAATGGAAACGGGAAGAAAGCATACCGAGCCATACCATACTGCTTGGTGGAAATGTGGCTGTAGATTTTGTTTATTGTAGTGATTTTATTTTCTAAACTTACCAGACTCTTCTAGCTGTTCTGTCATTTGGCTTTACCCATTTAGATATTACATGCAGATTACTGATGATTATTTGTCAAAATTTTCATTTTGTAAATTCATCCCCAATATCATCGCAGATATTAAGTTACTTGGTCAAAAATATTGTGATATTTAATTTTATCCTTCGAGCCATGCCCTAAACTGGGCCTTTAAGGGTTAATGGTAACTGTTTAGAAATAGTATTATCTGTTTGGTCCTGTGTTTTTTGTTTTTTTTACAGGATTTGGTTTTATTCAAATTTAGAAAGTAGAATGTCACCACAGGCTCTTTTTATGAATTTCTACTTGTGCGTTTTGTAAACCCTCTTGTATTCTAGCTGGCTAACAGATGCAGATTCAAACCACACCACAGCCTGGTGTCTTTTTCTACAGTATGTTATCATCATCCTTTTTTAAATGTCTGTTGATTCCTGAAGGGATAATTAGTCGTTGGTTGCACCCCTTCAGAGAGTTACCAAAGGCAGGGAATTTTTTGGAAGTTTGCTCCTGAACTATTTTCTCCCCGCCTCACTGATAATGTCATCTGAGTAGATAATCAGCAGGAAATGTAGCCTCCATTGCACGTTGCAGTTGGACCGCGTCCATTTTTCCGACTGAAAAACAGAGCTGTTCTCTGCTTAAAATAAACCAGAGAGGTTCAGTTCTTAATTAATTTTTTTCCCCCCAATCACAGATTGTTTGTAGTGAATCTTCCTCATTCCTGCTGACTTTAACAGTCTGTAACTGGCCCGTTTAACTGTTGCAGTGCCATTTGTATCTCTGCTTCTCAAGCTGTGCCGTACATTATTATTATTCCAAGTGGGGTTTTTTTTTGTTTGTTTGTTTGTTTGTTTGTTTGTTTTCTCTTTGTTGAATAAGAATAAACCAGTGGAATAAATTCAGAGTCCATTCAACTTAAATTCATTCAACTCAAACCCAATTATTCTATTAGGAGAGGCAATTTAAATGCACACAGTAGTCTGAGAGTAAACCACACAGAGGGACTCCTAAAGCTACATGTGTAACACACACACACACACACACACACACACACACACACACACACACACACAAACAGTTGATGGTTGGTAGCACCTATGGGGGGGTCTTTGTTAGATTGGTTCCAGATGCTTCTCAGTGTGTGTGTGTATGTGTGTGTGTGTGTGTGTGTGTTGGGACGATTAATTCGGTGAATCTTTATCTGAAGCTACCCCTGTGCACGCGTCTATTTCTTTTTCTTTTTTTTTTTCTTTTTTTTACATCTGTGTGTGTGTGTGTGTGTGTGTGTGTGTGTGTGTGTGTGCACACTAGAGACTGATCCAGTGTATAGGATATTGGATTTGGCAGTATGGAATTTAGTTAATTCCTCCAGCTAGTCTTCTAGCTTGATTAAATAATCGCTGATTTAATGCAAGTCAGTGTGTGTGTCAATGTAAGTGTGTGTCTGTGTGTGTGCGATAAAAGCGTGGCTGACTTACTCTTTAAGTGAATTAAATGTAATTTCATTTTGAAAGACTTTGTTTAGAAAAGCCCTCTTTTTGAATTTATTTTAGACCTCAGGGCGCCTCGATCTATTCCTTTATCCTCTTTTTCACTCTCCAGTTCCCTCTCTGTGTGTATCTCTCTATTTTTCCACATGACCTCAAAGATAGCAGCACCTTTATATCTGAATTTTTTAAGAGTTTAATTTGCTTTCACCATACTCAGTGAGCATAATGAAAAATCAGCGTGTTTTGTTGCATAATGCGATTTGCATTATCAGAAAAATGTGAACCCACTTGTCAAAAGCACACAAATGTTGGGATGAAAACAAATTACCAGCCTGCTGTCTTACCTGGTACGCCCTTAACGAGAAGATATTTGATAAGGCGGGGTGCTAAGAATTAACATCAGTTTTATTTTTAAAATAAATGAAAGCATTTTGAATAGCAGCAGTCTGCCTCGCCACATGACTTTAAGTAAAGCCCCGCCACCAGAGTTTATGGATGCCACAGCACATTGGTTGCAGATGGAAGCTAGAATAAATTTAAGGGACCTACCGAACCTAAACCAGTGGATGCTTATCTGTTTCGGCCAGCTCTTCCATTAAGATCTAAGAGACCATGCAGTGTAAACAGTTTGTATAACATCTGTAAATTTATGGCTTCAGGAGAATCTCAGAGTGGACTCAAAGCCACAGCTGAAGGGTTCAGCCACTGTGTGGTTTCACCATCTGTTTTGATGTTGAATAAAAATCACATTCTGTAGAATGAAGTTATAATTTATTAGTACTTTTTATGAGTGGAGTCACGAAACAAAGTCGCCGGGAAGCAGCTCATAACTTCTGTTTGAATTTAAAGGATAGCACTTTATCCCATTTAGTGGAAAGTTGGCGTAACAGCGAAAACCCATAAAAGTCAAAAAACAAAATGAAAATGGGAGTATTAAAGCTGGACATGAAAGGGAGGAATACATACATGTAATATAAAATGTAGCCTGCTTTCAAAGTGCTTATTTTCCCAAACAAACAGCAGTCAGGTCATGTCGGCTCTTTCATGCATTATTGCATTAAATCTACCGTCACAAGGGCGAAACGGCTCCCTGTTAGAGCAGTTTGTGCATGAGAGACTGAGCACGCTGATTGTGAAAGTTATTAAACCAATAAATGTTGTTTTATGTGCAGCCTGCCACTGAGTAGATTGTACTCTTAATTTCTGTGGTCGTTTCATGAGCTTTATGAGACTGATGAAATCTGCCAATATTGTCAACTTGTCAGTTTTTTATTTTAATGTACACCCCACTGGTTATTCTGATCTTTTCATCAGGAGATTGAACTGTCTGATGTCTTTTTTATCTATGAATTTGAGTACACGGGAATGATAGCATTCCACGTGAGTGTGCTGTTAATAAGAATCAAAAATGGACACCTGTGCTGTGTCTCAGTTGGGATACACTGACATGTACTACGCTGCATACACTATGTTCCTACTTGCATAGTGCATATATTTTGACAAGGCCATTGAGCATTTACCAGAAATGTTGAAAGCAAGAATTGACTGCTTTTCTCTTTCTGCTTGGCAAATTGCAACCAGGCGGAGTATCATCACCAGCATTTGACAAATGATTGTCATTTGTCAAAATATATGTTTGCGACATCTGCTTGTTTGTTCACTTGACTTCTTCCAAACGTATTCATGCATTGTATTAAACATGAACATTTCACACAGCACATTTCTCTATCTGTGAATGTGTGTGGCTGATACTGGCTGGTTCTATCAGCTATCAGCTGTTCTACTGAGTCAGTGATAGCTGCCACATTTAGGGGATATTTAAAACTTGTCAAGCAGCTGACCAAAAATCTAATGCTGCAATCTTCTACAGTGAAGATGACAGTTTAACATGCATTTTAAAGCAGATACAACAGCTGCTTGTTTGGGGGCAGTACGGAAAAAAAGAAAAACTTGTGGCTTGGTCACCACAAAAATCACCAAACACCAAAATGCAATGCACTCTACATCACTTCCTGTCTTTGGTTTGCTGGGTAGTCTGTTTGCATTTCCCACTGTAAGCGAACTGCACCAGGGTTCACTTGCCGAGAGAAGTTTCCAAGCGGACCAGGGTTCGCTCGTTTGGTCTGCAATAGAGTTCGAATTAGCGTTCACACCACTCCAAACAAACCGAACTATCCATGGAAGTGGACCAGGGTTCGTTTAAAGCTGACCAAATAGCGCCAGTGTGAATGCGCCCTTACACTCATAGATTGTATAGCTTACCTCACAGCACATGTAGCACCAATGTTGGGTAGCTGCAAGCTAACATTAGCATTTGTGTTAATGTTTGCAGTACCTTTGCTGTATTTTGTCACGCCTCTCAGTGTGAACGCACTTATGCACTCAAAATAGCAAATGTAAGAACAGAAGTGTCTGATTTAAGACACAGCGCTGGACACCTCTCAGAATAAGGCCCGAGAATAATAGAGCAGTGATTGGTTACTTAACTACTCTTCCTACTTAACTTTGTATCTGAACATCAGTTTTAAAGTTTATTTGTCGGCTTGATGAGGAGGAAGCTGATAAAGACTTTAATTTCCTCACTAATGAATGTATTTTTGTTTGTGTGTGTGCGCTTGTGTGTGTGTCAGAGGGCGTTGTTGGTGGTGTTAATTGAACTGTATCATAGGCCGCAGATAAATAGATGTCATTAAAGCCCTGAGCTCTAATTACCTGCAGCCCTCCTCTGCAGGCTGAGGTGAATGGGAGAGGCCAGGTATCAGTAATCAATCAGAAAAACATGCACTGACATTCACACTTCCTGTAGATACATACTAATACGCCCAGCACACCAACATAACTTGGAAGCCACCGAGGGATGGCTGTGTGTGTATGTGTTTACATGTGTGTGTGCATGTGAATCGCACATTTCCACACATGTCAAGCCAACCAGCTGATGATTGAAAAGGAAGTTAAAGATCATGAGCCAGATCTTGCGTGTGTGCACGTGTGCATTTTGGAAGGTGGTGGGGGCTATTTCTGTACTTTCCTGTGTAATTGACACTTGAACCTCTCTCTCATACACACACACACACACACACACACACACACACACACACACACACACACACACACAGTGCTATCCTTGTACAGCGGTTTTCGAGTAGCCAAGATACCCCCCAACACACACACATACACTTCTTGGATTGCGGCCTCTCATCCAAATCTTGCATTCCTTCATTAGCCAGTGGAAGCAAAAATTTTCAGGTGTGTGTGTGTGTGTGTGTATGTGTATAAGGGTGTGTGTGTGTGTGTGTGTTGCGATGAGGGGCAGCTGTGGGGCCATATGTGAGTGATTTGGGTGCTCGGAGGGAAACTGAATTCTGATGACAGATGCACTGTTTGGCTTGCAACACTAGACACACATACACACACACGCATACACAGAGACACAGGAAGCGTACATCAATCAATCACCTGGCTCCGTCTCTCTACATGTGGTGACCGTATGGTGTGTGCAACACACACACATAGGCACACACACACACACACACACACACACACACACACACACACACACACAGGATTCTGTCATGTAAGTGTTCTGCTGTCTGATGTCAGATGGTCGAAAACACATGTACCATAAAGACTATAATATTAGCTCAGGTGTTTATTACATGCAACATTATTGGAAACAGGAAGTTTTATTGCACACATGTTGAGACTGAGAGAAAAGGTTTTTCCAGTATCAATAAACACATCCATGGTGTTCCATTGTGAACAATGTAAAAGTTTGATTTTCTAGCCTGATCTAGGCAGTATGAGGGATGTCACCGTAAATGTGTGTTTATAAGCTTAAATTACACAAGGAAACAAAAAAGCTATTAAACCACTTTTCATTGGCAGCAAAATGTGACGTCTGATCCTTTAACACCGTGTTGTACAGATGTTTAATCACTTACTGATCTGTTGCTATTTTGATGATCATATAATTTATTTTTGATGAATCTCTTTTAAAGGGACCTAACTTCCCTGTGTGTGTGCAACAATGCAGAAGATGAAATTTGGATTCTGGCTGCTGATATTCAATATGACGTTTGCATTTAAAAGTGGGGTGAATTATTCAATACCACTATGTAAGATTAGCATTTGAACTAGAGATGGGATGATATATGATGTCATTGCTTAAGGGGAAAAAAAACAATCATAATACTTTGATTGTGGTTCGATGATTTAATTTGAATTGGGTTTTTTTTGTTTGTTTTTTTTAAAAGACTTAAAATACACATAACATGAATCGAACTCATATTTAGCAAAGATAAATCAGCCTGTTCATAAAAAAAATGATATATAGTACACAACATTAATAATAGGCTAACTGTTTCCCATGAGCTAGCTAACATTAAAACACTGTGCAGCATTTATCAGTAACATCAAGGTAAATTAGTCAGCCAACATATATGCTCTATTGAAAGATATTGACCAATCAGCTTTATTATTATTCCAAGTGTACGGACATTCTTGTGAGCCAAAAAACTCTGACGAACCATCAACCTCAGAAACCACCAGCCAAAGTGCAGAGGGTGAGGCTAATGCACCTAGCCGTGCCACAACTGCTGCTGTATTATCAGCTGCAGACCAGCAGCACAAATGAGAGAAGACCCAAAAATATTCAGAGAACTATGTCAAGTGCAACTCAGTTTTATACAATACACATAATGGGTGGCTTTGAGCTAAGACCTCTGTTTTTTTCAAATGTAAGGTGAAAGAATTTCAGTATGTTGTAGTGACCTTTTAAGACAATCATATTTTGATGATTATCAGGATAATACTGATCATAGAAACATTAGATTATATCTGCCCATTCATAATTTGAACAGCATCTTTTCTCAGTTGGAGTACTGATTAATTCCTAGCAGATATACCAATAATGTTCTTCAAAAGCATATTTCTCAGGTCATATATTTGCATATCTGTGTGTGGTGCGTGTTCCCAGTGAAACGTAAAGCTGTTAATTGTGCTGTGATCCTTGCAGTACATTAGATTGCAAAAATAAACCGAACAGTGCTGTGCCCACTGGGCTCTTCTGCTTTTAGCTGGCAGCACAAAACAGATGCTCGGTGGAAGTGCTGGTAGTGGCTCCATCTGTAGCTCTGAGACTACAGAAAGCCTGATTGAAGTGCAGCGCCTCTTTTGTGAAAAGTTGAAATGTTTTTAACTTCTAGCACTGGGTGCTCTGAGCCCGGAAAAAAAAAAAAATATGCTAAGCTCTCAGCGCTGTCATGAACATAAAACAACAAGAAGCCAGCGCTGAAAGGAGATGGTCCCAGTGGATGCAAAGTCCATGATGGAGGGAGAGGGGAGAAACAGATTGGGTTAACAGTGAGAATACAGGAGAGGGAGAGTGAGAGAGAAATGTGGCAGACACACAGGAGGTGGATTTTAGTAAGCTGTACCCACAGGCACATACAGCCATGAGGACGTTACAAACACACAGAGATGCAGAGAACACAGAGGTCAGTGAAGACAAAAACACTGGGAAAAATCTAAAACTAAAGTAAACTGAAATTAAGAGGAGATGAGAAAATGAATGGATGGTCAGGAATGCAGAGATAAAAAATGAAAGCGGGGAGAGGAAGAAATGGTTGGATAGACAGGCAGATAGAGAGAGAAAACAGACAGAGTCATGGAGGAGGAGAAAGATGAGGTATGCTGTCTTCTCAGGGTCATAAAGGTGGTGAATGGGGCCAGAGACTTAATGGGATGGAGAAACGTTGTGATTGGCTCATTACTGTGATGGAGCACGTTGCCACGACAATTGGCCTTTTCACCCCACCCCACCCCCAGCCCTTCCTTGCACACACTATTTTTCTATGCACCACTGCTCCGTGAACTGCAGAGGTGTGTGTGTGTGTGTGTGTGTGTGTGTGTGTGTGTACACTAAAACAGTAAAAGTCAAACACTTGCCTGTAAAGTACCTCCTGCAGTTCAGATAAACACTGAAACACTTTATGCTAGAAGGTGAAAGCATAACTCATCCCCTGCACATCTGTGGAGTAGTACTTGACGAAATTACCGCTCTATCTCTCTTTCAAGAGCCCAAGATCTCTCCCAGAAACGCATACTCACGTATTTAAAACGCACACACACAGTATTCAGCGCCGCTAGATCATTTTCTTTTCATTGAAGTATATTTTGTTGTTTTTATTAACCTTGTTCTATGAAGAGGAAATCAGTGCAGAGGAGAACAATGTTCTCAATAGGATTTCCCATTAGGCATGATAAATGAGAGCACATCATCTCTCTGCCACCAAGCCAATCTGTTTTCTCTCTCTCTCCTAACCTTACTTGAATGGTGTGAATATTAAAAAGGTATGAAAACTTAAGTCAACATTTTCCGTCTCCCACCCCCCTCTTTCTTTTCTCTCTATGACTTTGCATACTTCTTACCCATCTATATTTTTGCTTCACACTCTAATGTTGTCTGTCTCTCTCCATCCATAGCGGCGCAGAGGCAGCGGGGTGTTCTGTGCGAACTGTCTGACCACCAAGACATCGTTGTGGAGGAAGAATGCTAATGGAGGCTATGTCTGCAACGCATGTGGTTTATACCAAAAACTGCATTCGGTAAGTTGAGCACAGACATGTAGAGGTGCATGCAAACGGATGATGTGTCTGCACCAGCCATGCTTTCATTACACTGTAGATTATACTAGACCAGGGGTGTTCAGAGTTTTGATGACTGAGTGCCAGTCTAGGGAGCCAGCATATGATTGAGGGCTGAACAGGAAAAATACACTCATCTCAGTTTCATAGTAAACTGCAGAGTTGTCCACCAGAAATAAAGGTTTAGCTTACAGCATTAGCACTGATGGCAGAATTTAATTCCAGTGAGACTCGCAAGATGCCACTAGTTGCAACTGTGGGGGACTCAAGTCACATGGCTTGACTTGAGTCAGTCCATTTTCATCCGCTTATCCGAGGCTGGGTCATGGGGGCAGCAGGCCAAGCAAAGCACCCCAGATGTCCCTCTCCCCAGCAACACTTTCCAGCTCCTCCTGGGGGACCCCGAAGTGTTCCCAGGCCAGATGAGATATGTAATCCCTCCAGCATGTTCTGGGTCTGCCCCGGGGCCTCCTACCAGTGGGATGTGCCTGAAATACCTCCAGCGGGAGACGCCCAGGAGGCATCCTGATCAGATGCCCGAACTACCTCAACTGACCCCTTTCGACGCGAAGGAGCAGCGGCTCTACTCCGAGCTCCCTCCAGATGTCCGAGCCTCTTACCCTATCTCTGATGCTGAGCCCTGCTGCGATATCCACGATCTCATTCTTTCGGTCATTACCCAGAGCTCTTGACCATAGGTGAGGGTTGGGACGTAGATTGACCAGTAAATAGAAAGCTTCACATTCTGGCTCAGCTCCCTTTTCATCATGATGGTCCGGCGCAGCGCCCGCATCACTGCAGAAGTCGCACCAAATCACTGATCCATCTCACACTCCATTCTACCCTCACTCGTGAACAAGACCCTGAGATACTTGAACTCTCTGACTAACATTGATAAAAGACTTGATTTTCACTGGGTATTCGTGACATGAGACTTGATTTAGACTTGAGACAGGTGACTCAAAGATTTGACCTTTTAATTAAATATTTGCATTCAAGATATTGAGAAGCTACATTTTGTCTTTTAAACATGATTGGGTGATTTCTACTGTGAGTCCAAAAGGGGGTTAGGGTTAAGGTTGGCGGTAAGAGACAAGTCCAAAATTTTGATCAAAGATCCAAAGATTTGGATTCAAGGATTATGTTGTCAGTGAAGGTAGTATGAAGAAAACTGCAGCCTGCAAGGTCTGTAGCTCAAAAATCAGTGACACAAGAACCACAACATCCAATTTCTACATCACTACAAAGCCCATGCAGAAAGGTATGTGAATGAGTCTTTTAACCAATTTATTAACTTATTGAGTCATCAGAATTTCATATGACTTGACTTATGACTCGCTTGACCTCTGCAATGACTTGACATGTCTTGCTTGACTGATAGCAGGAGCTTGACTTAACTTTCTTTATTTTCACCACAGTAACTATGGACTTGCTTGAGGATAAGACTTAAGACTTGCTTGTGACTTGCAGACATGTGACTTACTCCCACCTCTTACGAGTGGCCATGCAGTCACTAGCTTTCTACCGGTTGTACTTCCTACTCTGACAGACGCTTGTGAGGGGGGCACATTCTGATGCAGTAGCTGCGTGGTATATGAAATGTAAGCTATTGAAAGTGAAAGGATTAAAATGGACCACCGATGATTATAATGCAAAGCATGCATTTCATGTCACGTTCAGGGGCCGTACAAAATGTTTAGAAGGGGCCGCCATTGGCCCACAGGCTGCACTTTGAACAACTATTTACTAAACCAACTTTAGGCCTGTGAGATTAATATAAAAAGTTGTCCCAGACGTCGTGTAGGAAGTTTCTGCATATTTGTGATCCCCTTCATTTAGTTTTTCTTTCAAACTAATTAGAAGAGCGACATGAAGGGAGCTATAAACCTCAAAAACACTTTTAATATAGAGACAAAAATGAATCCCTGAAAGTGAGCTGAAACTCAGGTGTATCATCATACAAAAGTTTATTTGCAGCGAAAAACTCCTATCCACACATAGGAGACCTACATATACTCCTAAAGGTTGTACAGGATCAGGAACCCAGTACTTTAGAGTATTTTATAGACTCTGCTATTTTTTAATACATCCACGGGGTGGTTTTGACCACTAATTATCATTCCTCCGGTCTGGCAGATTAGCATACGGCGCAAGCTAAACGGTGCATACTGCAGTTAAATTCCTGCACACGTTCTGTGGATCCCACTGTGAAAACATAATATTGTGGAAAAAGTATATTTGATTTGTTGGGAGCTGGGAGTTACAGACCATTTCAGTAGTCACAGTGAGCCAGTTCCATGGAGTGAGAAATATGATGGAATGAATCAACTTTACCATCTAAGCCTGGGGAAAGTCTATGGAAATCCCAAATTTAATTAGACTGCATGAATTACAGATGAGATAAAGACCCAGCCTGGAATATAGTTGACTTCAGAAAATTGAGCTCTCTCACCTTGTGTGTTATTAAGGGGTTAAAGCTAATTTCACACTTCAATATACCTATTTAACGCAAGGGTTTACAAATATTAACAGTGTGAAACAAGCCTTCAGAGCTTCAGCACTTACATACACCAGATTCATGTTCACATATTGGCTTTTTAAGCTCAGCTTGTAAAATTTCAAAGTGAACAAAAACGCTCCGGTGTAATAAATCACAGTGTTAGTAAATGCATCAGTGGGTTGACCGTGTTACAACCCAGAGCACTATGCTGCAATTATCGAATGGAGCTTTAAAGACCTTTCACAGGATGACAGTTTACTCTTTCCTACCCCTGCTTATGTCCTTGGGTCAACCCGTTCATCTCATCTGCTGCTCCAATCACGTTCCAGCTCCCTCTACTCTTGACAATCTTCACGACGGCCGTATTTTATATCCCATAATAAAAGTTTTATATGCTCTACACACATTATTAGAGAGGATAGCAGCTAGTAAAACACTTCGGAGTGAGAGAGGAGAAGGGAGAGTTATGAATAAAGAGGGAGAAAAAAGGTAGACGTAAAGGGAGGGAGGCTGGGAGGAGAGAAAGACAAACACAGAGTCAGAAAAGGGAGGAAGACAAAGAAAGAGGAGAAGATTAAGGTAAAGAGTGAGGACAGAAGTAATGAAGGAGGAGGGTGTGCGCAAGAAGTTAGAGACGGAGGAAGACAGAGAGATTAGGGGGAAATGCAGAGGGGATATTCAAGAGGAGAAGGGAAGAGATGGAAAGATAGATAGATAAAGGGAGACTTATGTGTACCAGCAGCAACTCAAGGCCTACAACTGTAAAGGTGTACAACATTGCAGCCAGTGTGTGTGTGTGTGTGTGTTTGTGTTACACAGGATTGTAGCGTTTTTATGTGCATATCCAGTTTATTAGGCTGATGTCATTGCAGAATTTACTGTATACATTAAATGAATATGTTAATTATGGCAACAGCTTTCCCTGTGCAAACAGATCCTGCACAGTGTTAGTCTGTAAGATGGAATTAAGGCACAGCTTTATACTGATTACACCATTAGGGGCACTATTTCTTTGCCTCTGCCTTTTTTCCTCCTGCTGTGTTCACTCCAATTTCTCCCTCCTTCCTTGTCCTCTTGCTTCCATGTCCCCTCCCTCTGCCTCCTCATCCTGTCTCTTCGCAATATATCACTCCGTCCCCCTCCTCAATCATCTCACCTCCTTTGTTTCTGCCACCCCTCTCCTCTTGTCTTTGCCTTTTCTCTCCCATTCCTCTTAAGATAGAAACAAACTTGAGGGCCATAAATAATAGCAAGTAGAGTCCATCTTACAATGCCATCACTCTGACTGAAACTGGATGTGGGCCAGGGTGGTAAAGTGGTAGGTGGGCAATTGCTTCTGCCTTCCTTCCTTCTTACATCATGACTTCCAGCTGCCTTGCTTGGACCACACCCACCTTCGAACTGGACCTTCATTTTGATCTCAAGGACACACCTATGAAGTTGCATGGCTGCATCCTGTGCAGTTTTGACGCTGTAGTCACCTGGACACATTTTGCCATGATGACATACACACAGACTCACAATGTGAAAACAATACCAGCCGTCACAACGACGTCGTGGCTGGTGGAACATGTCAGTGATTTGACTGACATGATTTTGTCACTGTAGAGGCTGTCAGTCTTCTCAGAGTTGGACTTTTATGGTAATGATCCAGGTGTCTAAAATGTGTAGAAAAAATCATTAGCAGGACAGCTCTCTGATTAACAACAGAGACTGTTAGCAGTCTGGCTGCTAAAGGGAGGCACCTGTCTCAAATGTACGTGTATTAATAGATCATTCAGAGTATTGTCCCTCCTGAGGATTTTGGGGCATGTCAGAGTTAAAGGGAAATTCCCCCCCTTTTATTGTGGATGTCCCAACGGCGTTGATGATAAATGTAGACAATTAAAACAGTAGCTTCCTCAGTGCGTGCTGTATAGGCCGAGAGAGTGGAGTTCGCAGCTGCAAAATCAGTTGTTCTTCCTGCATTCAGCGCCATCATTTTACCCAACAGTGACATATTTGAAGGCAAGGAAGAACTACAGGCTGTTTAAGCTTGGATTTCTAGGTTCTGCCTCCAAGTAGTCGCATGGGCATGCTCTAGATGCTGCTTACCAAAACAGAATTTCCTTGTTCTCTTAGCTCGTATTGCTAATTAGCTACAAAATGAAATGGCATGTGCACAGTGCATTCTGGGACATGTAGGCACTTTCGGCACTGCCAGAACTCACCCATCTTAGTCAATATATCATGCATTTAGGGATTTTTTTTGCCTCAGCTGACCACATGTACCATCAACAACTTTTGGACATCCGCATGAGAGGTGGCAAATTTTCTGTTTAATTAACATTTGTGTATGCTACAAGTGCAGCAGAATATCCCTGGACAGATGCTACGAATTACTCATCTCTCCTGAGATTCAGTAGCAGCTCTATGATGACTGATGATGACTTCACACACACTGACACGCACATAAGCACATTTTTATACTGTACAGTACACATACCTTGGCATACATTCTCAGTCGCAGACACAGGGCTAGCCACATAGAAATACATAGAGGGATAAATTATTCCCAGCACAAACATAGCGAAGTTTATTGCTTTTATTCTTTAAATAGAACTCATCACCCTCTTTCATTTTGGTTTTCATCCACTTAACACCTCAAATTTATCCATGTTCCGCCATCATAAATTTTCACTATCTGTCTCTTCTTGCTTGGTGCTTGTGCACGCATCTTTTTGGTTTTCATCTGACACAATTTATTTCAAAAGCCCTACACCAATCACACACACAAACACACACACACAGCAGAGGATTTCTGGAGACATACAGAATTAACACACAGGCACATTCATGTACTCAATCACAAGGCCCTACAATATTAAGTGTTCAGAACTTCTAATAAATTCGACCTGCACAGCAGTCAATTTCCAATAAACTGAACTTTTTTTTAATGCTTGAAAAGCTCTTCTATTTTTGCCAGATGAATTTGAAAAAAAAATCAATTAATGCCTTGTAGAGGTCACCGTTTACAATGTGTATTTAGAGAGGAGGTTTCAGTGCAGTCGGTTCTTCAATTAGTGAAAGGATAGCAAGTCATTACTTTTGAGTTGGAGTGCAGACACTTTAAAAGACACTTGGAAACTGTTCAGTTTATTTTAGTTCCAAGAAAGAAAATCTTTTCGCTAATTTGTCTGGAAATGTTTTGGACTGTTTTGACTTTTTTTGGCATGTGTTTAGGAATGAAACATCAGAAAAGTTTCATGATCTCTCGTCTATCTTTATAAGTACTTTATTAATTCCAGCGGGAAATTAAGTAAGTGAGAACTGCCTCTCTTTTGTGGAAGTCTTTGGATTTTATGCTTTGGAATTCTGCCTGACTGATACCCACTCAGTACAAATACATACACAAACTACAGTGCATTACAGAAGGCTGTCTTGTACTTTTAGTCGTAGAGATTACTTGATGATAGTTAAGACAGTAATGAAGGCATATGTGAAGTTTTTTGTGAGGGATCTGCCAATAAAGTATCAGTTGAGTCCTCAGGGCAAACTCCATTAAGGCTACATCAGATGTAAGCACTCCCCCTTGTGGTATGGGCAAAAACCACAGTCCTAGGTGTGCTGTAAATATTACTGCCTTTTCTCTTAGCATGTTACAGTTAATTATCCTTAGGTCGAGTCAATATGAATTAAGACTTTGAAAGCTTTGATTAATGATTTGCAGCTTCACTGAGAAAACTGAAAACTTGATGTGTTTATTCATGATTATGATGACATTTGCTAGTGATTTTTTTCGTTGCGTGGTTGCCTTTTGTAGCATAGCAGTTTTTTTCTTTTTCTTTTTTCTATCAATACATTTTGGGGACATTTTGAGCATATTTGAATATAGGGAGAATGTGTCTCGCCCAATATATATATGATGATTGCCGCCTAGAGATGCACTATGGCTGACTGAAGATCTACAACTAGTGTTTCTATCAACGAATGCCAAGTAGGACTACTAAAAAAAAATTGCCATTATTATTACTACCAGCTCTAGCATTATGGTGTACTGCAGTTGTGCATGTGGTTTGAACAAGTGGCGTTGCCGTACCCAGGCAGAAGTGGTTGTTTGAATGCTGTGGGAAGGCACAATCAATGTCGAACACTGTGCCATCTCTCTTTTTCATTACTTTCAAATGTATTAAAAACTGGAAAACTAGAATGTTAAATGAGTGTTATGTATATATCACTACGTATATCACTACGGATTGTGTTAGTTTTTGTAAAAAGTATGTTATAACATAGGCCATAAAAAAGTCATAGTGTGTGCACACACGCAGTCTCCAATCATATGTTGGCTCTCTAAAATGGCATTTAGTCATAGAGAGTTTGAGAAGCCCTGATCTAACATGCTCTAAAAAGGCTTATCTGTTAAGTTTCTGAAACACCCTCTGGGAGAAATTCCCCCAGGCCCCCCTGGAGGGTTGCAGCGTCGAGGGTGTTGGTTGAAAATGCTAAACAGTTGATGACAGCCCTGGTGCAACTTGCTTAGCATTGATGTGTTTTTATATTTTATCAAATTACTTCATGGACAAATAGGCAGTGTGTTGACCATAAGCTTGTTTGGTAGTGCATTTAAATAGTTCGATAATGCTTTGTCTTGTATATGTTTGACATTTTTTCCCATTTCTTTTTTTCTTTGTCTTGCAGACACCTAGACCTCTAAACATCATAAAGCAGAACAACGGTGAACAAATCATCCGCCGCCGAACCCGAAAACGCATCAACCCTGATTCCCTGTCATCGGAAACAGCCGCCCCCAAGCAGCAACGCATCACTGGCGTGTGTGAGCGTGTGAATGGGGAGGAGTCAGACAGAAGCTGTGCATCAACCAAAAACCAGCAGCCTTCCCCTTGCTCACGATCACCGCGATCCACTCAAGCCTTCCTCGCCAATCAAACATTGGAGATCCACCGACGCATGCCGCCCCTTCTCCTCCCCTCACATCCCCCCTCCTCATTGGTAGCTGAGGGCAATGGGGGCATCGCTGAGGGAGGGATAATATCAAAAGCAGAAGGAGGTAAAGGAGGAGGGGGATCAGAGAGAGGCAGTCCGATTGAAAAGTACATGCGTCCATCCAAACCGTCTAGTTATTCGCCTCCTGGTTCGCCGATTGAAAAGTATCAGTACCCGCTTTTCTCCTTACCCCTACCATTAACCCTCTCACCTGATTTGACCCCTGAGTCAGATTGGCTCAGATTCTGGACCAAGTACAAGATGGCAGCCACCTCTGGGGTTCCTGGTAGCATCAGTAATCTAAGCAGTCCTGGTAGCCTTGGAAATAATGCTCATTATCTCGGTGCAATGGTGGCTCCAGTACAGCATCATCAGCAAAGCTACACGGTGCCTTACTGCGCCTCTCCCTATTCTCCTCTTCCTCCTCCTCCAGCTCCTCCTCACTACCCTCCACCTCCTCTTCATTCCCAAACCTCGTCACCATCATTAGAAAATGATGCACCTTTGGATCTTGCAATAAGACAAAGAGATACAAGTGCTGCAAACGTACACATGTCGACAAATGGTGCAGAAAGGGGAAGGCAGGAGTCGCCACTAGCTGAGAGGTTAAGAGAGAACTGGAAAGGAGAGAAAGAGGAGGAGGAGGAGAGGGTAGATGAAGGAGGCAACCAGAGGGAGGAGATAGGAAAGGAGGAAAAGGATCATTCGACAAAAAGCCGACCATGTGTCCCATCAAGTCGCACAATGGTGGAGGTGGCAACGCAGGATGACCTGACGAACCGCTGCATCCACTGTGGGATCTACTTCCTAGATGAAGTCATGTACGCCCTACACATGAGTTGCCATGGCGACCAGGGCCCATACCAGTGCAGTTTTTGCCTCCACGTGTGTGTAGATCGTTACGATTTTACCACACACATACAAAGGGGCTTACACAGGTACACAGACAAAACGTCACAAAAGAGGATTCACGGGCAAGACGGTCTGATTCAGAACGTCCAGGTGATGTCAGAGTGTCAAAACGTGACGCCGGAGGAAAAAGATGAGGGCGATCGTAGCGATATCACAGATGAAAGCAATGATGTCATAGGAGTTTGTCATGACAACCAAGCAGAAGAAACTACAGGCAACGATGCCACTGACAATGAAATGGAAGTTGAAAAGGAGGTAGAAGGAGAGGGTCATGACATAACAGACCAGAAACTGGGGGATGAGACAGTGTCAGATAATAATGACATCACACAGACGACAGAGGTCACGACTGTTGCTGAATCTAATAAGTTAGATGAAAACACAGAGAGTAATTAATCCGATGCCTTCAACTCACACAAACCTTTAAGAACGTGTTTTATTGAATGAATAAGCTGTCGGCCTCCACGTTCCTGGAGGCTAGCTCATGTCGAAATGGGTCTATCCTGGGCACTAAATGGAACACATCCTTATGCTGGAAGCACTCGGCTGTCAATTGGTCAAAAATCATTGTAGGATCCCGCTGAACTGCTACAGGGACAGTTTGGAGAAATAGCCCGAATCCTGTGTTGAGTGACGGTCACTTGACAGCTCTGTGGCAAGTCTTCAACAACGGAGTCCGGGCATGCAGCTGAAATCACCTTTAATAAACAGCCACTTCGTGCGCTTTCCAAATAAGAGGATTGGAAGCTCGACTGAAAGTTGGACTGCTCTCATTTAGGATGAGTTTGAGGAGCTCAGCACTTGCACAGCCGCCGTACAGCAGAGCAAAAAATGAAAAATGCTAGAAGCAAAACACTTTAACTGAGCTGATCTGTTATGCACCATGCAAAACTGAACCCCTGAGCTGGCCCAAACTAGTCTGATGCATCATTCAGGCCGTTTTATCTTGGTACAACCAGATCTGATCTGGTTAGAACTACTCTGTTCTGGTCCAGAGCATGTTTTTGACTGTTGCTGTGCAAATGGATCCAAAACCAAAACTTATTGTGACTCTTTGAAACTGGTCAGAGCCAAACCAGTTTGTTCTGGGCTGCAGTTCAGCTGGTGTTACCTTGGTACAAAAGGATCTGTTGGTTTCTGTCACTCGTGCCCTGATGTATCTGAAACTGGCAAAAAAACAACAACACAGTGACCGTGACTTTTTGAACTGCTTAATACCAGTTTCCACTGGTAAAACCGGAGTAATTCCGGACCGAAGTGTTCTCTTCATCCATTTGGATCAAACCAAGTGACATTATTTTCTACCTTCCTCCGTGCCATGATACTAGCTACGTGCCTGGCTGCCTGCCTAATAGAACAACCATCTATTAACCTGCTTAACATTTATATTAATGATAATAATGGTAATAATAATAATTATGATGTTATAGTACAAAACATGCAATTTGCTACACTTTCCTATATAATATGTTATTTTGTAAAGGCATTTTTTTTTGCAGGAAATGGTACTATACAAACTTTAGTTTTTTCTTTTTGAGCTATCTGTTGTTTGTGCTCTTACGGAGACTTGTTACATCGATAACAGCCGTCTAACAGAAATGGTACAGCAAGAGGAGGGTTGTGTGTGTGTGTGCATTTGTGTAATTGCGTTTTATGTGTGTAAGGATCAAAGGATGCTTCCGTCCCCAGACAACGATGTAAACATAATGAAGGCTCGCGCTCGGTATTTCAGTCCTCAGGGGTCACACGTGTTGCACACCAACCCACCTGTTTCACAGCATGTGACACATCATTTTTTTTACATGTTAAATGGTCTAATGGTTTTGGCATGTTACATAATGTTCTCTTGCGTTCTCTTATATATATGTTCTTATCATGTTCTTTATGTGTTAATAGGTCAAAACGGTCTTAGTATGTTACTTTATTTTCTGTATGTCTTTCACATGTTGTTAGGTTACATGGTTTTATAGAGAGACTTAGGAACTTAGGGAGATCAACCCTACATTTTTATCAAAAGGATCAATTTTTTTGGGTTAACTGTATGAACATTTGCTCTGTATTGAGTCTACAGAGCTTCTTGCCTACAGTGTTTTATTCAGCCTATCGTATTTCTGAGAGTTTGATAGGTTATGTAGCATGTTAGCGTCTTATAAAAACTGCAAAATACGTTGCCTTTTCTGTGGATGGGAACTGTTACACATTAGACCTAAATAATACTGAAAAACACACAAGATGATGTTGCAAACAAGTTTTTGTAATTCAGTGAAGTAAAACGATTATGTTGCTTTCAGCTCCAACTAACTCATCCCACTTTTCTGCCATTCATTACCCACTTTTGGGTAATTTAAGTTAAGATAAGGCCCACCTGACACCATAACCGAGTCTGTCTTTAAACCAAATTTTCATTGTTTCTTTTTGACATTTAGGAAGTTGTGACAGTCAGGTCCTTGGAAGTCCCCCTACTCCTCAGAATGGAGCAACACGGTGGCCATCTTGTTTATTTTTATACAGAAAGAATCACTTCTCCTGCCTTGCTGCCTTAGTTGCTTGAAAAAAAAAATCACCAAGAGACTCCTTTTGAAGAAAGTAATAATAGGCCGAAAGTAAATAAAAGACGGGAAGGAAGAAAGAATGAGAACAAGATATTTTTCTATGCTTATCCAAAAGACATGAATGAAAAAATATTCCGCCTAGTGCCTCGTAACTTGTACAGTTTTTCTAATGAGTATATCTGTCTGTGTCGAAAAGTTATGTAAGTTATGAGTCATGTCAGGCAGAAGTTGGGCAAACAGACTGCTATATTTAATTCCCATGCACCAAGTTATCAGTCATCCATTAGAATGCTTGATTTCAGCCTAGTTATCTGATCGGTCGCTTTCAGCTCGGGAGAAAGACCCACATGTACTGTAAAAAATGAAACTGGTTTCCAAACGAACTGTTAATCACTATCTTTAATTTTTGCATGTATGTACACGACTCTGTAGAAATGTTGGGACACGCCTAGGTAACTTTTGTATGAAAGACGTCATACCAAGAAGATACTCTGCACTTTGTATTTGGTTTCTTTGGAGTTGAAAGCTGAATTATGGCACCAGTGTCCTTATCATGGTTAAGGTGAAGGTCATTCTAAGGTGTTATTCTAAAGTGAAGCTGATTAATATTATGTTTTAAACCATTTCTTATGAAAGTAAGTCAGGACAGTCATGGAAGCAAAAGGTCAAAATCTCATGTTTTTTAAATCAGCAGTGAGATGAGATTTCTTTCGGGCAGATATTTCAATACACCCAGCAAATCAGTCCAACCAGCACTGCACACAGTACTGAATGTCACACTAAAACGCCAAGAAACCTCTCAAACTATTGGTGCAACATACTTACATTGCACTCTTCTGTTCGACATCCCACTCTAGTGTCAAGTGTCGGGATTTTTGTTCAACACCTTGACCTTGAATGGCTCCACCATACACGTCACACTGATGAAGCCAATTTGAAAAGCAAAATGTTTAAACAAAAATCTGATTTAAATTGTCTTTGCTCTAGCAAATCTCTTGTGTCAAACTGATTTTTTTAAGGTTGTGGGCATATCTTAAGGGGCTGCTAGCATAATGAAAACTGTTTACATTTGGAAATGTAGCAAAAAAAAAACAAAGGAGCGATGCAGTGTTTTCTTAATAGACAGAACAAAAGGAAGGATTGAGAGATACCTGCTGAGATGGATAGATGGGTGCCTTTGAAGAATATACAGGCAGAAGGTGGATGAATAGAGGCAGAAAGATGCTTGTAGCGACAGATAAAAAAGAGCTTTACGTACCCATTCATCCTTTCTCCTCTGTTGTCTCTTTACCTCCCTTTAACAACACTTGTATCTTTCTCATCTGTTGTCTAATTTGACATATACCTCTCCATCTTGGTCTCTTTTTATCTCTCCGCCTGCTACTTCTTCCTTCTTCCTTCTGCCACTCAACTCTTCTCTATTCATCCACTTTCCTTTATCCCTTCTTTTCATCAAAGAAGTCATGAAGGTATTCTCAGTTCAAGTCGAGGGGGTTTAAATGGGAGTCAGGTGTTTGTGTCATATTGTGTTGTGCCTGAAAAGCTGATGTCAACTTAAGACTCAACAACAAACTATCTGCTTCTGTTGACTTTGTTGAGGTTGAATTTAGCTTTGGGTTTGTTGAAAGAAAAATGATCACCAGCAGCAGTATAACTCCAAATACTTCCTAGAAGCAAAGTGTGGATTTTCTCAGATTTAGCCTCAGTCATTTGCCAACGGGACTCACATTTGATAAATACTTAACTTGATTTTTCATCTTCTAAAAGATTCGATTTTTAGGAAATAGTAGGACAAAGATGTAAAAAAGTAATGAGGTGAACTTTTTATCCTTTGTTAAATCTGGGTGTGCATCTCATCTTGGAGAATTGTGAGGATTTCTCAGTGGGCTGGAGACAATTTCTGATGCCAAAATGTTCCAGTAGTTTAGCTTTTGAAAGAAAATCTTTTCCCTGTACTTACCAAGTTGGAAGTAAAACGATCACAGCCTTGACGATAAAGAAAAAAAACTTTGCTAATGCAAACTTTTCATATTGTAAGTGCACTGCAGAACCTGTTTCTATCTAAATATCTTTTGTGTATTTGCCAGCTTAACATTGTCTCCAAGGAGGCATGCAAGGATACTGTATATCTAAAACAAAAATAGATTATGTTGAGTTTTGGGAGAACATTTCAGCCATCATTTATGGTTCAAAACAGGCGAATTTGGGGAAGAAATGAGGTTCTGCAGGACACCGAGACATGTTTTACTTAATAATGAGTGTATGTTTTAGGTTTAATGGCATTTCACATCAGCGTTTACATTGGGGGGAGGGGGCCTTAACAAGTGTTTTTAATTTTTTTGTCTTTGTCAGAATGTGTTATAGAAAATTATGCTGTTGCTTGCACTCCATTTATTATGTTCTTATTGCCAAGGAAGGGACAACACACACATACACGCACACACACAAAGACACACACCGCCAGTGGTACGGATTGAGTGTACATTTTGGGATGTACAGTATTAACCATGGGAGACAAGGGAGCTAAAGGCCAGTTTATTACTGGTCAGACACATACACATGCATGCACACACACAAACACACACACACACTCAAACACACACATCAACTATGTACATTTAACCAATATATTTTAGTAGATTTTTGTCTCTATTAAGTTGAATGGCTTTTATAGAAATGTTCGATTTTTTTTTTTTTTTTTTTTTTAGGTTATTTTTCTTTCTCATGTTGTATTTTATTCTGCTACCTTTCTGTACGTTATTGTTTGTAGGTTTTATTTCATGCAAAAAATGATATTTCAACATATTTTGACAGCCAAGAAAAAGTTTGTTACACAGCTAAACTTGAAGAATAATGTCGATGATGATGACGATGATAATAATTAATAAAAGTAATAACAAACATACTGAAAATGGACAATGGGTGTTTTCATTTATGAGTGATTAAAGCCCCTTTCCCACTGGACAAGCAAAAAACCCACCAACACCCACTAACATCTGGCTTTTTGTATTTAATGTAAAAGTTTATAATGAGCATTGACAGCTGGGACAAATCAATACATTCTCACTCCGACCTGGGAGCGTTGATCGTTGACGTTCTGGGACACCGTGTCAAGTTTTGCTTGTTACATGCATGGTTTTCTTTCAACATACACTTCTGTTTTCACAGGAAATTTAATGTTTACATACCGTCTTTTTCAAAATAAACGCACTACGTCGGTGCAACGATGGGAATTGGTGTTTTTTTCCTCCAGCAACTAACAAGTGGTTGGGTTTGGGGAAAAAAGAACAGGGTTTGGCTTTATAATCTTATGGGACACAAACGCCGCTCTCCTGGGTGAAAGTTGGTGTTTGTTGGACTATTCCACTACCCATCCCTCCCACCCTACTTTCGCCACCTCAACTTTCGTTCTTGTCCCTCCGCATTTCCCCTTGATGCCGCCGAGCACTGTTAAAGTATGATGGCAACTGGCCGTGTATCATGCCAACAAGAAAGGACAGCTTTTTTCCTCAGTGTCTGACACCACAAGTCACTGCCCAAGCACTGGATTTCAGCGACTTTGGAGCAAGACCAGGTTGGACAGATGACTCGGCAGTAGTCATGGGTATGTATCAGCTTCTGCTCTGATTGGCAGTGAGAGAAATATAACACTCAGGTGGGCTCGCTAATTTTAGCTCCTTTGCCAGCCCGATGCAAAGATGGGTTGCCACAAAATAATGATTGTCTTCGTCCAAGCAGCACCCGAACATCGTCCAAAATTTAGTCTGCACCCAGTTGGAGAGAGACTCAATAAGTAAGAGATATTTAGATTTAGATGTTTAGATTTAACCACCGTAACTTTTTTTGCTGGCCTCCAGGCAGATTTTTACTGTTTACTAACCTGATTTCCAGGCCTTCTGTGATGCCAAACTTGACACTAGAAAAAAAAGGCATAGTTACACTGCAGAACCTCGTACACTTCTCTGGTCAACTCGTAATGCGCCTTTTTTTTAACAGGCATTTAAAGTACCCACATATACGCACTAATTTTGGTGGGAAAAGGGTATTACTCTAAAAAATAACTAAACAGAACAACTTTGTTCTATAAATCCTCAGCACTGCATGGATCTCCTCATCGTGTTATCAACTAGTGTGTTCCAACCTGAGACAAACTGCAGGCTATGGGAGCACAAAGGCACAAGTGTGGTGGCTTTGTGCAGAATTGATGTCATTTTAAACACATACAGCTTTCATAGTGAGTCAGGTGAATTTTCCTCAAAAAAGATTTGCAATAGAAAAAACATTTGTGAAACCTCGGAGCATGCCTCCTGCTGTGCTCTTTGAATGTAGCTAGGAGCTCCACTGTCATCCTTTATTTCTTTTCTCATCTGTTCTTCACTGTCGCCTGCCTGCTGTTGCAATTGTACTAGCTTGTTTTTCTCCTGATGTAAGTTTCAGATTATTTATTTGTCACTTAATGCATGCAAGGCACTCCAGAAATAATCTGGTTCTGAGTAAAAATATAACATGTCATTGCTGCACAAAAACACTGTTCAGTTAAAGAATGCACATCCTTTTTTCATGCCAAATATTTTGATGTGGTGTGAATAAGCCTTAATCAATCAACGTCTGTCTGTGCAACACTGTTCCAGAGTAAGAGCCCTGACACACCAAGCCTATGGTCGCCACTTGGTCAATGTCAATGTAAGCGTCTATCACCCTAGCTTTTGCAGTGTCCTGCACCACTGACGCTAGTCGCCCCTAGCTGACTTTATTTTAGGCCGATTCAGCATGTTGAATAGGCATTACAGACCTGGGGGAGCCTGTCAGTGAATGAAATCACTGTGATTGGCAGTTCAGTTCAGTGCATGAGAAGAGAAACAAAAGTGAGGAAAGCAAACTAAAGTCAAGAGTAATTGTAATTTTTGTGTCTTTGTTTGCTAGTGCATGCTAAATATCCCTTGTTCTTTCAACATCAGGATGTGTTGTTAATGTGCTAACAAGCATCTTAGGGTGCTTTCACACCTGCTGTTTAGTTCGGTTCAAATGATTTCAAGTTCGTTTGCCCCCAAGGTGCTATGTGTTTGGGCAGGTGTGAACACAGCAACCGCACTCGGTTGCACCCCAAAACAACCAGACTGAGACCTTCTTGAAGAGGTGGTCTCAGTTCAGTTACAAACAAACTCTGGTGCGGTTCGTTTGTGGTGAGAACGTGTTCCAACCTCAAACCAACTGCAGTCGCGTTACACGTTGTTTGGGTTAAACATGAGCGTGTTACAGTCCAGGAGGATTATTAATGTGCACCTCCTCCTGTACTGCCTTAATATGCACATTCAGCACATCCAATGCATCAAAACAATGTTTTCTAGTTGGAGCCACGCCTCATTTTTAAACTGTATGGTTTGCCTAAAAAAACACAATGACAGCAATATAGTCCACGATGAGCAGCGCTACAATCAACCTGCGTAGTTGTCCCTCCATTGTGACATTAGAAAGTGTCACATTTATCGAGCAAACGCACTCTTCTTCAACGTTTTGTTTCTAACCAATCAAGAGCAGCTTTCTTGCGCAAGGCGTTTATCTGGTCTGCCTGTAAATGCTGCCGTGAGAACACGAACCAACTATAGGCAATTATGCAAATTTGTAACATAATTAGTCCCTGATTTGGACCAAAGCAACACAACTCTAGGACTGAAAGCAACCTTCAACTTGTCCTATTAACCTTCCAATTTCCCTTTGTGAATGACAAATACACACTATCGCCACCTGGTGGCGTAGAACGTGTGTGCTAGTTTGCTGCTGGCTGCAGTCTTTGTGGTGTGTTCAGGTGCAACTTTTTTGCCGAGACACAGGTGATGTGAGGCAATGCCACAATCGGCCCTAATCGCCACTAGTTTTTTGTGAGTGTGTTTTTTGGTGTGTCTGGGCCTCAGGACATTTTGAGTTGTTCAAAAACTCATGAACATTTGCTTAGCCATTTATAGTTCCCAGCGAATGATTTCATATGATTTTTCGTGACCTAGCGACCCTTCATTTAGTGCCACGCTGAGGTCAAACATTGACCATGATCAACACTTTATTCTATGACAAGCTAGCTAGCGTGGCCCTCAGAGGATAAATTGTAATTTTGTCAGTGACCCTCTGACTTCTCCTTAAAGGCTATCATCAAGCCAGCCGGCCATTTCAATTTAAAGAAAAGAAATATCCAACTCTGATGTGTCTCTGAGCTTTCCTCTTGAGCTGCTGCCAGTTTGAAATTTGAACCGTCAGACACAAGGCAGTAAGACTTCCATGATGATGTTGATTTTACTGACCCCATCACCTTTTCTCCAGCGTTACCCTCAGGATATATCATTGATATGTAGCCACACAAACTGTTGCGGATCAAATGGAAATATTAGAGCAGAGTTATTTATATATTCTAGGGTTTAATGAACACAACATCATTTACTGTTGCTTTTTACAAGAGCAACAGTTCAAAGACCTAAGATAGCACCGGCACCTTAGCCAGAGGCCCATTGCTCACCAGCACACACTACACAGAAATAATTTGAGAGCCTATTTTAATTTTCCCACAACCCTCCTTTGGTTCAGGAACTTTGACAAACTTAATCAGCGCAGCAGTGCTATCTGTCAGAAGACAAAGCCTTGTAATCTTTGGTTCTATTTTATGTTTAGCATTATCAATTTATCTTTGTGTTTATAATATGAACATTGATTAGAGTTGATTAACTCTGCTTTAGAGCCAGCAGTGAAATTATGTGGCAGCAGGGCATCATTTAAATATGTGTGAGTGTGTGTGTGTGTGTGTGTACAAGTGTGTGATGATTGGCCACAGAAAGTCAGGGACAGACCGGAATACTAAACACCCTGGTGTCTACTGGAGAGGTCAACACACAGACACATGCAGCTGCACATAATTATGAACCTGTTCAAGGCAAAAATCCATCAAATGAATAAATGGCAAAACAAATAAAGGGAATGTGAAAAACAGCACGCAGCGAGTCATGGACACCTCACCGTTCATGTGCTATGTATGCTAAGAAGGGACCAGCACATCAGATGGTAGATGTATGCCCGAACACACAGAATCTTTCCTATTTTTTCTGCGTCACGCTTGCATTCCTTTTCTGTATGCATCGTTTGCCCCTGTCTGTCTGTCAGCCTGTCTGCCTGCCTCTCTGTTTAAGCATCCTGCAAACATCATTTCTGTTTATTGTAAGTCATGTTTATGTATGAGTTACCTACACTGTTGGCAAAGGGTTTGACTTCGTGTGCAAGTGTGCGAGGGAGCAACAGAGTAAGGAGGTGTGCTTCCGTGTGTGTGTGTGTGTGTGTGTGTGTGCGTGTGTGTGTGTGTGTGCAAGTGCTTATGTATGAAGTAGCATTGTTGTTGCTGTTGTTATGTCTGCATGCAGTCTGATTGAGATGTACACTGTTTACATTTCATATTCTGACAGAGAAAGGTCATAGAATGATAGATAGATAGATAGATAGATAGATAGATAGATAGATAGATAGATAGATAGATAGATAGATGTAAATATGATCTAGATTCTGGGCACTTTGAATTATGAATGTGGCTCATGTTGACAGCTGTGAAGTTTGATAGTCTACAAGCGTGCACAGAGGAAGAGAGTGAAAGAGAACCATGGAGACAGACAATAAGATGAGGAGAGAGAGAGAAGGAGAGAGAGATGATCTAGCTTCTAGGCATATTGAATATTGAATGATTCTAACATCGACTGCTGTGGGGTGTGTGAGCTGCTTCCATATTCATTTTGGGGTGCAAAGTCCTCACAAACAATAGACAGATTGATAGACTGATAGGTTGATAGATAGGAGAGGTTGAGATTCATTAAATCAATCATTTATAACCAAATAGGCCGCTATAAAATGAGCAGGATCTCTGCCTCTAACCAATCCCAGTCCCTGCTGAAAGCATAATTACAGCTCTACGTCGCCTCAGTATGTCGGCTGTGTATCATCAGCTTCACAGTGAGGTCCACTGCAGTGGGATTTGATGTGTAATCTTTTTTCCTTTCATTTCCTCTTTACTGCTCCAGTTGCTACAATATCTGCACACTTTTCTCTCTTCTTCTTGTTAAACTTTGCTCAAATACAGATACACTTCATTGGCATGGCAGGAGGGTTTACAGTCCTGCACAAAAAAAGTTTTAATGCAAGAGGCATCAGCAGCAGTCAAGTATTACAATACTGTGAGAAAACATGAGAAAAAGGAAAGGCGGAAGACTTACTATATTTTCAAGAATAAGGCCCAATCCCATTTCATATTTTTACACCGACCCCTAGATTTCAGCTGCCACCTTGCCCCTCACAGAGTTACAAGGGGTAGTGTTTGCAAACTTTCTTTATGAGATAGCACATTTAAGACCCTGGTACACCAGCAGCATATTGGTGTTTACGTAGACAAACATGATGAATGTTGCCAGACATTGCAAAAATGCCATCTTCTGCCTTGCAGATTTCTCTGGTGTGGGCTATAGGCATTCTTTTGTAGTTGTCATGTGGCTTGCAATTCATCCACAATTTATCACTGTGGCATTTCAGGCCACCAATCAATTAAACAAGGCATCAAAAAAGGGCCACTGCTTCATTTCCAGGCATGTAGTGGTGTTCTGTAGGTTCTGTTCTGTAGTCCATGCTCCTACTCTGCCAGCCTGCTTTGATTTTAGCGGAGCAATAACAAGTGCAGCAACTGCACTGCTCGACTTAAATTTCTGGTGTCATGTGCCATCAAAGGGGGGAAATGCAACATGTACATATGTGAAAATGCAGGACTGTCATGCACAAATCAGCAATAACAACGCAACATTAGCTAGCTAGCTAATTAGCTACTGAGACATTAGGAGTTTCTCAATACCAAGTATGCCAAGTTCGGACTTGCGCACTTGGGAGTTCGAACTTGGCAAGTTCGACTCTGGAGTACAAACTCCCAAGGACGGCTGCCATTGCCGCTGGTCTGTGAGAAATGCATTCTGGGATACCTGTCAAAAGTCCACACAAGTCACCTCCCAATGGATCCCCAATGGAACGGGCAGAGCAAGTTCACATCCGGGCATTTGGACTGTACTCGGCTGGATACAGATTTTGAATTGGAACAGTACTCAGGCTGCGACTGATGACTGATTGAGAAACGTCTATTAGTATACAAGTGATCTCCTTTGTTATGCTTGTTGTAAAGAAAAGGATCATAATACACTGAAACATTATCCCGAGATAATATCATACATTTTAAATCCTCTGTAACAAAGAAAAATGCATTTGTGGGTGCCTGTTGTTGCATGTGCAGCCATCCTCTTGATGATTTCTAATAACAGTCAGTTTGGAGAGTGCCTCTGAAAACCTCTGTACTTTACCCATCACTCTAGCCCCAGACACCAACGCACAGAATGGAAGGGTAAGGTCGAAGTGATAGGGGCAAAGGGTGTATCAGGATTGGGCCTGTCTGGTCTTATTCTGTGTTCTTCTTATTCTGTTCAAATTCTAGAAAAAAAAAATCACATCGATCTTAGTGCTTACACACACATATGCAAAAAAAAAAAAAAAGGTTGTGCATGCATGCACGCCAATAGCATGCAAATACACAGTGTTTTGCTGCAGAGGCAGAGTGGTAGGGATATGGCAGCTTCATTATATACTGTATATGAAGCTCAGCGTAAGTTCAATCAGGAAGACTTTCTTTGTGCTCATCCATTCCCAATTCTTTCCATCCCACTCCCAGTGCTTCCTCTATTCAGCTGAGTATGGGCATTCACGCTTCTACTGTAGTTATCCAGTCAAACTTTGCCATGATCTCTATCAGCCAATCAGGATGCCACTGCAAAATTTTAAATCTGCTCTCTGCTCTGCTGCTGTCAGCTGTCATTTTAGGCACAATTGTTGCACCCTCCTCCACCCTGTTCACCTCCAGCCATCATATTCCTCTACTCATTCAGATCATCAGCAGTTGTTCATCTTCCTCTCATCTCATCTTCACCACCTCTACCATCATGTCAGCGTCTAGACCCCGGGGAGTTCCTTATTCGACTATGGATTCATCACCCTCCTTAAATTATACTATCTCCAGGGGGTCTAATCACCTATGACTTTTCACATGTTACATTCTTATGTGCACATTCATAAATATTAAATATTATAATAAATAAATATTCTTTTTACTATAAAAAAGTCTCTCCTGATTGAAATACATGAATACATATATATATATATATATATATATATATATATACATATATATATAGTTTTTCCTTGCCCCGTCCTTCACATTAGGGCGCGGGAGTTCTTTAATAATAATTCAGTTAATAATATCTCCTCACAACAACACTGATAATAGTATGCACCTGTGTGTGTGTGTGTGTGTGTGTGTGTGTGTGTGTGTGTGTGTGTGTGTGTGTGTGTGTGTGTGTGTGACTGCGAAAGACTATTTCTGTTTCTGTGGAAAACTCTGATAAGCTTTTGCTCAGTTTCCTCACCTGCCAACTGCCACTCCTCCGCTTCATAACCTTCCCCCCACTATTCTAATAAAATGCATTTTAATTCTCTCCCGCGCTCATGAGAAGGCATGGGGACAAGAAGTCAGAACAGCTGACTATAAAAACCTTTTCTTTTCTATTTCTGGTTGATCCTGCCTTTACATGTTTACTGTATACTTGTTGCACTCATTTGCACTCAGTTTTATTCAGATTTTAAGACTGTACATCTCCTACTTGTGATTCTGCTTTGAATATTAAACATTAATAGGGTTGCTGATGTGTGTGGGGGAGTGTTTATTTGCGTTTTGTTTGAGAGAAAGGCTTTGTTTGTGTGTATGTGCAGTTTAAACATTAAGAACATTTGCTCCTCTTCAACATTTTCCAGCCTTTATTATTATTTTTACTTTATTTTTCATTTTTACTTGCATGATCTTCTTTTCACATATATTTGTATGCTCATTGTCACAGGGAGCCTTAGATCTGAGATTTTCATGGCCGTTGACTGCTTCTCTGTAATTGCTTGCATGTAATACAATGAATAAATAACTTGAAACTATATTATTTTGTGTGTGACTTTTTTATTTTGAAAAACTATGTTGTCCTCAAATAATTTGAAAAGAAACACCTCCCTGTTGAAGTCACAGCCTCCACATTATCTAGTATGCTCTGTGCACATAAAGCTCTGATGTACGCTCACACAGCACCAACGCTTCTGTCCCTTTCTGCTTCACTGTCTCCCACAGTCTCTGTTTGTCCAATCATTGGTCTGCTCATCGTGCAATGTCTCCCCAGCAACTGGAATTTGATCAAATTTGGGAGACTGATGTGTCTCACCACTGCATTCTGATGTCCTCAAAATTGAGGCTATTAGCCGAAGCAGTTCTATAAACACAAATCAAAACAGGATGCATCAAGGTACCGTTGCCTTTCGTGGATTCTTCAACGCCACATTGCATCTTTTATGAGGAAGAATCAGTTTTCGGGCTCAAAGTTGGAGTCATTCATTCATTGATCTTCTAACCGCTTCATCCTCTTGAGGGTCGCGGGGGGGCTGGAGCCTATCCCAGCTGACATCGGGCGAGAGGCAGGGTACACCCTGGACTTGTTGCCAGACTATGACACATAGAGACAAACAACCATTCACGCTCACATTCACACCTATGGACAATTTAGAGTCACCAATTAACCTAATCCCCAATCTGCATGTCTTTGAACTGTGGGAGGAAGCTGGAGTGCCCGGAGAGAACCCACGCTGACACAGGGAGAACATGCAAACTCCGCACAGAAGGGCTCCCACACCGGGGATCGAACCGGCAACCCTCTTGCTGTGAGGCAACAGTGCTAACCACCACACCACCGTGCCGCCCAAAAGTTGGAGTCGAATTAGTCAACATTAAGAATTTTACTTTGATAAAGTAGGATTATGAAAAATAGAAGACAAACTTCCAGCTTTGTTCACATTTACATTTTAAGCTTTTGACTAAATCAGTTATACACAACAAACCGACTAAAATGTTGTATCACCATAATTACAACTTGTAACGTATGCAAAGACAGCAGTTAATCAGGTCTGAGGCGGTAAGAAATATGAGCTGAAGAAACATTCAGGTGCCCTAAAACATTTCATATATCATTAATAAAGCAAAAAGCACACAAAGACTAAAGTACAGCATGATGAAATATTGAAATGAAAATATCTTTGGAGGCAAACACAAATTATAGATGAAACTTGAATAAGCATCTTTGTACAGAATATAGTCATTTTTATCTTTTCAGAGATGAAACATAAGGCACAGACTGGTTACATTTCAATGAAGAAAATGCGACATACTGTTTAATTTAGTGTTGGCCTCAATAAAACGACTACTTATACAAATTTCACCTGTCAATTGCAACAAAAGGAGAAAAAGTTATAGACAAAAAGCTTGTGTTTTTTAATGCGGCCTCATAAATAAGATAAACAAACCTTTCCTCTAAGAACACCAGCAGAGCTTGTGTTTATTCCAAGGCGCTGCGAGAGCCCCACAAAATAAAGTAATGACCGACTTATTGGGTGATTTTATCTTCTGTTCATGCTCATCAGATTTCTAACTGCACTGACAGGGTGGGAAAAAAAGCCAGTTTAAAAAAAAAAATCACAGCCGAAGGCAATCTCACTTTTTCACTTCATGATTCACAAATTTCCTCGATGATGATTCTAATAGTCAGCTTTAGGCTACTGACATTTCACATCAACAACTGCTAATACAGCGATGACTTTAAATATATTCAAGTGTGGAAATACCAATGTCCTCTAGGATACTGAAGAGCTACTTATTGATAACTAAAGATTCATTTTCATTAATATATTCCCTCCTGGGTTAAAATAGCTTGGAGAAATTTAAAGAGGTGATAGAGTTATGAATAAGGGCGTGAAGGGGTCAGCCAGCTCCAGGCAATGGTCAGAAGCTGCAGTGAAATCCAGTCTGAGATGGAGTTTTCAGTCTCTCTTTTGAAATCTACTTAGCATCACTTCCCCTGACGGACAGCATCAACTCTCTATTCCGCCGCCTTCATTTCTACGATGCTTTGTTGAGAAAGACTTTAAAGGACAACTTTGGTATTTTTCAACCTGGGCTCTATTTCCCCATGTGTATGTGTGCGTATGATTCATGGGTACCACTCGTTCTAAAATTGGTTCAGTATTGAGCTGCGAAACGAGCTAAAACGGTAATGGGGGCAAATGCGTCCTGTATAAAAGTGCTTTTTTTTGCCACAGACCGGTTCAGATCGCCAGTGCTATCTCTGTAAATAGCATATTGTAGCGGCCCTGGGGCAGTGGTGACTGTGAATGAGTGGAGTCAGCTGTCAGTCAGTGTTGGAGCAGAGAAGCGGATGGCGTCACCGCTTGGTAATGTAAATGAGTATGTGTGTGTGAAGTGTGTATTACGCTAGAAGAGTCAGAGAACGGAGTCTTTTATGTGCTACCCACTGGAGTGTTACCGGAGTTTATGGAGTGCTTAAATAAACGGGCCTTTTTCCCGAATGCAAGAACAGGATGTCGCGCAACACCCCGTAAGTTACAGCTTTCATAGGCTGCCTTTGTCGGACGGCGAGATGCTGAAGTTGTGGCTAGTTGTGCTACAAATGGATGCTAACACTCCTGTCCAGACACTGCGCCTTGCAGACCATCGGGTCTGCAGTGCTCACTTCTCCCAAGATGACTACTGCCAGCCGAAGAAGAGAAGACATCCAATCCTGAAACACCTCTTCCTCCAGAAAACGGCTGTCCCACGAGTAGAGAGAGCTACAGACACAGTGGAGCAAAGCTCGTGACACCACACAGCCCAGAGGTAAGGGAAAGTTAGTATTCACAGAGATAACACTGGTGATCTGAACCGGTCGCGAAAAAACACACACTACACACACACATACTCACTTACAATACCGAGCAGGGACGCCCTCCGCCTCTCTGCTCCAACACTGACTGACAGCTGACTCCACTCATTCACAGTCACCACTGCCCCAGGGCCACTACAATATGCTATCTACAGAGATAGCACTGGCGATCTCAACCGGTCAGTGGCGAAAAAAAGCACTTTTATACGGGACGCATTTGCCCCCATTACCGTTTCAGCTTGTTTCATGGCTCAATACTGAACCAATTTTAGAACAAGTGGTACCCATGAATCATACGCACACATACACATGGGAAAATAGAGCCCAGGTTGAAAAATACCGAAGCTGTCCTTTAAGTGTTATATCACCGGCTACCATAAAGTTGTTAGCAAAAAGCAAAGATTTGATATGTTTCTAGACTTTCCTACAGTACATAGTGGAGATAATCAAAAGGAAAATTCTGTATTTTTCAACCTGGATTCTATTTCCCCATGTTTTTGTGTCTAAGTGACGAACCTCACCAGACTCTGTTTAAAAAAGACAGTAATTTATCTGTATAGAGCTGGCATATTTCCACAGCTAAAGGGGTGAATTAAGGGTTTATTTAAACCGAACCAGAGTTATTGATTGTTGGAACAGTGGAAAGACAAACCAAGAATGTTTTTGTGACTTTTATTCTGTTTCTGTTGACTTAAATTAAAGTGTGTTTTTGTGGTGTTAAAATTATTGTTTATTTAAATGGACTCTGGCGGGTTTAGCAATGGCAATTTTGGGGCTGTTTTTGTTTAAGCAAAAAGTTTGACCTCTGTAGGGATCCTTTCCATAATGTTGTCAGGCACTTTGAAGAGCAATCTGAGCCCGTCAGTGGCAAAAACAAGCACTTTTAGTTGACGCATATTGACAAAAATGCCCCAGCTGGTTACATTGCGGACTGTTTTGCAATGTCCGGCTGCAGTCCTGTAGCTCAATGCTGGATCAATATCATAAATGGTTGTTCCAATTCCAAGATTTATATGTAGAAGATATCTTTGCTTCATTTATACAACTACAGAGGAAACATGGACTGGAGAATAGTAACTGTTATCGCTACCTACAAGTTAGAGATTACATACTGAAATATTTAAAGATTTTGAAACCGAAACACAATCAAAGATAACTGTCTGAAACTGTCATCAAATGAAAGTAAGTTGATTTCCCACATTTATAACACTCTCTTATGTGACAAATGTCAAACCTCTGTGGCAACACCTCTATATAATTTTGCTTCATGTCCAAATATTCAATCTTTTTGGATGGCATCTCCAGCATAATGTCTGAGGTCATGAACACTATGATCAAGCCAGAGCCTTTGCTCATTATTCTTGCCATACCTGAGACCTTCAGAAAGTTAAACACGACACAGCAACGTTTTCTTTCTTGTTGCCTCATAATGGCAAATAAATTAATTTAATCCCTACCTCAGGGTATAGTGCACAATTGTTAAGAAAAATGAGCCTCAAATGTGGATGGATTATATGTGGAATCCATCTGCTCAATAAAATATATATTTTTTAAAATACAGAAGTTACCATTTTATCATCTCAACATCTTGGCTCTCAGATTGTGAAGCATTACCTTATGAAGACAATATGTATGGGTATGCACAGTTTTTAATAGACTTATCTTTGGACAGATGGGACACACGTATCCTGGAAATGCAGCCAAAACATGCTGCATTTAAGAGCAGCCTGCAGTATTGTGCCACCATCTAGAAACAGCTGGACAGTTTGAGTGTACAAGGGAACAAACTGGACTACAGGCTTTCAAACAGGAAGTCTGGACACCGGTACATTTGATCAACAGACTGTGCCAACTATTTGATGTGTTTCAATAGTCTTGTTGCTTTATTGTATGTTTTTAATGTATATACTCAAGGCTCTTCAGAAAGCAGCATTTGTAATTACTGATTTTTAGTGGCAAAATAAATAAATATATTGATATTCTGGAAAAAGTGAGTCATAACCAGTCGCTCAGGGACAAGCTACAGCTGTGATATGTTCAGACAGGCTTTTAAGTTGACTTTCTACTTCAGTTATGTTTTAGATTATATCAGTATAAATACCAGTGTTGTATAACTGTGTATTGGAGTGGGATTTCGAGAGTCCTCCTCTGAGATTAAGTCCTTGGACATCTCTTTTGGATGAGATACCAACATCAGCTGCTCCCAGTGGATGCCAAATCATTTTTACTCCCCTTCTGTGCCTCTCTCAGTGTTTCCCTCGCGCACCTGAAAGACCACAAAAACAGCAAAAGGTTTTAAAACTCTATCAGTGCTGTCAGCAGCTTCTTTCCAAGAACCCCACGTCTCTTCCTTTTCCTGCTACAGCATTGCAGCCCTGACTTTTGCTTTCCCAGTGTTGCCTGCTTGTAATCTTGGCAATCCAGGAGTTTAAGCTCATTCATGTGTCCCATTAATTGAGTGCATTTAGCAATACCTCGATTACTGTGGAGTTATCGGCTTCAGGCAATGTAAGGATTACAGTGTTTACAGGGGTCAAAGTAGCACAATTTCTCCAACAACTCAGTTAACATGGATTAATTCAGTAATCACTCATCACTTCAGTGCACTGCAGCATGTGATTTGCTTCGGTACAACATATGGGTCAAAGTATTCTGACCTTTGAGGGTTTGATAAAACTGAAAAGGTTCCACTTCTTAATAAATTGAATAGCTCAGATGGTAAATGTTGTACTATCACTTTCCTATGATTATGACCTTACCCTGATTATTTGCACAGAAATGCAATTACATCAATAATCAGAGTGCATTAACTAGATAATTCTAATAAAAATGTGCATGTAAATGATCCCAAAGTGGGTAAGCAACTGGCCTATGTCAACGAGAGAGGAGAAGAAGAAGTAAGAAAAAGGAGTAAAGAAAATGAACATAGACAAAGAAAAGCAAAAGGAGAAAATGAGGTGACTGAATGAGGTCCCACCTCTCCTCTTCTCTCCACCCTCCACTTCATCCATCCATTATTCAGTATACCTTCAGGTCAAACTCACAGCGTCTTCTTGACATCTCCCCCTTCTCCTCTATACTATATTTCCCACATATTCCCCAGAAATGACCTCAGGGATGAGAGACCTAGCTGTGAAATGTCAAATTTTTATTGATGTAATCTTTTTTTTTTTAGGATTTTAATCACAGGCATATGCACATATATTTTGGAAAAGTTGAAGTTTCTGGTAGTTGAAGCAAAATTAATAAATCCCAAAGTATGTAAGGATAGTTTATCACTCTAAATCATGAATCATGCACACATTATTGATACAAAAAATGGAGGAGAGTGATTGCCCTCAACTTTTTTCTATAAGAAGCAATTAGTTAAGTTTTATATTAAATAACAGAATTTAGCACAACATTGAATATACCTCTGGACACTACCTGCCGAAACAGAAAAACTGATAGCAATCAATCTTTCCATCTTGAACGCGCTAAGAATGAATGGTGAACTTAATGTCTCTATTTGAAATTAATGAACATGAATGTGAGCGTCGTTTAGTTTCACTCATGCGCTGTGTTTTACGGTCCCTAAGGATTTATGGCACCCGGATGCCGATCTTGTGTTGAAGATTGTTTCCCCATCAATATGTGTTTCCTCCTATCCGAACCAAACCTAATCATGGAGGGGGGCGCTATGTACTTTAACAGGAGGGAGACACTTTTTGAAGGGGGAACAGACTTTGACACAACAGTGGCAGCCCAGGTCATGAACAAGAAACAGGAAGTACAGGTAACAAGAAGTCTAAATGCAAGAGAGTGCGAGATGCTAGAGAGTTACTCTGGCCAAGGGGTCCAGTGTCACTGGTGCAAAATACTAACCGTTTCCATCCAGTATAATTAATATTGTTTGCTTCAATATTATATCCTTACATATTTGAAAGTTGGGTTCTCTCATGTGCGAAACAGCGGCAAAAACGTATCCATCATAAATACAGATGAATTAATCATATCATCAATCATCATAGTAAATTAAAAAGAACTTCTAGATGGCACTCATGTTAATAGTGGCAGGTTATATAACATGTGAGGTTTGTAAACATTACAACAGGCATGTCTCTCTATATATACATGGTAGATTATTGAATAAAAACTACGTGGTCTTTAGGAACCGAGAGAAGCATTGTGTGTGAGGATCAGGAGGAGCCAATATGTTCTTCATTCATTCATTCATCTTCTAACCGCTTCATCCTCTTGAGGGTCGCGGGGGGGCTGGAGCCTATCCCAGCTACATCGGGCGAGAGGCAGGGTACACCCTGGACAGGTCGCCAGACTATCGCAGGGCTGACACATAGAGACAAACAACCATTCACGCTCACATTCACACCTACGGACAATTTAGAGTCACCAATTAACCTAGTCCCCAATCTGCATGTCTTTGGACTGTGGGAGGAAGCTGGAGTGCCCGGAGAGAACCCACGCTGACACGGGGAGAACATGCAAACTCCACACAGAAGGGCTCCCAAGCCCGGGATCGAACCTGCAACCCTCTTGCTGTGAGGCGAGAGTGCTAACCACCACACCACCGTGCCACCCATCCAATATGTTCTTTTTACAAGCTATTTTGCATTGACAAATCAATTTTCTTTTCATACTTTATGCAGAGTTCGTGTGATTTTTGCCTACTGTCTGCCTACCTAAAGGTATTGGCCATAAACAGGGGTTGGGGTCATACATTGACCAGCTGGCCCTTCAGTATTCTTCTAGTTTGTCTTGTCAGAATACTCTGTAAAAGATGCAGAATTAAAGTTCATTTCTGTATGCCAAACCGTAAAGAAAAGGTTTTTGTCACTTGCCCTTCTCTCTTTTCTCTTCATCTCTCACACGCAGAGCTTGATGGCAACAGTTTTTCATAGAGGCACAAGCACATAAAGAAGTTAGGGGCACCTTGAAATTGAAAGTGTAAGGTTTATTCACAAGCAGCCATTTTGCTTTTCATCTGTATATTCCTATTAAAGTACTGAGTCAGTACTGACCTTTGTATACGTGCATGTGTGTGTGTGTGTGTGTGTGTGTGTGTGTGTGTGTGTGAGTGATAACACCACTTGCCGCTTTTGAACAGCCTCCAGTGTTGCTTTTCTTTCCCAACTAAAAGTCAAAGCCACTGTACATTTTTAAAAAGAGATTTGTGCAACAAGTGTCTCTTCAGATGGAGGCTCCTTCTCCCTCTCTGAATAGCAGCTACAATACTTGAAAAATATCACGTTGAAGGAGAGCTCCACTTCAAACATATTCTGCCGTCTGTGGTAGCAGTATAGCGTTACTGTGGCTAATATTTATTCTCTTTCCCTCCCATTTCAAAGTAAAAATCTTATTTCTCATTTTCACATCACCTTTCTCCTCTTCTCTTTAACTACAATAATACTACTGCATATAATAACTTGTGTGTATTAAGCACATACAGTACAATATACAGTATATACTGTAAGGCCAACATAAAGCCCCTGCCAAACACATACCCAATGTACTTGCGGAACAGAATCTCCCCGAAAATTGATTTCCTATATTACTGTTATAGCAACCAGACAAATATCCATAAGGAACAGATGCTTTCATCCTTTATGAAAGGTGTATGCAAGTCCTAATAAAGTCCTTGTAGGTACAGCAAAATCTTGAAGTTGTGACTGGCCCAAACAAGTGTTAAATATGTTAGGGGTCTTGTCATGAACGGACATAAACATGCATGTATGTATGACTGAGCAGGCCAACAGGCACAGGCCTAGGGGCCTAAAGTGTCAGGGCCCCCCCCTGGCTTTCACCTGCAAAATGCCTCTTATATTAACACTTACTAATCAGGAAGACACTTATAATGACCACAGAGACACTAAAAGATTAAAAAGACATGCAAAGGGACTGCAAAGACACACAAAATAACCACAAAATGGCCCAAAAAAGAAACAAAATCACCCCAGAGAGACACAAAATACCTACAAAGATATACAAAACCACAAAAAAGGATGCAAAATACCACAAAGTCTGTGTGTCTTGCGTCTATGTAGGTGAGGTGGTGGGACCTTTTGCACATCTATGCTCAGGGGCCTATTCTCATAATCCGCCCATGCCTATAAATGTTGCTATTAACAGTTTAATTTGATATATATATATATATATATATATATATATATATATATATATCCCTATATATATATATATATATATATATATATATATATATATATATATATATATATATATATATATAGGGTTTTTGGAAGTAACTAGGTTCATGTAACAGAGTTATGTAATTAAATCACAAAATAAATGCTATATGTAAGTTACAGATAATGAAAAAAGTAATTAAATTGCACTTACTTAATGAAACATTTCTGATAACAAAGGAGATAAATTCAAATAAATTATTTCTGTAAAAACCTTAAATGTAGATAATAATAATAATAATAATAATAATAATAATAATAATAATTTAATAATTATTATTATTATTACTATTATAATGATTATTTGAACATTAGGTTTTGGGAACAGTAAGTTTGCTTGTGGTTGCATCACGGACAGTAAAAGTGGATCACAGCTGACGTCAGCAGCGTCACCTTTGATGATTGATTGACAGCTCGTTAGCGAACGGTCGTTGGCGTTGAGAGAATGGCGTCTGTCGACTTTGTGTGATGTTGTTGAACAATACAAGGACTTTATCAGGAGGAGCTTGTACCTTGGCGTGGAATTTTTTTTATCATAAAAATTAAATGAACTTTTTCCCAAGTGATGAAGACAGCGCGAGGTTCAGCCAGGACTGGATACAAACCACCTGGATCTCTAAACAAGATGGAGACGGTGCTAACGGCCCTACAGAACATGGCGACTCCGTTGCTAGCAGCAACAGGTGAGTTTTACCTATTGGCAGCTTTACACATGTGTCATGGTTACAAGTTACAACTGCAGCTTGGGACGTGTGTCTGACATTTCACAGCCTGCTGGTACAGCAAAATGAAAGCGTGAATTAATGAGGTTGTGTTTCAAACATTTAATACACGGTGTTTCTCAGGTGTATTCATACACCATCAGTTATTAGGCAAAACTTCGCACGTGCTTTATTGTGTGGTTGATGAACAGTGTGACGCTGCGTTGTGGTGTTTTCTGGGTCATGTTGTTTAAAGCTCAAACATATAGTTTCTGGATGTGAGATTTCTGTGTGTCATTAACACGACTAAATGGTGGTGAAATTATTGTGTGGTGCCTTGAGTTAGTTTCTATTATTTATCTGGTCTTACAGATTTCATTTGCATCAGATACAAACTCTCCTACCATCCTTGGGTCTGGACATCCTTGAGAAAAGTCACAATGATTTTGGTGTTTTATTTTTTTGTGTAACTTTAGACTGAACCAACTTAACATTTTGCAAACATTATTTTTTGCTTGTCTTTCTGTAGCTGGTTAAAACACTTGGGCTAGATGCAATCTTTATCATAGGGAGATTCAGTCAAGTTCAGTTTGGGCACAAAACTTCTGTACAACAACTATACATTGTGTGTGTGTGTGTGTGTGTGTGTGTGTGTATGTTTAACATGAAACAGTAATACTAAAACTGGAAAAATGTTAGTCTAGACTTCAACACTTGTTATCAACATGTGTTAATAGATATGAAGGCTGGACATATTTAAAGGGATAGTACAGATTTTTTGAAGTGCGGTTGTATGGGTTACTTATCCAAAATCTGTGTGTTACATACAATAGATGTTGGTCAGCACGCTTCTAGTTTGGAGAAGCAGGCTGGAGTCTGACACGAAAAGTAGGCAATGTACTGCTGGGGGTGGGGATCAACAACAAGACGTATTTTAGCCACATGAAAAAGTGTATGCTATACTGACAATATTTTCACCCCTTAACCTAGTCAGACAGCCCGTTTTCAGAGAAGTATTTTTTGATGACATTTGTCAACAATTATTTAAGGGTTTACATTGCTAACAGCTGGCACACTAGGGCTGTACCCAAATATTTGGATATTCGAATATTCGTTTCTATGGGTAGGTATTTGTTATGAAAATTTTGTATTCAATATTCGTTTTTTTTATTTACTTTTTTTTTCTTTCTTTACATATTTTTTTGGTGTTAAATGTAGTCTCTTTGTTGTTGGTAAATGCAGGTTATCAATAAAAATCAAAACTTTTAAATTGCATTGTTAAAAATGTGAAAATATAGTATAGCTTACCAACAGAGCTTGTGCGCACGGCACGCTTGAGTGCATCCTTCTGAGGCTGTGGATCAATGCCAAGTTTTACCACTTTATCACTATTCCCTCTAACTTGTAGCTGTTTTTTCGTTATCTTTTGAATTTTATATGAATTATGGAACCATTTTTGTCAATGTTTGTTTCCCCCGTTTTGCACATTAAATTATTGTTTAAAGTTTCAACAAGTTTCTTTTGGAGTGCGTGACACAAGTGTGTTTTGAAAACGCCCGCTGACTGTCACCTGCTCAATGCATCAGTACCTTCGGATGCCATGACAGTAATAGATTATAGATTAATAGATTATAATAATAATGTCAAAATATCATTTACAGACCGATTTAACAGACGATTACTGCTGCCCGACCCGCAGGTCCATTTGCGGGTCCCGCAGGTTACGGGTCGACCCATGCGTCACTACTCAGCTCAGTCTATAAAGGCTGTACACACAACAGTAAGGTTATAGACATTATATTCTGTTCTGATTCAATCAGAAGACAAATTGAACAGGATGACTGGCCAATGTGAAAATCAAAAGAAGGCATAGAATAATGTACTGAAGGAGACTGTTGTGCCATCACATTTTTTGTGGTTTGAGAGCAAAGATCCAGTCGCCGCTTGTGCAAAACTCCGCAATACAATTAGGTCCGAAAAACCCCCGGAGTCTGCCCCCCACGTGAACGAATATTTGAATATTCATTATAAATTCTGCTGAAGGTCCGAATGTTAAAAAATGGTATTCGTGACAGCCCGATGGCGCACTATAAAAAATGACTTTAACTGCAGGAATCTAGAGCATTATCGACTCCAGTATGACGTTTAGAAGTCATTTAAAACACAGAGGTTGGGGTTCATCAGTGTTTCCCACAGTATGCGCTCTCTCTCTTTCTCTCTCGCAGTCTCACTCTGTTTCTTTTCTTTTGGCTTTTCTAAGATGACAGATGCTGAATATATACTCCCTATCTGATGCTGTGGCTGTTTGTGGTTGGCTGAAAGGGATGTGAACTCATTAGTTTGCAGCTGTGTTAATCAAATCAGGTTGGGTTTCCATTACGCGTGCCAAATGTGCCAAACGGTGCCAATCCCCTTGGATCTGACATCAGATCTGACGGGACAGTCGATAGAGAGATACATTTATGTGCTGATTGCAGATAGTTGCATCGAATAGTGGTTTTGTGGGTATTTATTGCATTGTTAATGTGCCTGATATTCTGGAAACCTGCCTGTGAGGTTTTGGTGACGTGTGCGCACTGTCCGCCGGTCAGCCAAACTTCGGCTTACACCGGCTGCGCGCCGCCTGCGCTGACAGTAGATCTGGTTTCAGATGGCGAGCTTTTAGCGCACCTTCGGCGAAGCCTTTTGGCACGAAACTGTCACTGCGCCAAACTGGATCTGTCGACACCTCCCCCCTGCTGCGCCACCAAACCCATCTCAGCGCACCTCGGTCTGCTAAACTACCAAACTGAGTGCGCCCCTGGTTGCGCTGCTCGAAACTAGCTCTGCGCGGGGTTCGCCACCCTGCACCACCCTGCGCTGCACCGGGAAACTAGAGCCCTTATTTCCACCCAGCCGACAGTGGGACTTATATTCATTGTGCCGACAGTGGCTTAGAAAACTGCCCATAACCGTGTCACACGGGGGAGAGGGAAGAGGGAAGGCGGCTGGAGTTCCTCCAACATTTGCGGTTAGATTATCATATATTTTTATTGACAAAAATATAGGCTGCTTCAGCTGATTTTTTTTTTTATGTGCACATGTGCCCCTAAATATTTTTTACAGTTCGCACGCACATATTTTTAGTCGAGTGAAATGCTCGCACTGTTGAGTGCTGGATCTGACAGCCTGAGCACATCGGCACAAAACGCTACGGTGTTCGAGATATTATTTATATCATGAGAAGTCACTACTTTCGGCAGCCTAAATCTTTTATTTAGAAACTATGGCGGGTCAAATTAAACTATGGTGGGCTGCCATAGTTTCATTAATTAATGGGAAACACTGTTCATGTTAGGGCTGCTCGATGATGGCAAAAAAAAAAAAAAAAAAAAAAAAAATTACTAGGGATGTTCCTGGCAACTAATTTCCCTGTTGGCTAAACAAAAAATACTAGTTGACTAGTCTAAAAAGGGGTCTTGGCACAGTGTATTCAGGCTCAACATATTCCATTAATGTCCTGAAGCCTTTACCTTCATCAAATTTAAGTGGAAACATATCTTGCGAGGTCATTGTCGTGACAAGCTGCGCCATCTTCTCAGCCCAGGAGAGATCACAGGGTCTCCAGGTGAATGATGTCAAATTGGTAGCAGCAGCCGTCGTTCTGTGCAGGTTAACATCCAAATGCTTGAGTTGAATGTGGTTATGCATTACTCCAGTCAAGTGATTATGTGCCAGTTTTTTCCTGACACAGCCTACGTCCTAGCTTGTTTTCATTTTCTAGATCAAAGTCCTGCCAAACCGCGCTGGTTTTGCGAGTGGACATCTCTCCAACTTCCCACCGTGCTGTTTTAAAACTCCAGTCTACTCGAGCATTACCGCATTTAGGGAGACTGCTGTCTGATGGCTCTGTGGCTCCCACTAGTGGCGGGCGGCTGCATGACAGTTAAGCGGCCTTGTATATTAGTAAAACACTAATTGGTTTAACTGACTAATTTCTGATGCCGACTAGCGAGGAAGTGGACGTTAAATCATTTAGACGGCTAATCGCGCGCATCCCTAATAATTACATATATTTTCGTTAAAAATGAAATCACGATTATTTAACACGACTGGTCATTGACTTTTAAAACATCATGCATTTATTGAAAAAACAACAACCCTGGTCTTTATTAAAATGGGATTTTCTTGAACTTAAAATATAACTGAACTATAGGTGGCTCATTGGCCATGATTCTACTGTTATATCTATAAGGCAGTCAAATACTGGCATATTGTCAATAAGGAAAAAAAAAAAAAGAAAAAAAAAGTAAAACTACATAGCACAAATGGCAATAATGTAATACTCCATCATAAGACTCTGACTTGTTCATAATTCCTGAACTGCAGCCTTCGCTCATTTAGGGCAGGTTATGCTGACTGACACACGTGAAGGCACATTGTAGCAGAGCTGAAGCACTTTGATCGTATGCTTCGTTTTGGAATTCTCTACAATGTAGAGTTTATGCGAGTGTGATCGAATACCCACAGCAATGAGCACTCTGTAGCATTGGTTATTACTTAGGCACGGTCTGAATCTGTAGTAAAGGGAAGTGGTGCACTGGATTTATAACACAAGACAAAACCAGATAGTCATTGTTAAGCAGAATGTGGTACAATAATCCTGTTATCTTGATTATCTTGTTTTCATAATCGTTAAAAGCCAAAATCAGAATTGAAAATAGAATTTGATTAATCACCCAGCACAAGGTCAGTCCTGATGTAAAGATGTGTAACATTTGTGTTGTATGAATAGGCCTTTAGATTGTCGAAATTGAGACCAGGAATGACAGGACTTTTCTCAACAGGACTGGAAGAAGCTTTGAATGATTAGATTATGATTGAGAGATGGACGCTGTGTGATGAAAATATTCAAATTATTCAGCTAATGAAAAAAGATGTTTGGCAAAAACATGCTAAGAGCGCTGGAGAGGAGTTGTAAGGCGAGGTAAAATTGGAGAGACAGGAATTGTCAGATGACTAAGCTGTTTAAAATGGAGTACTTGAGTCAGTGAGCAAAAAAAAAAAAGCTGGAAAGAAAATTCAATGGGAAAAGCAGAGAGAGTCCAGAAAATGAAGAGGTGAGATGAGAGAGACAGAGGAAGACAAAGGAGGAACATAAATTATGAAGTGAATGGAATGGCTTGCATGACAGAGAGCGAGAGACGTGAATTGTAAAGAAAATGAAAGCCCCCCCACCAAATGATACGCACTGACCGGGGAATCTCTCGAGCACTAAAGGCATTTTAAACAAACGAAAGAGATACGGCAGTGAGCTGATGCGAACAAAGTGGGGAGGGTTGGGGAGAGAGAATGAGTGAACGAGACAGAGAGAGATGGTGAATGAGGCAGGGAAAGAGAGGCAGGGCGAGAGGAGCGGAGAACAAATGCATTGGAGGGAGTTAAAGAGTGAATAAATGGAGCAGCAAGAGAAAGCAGGGAATGATAATGATCCTTGCGGAGTTAAGGGGGAGAGCATTAGGAAGGAGCAAGGTGGAGATAAAGTGAGTGACGGATGAGGGGTGCGTCAGAGAAAAAGGCAACAGAGGGAAATGAATGGCGAGGACAAGATGACAACAGAGATAGAAAGGTGGAGGTCTTTCTCTCCCTGTCTTTCTTCTTCTCTCATTTTCTATTACTTTATCACTCACTGCCATCCCATCATTCAAGGGCTTTTTTTTGGCCTGCCTGAGTCTCTCTCTTGTTCTCCTCCCCTTCATTTCTTCTCTATATCTTTTCCTGTCTTCCTCTTTGTTTTCAGATATTAATTTCCTTATTATATATCCAGTCATACATCCTGTCTGTAGCCAGTGATACATCCTGTCTGAAACATAGTGTCCAATCTGAATGTGTTGAAACAGCACGTGTAGGGAATTTAGAAAGACAAAATGGGGTAATGAAGGGGGAAAGACTATATAGCCTTAAGCTGTATCAGTTGCTTTTTTTTTTTTCTTAATCGGGCCCTATAAAATCTGTTTTAATTTTGTTTTTCGTTTAATTTTTCTTTTCACATTTATTTTTGATAATTTTATGATTCAAGCACACTTTAATCAATTAGAAATATTAAAAATTTAACAAATATCAGTGACTTTGATTAGGGCTGGGCGATAAATCGATTTTATCGATTAATTCGAATTTGTAGTTTAGGCCGATTTGTTTTAATGAAAGTTGAGTTTCTATTTAAAATCCACCACTGCCGCTCCACGCTGGGCTCCCGTAGTTCAGAGTGGGCTCACCCCTCGCCCCCACGCGCTTGATACACAAACAACATGGCAGCGAGCGCTTAAGAACTCGTTCTTAAGAAAGGGAACGAGTTCTTCAGCGCTTTTGTGTGCACACCTGTGTCTGTATGTGTCTGTGTGTGTGTGTACGCATCAGGGCCGAACTCCGCCGTGCGTGACACAGAGAGCAGAGGAGGATTTTAGATGTGCACCGTGTAGGGACATAAATGACATGCCGTTGTGTAAATAAGATAAATAAGCGTTAACAACGCCAAGCTGGCAGACCCCCGAACCTCAGTAAAGGGACCTCCGAAGACCATTAGCTCGTCACATAAACAACGGGACTTCGTCTGCGTTAAAGAACGGCACTTTATTTTCAGCACTGCAGGGATGATGCACAGCCTCTCTCATCAGTGTCTGACTTTTACATAGAGGGAATAACTCAGAAACAGCATGCAGAACTGCGTAGGCTTCTTCACTGTGGCTGCTCAATGTAAACAACAGAGCACATGTCTCACTTTCTTTCTGGGGCGCATCCGTCTGACGTCACACACCACACCCGGCGCACTGATGTCTCATACCTCCAACATCAACTACACACATACACAACTCCACACACACAAGCCACACACATCAGGCTTAGCCTGTAACATAAGGCTATTTAGTTTGTTTAATAAAAGGACAAGGTATAGACCTGTTCTATAGGAAAGGTAACTTTAAATGACTTCTGTTATGATCCAATATAATGGTAGGGGAAACACTGCCATATGATAAGAAAGGGGTCCGGTGGAAAGTGATCACAGATGCAGTCGCCATGTATATTGCAAGAGATATGGTGCCCATATATAGGCTACCGTGGAAAAGCTGGGGTTTATTCACATGCTGAAAGCTTTGGACCCCAGGTATGTGCTTCCAGGCCGCAAATATTTTTTTTTTAACTAGGAGAGGAAAAAATCGATTTAAAACGTGAATCAGATTTTTTGTGAAAAAATCTGAGATTTTTTTTTTTTTTTTTTAGGCCATATCGCCCAGCCCTAACTTTGATGTAACACAATTGTTTGTGTTCATTAAAGTACTTCAGTCCACCTTATTCCTGAGGGCACTGTAGAAATGATTATGTGCGCAACTTCCAGTGAGAAGTAGCAGTAAGTTAGTCCCCTAGACTGTCTGTGGTTAGTCCCAGTGGCTACTCTTGGTGGCTGACCGCCAACGCTGGTTCTTTTCAAAAGTAATTTCCCTTCAGTTTAGTAAATACTGATTTATTTTTTAACAAATATTTAACTAATGCTAACTTAACATTTTCCTAAATGTCTTTGCAGAGCTCTGGTACCTGTTGCACTGTCCATGTGTGTAACGACTAAAAACCAGTCTAAACTAAATTTTGTCTTCAGCAACTGTGTGTTGAACATGTAACCAGAACACAAAGGGATTGTTGCCAAAGGTACTGTTGATATGAGAAATAAAACCACAAGAGTTTCATGAGTATTAAATGCTTGCCGAATGTGTTAGTATCGCTTAATAAGCAGTGTTTCCCCTATATGCAACTATAATATGACCACCGCTGCTGATGTATTTAATTTTTTTTTGTCTTAGCTCTTTAGAAACTACCGTTATATTATTTGGCGCTACGGACGCTTAATATCCAGGCCTATAAAACAGGTCTATACCATATCCTTTTATTAAACAAACTGAATATCATTTCTGTCTCTACATGGTCGCCCGTTTATAATTCTCTGCTCTCTGTATCGCAAGTGGTGGAGTTTCGCCCTGATGCGCACACACACAGACACAGACACAGACACATACACAGCCACACACAACACACACACACACACACACACACACACACACTAGTGTTGCACGGTATACCGGTACTACTACTACTACTAGTATTCAAAATGGTACTATACTGCATTTGGAAAATACCAGAACTTTGAAATTGATTCAATTCATTAATTTAGTTAATTTATTTTACTCATTTATGCACTTGTTCCTATTGGAGCACAGATTGTGCAAGTGGTGTGTATGACAACACCTGTATAAACATTCGCAGCTGGCGCACGTGAAAAAAGGCAAGAGAAAGTCTGAATCGCAAAGGGAGACAACACAAGACAACACAAACTTGGTGGAACATTTGAGTTACCAAACCGTGACGTGCGTACCGAGGTACTTACCGAACCATGATTTTCTTGGTACCGTTAGACCCCTACTATTTATTGTTCTAAAGGTTTGTATCCAAAAGGACTTTTCCTTAGGAAGAGTACCAAAGAGTATCAAAAAGTATCGAAATTCATATTGGTATTGGTACCGAAACAAAGATTTTGGTATCGTGACAACACTAACACACACACACACACACACACACACACACACACACACACACAGACCAACCTCTCTTGTTGTCCCTCTGCCATTTTCCGCACACTGTTTTTGAAAACTTCCTCGATCACCTGCCCCTTGCATTATTCATAGTTCACCTACTTGACTGGCTCGTGGAGAGAATAGTGGAGAGGACGGGAGGGGCGATATTGCGCAAGCGTTGCTTCCGAAGTTGACCGAAGAAGTCAAAATAACATCTCCAGGCGTCAGTGACCAAAAATCGTTTACACTCGATCGTAATCGCGATCACCAGGTGATTAATTGCACAGCCTTAACATGTTGTGTCAATTACCTTTTATTCATTTGTCCCCCAAAGGGCAGTTTGAGGCAAGAGAGAGTGTTTTTTCTGGTTTCAGTTCTCATTACCTGCGATGTTGATAAACTGGTACCAGAAAAGTCGTTGTCCTGTTGTACTTTTTTTTTTTGGGCATTTTTGCCTTTATTTGACAGGACAAATTAAGTATGAATGGGGGAGAGAGGGGATGACATGCAGCAAAGGGCCGTAGGCTGAAAGTGAACCCACAGCAATTGCGGCAAGGACATGGCCTTTGTACATGGGATGTCTGCTCTATCCACTGGGCAACTGGGTGCCCTATATTTATCTTTTAATAAAAAATGTAACTTGTACGTCCTCAGTGTCAAACTCTCCCGTAGTATCAAAAATGGTTTTGAATATCCTTATTGTGAAGGTATTGGGGCTGCCCCTTGAAAGTCAGAGATTCAAATCAGCAAATGGAGACCCCTCAGTTTATTGCTACTTCTTCAAGTTGAGCAGTATTTTTTATTCATTTATTTTTTGGTTAGTCATTGTGGTGTACCACTGGGGACATTTTGGATATCTAAAAATACAAATATGACAACGTTTGAAGTATAGGTGTTAGTGACAGTGGCCAATCCATAACCGGCCAACAATATACAATCTGATCATTTTTAATACATTATGTTAAAAAGTGTCCAAGTGCAATTTATCAGGCTTTACATAAACTAAACTGACCATATCGTGTAGTGTGGCTGCTCACACGTTTAATGGTGCATCCCTGATGTTATTAGCTCAAAGTAGCCAAAGAGGACACGTGTGGGGTCACTGATAATGCTTTATGCTGTATGAGGACCTCCTCAGTATTAAGATGTGCTAAAGATAAACATTAGCTAATGTTGACAACACCCTGCAATTACTTTGTGTCCTTTTGACAAGGGCATGATAATACTAACCATCCTGCTATTTATAATATTTATAATGTCTGTAATCAAAGCACTCATAATATCAGGTAAAGGTAAAGTAAGTTTAAATGTATTTATTACCCAAAGTGACAATAATTGAATAGTTATTTTAAAATCATTTCAAAATGTTCCTCAACTGACAAGACCTCTTCAGCAGTGTGGTCCCTACTTGCAAAGTTATGAATACGCTTACCTTTTATCACACATGCTTCCCCAGATTTTTAATGTGTGTCATGTTTCATTTCCTCTCCTTCCACAAAAAAACGGTCCACCAGACATCTACACCATCCATCACTGTATGCACCAACAACACAATCAGTTTTTGCTGTGATTTCAGACACAGGCAGGTTGCGAAGTTAGTGAGAGGGAACTGAGTAAGCAGAGTTGGACTGTAGCATTTAAGTCTTTTCCATAAATTACCAAACAAATATATATATATCACCTATATGGTTTAATTAATCACATTTTTACAGTGAAATAAATGTGAAAATATGTACTCAGATTTGTAGCACTTTTTAAGCAGCGTGCACAGAAGTGAAAGATGACACCCAGACACTCCAAGTAAAATGAAGCAGATGGCAATTTTTAGTATTTTCTCACAGGCTGCAAATCAATAGGAGCTGTTTCAGAGAACTCAATGGAAAATCCATTTAAAGGTACGTTTGCAATCAGTCTGAGCTTCTTTGTGCCAGCTGTGAGATTTGTAAGAGTAAGATAGTAGCCTGGAATATTTTGGAGTGTTTCCTACTCCTAAGTTATTAGGACAATTGGCCTTAAACATGGCTTCACCACTTCAACCACTGGAGGGCAAATTGAACCAAGTGTAGTGAGGTCCACACAGCAGTGACACAGTTTTGTTCATTTTACAACTAAATAGTATCACATGCTTGCTCATAAATGGACAAAATCTTTTATTGTTGTTATTTTACAATTTCAATCAGGCAGGAAATTAAATTTGTCCACTTTGTCCACACAGCAAGTGATTTAAATAAATGAGTTAAGAAAATAGAAAAAAATTTCCATCACTTTGAACAAGAAAATTGTTGGTCAAGGACTTTTATAATAGCATCAATTTTCTGACACTTATCGGAGGTTAGGTGTTGGTGACAGCAGGCTAATAAAGGTAGATGCTCCTTACCCCAGCAAAATTTTTTAGCCTCTGTGTGCCTAGACCGACAAAGATGTTTAAAATAACAGTTTGGCCAAATGCCAATACCAATCTTTTTCTTTGTTGTTATTTATTTATTTTTTTTGGTCACTTATTTCCCTTTTGTTTGCCCGGTATCAGACAGAATTGTCAATTCATTACTCTGTTTCCATCTTCAGTCTGACACTGTGTCCATTCAAACTGATTTCTGTGTTGCAGGGGGGTTCGATTTCCCTTACTAATCACTTGAGACTTACGTATCTACCTGACGTAATTTTAGGTTGTTTATCTTCTAATTAGCAGTACTTTTTAGCAGCTTTTCTTATATAAAAGCAAGTCTAGTAATTTTGCAGGGAGGGTGTGAGCAAACAGAAACACCCACAGTGAGATGTCTGCTGAAGAGCTGCAGACAGGCTTTTACAGCACCTCTGCAAACAGCTCACCAACAGTTAAACTTCTTTTACCTGCCCTGCAGAGTGATGGAAAACGCTCACTGCTAAATAACGGTGGGCCTTTAGTCTTGGATCAGCTTGCTGGTTGCAGTGCACCGCTTGGCAACAGCGTTAGTCTTGCCCATGGTGCTGATTGATTGATTGTTGTTCTGGATCTAGCCTGGGACCTCCTACTGGTTGGATGTGCCCGGAAAACCTCCAAAGGTAGGTGCCCAGGAGGCTTCCTGATCAGATAACTAAAGCACCTCAACTGGCTTCTTTGATGTAGTAGCTCCTTCAGGATAACTGAGCTCCTTACCCATCTCTAAGGATGGGCCCAGGCAGCCACTCTGCGAAGGAAACTAATTTTGGCCACTTGTATCCGTGACTTCATTCTCTCAGGCGCTACCCAAAGCTCATGACCATAGGTTAGGGTTGGATTGGCTGGTAAGTCCAAAACTTGCATTTGCTAGCCCACTTTTCACCACAAGGATCCAATAGAACGCCTGCATTACTGCTGAGGCCACACCAATCCACCTGTTGATCTCATGCTCCATTTTGCCCTCACTCGTGAACCGCCCCAGTGCATACTGAAGGTCATGCTATGATGACAGAATCACAGTATCTGTAAAAGAGCAGGAAAGCAGTACTGAGGTCCCCAAAGTGGGCAGTCTACACACTCTCACACCCTCAACCCTAGGTACGCCTTCAAATTTTGACGTTAAGAAAACAGAATAAACAGACTAGGTGACAAAGGACAATCTTAGTGGATCCTAACACCCGCTGAAAACGTTTGACTCTGCTGAGAATCTGGACACAGCTGTGGGTCTGGTTAGGAAAGCAATATCTCTAATTTTAATTTGTGACTCGGATTTCACTACCTTTTTCATGTAATTGCATGTCAGTGTGGTACTAATGTGCCATCTCTGTTGTTGCCCTTCAGTGGTTGCTTAAGTTGCTGCTTCAGTCAGCTGATTGGTACTCACCACTGATGCTGCTGTATGAGGTGTCAGAGGTCTTTAATCACAATGGTGACCGTATCACAGTGGAGATTATTGTTTTGTTGCCTGCTGAGGCTCTGCTGCTCTCCAGTCCACCAGCATACTCTCTCAGTTTTAGGCTGTCAGACTAGATTCCTTTAGACAAATAAAGAACCCAGAAAAATATTTTTTTTTTCTTTACAAAAAAGAGCAAACAAAACACAGAAACATTGCCTCATAAAACATTCACAGTAAGTAATCAAAAATAACCTGATTGGTTTAATTGTCTTTGGATCAGAGGACATGATCATAATCATTTGGTCTGTCATAATATTATTGTTATGTATTCTTTCTGTGATTTGAGAGCTAATGTCAGATGAGGTAAACACCATTCATTCACTTTTTTGTTGATTTAATATTAAGGGTGCAGCATTTTTTGGAGCTGAGGATTTGAAATATAAGCATAAGATACACCAGAGACAAGCAAACTGACCATCCAATCCACCAAATGAGTTTAAAAATTTTCCAAAACTTGAAATAATGACTTCCTCACTGTTGGTACTGTTAACATCTGCTTCGACAATCTGTTGCACAGAATGGTTAAAATTTTGGGACTTTTAAAACGGACTGTTATTTCAGCTCCTGCTGTGTTGTCATCAGACTCGGCAGTGTGCAATTTCACCATAATCTCTCATTAAAAATTAATGACATTGAGTTTGCTGTCTACCATGTGCCATTTTAATCCGAGGTGCGTATGTGTGTCCTCAACCAGCCAGGTCGGGTTGTAAATGAGTTGACAGACAGGATGAAAAGGATAGAGCAGAGGAAAAGATTAGAGGGAGGGGAAGACAGAAACAAAGGACGGGAGGAGGAACGAGTTCAGGACAGGTGAAGTGTGAAGAGGAGGAGAGGAAAGGACAGCAGCTGAAAAGAGGGGAGGGGAGAAAATGAGAGGAGAACTGTACCCACGCTGAGACAATTAGTCCCACCTGCAGCTAACTCAAACTGTGAATACCTGCATGCTTGTGTGTGTGTGTGTGTGTGTGTGTGTGTGTGTGTGTGTGTGTGTGGTATACGGTGTACCTTGTGTGTCGGTGCATCTTTCAGGCTGTGAGCATGTGCTTTTTGGATGTGTGAGTGCATTGTGTCTGGGTTTCTCATATAAATTCTAGGGCAGTTTTAGGCAGTACATATTTGAATATCGGTGAAGCAATTCCAGTGAGTTAAATAAAGAGACAACCAGTGAACCAGTGAGAGACAGAGGGTGAGAAGAGGAGGATGAAATGCAAGGTAGAGAGACTGAACAATGTAGAGGACAGCAGATAAATAGAGGCATAGGTAGACAGATGGGTAAGTCACTTTCTTCCCAGCTTGGCTCTAGATGCAGCCTCAGTCCACCTCTGTAATGCTCCACCCTTCTTTTCCTCTCCACAATGTTCATTGCTGCTGGCATGATACTCATTTCCTGCCTCATCTCGACACACCGAGTCAGTCCCTGCTGGTCTGTTCCGCTGAATAACTTTCATCGTCATTATTATTTGCAGAATGCTCGGCAATTTTCTCCCTGTAACCACAACACAACACAAATAGCCCAGGATGCTGTGTGGGCTCTTATCCGTTCTTTCCCAGAACACCACACTTATTATACCCAGGCTCACACACACACTTGCTTTGCTGTTATTGTGGGGTCAGTATTGTATGCTGCTGTGTTGCATCACCTGTCTGCATCAGGGTTGTATCAGGTTTTGTTTTAAATTGCTTAATGAATGTGAGCTCTGTTGTCCGGTATGCAAAGTGGATTATGACACTTGTCAACCAAATGGCCTTAAAATAAATACAATTACTGAATATATTACCTTCAGTGTGTGTATGTGCATGTATGTGTGTGTGTCTTGGAGTGACAATTTAGATTGAGCGTGAATCTAGCTGTTTAAATTATTGCTCACACAGCAGCATGGTGCTGCAAAAAAACAAAACAAAACAAACACACTCACACACTGAATACACAATGACACCCATGTTTCTTTGACATATACTGCAGCAATGAATCTTTAATGGGTTGACTTGGTGTTGAGTCATAAAACAACAAAACTTGAGAAGGAGGAGTTTCCCTTTTCACAGCAAAGGGCCTCGCAGGTCTTCAAACCGAATGGCTTCATGACTGCATGACTTAAAACTGCATTTATGATGTGTTAAAAAGTTGTTTTGGTATCATGAAGCTTTGACAAGCAACAAAGGTGACAAATTGTTCACTGAGAATCACAGTAAAAAAGGCACAGTATGTTGGAGGTAATAAGCTTGGCTATGGGGTGCTTTAAAATGGTCTTTGATTAGTTAAAATGATATTGAAAATTGCAATGATGCCACGACCAAGTCATTAATATGTTCTGTAAAGGATATATTAGTACCAGACTGGATTTGTGGGGGTGGTACTACAATATAAGAGTACTCTATTGTACGTAATACATTATTCTGTAAGCAGTCGTGATCTGATTTTGCATTAGCAGTAACTTAAACCAGCATTTTGTGCGTGAATATTGCCACCCAGTTAGTGATACTGAAAATATATTAAATATTGCAGTGACGCCAATTATGTTCCGCCTCGTTAGTTCACCACACGGATCGTTTAACCTGGCAACAACTGCAGTCGGCTCAAACGTGATTGGTCAATATCACGCGGACTACAAACAGCCTACACCAGAAACCAGGGCTCTTCCGTTCTTCTTCCGGAGGCAAGATCTCTGGGGTTTGTCTATAGACTCTACATTCACTGAATGTAGAGTCTGTATATAGAGACTACATGTTCAGTAGCAAGTTGCAAGCTGATCCAAGGCTAATGTTGGCTGTTATTTTTGTTGCATGTGTATTTCCACAGCAGGGCAGGTAAAAGTAGCTTTCTGTTAGAGTTGAGCTGTTTGCAGAGGTGCAGTAAGTCTGTCGTCTGCAGCTCTTAATCAAACATCTCACTGTGGCTGTTTCTGTTTGTTGATAGCGAACATGAAACTGTAAAATAAAGCAGATATCTAAAGCAAAAACAGGACCCAGGAGAGAAACTAAACTGTAAACCACAAATATTCAGTTAGAAGCTACATTAGTGCTGAGAGCTGACCACACGGAGACTGTCTCTTTGGTCTCTTCCAGCCAGAGGTGAGTTCAGTGTCACAACCCACAAGCTTGTTTGAGGGGGAGAAGTGGGGTCGTCAGGGGTTGCCTGTGGCAGGTGAGACGTCACCGCTACCCACTTGAGTGTGGGCGACCTGGGGCCTTTGGACCTATTCTGGAGAAGATCCATCTCTGGCGCAGCTCAGCATGGCACGGCATGTCTAAACTGATGATGGAAACAGAAAGTGGCGCGGCCAAAAGTGAGAGTGGAAAAAGTCTACAGTATTGTACGTGTGCTGCTACGGTAAATTCATTCATCACACAGACTGATGTAGCGTAGCACGAGCAACATATATACTGATGTCACACTGTAGACTAATTAACAGACAGATTTAACAGAAGAGCAGCTCTGTGTCTCTTGGAGTGTTGAAGGAGAAACTGTGAGTGAGTGATTGGGGCGGAGCAGTGGCAAGAGTGTGAGAGAGGAGAGATGAACACTGGTATGTGTTATGTAACGCAACTTGACCCTGTATCGATATAAAGGGTGTTGTCTGAATCTCTCGTGCTCGAAAATATATTGATATATTGCACATAGTTGCTTTATTGTCCAGCCCTACTATAGAGTATACGGAGTTGGTAGTGTTTGCTAGTAGTCTTTCCTATTTAGTAGGAAAGAGTGGAAAAGTAGTGAATTACTGGTGAGGTCTGTCTGATTGAAATGTTGCGTTTATAATCACGGGAGCCAGTTTACAGTGTGTGGATTATTTTCCTCTCGTTTTTCTTTCCAGTTCGTCACACAGGTGTCTCATGTTATTCTAAGCTGCTGTGATGGAATCAGAGTGTAAAATCAGCCACCCTGTCATCTGTCACTGCAGGGATAAGATAAACTCTGCACAGTTAAAATGCAGCAAAAATCATCAGTCTGTGTTTACTGTTGCAAACAATCTCTAAGTTAGTAAGAAAGTGTGTTCTAAAACCAGAGTGGAAATGGAAAGCCTGGAACTATTAAGTGATTCTACTGACCTTTAGAAAAATAAACTCTTATAACTAAACTCTTTTTACACGTCACTCAGGACTTTTGTCCATGTCGAATAATTTTTCCCAGATTCATCAGTGGTTGGGTTGTTAACAGGTTGTGATCCAATCCCCTGAAGTTCACCTGAGTTGAGCAGGTGTTCGCAAAAGTTACCACAGTGATTTAGTACTGAAAACTTAGAGTAAACCCTGAAGTAACCACGCTAACCCCAAATCCTGCTTTGTAGTGCGGGCCTTGGGAGCCGCATTATCCGCAGAGGTCTCCTCTTCCTCCACACAAACCGGATAATAAACCAGGTAAAGACAAAAAAAAGTGTCTATTTGTGCTCTTCATTGACCAGACATTAGGGGGAGCTGCTAGCCGATCTGCTGCTAATGTAAGCTAAGCTTGTTTTAAGATGCTAAGCTTGTATTTTGATTAGGATTCCGTAAGTATTCATCGTTCACAAGGTTTTTACCAGGGGCCAAATTATCCTCAGAGCTCTCCTCCTCTCCAAAACAAACGGACCAGTTAATTAAAACTGGTAAAACACCGATTAAGCAGTTTCTCTTCACTTGACACATGAGGTCCGGGGGCGTTGAAGTTGACTGGGAGCCGAGCAGCTGCTAACATTAACTCAGCTTGTTTGTTTCTAATAACTTTACGATCCATACGATTGCTAAAGTCCCTCATCTGGTGAAAAGATATAGTTGAGAGCAACTGAAATTAAAAAGTGACAGTGACGCATTTAAAACAGTACCAAAGTAATCAGCTGGAAATATTTTAATGTCCGGTTATCTAGTCGACAGCCGGTTCTTATGGGAAACTTGCATATGCTAAAACAGCATTGTGTTATCTCTTTTAGCGACAGATAGTAACTTAACAGACATTTATTTAAATCTTCAAGATTAATCCTTTAAGTATCAAAAGTAAAAGTTGTATAACACAGTATGCCTGCTTCAGTGTGTCACACATTATGTGGATCATATTTTTGTGTTAAGTTTGCAACAACTTAACTACTATCTAATTGGAGTAAATACATCCCTGTGAAATGTAGTGAACTAAGGAAATAAAGTAACACCAGGCTCACTGTACCTTTAAGTGCAGAGCTTGAGTAACTCTTCAACAATGTGGTTGTGCAAACACCATTCAAATATGCAGATAGTTAGCGAACCAATATTGGCAATATATATCACACTGTAATCTGGTTTTAGTCTAGTATAAAAACAAGCACAAGTAGTGGAGTCATTATTAAAAAGACTGTGACCTTGGAGGCATCCCTGACTGATGGACCAGCCAGAAAGTCTGGGTTTGAGTCCAGTCTGTTGCACTTACAATAGCTTTGCTTCTTGAACCCAAAGTGCTCAGATGTATCGTCTACCCACACAAAAAACAAATGTCTTTGGTCCCAGAACGGATTAAAATGATCTGTGTTGTGTGGATACTGCAGACAGAGAATCGATAATCAGTGAAGCGACCCATGCTACCATTTACAGTGGGAATTGAACTAGAAACAAAGATTTTTATCCAGGACTCCTAAATGGTAGAAATGGTTCCCTGATGTGCTGAAAAGGAGCGCACAGAAGAGTAAAAATTAGCTTGCTTTGCCAATCAAGTTGTAACCACTGGCACAACACAGAATTGGCCGATTCTGGATTTTTAAAGAAAGGTTGGCGTATGAGAAAAAGCTGCGATGGGACACAGTATTAAGGCAGCTTTTAGGGAGGCAGTCTGCTCCTAGGAAAAAGCTTTTCTAGTAGCAGTGGTGAAGAACAAGTAGCTTCTCTCAGAGTGTGCTGTCTCAAGCAGGTCTTTGGCTGGGTGAGAAGGGTCATGGGAATCTCTGCTACACTTTTCTGACACTTTGCTGGTCTTTGATAGAGCTAAGCAAACAGCTTGTGACCCTCTCAGCAGGACAGATGACACTGCAGATATTTCTGAGGGGTAGTATAAGACAGGAGCAAACCAGACAGTGATGGACGTTTTGCTGATGTCTGTAAAAACAGATCTGTGGACCTGGCTAAGTATTGGTTATAACTTAGTGTTTTCAGCTGTGACAAGGAAAAAAAACCTCAATTGTGCTTTTTTTGTTGGTGGATGGTGGGCAGAATTTTTGGACTGGCGGAGATAATGATCCTTGAGAACTTTAACAACCCTCCCATGCTCACTGCTGTGCCTGTTATTTTATAATAATGTGACGGTTTATTGATCAGCATACGGTCCCTCTGCCCCTCACCTCCATTCAGGTCAGAGCACGGGGCTGAGCAACGTGTCCTCCTGTTTGAGTGATGTCTTTCTAATAACTGAGCCACCCTGCTGCCTGTAATATCCAGGAGGGGATGAGTAGGCGAATGTCTGTGAAAGTGTGAGACCTGAATCTCTATTGTTTTCTGCACATTAAGCTCCAATTTGTTTGTCTGCACTCGACGATGACAGCCGGCCGACCCATCTCGCATCGATGCCAGCGAGGTGTCATCAGCGAGTTTGAGTGCTTTGGCAGAGGGGGCACTGGAGGGGCCATCATTTGTGTGAGGAGCATAGAGGAGGGGGAGTGTGCACATAAACCCTACGATGTACCTGTGCTCATAATCAGGGCACAAACACACACATACACACACATGCAATGAATTTTCCCCTGGAAGTGGTATAACAACACAACTCATCATATTGAGTATTTAGTTGCCCTGGCAACGCACTCTGTAGCTCGGCCAAGGGGCTCGATGGGAAATGGATGATCAGTGAGTGCGTGTGTTTGTTTGTTTAGAGGAGATATTGATGAGGAGCATGCTTGTGCCACACTGACGCTGCATGTGATAGGGTTGAGCTTTTGTTTGATGTGTCTGTGATAAAAAGAAAAAAAAAGGACAGGACAGATAGAAGTAAAGAAAGTGATAGCAGGTGACGAGAATGATTGTCCACTTTAGACTGTGGGGATGAGAATTGGCTCTATGCTGTGTGTGTGTGTGTTTGTGTGTGTGTGTGTGTGTGTGTGTGTGTGTGTGTGTGTGTGTGTGTGTGTGTGCGCGTGCGTGTGTGTGTGTGTGTGAAAGAGAGAGTGTGTTTTTATCAAGTGGCAACCTCTGGGGCTGAAAAATGAGCCCAATACTAAAATGCCAGAAACTGCAGTTCCTCTAATGGCCACTTGAGGCTGGCACCAAAAGCAAGTCAATCCCCATAGACCCACATGTTAAAATGCCCAACAGCAACAACTTTGCACTCTAAAACTAATTTCTCCGTTAATGACTACTGTATGGGGGCCGGGGGGTTGTTTTAACCATATCTTTACATAATGCATCCCACTTAAATGTTATGAGGGCTATAAGTTATGCATTATTGAGGTTGTGGCTGCTTTGAGTGACAGGTGGGTGCTTTCTATTGACATGCTGCTACCACGGCAATGAGGTCGGTTATGTAACGTAACCATGGCATAACCCCACAGTTGTGGTGTTAAGGTTAATTTATGCTCCCTTTAGGTACGAAAATAGGTACGTCTGTTTCAAATGTTGGAAATGTCTGTGCCCTCATACTGCCATGTGTCCTTTATGATGGCATAGATTGAGTAAATAGATGACACTAGAGGGCAGAGTCGAAAATTCTACACAGCAATAAATGAGAAGGTGGAGGAGGTCATAATGTTGTATCTGTAAACAGAGGCAGCATTGTAGATAGTGGTGGTCTGTGAGGCCATTTAATATGTCTTGACATGTGGACGGAGAATTCTTTTCACTATTTAACAGATCCGTTCTGTTACCCACATCATATAAATTTCTTCATCATCTCCTACGGCCATGGAGAGCAAGCAGCTAGCTTTAGGCTCAGCTCCACCCCCAAATCCAGATATTATCAATTATGGCTCAAAAAAGATGGTGGCTAAGTATATTATCTTTATACAGTCTATGGTTTTTATGTGGCGGTGCAGTATTTACCCATGTGTATTTGTGCCAGTGTGTTTGTGTGGTTGAGTTTGTGTTTGACACTGCCTTCATCCAACATGTGATGTCTCATGAGACACAAATGAGGCCAGGGAGGTGGTGACAGAGGAAAAAGCAAGCAAGCAAAGAAGCATTAATTTGTAGAGTTATGATTAGTTTGTTTGGTAAAATAACATTACTACAATGTGGTAATGAGCATCGCTCTGGGGCTCAGACTCATTAAAACACACTGCTGTCATTAGAGGTTCAATTGGGCCCGAGCTGTCCAGGAAAAGCAGTGTGGCTAATAGGAAGCACACAACAAATTTCTCAGTAGGAATACAGTAGAAGAGTTTATAGATTTTAAAAAATTATTTAAAAAAAGAGAATTTAGATATGCATAGGAGCTTTTAAACATTATTTGACTTTTTGGCAACAAGAAAATTGTAATTCTAACAGACAGGGAAAAAAACAAAGCATTTGGATCTGGAGGTTAGCTAATAGAGCAGAGATTCTGCAAGAATATTTCTTGAAAGACTGGCCATATTAAAAGGAAGATGTATACTGTTCTCACTTACCTGTATTTGTATCAAGCCGTGAGTAAGTTTAAGATATTTTTTTTGTCTTTAAAAAAGTCTTTAAAAGATCACTTTCTATGATTTCTACAACTAACCCAATACATTAAAGGTCCAGTATGAAGGATTTAGTAGTATATTGGCAGAAATGGAAATCGTGTGTAATATTCATAACTATGTTTTATTATTAATCGCCTGGAAAAAAGAATTGTTGTGCTTTCGTTACTTTAGAATGAGCCGTTTATATGGAGTGGGTCCTCTCCAGGCCCCCTGGGGGTAATGTGCGTAGAGGCCAAACAGTGTAATTACACCATCACGTGACACCCTGTGGCTCACAAAGACTTCTTCCCATTGACTTTCAAGGCAAAAGAAGCTTTTGTAAATCAGTGGATACGTTTTTTTTGAGCATCATTACCCCTGTGAAATGAGTCATTTCAGTATTGGGTCTGATATCAATTGGAAAGTCTAAGAGATCCACACGATTCAAATATTTTATCCCCATTCAAGTTAATGGAAGTAGACTGCTCAGCTGCTAGAAGTCTCTATTGTGCCTGCTTTATGGGCCACACAGTGTGGAAGCAGTATCGATCTTAGGGTAATTTTATATGCAGCAGAACCATTTTGGCTATATGCTCCACTGGCAAACTTTCATAGAAATAATCGGGGATCTACGTCCAATGTTACATCCAATCGTCTTTATACATCCATGATCCTCTTCTACAAAGTCCGCCATGCTGTTCCACAGTGTCCAGTGAAGTCTGGATAATTAATTGGCACTATTTATTAGGGGTGTAAATCACCAGCTTCATCACGATACGATATTATATCGATTTGTTTGGATGACGATACGATGTTTGCCAATATCACAAAGTCTGTCACGATACGATTTTGATTCGATTTGATTCAGGAGCCTGCGATCGATATGATGCGATATCATATGCCCACAATCACACGATCATTTACATCAACTCACAAAAACAACTAGAATACGATTTGACCATTTTATTTCTGAGCTCTGTTTGTTGTTTGAGCGGAGGCAAGCTTGCCCAGAAATGGTGACACAGACGTGCAATGTGAATTTCAAAATAAATGTGTATCTTTAAGATGACGATATAGATCGATATGGATTAATCAATGAATCAATATATCGATGTGGATCGATGTATCGTTACACCCCTACTATTTATTGTACTACAGAAGAAACAGTCCCTATAAAAAACTGCTAGCTTAATTAAATGCAGTCAATAATTTATGCTCTTATAGAATCATTCTCCATCTTTAAGCTGTTGGTAATGCAAAAAGGGGTTAATGCAGATGTAAAAGAACATCAGAAATCTAGGCACCTGGCTGAGATATGTTACTACCATCAGCCTCCCACAGGAAATTAACAATGTTTTGCTTAATGCACCTTTTAAAGAATGTTTGATTTATAAGATGACATTTTGCTCCTCAGTAGTTCCTCATTTTCTTCACCAATGACCTCTCACAAGCAAAATTACTTTTCACAATGAAATGCTACCCGTCATCTTCATTTCTCATTGCAGAGCTACATAACTCAATTAGGGCCAATGTCCCTTTTTAATAGAAAGGTCATTTACTGCTGGCTTCAGGGGTCAAAATGATAATGAAGTGCCAAAGTGTTAATTATAATCTTTATGTATAAAATAAAAGTTTACAGCTTTCAGATGCTTGGTGGACAGGTTATCCATATCTGATGGGTACACACACACACACACACACACACACACACACACACACACACACACACCAACAGCAGCCCTAGATGCATGCAAGAACAGTTATTCAGACACACAGTCAGTATCTGACACCTATTCATAACCTTTAAATATGAGCAAATAAGGCCCCTCGCACAGGGGTGCACACATCCTGCTGCTTCCTGTAATCAATGGCTGTAGATCTGAGTACCAGTGCACATACACACAATCATACACATACATGAGCAGCAAAATGACACTGAGTTTCAGTGGGACCCACCCACACATATGGTTGATCTAGGAAATGCATTCATAACCTTTAAATATGAGTTGACATGCAATACACACAAGAGATAAACTCACTTTGTCACGCACACACCCCGGGTGACCCTGCCATTTTCTGTGATTGTGTGATTGATGAGCTGATCGATGTTCCATATGGCTCATCTCTGGGGTGATGACCTAATGTATTGATCCAAGACCGCATGCCAGTCTGTGCATGTATACACGTGCGTGTTTTGTATCTCTTTTGCATCAGAATGTAAATGTGTGTGACAGACTGCACGAGGCCGTCTGTTTTGATGAATGTGTATGTGTGAATGTGTTGTGTATCAATTTGTCGTGAGTGTGTGCGTTGGAGGCGTGTGCGTGACCTTCTGTCATTGATTACAAGCAGGGCGTGATTGGAATAATCGCCCTGCTGTCTGGGGGCTTGTCACTGAGGCGTTCAGTACCTCACCTGAATCCTGCACAAACCTCATATGAGACGTTTGACGTTTTGACAAGTGCTTCGTACTGTGGTGAAATTTGGATGACATACCAAAAATACCCTCGATGCCATTGTTATTATAGCTCCTCAGGACAAGTTTGTTTTTGTAAAAATGCACCAGTCTGAAATTAATTTACATGAGATAAAGCAGAGTTGCTGAATTAATTAAATGTATTTCTATTGTTGTATATGGTTACTAGAGGAATGCTTTCTTGGACACAGGAAGTGAGAAGTAGCAGTTTAAAAGAAAAGCAAAATAAAGTAATCAGGTAGTATGCAGTCTAATCATATCATGCTGGATGATTTCTCAACCCTGGTGGCTCAAACAGCCTTTTTAGTCTCCTGCCAAGTGCGCATTAGCCCAGTTTAGTCAAGTTATTCTACGAGAGTTAGTCTTTATGTTGCATTACTAAGTCATTATTTTAAGGAAGGGAAGCTTCTTATTATCTTGAGATATTAAGTCATTTTGAGATAAGGAAGTCATTGTTTTGGATTACTCAGTAGTTATTTTGAGATACTTGAGCTTCGCTACATTGAAGATGTAATGGATGTTGAACATCACGGAGCGGATGTGCCATGGAGTCTGTTTTGTACTGGTTACACCTGCAGCCCACATGTGACTTAGGGATATGTGAGTCACAGGCACAACAAGATGATGAACTATCATTTTGGGATTGTGTGGGATTGTTTCCTCAGGTTTTGAACTCGGCACAGAGCTGTGAAATTCTATTTTTTTTTATTTTTTTCACCAAGTTTGTGTTATATGGGTATCTTCTACAAACTATTTTAGGCTATTCAGGCATAAAGTTTTTAATCAACTGGTACTGGTGAAATAAATGTCGACGGGGTGATCAAGACCACAAAGACCTCCAATATAATGTATGGCTAACTTACTTATCATAGATAATTATAAATGACAGAAAGTATCAATTTAAAATTTGAGTATTTCTTGTGTTGGCGGCGTGATTATCAAGTAATTTCCTGTTTATCCTAGGGGTGTAACAATCCATCGATCTGGATCAACATATTGATTCACTGATCAACGATCCAATGTCATCAATGCAAAGTGAAAACATCGAACCATATTGTTGTCTTTTACTTTGAAAATCAGTGTCAGTGGCAAACAGTGCAGGCAGATGGCAAGCAGCCGAGAGAGAGGTGATGAGAAAAGTTTACACGGGAATAAATCATCATTGTGGAAATTATTTTGGATTTCGGAGAAAATACGGATCAAATACGGAACAAAGCACATGCCGTATGTAAACAATGCCATTACGAGATAAAACATGACATAACGTTACCTGCTTGGATGAGCATCTCATTCTGTGAGCTTCTCACTACAGCAACATTAGCTGCTCTGTATCAACAATGTTGGGCTGAATAAACGTGCACGCAGGCTAAAATTCAACCGAGCTGTTCTGTTAGGAGATGTAGTGACTTAAACCAGCTGTGAGTAAGAACAATAACAAGGTTACATGTAATCTGTTAAAGTATGAGTAGTGGAAAAATGTCTGCTAGACACTAGGCTAACTGATGCAATGTAAACATCAACAATCACTAGCAAAAAACAATTGTTTTGTCTGTGAACCTTGACAGTTTTATTTAGCTGAATTTGATACTTGTGTTAAATGATGTTGTTAATCCATGTTTCATGGCTGTTTGGAGGAGTTTCCCTTTCAGGGCTTTAAGCCAGATAGTCTGAAGTTTTATGAAAAAGATGATGTTTTGGGTTAAAATGAAAATATATCTTTCAGAAAGGTATTTGTGGCAGAGAGGCCTGAACGTTAACTTATCCCATGTGCTGCTTTATGTGTGTTAGTGGTACTTTACCACACCTGTTATTTATGTTGTTTTTATCTTTAATGGCCAAAAGCAGATAAGAAAGGGGGGATAGCTTCTTCTATAACTGATTGTGTTAAATGGGCAGATAATATCGTCTCATATTAGGCTTGTGCCGATTTCTGGTTTAACCGGTTCGGTCCGGTTTAAGAGCTCCACCCAGTTTAATTCACGTCAACCGGATAAACCGGAGGAGAAAAAAAAAAAAAAAGCTTTTCACATCTGCAGCGTGTCAAGGGAGGGACTATATTCAACTTTGTTGTACCATGCATTATGACAACTTAATGAGGTTTATGTTTGTTTATAAATGAAGTGGAGGAGCCTACAAGTGTTTTGTTTAGTTTGTCTCAGAGGCTTCAGAGGGACTCCGCAGCTCCGCTTCGCTCAGCTGTCTGCTGCTGCTGTGAGAGATCAAATTTCATTGGGGGCAGGGAAAAGTGCGAGGGAGTCAGCAGTCATTAGGCCTTTCCACTGAAGAAGTTCCTGGTACTATTTGGGGGGCTGGAACTACTACAGGAACGTCCTCTCGCTCGGCCCTCTCAACCGCCGTGTCTCCACTGAGAGAGCGGAGTAGGAGGAAGGTTCCTGTAAAGTTACTGGGCTCTGTATGTGACGTAATCGTTGCGCGACCATTTTGACCGGGGCGACGTAGGGGTGTAGGGACGCCGTTAGCCGTTAGCCGTTAGCGGTGTCTGTAATAACTCCGGTCACGGTCCGTGACCAGCGGATGTCTTAGTTACAATATGATTGTGCTAACTGGAGTAGTTTCATGTTGTATCTGACAACGGGAGGCTTTTAACAGATCACGTCCTGATGTTAGCTTTGCTGCTGCTGTTAGCTGTCCCTGTCAGCTTATGCTTTCTAGACATCGTGATTTCCCAAAACTGAATAAATACCACACATAGCAACACAAAACTGCTTTGCTAGCTCAATCATGTTGTAACTAAGATATCCGCTAGAAAGAATATTTTTTTCACGGACCGTTTATTGAATTATTGCAGACACTGCTAACAGCTAACGGTTAGCCCAGCTAATCTACGATAACCATGTTATTAATTACAAAACGTCACATCCCGCCTTGAGTATATCCAATCAGCACCAAGTAATCCCCAAGCCCCAGCCAGGAGTCTTTCGGGGCCGTTCGGAGTACCTACTCCAAGGCAGGAACTTGTTTAGCCCCTGTAAAAGTTCTGGAACTCTGTCCTTCGGGGGTGGTTCCTGCGGTGGAGACACGCACCAACGGCCCCGGCCCCATAAAATTACCCCGAAGTTCCTGTGGTGGAAACGGGCCTATTCAGTTTGTTGCCCTAGTAACCCGTTTCCACTGAAGAAGTTCCTGGTACTATTTGGGGGGCTGGAACTACTACAGGAACGTCCTCTTGCTTGGCCCTCTCAACTGCCGTGTCTCCACTGAGAGAGCAGAGTCGAAGGAAGGTTCCTTGGTGTCCTTCTGCGTCTTCTTTTTCTTGTGTAACCTTGTGTGTATTGGCGGTTAATACAGCATTACTGCCACCTAGTGGATTGGAAGCACATTACACCTATAATGGGCTTTTATTGGGAAAAATAGCTCAAATGCGAACCCCAGTGGTAAAATTAGGTATATAATTTGATATATCAGTTGGGTTAGATATTTGGCTTTAAATCAAACCGGTTGGAAAATTTTCAAACAGGCACAAGCCTATCTCACATCGATCGCAGGCCCTTAAATTGCACTGAATCAAAATTGAATGATGTAGACTTCGTAATATCAGCCAATGTTGTGTTGTTGTCCAAAGAATCAATATATCATATCATGTTGAAACTGGTGATTTACTCCCCTAGTATATCCATAGTTTGAAGCTACTCTTACCTTTCTTGCATTTCACACAGCACAGATTTGAACATCCTCAACTCCCGCCTCCCTCCAAAGTCCCATTCCCGTCCTCCTGCAACTCCACCTCCCTCCAAAGGCCTACTCCCCCCGCCTCCATTACATCCTCAGTACGTCTATGATAGATGTAGGTGTTGGCAAGGTAACGTTAGATACAAGGAAGAGGAGAGCGAGTGTAGCACGCCAAGAGAAGAGGAGTCATACATAATATTATAGCCTATGTTACATTTGAGGCAAACTAAAAATACCTGTCTAGCAGAAATTCTGCGACCTTCTCGTCCCTTTCTAGCTCACGTCAGTTGTAGGCCTCCACGTGGGGAAGACAGACAGGACGCTGGGTGCGTCATGATGGTTGATTGGTTGGAGTTTTCTTAGAACCATATGAGAATGGTACAATTATGAGTTTGTATCTCTGGTGGAATACACTTACATTTTAGTGTGCTATCAGTTTATTAATAGCATTTTTACCTAAACAAAGAAAAGGGTAAAATTTGTAGAGTGGATCTCTGTGGCACATATGCAACACTTACTTGCTGCTGTCACTCCCATGGTAGCCAGTTTCATTGATTACAGTGAACAGTGGCCGTCCCTTACTTCATTAGCCATGGTGTGAGTCATTATTCTGAGATACCAAGTCATTATTTTTAAAAAGTGTATTATTATAATGATCTTTTTTTTTCATCACATTGGCAGAAATTGGCTTCTATATAAAACAAAGAAGAGTCATGATGAAAAAAAGTGCCTGCATGGAGATGCACATCTGTCATTCCATTTTATTGTATTGTATGCTATACTCCATACAGTTGATTCAATGTGCCAGCATGGGGAATGAAAGAACTTCACAGCAGGGAATGGGTAGATGAAAGGATAACAGCATGACAAAAATATCACCAGAAGGGCAGTGACATCAGCAAGTGCTACATAAAGATACTGTAGATGTCTACCACCACACTAGATATCTAGAGAGATAGATAGTGCAGTAGCAAAACTTTATTAAAATAATGTGCTGTTATAACTTGTTTCATTTATCATTAAATGTCCTTTAATGAACTTTTGTTGTTTATAATATGAAAAAAAAAAAATCATTGTTGTAATGCAAAGCAGTTCACATTTCTGCAGAAAACACAACAGGGCAGAGGATGCTATGTACTAGACCTTCCATGCAAACAGCAATTAGGCTGTTTCCCACCGATATGTATTTGTATGTTGGACTTAAAAACAGTGTGATGGGAAAGCAATTACAAACTAAAGCTTCTTTTTTCACCATTTTTCTTGTTTTGTTGTTCTTGTGGGGACATTTGGACCCTGTGTGGTGCTGGAAACACACACACAAGCGCTCACAAACACACAGTGCTGCAGCTGGAGATCACTGGCCATATTCACTGTAACATTGCCTAAAGCCAATCTCTACCTTTGTTTTCCCCCTCTTTTGTTTCTTTCTGCTGAGTTTGCAAATTAGCATCCACTTGCACATTTACAGTGATCTACAGACACACAAAAACACAAAATCTGGAGTTTATATGCCCCAGAAATTGCTGGCTTCTGACTAAGAGGAAAAGAAAAGTTGAGGAGAATTTTGGAATTCCACTGAAGACAGCAAATAGACTAAAGCTCTGTGGTCTCATAAGTGGACCCACATTTAGCATGTTTGGTACAGACCCTCAGAGACTATAAAGGTCTGTATCAAACTAAATGGCAATCTACTCAGTACCTGTAGATATATTTAATGCTGGACTGAAGTGTTGGATTGATTCGCAGTCACACCAACCAATCAGTCAGTTTAATACTTAACTTTTCCATGTTTCACACAGTGTGCATATAAACCATCGTGTCTCCTTTCCCCTCTTTTGTGCTTTGTCAAAGGTTTGTGGTTAAAAAAGTAACAAAAACTTCTTTTTAAAAGAACAAATCAATAGTCATGCCCTCCTTTTTCACTGTCCTCTGTCTGATGCTTTTGACACTTGAGGAGGACAACATTGGTAAGTTACCTGGCTTCTACATAATGCCCAGTACGTGCTTACCCGTTGACTTAGCGGCTCATGGATTTTGTGATGTGCATTTTCTCAAGCAGGGTTGAATTGTATTTTGAAGAAATGTTAAATGGAATGCAAACGCTAAGGTGAGGGAAAAACTGCCAGTTGATCCCTTTTGGAAAGGCAGGAGGGGAAAGACGTCTGGCTAGGACTACCCAAGCATTGCTGATTCCCATCTAGACCACATCTAAACATCTTTTTATGTTTCTGTCAGCATGTCATGATGTCAGCCCATGTCAGCTCGTACACATGTTGCTGCCTCAACTGTCAGCAGCCTGGAAAAAGGGAACTGATAAAAGAAATCTGATAGCTTTGGAATGTTAATGGGTATGGCGACTGGTGGACTGGTGGCATGACTCACAAACCAGCAAGTAAATGAATGGCTTGTGTTTTTTAGACAAAAAAACCCCAAACATGTTATTTACTACAGGTATGTGTTGGTTGAGCAGCAGCACAGCACTTGTTGCAGGTACATTTTGATGATGTTTTGTACTGAGTTTAATGATGTAGTATAGCATTGTGTTAGTTATACTGACCCTGTTTTTTGGAGTTGAGTTGGGGAGCTTGTATGTCATGTTTTGTTTTGTAACTTTATCTCCCCAAAAGATGAATGCTGTTAATCCAAGGCCTTCTGAGCTGCCACAGCTTTGCCTTCGGTACACTGATTCAGCGTGAAAGGTTGTGTTGAACCTAGAAGGGGTAGACATTCTGATTAGAGCTGCTAGGATTAATTGATTAATCAATTAGTGCAGCAATCAAAGGTATCAGTCTACATAGATGGATGCTGGAACAGTATTTCGTGAAATTAATGCAAAACTATTGAGCAAAATCAGAAAAGCAAAAAGTTGGAAATTAGTAGACAATGTAAATTATTTCAGTTCTGGTGGGTAGTTACAGTTGGTTGGTTTAAATACAACATATTATGTCTGTCTTCATACTGGGTTTACTGTAGCTTGTGATACTGATAGGCATTGATTAGGGCAGTGTTTGCCAACCCTTTGTCTGTCCTACTCCCACACCTCAAGTAACCTTTCATCAGCGCGCCTGTCGTGCCCCAGACATGTTCCTTGGGGCGGATTTTAAAGTGTTATTTACCACTATGAGTTGTATAAGTAGACACCGTCATAATATTGTTGTCATATGACACACTGATCCAAGATATATCAAGGTTTAGGTTTGTTTTCTTTATTTCGGTGTTGGTCAGTTTTGTATTTGTACCACTACCACTGGCAGGAGCTGCAGTTATCCATCCAGTAGTCTGTTTTTTTAGCTCCATTTTGACTTCTTTGCTTACTTTCTGACTAGTTTTTTGTGCTCCCACTCATGGCATGTGGTTATCAGGTGTTACAGCTTATTTCAGTCGGTGGGAGAAGTATCCTGTAGTAGTTTTTTGGTTATTGTGTGAAAATACTGAAGATCAGCATCACTTCAGTTTGTTATCATATTTGTGTTGATTTTTCTCTTAAATACAAATATGTGTATATACACTGAACAAAAAAAAATGCAACACTTTTGTTTTTGCTCCCATTTTTCATGAGCTGAACTCAAAGATCTAAAACATTTTCTATATACACAAAAGACCATTTCCTCACAAATATTGTTCACAAATCTGTCTAAATCTGTGTTAGTGAGCACTTCTCCTTTGCCGAGATAATCCATCCCACCTCACAGGTGTGGCATATCAAGATGCTGATTAGACAGCATGATTATTGCACAGGTGTGCCTTACGCTGGCCACAATAAAAGGCCACTCTGAAATGTTCAGTTTTATCACACAGCACAACGCCACAGATGTCGCAAGTTTTGAGGGAGCATGCAATTGGCATGCTGACTGGCATTTCAGACAATTTGGCACTACATCCAACAGGCCTTACAACCGCAGACCACGTGTAACCACACCGGCCCAGGACTTCCACATCCAGCATGTTCACCTCCAAGATCGTCTGAGACCAGCCACCCAGACAGCTGCTGCAATAATTGGTTTGCATAACCAAAGAATTTTTGCACAAACTGTCAGAAACCGTCTCAGGGAAGCTCATCTGCATGCTCGTCGTCCTCATTGGGGTCTCGACCTGACTGCAGTTCATCGTCGTAACCGACTTGAGTGGGCAAATGCTCACGTTCGATGGTGTCTGGCACGTTGGAGAGGTGTTCTCTTCACGGATGAATCCCGGTTTTCACTGTTCAGGGCAGATGGCAGACAGCGTGTGTGACATCGTGTGAGTGAGCGGTTTGCTGATGTCAACGTTGTGGATCGAGTGGCCCATGGTGGCGTTGGGGTTATGGTATGGGCAGGCGTATGTTATGGACAACAAACACAGGTGCATTTTATTGATGGCATTTTGAATGCACAGAGATACCGTGACGAGATCCTGAAGCCCATTGTTGTGCCATTCATCCACGACCATCACCTCATGTTGCAGCATGATAATGCACGGCCCCATGTTGCAAGGATCTGTACACAATGCCTGGAAGCTGAAAACATCCCAGTTCTTGCATGGCCAGCATACTCACCGGACATGTCACCCATTGAGCATGTTTGGGATGCTCTGGATCGGCGTGAACATGACAGCATGTTCCAGTTCCTGCCAATTTCCAGCAACTTGGCACAGCCATTGAAGAGGAGTGGACCAACATTCCACAGGACACAATCAACAATCTGATCAACTCTATGCGAAAAAGATGTGTTGCACTGCGTGAGGCAAATGGTGGTCACACCAGATACTGACTGGTTTTCTGACCCCCCCAGTAAAGCAAAACTGCACATTTCAGAGTGGCCTTTTATTGTGGCCAGCCTAAGGCACACCTGTGCAATAATCATGCTGTCTAATCAGTATCTTGATATGCCACACCTGTGAGGTGGGATGGATTATCTTGGCAAAGGAGAAGTGCTCACTAACACAGATTTAGACAGATTTGTGAACAATATTTGTGAGGAAATGGTCTTTTGTGTATATAAAAAATGTTTTAGATCTTTGTTTAGATCTTTGAGTTCAGCTCATGAAAAATGGGAGCAAAAACAAAAGTGTTGCGTTTATATTTTTGTTCAGTGTATATTTTATCAATTTTTTTTTTAAGTTAGATGTGTTGATTTAATCTTTGGATGTGCTCCCTGGCAACAGCAGAAGTACCCCCTGTTGGATATGTACCCCAAACTGGGAATTACTGGATTAAGAGGTATTGATATTGCAATTTGTTAAAATATTAATCACAAGTTGTTACACTGGCAAAGTGGGTTAGTTTAGAGTAGCTCTGGTTTGAAATATGTTTTATTTAATTATTTTTTCAACGCTAATGTATCACAAATTACAAATCCATTTCCATTGCTCTGGCCAATGCCATAAATATCTTTTATCTTCAAGGCTATAGCCAGCTACTGTAATACGTCTGTGTGTGTGTGTGTGTGTGTGTGTGTGTGTGTGTGTGTGTGTGTGTGTAGACTTGTGCATGCATATGCATTTGTATTCTTGTCTTCCTGCATAAGATTTATTGCATGGCATCAGAGGTCCTGATTATGCGTCTACCTCTGGTTGTTACATAATTAATGCCTCACACGCACATGCAGAGGAAGTAATCTGTTGGCCACATTAAAGCTATTTTTGATCCTGCTAGACTGTGGGGCTCTAAGAATGGCAGTGACGTTGTGTCAGATGCCCAATTGTTTGGTTTCACACAGCTTTGGTCACGTGATTTGTTTCCTACTAAGATGTGACCGGCACTGGTGCTAATGTAACGGTTGACTGGCACACTGTCAACAGATAATTCATAATGATCATATTAGCAATGCCTTACCCACAGGGGTGATACAGTATTTGAGAGTCTTGGGATTAACTGGACATTTCATTTGTCCTTGTGTAAAACTGTGTGAAAAAGACTGGGTACTTATCAGGCAAGTGCGCCAGTTTAATGTCTTCAGACTCGAAGCTTTAGTCTATTTGTATTCTTAACTCATATTGACTCACCTCATATCATCCCTAAAGTTGGAAGCAGTTCTCCCTTCCCTTTATTTTTTTGAGCCTCTGAATTTGGACCTGAGAGAAGAGGGCTTAAAGGGAAGTCTTAACTTTGACCTGTAACATGTGTTGCATGCCGACTCATTTTGGCTTATGTAGTGAAATAAGAAGGTATTGTATACATAATTCCTTATCAGTTGATCCTTGTCCAATGCGGGACTTGCAGTGCGAGTGACAAAGTTACATCGAAACAGGACATCCAACCAAGGTTCAGCTCAAAACAGTTCACTACCAAAATTAGTGCAGTTTTAGTTTTCTTTTAGAGACTTTGTCATGTCTCCTCTTGCCACCTCAGCAAACATATGAATTGTCTTGTAAACAAACACAACATACGCTGCTTGTCCCTACTCGCACTCCTATTGCACTTTGCTCTGCTTCATGTCACCATACTCAGCTTATGGCCTGTCACACACTTGTGGCTATGTTGGTTAATTTGCCAGAGCATGTTATAATGGCAAAGCCTGGTTCAGTCAGTTTGCATGAAATCTCAGTGGTGTAAGCTTGTACACTGGACCGGACTGGCAAAACCGGACATTGACCCAACTGTAGTAACTACCCTGACAGCCTCATTGACACACTGATCTGAGCTGCTCTAGTAGACTGCAATATAATATTGTGTTTATTGAGCAAGCATAGAGCCTTTAATATGTTGTCCAATGGTGTGTGGGAATCACAGTTACTTTCTTTTTATAACTTTAGTTTGTAGGTTCAGAGGTGTTAAGGCAGGAGCTGAGCTTGACTGACTGTTTATTTTTACTTTTTGTCATTGTTGTCACATTGATGATCACAAATTCGCACATAAACTCACTTGTTCACAGGATGTTGAAAGCCTACAATTAGGGGTGCACGATAACTGTCGGGCCGATAATTATCGGGCCAATAACAGGAAATTATTATGTCATTCCGATAAGTCAGATAACATGACGAATAGCCCCGATAACATATATAATTTTGTCAGCACGGCAGTGCCCCGCTCCCACTATGAGACCTGAATGGCCTGCAGTGAATGCTGCATTCAAGTGACGTCGGCATAATCAGAAAAACTCTTTCTGACTGGGAAAATTCAAGAATACCCCCTCATTTCGGAAACCAACTCGTTAAGTCGGTCATAATTTCACACAGATGGGCGCACTCTCTCTCTCTCTCTCTCTCTCTCTCTCACACACACACACACACACACACACACACACACACACACACACACACGCACGCTCTCTCTCTCTCACACACACACACACACACACACACACACACACACACACACACACGCACACACTCTCTCTCACACTTTGCACGGTATACTGGTACCAACAGTAGACCGCAGCATTAAAACTCCACAGTACATATGATACCATAATGTTGGAGTACCGTAGTACTACGGCACCTCAGGTACCACTGCTGTGGGATAAGTTCAGAGTCCAGTCGCAAGAGGGTGAGTGTCCATGTGCCGTCCAATAACGGCGCACGCTGTCCAATTACGGCGAATCCTGCCAGTTGTGGGTTGAACAGGGGTCACAGACACAGGAATACATATTCCTGTCAAATACGGCGGCCATAGTGCCCCGCGGCGCAATATAACGGCTTACCGGCGACGGATAAGTCCGGCTCCAGGTCAAATAATGTCCTCTTGTTGGTGTCATGACTGCCCAGAAGTACCTGAACAGCCGAGCCGTGGCAGCACACAGGTATGTGATGTGTCAGAGGAGAAACAAGCTGTTCACGTTACTCTTTGTGTCAGTAACGGTCCACAAACCTCACCGCACTTTAGGGACTGTTCTTTACTTATGAAGGGACTGTCAGGGGAGGAGGGTGGCTGGTTGATTTTTATTTTATTTTTATTTTTTTTATTTTGATCCCCCCTATGTTAATCACTTTTTCATGCTGTTTTTGAAGTATGAATAAGTCAGAAAGTAATTTATTCCTTTGAAATATCAGTGATGTATTATAGAAAAGGCACATCTGCCTCATTTTTCCTGTGGTATCGTGATACTACTCAGAACTGTGATACTGTCACTGGTATTGTACCGTGGGTCCCAATTTTGGTACCGTGACAACACTATCTCACACACACACACACACACACACACACACACACACAGATGCTCTCTCTCTCTCTCTCTCTCTCTCTCTCTCTCACTCTCTTCTAAGTAAGGGATAATGTATAATGAGCTGGTGAATACTGGGAAAATAACTCCCGACAGGGGAATAGAACCCCGACGCGCAGCATTATCCCGCTTATTACACGGCTAATTATCAGTTAAATAAATAATGTTGTCTGCCTCTGTGAAGTGCATTAAAACCGACCGGATTCGACAACTTTTGGTGAACGTTTTGTACTCACCCAGGCTTAGTGGACTGAACCGAGGCATAAAACTCGCGTAAAATGTCATTAAGCATGACTGCAGAGTGTGTATTCAAATCCATCTTCTTTTGTTTTTGGCAGAGAAAGTCCGTAGGTATTCTTTTTCTTTAGCGGCATCTGTTAAAATCAGCCACTTCTGTTTGTTTTTTCCCTCGGAAGTTGTTTGACAGCTGCAGTGTTGCAGGGCAGCATCCCTAGCAACGCTGGGCTACATAGCAACTGTGTGTAATGACCGTTGCTACTAGCAGCGGTCATTACACAGTAATATCAGACCGCAGAATGCCGTTACTGACCAATCAGAATACAGCATTTAATAGAGCCGTATAATAATATGAGATAAAAGAACAACTGAACCTCATTTACCTTAGTGAAAAGGTATTTATTTGAATGGAACCATAAGCCAAAATTCTTTAAACTTATTTTTTTTTGTTACTATGGATTGCACTTTTTAAGTTTGTTTACATAGACAAGTCTAACTTGTTCAGTGCATTCATTTTCTATATATATTTATTTTTTTGAACTTCTAGAATAAACTTTTTCAGTTTGTAATCCCGATGCATGTATTTGCATCAGTTCAAGGGGTCTTTATTTTTATATCAGTAAGTAATGCACCTTATTTAAATTGATGTTCATTTGAGATATCAAATAGTTTTTTGTTTGATATCTTTTCGAAAATGTTTGAGATGCTTGCCAATAGTTTTTCATTGGAAAAAAATAAATATCTTTTCATTTAAAGGGTCAAAACTGTTTTGGTTTTGTTCATAGTATTGATGTCATGATCTTAGGTATATATATACATATACATATATATATGTATATATATACTGTATATGTGTGTGTGTTATCGGTATCGGCCTTTAGGAGCTGAAAGTTATCGGTTATCAGTATAGGTTTAAAAGAAAAGTTATCGTGCATCCCTACCTACAATAAGATGTGTTGTTAAGCCTGACACCCTCTTTCTAATTGTCAGGCGTGAACACATTTACAACTGAGAAATAGAACTTGTGAAGTCATTATGTGTGTGTGATACCGTGGATTTTTTTTTGAAGTGGATGGATATAAAAATTTCCTTTCACATCTTTCTGAACTCTCAGGTGAGGGCGGCAGTGTTTCAGTGTACAGCATTGTTGCTTTATGATAAGAAAAGGGTTGACCTCTGGTCCTCTCTGTGTTGAGTTTGCGTGATCCCCGGTGTTATTATGGAAATATTCTTACATTCCAAAAGCATGCAAGTCAAGTGAACTGGACACTGCAATTTGCCCTTTGGGGTGAAAGTGAGTCGATTTGTGTCAATCTCTGTTGGTTCTGTGATTGGCTGGTGACCTGTCCAAGATGGCATGGTGCACTCCACTCAACGCATACTAAGAGAGGCTGCCTGCATACTCCTTTCAGACAATCCTTTTTCAACTGCAGCAGGAGAATCCAAGAAGGTAGCAAACTGGGACTTTATAAATATTTCCAGTTGGCAATGCTAACACATGGCAATACATCTGTCACTTTGACCAATAGAAACACAGAGTGATCTGCTGCCGTGGACAACTGTATGGCAACAACACCCCAGGGTTTTTGATATTTCCTCTAGGGATGTTACCATACAAAGTAAAAAGGGAAACATACCCTGAGTCCAACCCAAAGTGTAGCTGTTGTGGTGAGCCCCAAGCACATCTCTCACATATATTGGTCTTGTTCACAACTACAGCAATTCTGGTCGTTAGTGTTTGATACCTTATCTACTGTCATATGTATTATAACCATGCCCACTGTCAGTCATATTTGGTACGCCACCACAACCCTTGTAATGTACAGCCTGGTATGGAGATATAATTGCCTGAACAACACTCTTGGCAAGAAAAAGGGAATAACTATCTTGGAAATATCCAAAACCACCCACCCTTTCAAGCCAGCTAAGTGATGTGATGTTTTTTCTATGCTAAAAAAAAATAAAATTCTCTCTCAGGAGCTGAGCCACTGATTGCTCCTTTAAATTATGGAGACTATTAATCGAGTATTTAAAAAACAAGACATTTGAGGATGTCATCTTGGCGTTTGAGAAACACTGATTTACATATTTTGCCATTTTCTGACATTTTATAGACCAAACAACTAATTTTATTAACTGAGAAAATAAGCAACAGTTTAATTGACAATGAAAAGCCCTATACAGTGCACACTTAACTGGCCCATTTGAGACACACTTTCTAATTTGTGTGATCATCAAGATTTCCTTGCATAAAGCTTTGTGCACATCATCAATTGATTTTGAATTTTAAAAGCAGTGTTCCTGTTTTTACTTCAGGTTTGCTTTCATGGTAGAATTGAATTATGAATCATTTTGTCCCAAATTTCAGCTCTCTGTATTCATTCTCATGCTCTCTCTCACTTCTGCCCTTTAATTCTCCACAACAAGAGCAAAGAGAGACCAATGTTTAACACACACACAGTTTTAATGAGAGCATTTTGTGTACTGCCTGTTTGAGCCAAAGGCTGAATTAGCAGGGTTGCCAGAGCTGATGTTGTTGAGTTGATTGCATTTCCAGATCTCGCTCAGCACAGAGTTAATCAGAGCTCAGGGTTAAATACAGGGTCTGCTCTAGTAGTAGTGCACTGCCCGGTGTGTGTATAATTTAGCATTTCTTAATCCAGGGATTGTTATCAAAGTATGCACGTTTTTTTTCAGCAGCAGCCTTGTTGACCTTCATAGTACACAGACTGACCTCCAGGACCCCCATAGACTCAATCTTTCAAAGTCAGCTGACGAATGCAGTTTGGGGTTAATTGTCCTGGTCAGGAGCGCATCAATACTAGAAAACCTAACAAGGGCAAGCCTATAGTTACATGCTCTTCTATTTAACCTTAAAGGGTACTCACACCACAGGTATTGTATATGTATGTCCAGATGAAAAGTATTTCTTTTTCTTGAAAAATAGGTAGAATATGATGAAGACTTTTAATTAAAACTTTGCAGAGCACAGTTTATTGATGTGTTTGCTGTGCTCAGGCCACATGACATGACATGCCAGGGAAGCTGAAATTTTCACCAGCAGTCACACTTGTCAGATACAAACATAGGGTGAGAGTAAGACAGTTGCTATGTGGTGTGAAAACGAAATGTTGTGAAGTTCGAAAGACACATTCGGGTCACTCAATATGCATTCCCCTATGCTTCCTCCTTTTTTTTTTCCATCTTGAGTCGAGAGGTCTGTTAGGGAGAGGAAGCTTCCTGTCCCCATTCAAGGTGGCACTGACACTGCCCTTGTACTAAACATTGATATTGGGTCATCTCCTGCTTTATTTATTTTTGTGAGGGTTCCTGCTCTCTGAGTTGGCAGTATCAACTGCTGCTATGGCATGTTGCCCTTCAACAAATGTTGTGGTTGGTGACACCCAAACTACGTGCCCAGTCACACCAGAAGGTGGCACAGGAAAAAAAAAATCATTCGCATGTCCTGTCCTCCCAAGACAGGTGGTGGTGGGAGCTTGGGACGTAGTTATTACCGTATCTAAATTGGCTAATGTTAGGACCTAGGAAAGCCGTTGTATTTTTTTTCCAGATTTTTGTTTTATTTTTTCCCCAAATTTAGTGTTTTCCTTTGAAATTTTTCCAAATTAGGAAATTAATTTAGAAAGAGGGTCTCATTCATAGACTGCAATGTCACCCATTGGATTGTGGTCTTCTGTTTTGAGGCTTTGAGCTCTGCATTCGTGCCGTCACCATCTTGATCTTTTGGAGCCAGAAGTCACTATATTTGAACAAGAGGCTGGGGCTGTGGAGGAGCAAGGGGTGGATCCAGCTGAGAAGCCTAGGACACAGTTGACGGACAGCCTGACGCCCAAAGTGGCTTGCCCTTAATTATATGTAACTTTAACCCTTAAAGCAGCTGTGCGGAACTTTATGTTTTCGTTGATTATAGCACCCCCTTTGGTCGAAGCGGAATGACACCCAAAGCCTGATGTCGTAAAATTCCGACTGCAGTTGGCATTCAGCTTCATTCGTAAAATCTCGACTGCAACTGGCAATTACCGCATGCATTTGTTTTGGAGAGCAAGAGGAAAATCATATATGTTCTGGTGTAGCTCTGAATTTCTTATAAACTGAGGACAACTGCCTGCTGTATATTTGTGTTCATGGTCACAGTCACAGATAATTTTGTGGCGTTTGTTGTAACGTTACTAGACAAAAGCGGTTCACATCAGCTAATGTTACATTTAGCTTGCTTATAACTTCCATGTCGCCATATATTGAAGTGAAACAACGTATAACAAGTTGCGGTTGTTATGGTCCGGCTCTAAGACCATCACAAATAAGGAAACACATAGTTTATTTTAACAAAAATTCAAGAATAAACAATATAACCAAGATAATGCAAAACTAAACTATACAAAAACTAAGGAACGAAGTAAATGCAATCAATGCAGCATGATGCCGGGGGACAAAGAAGAGACACCAAGTTCCCAGGAGGGCAAGTTTTAAAGGGCTGAAGACAGTGGCCAGCTGCCTCCAATCACCTCGATCAATCAAGCCACCAGCGCTCTGAAACAAAAGAACACAAACACCAACAACACCAACACCAAACCCTAGTGGAGGCCCTGGGGCGGTCACACGGTATATTCTCTAAATAAAAACAAAAATTACATACCTGTCGATTAGTAAAAGGGCCAACTCGGGATCAGTTTTAAAACCTTTAAAATCTCTCAGCTCTCTCCACTTGGTGAATGCCCGACCGAGGTTTACACACATTTGGGCTCGAGCCCTATCACTGTCCCGTTTAGCCTTCTTCTGTTTTTCTGTTCTTTTTCTTTTTGATGGTGCTCCTTCTTTATCCGCCGTGACATTGAAAGTACAACCAAGTCCTTATAGATACATCTGGTAAAACTGTTATGTGTTCAGCAATGCCCGTTGCGTACCGCTTACTCGAAGAACACTCTCTGTAAACACGGCTCCTTCTCCTTCTGTGGTTTAATGGCTGCGGGCCACTGCGGGCGTGCAGACTTACTTCCCCGTCCGGGTGCCGTATTCTGGTTTGCTGACTTCCGCTGTGTCCGATCCGACCAAGCCTATGCTAAATAGCCATATAGAGAAAGGCTTTTTTGTCGTTGTTGGGTTCAAATAAATATGCGGATCTTCAAGGGGGGGTGATACGAACTAGGGACAGTTTTATAAATGGTAAAAAGTTCCACACAGCTGCTTTAATAAAATATTCCTACATGGATGGGTTATATAATAACACACCCCCTGTACATTTGTCATGAAGGGGGATTTCTCAATTTATAAAAGATGTAGGTAACCTATTCTATATCTTCTGTGAATAAAATCCAATTAATCTTATTTTGACATACCCCTCTACACTGTACTAACCTTAGTTTGAAAAGTGGAGGTAGTCAGTTGTGTACCCTGGGCCGTTTCAATGCATTTACAAAGAGATGCGAGTGACAGCTAGCTTGATGCAGAAGCATTAAACTGGACCACCAAGGAGCAGGAGGACAGGATTTGATCCAGCTTGGTTGACTGAGAAAAAGGCCGCAGTCAAGCTACCTGTCACTCGCATCACCATGGTCATACCAGTCAAAATTAATGCTGGAGACAGACACAGGCAGAGCAGAGCAGAGCAAAGTCGTGGAGAGTGGAACAGACAAGCACGATCAACTGACTGATTGTATCTACTGCCCAGGCGTAACTTTTTACGCCTGCTGTGTATAGAGGAGCTGAGCCCCAACTAGGTGAAACACAACACAGAAGGCAGAAGACAGAAGCAGCAGGCCCGAAAATATTACCAAAACATAGCAGCGCAGGTTTTTTTTTTTCTTTTTTTTTCTGTGCCTCCGGCTTAGTTGCTGTGAAAAAATGCTTACAATGGAAGGAAAACCTAGATTATCATAAAGTGTATCCCATGTTTTACAATAATCTATTTTCGTATCAAGTTCTGCAATTGGGTCTGGATTTTCTGCACTGTATGAATCACAGGACCCTGGCTAATGTTGGTTATGGCTAGCTGGAAAACACTACATTGTAGGAGGCTACAGAGAGAAAAGCCACAAAGAAAAAGGCTGCAACTGAGGAAATATAGTAGCCTTTGTTACAGCTTCCTGCATGTTGGTCTACCTGGTTATCTCCACTGTCAAGACAATTTGCAACTGAGCAGCGCATGGTAAACTGGCATTTCATGATTCACCAATTCCAGCATTATGTTGAAATGACTTGGTGTGACATGATGGTGACCAAGCTGAGGCGACCACATCTCTCATCTCACCATGACCTACCAAGAAGTATTACACTGTGAAATGTCTCTATTTAATCATGTTCTCTGATTTCACACATTCTCGGATGGACAAAATACAAGGGCATGGTTAATTGGGTGATTGAAAATTTAATTAAACAGGAAGTGACAATTGCCTCTGAGCAGAAATTCACAACTGATGTAGATTTATAAGCTTGCTTGACAGGGCATACATGGTGCCCCACAATCACCCTGACCTGTATTGGACCCAGTTAGATAAAGCTCAGAGAACAGTCCAGCCACTGTGAATGAAATTCAACAATCCAGGGCCCGCAAGCAGGATTCACCTCAGTGGGTGATATTATACAGGAGAGTTTGCCCCAGGTGAGGGAACGCTGCTTGTATGATCCACTGAGAAAAGAATTCAAAGGGAGAAAGAGTGCTTGTATTCCTCCACAGTTCCAGGTTTAAATTAATTGTCAAATAGCATGAGTCGGTCTGTGGTTGTCATCTAACTCTGGGTTACAAAGAAGAGTTACCAATTCCAGAGTCTTGCAGAGATATTTGTGCCCCAACTAGGGTTCACTGATGTCATACATACACCCTGCCTGGGTTAGAGGTGCTGACCTAACAATATTGTTTGCTGGAAAACAAGGTCTTAAAGGTCTTTCAGGCAGAATTGAAATGCTGGCAATGGAAATAACAGGAGCTCACACTGGCTGCAGCCTCTCCATTGTGCTTGTTCAGTCCATGTTGGAGACATTATTTGATGTGGGACTATTAGCCAGTGAATGTAATTCACAAATTTGATATCTATCAAGTACTTAGGGGTGATGAACCTCTGTACTGATCTGGTTGTGCCTGCTTTTATTGTGTACAGGATTTGAAAAACTATTTTCATATTAGTTGGTTGAGTGTAGGTGGTTCAGTCAGTCATTTTTTTTATTTAGTAGAGTCTACCAAACAAACTGTTTTCCAAGTTAGTGCTGTTGAATAATAGTCACATTATTCAGGAAGGGTATCGTTAGGATTTTATCGGTACCTCTACTCTTATTGATACTCCTTTTTAGTTTAGCTCTTAGTCAATACTCTTAACTCTTCTTCTTCATTGCTTTGTCAAAATACATTATTTAAAAAAGAATGAACTTAGAACAGGATTAATTGAGTGTTTAAATATAACTAAATGTTTTTAGAACAGCAACAGTGATGTTTCAAGTCACTAAACTCAATATCTCACTAGAAACAAATGTAAAATGTCAATAGAATAAATAACATTCAAGACATCACAAACTAAGCTAAACAGCCTACATACAGACAGCTGTTGTTCAAGCTTGTTTTGTTTGCTATTAGCCGAGTTTGTGCGCTGTGCTGGTGTAAAACACAGCAACAGTGGATGGGAGACTTGAAATATCGCTGTCTACATGTTTACACGTCTCTGCTTGTTGAACAGGCGTATTAATAAAGAACTGGCTTTTTACTTGTGAAGGTTTTATTGCACTTACAGTAATGAGCGTAAAACTCATCAACTTCAGTAATCTTCCAGTTATTGTTAATTTTGTCTGTCTGCTCTGGTTTTGATGACTTCAATCCATGTCGTGTGTTTGTCCGTGTTGTGGAGGAGCCCCGACGCAGAGCAGAGAAGAAGCTGTAGCTTGATAACAATGCACACCAAGAAGAACCAATAATGTTGTATTGTGCCAATACTACTGTCTTTAAAAAGTTTAGCCCCGGGGCCTGTTTTATACCGGGCTTCAGTTACCCATCCCTAACCATTACCTTCTTGTTGTGAATTTGTAAATTGCTTTATGCTTTTTAATCCTCATTTTCTTTCATTTTATCATTTTATCTTCTTAGCAGGATGGCCATTGCTCTACCCAGCTTTATTGTTGCTGAGGTGCTAGAAGCATCAATGAGTCCAAGCTGATAGAAGAGAGAGGTTTCACTTTTTGAGCTTTTGGTCTATCACACCTTTATGTATTCTCTGGTAAAGGTCTGATAGACTGAAAGTTCAAAATAAAGTAAAATGATGCATAGCTCCAAATTTGTGAAACTCTCTTATTGTTATTTTATCTTTTGAAATGGTTTGTAAATGATATTTTGTCAAACCCAAGTTGAAATTTTAGTAAATCGGAGGTCAATGTTAGGTTTTATTGAACTTCCATCAACTGTCAGTAGCTAATTAAGTTGATATTGTGTGGGCTAATATAACCTTGAGGTTTTCTACAGAATACAGTCAGATGATATTCGGTGCAATCATAGCTGAGTCAAAAAAAATGCGTGGGCACTAACCTTGATTACTTGTCTCTTTCTAAGCTAAAAAAAAAATTGCAGTGTATTTATAAAACGACTGAACTCAGCTGATCTTAAGAACCAAATCTTTTTATCATGAAGTCTCTTTTATCCTTTAATCATTCTGTATCTTTTGATCTTGGAAACGAATCTCTACCTTTTTATGGACTTTGTAACACTGAGGATTGTTACGATGGCTTATGGATTTGTTTCCTTTGATAAGATGTGCACTGCAGTAACAATGCATTTTCTCGTAAAAGTTTTATTGTGATGTCCAGGTTTTGTCTACTCCCCGTCGTATCTGTGTATGATATTTATCTCTCCTTCCTGAGCCTCTCAGGTATCCATTAATTACAGCTGAAGAACTGTATTGAAGATTTTTGACCAATAGTGGTCCTTTATTGTTTCTTTTCATTGAAGTAAGTAGTTTTGAACATAGAAGATGTATGTTGTTATGTATGTTTGGGTTTTCATTTCTGCAACAGCCTTTCCTTTAGCATCACCAGACAAACTTCGGGTGGATTTAGAAACACATGGTTTCCACGGCTGGGTTTAATGTGGTTTTTTCCCCTTTATTCTAAAGCCACTGCAGCACCAGTGCCTGAAGTCATACTTTAAAAAAAACAATAAAGCACAAAATTTTAGGAAAAGAGGCTAAAGGTGCGTTCACACCAAATGCGATGGACGCGATGAACGCCACAAGTTTCCATTCCAAATAAATGTAAATGACGCAATGACACGCGATGTCGCTCCGGGCGACGCGTTTCAGGCGATAAGAGCGACGCGATGAAGCGACGACGCGTCCATCGCCTCATCGCGTGTGTCACTTGAAGTTAAAAAATTTGAACTTTTCAAGCGACATCGCGTGACGCTGTGCCGCGACATCCAATCAGCGTTGATATCCAACCACGTCACCGACGTAGTTACGTCAGACGCACATTTCAAAAAATGGAGGAAAAAATCATTGTGGCTGTGTGTGGGTACACCGTGTTATATGACTCAACGTCACCTTTTTACTGGGACCGCAACAGAAAGGAAATGGCCTGGAAGAAGGTCAGCGAGGAGGTGCAGCTTCCTGGTAAGTTGTGAATATTTAGCTTGTTTACAACTATCAGATCATGTGAGTAGCCATGGAGCATGTTAGCAACGGTTAGCACTAGCATGAATTCACATTGCAGCAGACTGCCAGGCTATGTTACGTTTGTTGATTTGTTTATGCATTGTCAGTGGACGTATGTCGGAGGAAATGGAAAAGCCTCCGGGATACTGACCTCAGGGAGAGGAAGAAAGAGGGAGAGAAAAGGAGTGGGTCAGCAGCTGGGCAGGTGAAGAAGTGGAAGTACTCTGCGGTCCTGTCTTTCCTCGACCCCTTCATTACACCCCGGGAAACGAGCAGCAATATGGCTCCGGGGGTCGAGGAAGACGGGGCCGCAGAGGAAAGCATGGTGTTGGAGGGAAATGACAGAGAAGATGAGGCAGCAGCAGGGCCATCATCAGTCGAGATTGAGCACCAAGGTTGGTTGACTAGTATATGACACACATATAAAACACTGTATTTTCCCCCAATATCTTATAACCCTGGAGGATTAGAAGACACCTTGCATTCATTTTAGAGTAGGAGATGTTATAAATTGGTAAGATACTTGAAAATTATATTGTGGTTTTCACAAATATGTATAGCAAAATGTTGAACACTATGTCATAAACTGGAATGATCTAAATCATTCACGTTTTAAATAAAAATACAGTAAGTTATGTATGTCACAACTACAGATCAGTCCTCAGATGAGCAGAGTGACAGTGCTCCTCCTGCCACTCCTGACCCTCCTGCTGATGGCCCTTCTGCTGCTGCCAGAGGCCCTGCTGCTGGCTCCTCCTCAGGACAAGGCAGATCTGCCAACAATATGTATATAATATGAGCAGAATCAAGTTTAGACTTTTTGATTCCTATGTTTGTGTTTTCACAAGTAATGTTTTTCAATTTACAGTTGGCTGGAGGTCCCGGAAGAGAGCCAGGGAGAGGGACGAGGACAGGAGGATGAGGATAGAGGAGCTCCTCATCCATTCTCTTGAGAGACAGCAGGCGCCACCTCCACCTCCACCAGTGTGTGAGGATGCGCAGTTCCTCAACAGCCTGCTTCCTTCCCTGAAGAGGTTGCCACCAACACAAAAAGAATATGTAAAATTTCAAATTCACAAAATTATTTTCGAAGTGGGCACATACACTCTCAATCTGGAACCTATAGCTGATTAGCTAATTGGGTGACAACCTCTTCAGGGAAGGAACCAGGCTTGTGTGTGTGTGTGTGTGTGTGTGTGTGTGTGTGTATATTCTTCAGGGAAGGAACCAGGCTTGTGTGTATATAAGTAATCATCTTGTATGTTGTATGTTGTATAATAAACTCCCGGCAGGACATGGCCGAAACACCTCCTATAATAACAAATTATTATCTCATATAGAAGATATGGCATGCATTGGTTAAGTAAAGTTTTTTTATAATTACGAAAATATAGTTTATTACAACAACAAAAATGGGACTGAAAAATAATATTTCGATATTGCAGGACTTTTGCTCTATTAGAATGTTGGGTGGCTCTTAAAAGAGCCGTTTTGGGGTGCTTGTGCACTAGACGTTCTCTTGCCAGGGGACTTTTCCTTCACTGGTGAAGTAGGAAGTGAAGGTCTCCCGCACCCTGATGGCCTCTCTTGCTGCATTGTTGGATGCAAGTCTTCCCAGCCCTGGCAGAGGCTCCACCTCACCACCTGGGACGCTGCCCACCACAGCAGCTGCTGGAGTTGTCCGTCGCAGGAAGTTGTGGAGAAGACAGGTTGCCTTTACACACCTCTCTGCGACTTCTGGCTGGACCTCCACAGCACGCTGGTACATCCTCCACTGTGACGCCAGGATTCCAAAGGCGTTTTCAACAACCATCCGTGCTCTGGACAGACGGTAGTTGAAGATGCGACGCTCTCTGGGAAGAAGTCGCCCGGGGAATGGCCTCATCATGTTTCTGCGCAGAGGAAAGGCCTCATCCGCAACAAAAACGTGGCTGTGGTCCTCGGTCCTCAGCTCCTGGTAGGGGCAGGTCAGCAGGCAAATGGAGGGTGCCAGATCTCAGTGCTTGACCAAAGGCTGAGTTGGCCAGAATACCACCATCACTACTCCTCCCATAGCCTCCGACATCAATGACCCGGAACTGGTACTCAGCATCCACAACTGCCAAGAGAACTATAGAATAAGTTCCTTTGTAATTAAAGAACTGAGATCCAGAGTTTGCTGGGGCCTTTAGCACAACATGCTTCCCATCCACTGCTCCGCAGCAGAGAGGGAAGTTCCACCACTCCTCAAACCTCCCAGCAATGGACCTCCACTCTTCTGTTGTGGGCACAGACATGAAGTCATCCACAAGGTAGTCCCATATAGCGCTGACCACATCTTCCACTATTCTGGAGACAGTGGAGACTTCAACACGGAAGCTGTCCGCAATGGTCCTGAATGAGTCACCTGTGGCTAGATATCTGCAACACAAAAATAATGATATATTAACTTTTTTCCTATAGCACCATATGAAATTAAAAATTACAAACATTAGCAATATATTTACATATATATAAGGACTTATATAATTTAGATAAGTAATTTATACATGAAAAACTATTATTAGTATTAGTATTATTATATGATAAAAAATTAGAAAGGGTAGGACTCAGTTTATACTTTTTGAACAGACAGAAATCACTCATTTCTTTTGTTTCCATATACTATCTATGTTGGTTTTTTTTCTATAGGCTATATTTTGTTATTGTGGTTTGTTCATGTTTCCAGAAAATTACAAAGTGCTTTGAAAACAGAGAATACTAAAATCAAACCAAAAAAAATTTCAACAGTTTCTTTAATTAGAAACACTGAGCACCTGTTACATTGAATTTATTCTATGTATTTCGTTCATTTTCATAAAGAAATTATAAGCAACTAACTGGAGACAGATGGACAGGCGCTCCGCAGCCGAGATGGAGCGCCTGTAGTTGGTGTCCAGGTGGGAGATCCTCGCACCGATACGGGCCAACAGGTCCTCAAACTGGGCCAGCGTCAGCCTGAAGTACCGCTGGAAACGACTGTCATCCAGACGCAGCTCTTGCAGGAGGTGATGATATTCACCCAGCTGTGTGCGTTTCTGGAGGATACTGTGAACCCAGACACAGCGGCGTTTGGGTCTCGGATCCAAATCAGATGTCCACAACAGATAAAGAGCAGCTACAGTAGTTAACTCAGCCATGGTTGACAAGAAAATAGCGGGAGGTGAAGAAAATTGCGGGAGGAGGGTTGCGAAATCGCGATTGAAGCGATGAAGCGATGATCAAAAAGGTGACATTTGTGATCAAGCAACGCGATACTCGCGTTACGGGCGATGACATCGCGTCCATCGCGTTTGGTGTGAACGCACAGTAACTATGCTCGCTAACTTTTGGGCTAACCCCCTTCACTTCTATCAGCAGGTAGTAGGCTACAACTCTTGAGGAGTTGTAGCATTTATTCACTAATAGCTTAAACTGTTCACAAATCGCATTGCTGTGTTTAACTTCAAGTCGGCACCTCGTTTATCGTCCACAGAACGAGGCTGCACGCCGACATTTTCAGAACATAACAGGCTGCAGTGAGTCTTTCTCCATGTGTTAAAAAATAGCAGGTTTGTGCATTTAGTCCTTCTCAGGCAAGCTCAGGGGGTTTAGTGTTGCAGTAACCCACAGGAGCAACATGTTGCTATGCTTTTTTGTTTTTGTTGAGTGAGAATTACAATATATGCAGTTCACATAACCTGGCTAAAACTTTTATATATAAATGCTGTGTGCTAGGTACCCCAACAGAAGGGTGACCAAAAATGGGGATAGTATGGAATGGTTCCATTGGTACCATCCTCAACTTTTCACAGTGGAAACGGAAAAAAAGTGTACTGAACTGTACCGTACTGCTCGGTGGAAATAGGGCTATACTTTCTGACATGAATGTGTCCAAGTAGTGTTATGATACATAATTCAGCCTTGGTGGATGTGTGCACTCTATTGATTGTGTTTTACAGTACATATTGTATGTTGCTGTTTTTAATTTCTGAGATTACTTTTTTGGCAATAAGACATTAAATTTTCATTCTTCATGGACATGGACTGTAATTTAGTGGCATTTCACTTTGAAAATATCTGACATATGGAAGAAAGCATAAGATAAAGGAAAGTAATAATGGTCCATACCTTGCCAAATATTTTTCTTCTATTTAAATGACGCTGTGCAAATCAATTAAGCAAAATATTGAATTCTTACATTCCTACAATAACGCATATAGCGACCTGTCCTTGGCACATAGAAACCTAAAGCACCATATGATATAAATCCATAAAGAAGTGAAATTGAAAGCCATCACAAATACATTCCTGTGAGATGGGAGCATTTACAGTCTAATGAAGAGAACCCAACAGAACACTGTTTGATTAGTCGTTACAGTCAACCCTGTTACGAGTGTTCATCATGCCCCTAAATTGTCTTGTGTGGCTGCACCTCGTCCTGTTCCAAGGATAAGCTTCAGCACGCTGTTTGTACTGCTAAGCAGATCATATGACCATCTTTTAAGGAGCTGCATGATTTAATTGAGGAGTGAATGAAGGGTCAGTGCTCTCAGTGGTGTTTCAGAGGTTTTTGACTGGAATGAAATGAATGAATTTTATTGTACAAGAATGTTAGACTTCAACAACATGCAAAAATTGCTGGTATTAGGCTGTCACTCATCTAAAAGTTTTGTTGGAGTTGCCATGATAAGTTCCTGTATTTGTTGAACTTTGTGACCACAGTAACTTTGATTGCTCAGGGACAATCATGCCAGGTAAACCCATGCGTCTCCCCACTTTGCACTGAATTATTTTCATTTGTACAGAATATTAGACAGCAGGCAGACAGATAATGTTTTAGTAATGACATGTACATATAGTATATTTTTTTGGTCTTCCTCAACCCCCCTCAGGGTTTACAGACTGACAGATTGGGCAGTGAGAAAGGTATTTCTGTGCACTGTGGTTTTTAGAATATATTTTGTTTGTGCGGTAAAAAGGATTTGGATTTCCTCCCGATGTGTTAGACTTTCTGCCTGACACAGGAAATGGAGATCCCAAGTTTAGATGCTCTTTGATTCCTGCATTAGAAGACAATTCGCTGATCTCTAAATTTTATATGCTAAATTTGGTGGTATGACTATAACAATTCATACAACACAGGGTTTTTTTCAGTGAAATTATTTCTAAATGGATGCAATCTAATTTACCTCAAGTCTTAGAATACACATTTAAGCTGTCTGAATTTGCAGTGCCACGGCCTCGAAAGGTACACTAAACATGAACTGTCAATTACTGCCTGTAAATAAAACATTCAAACTTGGCCCCTCCTCTCCACACTGCTTGTATGTACACTACAAGCTACTGTTCTATTTTAGGAACGTTACATTTGTTGTAATGGAAAAGCTGATATTTTGCACGCTAACTAAGCTAACCACAGCACCTACCTGTCCAACAGAAAACAGACCAACTCTGTGTCGGTCTTTAACCCTATCCTCCCAAAAGTTAAAGCCAAGAGTCCTCACTTGAAATGATCTCCCATTTATACTATTTGACCTTATTACTAGATCTAGTCCAGATTGTTGTATTATGAGTATGCTTGGACACCTGCTGCAATGATATATCCCCTGGTGGGATGACAAAGTTTGATTTGATTTAGTACTTTTTATTAGGAATAAGCTTTGTCCGCTTAGTGTTTTGCCTTGCTATATTTGTGTAATTTATTTATGCACTGTGTCCACAATTTTTTTTAGCTTACTCTTTTTTTTTTAAATAAAGTCCCAAACTGACCTGCACACTGGTTTTATGGCCAGGGAGAACACACCCATAAATCTCCAGAACATAGCAAAATAATAAGAAAATAAGAAAATACAGAGGGCAGTGCTTTTGCAGATAAACACACAATCGCACACTTTTAGTTGGCTACAAGAATATTTTTAGAAGATCCTGCATAGTATGCCTTGAATACTATTGCATCTATTCCTTCTTCCCCTGCTTACTCACTATGGCGTCTCTTCTCTGTTTATCATTTGTTTTTACTACCATGCAAACCTGTATGGTGTGAGTACATTCTACACATTTAACACCGCATCATATCATTTACTATTGTTTGTTGTATCTATTATACTTTTCTTACCATGTGTGTCTTTTTAGAGGATGTCAAACTTTTCTGTTTATTTTCACACATAAAACACTTGCTTGTATTTCATCATTTTGTGCTCATTTCATTTTAAAAAATTTGGTACACCAGGTTGTCATGAAGCCACTTTGTTTAGCAGTGTGTGTGTGTGTGTGTGTGTGTGTGTGAGGCCCTTTTCATCTCAGAATATAGGACTGTGTGTCTGCTCCACTGGGTGCACGAGGTTCTGTAAAATGGCCTCATATTCCTCAGCTGTTAACACAACCATTTAGAACAGTCATCAGTCTTAATGAGTCCCACAAGATGGCTGACCGCTGTCGAACAGATTTGACCCTATGTTTACGAGCTGACGACAGACACAGTAGGCCAGAGCATTGCAGCATTTGGCAGCATCCCTCCAAAGGTGGACGTGTGGAAGACAGCTGAACAGACAAAAGCAATTTTTTTTGTTTTTTTCACTTTAAATGCCATCTTCTGGTGCTCAGTGCATTTTATTCATTTATTTTTTGATCATGTCACAAGTGTTTAAGCCCTTGAATTTAGAAGAAGTGTATCCATGATGAAGAAGTAATGCTTTATTTAGATAATCCAGCAGTGACACTCTTTGAGCTAACTAAAAACTTGCCAATTTGGTACAACTCCAACAGCTTTGTCAAACGGACCATATCCTGGACACTGATTGCAGTGTTTCCCATACATTCACTTATTTGTTGTGGCCCGCCACAATTAAAAAATGTATTTAATATTTTCGGAGCTGGACTGTTCTTCAGGAGTTCTGTTGGAATATATATCTACTTTTCATTTTTTCATTGTTCCACACTCTCGCAGCGCACAGTGTACTGTAGGCACAGGCAGAGCAGCGGAGCGCCAGGCACAGTGAAAGTGAGACTTAATCGTTCATTGTGCTGGCTCTAAAAGTTTGCTTTTACTCTCCTGCTCCTCTGAGCTATCAATCTGATCTGATCAGCTCTAATTGGATCGGCTGGATTGAACTGAACTGCTGTTGATGGAAAAAAAAACAACAACTCAAGAACAGGGGTGGCTGGCCAATAGAGGGCGATAGGGCGCCACCCCTCCTTGAGCCACAAAAGAAAAGAAAGATGATGATAATAAATGTATGATTATCATCATCATTATTGTCATATATACACACAATATATTAATTATTCTGATCATTTTCACTTGAAACAGCTCGTCCTGCCTCTGCATATCCAATCAGAGGCAGTGTGAAGTCACGTTCCGGCCCTTTGGGGCGATATCAGCTGGGCTGGAAATTGCCCCGACTCACTCTCATAGACTTCCATGTAAAATGCTTTTTTTTCTAAATGCAGGCACTCCAATGCAATCTCTATGGGTTCCGGGAGGGCTTGCCCCAACGTGTTTTCGTCATACGTAAACCACCAAGTATCATTCATGTGCTCCTTGGATGGTCCGATTTCCCAAGTTGGGAAGTCGTTCTTACTTCATTGTGTGTTCATGAGCGTTTAAGTCCTAATGTGGAGACAACATGGACATTACAAAGAAGATATGTTGTATTTTATCACTCAAAATGTTTAAAAAACACGTCGTCAACTGTTTCCACTGAAATATTGCTTTACAGTCGGAAACTCATTTTTCCGATTATTCCGACATCACATGAGGCAGCGCCACTGCGCAGTGGTCACATCCAAGATCAATATGACTAACGTTTCCAGCTGATCCAAGAAGCTTTTTAACCATATAGGTTATAAAGTAACGACACATAGTGCGTCCAAATTCACACGCGTTCTTCTCTATGGATATTCTCCACGACCATTAGCGAGAAGCCGCGCATATCACGTGAAACAGCGGAACCGGAGCGCAGGACCGGAGCTTTCCAGTGATCACTCACATCATTGTGCTGTCATCCCATCACGCTATAAACTCACCTTTGCGCACCCAGACAACTGCAGCCTAATTATGCATGCTGACAGAGCCATAGTCACCATATACATTGAGGGGGACACGTTCCCCAATGCCCAAAATGTCCCCCCATTATATAACTGAAACTGAAAAACAACAACAAAAAACATTCAGGTCAGGTCAAAGAGCAGTGATACTATGTGATGTGCATTGTATTAAGTTGTAGGGTATGCCTGCATTTAATCAGAACACAAAATGAATTTCCACTTAGCTATAATAAAATGTTTTCTGATTAAGACTGACAATGACTCAGTGAATACCTTACTCAGTTTTATTTGATTAATGGTAAAACAGGTCTCTGTTTACATTCAAAGGTATTTATGTGGGCAAACTGATCACTGACCACAGTGGATTGTTCAGTCATTGTAGAGCCAGATTAATTCAAATTTACCCATTGAACGGGTCACCTCAGCAATCATCACAACAATTGCCCCCCCTGAGAAATTTGGCAGGAGCCGCCACTGCTCAAGAAGAGTTCCACTTGCATTGCATTGACAGACCTGCAAAAAAATCAGAATTTAGAGAGGGGACACAGACTGATACACAGAGACAAACAGGCAAGAGGAAAGAAAATGTCAGCTTGTTTATTATTTATTTATTTATTAATTTTTTTTTTTTTTTGAGGGAACCAACATGATGTTTACTTCCATGGCTGGCCTAAAAATAAACATCGTCCCTGCACCACTCTGTTGATCACTGATCAAGATTTTCAACAGTTTCTCTTACAACATGAAAGGCTCTCAGTGGAATTTCCGGCCTCTACCAGCACTATGGAGGTTTTTTCTTCTTGAGTGGGTCCCTGTTTTGTTTACTTTGTGCACACGCACAAAGATGCACACGCAAGCATGCATGCTGTTGACTCAATACACAGTCCTGCCAATGGTTTCATGCTATTCCACCTATCTACAGGTGGCTATAATACACCAAGATACACTGTATGCAAAGGCAGAGAAGAAGGAGACTGCTAGCAAGCAAACATGGATGTAAACAGTGCTGGATTTAAAATACCTTAAAAATCAGCTTTGCAAATATTTTATAAAGGGAGGGAGTTCTTTCGACACATTTCTCAAAGCTCAAGGACACAGTGTTTTTGGTGAGTAACTCTCAGTGTAAATAATCTTGCAGGTTTTGTGACTATATTTCTGGCCTCAGTGCATCTCTGAAAAACTCATATGACACTTGTAGTAGGGATTATCCGTGTTTTCAAGTGGTGTTACAGCAGCAATAATAAACCCATCTGTGTGTTTATTTCTGGGTGATTTTCTTTTTCTTTCGCAGTGTTCATTGCTTGCGTGTACATCATATGTGATGACTTGGTTTAAGTGTGAACTGTCTTACTGTGTGTTGTTTTCCCCTCGCCAAAGAGCAAATCAAATGGGTTAATATTCAATCTTCTGCCATTTTGACTGCCTACATAGTCTCCTCTCACACAGAGACATTACACTTTCTCTTCATCTACTGTAAAATGTTTCTGCTATGTCCACTTTGTGAATGTGCACATTGGGTGATTTTCACCTCTTTCACCGCTATCTTTGTGTGTGTGCGTGTGTGTTTGCACATATGTGAGTGATCCAGAATGACAGCTGAATGCAGTGTGAGCCGAGCACAGTTGACTTCAAAGATTCCAACTCGGTGGATTTACTCCATACTAGTAGGGAGCTATATAGGTCAATACACTTGCGTATGTGTGTAAGGATTTTCTTTTACTCTGTCAGTGTGTGTGTGTGTGTGTGTGTGTGTGTATACTAATGCAAAAAAAGTAGTGCAAAGTGAATTTGTCATGCATGAAATACCATTTCACATGTAAATCTCCACACACATTCACATTTTTTGGACATTTCACATGTGAAATATTACACAAACAACATGAACGTCACGTAAGCTTTTTGTGCACAGATGGCCTGAATGAGTATTGGCAGAAAATGCAGCATATTTAGCAACTGCATTTTCTCTTGAAAATATGACTTTGGAACACACCTCTCCCTGGAGAGTTACATCCTCTCCCTGACGGTGTTGGAGCAAATGAAAGTGGTGGTTGGTCAACAGGTGGTTTACCACAAAGGTGTTTAAAAAGCAGAAAAAAAAAATGCTGTTCTTTTTGCCCATTTGCTTTTTAGTTGGTGAAAAATCATGTTGCTGCCAGCATTAGTGTTCTGTATTTGCTAGGGTGTGGTGAGATTGACTGCATTTTGGGTCAGAGAATTCTTGGGTATCTTTGGACCAGCTCTGGCTGTCATCTGGTGTCTTTGCTTTTGGCTGTTCAGCCTGCAATTCCCTCTTTGTCAATAACTATATTGTTGAACAGATTCAAGGACATTCTGGATCCTGTACCACAACAACAAACAGAAAAACTGCCACACACATAGGTGGTGTGATATCCTTCTCTGCTTAGGACACACTGTTCCACTATGTCTTTACAGAGCAAATAGTGGTTTGCTGCTATATGAATGTTCTGAATGTTGCAGTTCCTTTAAAGGTCAAGTGTGTAGGATTTAGTGACATCTGTGCCAAGCATGTGGGAGAACTGTAGTGGCTTATGCAACAATGCCAACAGCCCCATCTTAGAGCCTGTGTTTGCTTTTTTTTTGTCTGTTCTAGGCTACCATAAAACAACATGTTGACGAGGATCCACTCAATATGTACATAGAAATGACTCATTTTAAGGTAACCAAACACAACAATTCTTATTTCCAGGTGATTATTCATGGACTGAAAACCCAACTATGAATATATCCTCTATTCCTGCCAATAGATGCCCCTAAATTCTACACACTGGACCTTTAAATGTCTTTTTTTTTTTTTTTTTTTAACAACAAAATGGCACTTGATTCTATACCTGCAATATTGACTGCAAGGTAAATGGTTCCTCCAGCCATGGGGCAGCCTAGTTTTGTCCTGGCTGTCAGGTGCTGCAGTAGGATAATTTTGTTGCAGACATCCCATGAAGATGTCGCTGGTCATTTGGGTGTTGAGAGAGAGGACCTGAAGTACAACTGTGTCTTGCATATTTTTTTGGCCTTGCCTCAAACTTGACATTGCAGCCTATATTAAAACTTGTCACAGTAAGAATCCAAAATCATTTATCCCATACAGGGCTTGCGTATTTAGCTACCTAAGCCCCCATGACTATAGGACATAATTACAGGTACACACAAACAAATGCACAGTTAAGCACACACTCAAACACATGCGCTCACACGCAAGGGAGAGAGAACATCCACTTCACATTTCACACACAAAACTCAGGAATGCACAGAGAAAACAACCACTCAGAGCCCAGATGGCCTTTTCTTTCCACTTTTCCCTATCCTCATTAAATATCAAGTATCTCAGGGAGCAATAACACACAAGGACATACACACATAGTCTCTCTCTCTCTCTTCTTCTCTCTCATATATGTCATCAAGATTTAACTCTGTCGCACACTTCCACATACAAACAGAGATTTTTAATGGTTAGTGCAGAAATCTCAGTCCCTTAACACATGTACACACACATACACACACACGCACACTGTTAGCCCCATGCGTTGTGTATCTGTGGCTTCCCCCAGTAAGCCTCAGACCTGCAGCCCAGCGCTCTGTCGTTCCCCGTTTTTCTTAGTACGACGCTTGTGAAATGATCAGCCTGGTTTCAAGGTAATTACACATGCAATCATGTGAAAAGTGTAAAAAGCCAGAAATAAATGACTCCAGAAGGCCCCGGAAACCACACCCCGATGTTTTGGCTGTGGCTTAGAAATCTGAACAGTGGAAATTGAGCTGTTAGAGCAATTAAAAAGACTTAAATTTGAATATTAATTATTTCAGGGATTCGTGCTATCTGAACAGCTCAGTGGGCATGAGAAGACCGATGAAATGGCCTTTTTGAAACAGCAGAGATAATGAGGTCTGAAATTCCCTGTTTCTGATGTATTAGCCGACTAACACAAGCTGGTCTCATAAACCCTGTATGAACATTTAAGTATGAAACTGATAACACCAAAGTGCTTTAGAGGACAGTTAAAGAGGCGTGGTGGCTGCACATTAAACAACCTGACAGTCACTTAAGGTTTTTCACCCACTGCAATAAAACATAATATTTGGACTCATTTAGGAGATTTTTCTTCACACAGATTTAATCTTATTTGGGAGTGCAGTATTCACAAATTAATAACATTTATGAGTTTCATTAGTGTTCCAATATTTCACACAAAATCATATTATGGTTTATCGTTCAGTCTATGAAATATCTAAAATAAAACTGAGGTCAGGAAATTACCAACCAGATTAGAGTCTACAGCCACGCTCTACCCTGCGGCTCTGACGTACCTATTATCACTAAACACAAAACGTTGTTTTAGTTTGACCTTTATCCTGAGAGTGGAATGATTGTCTGTACCATATTTCATGGCAATTCATCAAATAGTTGTCAAAATATTTCACTCAAAACCACACATTTGAACCTCATAATGGTGCTATCATGCGATCACGGTGGAATCATCTGCTGGGGGCAACATTCAAAATTTCATAGCAACTAATCCAATAGTTGACATATTTCAGTGTGATGCACCACAACAGACCAACATTGCCATCCATTGCCATTTTTAGGCACCCTTGAACACAGTGCTTTCCTGCTAAGATAAAATTTGAGTTTCTTAATATTCTGATGCCTGTTATTTGGGGTAGGATGTTCTCCAGAGAGTGTGTCCTTATGGTAATGACAGATTTCCTGGAACGCATATCCAGCTCAAATACAATCCCAAATCACAAAGACTTTCATGTGGGTAAGAACAAGATAGTGGGTTTCCTTTTTTGTCTTATTCACTGCTTGTTGGCACTTACTTTGCTGATTTTCAACCAGCTTTGTATCGTAACAATGTGGGTAGTATGTGTAAATGAAGTGTGGTTAACTTCCTCCATCTTACCAGAGCCCAGATCTCCTTGCTCATCTCACAGCTCAAATCCGGATCCAGATTTGGATTTTTGCTGGCTCTAGAGCTGTTGTTGAACTACAGATTGTATGTCTACATTCCACGAAAGTGTATAGAAATATATAGAAGCATTTCGAGAGGTAGAGATGCCCTCTCTGTCTTTCTCAAACTTGGATCAAACTCAGATCCAAGGGTAAAACTAACTCGCAATTTCCACACACTCCGTCTGCGCCGTGCTGCGCAGCAACACGGATCTGGAGCGACCGATGGCACGTACCCTGGCCTACTGGATGCGTTTCTGGAGCGCCACGTAGTGGAGCCGCAAGCTCACGTGGGAACTGTGAAATAATAATAACCGGGATAAAAAGCAATTGATAAAGTGGGAGCCAGACCAAAACAATAGGTCATTCAGAAGGAGAAAAAGAGAAAACAAGTTGTGCAACAGGATGTGACGTGATTTTTTAAAAATTGAGAGTTTACAATCCGTAGTTGGTGCATTGTGTTGTATTTTGAAATTTACTGGTTGCTGTGTGCGTTCCGTTTCCAGTTTGGTGCGATCTGAGCTATGTGGCTTGATGTGCTATGGACGTGCAGTCGCTGAAAATAGACTTGGCGCATATCTTCGATGAAGCGGAGCGCCGTGCGAATGGGATCGTATCGCGTATCTGCTGCATATCTGCTACGTATCTGCGCAGTGCAGACGGAGTATGTGGAAATTACGGGTAAGTTGTGTTGATCAGATATAAACCAAGATTTTGTAACTGCGATGTCTTTATATCACCTAAAATGTTTTCAGAAATATATTTTACCAAACTGTGTAACTGTGACACGAGATTGTTTGTTGGCATCCAGCCACCATATTGTTTCCACACAGGAAACGGTGCAGTGCATTCTGGTAGTTGTAGTTTTCTACCTCTTGAGCAAATGCAAATTCCATGGCCTCTTTCTCTATTTTCTCTAAAAACACCATCATTCCTGCAGTAAAGCACTTATCTGTGTAAAATGAGAACATTTTTGGGAATGTAGCCCATCATCACCAATCTAGAACCTACTGCCTGATATGAAACCAGTCTAGTTAATCTTTCATGGCCCTGATTTTGCTCAGAAATTATGATTATTATGATTATACAGTGTTTCTAAGCATACACATATTAATTCTGCTGTTGATTTTACAGCATCATCTTTGTGCAGTTTTGTGCATCACTTGCAGATAGTCATCATAAAGCAGATGTTCCCCCCAAATTTCAGTACAAAATTCAGTATGTCCTCACTGCAGGTTTACTGAAACCAGACTGTGCCCAAAAAAACAATTAAAAACACCACCCACTGTTTCACTATGGATAAAAGGCGGCACAATTACTGTACTACATACATTTGATGAGGTTGCTGGAACCGCTACCCCCATGACTGTTACTATGCCAACCGCCCATTTTAGGCCAGAATAACAATATGGGGGCATTGGAGAACTCACTACCAGTTTAGACATAATCATCATGCCAGTTTTTCCCCCAAACTTGGCACACAGTAGTGGAGCAGCTCTAATAGCCACACGACAAATGCAGTGCTGATTGGTCACGCAGTGTCTTGATATTCAGCTATATTGCTTAAAAGCGGCAGGGATTTGAAAACTTGATGTGGCGATCAGAGTAAATCTGATCTAAGTCTTGACAGCTGAAGAGAATATCTTGCGCTCAGTGTTGTGTGTTTGACTGATATGTTTCCGTGAAAAAGCCACTTGACACTGAGACTCTTCATCAGAGGCTGTTACATTGGATCGTTGTCATCAAATGTGGCAATTTTCATGGATGTTTGAGATGGGGGAAAAATACGATTTTACACACAGTAGAAGTCCATGGCAGTGAGAGGCCAGCATGAAATGGGTACCAGACAGCTCAGTAAAGCAAGAAGATAAAGATTGATACAGATGTCAGTGAGAGGACAGCGTGGGAGCAGTATGCCGTTACAGTATCAGACAGTTAAGGTGTTATCCCTCAATATACACAACGGACAGAGCTTCTGTCCTTGTTTCTGCTGTTGGATTCTTCATCACAAAGGACTCATTATGTGGGAACTTCCATTGTATCTGTGCAAAGTATTGAATCAGAACCAGAGCAGTGCTTTGTATGACACAGTGAAATGCAACACCTCTTCTGATCTATTCACCTATACCTCTGCCTTTAGCTTTCTGTCTTTCCCTTTTCAAAAATGATGCAACTCGACTCTATTGTATGGTAGACTAACCTAATCTGACATTTTGATTTTATATGAGCCATGTCAGACATTGACCTGTCATGTTGTTCACCACCAGTGTTAGAGAGGTTTTTACCTTGAGCACAACTAAATAAAAACACTGTAAAACCTTAAATATATGTTTTATCTTCTTTAAGGGGTAATTTTATTACCTTAATGGGTAGTTTTACTGCCCTATCAAGGATGAAATAATATGATACTACTGGTCCATAAATATGTGTGACCATGCGACAGAGTATAACAATAGGACCATAGTGGGAGTACTAAGGCGTGACTATGGCAATAATGGTAGCAACCTGTACTCCTATCCTGCCAGTCTGCACTGACATTCAGAGTGGTAATAAGTGCCGTGACTTTGTTGCGGGTCTTTGGTTATATTTTGTGCAACATATCCCATCAAAGAAGGGGGAATTTGACACAAATTGTCAAAATGAAGGACTGTCAGGCTCAAATCAGCAGTAACAATGCAACATTGGCTAACTAGCTAGTAAGCTGCTGTGATTGTAGTATTTCAATTTGCTTGTGAAGCCATCTTACTGATAATTTCTCATAACACTTGTTTTTGAGTGCGCCTCTGAGAAACCTCTGGCCATGTAGCCCCGACATTTTGCCTTACCCCTCTATCCCCACAAGAATTGGAACACCCAACCTGTAGATGTGAATGCACAAACCAGGCGAAGTGGTAGTAGCAAGGGGTGAATTGGGATTGAGCCTTAGGTTTAGAATGTAGTTTGTCCAGCCTTGACCAAGTTTGAGTAAATATGAGATGAAATTATGTGTGACTACACTTGTTCATTCTAATCAGGGTTGATGTATGTTTTGTGTACACACCTCTTGATCCAAAAACCACAAAGTAGCTGACTGAAGTGCTGCGTTACATTCATGTGTCAAACATTATACCTGTATATACCACACTGGCTTTCTAGTAGGGCAGTGTATTAAAGCATTCATGCTCTGATGAACTTATTTCTCTGCTGCACTTGCTGTTGCATGGCTTACCTTAAAGCTATGCTGTAACTGCTGTGATCGCTTGCTGCTTTTTGTATCGCATTTCAGAAGCCCCACCTGCACAGCAACATCTGCCTGTGGGCTCAGAGTCAAAGTTCCTCTTTGCTGCTCTTGTGTCTTTGTCAGAGTGATAAATTCAAAGCTTAGACACCAAATATTTACTGTTTAGATAGTTTTGCATTCATGTAGCAATTCACAAACTAGCTAATTGAGGTTTATTAGGTGCCTCGCAACACTGAAGGGATTGCTAAAGCTTCTTTACATACAAGTATGGAAGAAGGTTTCAAGCTGCGTCAGGTTTTTGGTGAGGTTTTCAAACTTAAATGTCCTCTGATTCTCACTGCAATGTCTCATTAATGTGTGAAGCAGCCCCCAGGTGTCGTCCCCCTATCACACTTTGCCTTGTTATCGCCCCTCTTAATTGACCTGTGCTCGTTATCTCCTCTAAATTGAGGACCTCTTAACTAGTGTTTAACGAGGAGAGGAAGAAAGAACAGAGGGAAGGTGTTAAGGGTGCGACCTATGACATCGCAGCTCCCTGGGGGGTTTTTAGTCACACACACACACACACACACACACACACACACACACACACACACACAAGAATAAGGAAGAAAAAGAAGCTCTGTATTTGTGTGTATATATGCAAAGACACCCATGTTAGACATTGTCACACACACACACACACACACGCACTCACACACAGACAGAGTGACACATAGTGACACGGACACACTCAGCACCACACACACGTGCAATTATGCATGGGTCAAATCAGATCTGTGTGTGTCAAAGGTAGGAAACAAGAGGTCACACTCTAAGAGACAGAATGAGAGCAGAGAGTAGACATAAAGGAAAGGAAGAAATGTAGTGGAAGAAAGGGAGGAGAAGATTGAGAGAAAAACAGAAGCTATAAGACAGGGAAGAGGCTGTTAGGGAGAAAGAGACGGGGAAGGACTATGAATTAATTAGAACGTATAAAAATAAGACTGAAGTGTGCCTCATGGCAGCTGTAGTTTAGGGCTGCCACTAACGACTATTTTTCCATCAATTAGTCTACTGAATACTTCGCGATTAGTTGATTAATCGAAATGATGAATTTTCCATTCTTAAAAAAAAAAAAAAAAATCAAATCAGCCATTTCTTTATTCATTCATTTCATTTTTATCAACATGTGTATCGTTGTATAATGAAGCACAAAACAAAATGTAAACACACGGTTTAAACTGGCAACTTAAACATGATAAAAGTAAAAAAGAAGGCACATTATTTAAGTCAGTAGTGTAAGCTTGCATTGTCCATAGGTCCTGCTTCTATATAAGGCCCTAATTACTAATTTATTATTAATTTATCAGTATTAGAATCTGTGACATGGTATTCCATTGCACTTGGCCTCTGGGATAAGCGCCATCACGCACACATTCCCAATCAGCAACTCAGCCTCTGATCCATCGACAGACTCGTCCCAGTGCACTTTGAGGTAGATTCTTGCCCTTAGTAGGCTTCAGCTATCAGCTAACGACAACAACAACTCCTTTCAGTGTGGAAAAATAGAAAGATAAACACAGAAGATGTTAATTGTGGAACTTATTAGTTATATCAAGTCTCTGAAAAACACTGCTGTTCCATGCTGGATTAAAATGCTTCTGATAGAGATACAATTGCACTAGGTGTCTCGTTGGAAAGCTACAATGACGACAAAGAGGAGGCCATTCACACAAATTTTCTAGGCCATAGAATTACAGGGATATTCTAAAAATAGTAATTTGAATATTTTGATGTCATGTACAACATCGCCGACCGCGGTTTGAACTTGCACCTTTAATTTTACTTATCGTTGATGGCACATAAACACACACTCACTGGCACCATCAATCAACTAAAATAAGTCCAGATTCACAATCACATTTATAACCAAGTAGATTTTCACTTACAAGGAATTTGCTTTGGTATTGGTCTGTGTTGACTGAGCAATTACATGGTTATATTGACAAAAAAAACCCCAAAAACATTAAAATAACACCTGTCAGTTTCAGATATTGATGTCCATGCATTTCCAGTGTCGTCATCATCGATTAGCTTGACTTCTCACAGCAGTCCTGCTGCAAAAACTACAGATTTTAAATGTGGCAAACCAGGGGCCATATTCACAAACATTCTGAGAGTACTCTCATACAGCTCCTAACTCAGCCTAAAAATGTTAGTAAGGAGTCGTTGCTTAGGAGTGATTTAGGAAAGTTCTCAGAGCAACTCTGAGCAAGGAAGGGACAGAAACTTTTTTCCAAGTGAGGAGGTGTGGTTGACCCCCTTTGTTAGGTATGATGCTTTCTTTGAATAGATATGATTGGTTGTCACAGACACGCCCTTCTGTGAGCTTGTAAAGTGTGGACAACCAGTGGACATGAAATGAACTGCTGACTGTGAAAGTGTTGTCATTGTTTGTGTGATCACTGCTGAGTTGCATTTTTCCAGTTTTCCAAATGTCTTACTTCATTTTATTTCTGGGTCCATATTCACAAACATTCAGAGAACACTCTTAGTGAGGTCCTAACTGTGCCTAAAAACTATTAGTAAGGAGTCCTAGCTTAGGAGTGATTTAGGAAAGTTCTCAGAGCAACTCTGAGCGAGGAAGGGACAGAAACTTTAACCTTAGTGAGGAGATGTCATTTACCCCTTTGCTAGGTATGATGCTTTCTTTTAACAGATGTGATTGGTTGTCAGAGGCACAGCCCTTTGTAAGCCTGCATTTCCCACCCACCCAGTGGAAATGAAATGAACTGCTGACTGTGAAAGTGTTGTCATTGTTTATGTGATCACTCTGCTGAGTGAGAACTCTGGTGCCTCTTTAAAGTCATCCTTGTAACTCATAACAGTTTTTCACCTTAGAATCTCATTTAAGGGCTAATTTGCTTTTTGCTTTTTCTAATTATCTTTACCAGGACCTAGTCTTAACTTTAAGGGGAAATTCCAAGAAAACGTCACAACTCTAAGAATTTTCTTAGAATTCCATCACTAAGAGCAACTCTTTGTACAAGGATAGCTTTATGAATACGGCCTCAGGTGTTCAGCTGTCACAGAATTTAACTTCAATTTCTGTAACAACAGCCTATTGTGTTTATGATTAAGCACCTACATTACTGCAGTCGCAGGCAGCAACAAAAATCAAAGTCATGGGTCTTTAAAGGCAGAGCTGTGCTTAGCAACATTCAGTTAATGTGAATCGATACAATTCAGCCACAAATGTGTGTACATATGGAGTAGGAAATATTGACACTGTCAAAGTGGGAAAAATGAAAAACACAAAACAAAACAAAAAACAAGTTAGTTAATGGCTTTGGGCAAGAATTAAAAGTATAAACCAAAAAAATCATATCATCACATGAAGTGTAGACATGGTGCTGCTGTGGCTGATGAGTCATGATCTATTTTTTCTACTTCTGCAATCATGTTGTTGATATTTTGTTAAGAGATAAAAGAACATCTGATAGTCATGTGAAAACCGAAAAAGTAGCAAATCATAATTACTTCCCAAATTGCAATCTTAGATCCAAAACTCCTGTATAAGTTGCATCCTACTGTGTGGATGTGTGAGTGTGATAAGTACTGTGTTTCTTTGATTGTTCCCTCTCTTACACTGTGCTCCACGGCAATCACTTTCACAGCTCAGTTGGCATCTGATTATCTCTCTCTTGCACACAGAAATACAAATACAGAAATACTCACAGACACACACACTGCATTATTTGCATCCCACTTCCATCTTGAAATTGTTATTTTGGTAATCAGACAGACAAAGAGGAAACATAATTATGGAACTGGCTTCCACTTAGTAGCAGTAAGGCTTTGTGGGTGTATGTACATGCATGTGTACGTGCGATAAGTGCCATGTTTCTTCTTCAAAATTGCGTAGCGGAAAATGTCAGAATGCATCGCCTAAACAAAAACCTGGGTTCACTTTGTAAATTAACCTCTAAAATACAATGTCAGACCAGCTCATTTTCACAAGTGGAATGGAGTTAGTTTGAAGAAACTACTTTCTTCAGTGGGACAAAAGGTGGGTGGGGATAATACAAGTTTGAGGCTAACACAGTGATAGTTAGATCACTCTGTGGGATCCTGACTTGATTTGAATGTTGTCAACAGTTATGTGGGACAACAATATGTAACTTTGCTCTTTGGTAAGTTCTCATATTTATACATTTCATATTAAGGTGGTTCTGTCCTTCTGCCGGCTTGTAGGTAGCTAGCTGCTAACTAGCCAGTAAACAGTGAGGAAAGATGGAGGGGGAATGGGCACCAGCTCAACTAGCATCCTGCTAGCCATTGTGCAGGCACTGGAAAATAAACTGGATGACCTCCATGGCACATCAGGAACTTCAATATCCCTTGATTCACCAAAACCTGGCTAAATCCTGAACAGTGCTATTCAACTTGATCTACTTAAACAATATGAAAAGCTGTTTGTAGTTGTGAATAGGGATGCACCGAAATGAAAATTTGTGGCCGAATACCGAGTACCGAATACCGAATATTGTTGTTTAGTTTTTCATTAGTTTTTGCAGATGAACCCCCTCCAGATTAGTGTTGTCAGGGTACCAAAATTGGATCCCACTGTACGATACCAGTGAAAATATCATGGTTCTGAGTAGTATCACCATACCACAACGAAAATGAGGCAGATGTGCCTTTTGTCATTTATAAAAAAATAAATCACTTTTCTATAGTACATTAATGATATTTCAGTGGAATAAATTACTTATTGACTTATTCATACTTCAAAAACAGCATCAATCACTGATGAATATAGGGGGGGATCAAAATAAAATAAATAAATAAAATAAGAAGCAACCAGCCACCCTCCTCCCCTGACAAGTAAAGAACAGTCCCTAAAGTGCGGTGAGGTTTGTGGGCCGTGAACGGCTTGTTTCTCCTCTGACACATCACGGACGGTCTGTGTTTGGCTGGCTCAGTTGTTCAGGTACTTCTGGGCAGTCATGACGCCAAGAAGAGGATATTATTGGAGCCGACTTCCCGTGGCCGGTAAGCCGATGGCCGCCGTATTTGACAGGAATACATTACTATCTGTGTCTGTGACCCCCGTTCAACCCACAATCGGTGGGATTCGCCTTTCGTTTCTGCTGCTGGTTGAAATCTGTAGGCTGCTTGCACAGCGTGCTGAATGATTTAAGCCTGTTTCGCTCAAAACTATTTTTAGTTGCAAATGCGAGTGCCGTGACGGACGGATCACCACACTGCCGACATACTCAGCCCATCATGGCATGCTGTTTGATTGCGTTATCAGAACACGCCGCTATTATTCGGCTTTGCTTTTAACTTATTCCACCGAATACCGAATGTGTGTTTTTTTGCAATATTCGGCTGAATATATTCGGTTACCGAATATTTGGTGCATCCCTAGTTGTGAATATGGTAATTATTACATAACATGAGAATTAGATAGAATTTTATAAAATAATGGGGTTGCTTGATGAGGAACTTTCAGGATTCTTTTTTTTTTTTTTTTTTGTAACTCAGACAAAAGTCAGCTTCAAGAAACTTGCTAAATGAAATGATTAACATCCTGGCTCCTGTGATTTGAAAATCACATTTTTATTATCACAATATTAACATAAAATTGAGTGCTAATTCATTTGCATCTACTTGATGAGAGGTGTCCTTTGACGAGTGGATTTTAGACACTGTGTCCAACTCTCGTGTGTTTTTATTTGTGCGTTTATACGTAATTCCATTCATGCTTGTGTGTGTTTCAGTGGCTCAACTTTCCTGGGTGGCAGTTCCTCATGGTTTGCTCTCTGCCAAGGTAAATGTTCACTTCACTTCACAGATACTGTAAGTAGTAAATGGGAAAGTATGGGAGGTGATGCTCTCACACACACACACACACACACACACACACACACACACACACACACTGCAGACATGTTGAAAGGACAAAGAAACCACACTCTTTTGATGATGCAGCAGAAACTGTAATTGATAAACTGGTAGTGAATAATATGCTACACACACACACACACACACACACACACACACACACACACACACACACAAACACCCAGGAACACCCAGGAACACCACCACACACACATTTTGTCTGTAAGTGTGTGTCGTGATTATGGCTATGGTTATTTTCTTTCAGTGACAGTCATGATGGCTCAATTACCATCTCGTCTCCTGTCTCCCTCCTCTTGATTTTGAAAAGGCAGCAACAATATCTGTCGTGTGTCCCATTGACCATTTGGTAAATTGCTCTGTCTTGTCCTCCCTCTCCCTCCCTCTCGGTGTCTTTATCCCATCACCCTGCTCCTTCACAGTGCATCGCTAGGCCATTTGTTGAATAATTCAGTTTATCTATCATACAACCATTTGGTAAATATTATGCTATCTTTCTGTCATTTACTGAATCATTCCAACAATATCCATTTGCCAGTACAACCTCATAATCACCTTCTCGTCTTCTCCATTTCTCTCTCCCTCTGTTTCCCTCTCCAGCCCTCTCCTAACCCACACCAAACAATCTCCACTACCTCTCTGTCTGCTGTTTGTTGTTTGATAATCATGTATCAAGGATGAGTGTGTATATCCATAGACAATTTTCTGCAGTGGTGATGGAGAAATCTATTACACCCTTGAGTGTGTGTGTATGTGTCATAGAGAGAGGAGATGGGGCCCGCTATTTATTTTGTGGAGCGCCACAACTGAAGGCTGACAAGGAGTGATTGTGTCCAGCGGGTTGTGTTGGTGTGAATGTGTACTTTTGTTTGCCTGTGTGTTTGAGTGTGTGCGTGCATCTGCCAGTATTTGATCATTATGTTTGGCAAAAACTGTAAGCGGAAACAGAGCCTGAGTGCAGTAATATAGTCTGTGTTTCAATTGCAGATGATTGGATTTGTTCTGTATTCAAGTGCAAAGAGTGGCCTTGTTAAGGTTTACCTGTGAAAGCTGCATCTTTAAGCTGAATAAAATATCAGATTCTGATAAACTTTGGACAGTAATTTGTGACAAAATAGGCCATTTTCTCTTGGTAATGTTTTAAACAATGTTGTTACAGGTCCAATTCAGCACAGCGAGAGAGCAGTGTCTGTTAAGAATACTGTCACTGTGGCTTTGTTTATGTTGTGATTTCTTTTCACTCTGGGTTTTGTTGAAATGCACACAAACAATATGTAATATTTATTTTTTCACTTTTAACAATGTACAGGCACTCTACAACGCATGCTGTAGGTAAATCCACACCAACTGAAATAAGGGTTATACAATCCAATATTACAGGGGTGGGCAATATGGCCAAAATCTTAAACGCTCTGTCATGCCTAAGCTACAGAATAGGTTGATTTCTGCCAACTTCCAAAACGACTTACGTATATGATCAGCCTGTAAATGATGTATATTTTAAATTATTATTTAATGAAGGTTGAAATTTTAAATGCGTTAACGTCATGAAATGCTCAAAGTTTTGCTCGCAAACTACCGAATTAAGTTAAGACTGCAAAACTATGTAGTTGAATTTATATAAATACATCATGGCTTGACATTAGATACATACTTTTGTCATGTAACATCACATATGTAACATGACAGATGTCACTAGCATAGCATCCAACACACACTAGCATACTTGGCTAAATTGTTATCGGAAGGTGTCAATGACTTCGGGGCATGAACACTCCTGGGTAAAAAGTCCTGTGTTTGGTTGACCCCTCCACCACCTCTCCCGCCTGCACCATAGGTTCTTTGAGATTTGTAGAGCATTACCAAATTTTACCCCTTTTTATGCTACATCACATCACTTCCTCCTCTGGTCCTGTCATCATGACAGTGGCCAGTAGAGGGCACTGCCTCACAATAAACATTAGTATGGGTCATAATAAGCTGCTTGCACAGTCTACCTGAGTGGTCTTTTTTCCAGAGACAGAAATCTTCCATCATGATATACAACATTTTATATTCCACAAACTGTGTAGATGTCAATACAGTAACTATAACCATACAGTACTTCATCACATTTGATTATTTTGAACTTTTATTTGGAGCTTCCACACAAGATTAAAAACAAACTGCCTCACATCAGGCAACACTTGAGTTAAAAACAAAAGACTCACAACAGTGAAACTAAAATTATGTCAAAATGGAAGCTTTGAGGTTTCTATAAACAATCATTTGAAGTGTTACAGGTTTCTGTATTTACAGCTTCACTCTCCTCCATGTCTGCTCAAATCATATTATCTTGCGAGGCAGATGAATTCATGAGATCACACAAGAATCCAGGTTTTATTAAGTACATAGTCTTTCCTGAATAGCTCCCTCAGTAGGAACAGCATTGCCAAAACTGTACCAGTGGACACATTTCTACTGTAGATGGTGTAATAAAGGTGACAACCCGACAACTCTCTGAAAGTGAAGCCAAAACACATCAATCGACCCCCTAGTGGCTGGCTGCAGTATAAGTCATCAAGCCTGTCCCCTCCATGTTAGCATTTGGGACATAAGCCAAACTGAAATATCAATTACATGTCAAATAAACTCTTCCCAAATATGGTTTTAGTCATTTTAGTTAGTTCTTATCATGCTGATGTAGGGCTGGACACTATATCAGGATTATATTGATATTGTTATGTAAGACCAGATATTGTCTCAGATTTTGGGTATGGCGATATCCAAAATCTATAATATAAGTTTTGTCTTTTTCTCATTTTGAAGGCTGCATTACAATTGGGTGGTGTAGTAGTCTGGACTTCTCAGACTGTTATAGCTTTTGTCTTTACCCACTTAGTCATTATAGCCACATTATTTATGATTATATATGAAAAAAGTCTCATTACGTTTGTACAGTGGGAGTTAGTGAAGATAAGGTGTCCATCTTTATATACAGATTTCTACCATTGCACAGTGTATACCATCATATCACCCAACCCTGCAATAATATCAACATCATTATTATCTGAACTTATTTAAATGACATAATATTGACACTATCATCTCCTATTTATCATAATGTTGAAAAACAGCATCTGTTACATCGGCAGCAATGTCATGACTCAAGTCAATCAAACTTTACAACATAAAATACAGAAGCATCTTTGCCATCTTGCCTACAGCATGCAGGAAAAAATGAACAACTCAAAACTGAACATTCACAACATGAGGCAAACAGAAATGAATTATGTAAAGAACACTGTAGATTGCATACATGCAAGACAACATAGAGTGCAGTAAGTACCATGGGGTTTTGAAGTTTTGTGTTGATGCCTAATCAAGCTCTTATTTACATTCTGAGTTGCTTCCTGGGACAGTGGGTTTATCCAAGGGCCTTGAAAAATGCATCTGGAACCAATGGAGCATAATCATAAAGTTCTATCGATATTAGATTAAAGTCAAGGGTCATTCATTAGCTCAAAAAGAATTGTGCTTGAGGTATCATCATCCCAAGACGTCATGTGAATTATGGATTGGTTTGGCTCTTATTAAGAACTCACACTTCACACAGACGCATGAAAAACACTTAAAAACACACATGCACACACAAACATACAGCCATGTTAATAATAAATGTGATTTATTCTGCAAATGTCTCCTATCTGAAGGCAGCAGGTAACGATTACTTTCATTATGCAATGTTCTCTTGTTCATTTTCACTCTGTTGCTCTGATTATTTGGACTATAAAGTATAAGAAACAACTGAAAAATGCTGATCTATCAATCAAAAAATGTCAGTGCTGTTGATTGACTAACTAAATCATTGAGTAGAAATGTTATCCATCCATGCTGCATTTATCTCTTTACAGCATATTTCATGCTATCCGCATTATATTTCAACAGCTTGGTAAACACAAATAGTGTTTGGTCCTTATTACATGTGGCATATTCCTGGGATCCAGCAGCAAACTCACATATGTGCTTTTGACATGATACGCCCACAGAAAATATGTGCAGACATATTTTAAGTGATTTATCAGTTCAAACTGTACATGTACATGACTAAAACATGAAAACATACAAGTTATCAGCACTGCAGAGTGACGTGTGTTTCAAATGCACCCACATATGTAAAAGTATGAGATTGAATGTGAAGTAACCTTTACAAGTCTGTCATGTGGAATAGGCTTGTTTATGTGTGGTCATGTTGAGCATACGCGTGGGTAATTTACATGGAGTATGACACCATGCATCGCTGACAGGCATGTCACATGGGAGATGCTTGGTGAATCGGTCCCAATGTTCTGTTCTTATTTACTCTTGCATGTGTGTGTGTGTGTGTGTGTGTGTGTGTGTGTGTGTGAGAGAGAGAGAGAGAGAGAGAGAGAGTCATGTCAAGTAGAATGCAAACAAGCCAGAATATCTGTGCAAAAATCATATCGAACTATCTGGATGTTTTTACATGTGTGTCTTGCTGAGCCATGCAGACTTTACAGCAGAAGTCTAATGTATCTCTGCAGGTTAAGACACACATCAAGTACTTACCATGTTGAGAGTCTCCAAACTAGTGTCTCTGTGTCTCATTAAAAGCACGCCAGTGAGGTGTCGAGTGGTGTATCATTATGAGGCCGGCTGAGAATGGACTTGAATGTTGATTCACAAATCAGTTCAGATCCTGTATAGTCCTGCCCTACACAGATAAAACAGACAAGGAGCTACACATGCAGAGAGCAGTGGAAGCTGGGATTTGTATAAGGAGGTGCTAAATTCATGGCAATGTCAAAGATCATGCTTCCTCTGGACCACTTTTCCTTGAAATGACATTCTTGTCATCAAATTCTCTATAGGCTTCTGAATTATTTCATTCTGTATGCTAAGTATTCATCCCCGACCCCTTCGAGTGCAAATACTGCCAGACATGAAAAGACCCTTTTTACTTTTACTGATAGCCTACAGGGTTTTGATTGATTTACAGCAGTACTTTTTTATGAACTGCATACCTTTTAGATTTTGTAAATTGCAGGATTCAAATTGGTAGAAAAAGATTTCCGCACACTTACATCTATGCAGTGTCTCACTTTATTGCTAAGCTTTCAGTCTATTTGACCTTCGTCAGAGCATACGTAAGTCAATAGCAAACAGGCTGGTAAAAGTAACCAATCTCCGTCTAATCACTGGCTGTGTGCAATACACCTGTCAGAAGCGCTTCTAATGACCAGTCCAGCACCAAAAATAGAAAACCAATCCACATCAGGCGATGATGTCATTGTGGTGGGCCACCACAAGCAGAAAATTGTGTGGGAAATCATGCTTACTAATTATTTTCCCTCTTCAGTATATTGAAAGTGAAAAGTGTCAGCCTCTATCACAGCTTGCACTTTGGCACGAATTCTACAAGTTTTTGAAAAATATGAGAGTCCACATTATTCAAGCAGTCTTTCTCAGCACATCTCACCGAGAGTCTTGTGATGTTACAGTAGCTTTCACCTTTTGCCTTTTCAAATATTCCCAAAGATGTTCGGCGAGGCTGACGTCTGGTGACTGTGAAGGGAAAGTCATGCATGTCAGCACTCTTTGCTCTTCCCTGAACTTCAAACAGACCTGGCACAGCATCGCTGCGTGTTTAGGGCCATTGTCCTGCTGGAAAATGAATCCTTTTCCACGCCATTTCAAGTCAGAAGGGATGGCATGCCTCTGAAGAATGGAGTGGCACTTCCCTTTGGTCAGTGTGTAGTTCATCCTGTGCGAGTCATCAGTTCCTGAAAAGGCAAAACATGCGCGCACCTGGATATTTCCACCACTATATATATATATTTGACTGCAGGCTTTATGCCCTGTTGCATTAACCTGCTGCTCGGCCACATGTGGTGCTTTGGATGAAAAATTACTTGATGTGTGAAAATCTCTCCAGTGTGGGTTGTACTGCCTCTGCACAAAGTTTCAATTTGGCTGCATTTTGGAGCTCAGAAAGCAGAGAATATTTCAGCCCTGAACTGCTCTTGTGACATTATTAAAATAAAAAAAAAAGCTATTTTTCAGATGGAATCTGTTTTAAACCATTACTGTAGCAGTTCCAGCAATACAGTATGTAGACAGCCATGTTTAGTTAGTGAATACTTGGGGACAAAAGCAAGTATCATCATGTTAAATTTGATATGTATACAGATGAAGATTTAGATTTCAATCAGGTCAAAAATATTATATGAATAATAACAGATTTTACATAAATTGTATTTCCAGCAAACAAAATTAGTGACAGTAGATTTAGCACCACTGTATGTGTGCAGTATATTGTCCTCAGAGTGACTTTGTCTGGTGGCTAAGTAGTTTCCTTTGTGATTAATACAGTGTTATATATGATTCACTAAATCAGAATCTGCTCTTCACATAACAGACATTATTTTTTGCTTGCTGTGATTAGGTTTGATATATTCCAGCAACAGAGAAATTTAATGTCTCACCTTTTATTGTCTGACTTGAATTTGCCTGTTGATGCCCACAATATTGTAGCTGTAAAAAAAAAAAAAAAAAAAAAAAAGAAGATTTAAATGATCATCTGCCTCTATCAATGTACTTTATCTACCTGTTTAAATGAACAGAAAGCAAAAGCTAGCCATCTGTTGAACACTCCCACACGCTGTCATTCTGTGTTCCTGTCTCTCTTAAACTTTCTGTTAGCTAATAATATATTAACACTATAGTCCAAAAACAACAGCGGCAAAAAAACTTTATAATTTCTCACCTTTTTAAATTTTAAATAAATTCCCAAACAGCAGGGCATCAAAGTCCACTTATTTCTTAAACTAAGATGTTTTTTTTCTGCAATCAATATAAACTTTGGGTTTCAAGATTTTGATTAAATTTTTTTTATAATTATTAAAAATGAGCTTTCTTTTTCGATCAAGAAATTCAAAAGCAGGGTTGGCCATTACCCCCATGACTTATGTGCATCTGAAGTAAACCAAAAAAAAAACAAAACAAACAAACAAAAAAAAATCAACACTTTAAATAGTGTGAGTTATGTAACCATTGACAGTGCTGTTGACAGATAAACTAGTTTGTTGGCTATACATGTGACATGAGAGTGCTTTTTTGCAGATGAGGAAACTCAAGCTGTTGTTGTAAAGTACCCTTATGTGATCTAGTGGTTGTTGTTTTGTTTAACAGTTTGTTCAATTGACCTTAAGCTAAGCCCTGCCCCTTTGTGATGGTCCGACAAGCTGTTGCAGCTAACATGAAACCCACACTGTAACTAACTGCACTCCCTGAAGAAATATTATCATATTTTTGGAAAAATGAAAGAATGATTCCAGAGAGAAGCAGACAGAGGGGTCTGCAGTCTGTGTTTGAAGGATATATCCAGGATGTCAAACTGACTCAGCAGCAACAACAGGATAAAAAGACAAAGATAGAAGCTAAAGCCCAACTATAGGCTACAGATCACAGTGTAAAAGTGAACCACCACATCACTGCTGATCGCCACAGAAGACAATGAATATAAAGGGAAACTTTGCTGATTTTGAACCAGCTGTGTGGCGTCGCAGCATGTGCAGATAAATAGTGTTTGGCTTCGCTCCCGTGCCGCTGCCAGCACCCAGCAAAATCAGCATGTGTATACATTTGGTAGGCTATACTTTCAGTAGCTAGCTAGCTTACCCTACACTTTTCAGGGTTTGATTTTGGTTTTGGAACAGGGAAGAATCGTTTATCTTTTCCCAACCTCTCCAGGTAACGAGTATCATTAATACACGACGTGCCCCAGGCACAACATTTAGCTCCAAATCCACAAAACCAGCCTGAAAATGAACGGAAATCTGAAACAGTTGCATTAAATCAATGGAGCACAGCATCAATGGACCCCAGTCTGAGCCAGCTATGTAATGATTGGCCAGTCTGCAGACATAATCGTTAGTCATGACAGCAGCAGTAATAGCAGTAATAACGCAAGTGACAGATTTTGCATAGTTCATTTATTCTAAGGATTTAATGCACCTGACAAACTTTCTGGTGAACATTGTAGTAATTATCTGCGTAGCCTATATTTAAAATAAAGTATATAATTTCTGTAACATGAAATGCAGTGCAGGTAATTAGAGCTGGTGAGTTTTCAGAGTGATGCCCAGAGAAATAGACACAGGCTGACACAGGAAATGATCTGCATGAAGGGAAAATTATTTGTTATATTTATTATTAGATAGTTTTCTATGTTAATTTTTACCTCCTTAGCAGCTACTTGCTAATGTTACACCCACTTAGATGTTGCTGCTTAATTGTTCTGATTACATATTTAAACTATCTGCAAGTTGCTGAAACATCACCCTTACCAACCACCTCATCAGCAGGGCACTGAAGCTCTGGATCATCAGGAAAGATGTTTTGGAGGTGTTGGGGGAGAGGAGGACAGAGAAGTTAACCTAACAAAGGGAGAAAGAGCAAGTTAAAGAAGGTGTTGGTATCGTAGGGATTTGGTAATGGAAAAAGCTGAATGTAACTTGTTGTGTTGTGTGCATGTGAGTCCGAGGGAGAGAAAATAGAAGGAGAAGGAAAAAGCAAGTTGTCTCTTGTCCGAAATGTCGACAGTTTAATATTGCATCAGTATCTCATCTTTCTTCTCCTTTGGCAAGGTGTGTGTGAGCGTGTGTATGTGAGAGTGTGCATGCAGGAAAGCACAATATTCCTTCTCGTCCACATTACATGCTCACTAAGGGGTGTTTGAGGTTGTGTTTGTTTGTGTGTGTGTGTGTGTGTGTGTGTGTGTGTGTGTGTGTGGACATTTGAAAACCCATCTCAAGCTTTTTCAGCCAATAAATCTTGTTACAAGTAGTGTGTATATGTGTGAGCGCCTCTCTGTGTGTACGTGTGAGCATGATGGTGTTTGTGCAGACCCTTTCTACAAGGTGTACTTACAAACATACAGAGATCAAAGTAACTTACTATCACATAAAACGGGAACACAGTGGGGTGGAATCAGCAGTTTTCAACCTAGCAGGCTGGGCCCTCCAGGGGGTCACCACATACTTGATGTGGGTTGTAAGGATATTTAAGGACATAGGCTGACATCCTCTTCTTTCTTTGCTGCTGTTTTTTCTTTTCTGTTGTATCTTCTATTGTCTTCTCTTTTTTACTTACCATATTTATGTTGCTTGTCATCAAACAGTGTAAGAAACACCTGTACAATAAGGTGGAAATCAGTGCATTAGTCTTGCAATAAATAGGCCTTTTTTGGGGTATTTTTTACTTCCTTTACTTTTAAGCTTATATCACAGTCATTATAAAGGCTACATACACATGCTACACACACATCTGGGCTATCCAGATTTGCCATCATTACATGTCCTTCTATGTGCCTGTATTTTATAGTATTTTTTATGTCAATGAAAAAAAAAATCTGTGTTACTAAATTCTTAAATTTTTATCCAACCATAGCAAGTTGAAAGTAGACACATTCTGCCATATATGAAGAGGGGAGACTCTCTGGAATCTGGCAATATAAGAACCATGATGGTGGGACATTCTGTCACTTCACAGCTGTCCAAAACATGTTGTTTGTGCCAGGCGGACATGATTGCCAGCATTTTTTCATTATTGCAAGAAATTCCATTGACTCATTCACAAGTCAGAAATGTGTTTTATCTGAAAGAAACATGCAATATTTAAATCTAAGATAATAGAAAAATAGTAATAATATTATTCCTCACTATATGAAGTGACCGATAAAAAGATCTATATAATGGATTGTAAAGAAATTTGTCAGGTTATTATTTTGTAGACAATTGATCTGTATTTATGGCATGATGGGATGACAGTACAATGATGTGTGTGGTATCATCGGAAAACTCCTGCACTTTCATGTGATATGCGTAGCATTTCTGTGTGCCCCTGCATTCGCGAGTAATCTATCCAAGAGTAATGTGTGTGCAAAGATGTATGAAAGCTCTGTTATACATAATTTTAGTGTAACATTATCATTGTTTTTCCTCGTGAAAACATTGGACTACCGACAAGTGCTTGAACTTGTCGGAAAGCTGCGGTTCCGCTGTTTCACGTGATATGAGTGCCGGCTTCTCGCTATGACGCGCGGTTGCGGAGAGAATCCATAGAGAAGAACAGGTGTGAATTTGGATGCACTTTGCGTCGTTCAGGTCCATAAGTTTAAGTGACTAATATCGTATGTTTTTCTGTTATTCACTTATTTGACTTATTGTACAATATATGAACATGATGACGATCACTTTGCTGACCTTGGTATTGCCGTAAGATTATTATCGTAAGAATTCAAAGATATTTGCACTATGAAAGGGGTACTACCATTTATATGTTATTGTACTGTATCATCTTTATATCAGTGGCAAGTTTCAAAATTACATTAATATTGTTTATCCCAGTTATTTCTGTGACAATATATCATCCAACAAAAGTAGCCATTATGACAGGCCTAGTAAATTCTCTGTCAGTGCAAGTGTGTCTTTACATAAATATGCATAAAAAAGCATAAATTGTGATGTTTGTAATTGAAATAGTATACGGTTTGAGTTGATCTGAAGAAGTCTTCATGTTTGCATTGTTTTCATTTAGCCAGTTTGTTGTTTATGTGTCACTGTGACAAGTGTGTGTGTGTCCCTTGACAGGCTTGTTGCTCTCAATGATTGTCAGTTTCTAAAATATTTTCCCTGCAGCTGTCTCATGCTCATATCATAAGAATATGTATGTTAAACAAGAGACGCGAAAGGGAACTTGTTAAGAAGTATTGTAAATTATTCTGCATGTATGCATAGATGGATACAAAGAACAAAACATGCTCATACATACATACAGTATACATCATTGGCCACAGTAGTACAGTGGCAGACCTGTCGCTGTGTTCAGGCTGTTTGTTGATTTGAAGGGGTCTCATCTTCCTCATCTTTTTATGTGTAGTTCTACTTGTTGTCATGGGTGCATGAAAATAATAAACTCGAGCTAGACTTGATTATAAAGTCCCTATCAGTCAGATTTAGTCAAATTAATAATTATATAAATCAAGGACATTTGGCCTGCATTCAATTGATGAAACTGCTTTTAATGTTAGTTTAACCTCAGACCAAGGATGAGCATTTTGATCCAACTTCAACAAACTGCTTTCAATTTAGAATCCATCCAAGAACAATCATGTATTGATTTTTGGGTGGAAATAACGGACTGAAAATGTTCCATGAAATAACAGGTTGTGTGAATATAAATACTGCTTTTTCAGTTTGACTAAGAGGGTGTCTAGCCACAGAATTTGGCTGTAGCACCACTTGATTAGCAAAAGCTGAGGAAGAAGGCAGTTCTCTATCCTGTTGAGGAATACTAAGATGTTGTTGATAGAGCAAGCAACAAAAAAGTGCATGTGTAGGACACATGACACATTTCCAGCTCTGTACAGAAAAAATCCATCCCAGCTGCCACAAGAAAATGTTTGCATTATATGTTTCTGTAAACCACGGATACGTTACATTAGTACCTCTCATACATATCATAAATGTTTCTACAGTGGTATAATATATGTATAAGCTGACTTTGTCATCAGGAGGTGGAGAGGATGGTGGATGCAATGTCACCTACACAAAAGGGCTTGCCAAGCTGAGGACCATTGCAAACCACTCTTAGAGACCAACAACAGCAACAACAAAAAAAAACACAGCTGTGATTTAGCAAGTCACTGCCGTATTCTCAGAAGCTTTTTAGGCTCCAAATGTGGGTGTTTTTTAGGGACCTGTCACTGTGTCTCAAGCTACTTTATAGGCACAAAAAGAGGTTGTTTTTTACTGAGACATCGCCACTTCTCTGGCTGGGATTGTGCCAACCATACGCGGTATTTTAAGCTAAAAGTGGATAACCCTAACCCTAACCAAGTGTTTGTTTATGTGTAAACCTAATAATACGTTTACCACCCACTGTCATGTGCTTATCCGGGCCGGGTTGGGGAGGCAGCAGGCCAGGACAAGCACCCCAGATGTCCCTCTCCCCAGCAATGCTTGGCGTTCCCAGGCCAGTTGACATAAGTAATCCTTCCAGTGTGTCCTGGGTCTGCCCCGTGGCCTCCTACCAGTGGGACGTGTCCTGAACCCCTCCAATGGGAGGCGCCCAGGAGGCATCCTGATCACATGCTCAAACCACCTCAACTGACCCCTTTTGAAGCAAAGGAGCAGTGGCTTTACTCCAAGCTCCCCTGAATGCCCGAGTTCCTCACCCTATCTCTAAGGCTGAGTCCAGCCACCCCATGTAGGAAACGGCCACTTGTATCCGCGATCTCATTCTAGCTCATGACCATAGGTGAGGATTGGGATGTAGATGGACCAGTAAATCAAAAGCTTCTCCTTTTGGCTCAGCTCCCTTTTCACCAGGACAGTCTGGCGCAGTGCCTACATCACTGTAGAAGCCACACCAAACCGCCTATCCATCTCACACTCCATTCTACCCTAACTCGTGAACAAGACACTGAGATACATGAATTCCCTCACTTGAGGCAGTAACTCTCCCCCAATCCACCACCACAGTGTTGTTAAAGTGTCAAGTATCACTGTATGCGCTACACAATATTGGGTTTATAATATTCTTGTGCATTGCATAATTGGTAACTGTGTGCGAAAACAGAAATGGCTAAACAATGTCATTCGTAATGTGTGTAAAAAAAAAAAAAGTTGCAGCCAACTTTTATTTATTGCCAATTTACTGTGTATTTTAATAACATCAAAATATAATAAATTGCAGCCAAGTAAGGATGTACCTTATGATTAAAATCTTCTCTTCCTTCAGAAAAATAAAGGTTCATACTTCGAAATGGTTGTCCTTGCCAAAATTAAAATGACATCCAGTCTACACTCTTTGCCTCTTCAGTGTTGAAATGAACCTATCCCTTCTGTCAGAATAGCAAAGCAGCCCCCCATCTACTTGATGTCACTCTCAACTCTCACTTTACACCAAAAAACCCCCCAAAACTTAAAACTCTAAACTACAGAACCAGATCTTACGTTTCTTTACTGTGACTCTTCTCTCTGACATGAGCTTTATTGTCACAGGAATACTGGAAAAGCACAAAGGGCATGAATTTTGTATTTCCTCATGTTTGACTGCTTGTAATTTAGGAATTATCCTTTGTTTCTGTGTTTTCATTCATTATTCACAAATCACTCTGGATTAAAGCAGTGAAACAAATGTTAAATACATAAAACCTGGGAGCCAGACTTGTTTAAACATAACATGTGGAGACCCAAACTGAGCAGTCTGTCATCTTGGGACCTATAGCCTCATTTGATGGTACCACAATTCTTTTCACGTGGATATTCTAACAAGTGAATGTTGTCTCTCCGGCTCATTAAAACATATTAGCACGAATGTCATTTGGGGACCCAAACTGAGCAAATGTAGCCTCTTACCCTGGGAGCGAGGCTCATTACAACATACTAGTACTCCTGTCATGTGGGAGCCCAAATTGAGTACATATATTCTGTCACCCCAGGACCAAGGCTCATTAAAGCGTATTAGCACCTCTGTCATGTGAGGATAACAGAGTCCAACCCATTTTAGGTCTTGACCTGCAGTTTAAAAAATGAGACCCTGAGTTGGCCAAAAGGGAGCAGCAACACTGTCTCATTGTCCAAACTCTTTTGGCCCTCATTGGACTCTATTTTTCCCATCAGTCATCCTGTTGCTAATAGCACCGAGAGAGGGTTGGCCCAGAGGTCATTCAACCAATCAGCATCTAACACTGTAAGTGGAAAGTGGGATGATTATCTCTTTTCCTCTCACCTTCTCTCATCGTGATTGCATCTTTCTCTTTCTCCGAATCCCTCTCTGATTATCCTCATCCCGCTCTCTTTCATTGTGTTCCACTCTTTCTTCTTCCTTTCTCAGTCTATGGTTTTCTCTTGATGCCTCCCACCTCCTTTTCTCCCAAAGTCTCCCTCTTTCCATCTCTCATCAGTCACTGTGTCATCCGCCTATAGAAAATGTAGTTAACAGACAGATGACTGCAATCAGCTTCAGTTCAGCCCCGGGTCACTCAGCACATACAGATATATAGTCTTAGTGTGTGTGAGTGCAGGCACATAAACCTGTACGTGTGTATGGTCAGATTTACCGTACCAGCAAATATGACATTATGTGTGTGTCTGTGTGTGATTGTGTCCATCGTATGACAGTGATTGAAGCGTGGCACTCTCATCTTCATAAGCTGTATGTCATTTCACAGTTCTATTAAATTCCACAGTAGATTGGATTGCATACGATCTGCATATAGCAGCCATATTATTATTGCCAGTGTTCTGATGAAACCCCGTCTATATCATAATTGAGAGATGACTCAGATGTAGATATATAGAGCCCCTTTGATCAGACTGTGATGATGTTAGAAGTGAGAAAAGGTCAGCATTGGTTAATTTTGCTTTCGATAGGGGCCAGCACCTATTAACTGGTAACTAACCAGGTTAATTTTTAATAATAAAAAAACAAAAGAAAAATGATGTGAAATACAAGAAGCCTTTCCTTTTAGACTACTACTCCACTCATCAAACAGGCTTTAACGGCTTATTACAAAGCACAGTCCATTTAGAGGCGGTGAAATTTTAATGTCTTGCTTTTTATTTTACATGCTATTGGCTTTGCTTACAAACAGTCTCTTAGCTGCGTTAACATGAGGAAACAAAGTGCCCACCTCCCACCCTGTGATCTTCACTAGTTTCTTAATTGTGCTTCACTTTGCACTACTCAGATCAGATGGGAGAATAGCTAGCTCAGAATGCTGCTCATTTGGCGATTACCACCACTAATGCCGTCTCGGTGGCTGATGTTGCTGAGGAAACATACTGGCCGCCTGTCAGTCTCCCCCCTATGTAGCTCCCATGAAAAAGTTGCTTCAGTTTGACATGCAGAACTCCTGTAGAATTGTTAACTTTGTTCGCACCACTAGCCTTGCTAATGCTGCTAACACTGCTAACAGTGCTAAAGGGGTTCTGTAGTTTAAATTGAGCTGCTTACTACTCACCCGGGAGACCTGGGGGTGGACTAGTGGGTGGGCACAGTATTTCCATATTAACTCTGTCAGTTGGGACGGCATTACTAGTGGTAACCCGTATGGTGCGCTGTGCAGTAAACTGAGGAGCAGATGAATTAACAAATAGACCAACGTGCATAACACTTCAAAAATATTCTTTGTGGTTAATTGATTAACGGTTGACCCATGACATCTCTAGATGAGAGAGTAGAAAAACCCGACAGCACTCACTAAGTATAATACTTTGAATATAGTGGATTGCACAGCATCAGTCAAATGGATGCCTTTTAGCTCATAGCCGACACTGAGGACGGCTATGAGTTGAAACGCGTCTGTTTTCTACTTTGCTGTGATTCTATGGACTGGCGCCCAATTACTCTTTGAGACTTTTGAGTGAGCATGCCAAGTCTGCTGATCTCTAGATGAGAATCACAAAACGATACTGTCATGATACGCTGCCCACAATAACTATCAGGATTCTGCAGTACTTACTACATTCAAAACAATCCTCTATGATACATCACAATGTCTGTCTAACTAAACAAAGAAAACGTACATCTAAAAGGCATCAATTACAAGTTATGTAATTATGTATTTATTCATTGCACTGTGGTGTCAGTTTCACAAAATTTGACAACCGAGATGAAACAATGTACAGTAAAGTGCATAAAGTCTTGTCTTGTGCCACCAAAAGCAGGTGTTGCAGCCCAAACATGATCTTTACTAACTATAACTCGGAGGTTATTGTGCCTTAACATAACCACAGCTTTGTGGAACTGTAAAGAAAAAGTTTTAACATATCCGCTACATAAAAACATACAAATGTTTCACATCCATGTTTTGCAGAAATGTACAATGCTAACATTTATTCTGGTGATTGGGTTGGTTGACCATGTGCTTACTTTTTTTGAGATAGGTCTTGCAAAGTGCGTAGTCTTAATTTTGTTTGTCCCATCTCTGTTGTAAAAGCCAGCAACTTTCAACGAAAGATGACGGTGGCTCTCTGATTTTTTTTTGCCCCTCTGTCTGACTACACTGTCTGCCATTTTTCTACTGTAAGTTATTTTTCCACCACAAAAAATTTCAATTCCAGTCACTTCACACTAATTCATTAGATAAGCGCCACCATGAGGTGTCGTATTGTGGTGATTATAGCAAGTCAAATCAGCAAATCAGGGAATCCGTTAAGAATGCGTTGTATGTGTTAATAAAAATATCAGTATTTGGCAACAGTGTATCAATAATGCATCACAGGAGGAAGTAGTATGATATATTCCTGAATGAATATTTTGTCCCGGGCCTAGATGATATACTGTGAAAAATGTAAAAAAAACTAGCCATTTCAGAAACCAAGTTTCGCAATTTAGATAAAGGAAGGTTTGGCAATGCACGTTTTCTATGAAAGAGTGATGACATGTCGAAATCGCTGCAAGGAAATAATTAGATGAGAAGAATGGAAGAATGGAAAGAAGAGGCACAAATGAGAGAAGGGGAGAAAAAGAAGATAACAAAGCCAAAGTAGAATTGAGAGAGATTTTCAGAGAGGGTAAATGAGGTAAAATGGAGAGGGTTGTGTTGAAGATAAAAGAGAAGAAGGGAAGAAGGAAGAGAGGTCACTTTAATTCAGTCTGGTGAATCATGGTCCTTTATTTCAATGCATTTACTCACTGACCCTGAATCTATGATTTTGACAGTACGGTCCACTGTGACTGAAGCTTGAGTGTGTAGCCACGAAGCACTCTAATTGGGCACACCAATATGTGGCCTGATGATCACATGTACCCATATGAGTAAAGCAAGGATTTCCTTTGGTGATTGGTTGGCAACAGTCTATAATGAGGACTTGAATATGAATGGTCTAGGAGATGATTAATTCAGAGAAGAGTCCTCCCCCCCAAAGAAAGCTATGCCAGTAACATGAATCAGAAAATTCAAAATATCACATGGTTAAGAAGCAAATATGAGCAGCTACGAAGACAAATGATTCACGTGGCTGGATCCAGGCTCTAGGGAAAAAGCAAAGGGATTTGCAATGTTAATTGATGTGGGGACAATAGCTCTAATACTTTCAGACAGGAGGGATATAGCAGCAGGGGTGCAAATGAGTAGAAGGAAAGCAGAGAGGGAAAGAAGATGAGTGGAGATTTCAAGAGAAGCGGGGAAAAGCAAAGGCATGGGCGGAGAGTTGAGGAGGTGAGGAGGAAGTCAGGGAGGCAAGATTAGAAGAAATGCTGAAAAACCAAGAGAAAGAAAGCAGGTGCAGAAGAGACAACGAGGGAAACATGAGACAAGAAGAACCAGTGCTCTATCCAGAGGAATAGAGCAGATGAGAAGTGAGAGGAAGAGTAGAAGGCCAGATGGAGTTAGAGGAGGAGCAGAGGAGAAGAGTACAGACAAGGAGGAGGGAGAGAGTAGACGAACAGGAAAAGGGTGGAGAAATTCGGGGAAGAGGTGTCCTATTTTAGAGTAGATGATGTCATTTATGCTCCAGAAAAGTATCCAGGCATTTTACAGTGACACCCCTTAAAGAGGAAAAAAGGACAGCGGAGACGACCAAAAGGAAAGGATGACCTGAGAGTGCAGAGGATTCATGTTACAGTACATTACATTTGTTTTGCTGATGCTTTTATCCAAAGCTACTTATAATAAGTGCATTCAACCATGTTGGAGCAACCCCAAAAAGTGTAAGAATCATGCCAGTACATCATTTTCATCAAATATGCTTGTCCACTTCAAGTGCTGCAATTACATAAAGAGTTATTGGTGGTAATGATTCCTCCTCTCCGTGCTTTGTAGTGCAACTACACTCACAGAGATGGGGGACAAAATACACAGCCATTGTGGTAAAATTAATTGGAGGGATACTTCACAGATTTTCAACCACCTTTGTATCAAAACAGTGCAGTTAGTATGTATAAATGAACTGTGGTAAACTTCCCTCCATATAACCACTTCCTAGGTATCCTTCCTTGCCCCCCCGGCAAAACTCCGCCAGACGATGTAAATTAGAACATCCAACAGAGTTAGTATTGCCCACCACCCATGCCGCCAACCGCAGACACACAGTGTTGAAGCAGATCAAGAGACAAACCCGACCCTCTCTCTCTCTCAAACTTGGATTGAAATCAGATCAAATACTGAAACTAGGCAGTGCTGATCGAATACATATCAAGATTATGTTACTGTATTGCCTATTCCTTGCCGACAGTGTTTTAAGAAACATATTTTAGTCCTGGGTTTAGCTGTAATAGTGAGAGTTTGTAAACAGGAAATGGGCGCCTTACTGTTCCCTGCACAGTGAAAACAGAGGCTAAAAACAAACAGATCCAAAGGTTTTACCTAGGCCGTGCTAATCAAATGTAAACCAAGATTCTGTTACTGAGTTGCCCATTTCTTGCCTCAGATTTTTCAGAAACATATTTTTGCTCACTTACGGCCAGCCAGCCAGCCAGCCGCCGTTGTTTCAAACAGACATGTTTGCATAACGTCACCTATCAGCGGGAGCGTTTAGTGGGCTGGTGCAGTGCAGTGCATTCAGGTAGTTTTAGGTTTTCTCCCTCTTGGGCAAAAGTGTCCTTTTTCTGTGTTTTCTTTGGTTCTGTAACACCAATTTCAAAAGTATTAGTGTCCCTCCACTGTAAAGACATCCTAGTTTTATGAAAAGGCCATCTTTCCAGCACTGAAATACTTCAGCAGAAGCTGTTATGAAGTGTCAGCACCCTCAGTTAGTCAAATCAAGTGGTATTCATCCTTGTAGTTGCATGTCTATTCAATGCCAATGTTTTGTTTTTGTAACTCTAGAAGATATCCACTTGATTTATCCAACTCAGACTGCAGAAACCTCATTAGTTTTGACCAAACGTTACATTGCAGTTGTGCTCAGTATGGGGACTTAGGGCTGGGTGGTATGACAAAATTTTCATATCACATTTATTTATTTTTTTTTAAAATCATATCAGTTTCATGGTATTTGACGGTATTTTGTTCAGGTTCGGCCCACTTGACATGCTGCTGTGTTGTGCTATGGCCTATTCAAGTGCTGGAATTTGTTATTTACGTGAAAATGCCGAAATGCAACACAGGCTCCACTCCATTAGTGCCGTGCTCTGTTGTAATTGTCTCGGACTTGGGTCGGCTTCAGTCAGAAAATGCGTCCCGAGCCGTGCTCTAGTGCTCACCTGTGTGTGTGTGTGTGTGTGTGTGTGTGTGTGTGTGTGTGTGTGTTTGTGTGTGGCGAAACAGAGAGCAGAGGAGAATTGTAAACGCACGACCATGTAGAGACAGAAATGATATGCTGTCATGTGAATACTAACGTAACATAAGGCTATTTAGTTTGTTTAATACAAGGACAAGGTATAGACCTGTTCTATAGGCCTGGATATGAAGCGTCCGTAGCGCCAAACAATATAACGGTAGTTTCTAAAGAGCTAAGATGAAAAAAAATAAATAAATCAGTAGTGGCAGTGCGCCGCTGCTAGTTGCATATAGGGGAAACACTGCTCTTTTTGGTATGAGTTCTTCTGGGTCATCGTGCTCTTCTTTGCTTCGCTTTCAGGACTCTCTGGCAGCCATTCTCGCCTCTAAACTCTTCTGTATGCCTCACTCTCGCCGGCTCTAGCACACCTGTGGTGCGCAGCGGCGAAATGAGTCCCCGCTGAAACACTTTCCCGCCGCGCACATTCCGGACGTTGTTTGGGCTATTCACCAGTATTGTGAAAAATGAAAAATTCATATCATAACGAAAATATATACCGGTTCTCAGTACGAACTGGCATACTGCACAGCCCTATGTGGACTGTAGATTTTGTCTCCCATGTCTGCCAGTGTAGTTTTATTTATTTAGCGAATGCAAAGTCCTTCAGTCAAACAGTTGCCGTCTGATCTGCTGTATGGAGGGTGACTAAGCGTCCTTCAAGTCTTTGTAGAGGGCAAGCTTCAATGATGTGTTGCATTGTTTGCTCCTCTCCACAAGCACAAAGTGAGCTTGAGCTGCTGCCCCACTTGTGAAGGCTGGCCAGGCAGGAGCCATGTCCAGTCCTGAATCTGTTTAGGGTTGACCACTGTCTCCTTGGGAGGTTGGTGCCAGGGACCAGCAGGGTGGGGTCTGCCACCAGATGTTTGTTTGGGACGTCTTTGGACTCCCATTCCTTTTCCCAAGCTGATTGGATGGTAAAGTCAGCTGGCGGGGGATTCTTCCAAATTGGACGTCTAGATGGAAGTCGGGCAGTGGGTGGGTTGAAAATGTCTGTGTAGATTGGTACATGAGGGGAGTCTTTGACCTTTTGGAGCATCCTTTGAGTGAAGGCTACTCGCCGGATGTGTGGAGGGGCTCTGTTTGATAGGATGGGGAGCCAGGGGAGTGGTGTTGAACGGATTGTCCCAGTGATGATCCTCATGGTTGTGTTGAGTTGGGTGTCCACATGGTGTGTATGGGGTGACCTGGACCAAACAGGGGCGCAATATTCTGCTGAGAAGTATGCCAGGGCCAGTGCTGAGGTGCGCAGTGTGAGGGCCCCTGCCCCCCATTTTGAGCCAGCAAGTTTGCAGAACAGGTTATTTCTGGACTTCACCTTAGCTGCCATCCCCTTAAGATGTTCCTTGAAGGATAGGGTCCTGTCAAGGGTCACTCCAAGGTAAGTTGGAGTGGGGGCGTGCTTCAGTTTAAGTCCACTCAGGTGGATGTTCGGTTCTCTGGCAGCTTCAGCGTTGTGGAGGTGGAACACACTGGAGACTGTTTTTGCTGGGCTTGGTTTTAGGCGCCAGGTTTTGCAGTACTGGTTGAGTTTTGCGAGGTCCTCATTGAACACACACTCAAGTGAACCAAAGTCTGGTGCTTGGAAGGCCAGACAGATGTCATCTGCATAGATAAATTTGCGGGATTTGGTGATGGGTAGGTCGTTTGTGTATAGATTAAACAGGGTTGGTGCTAGAACTGACCCTTGCGGGGGCCCATTCTTCTGCGTTCTCCAAGCGCTCTTGTTCTGTCCGAGGTGAACTCTGAACCTCCGGTTGGAGAGCAGAGTTTTGATGGTTTCTGTCGCCCAGGCAGGGAGTGCTTTTGTGAGTTTCAGAAGGAGGCCTTTATGCCATACAGTGTCATAGGTGGCGGTGAGGTCGAGAAACACTGTCCCTGTTTTTGACTTCCTCTGGAAGCCATTTTCGATGAAGGTGGTTAGGGCCAGTACTTGCTCTCCTGTGCTGCGGTTCTTGCGGAAACCTGCCTGATCCACACATAGAATCTCTTCTACTCCTGGAGATATACGTTGCAGTATAAGGCGTTCCAGGATTTTGACCGGGATGCAGAGTAGGGAGATTGGTCGGTAGCTTGCTGGTAGTTTGAGGTCTTTGCCAGGTTTTGGTATGGCAATGACTTTTGCTGTCCGCCATGTCTTTGGAATGGATTTCATCTGTATGGTCCTGGCGTAAAATTGGGTCTGCCAGGTTAGGGCTTGGGGGCCCAGATGTTTCATGAACTCTGAAGAAATGTTGTCATATCCTGCTGCCTTTCCACATTTCAGGCATTGTAGGAATTTCTCCAGTTCAGCCACCTCAAAGGGCTCAGGGTTTCTTTCCTCTCCAGGTGTTCTCCGAAGTGTCTTTAGTTCGGTTGTTACTGCTCTTCTGGTGTGTTTGTCTTGGGCTGCTTGTGCAATGGTCACCAGGTAGGATGCAACTTGACTGGGTGTGACAGATGGTCGGCTTTGGGTGGGGGGTTTCTGTGCAGCGCCTAGGCGGCGGATGAGGCTCCAACACTTCCTGCTAGAGTGAGTGAAGTTCAGCTCAGCTACTGTCTCCTCCCATTTTTTCCGCCTGGCTGTAGATAGCGATTCAATGAGGTGGTCTGCCATCTCAGGGTCCCCTGATGTTCTGTAGGCTTGCAGGAGGGCAGCGCTTTCTCCGTCCAGGCACAGGACATAGAGGGGGCGGTAGCCTCGTGGGATTGCTGTGTGGGCGGCTTTGTAGACAGTGCTGCAGAAGTGGTTGTATGCTTCATCTACAGTGATGGTGTGGAGTAGGATGGTAACAACACTCCGGTCTAAGGTTTCACTGTATTTCTTCCAGTTGGCTTTGCGGAAGTTCCAGCGCATCTTCCTTGGGCTGTTTATGACTGGGAGTTGTAGGCCAATGTGTAGGAGTGAGGGGCGGTGTTGGCTGTGTGGGAAATCTTCCAGAATGAGGATCTGTGCAGGGTAGGGGGTTCCATTAAAGGAGCTGACCCAGCAAAGGTCAGGAGAATAATCCTTGTTCCATCTGGCTGAATGGAATGTTCCTCTTTGTTTGGGGTCGTGTATCAGGCCAAGGTCATTTTTGGATGCCCATTCTGAAAGTGCCTCCCCATCACTATCTGCTGCTGGGTATCCCCAGTCAGGGTGATGGCTGTTAAAGTCCCCCACATAGATGGCAGGGTGGGGTAGGGTGGGTATGACTTGCAGATCCCATTTGGCACTAGGTGGCTTGTACACATTGGCTATGTGGAAACCACCAATGGTTATGGTATCCGAGAAAGTTGTTGTGGTCAGATGGTTTGCTTCAGCTATGTCAGAGCGCACATAGGTGGCACGTCCATGCTTGGTATGGGGTGCGTAGCAAAGGAGGTCGAAGCCATTGATGGTGTACCGGCCTGCTTCCTCTGTACCAATGTGTGTCTCTTGGAGGCATATGACGTCAATGGAGTGTTTGTGGGCGAGGAGTTTTATGAGCCTTCGCTTGGCTGCGGAAAGGCCTTCAACATTAAGTTGTAGTATTCGTAGGGCAGGTCCTACAGCTAGGTGCTCTTGAGGCTGGTCGTTGTTGCTGCTTTCGGCTTTGGGACTGTGACTAGGATTCTTTGGGGAAGAATTTAGTCTGCTGGAAGGATCATCATTGGCTTCCCCAGGCGAGTCTGGGTACTGACAGGGAGTGCGGTGAGAACGCTGATCCATTGCACCCCGCCAGTGTAGTTAATTAAATACAGCAACCTCTTTCTACATAAATATGGCATGTGAGTACCGTATTATGATGGACTTGGAAAAAACTATTGACTTTTCATTAACACATTCACTTCCTGATAGCATCTTCGCTTTACATTCCTTGGTGATAGAATGCTTCTTTTGCATTTCTAAGCCAGAACAGGCTCTCAGTGTTCGACCACCCTGTTAGGATGTTTTCACACCTAAATGGTTTGGTTAGGTAAAACAAACTCAGGTCCATTTTTGTGGTTAGTATAGTTCATCTGGGCTGTCAGCTGGGCTGGTATGGACCAAACAACTGATCCAAGACTGCTTGAAAAGATGGGTCTTGTACCGCTTCCAGAAGGACTTTGGCGTGGTTCGTTTGTGGTGTGAAAGCAAACAAACCAATCACAGGGTTTTATGATAGGAGATATGTTTTTCATGTTCATGTTTTTTTTCCTTTATAGCTTGATTTCAAAAGCTAAACCACTAATAAATCCATCTGCTGATTGTGAAATCTGTTCATGATCTCATCTGTAGCCATGTATAACCTTTAACTTATATTAATTATTTGGTAACCATGGTAACACAAGTCTTTTCCCTGACTAAAAGCTGTTAAGACTGCCGTGATTGTATCTGACCCAGTGTACGTTTTTAGTTCATTAGGTCCATTAAAAAGATCACACAGTAATACACCCCAAATCATTATTTTATAAGATGCCTTCCTTTCATCCTGGTAATATGTTCATTATTCAGTTGCAGTCCAATCATACTAATAATGCTTGGCTATAATCAGTAATTTCTCCATGAGCTCTTTGTGACATTAAAGAGCATATATATCCACGTCAGAAGCATTAAAGTGCTGCATAAATTTCTGTTAGTCACCAGACTTTGAATTTACCAAGTAGGTCCTGATGATGCAGGATGACACTTCCCAAAACTGTATAAATTCATCTTTACTCTTCTTGGTTCATTCCTAAATAGTCAGTGTGAACAGGAACTGGACCAAAACAAAAATCCAAAAATTTCTCTTTTTTTTTTTTTACCCTGGTCCAAACCAAATGAAGCCAACTACAGGTGTAAAAGCACCCTTAATCCCAAACCTGCATAACCCCATTGTAATCCAGTCTGGTGTTCACTGATAAGGTGTAGTGATTTTTCTTTTTGGCCAGAAATGGATAAAGGAAGAGAGCTAAATAAGGAAAAGAGGACACTAGAATGAGGTAGCTTCACAGGTTTAAAAGAAGAGGCAATGGATGGGATTACAATATCAGAGGCAAACGAGGATATTTAACATCTGCACCACAAGAGAAAATTAGATTGGGCATATGAGGGAAAGAGAAAATGGAGAGAGCCCGGGAAAACAGTGGATGAGTTGATAGGAAAGGATTCGAGAAAGCAGGGAGGGAGAAGTAGGGAAAGCACATGAAAAGATGTGATGAGAGGGGAGATGACATCACATACATGTCAGCGGTAGATGGTGTAATTGAAAGCTGCAGAGCAGAATTGGGGAAAGTAATGGAGACGTGAAGGGAGAAGGCATGTACGAAAAGGGAGGGAGGGGCACAAGGTTTCATATGTGAGAGCTTTCACATGTCATACGTCAAAGCCGAAGTTCCATGTGCCAGAGCAGGAGATGGAATGAGGAGAGGAAATGTCACATGTCAAAAACAACGTTGTGATTTACTGTTAATGAAGAGATCCACGCAAGGGAGAGGAGGGTAGTAGAAAGGAGATAAATGAAGTGGAGTGAGGAAAGTAGAGTTGCAGCAGAGGAAAGGGAAAAGCAAAGGCAATAAGAGAGCGCATAAGGGTGAGCATATCAGTTTAAAGACCAGGAGATATGAGAGAAAAGGAGAAAGACAGGGAAAAACAAAGTGTGAGGAAACTTTTGAGGAGGTAGCAGTGAAGGATGTTTCCATTGTGGTAGGATATGGCTGCTGGCTCTTTTTCATTCTGTCTCAAACTTACTTGAGTTAGGACTGTCAATAGTTAACCATTAATCTGGTAACTGTTGTGGAAACGTAGTGGCCCCCTCCTCCGGTCTCGCCCCAAGACGTCATGGTGAATAAGCACTTTTGAGCTGCAAACTCTCTTTAACTTTGTTAATGATGTTATCACTGTTAGCTCCTTAGCACCATTAGCAGTGTCAGCACAGCTACTGGTGCTGGGTAACAGTGCCAAAAGGGTTTTGGGGTTCAAAATAAGGCTGCTTGCTCCCTGGGCCGACCTTGGGGGAAACCGGAGGATAGCCACAATGTTTCAGCTGCAACGTCCCACCACCAGAACGATGTTAATAGCAGTAATCAGCCAATTAGCAGTGCTGATGTGGTGCACAGTGCATAGTGGCCAAAGCTACATTAGCTAACTAGTGGATACTGGAAAGTGGGCGGTGGGGCCTATGTTTGCGCATGATATCGCGACTAAAAGGCAAGATCTGTAAATTACAAAACACTAAAATTCCTCCATCTCTAAATGGATAGCATTTTAAATGTAGTGCTGAATTTTACTGAGTTAATGGACGCTGGACTAAAAGGAAAGGCCTCTTGCATTTTCCTTCATTTTGCCTTTAAAGAAAATAAACAAATAAACAGGTTAGTTACCAGTTACTGTAACGGGTGTTGGGCTATTGAAGCAAAATGAACTGCAGCTGACTTCCCTAATTTGAGTTATTCCAATGTTTGAAAGACTAGAGAACTGAAAAAATGAGCGAATGAGAAGGGTGGAAGAGGGGGAGGAGAGGGGCAGAGGAAAGAAGTGTGGAGAGAAGAGGAATGTCATTTGTCACCAGAAATGTGTAATTATTTGCTGCAAAGTTGGATGAAGCATCTGTTGGATGACAGATTTCTGACATCAGCCACTTTCTATTAAGAGGGGGAATATTAATGACACATTTAGTGCTAAAGAGCAGACAAGTGGGAGCTGTATAGATAAGGAAAAAAAAAGATCCACACGTAGGTGTGTGTATCATTAAAACACTGGCTCTGAGCCATAGCAACCATTTAGTAGCAGGCATTTAGCATCTCCTATGTGTAATTTAGTTGGATGAACAAAATTATCAAGAAAATGCAAACCATCAGTCTAAGAAATTACATGTGTAGCTTTGCAGCACAGGTCAAAGTCAAATATGCAATAAAGAAGAGAAGAAGAGGAGCGCTGAAATTCTTTAGTCAGGTCAATTTAATTTATAAAGCCCTATATCACAAGTCATAATTTGCCTCAAGGGGTTTAACAATGTATACAACACCCTCTGTCTTTGAAACCTTTGCTTTGGATGATTGCAAAAAAATAAACCTTCAAAAGGCAAATTAATGATGCTGCTTACTTGTTGTCATTGGTTCATTCAGTCTGGATTTGTAAAAACTAAAATTCACATGGGGCGGCACGGTGTGTGGTGGTTAGCACTCTCGCCTCACAGCAAGAGGGTTGCCGGTTCGATCCCGGGCGTGGGAGCCCCTCTGTGCGGAGTTTGCATGTTCTCCCCGTGTCAGCGTGGGTTCTCTCCGGGCACTCCGGCTTCCTCCCACAGTCCAAAGACATGCAGATTGGGGACTAGGTTAATTGATAACTCTAAATTGTCCATAGGTGTGAATGTGAGCGTGAATGGTTGTTTGTCTCTATGTGTCAGCGACCTGGCGACCTGTCCAGGGTGTACCCTGCCTCTCGCCCGATGTAGCTGGGATAGGCTCCAGCCCCCCCGCGACCCTCAAGAGGATGAAGCGGTTAGAAGATGAATGAAAATTCACATGGTGGCTCAGAGGTAAGCACTGTTGCCGCCGCATAGCAAGAAGGTACTGGCTTTGAATCCACTAACCAACTGGGGCCTCATTCAACTCTAATTTTGCCGTATTATCAGCACATTGTTGCACATATTGTCTAATGAGTATTACAGCAGAGATAATGCTTTTCATTTAAGCCAAAATATTCACTAAAGAGGTACGACTTGCCTTCCAATCTGTACTATACCCAGACAAAAGAGTGCCTTTGCATGATTGTGCAGGTGGCTAATATTCACACACATAATGCAAACTGCCCCTGGCATACAGAAGTTAATGACTGTGTGTGTCCCCGTGTGTGTGTGTGTCTGAATGTATTTCCTAATCTGCTTTGTGTCTGTAATCAGTACCAAAGTTCACCCGGGGGACACGGCTTTGGGGAGAGTAGGTGATGAGAAGAGAAAGGAAAGCAACGGTTTCTGGAGAGGGAAAAGAGGGGAAATGGAGAAAAGGGAAGGATGGGGACACAAGCGAGAGACTGATTCATAACTTCAAGGAATCCACGCTGATAAAAGAGCGAGCAACAGAGGAAACATTTCAAAACATTTCATGAATTGTTACTGAAGTCACTGCGTCTTGATTGCCTGCTGTGCTTTTCACCTTAGATGAACCGTATCAGAAGTTTGTATTAAAAGTGCTCTTTTCCTCATTCCCCTAGCCTTTTGTTCTGACTGTCTAATGCTCTGTCAACTGAATTTACTCCCTTGTGTTTCTCTTGCCCTTGAATCAGCCTCTTGACCCAATGAACATTTCACCCCTCTTAACTTCCCTAGTAAATGTTAAGCAGCATACATTAGTAAAGGCGGACAAGAAGGTACATGTATTTGCTCAACCACTTCCCTAAAATTTGAGCTTGTACCTCCTGCTTGGTCGTGCATTCGAGTGAACACAATTGGCAGTGCTACTGACAGTGAGAGGCTGGTGAGGGATCACGTCCTTGTTGCTGCAGTAGACTCATATTGGTCGGTTGGCTCACCTGCACTGATTAGGGTGAGATGTTGGGGGAATTTTGTAAACCCACCATGTGTTACACCGTCTGGCTACTAACACCTTGTGTCACTGAGGTAGCACATGGCTCGCTACATCCTCCCCAGGGCAACAGTGCAGTAAGTAGTGACCAGGATCGCAGTACACAGAGAATTTGCCAGAAGCAACACCAGTGTGGCTCTGTGTGCATTAGGGCTGTCCTCAATACCTTTTTTTTGTGGAGCTGCGGAGCTTGGGTAGTCATTAGCAGCAAATATTATAAGCTTCATCTAGGGGTGTGGTGGGGTAATGGGGGGTGCTGAACATAAATGCTCATAATAATAGGCTTATGGCATACTAGTAGCTCCAACAAATTTAAGATCTAAGGTTTAATGTATCTGTTACACAGGTTAAACGCAGCGCCAAAGGACGCCGAAATGTCAGTTCAACCTCTGCCCCATAAAGTGTATGTAAAGATGGATGACTCTTCTCCACTTACTCCCACTATACAAAAATGAAGCCAAAATATCCCACATCCAGTTGCTGCCATCTTGCACCACTGTTGTCATTTGGAGAAAAAGTCTGCGTAGCAGCAATCTCTGTAGTGTCACGTTCCCACATATAAACTGTCCAACAAATCGCACATATATATATGTATATATATATACATATATATATGTGATATATATATATATATATATATATATATATGTATATATGTGTATGTATATATATATATGTGTGTGTGTGTATATATATATATATATATATATATATGTAGTAATACGCTTGTCAAAACATCATGAGGCAGACCTTTGATAATGCCATCACAATACTTGGAATGTAAAATGGCCTCGTAGCCATCTTTCAAAACAGGCCTATTATGTAAAGTACGCACCCCACGCTGCACATTCTGTTAACTTGGTGGCAATGATTATGGAAATAAATGTTTAGAGGCTGATATGTGTTTTCTTAGATTAGTCGTTTTATGCACTCAACTTGTTGGTACATCAGAGTGTTTGAAAACTACATTCTGCATGAATATTCAGCAGTCGGTGGCAGTGTATGACACATGCAAAACACATGAAGAGAATTTAATTTGGAGCACTCTGAAGTTCAAGATGCGAGAGGCCTGCATGCCATGATGAAAAGGCAAGGAGGCAACACAGTGTAAATTAGACTCACTGAGCACAACCATAAAGTTGCTGGAGCCAGCCTTTACAGTGAATTTTTTGGGAAGAGCTCTACTTTCTAAATCTCAAGTGCTATACTGCTAAATATTGACATCAATCTTTTAACAACCGTTAAGCTGCTTAAATCCCCGAGAGCATGCTGAATCTCAGCAGAGCAAGTTAGGAGACTTTGTAAATCCTACTCTGGATCTAGTAATTAAGTCTGGACTTTTCAGATTTCATGATCAAATTATTCTTCCTCCAACATTTTATGGGTGATGAGAACAAAATGAGAGAATTTCCTTTTTTATTCAAAGAGGTATATGATGACTTAATGAACAATGCTTGTTCTAAAGTCAAAATGGTAGTCGTGGTTCACAAAACTTTTTGATGTTCTACATATGTTCTATACATGTTTTATGGATTTGGTGCTTTTTACTGAAAAAACATTGAATGCAGCCGGCCGTGTGAAACGTTAATAAGCAAATTTTATCCATTATTTCAAATACAGTAATACAGAGAACATTGTGTTCCCTCAAGTGGAGTATTAAAGGGTACATGCTGTGCAGAAGGAAAATGAGGTTACACTGAAATGAGGGATTATAAAGCAAACCCATTCTCAGATGTGCATTGTCTGTCATCGCGTCAAAATGAGAACTGTGTTTTATGTTTAAATAAGCAGATGCAATTTTAATCAGGGATTTCATAAATTCATTTGATAAGTATTTTCCCCAGTGTAGCAAAGACATTCCAGGAAGCATGAAGTGTAAAAAACTATTGTTTTTATTTTTTGCTGATTATGCTCAGTTTATAAGATGGTTCACTGTATATGTTTAACACTGACATGGATAAATAATTATGTTGCCAGGGTTTGCATCAGATCTGATTTTCACTCATTATGCCTTCAAACTAAAACGGAGTTAATTTGTCTTTTATTTACATATTTAAATGCCCATAATGAATAAACACTGATCAAGCAATCCAGCAGAAAGAGCACACTGAAGAGCGTAAGTTCTTCCTCTCTTCTTCTTTCTTGTTTTTGATTTGTTTTTTGAATGTAACAATTAGAGTGAGAGCTGGATGTTAGAACGATCACATAGGTCACTATCTGTAAGATTCAGTCTGAATCTACGCTCTGGTGAAGATGATAAAATTATTGTCTGTTTAAAGCTGTAGCTGGTAATTTAAAAAAAAAAAAATGCTTTTTGCCATATTTGCTGAAACTGCCACTATATCCACACAGAAGTACATGAGACAAAAATGTGAAAACATTATATAAATCTGCCTCCTTGTATTGCCTCTGATGGCCTAACCACACATGAAGGAAAACAACCAGACAGAGCCGAAGAGTCTCAAATGCAGCGATAATCATGTTCATCACTGCTCATGAACTATGGTCAAACTTTCAAGCTGTCAAACTAGGCAATGCTGATCTACTATTAATAAAGATTCTGTCACTGCATTGCCTATTTCTCACCTCAGACCATCTTTTAGTGTACTGTTTAGCTGTAAAATGAGAACGTTGTTGTGGTCAAGTCGTGGTGCTTGTCGTGTTGCTGGACTATTTCCAACGTGACGGTAGGTTCATAAACATTCTCATTTTACAGGTAAACAGTACACTAAAATGAGAAAAAGAAAAAGCAGTAACAGAATATTGATTCATATTTGAGCAGTGCTGCCTGGTTTGACCGTAGAACCGTCACTATTTGTCTCATATACTGTAATACTTAGTGGATGTAGTGACAGTTTCAGTGAATATGACAAAAAGGTTGTTTTTAATAAAGTTACCAACTGTAGCTTTAAATACTCTGATTACTCTACTGATAGCGCCCACACACACACATGCACATACACAGACTTCACATAAGCAAGAAAGCATACACACATATTGATAGCAATCATGACAACCCTCTCTGTTTCTCCATATAGTCATCTTTCTTTCTCCCCTGGTACCATTTGCAGCATCTCATTTTCTCACTGGAGAGGGAGAAAGAGAGATGAGGCAGATATGATATGATGTGATCAAAGAGCTGAATTGATTTGAGATGTGACTGGATTTTAACAATCTTCCTTAACAGCAGACATCACTTGATGTCACAGCTTCGGAAGGTCAGAACAAAATAATGGTCCACCATTTATTGTTTTGTTTGGAGAATTTGTAAAGCAGCTGTTTCTCATGGATTTATTTTCTCTGCGCTGCCCCACTGAAGTAAAGGTCTGTTTAATAAACCCAAGCGGCCCTTTGCAAGCACACAAAAACATGAGCAAACAGTTCAGCATACTAAAAGCATTACAGAAAGTCAAGATTTACCACCATGAGTCTGATGCAATGTTCCACAACCTACCTATATTTCAAGGACTTTGAGTGTTTCCAGTTTTTTTTTTTTTTTTTTTTTTTTTTAAATGTTTCCTTCAAGATGCATTTAGGCTATTGCTCATCTCAGGGGATGCATAGTTTCTGCTACAGAGCCAATCAGGTGGCTATTTAGTTCTTCTAAATAAAAGTATAAAGTACATAGCCCCTGTTAGTTCTTATAAGTGCCTATATTTTATGTCAGTTGATTCATTTCCAAGATGATAATTACGTGATTTCTTTTAAACACTTTCCCTGCATAGATGATATATCAAGAGGCCTATAGTTCCGAATGAATAAATAAGGTCCTCGGTGGAGATGTTAAGGAAAGAAGGGAAATGAGCTTTTAATGAGTTTGGAGTTAACACAGTAGAACACCACATCTTCAGTGAAGACTGATGAGATGTGGGGCGTCTCCAACGTGTGTTTACAAATAAGTATTTGCTCTTTTTGCATACTTTCCGTTTAAAACACTGCATCCTGTCTGAGCTGCTTCAGGCTCCTTGTCTCACTTATGCTTTTTCTCTCTTTCTCTCTCTCTCTCTCTCTCTCTCTCTCTGGTTGTTTAACTTGTTGCCATGGTAACTTAGACTAGTCTCCTTTGAAAGCTCTTGGTACATTTGACTTGATGGTTAACCTTTTAAAATGTACACAGCAGCCACACAGATATGCAGATATGATACGCAAAATTTTGATGTGGGGCAGGAAGTGATACATTTATATACTGCGTTATTTGGAAAGAAAGGAGTGTGGCTACATAAGGGTAGGCTGAACCTGCAGGCTGCAGGTATGATCAGAAAACTGAAACTCATGTTGGATGTGAGTCATACAAAACAGCTTGACACATTTGCCATGTGTGGACACAATCGTCATTACAAATGACCTCATCCTGCAGACCTCCTAATGTTACCAACGATAATTATTTTATGTGTAATTGGGTCCATGACTGAAACGATCGCAGTCTTATTTTTGGTAGGTTGAGTAAATGTGCTTGAGTATAAATGTCTATTTCAACTCTTTACATGCATGCGCTGCTGTCAGGCTAACACCACTACCTAATGTCAACACTTTCCACGCCAGAGTGTTATTTCTAAGTTGCCAGCCACAGCCAGCATTTTCAGTCTCCTTCAGTACATTATTCTATGCTTTCTTTTGATTTTCACATTGGCTAGTCATCCTGTTTAATTTGTCTTCTGATTAAATTGGAACCGTTGAAACAAGTTGTAGGAAGCCTCTGCAAGTAATTGGTTGCTGGCAGACACTCTGTGCTGCAATAAAATGGTTAATCAGCAGCGCCGTGCACTGTAGAGCCGATGTGCTGCTGGTTCTGCCGGCCTGAATAGAATATAATGTCTATAGCCTTACTGTTGTGTGTACAGCCTTTATAGACTGAGCTGAGTAGTGATGCGCGGGTCGACCTGTAACCCGCGGGACCCGCAAATGGACTTGCGGGTCGGGCAGCAGTGATCGTCTGTTAAATCGGTCTGTAAATGATATTTTGACATTATTATTATAATCTATTAATCTATAATCTGTTACTGTCATGGCATCCGAAGGTACTGATGCGTTGAGCAGGTGACAGTCTGCGGTTGTTTTCAAAACACACTTGTGTCATGCACTCCAAAAGAAACTTGTTGAAACTTTAAACAATAATTTATTGTACAAAGCGGGGGAAACAAACGTTGACAGAAACGGTTCCATAATTCATATTAAATTCAAAAGATAACGAAAAAACTCCTACAAGTTAGAGGGAATAGTGATAAAGTGGTAAAACCTGGCATAGATCCACAATGCAATTTAAAAGTTTTGATTTTTATTGATAACCTATATTTACCAACAACAAAGAGACTACAAAAATAAAATAAAATAACCCCCCCCCCCCCCCCCGCAACCCTGAAGAATGAATGAATGAATGAATGAATGAAAAAAATGAATACCAACTTTTCATAACGAATACCTACCCATAGAAACAAATATTCGAATATCCGAATATTTGGGTACAGCCCTACTGTTGTCATACAGATATATATTTTTTTTCTCATTTCGGTATATCAGTTTGAATTGTATAAATGAAAATAATTATAATGAAAGTAATATTCTCTTTGAGGTTTAGCGGTGGTCGTCACTGTCATCGTCGTGGAGATCCCGTTTCGTCCCACCAAACTCACTAGCTTTTTCATCTAAATTGGCTTCAGAGAGTTGATCAAAACGGGAATTGTCGGAGTTTGAGTCCATCAACATCTCCAGGGCTTGCACAACCGTAAACTTTTCCGTAGGCGCTGGCATTTTCGTGCAGTTTATAAGCTACTAAATTTCTGTAATCAGAAACATCTTCCAGTTTCCAGCGGTTTTTCTTCTTTGTTTGTTTCTGGACACGACATTGCTGTTCTGTTTAACAAGATGTGTAACAGCGCCCCCTGTCTGACAACAGTGAAAACACGGATTGTCAGAATATCTCGTCAATGGCAAAGCGTTCTGTCATAAATGACAGAAAATCTTGTCAGTGGCGGGGATAGTGTTAACTAACTATAGCTACTATTTACTATCTACTAGGTCAACCATTCCCACGTGCCGCTGTTACCCCCCAGTTTTTTCAGGGCTTAAAGTGGCCCTTGTTTTTTTCCAATTTGATCCACTGAAACAGCGGTGATCAGCCCAAATAATAAGCATTTGGTAGTCTTTGCTCCAGCTACCTGCCTTACATCTAGACAGCCCACTGATGTGTGACGGCCTATGCAAAGAAGCTATTCTAAATGCTATAATGATAGATCATAGACAGACACTCCCATAGGAAAATGCACCACTCTGTATTCAGACTCATTAATTCAGCTCTCTAATATTTGAGATATGATCCCAGTGGTTCTAATCCAGGTCAATGTAAACGAGCCATTCACAAGAACTGAATGCAAAACAAAGCACTTGAGCCTTTTTAAAAGGATTGTATTATTAATGTGTATGTACATGCACCCATTTTAATGTTTTATGTGAGTGATTCATCTGCAGATCTGGGTAATTAGTGTTTGTGTTTGGCGGCACAGATATTCTCCTGATTAACTTTAATAATATCATAACATTAATGTGCATGTAAACACCCAGTGTGGTGCACCTGTCAGCGCGTTATTACTCCACTTCTCACTCTAATATTTTATTCATTTATGACACATGCTTGTTGTCTCTGTCAAGAGCCTGACTTGAATTCACAGTCATCCACTTTGCTCGCTCCACGCCCATCTACAGCACAGCACAGAGAACTGAATAGATGCTGCAGTGACAGACACAGAGCATGAGAGAAATGACAGTGGTGGAAATACCACAATAACAATTAAAAGGCCAATTATGTGCAGAGTATTTCCAAATTTTAGGCCAATTCAGTGCAATTAAAGCACAAGGCTGTCTCACTGAGCTAGGAGAGACAGGGAGAGAGAAAAATGAGTCAAAGATGAAAAGAAATTTTATGGCTTTTCTCATATATTGTGGTACTAGCAGACTGCAGTCTTCTGATATCAAATAGAGTCATGTTTTGTTAATTAGATCAAAGCATTCTGATTGGTTAATTAGCTCTTATCTAATTTCAAAGCAGTGTATCAGAGCAGAAATGAATTAATGCTGTTGTCTGGATGTTGTTTTTGTTGTTTTGCTCATCCGTTGGTTTTGCTTTGTGGGATTCCACATTGGGATGTTAAGCGCATGCGAAAGTGCACGTACACCCACACATGCGCTATGTAAAAAGACATTCTGAAATGCACAGACTTTAGGCTTTTTAGTCTGGATTCATTTCAAACACAAAAATCTTTGTTCAGTAAAAGAAATGATTTACCAGTCTAGAATATACAACTAATTTTACTCACAGCAAGAAACAAAAAGACAGGAATATATGAAAGTGAGAGAGAGTGTGCTGCTGAAATGAGATGAGAGGGAGAAAGAGGACAATGGCGGTGTAAGGAAACTAAATTGGTAATTTGACCAGTCCAATAATAACCCCTGACATTTTCTTTTTCTTAAGCTTTATAGAGCCAGAGAACAGACCATGCATGTGCTGTTGTTGTTGTTGTTGTTGTTTTTTTGGTAATGTCATAAAGTCAGTTCTGCATCATACCTCCAGCTCAACTAGTGGAACGCTATCACACTGGGCCTGAGTGCAAAATACACAAAAGCAACCAAACAGCACATTTAATATGGCAAGAATCAGGACTCAGGATGCAGACTCAGGATGCAGGACTAGTACAATAAAATATGTTTTTATTAAGGCTGCAGACAGGCTTATGTCAGCAATGGGAGAGGAATACAAGGCAAAGAATAACCAGAATAATGGGCAGGGAACAAGGCATCAATAACAGCCACCAAGGTAGTGTAAACAATCTGACAGGAAGTGGGTTAAATATTCTGTATACAACATTCAGAGCATTAATAAAACAGCAAACCACTATTTTCTATGTAAAGATATAGTGGAGAAATGGCGCCCTGGGAACAGAATGAAGCCACACAACCTTTGTGGGGGTTGTAGTCTGAGCTTCTCTATGGTTTGTTGTGTTAAGCCGATCCAGTCAAATGTGCATAGTATTAGCATTTGTGTGTATCCCACTGGCTAGCTCATTGCCACTGCTTTGCACTGCTGTCCTACAGTGGTTAGCACTGTTCCCCCCGGTTAACACCGTTAGCTCTGTCAGCACTGTTGCTGTTGTTTAACACTGTTGATGGAGTCAGCACTGTTAGCTGCTAGCTGCCGGCTCAGCCGCCTCCATATTGAGAACAGTGTGTGCAGACAACTCATCCCTCTGAATTTTGCGGGGCCCTTTAACACTTTGTAGAAAAGTTATTTGTTTATTTGCTATTCTTTTGACCTCTCTTATTCTTTGTTCTAGATAATTATATAATACCTGACTGATCAGGGCCGCTGCTGGCCATTTGGGTACCCGTAACACAGTTGCTTTTTTTGTTGCTTGGTATGTTTAAATTAGCTTAACTTCCAAAAAACGTGGCTCAGCAGAGGCATATGACTGTATTAATAACTCTGATATAAACCTATAAGCATGAGTGCAGCTGTGCTGTGTTCACTGAAACCATCAGCAGCTCTAAGCAGCAGTGTAGCTCAAACTGTGTTGTGTCTGAGAGGGCCTTAACTTGCAGAAATAATGCAATACATATAATTATGATTGGTGATGATCATATTTACTGTCCCAGGTGCCCTATCCACAGCATGTGCGCAGTCTTCTGCATATAATTTCCTGTATGATTATGAGTCATGAAAGAGAAAACCGACAGCCACTACAATATAATTATCTATACATGATGTAATGAGATAACAGGAGTCAGCTGAGGCAGCAGGTGTCCATAGCACAAAGGCTGATGGGGAGATGAGCAGCAGGTGTGCAGAGTAGGGAACCATACATAGGACACCTGCTGGACAGGTGAAGAATCTGAAAGGCACACACACAAAGACAGAGAGAGAGAAGGAGCAGGGAGAGATGGATGCAGAATGAGATGGAGCTGACATTGTTTTGACACACACAGTGCTGGAGATTGTAGCCCCCGGGCTTACAATTGGGAAATAATTGCACAGTTCAGTGCCACTGACAATACTCAGAGCATTTTGGAACCCATTTCAATAAGCTATCAGGAGCAGGCACCTGGGACAGTAAATATTATCAGTAATATGTCAAGAAGAACTGGCATGCATGGAGGCTGAGCTACAAAAACACACACCACTGTCTTCTCTCTGTGTGTCTATGTATTCTGAATATTCTTACTGGTTTTAACGGGCGACATCACATCATTTCAGTCCTGACTTCTTCCCATTGGCTCTCTGTTTGATATACAGTTGATTTTAAGATTTCACCAATTTAAAGCATGTCTGGGGTTACAGGGTTTCCGCAGGTCATTAAAAAGCATTAAAAGTCATTAAATAGATTTTGCAAAAATTAAGGCCTTAAATGGCATTAAAAAGCATTCAATTCGATGTCCAGAGGCATTAAAAAATGACATACACTTGATGGAAAAAAAGAATTGTCATTCACGATTTATTTTGATTATATAAACATTTAATAATTTTGATCAGAAGTATAATGTGATGATTGACAGGCAGAACCCTTTAATTGGCTATTGTTTACGGCCGGTGGCTCGGTGCACGAAGTCACAACACCGGATGCTTGGAATGCAACATGATGTGAGCGGAGGGAATATTAGCAAATGTCGGAAAAATGGGAAAATGCAAGTTTCAGCAGAAGTGGTTGGATGAGGAACTATTCAGAACCTGTTTAAAGCCCATCGACGGTAAACCCGGAGAGGCATTTTGCAGCGCGTGCAAAAAGATCTTCAAACTTTGCACAATGGGCGTCAATGCAGTGAAATCACACATGCTGTCAGATAGTCACAAGTCAGCGATTAAAGGCAGGAAGCAGTTAACTGTGCCGAATTTCTTTGCCATGACCAGTGACGCAACTTCTGCTGTCACCACCACAACTGCAGCTGCTGCTGCTACCACCACCACACCGCTACAGTGACCGCCTCCAGCCTTTTCAGGTTAGAGTTAATTTTTCACATCATTCTTCAGGCTGGTTTTGTTATTTTTGAAATGTGCAAATAAATTCTGAGACTGTAAACCGTCTTGTGAGCCATTTCTAATTCACTATAGAGTGACAGTTATGTAAATTTAGAGTTTCTCAAATATTCAAGATTAGCATTGCCAAATGCTTACAATTTTGTCTCTCCCTCTCTCTCTCTCTCTCTCTCTCTCTCTCTATATATATATATATATATATATATATATATATATATATACAGTACAGGCCAAAAGTTTGGACACACCTTCTCATTCAATGCGTTTTCTTTATTTTCATGACTATTTACATTGTAGATTCTCACTGAAGGCATCAAAACTATGAATGAACACATGTGGAGTTATGTACTTAACAAAAAAAGGTGAAATAACTGAAAACATGTTTTATATTCTAGTTTCTTCAAAATAGCCACCCTTTGCTCTGATTACTGCTTTGCACACTCGTGGCATTCTCTCCATGAGCTTCAAGAGGTAGTCACCTGAAATGGTTTTCCAACAGTCTTGAAGGAGTTCCCAGAGGTGTTTAGCACTTGTTGGCCCCTTTGCCTTCACTCTGCGGTCCAGCTCACCCCAAACCATCTCGATTGGGTTCAGGTCCAGTGACTGAGGCCAGGTCATCTGCCGCAGCACTCCATCACTCTCCTTCTTGGTCAGATAGCCCTTACACAGCCTGGAGGTGTGTTTGGGGTCATTGTCCTGTTGAAAAATAAATGATCGTCCAACTAAACGCAAACCGGATGGGATGGCATGTCGCTGCAGGATGCTGTGGTAGCCATGCTGGTTCAGTGTGCCTTCAATTTTGAATAAATCCCCAACAGTGTCACACCCCCACACCATCACACCTCCTCCTCCATGCTTCACAGTGGGAACCAGGCATGTGGAATCCATCCGTTCACCTTTTCTGTCTCACAAAGACACGGTTGGAACCAAAGATCTCAAATTTGGACTCATCAGACCAAAGCACAGATTTCCACTGGTCTAATGTCCATTCCTTGTGTTTCTTGGCCCAAACAAATCTCTTCTGCTTGTTGCCTCTCCTTAGCAGTGGTTTCCTAGCAGCTATTTGACCATGAAGGCCTGATTCGCGCAGTCTCCTCTTAACAGTTGTTCTAGAGATGGGTCTGCTGCTAAAACTCTGTGTGGCATTCATCTGGTCTCTGATCTGAGCTGCTGTTAACTTGCGGTTTCTGAGGCTGGTGACTCGGATGAACTTATCCTCAGAAGCAGAGGTGACTCTTGGTCTTCCTTTCCTGGGTCGGTCCTCATGTGTGCCAGTTTTGTTGTAGCGCTTGATGGTTTTTGCGACTCCACTTGGGGACACATTTAAAGTTTTTGCAATTTTCCGGACTGACTGACCTTCATTTCTTAAAGTAATGATGGCCACTCGTTTTTCTTTAGTTAGCTGATTGGTTCTTGCCATAATATGAATTTTAACAGTTGTCCAATAGGGCTGTCGGCTGTGTATTAACCTGACTTCTGCACAACACAACTGATGGTCCCAACCCCATTGATAAAGCAAGAAATTCCACTAATTAACCCTGATAAGGCACACCTGTGAAGTGGAAACCATTTCAGGTGACTACCTCTTGAAGCTCATGGAGAGAATGCCAAGAGTGTGCAAAGCAGTAATCAGAGCAAAGGGTGGCTATTTTGAAGAAACTAGAATATAAAACATGTTTTCAGTTATTTCACCCTTTTTTGTTAAGTACATAACTCCACATGTGTTCATTCATAGTTTTGATGCCTTCAGTGAGAATCTACAATGTAAATAGTCATGAAAATAAAGAAAACGCATTGAATGAGAAGGTGTGTCCAAACTTTTGGCCTGTACTGTATATACATATATATATATATATATATATATATATATATATATATATATATATATATATATATAATAAATAAAAAAAACAGTGTCTGCAGTTGGACATGGGCATTAAAGTGCCATTAAAAAGGGCATTAAAAAGCATTAAATTAGATTTGCTGATACCTGCAGAAACCCTGGGTTAGCACCAAGCTCAATAGCAGAAATGTTAGTGTCATATTGCCAGACCTATCTCCACTGTGCTGTGGCAGTGTTAGACAAAGGTCTGGAAGCAAACATTATCATTCTACTGGAGGGGGAAAAAAATCTGTGGCGTTTTAAAAATTATTATTTAAACCAATCATAATTGTATTGCTGATGCCAAACCCTGGATGGAGAGACATTGCCCTTGCAAAATAGTGTCGGGGGGTATATTGTTTTGGTGGAAAATTTGCATGTACGGAGGCGAACACTGGCATTGAAATGGCTTCACAAAAGAAACTGCCACAAAAAAATATAATAGACTTATGAAGACAGTTTGATTTAGCGTTTAGTGATTGATAAAGACCTTACGATGAAGCCTGACCATAGTTTAGCTCTGGTGGAGTGCACTGGACCCGCTAAAACCACAGACAGTGTGCTAGCTGTATGTGGCTTTAGCAGAACATTATGAGGGTATAGCAGAAGCGTATGTGATGTGAAATGGATTGGTACATTGGTGAAGTCGATGTCACAGATCAACATCAAGCATGACAGTCCTGCGAGGCGGAGTCTGGGTTTTTGTGCGGTGAATTCATGATTTGTTTTATTCAAGGTAGATCTTTACATGAATTTACGCAATCAGCAAAGCAAGCATGCTTTAATTGCACGATCCAAATCTTCACCAAAACTTGTGAAAAGCATGAGTAAAGAAGGGGATTTGGAAACAGTAACATGCAGATAGCTGATGGGAGGGAGAATGCAGGCTCAAGTCAGCTGGCTAATGGCAGGTTCATAGCCACAGTCTACATCCAGTAAGTCAAACTACAGAAATTTTGACCCAAATGAGACAGTTTACAGCCTCAAATCCTCAAATGGTGCCTTTCTGCCATTTACAAAGGCTCACAGAATCAGTGACTTCTTTAAAATTACTTCTTAAAACTGAGTTTTGTAGACTTGCTTTTTGTGATGTCATCTTTTTATTGCTTTTATTGTCTTTATTGCTTTAATTTTAATTTTTTTTGTTTGTATTTATGATTAGTTTTGTCTTGCTTTTCTTTGGCCATACAGTCTTGCTTTCTGCTGTCATATTGCTTTCTGATTATCTTGCTTTTGCCTTGTTTGTCAAAGAATTTTGTTAACCATGTTTTTAAGTAAGTTTTAAGTAAGTTATGTAAGTACAGTTGTTGTTATAGAAGTCAGAAGACAGAAACAAATGTTGTCTCGTTAACAGAATCACCTCTGCATTGACTCATTTATCAGTTGTCCACTGGGCACAGCTATGACCTGGTTTTGTTCCGTTCGCCAAACGCCATCACACCACACCAGGAGCATGGAGTGTTTTGCCCGACTTACTTTGTGGACTTACAGATTTTGTTGATTTGGTCATTTTCATTGATATATGAGCTTCTGATGTAAGTAAGCAGGCTGTATAGTTGAATAGTTTTATTGTATATTTTAATTTTGTTAAGTGTTGTTATTTCGTACTTTCTTGTGCTGTAGCCTACAGATAAAGTCAATAATGTTCAAAGTCCCGTCATAAATGACATGGATCCCAAATTTCTGGCTGTGTTTTAGTTTCTAAAATACATTTATCCTCATAACTATATTGTATCTATATTTCACATACAGTGCCAGTTAGCAGGAAAACTCAGTCTACTCCATGCAACGTACCATGGCTCTGTAAAGAATGGACGCAGCATGTATTTTAATTAGTTTCTGAAACATGCTGTGGAGTGTCTCCTGGAATTATAACAATTATCTAGAGTGGCTGCGACCAGCCCAGGTGGCCACCTAGCGGAGATCTGTTAGTTTCAGTTAGAACATAAATATACCTTTAATATACTCCAACTCTAAACTGCTGTAAAATGAAAACTCCAAACTAGACCCATTCATATCACTTGAATTTCTCTCATACACTCATCGATGCCCTGGCTCCATAAAGACCCACCTTTTGGAATCAAATCTCTGTTATACCCACAGTTATTGCTAAAAATTGTCATGGCTTCATGTTGGAAATCCTGGCTTCAGGCTGCCAGAATATTCTCTTTATTTTTGCTGTGGGACAAAATCTATCTGTCCACCAAATTTCTTGTAAGTCCCTTCATAAGTTTTAGAGTTATTCAACAGGAAGTGTTAGCAAAGTCGTGATGTGATTTTTGCAAGTCTAAATGGGAATAAATACAAGAGATGAAATGATAGCATCAAAGTACTTCCTTTAATAATTCCTGAATAATTTAATGAATTAAGAATAAATGCAGTGAGTTTCACGCAGAGATGAGAGTTTACAGATGGTAATAGTGTCTGATTGTGTCTGAGACACATTGGAGGTGTGTGTGTGTATCTGTAATGGGCTTAGATGAAGGCAAGATGAATATGTATGTGTGTGTCTGCCTGAATATATACCTGTGGGTTTTTATGTGTGTATGTCTGCGAGCTGTAGACTTCAAGAGAAGACAGTGGGTTGTTTTGTACTGTTGCCAGGGCTACACCAATACTGGCTCCTGAGGATTTAAGGAAGGGTTGCAAAAAGTCACCACACAATGCCCAAAGAAAAATAAATTGCTTTTCTTCTCGGATTTTCTCCCTTTTTGTTTCTGTTTGAATCCCTACCAGTCTTTCTGTCCATCTGTCTTCACAGTATCTCACATTTGTCTGCTGCCTGCCATTTGTGGAAGTTAAAGTTGTGACTTTTTACATCGGAACTGGCACATTTCAGCCCACGATGTGAGAGCAATTTCAAAGGTGATTCCACCATCTTTTTAGAAGTCAACTCTTTCACCAAACGAGTCTCTAAAAACCTAATTTGGATGGAGCTGTGTTGAGAGGTTCAGATTTTATAAACCCCCTGAAATAATTAAGAATCAGAATAAAGGCTTTTTAATTGCTCTTGCATGGCTCCGTTTCGACTGCTCAGATTGCTGCAGCAGATGCCTCGATGCTGCATGTCAGCCAAAGCGTGAGGGAGCATCTTTTAGGCGTCATCTTTTTCATGGTTTTTACAGCGCGAATCCTACAGAAAGTTGCTGATTTTGGTTTTGTGTCACTGAAATTATATCAGGAGAGCAACACATCAGTGGTGATTACAGAGAGATTGAGTGAGTTTAAGGGAGTGAGGGAGATCGTCTGCGCGCCCATCTGTTCGTCTGTGTATTTGTGTGTCTGTATGTTTCTATGTGGGTACTTGGATGGCTGTCCTGGAAGTGTATTTGAGACGTTCTCTCTGTTTCTGTGGATAAATGTGTGTTTTTGTATGGAGTGCAGCCCTGTGCAACATGTATGACTATCTCAGAGGGACAGTGAGCTTTCTTTCTTTCACAGTTGGTCAACAAAGCAAGACCGTGTGTGTGTGTGTGTGTGTGTGTGTGTGTGTGTGTGTGTGTGTGTGTACAGTTCATGCACTTGTCCATAGGGCCTGGGCATAAGACTAGCTGAACCCCAAGGTGACCTGAGAAAAGTGTTGTAATGGTTACAACAAATCCTATTCATTCCTCAAGGTAGAATGTAGACTAAACAATACTAAGCTCCTAAAACCATGCTAGCATCTCTTTGAGGCTGTATTATGATTTGAGCAATGTATACTGGTATTATACTGGCTAAATGTTAGTCAGCATGCTGACAGGTTTTCAGTAGAGATGTTCCTGGCGACTAATTTCCCTAAACAAAAATTTTAATTAAGACTAGTCGACTATTCTAAAAAAGGGACTCAACACGCAGAAAACAGTCAAAATTTAGCGCAATTTATTGTTAAGTATTTGAAACATTGTCCCCAAAAATACTGTGGCATAACAGCCCTTTGAAGCCTTTAATCACAATCTTCAACAACCATGTCGGATTTTATATGCAGCTGAAGTACGAGGCACTTTGCGCCGTGTGGTATGAATGTGAACATGATGGTAACTGAGTCAAAAGTTAACCACTAAAATAACATCTAAAATAAATGTATTGCTTCTGAAATGTGGGGCACAATGAACCTTGCAGATTATCCGTCAGAAATGACAGCAATTCACTTTAAAGATAATAAAACAACATCTAATTTATAATAAAATTTCAGCTGAAATGAGAGGCATTTTGTGCCGTGCAGTATGAATGTAAACCTTGCACATTATCTGACAACATTCACTTAAAGTTAACAAATAAAACATCTCAAAAAAGATTAATTGATGCTGAATTCATTTTCGAGATCAAAGTACTGCCAAACGGCGCTGGTTTTGTGAGAGGACATCTCTCCAATTTCCCACCATGCTGTTTCAAAACTCCAATCTACTCGAGCATTACTGCGGGTAAGGAGACTGCTGTCTGATGGCTCTGTAGCCCCCACTAGTGGCGGGCGGCTGCATGACAGTTAAGCTGCCTTGTACATGAATAAAACACTGGTGCTGACTAGCGAGGGGATTTTAACCTGATGATGGCAGCACAGGCAAATCTAAGGGGTCACCAAAGATATCACAGTTCATCCTAATAGGGACATGAATGATCGACACGTTATCACTCCTAACTCAGATATTGATGCTTGGTCAATGCCCCTCGGCACAATGGCACCCTTAGTGTCCTTGAGAAATGCACCGGGGTGCATCATTGTTCGATGCTCTGAGCATCAGTCGTAGTATAAAAAGCAAGAAAGTCAGCACAGGGCTGGAGGGAGTGGTGGTGTATGGGTCAAATGGATGGGTACGTTACTTAAGTAAGAAACCTACTTAAGTCAAAGAAAACTTTATTTCTATTTGCAGTATTGTATTTGGCAGTATGACACTGTTCTGGGGCTCTTTTTGCCTTTCCTAGGCTTACGCAGGAAGCCTTTTTCACACACCTATGTGGAAAGCCTTAGGCAGAGAGAGCACACCTCTCTGCCCTTCCACATGCCTGTGTGGAAAGCCTCAAGGCAGAGAGAGCAAACCTCTCTGCCCTTCCATGCGCCTACATGGAAAGCCTAAGGCAGGGAGAGCAGCAGCAAAGACCCCGCAGGAACAGAACAGAGCAGCATTAATGACAAACAGAAATGACATTGATAAGTCAGACAGCATGAAAAGGAGGAGCTGGGGTGGAGACAGGAAAAAAATAGCTGCTTGCAGAGGAAGCAGCAACAGTAGGTAGACCAGAGCAGTTTAAATAGGGCACTCTGAATGAGATTTGCCAATGGGTTGCATAGAAAGGAATCATGTGATCTATCAGCTGACTTCCATCAATCAGCTGTTCCATCAGTTGATTGGACTGCTTGAGATCAGCTGATGTAGCTGGGATGTGAGCTGATGCTCAATCTTAACCAAACCATGATCTTTTTTCTAAACCTAAGCACATACTCTTATGACCTAAGCCTACGGAAGTAAACCTAAAACCAAAGTAAACCTACAAAAGAAGTGTATTTCACGACGTTATATGCATTTAATGAGCATAAACTGTACATTTCCTGTGATCACCAAAGTTTATTTGTAAAGGCACTGTACTATAACGATCAGCAATTGACACACCTTGCCTAAACATCAAAAAGTGACGCTAGAGGGGTACCACAGCCTCAATGGCACTGCCATTGCCAAAATCATGCTGCTAGTGTGGCTAAACAAAATATAACTTTATTTGACAGATCAACGTGTCACGGAGAGACTTGTCACTGTGTAAGAGACTGCAATAAGCAGTTGCGTAGACTGGGTTCAAAGCTGAATCAGACATCTGCCCCAAACAAGCGAGAAAGCAAGACAGCCAAGGATACACTATGTGCTCTGACAATTGAGAGGAAAAAAGGGAACTAAAATCCGTCTGCAGTAAGTTTATATTGGCTGCTTGTGCATCTGGCGCTACGTTTGTCATGCTGACAAACCTATCATTTCCTTAAATTTCGAAGAGATAAAACTGACAAAAGAGGTTTACACACACTTAGATCTATGTTGTGTTTCACTTTATTTTGTAAAAATAACCAGTCCCATTCAAATCGTTGGAAGTATGCAAGGACATTAAGGGAAGTCTGAAACAGACTCCCTTAGAGCTCTTCTAAAGATTGGAATTATTGGCAATTGTGCCAAGTGCAACGGCACGTGGAAACTCCTGTTTTTAGACATTCAAGATTGGGCATAAGTTTACCTGTGAAGGGTTTTATCACATGCAGCACTAAAACCGTTATTTATTTATTGAAATGCCCTTGTGATAAAATCAATATAGGTGAAACTACATGCATGCTGAAGCAAAGCATTAGTGAGCACAAGGACTCCATCAGAGGGAATATTGTGAACTATCCTGATGCCCTTCATTTCAATGAATTTTCACACACCATCTTCTCTCTACAATTCTAGGGAATTAGATACATTGAATTGCCAAGAGAGGGAGGTATGGAAAGAAAGATATGCCAAGAGGATCTTTTTCTTGGACTGACGCTTTAGATGTACTTCGACCCACAGGACTCAAGGAGGATTTTGATGTAAGTGTTACACTGTAATCCACAATGTTTCTTATCTTCACTTCTAATGAGGTGGTCATGATGGCCCTCACCTCATACCCCTTCATAGCCTTTTGTTCTATTTTTGTTTTGAGATGCTTGTTTTTCTTATAGATCGCTGATTAATGGTGGCTCAAGCCTGATCCCTTTCAAAGCCCCACTTGCTATGTAATGAAATTGTATGGGACTATAATAAGATGTTGCTGGATTCCAACTGTATATATATATTCACTGTGTTCCACCCCTTCTTGTAATTTATAATTATTGTATTTTTTCTGCCTATCCCTCTCTACCCTCTGGCCTACTGCCTTCTCCAGCTCAAAGTCTGCGTGTGCGGATTATTGCTGGATGAGCAGTCATACTATGAGAAGTCTAATCCGTCATTAAGAGACAGAGGAGTTACACAGGATTTAAAAGACACAGAACGACCTGACGTATGCCTGGACACACAAATGCTAAGGACAGCAAAAAAAATATATGTGCTCCTGTTATTAGTTGTCACATTTACACCTACAGATGGATGTAAATGGGGGCAAAATCACACCCAAACAATTTTAGGAATCCATCATCTCCTCAAATCCTGGCAGTTGTTTTACACCTCAATGCTAAACAAGATGTCATGTTTTGCTTTGGAACACTGTGCAAAACATAATCTCTCTGAAAACAATTGCATCTCATCAAAAGTCAGATTAGTTTTTCATCTCTGTGCTCTTGTGTAAACAGATATGGAGCAGTGAATATAATTTATTCAATGAATATTGCTCCTCACAGACAAAAAAGAAAAAAAAAGAAGTCAGAAAAAGGTTTCTCAGATTAGTTGGAAATTCACACTCTGATTAAAATAAATTGATTGATAATGAAAACCCATGGTTTTGTTTGAGAACAGCAATTCCTCTCTTCAGTCCTAAGCAGATTTTCGTTTTTCCTGACAGAAGTGATATTTTCACACTAAATGTCATGTCTGTGAATTGCGGAGGATTGTGATAGAAGAAAAAAAAAAAAAAGGCCCACCTGTTCAGCTGAATTGCCACGTTGCAAACTCAGCCGAGTGGTTCAAGTTCCTACAGTCCTAATTACCAACACTTCAGAATGAGATGTGAACACCTTTTGCTTAATTAAGAGCAGCTAAGGAGGATGTTCCCGCTGCAGCAGCTGACAAAACTCAACATATCAACCTTCATCCTGACACTTTGTATTGCAGCCTCCTGCCTTTCCTCTGTCTCCTCCATTTCCAAGGACGAGGTCCAACTTGTTCATCCTGCTGGGCGGCTGATTGGCTGGCAGCTGTCCTTCATGAAGGGTGAGTAAAAGAGCAGGAAGGACTGCACGACCCTGCACAGCCAGGCAACCACCTGTTCCAATAGCTCTTTTTCGGAGACTGTAGCCATCTTTTATGTCCAAGACCACCTGCAACCTTCAAAGATCTCTTTACAAATGCTGTCACGTATCTGTCAACTCATAGATCTAACAATTAATTTGTTATTACGGCCTAAATATTGTTGATGCACATACTTGGACACCGTGTACTTTAATTGCTGGAAATGTGTTCATGCTTATTTTAAAGGAGTAGTGTGTAGGATTTAGTAGCATCTAATGGTGAGGATTACAGCTTTCAACCAGCCGAAACTTCTCCTATGTGCCAAGCAAGAACTCCAAATTGGGATTTCATTGTGTTCAGGACTTAGAGTTAGTGGGAGCTGAATTATCCAAAGAGGTCTCTTCATGTCCAAAACAAATGGGCCCAATTATAAAAATTGATAAATACACTGAATAAAACAGTATCATTTTACAAATTAGTGTTTCTCCAACGTTGTTTGGCTCGAGCCAGCACCTTCTAATGTGTGCTCACCTTTTTCCACCTTTTTTTTTCTCTGATAACTAAAAGATCCATACCTTCAGGAGGTTTTTAGCGGGAGCCAAATTATCCGCAGAGGTCTCTTCCTCTCCAAAACAATTGGACCCGATGATTTCAGCCAGTAAAAACACTGAATAAAGCAGTTTGACGTTGCTATTTTTCCAACACTGCTGGCTCTTCGCAGAGGGCTGGTAACTACAGTGGCCGATGTAAAAACGCAATTCCAGAACAAGCGTTTGGTATGTCTCTTCTGGGTTACTGTCGAAATGTGGCGGTGCAGCATGACGAGGACGAGTACCTGCTCCTTATGTAGACATAAACAGCTCATTCTAAGGTAACTAAAATGTGACAGTTCATATTTTCAGATGATTATACACCAAATATTTTATTAGATTCCATTTCTGCCAATATATTTCCCTAAATCTTACACACTGGACTTTCATTGTGCTCAAACACATGTTCACTGCCACTTTGCACCGTAATGACAGACCTTGATTTCTACCATTCCACATGTCAGTCGCAACTTACTCTTTCATTACATTAGTCAATTTCTCTACATTTATTTTGCTAAATACATAAATCACCTCTGATGTAAAGTGGTCGGAGAAACTCAGAGTTGCCATTTCTGTAGAAAAATGTCAGACACTTCTTTGAAATCCAGTCAGATGGCGACAGGTTGTACAGACACATACTGTGCTGTACATAATAACCTTGAAGAAAATTAGAAAAGAACTTGCTGTTTCTCGCAGGTGTGATGTGTGTAGGTTGCCTTGGCAAGCAGGTGGATGGAACAAAGTAATCCAGAATTGTTGACACTAACATATTCTTTGATTCAAATTAAAATGTGGGTTTGTTATGAGAAAACCTTTGAGAATCTTAATTATGTTTCTTGAAGTTATCCTTTCTTTGAATGATAATAACAGCAGTGGTATCACTTTTATGTTATAATGCGGTCATGTGTTTAAGCCAGACAAGAGAAACATGCAGAAAATTCAAAATTCACACGGGAAAAAGGTTAAAAGACTTTGGGAGCAGCATGGAATAACAGCCCTGAGGTTGTGCCAGTGTTTGAGCCTGTCTGTGACTCTGTCTCTAAGCGTTCGTGATAGTATTGTGCATGTGAGTGGTGTCACAGTCTGACCTTTAGAGAAAGGTCAGTCCATTTGGAAGAGGAATAGAAAGACCATGCACAGACACACATGAAGACTGGTGATATAGATCCACTGCAAAGCACAAAACCAGACTTTGTTGACCTTTATGTATCTCTTTATCTATATGAGTAAGGAGTTATCCAGGAACTGATGTAATTCATACTTGTATGTGTGCATCTGTGTAGTGATTTTAATCGTCAACTAAAAACACGGCTGTTGCTTTCTGGACCCCTCAGCACTCTTTCTTTCTTTCTGAGCCTGCTTCTCTGTGTTGTGCTCCTGTGCCTCCATCTTGGCTCTACAGTCATAGGGAATTAGTGAACAGTCACTAACCTTTCTAAAGAGATGGGTTTGACACACTGACATTAAATGGTGAGATGACGATATCGTCAGGTGCCAGAAAATATCTATATCTATTTGTACTCTCTTTAAGCTGATATTTAAAGATAAGATTGGTTGCATGAGTGCAATGTGAGTCAGTGTGCATCTTGATGGCTTTTATTTGTGTAAATGCATACACATACATACATACAACGATCAGCCACATTTTAAAAAATATTTCTCATCATAATTTTCAGTCTTTTATAAAGCATTATGATCTTTTGAAATGAACACTACACACATACTTTAATTTAGTTAGTCATGTTCATTTGGAACCATGCCATCCATTGATTTGACCACGCTATTTAGGCCCAGAGTAGACCTATTTCTGCACCCTACTTGCCTGATGGCATGTTTACTGCTGCAAGATGTTGCAGATCATACCCTGAGGACGGAACGCATCAGGACCACGTAGCTCTATTTACAGAGATTGACGACAAAAGTCTGTCTCCCTCCGGTGGACAGTGTCTCTCTTCTGTGTTTGGCAATATTTGAGAGTGAACCATTTTTCATTTACTTAATCAGGTGTGTGTCCTTCTCAGGATACAGTGTTCACTGAACAAGTGATAGCATCCCAGCATTCTTTTTTTCTGTTATTTAATATTCACTACTAAAGCTACTAAATATAACAGCTTGTTTGGCATTCACCTCCTGCAGAAGTACCTCCACTTCAGAACTACTGAAGTTTATTTATGCCAAAGCCGGAGGCATAATGTTTTTGTGTTGTCTGTCCGTCCGTCCCATTCTTGTGAATGTGCTATCTCAAGAATGCCTTAAGGGAATATCTTTAAATTTAGCAAAATGTTCACACCCTGAAGAAGACTGTTTGTGCTGCTACACGTGGGTTGTATCCCAGCTCCATTTTTAATATGTATTAGGGTGTCTTACATTTCATCATGAAATAGCCATCTGAATAAAGGCTTTTTACATTTTTTGCTAGAGGAGTGCCTTGGATTTTTGTTTTTGTATTTTTGGGTCCCCTGCCAAAGAGCACCCTCATCACGGTTGTTCTGACTTGTGAGCACTCTGGACTTTACTCTTAGCAGAATGTTCATTTAGACTCAAAGATGAACTGATTAGATTTTGGTGGTTATAGCTCAAAGGTCAAGGTCACTGTTACCTTGTCTGTCTCATTCTTGTGAATGCGATATCACAAAAAGCCTTCAGGATTTTTTTTGTTTGTTGGCACAAACATTCATTTGGACTGAAAAATTAAGTGATTCGATTTTGGTGCTCAAAGGTCGAGGTCACTGTGACCTTGTCTCATTCTTGTGAATGCGATATCTCAAAAAAACCTTGAGGATTTTTTTTTTTTTTTTTTTTTTAATTTGCCACAAACATTCATTTGGACTCAAAAATGAAGTGATTCGATTTTGGTACTCAAAGGTCAAGGTCACTGTGACCTTGTGTCCGTCTCATTCTTGTGAACGTGATATCTCCAGAACACCTAAAGAAAATTTCTCAAATTTGACACAAACGTCCACTTTGACTGAAGAATAACCTGATAAGAATGTGGTGGTTGAAGGTCAAAGGTTAAGGTGTGTGTGACCTCACAAAATATGTTTTTGTCAAAAGCTCAAGAATTTGTACGCAAATAATGACAAAACTTCACATAAATGTCTAATAGAATAAAATGATTACGTGATGATGTTTTACATCCAAAAGGTCAAAGGTCAACTCCACTGTGACATCATAATGTTGTACATAAAACACTTGGGAACAGAAGGAGAGACATTTGGTCAGATACTTAATTGATGACATTGATCTTGGTACTGTGCTGACTGCATAGAACTTATGTACTGCTGGCCGGAACAGTGTGTGTGAAGCATCCATGTTTTCACAGACATGGATGTAAACTGGAAGAGAAACTTGACTGGTGTGCGAAGGCATACCATTGCGGGGCGATATTTCAGTGTTCAACCCTCCTTAGACTTAAATTTGGGAATTCTTGACTTAATCCTCTCAGCTTTTTTCTTCATTTCTGTGTGTTTAAATAAAGAGCACTGATGGCACTGTTTTGGGCACAATTAGTGAAATTGGAGCCATGGATGGACTATTGCTTGTTTAAACAGTTGTACAATATTGTGTGCCTATGCACCAGGCTGGCACTGACACTACTAAAATAACTGAAAAGGAAAGGCTGCATTGTTTGTTAAATGTCAATAATGTCTTGTGGTGTTAATCTATGTTTTATTTATTAGGGGGCAAAGCACAAGTGTGTGGAGTCTTGCTGCTATTTTAATTTCAATGTTAGAAATTTTAAAGATTTCTTGTGTTGATTTATTTTCTATTTATTAAGGGGCCAAAGCAGCCAAAGCAAACCAGCTATATTTTTTATTTAATGTCAATATTCAAGTTTAAAATTTGTTTATTTAACCCTGTTAACAATAAACGGGTCAGTTTCTCATACCAACTGTTGTGGATCACTCTAACTAACCTGATTAAGTAGTTGTTCTTGTTAGAGTAATATCGCTTGATCAAACCTTTTCTAACATGACTGACAACAAAATAAGTGAATATGTATAATACTGTACGCGCTTGGATCAGATTGGTATTGGTATCGGCCAAAACTCAAGGCTGTAATATTGGTATCGGATCGGAAGTGAAAAAGCTGGATCGGGACATCCCTAAAATTTACAGTACAAGGCCATAGGGACGAATACAATTTGAAATGGTAAATTATATACAAAAGAATATTTATAAGACAATGTTATTATCTAAACATGGCATTGAAGCATTCCTTGTTCATAATGGGGTGGATTGTTTACACACACACACACACACACACACACACAGAGGGAGAGAAAGCCAACAAGAAAGTGGCACAATGGCGCTGTACCCTGTAAGGGATACATAACTGATTCTCATTAACTGACAGAGATGAATTCTTAATTACTGTTATTGTTTTTCTGAGTCTTATACACACGCGCACACACACATGCACATGCACACACACGCACACACACGCATATGCACACGCACACACACATACACACAGTAGGTCATTATGGTCATTTAAGTCATGCACATTGATGGTATGCTAATGAAAATGTTACAGTGGTGGGGATGGGGTGTGTTTTTAATAGGCAGAGTGATGGTAATAAGGGATTTATCAATGTCATTGTAACAGTGAGTTAGTTAATGCATGGGGTCCTGTCTTGACATTATGGTAATTGAATGTGGATTATATTTCTGTATTAACAGAGGTGTGGCCACGTTATCTTTTCTTTCAGTAACCAAGGATTCATTTTGAAATACCTCTTAATAGCAGGCAAAAGGCAGCTCTCGGTAGCTACCGTCTCGCATGCAGTTCCTATACCATTTGAACTGTGAAGATTAGCACTTGCTAAATTGATTTTGTTTCGGTTTTAGCACATATAGTTTTACCCAATCAGTTGTTTTTACAACGCACGGTGACAAAGAAGAGAAGAAAGTCTGACAGAGAACTAGAGAGACGGTGTGTTAATTAGCTGACTTAACTGGCTAATTAACAAATGATGAAGTGTCATGATGCCCCTGGGACACACACACACACACACACATACAGGAACAGCTGTTGAGGTTCCCTGCTGCAATTAGATGAGGCCAGATCTCATGCCCAAGCAAACGCACACCCACATCCACATACAGTTATAGCACTGACAAAAATTCATTCTGACAATTGGACTTGTGTACGTTTGTTTGTTTGCGTGTGTGAGTGACACCTGCAGCTGCGACAGCTTTTTTTTCCCCCGCATGTGTGTCTCCATCTTTCCTGGTGTCTGCTCCTCAGTATGCGTCCTGTTGTCGGTCGGTGGGCTGTTGCGGCTGAATAAGGATGTGCTTTTAGTGACTTTGCCAGTTAAAATACAAATGTGTTCTGATTCAGCTTCCTTCATTAAAGCCATGGTAAGAACACTTAAAGAAAATCAGCAGGACTAATTCACTCTCATCTTTCCTCTTCCCTCCCACTACGACAGCAACAGTCGGCACACTGCTTTGCCCAATTAGTGAGATGCTGAAATGGACTAAAACTGGACTTTAAAAGAAAATAGCAGGATTTTGACACTGTTAATTTTGTCCTGGTTCAGACATATAATACCTCATGTTCACATTGATGCAAAATAAATATCTGTTTTAAAGGGTGTGTGTAGGATTTGGTGGTTTATATAAGCACAAGTGGTGTATAATAAATATGTTTTCTTTAGTGTATAATTATCTGATAATAAGAACTGTCCTGTTTTTGTTAGTGATTTTACCGGTTTAAATCACTAGGTTCAGTTGTTTCATAGAGAGAAAGAGCTCTTCCAGTAATCTGGCACCTCGTAAAAACCTTCTGAACAATGAAGACTAAAGGAATTCTAACCCTGAGTTAATGCTTGGCACATGGGAGAAGTTGGTTGGTTGCAATCTGCAGTCCTCACCATCAGATGTTAGTAGAATATTATGCACTGCTCCTTTAAGGGAGTCCAAAAACGTGAAATATATGATGATGTAAACCAAACTGCTAAGCAGGCATTGCTGTTGTGTTTTCCACTGTCCCTCATAGAGATTATGTGTACAAAGAACAATGGTTACATATATGATCACACCCCAAAAGTAGGCTCTGTAGGCTGAGCCATTCATCTATGCAAATCTGCACACTTCTCATTTTGCATGTACATGAGGATTAGCCCATTCAACTATATGGTGGCTGCCCCTATAAAAAGGCAGCAACAAGATTACTTCTCATCCGCCATGTCCTCTGTGACTAGTGGTAGCAGTGGAACAGCAGGGGGACTTGTTAGACAGCTCTGCAAGGAGTCTGATGGCTGCACCCCCTGCCATGACACTGACTCGACAACATATAACGTTAAGCTGTGTTACATGTCAGCCTCCAGAAAGCTGCCACCCTCCAGTTATTCCACCTGCAAGGCAGATTATGTGCTGCATTTATGTTTTTTGGAATACTTCATGACCAAAATCTAGCTTTCAATGAGACAGATGGAGAACAGGAGAGACAGGAACAGAGAGAATAGTGTGTGTGTGTTTGTCCATAGCCTTTTTAGTGGGAGGTGTGGGCTTTGTGGTGCTTACACAGTTTGTCAGTTTTATCTGACTTTCTTTCTGTCTGAGTTTTCAGCCTGATAAGCACCATTACTCTGTTTGCTGGTCATGGCAGCGGCTTCATCAGTGCAAACACCCACACACTGAGACTAGTCAGCTCCATTTAACTCAGTGTACTCATATAACAGCCAGTACGTTTTCCAGTGACCCTACCTTTGAGTGACTTGCAGAGCAGTATAATCCACAACCTTTTCCTTGGTGGGAAACCAGGTGTGAATTAAAGCAGCTGCACCACATTGTCCATGCTTTCATTCACTTGCAAAACAAATTACAGACTGGCACTCTCCTGCTGCACAAGCTCTTTTTCAGATGTCTTTTTCTTTTCAGAAACTAATTCACCTTTGATATAATCAAACTAGATTCAGTTGCGTCTTCACAGTGAGCATGGAGATTGGGTAGTTGTTTGTAGGTCTAGGATAGGTCTCCTGGTTTGAATGGGAACCACATGATAGCTGAAATTAGAGAAAAGGTTTTTTTTTTAATCTTCCAGGATATCAATTTCTTCTTTAGAAGTGATAAATGACTCCCTTACACTGGTGGCTTTGTTACTTAGCCTCATTGCAGCTTTCTTTTCTGTCCATCCCATGATATGCCAGTGGTGCCATGACACTGCTACCAAGGAAGGGGCAGCCAGCTGTGAGATCGGACCACTTTCTCATTTGCTTTCTCAGCTCATGTTTCTGCCAGTGGATCAGACCATAGGGGGATGCAATGTAAAGGGCAGTTCCTGTACCGCAACCAAAGAATGCTGCTTAGTTACCGGTGATCCTGCTCCTGCTGTCAAGGGACAGCCTGCTCAAACTCATCTGCTCACTGCTTAAGAGGGCAGACAGCTTCAGAGAAAAAGGAAGTGTCAGTGGAGTGACAAACCTGTCTCTTCATAACTTTTCTCAAACACATCTGCTCACTGAGCAGCAGTGTTAAGGTTCATTCTCACTGCCGCGATGCGTAAATGGGGGACGGATTTGCAGAATATTTGCGCAGCGCTTTTCCGCGTTTAAACCATACACACAGGCGCGGTACGGACGCGGTGCAGAATTTTGCGTTGTTGTGTTCCAAGTCTGCGCAGTGTGAACGGGTGTGGGTGAACATGGACAAGAGCAACAGCAGCAGCAGCAGCAGCAGCAGCGAGCTAGCAAGCTAACGTTTAACAAGCGTCGACATCAACTTTCTTTAGCACTTACCACTCTCACCACAGCCACCAAGCTGGACAATGGACTGCCAGACCTTGTCCTTTAATTCATTGTTCATAAAATCATCCTGCCTTTTATCAAAAAGGACGGGGTGCTGTGAAACCAGGTTTATCAACCTTTCTCCCATACTGTCCTGCCTGACTGGATTTCGGACTCTCCTGGGTCTGCGCGACTATAAACAAACAATTTCATTGGCCCAGCTGTGTAGTTCCGCTGGCGAATTCCGCGGGGGGTCAAAGTCTGGGCGAAAACTTTTTTCACTGCATGGAAGTTCCGCCCCAGTGTGCAAACTTCCATAAGAACCCATGAAATCAACTTTTATATTTTTGCACGAGAATAATCCGTGTGGATATTCTGTGAGCATGGACTTTTAGCTGGGTGGTAAGATGATAAGGAGAGCGGTTATAGGGCTGCATGGTACTTGATAAAATGAGAAATCATGATTCTGTCGCGATTCTTTGGGAAAGGGTTCTCTAATCCAATTATTGGTATTTGCACTATTGCATTTCTTGTTTGTGAAGAATATGGACTTATCAGCAAACATTTATTAAAGGCAGATGCTATTGTACCCAGTTGTCAGTAGTCAATATTGCTATTTACACCCCGGGTGTATGTAACATCATGGCAGAGGCAAGCACCCAGATGTCTATAGCCAGGAATGCTATTTACACCCAGGATGTTAATACCCAATGTGGCTTTGTACATCAGGGTGTATGTTCCTGGGCATCCTAGCTATGTCAAAATATGACATTAACACAAATGGATCTATTCAGGTATTCTGCTAAAGTTCAGGTACACTGTGTGCATTCAGCAGCTTTATACATCCTAAAAACTGAAAATAATATGTCAACTTAGTCATATAATAAGCCAATGGTGGCTCACAAAGGATTCAAGCCTCAGTCTCTTGTGTGAAAGTCCTATGCTTAATCTATTCCCTCCCCACATCTTACTACCTCCCTGGACCATGTAGCCCTTTATACTACGTCAACTGACTTTCTGGCAGTACATTTGGTATTTCCTGTAAATTTACCACTTATATCTCAGAGAATGTCGGAGATTGGTTAGCACTAACCCTAATGATGACCTCATTGCCCTAACCCAGAGGTAGGCAAACCTGCAGCTCTGGAGCCACATGAAGCTCTGTAGTTCCTCTCCAGTGGCTTACTATGGCTTAAAAAAATAGATGGAAATAAATAGCGTTATCTTTTAACATTTAAAATGATTCTTTTCTTTTGCATGCCACTACCCTCAGCTTACCTATACTCAGCCTGAGGTTGTCCCCATCATAGCCATAACTATATTGTATGAAATGAGTAGAGCCAAAGTCATTCTAGTATAATGACATTTTATCAATGCTTATCATCAGGCAACAAGTTCTGACCTGACCTTCAATAGAATGATTAAAAGATGATGCGCTCTCATTGGCTTTAGATAATGTTACAGCCTTCTACTTGTAGGGCTAGTACCTTCTAATCAACTACTTTACGTTAACAATTGGTCATAATGATCAGTTTCAGACATAGCTCATGTGATGTCACCCATTGGCTCTTGGACTGCATTTCACATTTAGGCTGTTGCCAACTTGGTTTTTGAAGCCACAAGTGACCATATTTGGACAGAAGGGCAATGCTGTGGATGAGCTGAGGTGTGGATCCGACTCACAGGCTGTAGCCACGCCTCGCAGACAACCTGTCAATCAAGCATACCCGCCCTGGAATATCCATAACTTTAGGCATTAATAAATGTAAATGGGTGAGTTAAGTAGGATTTAACGCACCATTCACAGTCATGAATGTTAAATTTAGCAAGAGAGACCAAAGCTGTTTTTTGTGTCAGGCTGTAAACTTGTTCATTTCTTCTGTAAAGATGGTCATGTTAACATGGGTGTCTACAGATACTGACTGGCTTCTGGAACCAGCCTGAAGTGGCCGTTCAAGGAACTGTTTCTGTCACTTCGGCGTTTGCTTCCTTTATCAGCCACAGAGGTTGCTGCTTGGTTCCGTGCCATGTGTTAGCTCATTCAGATTCTCTCCACATTATTTTTACTTTCATACAAACTGTGCCTCAAGTGTATAATGTCGGGGGAAACCCTGAATATCTCTGGTTGAGCTAGCATACATTTACAGTAACATCAGCGCATGTTAGAAGAGCCACAGGCAGGGATTGTGGCTGCCTCTCACATAATCGCTGCCAAAGATTGGGTGCTTTTGCGACGACTCAGCCTGACCTCACAGATAGCTGTGTGGTTAATTTAATTGGTTGAGTGTTAGCGAAGTGGTAGGCTCAGGAAGAGTCTTTCGACCTTGAAGTGCAGTTGTGCATGCTGCAGCAGGGACAAATCATGAGCACTTATTCTAAATATGCAACTGTCTGCAGCAAATATAGCAGAATCATCATCCTTTAGAAGTGAGACTGTGCACATGCCTGAATCGAGATCGTGATCTTTTAATGGTTAATCGTGCAGCCCTCAGCGGTGACTGAGCCCTGCTACTCGCTCCAGCTAGGGACAGGAAGCATGGCCATGAAATCAACTATGGGGTCTTTGAGCCAGAGCAGTAGGCTTCGCTCCCCTCCAGGCTATACTGGGGACAGAATGGGTTTTTACAACAGGGTTGCAGTTGGCTTATACTTGCCAAAGCAGGCTCAGAGCTGAGACACCATTATCGGCAGTGCCCATTGCCCCAACACGGGTGCCCAGAGCCAGTGGAGCATGAGGCTGATTTTAAAGAGGGCTTGTCCCGAGCCCTTACTAACTAATGAGACAGCATCCAGGGAGACAACGGCAACCCTAATTGGTCTAAGGCGAAGGATGCAAGAGAAGAATAACCTGCTGCTCCTGTGCTGCCGTTGAAAGAGACTTGAAAGGGGGGGAGGTGATGGCAGAGGGAAATATAACTCAGGATTAAATAGTTTAACGCTCTTATCGGCATTAATGGAAGGGATAGAGGGAGGTGGGGCTGCTCTGCTTAGTAATGCACAGCTAGGATTGCCAAGCAGGGCCAGCTCTTTCTTTGTTTAGTGATCGAGTTGTAGGTCTTTCTAAATACCCAGATCACCTTTTATTTAAAAAGAGCTTTTCCCCTTCCACCAAATGTTTATAACAGCAATGCAAAACCTTTAATGAATGGATTTAATGTCTTGGGAGAAGCAAAACAAACATTTATGTAAAATGCCGCAGATAATCACTTAAAATGATGAGTTGTTCTTTGTCTGTCGGTCATGTGTGTGCTTTTAGTCAGCCTCCTGGGATAAAACGGTGTCGTTATTTGGTCAGGTTAAATAAGAGTACTTTAAAATGGGTTACTATAGCAACCTTCAGATGAGCATGTGGTTAATGAAGCTAGATATACACAAGTTGTGGGATCATAATTAGCTCGGTCCCTTGGGGAAAAGGAGGTGGCAGCTTTACACTGCCTATTTGCCGTGTGATCTGCAGACAAGATTTCAGCCACAGCAGCGGCGTCATATCAGGCTCCTCGCTCATGATCAAGAGGTTGATTCATCTTGACTCAAAAACACTCAAGTGTTTCAATGTTTAGACTATGCCACTTTATTTTTAAACCAGAAAACAGTGGTTGTCTGATTAAAATGGTAAGAAAAATAAGATGTTTGGTTCTAGTCCCTCTTCTTCTGGACTCCACTGTCTGTCTCTGTAGAGCAACTATTTAAAACGCCAAGGGAGGGTGTTATCATTTGGATAAATGTCAAATATTCAACACTTATGGCCAAATCCCACCCTTCCATCTCTCTGTCTTTCCCCTCTTCATCCCTCTCCCTTCTCATTAGCAGTCTCCTCTCTCCTTCCCCCATCACACCATCCCTCCTCATTTCTTAGTCAGATGGGTCTTTGCAAGGCAGAAGGTCACAGAAATGTCTCTCTTACATACACACAATCTCCCTCTCTCTCTTTCACACTAGGTCTCTTGCCTCTTTTTCACAGACTCGCACTCTTTCTGCTCTCTCTCACATGAAAATGCATACATTATTAAATGTCTCCTCTTCTTTGTCCCCTCCTTTCCTTCTTTCCAGTACTCTCTCTTTCTCTGAATACAGTACATATATTATTCCTTTTGGTCAGACTCCTTGGGCTTATATGATACAAGAGGTGACAGATTTGGGGTTGTGACCTCAAGCTGCAAAGGTAGATTCACTACCCAAAGGAAAGAAGCAAGCAACACTTTTACCAAGGTGCCCATGAGCAAGGCACTTTATATTTCCACTGTGGGAGCAAAAGAGGCTACAGCAATCTAGTTTCACAATTCACCCCGTTACTATTTTTCTCAACTTTAACTGCACTTTTTAAAATGCCATTATGATGTATCAACAAGTTTGCACTATCAACCAGTCAAATATGACAACTTAGTCAGTGGCCCTAACAAACAGCAGTCTCGGTGGCTGAAAAAGGAAGCCAACGCAGAAGTGCCAAAAACTGCAGTTCCTTGAATGGCCATTTGAGGCCGGCTCCAGAAACAAGTCAATGCCTGTAGACAACAATGTTAAAATGCCAGACTTTACAGCAGAAGTGAACACGTTTACAGCACATAAAAAAACAGTTTTGGTCTCTGTAACTAATTGCAACAGTCATATCAACTGTATGGAGGGTGATTTTTTATGTAACTCACCCGTTGACATTTTATTAAGGCTTAAAGTTACGCATATTTAGGGGGCAGGGCCTCTTGAGTAACAGGGTGTCTGTGAGGATTTGCTGAAGTCTGTGACTCCTCACTCCTTGACAACTCTACCCTCGTCCAAAGATAGTCACTTCTGATGTCAACAGCCTGAATGCCAAATTTGAGGCCTCAAAGCGGCAGTGCACAAAACAATGGGTGATGTCATGGTAGCTATGTCCATTATTTTCCACAGTTTATGCCCATAGGCTTCAAATTATGCTGCTGTACTGTAGGTACCCCTCTGGCGTCATTTTTGGACGTGTCTGTTTTAGTGCCATTTTCCAATCCTTATATGCTTCTGTGTCTCTCAGAATAAACTTCAGTCTTTATGAGAAATGAGGGTTTCATCACAAAAAATTGTTTTGGGTTTAGGAAACAAAACTACTTGGTTAGGTTTCAGATGTTCGGTAACCTAACCAGTATGGCTGTACCTGACTTGGAATTATGTCAGCTGAATCAGATTTGGCTGTTCAATATGTATATTGAATGATTTGGTTTTAATGTGTGTGTCACAAGAAGATTGTGCCGTGTGACATATGCCAGTAACTATGTTACATGGTTAATTAACTCAGGTTGACTTTTGGTTTCACACAGAACATAGACAGTGGTCTCCTGGATGAAAGTCCACATGTGTTTGACCCATCCACTACTCTTCCCTCCTGCCCTACTTGGACTTTTTTTGCTGTCTCTCTACTACGTTTGGAGTTGGTTGAAGGCCTGGTGTGTCTCATACAGAAGTTGTAAGGAGTTCTTGTGTGTCAGTAGCAGAAATGAAAGGCCACTGACCAGGCTGCTATATTTAACACATTGGAATGAGAACAGATTAAATATATATGATCAAGAAGCGCAAGATGTGTCTAGCCAAACTAAATACTCTGTCATTTAGTTTTCTCTGGTATGCTAGCATTATTATAATATGCACTGCTGCATCATCAAACAACCTAGGAACTAGTGACAATGAGAAAGTGGGGGCAGCAATCGAGAGAGAGTTAAAACAGTGGGGGACAAGCTGAAGTAGATCCTCCAGTGCTACTCCCCTGAAAGTGCTGTTAGCAATGTTAGCTGGTTGGGAGCCAGAGGAAAGACCCCAGCATCCAGGATTGATAAAATTCCACAACCAGCAAAAGAGTGTTATTGGGTGTTGGGAGGAGCAGGACTCCTGGCTGGAAGTCCAAATGTGTGAACTGTAGTCTCTCAGTCAGTTTTCTGAGATTAGCGGATTTAATGTTGTCTGTCTGCACTTGGCTCCCAGATCAACTGGTGTCTGTCCTTATTTATTCAATTTATGTATACAAGTTATATAGCCCCATTGGTAAATAAATAGCAAAGCAGTTTTTTTAAATGATTATGATGCTGTATATCATTGGCTGTTTCTATTCTAGGTTTAGGGATTGAAATGCATTGAGTCTACACCCTCATTAATGCAGTCCATCCTGCATTTACATACATACTGTATTGTATAATTTACAGTATTTCAGAGTGCATTATGCAAAATTGGAGGCAAGACTATTTTCAGGGCTGTATCACACATCAGTTGACCTTGAGGTTCCTCTACCGACAGATCGCAATTTCAAGCCTTCCAATCCATAATCAGCATCAGTGTTGGGGGTTGTTACTCAACAAAGTAATGTATTACACATTAGACTACTTTGGGAAAAAAGTAATCCCTTACTTTATTTGATTACTCCCTGGAGAAAGTAATTAGTTACAATACTAGTTACTCTGTAAAATTGCCTGAAATGCATTGTCACGTAATTATCCCAGTTAACAATATAGCATTAAACCTTACATATCTGTAACAATCCTGTTCTGATCTAATCTAATCTGTTGTGTATTTTGAGCTACTAAGGCTACTAGTAGTGTGAGCCTCAAGTTATTCTGGGTAATGTAGTAACCGTTGTGCTACTGGAAACAATGAGAAGCAGCCATGTACGTTTGGTGTAAGGAGGAATAAACAGTTAACAAGTCATCTGCTGAGTCCGCATTATTATGTGAAAAGAATACTCCGACGATTTGGGAGTTATGCCCTTTCTCTATCATTTTCAGATTGAGACAACATGATGGATATCTTGGCGCTTGTAAGGGGTCAGTACATCTTGCGCGGAGGGATACACCGGTGAGCAACAGCTGCAGCTGGCTCTGGGACAGGTACGCTAGGTCACTCGGTAAAAGCAAACGAAGAGACGACACGGGCGATATTACTCACCCAACTGAAAGCTGTCCATCAGCTCCTGCAGGCCTGGGGAGTTTTTTCCAGTTCATCTTAGGAACATGAAAAAAAGTTTCAATCATACCAGGATTAGTGATTGCTGCAAAGTTTTCACTCCTTGTGATGCACTCTCTGCGGCGGTTTTCCTCCTGATGATATATCTCCCCAACGGTGGTAGCACTGAATCCCATTCTGTGCAGCAAAATGGGAGCGGAGTTTTCAGCCTCTCTTCTCGCCTGCTCAGCATGCAACAAATGGGAGTTCCTCATCTATGTACTCCGGCTCAAACAGGTATGGCTCTGGGTCTGTGTCCACTACAAGAAACTCTTCAAAATCGCGTTCAAAGTCGTCCATTGCAGCTACTATAGTCTGGAGATATCGCTAGGCTAAATAAACAGCTGAGTTTTGTCTACAAGCTACGTCTATGCCTACTCACCAGTGTACCCGTCCGCGGATCACAGCGCGGGATGTACTGACCCCCTATAAGCGCCATGCTAACTGCTGAGACCCAGCCACTGGATGTACAGACACAAAAAAGATATCGATCATGTTGTCTCAATATGAAAATGATAGAGAAAGGGCATAACTCCCAAATTGTCAGAGGATTATTTTATGTGAAGATACACAGTGAAGACATAACATAATCCTAACACTGCAAAGCTGTTACCTGTAGCCTTCGCTTGAAAAGCTAACGCTACTAACGTTAGGTCAGTCCAAGTAATTAGTGGAAACATGCTAAAATGCTAACGTTACACACAAATTAGTAGTAGAGTAAGACCTGTTCATAAATGTTCTGGTGTAGCTCTGAATTTCTTATAAACTGAGGACAACTGCCTGCTGTATATTTGTGTTCATGGTCACAGTCACAGATAATTTTAGATGATGCTCCTTTGTTATCCGCCATGACATCAAGAGTACAACCAAGTCTTCATCGATACATCTCTGGTAAAACTGTTAGGTGTTATGTGTTCAGCAATGCTCGTTGCGTACTGCTTACTCGAAGAACACTGTAAACACGGCTCCTTCTTCTTCTGTGGTTTAATCGCTGCGGGCGAGCAGAATCACTTCCACCTTGGGTGCCATATATTGGTTTGCTGACTTCCGCTGTGTGTCTGACCCGAGTGAGGCTACGCTAAATAGCCATATAGAGAAAGGCTTTTTTGTCGCTGTTGGGTTCAAATAAATATGCAGATCTTCAAGGGGGGGTGATGCGAACTAGGGACAGTTTTATTAATGGTAAAAAGCTGCTTTAACTAGATGGATATACCCAGAGTCGGCTTCACGAGGGGGCACCAGGAGGCAGTGCCCCCCCACTTCATTCACTGTGCCCCCCTCACTTGTATAAAAGCATGTTTTCTCCCATCAGTGTAATTGTAGCAATGACTGAAATCCATTATGCTATTAGGCTGTTGCATGAGGTGTCAGGCCAGAGCTTCTTGTTCATTGCACAGCTGGTTCACAAGGTAGGCCTCTAAGCAGACTTCCCTCTTTCTCTCCTTAAGTATTTGCAGGGTTTCCGCCAGAGAAGTTGTTATGCCAGGTGGGGGTTGGTTACTGTGTGTAAAGGTGTGATGATTATATTACTGTACTTGCCCACTGCCCCACAGTCAATTAGTTCATTTTTGCACATCAGCGCCACATTCATCAAATAAAAAAAACTTGAATTTGTAAAATACTAAGCGTGTTATCAATACTTAGGACAACGGACGTTACTATTATAAACTGGAAGTGTGTGGTCCCTTTGCGCACAGAGTAGCGGAGTGAGACTTCTGTCCTCGCTCCTGCTATCTGCTGTAAACACATGAAGCTGCTCCCATGTCTCCCCGGGTCTTGGTCCTTGTTTGCAGCAGAAACTCTCCCATCCTTTGGCTCATCCCCGCATCTGTGTTCGCCGCTGACCGGCTGGACACGGAGGACGACCTGTTGGCAACAGCCTGAAGCCCGTCGTCACTAACTCTTAAGTAAGGGGAAGATCTAATGATGAATTTATGTAACGCAATTAACGACTTAAGTGTTTAATTAGTAACTGTAATGTGATTACTGCATTTAGGGACAGTAGTGCCTTACACTGCTCGTTACTGAAAAAAGCCAAAGCTCAAGACGTCTGGCTTTTACATGTTACAAACTGTAAATTACAGTGGTTGTCAGGAGACTTCCAGTCTGTGTCACAGATTAAGACACCCAGTAACTGGTAAATGAAACACCATTCTAGTCTCTTCAACTCAAGCTCATCAACAGTTTGAAGGTGAGACTGTTCTCAACATAGTTTTTTTAGCAGGGTAATGTAATGTGTTGATGTATGTCATTTGAGTGATTTTCCATGCTGTTTGTCACTTGAGATGCTCTTTGTTACCTTGGTAACAAATGTACTTATTTTGAGCCAAGCCTGATCTTTTCTCTATAACTAACCACATAGTTTTGTTGCAACTGCGACCACTTCACAGTGTTACGACCTACTCTGTCATCCACCCGTAGGCTCACTAATATAGACAACGCTCTTGTGGGTCATATTCAGAGGATAGGAATATAGGACCAGTGTATGGGTTGGAGGACTTATTGATAAAGGCCCATGTAACCATGATATTCAGTCTAACTTGGTTAAATCGTCAGTCTGAAGTTTCAGTTATACTTTAAACAATCATTTTTAGCATTAGAAAGGACTTTTGGATCCTGAAGTACTTGACATTGTATTTTCTGAGTTTGCTTGAAGTGTGGTGTAACAAGTGGAATCACACCGGTCTGGCAGGTGGAGAGAAAGGTAATTGTACTGTGGTCCAAAACACATTTAGAGTGAGTGACAGAGAAGAGAGGGGGAGGTAGGTAGAGGTGCATAGCTGCGTAACACCCACAAAGGATGACAACGGAGAGGCAGAATCAATAGTCCTACTCTGTGTTTGCACTCACTAAGACATCTATGAAGTGACCCCACCATAACCACAGAGATTAGTTGTCACACACTTGTCAACTCCACACTCCCTCTGTGCAATGATGACTGATTGTGATTCTGTGTGTTTGCATGTGTGTGTCCTCACAGCATTTCATGCCTTTTTGAAATAGTTTGAGTTGTCAACAATGGTGTTTTTCTTGCCAGCTACCTTCTCATCTGAAATCTGTATTACACTTTTGGGGGAATGAAAGGCCATGAATCACCATCATGGACTCCCAGAACCTCTGTGATCAGGAGAACGCTGACCTCAAATCCTGCACATACATGCGTCACATGGCCCAAGAAAACACTGGGAATTAGTTTAGTTTCTAAACTTTCAGCACTATTTTAACTTAACTGTGCCAAGCATAGCATAGATTGATGTCTCTAATTGTAAGAGGATGATTAGAGCAAAGCTTTGGAGTGAGTTCCCAGTGCACCCTTTGCAATAATGTTGTTTATTTAAGCTGACAATGCTCTGTCTAATTTTTTTCACTTATGCTGCTGATGTTCTGCTCATTAGCAAACACTGCTGCTGCTGCTCATATAGCATTTCAGCAAGCACAGCAGCCACCTGAATGCTTTAAATCTTAGTTCCTCAGGGGCGATTTATTAATATCACCCCCTAGTCTTTTCTTACGTAGATACCTATGAGTCTAGATGCCAAATATTAAAACAATTATACATAAATATGTTCCAGGTGAGTTGGCTGGCTTTATGCATTTTAGTTGCATGAATAAAATGGAATATGACCTTAATAAAAGACATTTCTCAGCTCTGATATTTGACCGGTCTAACTTTAACAGACTGTGTCCCCATCGATTTACTGAAATGCAGTGGAACAGATTTAATAGGGCACTGATATGAAGTGTTAGTTAACAATTCAGTGATTTTAAATATAGTTTTTAAGGTAACATAGAGATTCAGGGGGTTTTGTTTTAATCCATTTATATGGACTGACTGGCTGACTGACCCTCAGGTTGGGAACCACTTGAGAAGGTTTAAGGCAACAACCATGAATCGTCCCCTATCCTAAACTGGCCAGGGATCCTTAATGCATATTTATTTCTCTCTCCTCATATTTCCTGTCAACTCTCTACTGTTGATGACCTCAGGCAAACTCAGACAGGGGTGTTCTGGATCACTGGAGCATAGCACGAGCTCAGGCAGAGAAAAGAAGTCGTGCTTTTATTAGCTGATCATTCGTGCATCACCATCACTGGCACATTCTTCATCTGTTTGGCTACCAGCTAACTAGTAACGTCCAAACATATTCACACAGGTGACACTTGGCATTATTCTCTTGATCCATTGATCAAGAGAATAATGCCAAGTGTCACCTGCGCTCAGTGTCTGAAATTTCAGTTTCAGTACATGTCATTGAAATAAGGTATTATGTTGAATTAAAACTTAAAGAAGAGGTCAGAGCGAAATTTGAAGCAAAAACATTTTAATATATAGATCAACGGTTAACAGTTCAAGCCTGAATACAGCTCAAGAAGTCTTGATCTCAAAAATTCCACTGAAGTCTTTGTTCTTAAATGTACTTAAGGATCAGCTATAAGAGTAAATTTGAAGGTTTTGTGAACTTGTTGGATTCTTAGTAATTTGAATCAACTTTAACCTCCTCACCAGACTTCTAATTCTGAACTGCATCATTCCCCTTGACTTCCACACGACATGAAATCTGGCCTCCTGCTCCTGACACAGTCCTGACCGGCACTAAGTGGAAGTTTAGCGTATGACAATTAGATGATGTCCTGCATGCTAAACAGCACTTGAGATGGCTAGCTTCACAGCAGTGTTTAGACGTGTGTAAAAGCACATCTGGTGGTGTGTGTATGTGTGCGCGTGTTCACATCAAACTTCAACACAAACAGCAGAGAACAGACGCAGCATCAAGATGTGGCAGGGACTCAGTAAATTAAACCCACCAGTGTTGCGGATCAACTTGTTCTCATTACCTTGGTGTCAAATATGGCAGCCTGGTCAATGGCTCTTGGCCCTTGGCCCCATTTTCCCCTTAGCCTCTCTCTCAAAGTCATACCAAACTCCAATCAGATATTAAAACTAGGCAGTGCTAATCAAATATGACATAAGATTGTGTTACTGCATTGCCTGTTTCTTGCCTAAAATGTTCTTTAAAAATGTATTGTAGTGCCCTGGTTATCTGTTGTAGCAGGAGTTTGTGAATAGGAAGTGGGCGCCATACTGTTTCCCTCATAGAAAAAACAGAGGCTGAAAAAATGCAGACCAAATGGTAAAACTCAGCAGTGCTGATCAAATATAAACCGAGATCATGTCACTAGGTTGCCTATTTCTTGACTCACATTTTTGCAGAAACATGGTTAAGCTAACTGAGGCATATTAAATGCCGCCGCCGCAATAGAATAGCACGATGGCCGATCAGAGCAAAAAACAAGGTGATGTATTCATTGTGTCACAAACTGGCTCAGAGTATGTGACAAGAAGGGAGTCCACACAAAAGATTTACTTGAAACAAGCCGAATTTTTTAAACTAAAATTAACTTAAATAATCAATGGATGGTGTAGATCAGCAAAGTCAGTCATGAAAGCCATGCGTGGGTGAGTGTCAGGCGTGTTGTGGAGGTGTTGAAGGTGCAAACCAAAACCAATGATGCTCAGTGGATGTCAGCTGAAAGTAATGGAGAGACCAAATGAACAGATTAGGCAGCTTTTATAGCTTGGAGGCCCAGGTGAGCCTAATCAAGGTAACGACCCTCCCATGTCAGCCAACTGCCTGATGAGACTGGCTGAAACATTCTCAAAGACAGTGGGAGGGGCGTCAGTAAGCCCCATTTGTTTGCCGACCAGTGGGGCTAACTGATATATTATGCTTTTGCCATATCCCGTCGGCAAAACAGCAGAAACTTCCTTCCTGGAAGCGATGGCTTCTGGGGCAGTCTTCTGTTCCTCTCTCAAGGAAAAAGATAAGTGTAGTCTGCTTAGCGTTTCTTCCAAAGCTAAATTGAATGGACTCTGTCCTTCGGCAGCTGCCATCTTGGCTGTCTACTTTCCGACTCCTACAGCGCAGAGCTGTCATCATCATGTTATGCCCGCCCAGAGCCTGCCTCTGTCAGATAGACTGATCTGATTGGTCCGATAGGCGATTCAGCGGGCTCTGCTCGACAGAGCCAGATCCCCGTGCAATGCAAATTCGAATTTGCTGGGGGTGGGGCATCTGGATTACCAGGTTAACCGTAGCATGTAGCAAGTGGAAATTGACACGGAAACTGACACACCCAAAACTGACATTACAGGGGTATTTAGAGCATCATAGTTTGAAGTGTAGGTCCTGTGACCAAACAGCTATATTTGAGGAATTGAGAGTGAGAACATTAACATGGATAGCCTTCTGAGATTTCCTCGCCAAACAGAAAACCTAGTGCTTGGCTGGTGCTAATTTGGGACCCTGCTAATGCTATTTATTGATGTCCCTCTGTAAACCCAACCTCCCCCTGATGTACTTTAATTTTTGGTATTGATGATTTTATACAAGTATCTACTGTCTTTTGTTTGGGTGTGAAGGAATAAGTTGGCAATAAAATAAATTGTGGCACCTTGGATTCTTTAAAAGCTCTCTCAAAGAACTCTCCAACAGAGCTTTTTAGGTAATTGAAACTGGACTAGGACATTACCTGTTGATTTGTTACAAAGCTGGTTCAATATCAGTGAAGTTTCCCTTCATATTCACTGTCTTGTCTTTGTTTTAGTATTATGGTTGTTGACTTTTACACTGTGATGTGTAGCCTATAATTCGGCTTTAGCTTCTAACTATCTTTGTCTTTTTAACCTGTTAACCTGTTAACCCCTCTGTCTGCTTCTCTCTGGAATAGCTCTTTTGTTTGTGCAAACACGTGATAATATTTTTTCCAGGGAGTGCAGTTAGTTACAGTGTGGGCTCCATGCTAGCTCTGACAGCTTGACAGACCATCACAAATGGGCGGGGCTTAGCAAAGGGTCAATTGTGCAAACATGGTGACCCACAAGCTCCTCATCTTGCTACAACCTGCAAACAGATTGCTCTGCCATTTCTTTGCTGCGTTTACAAACTCTGTCTAAAACCCTAAATGTTGTCTCCTCACCTTAACAACCGTACTCAGATAAACAGCCTCTTCTCTCCAAAAGTGCATCTGTGGGTGATTGTGCACTCATATCTGTGTGTGTGTGTGTGTGTGAGAGAGAGAGAGAAAGAGGGGGGAACATGCATGTGTGTGGTATCACCAGCAGAGCAGTGAAGTTAATTGGCTTCAGCTGAGAGGAGAAGCAAGACAATAGCTTTAAACACACACATGCAAACACACATACACACATTGTCAGAAAAAAACTCCCATAGAGACATACACCACACATTTTGCTGAAAAACAGACGCACACACACACACACACACACACACTCCTGCTGTGTAGCTTGGCTGAATCCAAACACTGAAGCGTATTGTTGTGTCTTTATTTAGACACATGGCTTACATGGGTCACAGCAGCACCTGATAACAATGTGTGTATGTGTGTGACTGTGGGTGTGTAGTGTTTAGGTCACTGGGGTAATACGTGGGCCATGAAGACAGTTTTGTGGTTAAATGGCCATGGTTCATGGGAAGATAATTTTAGCACCCAATTATATTTTTACCTGCCAATCTTGGAGAATAGTAGAAGCGGGCTGCCTGCTGGAGGTGTTCGAAAAACTGACAGAGCCGACAACAACCACAACAGCACTCGCCTTTTCCAGCATTTGTGCTGGTTTGTCTTCCCCTTGTCTCTCTCATAAATTCTCCCAATCCTCTCTCTGTGTTTCCTGACCTCCCCATTCTTTTCTTCTTTTATTGACTATTTTCAGTCTCTCCATCCCCTCTTTGAATCTTCCCTTCTGTTTTCTCTCTCACACACACAGAAAGCTGTATTTTAGTAATAAAAGTAACAGAGCCAAGATACAATAAGATAAAGCTGAATCCACCAATACGCGCGTGTGTGAGATGCCCTTGATTGAAATAATGCACGCTGTCATTTTTGCATGGTCTTGTGTGTTGTATGCGTGCAGGAAAGATAGTAGGAAAGGTTTCATCTCTGTGAAGCCCAGACGTGCTCAAGCACCTGTGCTCCGAAGCCAATTCTACACACATACTGGCACACACATACACACATTAACACACACAGAAAGAGACGTACACATCCTTCCTAATCCAGCACCACTACCTCTTAGGCACTCCTTGGTGAAAAGAGGGAGAAGGAGAGACGGCAGGGGAGAGAGTAAGAAGTGAATTCAGAGTTGAAGTGTTTTGTCTGGGTTTTCTCCAGCGGGCTTTACTCTCTATCACACGCACACACACACACACACGCACACACACACACACAGCTATACAAACTCTTTCTTTTCCTCTCTCTCTCTCTCTCTCTCTCTCTCTCTCACACACACACACACACACACACACACACACACACACACACACACACACTGCAAAGTCTTCCGGTGGAAATGACTTTCAGATTGTTTCCTCACGAAAACACTTTCACCGGCAGAAAAACAAACAGTGCATTTATCAGAGTATCAGATGGCCAAGGCAGAGATAGATTTCACTTACAATAGCCATGTGCATTTAGTACATTTTAAAACTGTGTATTTGCCGAAACAGTGCATTTTCTTTTTGGCTTGGCCGTTTTTCTGTTATGCATTGGAAAGCCGGCACTGTATCCCACCTTAGATCAAGGCAAAGGTGCGAGGGGATGATACTCACAACAATGTTCAAGGGGCTTTTTTAGCTCTGCTGAGTTACTGCTTCACCCCGAAATTGTGAAGCACTGCAGACACGGACAGGCAGAGTTAAGCACAGCAAAGTAACTGGTTCATCGAAAACCCATACTTTGTTGTGCTTGTATTTTTAGACCTATTGCGAACAAAAACTGAAACTGAGGCAGAAATCATTTCGATAATTGTTGCGTTGGCGCTGACATGTAAATTTAAACCTGGGTTTGGTTGTCCACAGATTCTGTTAATGTGATATTTTGTGGTAAGTGATTTCACTGCCGAACATCGCGCTGGGTATTGGTACTCAAAACCTTTAAGGTATCAACCAAACTATCCCCAGTGCCAAGTAATATCAAAACTTTTCCTGTCAAACCCTACCTGCATTTGATCCTTTTTGTACCCAGATCTAGAAAAAATGTGACTATGTCATGATCCACACCCCACACACTGGGCTTTCAATTATCTCCAGTGTAAGCCCATCCGTGGCAATACTTGACAGTGAGAACAACTGACACGATGTAAAGAGCAAGAAAGTCTCTTTGGGAAAGGAGGGAGTGGAAATGGATGGATCAAACAGTCAACTGTACTTTCTTCTGGGGGACCATAGTTTGTGTTTGAAACCAAGTCAGTGTTGCTTTAACTAGGGCTGCCCCCTAATAGTTGACCAAACGTTAGTTGACCAGTGGGCAAGACTTCATTGGTCGCTTAGTGGCAGGAAAAAAAAAGAAAAAAAAGGTGAAACTCTCTCAGGAGCTGTGCCTTGTAAAAATAAATCAAAGCCTATATAGCTGGACCATGTGAAAATTGAGTTGAAAGGACAGACACAGCAAGATGCCACGCTCAGCAGTTAAGCAGGAGTCACGTTACAAACCAATCATAGCTGACAGATATCTTTCCCTTCCTCTGTAAATATTCAGTCTGTTAAATACCTAAAAGTTGATCATTTTAGTGCAGGGCTACCCAGAGCTTCTATCTGTCACACAGACGATAGGCCTACACACCTATAAACAGCTCCTGGAAGAAGATCAGCTCTGCACTCAGGCAAGAGGGTGCTTGTTAAGGTTGCTTACCAACTTCAGACGCAACCTCCTGCCGCGCTCTTGCAAGTTGGCACAAAAACGGCACAAGGGTAGCGTCCAGCACTTGACCTTGCGTTTCCCAGATAGTTAAAGACGCAGCATGTATATGGCCCATAATTTACAGGGCTGTTACCTGCGGTTATTACACAGGCTAGTTAATAACATGTCGGGCAGGAAAGTGTGGCATCATTTTGAGAAGGTGAAGGACGAACCCAAGCTAGTATGTAAACTCTGTGGGCGAACATTTGCCTATCATTCATTGACTACAGACATGACATATCATCTGAAACATGCAAGTAGCTACATGCCCATTAGCCACTTAGCACAATCATTACTGCTTTGCCGACAGCGTCATTAACAGGCGGCTCACTCAGTCTGTGACGTGCACTTGTAGATAAAATGTAGGCCTATATTAATGAAGGTTAGATAATGATAAGATAATGACGACTATTGGTTGACCAGAAAATTCTCAGCTGGGGGCAGCCCTAGTTTCAACACAGTGTTACATAACTAGTAATTGCATCCCTTTGTTGTACTGTAACTTTACGTACTGTTGTCGTGCACTGATGTCACACACTGATGCATATACATCAGACAATGTTACATATCAAACATAATTGTTTTAGCCCAAAACATGATCTTTTCTCTAAACCTAATCAAGTAGGTTTGTTGTCTTAACTTAACCACAACCTTATCACAACATTAATCCCGTGTTACAATGTGTATCAACTGTGCATCACATAGATACCCTAAGGGTGGCCTGTGCTATTTGTTGACCTGAAAATGAGAACAGTTTAGTATCAAATGATGCTGGGGGAAAAAAACGGTAGCAAATGAAGTGGTGTTGCAATCACTTTAAGGGCTTTGATATTGGTCCTGGTTATCAATACCCAGCCCTAATTAGACAGTTACAGTGTAGAACTTTTGTCTGAAAAGTCTCTTGGCTCCCTCTCCCTCGCTGCCTAGAGTGCTGATCGTAGGTGTGTCAGCAGTGCAGGAACTGTCTGATGTACTAGCCCTTGTTGGAGGGAATGCTAGTGGTGGGAGTTCATGGCCAATACAAATATTCAGTCAATCTGCTTGTCATTGCTTTCTCCTGTTTTTCCTTGCCATTGAGCAGCATGTCTTTTAGTCACAGATTGCTCAGTCTTGGAATCGACTGCACCAGGCAACGCCAGTCCATCTAGTTTGTCTCTCCTTGTGTAGTGGGAGTGATAATTAGCTTCTGTTTCAGTGTTCAGTATGGTCCTCTGTTTGTTGTCTTTCCTTGCAGCTGTGTGTCCGCAGTTGGTGTTCAGTTTTGCTCCTGCCCTGTTGGCAGTGGTGTTTTGTTGTTTTGTATTAGTTGTCCTGCTGAGTCATATATAAAGAGACTTTAACCTGTGCCAAGCCTCTTTGTCATCTCTGCAATTGGGTACTACCCACACAATGTTGCAGCATGCTCTTTTTTCCCCCACCAATGCCCTGCTTCACATTCACACTACATTTCAAAGCAGACATTTTGTGATGCTAACAGGCAAAAAGCCAGACCCATGAGTGACTGAGTGAACTCCATCAGCAGATACCTGCATGGCATCTATAATCCAGCAGAAACCTTATGGTTTCATTACTGTTTTTCTCCAATGTGTTAATACTCTTCCCAGGCAACCTTTTATCACTCCCTTTTCTCCAACTGTAATTGACAGCTGAGGTTGTCTCCTACATGTTACTTAGGAGAACTAATCATATGTGAAGAGAACTGAACAATAAATGACTCCCTCCTATCCCTGTCCTTCTTTCAGTGGAGATAACAAGCCTTCTTCTCCACCCTCCTCTCCCTCTTCCTACCTTTTGTGTCTTGAGGGAAGATTTTTGCATGCCTCTTTGGCTTTGCACAGAAAAATCACTTCTCATATACTGTAACCAGCATTTATCCCAAGAGAGTGCACGGAAAAAAGACACAAGATATTGCCTCATAAATATACAACATACTCAGTGTGCAGTGTCCACAGACTGGACAGTTCTAATCCACGCACATACATGAAAGCAAGCACCATAATTCATAAATTAACCCATAACGGCACTAAAAGGAATATTTTTTGATGCATTTTTGCTGGTGAAGTGACTTGACTTGACATTCAGTGCACCGAGTGAGATCAACTATCTTTATCGATCAGGAAAACAGCCTGAGGGTAGGACCTCTTCCTGAACCAGGAGGTTTAAGCACTAATCCTACAATACAAATCACTGAGACGCAGGCTGGGAAATCAGTGTTTGACCAGGATGGTCTTGGTCTTTACGGGGTAATGTAGATGAGTGCAGTCACGGCTGATAAGCGCTGAGAGCAGCTGTTGAAGAGTGTGGTGCTGTGATGTTGGAACTTTCTGTTCAGCCACATGTACCATGGGCTTAATTTATCAATGTATCTGTGATGGGACGAGCTCTCTTCACAACCCCGCTGACATCACTGGCCTCAAACCATTAAAGCACGTCTGCTACACATATGCACGGACCCAAAATTGGCGTGCTAATGTTCCTACCATCTTCCATCTGCTGCTAAACTTTTAATTTGCATCCATCTGCATGACCTGTACATACAATATATCCTGCAGTGCAGATTTGCACAGCATACACAGTAAAACACTAATTACCTCTGAAGCCAAACACCCCAAATAGCTTTTTACTTTTAATGTTGCCCTTGAAGATTTGAGGTGTTGATTAGCTCATAACTCCTCACAATTTTAGAACAGTAGATGGTTTGTTTTGGTGAAACAACTTTGTGGATTATGCATTTGTGTAGCTTAGAAACAAATTGAAAATTATTGCTGAAGTTGAGTCATATTTTTCAGTGACTTGGAAAAGGTGTTTATATTCGTTCTTTCCTACCCTGACAGAGCTGTTACTTATCTAAAATTCAGTGCATATCGACAGAAAAACAGAGATCTTGTCACCCTTTTTGGTGTCCCTGCTCTGGCTCTCTGTCAACTGTAGAAGCGACTTCCTCTTTGTTTATCAAGTTAGGCATTGTGTTGTCTGTGAGGCCCTTACAACCCTCCTGGGTCTATTTGGTAATGTGTCTGGGTATTGGCCATTCGACAGACTAGCTTTAACCAGAATGGTGGCAGCATTTTTTTTTCAAATATACAAAATCAATACGTAGCAACAGATGATGTTTTTGTGGTGGGCTACCACAAATAAATGGATGTGTGGGAAGCCCTGTGTTACATTCAAACCCCGGCCAAAGAGTTCACACAAAGGCTGGTTAGCCGTTACCTCCTGCCACTATATAGACTCCTGCTTCACAAACTCTCTTCGCCAGATTGTTCTTCGCCATTCCGATGCAAGACTTTCCAGTGTGTGTTCACGGACTGCTTCCTTGCTGCCAACCTTGCCTGACTCTCCTGTTTCGTCTGCTCCCCAGTAAACTACTTAGCCGTCAGTCCTCGACTTAGAGCTCTGCTTTTGCCCTCCTGGTTTCTGTTCGCCTGCTCCCTGTGGCTGTTTGGAGAGATCATTACCCAGCTCTTCATAGTCAGTTTACCTGTTCATCCACCTGTGGACTTTTGTGCAGTGGATTGCTTCACCGTGCAGCTGCACATTCCACCTTTGTGTGTGCACTGCAGATGCCACCAGTTTTCGGCTTCTGCGTTCAGCATTGAAGGTTTTGGACTAAACCTTAACATTGACTCTTTCAATTGCCTTCCCAGTTTACTCTCTGTACTTATCTAAACAGTGCATTAAAGCTCATTACAAACTGTTCCACCTGGCTTTTGGGTCCAGCACTCACCTGTTAGAGGCCTAGTGGAGGCAATGTGTTTTACATCAACCAGCCACAGGGGGCAGGAAGAGGGGAGAGACCATAACGACGGAGCAGCTAGGAACGTGGCAGAAAATCCTTTGAAGCATCCAAAAAAAGTTTCTGGAATTTGTGCTCCAGATAAAAAAAGATACTTGGCACTGGGTATCTGCAGATTCCGGGTCTGACACTTACATGTCCCCATATACCGTTATGTTCATTATTAATCTGACACACTAATTTACAGCTGTAGACTACTAAATTTGGCATATCTTGCTTTTCGCAAGCCACTTGATCCAAATACAAAAGTCCTGTTTCAAAACTAGGACGCTGATTAGTTTAAACAATTGATAGGATGTAAATGAAAGTTAAATGAGGAGAATGCGACTTCTAAAAATGACGTGACGTGACGTGATGAGCTCTAGAGAAGGCGTGTCAGTCTGCTAAAGTTGTTGGAACTACAAATACACTCAGTCTACTTGCGATCGAACAGTGGTACTCCAGAGTGGATGTTCACACACAATCCTTGGCTGAGTACAGACACTGGCCACAGACACAACTTAAACCACAGTAAAAGCTGTCATTGAGGAGAAATCTTTTCTGTTGTTGTCCTTCTCTGTCAGTCTGCTAACATTGGCATTTTTTAGTTAGCTTCTTCTCAGTACAAGCATACACAGCTCCTTTAATTGTTTTTTCCCCCCCACAACTCTTCAGGCCCAATTTTAAGCCCAAAATCCACAAGTGTAACGAAAAGCCTCAATTCGATGCAGCACTCTTTAGGTCCCAGACAGAAAAAGTTGAGAGGCTCTCGTCTCACATTCGGCTCTGCTTACAGAATGATAACTGCACACACAGGCCAAAAGGCTGAGTTAAAACAATATACCGACTACAAGATTGTGTCCTGTGTGTGTGTGTGTAGCACAGCATGTGTGTGTCTGAGGTATTACTGCAGACATGGTTGGGAGGTTTTCATCTGCTGAAGTCTGTAGCCTAAATCCTGCAGAGAGAGAGAGAGAGAGAGAAGAAGAGGAGGAGGAGGACAGAAAACGAGAAGGTGAGGCAGAGAAACACGACAATGGGGGAAAGTGAAGAAGAGAGTGGTGGAGAGAGGTGTTTTTAGCGGAATTAGATTGTTCCTGAGTGTGAGTCAGGCTCTCTGCTTCAGCCTAATGGTGATGGATGGTCCAGCGCTTTGAAACAATGGAACACACATAGATGTACAGCACAGTCACTCACACAAGCACACTCACAGTGCGCACTTTTACACCCTAGATGCTTTAACACTGTGAAGAATACAAAGAATACTATATTTGAAGAATACTTTGTACACAAAGTGGTCAGGATTGACAAACAAACACAGGACACATCACATTTGTTTATGGAGGAAAGGAATCATGAAACACTTAGGAGCTATTGCACCTCAGTAATACAGTAACCAACAGTCTGATTGAATTTGTTGTAGTTCATGGCATGGTGGAAGAAAGCAGGGCACTTGGATTTCTAAAACCCTTCTCTGAAAACAAAGGAAAAAGAAATGTCTCTTGCAGAATAGACGAGCAGCAAAAGGTGTAAATATACGCGTAGAAACATTCGAAACGCAGACAACACACTATGTAATAAAGTGCATAGAATAAAATAACAAGTGAAACATGCTGCCACAACCTACATCCTCTCTCTAAACTCCTGTGAAGTTGGTTTTGGAAACATACTGTAAGTCAGACGTACATATTGCATCACCTGAAGCTAACCTGAATGCTGATGAACATGGGAGTTTTTCTTCCAGACCACAGAGTACAGACTCAGAGTTTTGTAAGGCAGAAATCTTAGCACTTTGTGTAGTAATTGAGTTGCAGCAAGTATTGATCATTACTGATGGTTAAATAGATTTTTTTTAAAAAGAATCTTTCTAGATATGTTGCAGGTATGTTGCAGCATTGTTAAACGGATAAGATGTGTTGTTGGATGTCAGGCTAAAATAGCAACATGTTTAACTCTTGGCTACTTGTGATCTGTTCGTCAGTAAAAATGTTGCAAGGCCAGTGGAGTGAAATAGAGAAAGAACCCTGGATTTATTTTATACTGAAGGTTTCAGACGTCAGTGCTGAAATGAAGAGACACACACTCATGATAATAAATTTATGGTTCCTCCTGAGGAAAACTCCTATGTGATGTAATGTGTGTGTGTGTGTGTGTGTGAGTGTGAGAGAGAGAGAGAGAGAGAGAGAGAGAGAGAGAGATAAGGAGCTGGTCTCTATTGCTGCAAGGAATGTTAATTATGGTATTCAATTACCAATTATAAAACCATACATTTCATATATTACTGCTGGGGAATGTAAACCAATTAGCTACATTGAAATGTATTGTACAAAGCAGTTGCCTTTTCCTCATGAGGCCAAGCCTTTTATTAACTGTATATATGCACATGTAAATAAGCCACTTTCTATTCCCTCAGGGTATTTCAACAATTATCACATTGACGATCCGTCAAAATTGGTAGTCTGTGATTAAAAACTGTGCAAATGAAAAACACTCGTCCTCGTGTGTCTAACTTTGTCTCTGTGTAGCTTAAAATAACCAAAGCTTTTTCTTTAGATGTTCCTGACTTCATTACGTACGCCATTTTCTGCTCATTGGAGATGTGAAAGCACTTCTTTGCCTGGCCAGTCAATAATTGCACATAATGATACGACACACTTATTCAATTCGGTTTCTTTCACATGTTTAATAGAAAATTAAGGAAAAAAACTTCAAAGGAAAATTTGAAGGTTGAGATTTCATAGAGATACATTCCTTAAGAATTAATAGTTCATCCAGTCCCTGAGGCAGGTAAGCGTGGTATGTGTGTGTGTCTGTGCGTGTGTATTGGCTATCTGTGTGTGTGTTTATATCTGTATTTGTGTATGTGAGTATGTGACCAGGGTCATGTCTTATAACTTACATGACAAGGCTGCTTGGAGGGCCGCTTCACACCAGACCCTGACCCTTAGACATCATTGACCTATTGACAGCAACAATAATAAAGCTTGTTCCACAGTAAGTGTGCAGTTACTCTCTGCTAAATTGTTCCCGGCAAAACCAGCAGTTAGTAAAAGGTTGGACTCCCCAGAGCAGAGAGCTCCAAACGGACAATTCAGTTTGTCCTCTGAAATCATAATATTTACAGTTGAAGGCATTATATCAATGCTGACACTGACACTGGGTAGCAGCATTTTGTTGTGCTTTGCTATCCATGTTGTGATTAGTTTCAGCTATTCAGTGATTTCAAGACGTATTTCCTTGAAACGAAAAAAGTGTTGTGGAACCAGCTAAGCAAATGCGGCACAAAACAAAGCTATCTGACAGAAACAGTTCATGCTGTCCCAATCATTTTCACACAGTCAGCACAAAACATTAGCGCAATGGAAAGTTCTGAAAGGTATATATGAAAAGTAAGTGGCCTTGCTCAGTTTTTATTGAACTCGTAAATGGGAATATAAGTGACATAAGCTATTACCTTGGTCCGGAGAGGTTGTACTTCGTTCTGAAATGCAAAGATGACCTTGGTTTGACTGCATCACCAAGCAGCTACTTTGAAAGAAAGAAATATTGCTACATAACCATTTTAAAGCACCACAGTAACTCATTTTTCATCCAACTTCCCATTGGCCTTTGATTAGGTTGTTGTTCAGCTATTGCATGTACTGAGTGGACATCACTAGCACTGCCTTGCTTGGTAGTGTACCTGGAGGTGAGCCAAACCTGGGTGAGAGTTTTCATCATCTTGGACATGCTATGATTAGGTGTTTTTGGACCAAACAGCTCTGTGAACTCCCTGAGAGAAACAGCCCACTGGGGAGCTACCCTGAGAGCAACATACCTCCAACAGCTTTTTTTCTGTTTGCATTCACACCACCAGTAGGAATGATAAAGCGATGTACTATAAGCTGAATGGCTGTTAGTAGAGCAACGTCACCATCACAGAAAACTGTGTTGTATTTTCACCGTCACGTATATGCTCAGTAAAGCCTGGATTTCACTGTCAGTCCATTTGGCATTGTTTTCTTCCATTGTTTTCATCACAAGCTTTTATTCATGCTTTGTGTTGTCTGGTGTTTACACAGCTCATGGGTTGCTCGTGCTGAATTGGCTGTGTTCGACCAATCAGCATACTTACATCTGGATCTGTCGCTGTATATTTGCTTCACTCATGGTTCCTCTTGTTTTTGGAGAGTACTTACTCTGAAATAGGTGCTAAAAAAGTCCCTCAAGAACTACGATCAGTCCTAGTTCTTGTGGTGCGAACACAACAAAAAGGGAGGTTCCTAGAGCTGTAAAAAGGTTCCTCGGGTCTATATGTTGTGCGCCTATCACATTTTCTGAGCTGTCCAAAGAGATTTGATGATTTTATCATTCCTAGGGTTTCCAGTTGTGCTGTAGTCTGACCCCTTTTCTGTTCTACTTACGAAATAGCCAACCCTGTTTTGGTCATGGTAACATAGATATGGCATTCAGCAGTGGAAAAGGTGGAATCCTAATCATTTGGTCTAAAATAGAACATTGTAGAAGATACGTAAAGAATCAATTTGATTCTCAAAGTGAAACTTGTACTAAACGGTTAAAGCAGCTGTGCGGAACTTTACATTTTCGTTGATTATAGCGCCCCCTTTGGTTGAAGCGGTATGACACCCACAGCCTGGTGTCGTAAAATTCCGACTGCAGTTGGCATTCAGCTTCATTCGTAAAATCTCGACTGCAACCGGCAATTACCGCATGCATTTGTTTTGGAGAGCAAGAGGAAAATCATGAATGTTCTGGTGTAGCTCTGAATTTCTTATAAACTGAGGACAACTGCCTGCTGTATATTTGTGTTCATGGTCACAGTCACAGATAATTTTGTGGCGTTTGTTGTAACGTTACTAGATGATAGCAGTTCACATCAGCTAACGTTACATTTAGCTTGCTTATAACTTCCATGTCATCATATATTGAAGTGAAACAACGTCTGACAAGTTGCGGTATATTCTCTAAATAAAAACAAAAATTACATACCTGTCGATTAGGAAAAGGGACAACTCGGGATCAGTTTTAAAACCTTTTAAATCTCTCAGCTCTCTCCACTTGGTGAATGCCCGACCGAGGTTTACACACGTTTGGGCTCGAGCCCTGTCACTGTCCCGTTTAGCCTTCTTCTGTTTTTCTGTTCTTTTTCTTTTAGATGGTGCTCCTTCTTTATCCGGCATGACATCGAAAGTACAACCAAGTCCTTATAGATACATCTGATAAAACTGTTATGTGTTCAGCAATGCCCGTTGCGTACCGCTTACTCGAAGAACACTCTGAACACGGCTCTTCTTCTTCTCTCAATTTATTGGCGGATCGCAGACAACTTCCAGGTGCATACCACCACCTACTGTACAAGAGTGTGCAATGTGTCCGAAATCATTCACTACTCCCTACTACACGTCATTTAGCCTGTTCCTTAAATTCTACTCGTAAACACGGCTCCTTCTTCTTCTGTGGTTTAATGGCTGTGGGCCGCTGTGGGCGTGCAGACTTACTTCCCCCTCCGAATGCCGTATTCTGGTTTGCTTACTTCCGCTGTGTCCGACTCTCCCGAGGCTACGCTAAATAGCCATATAGAGAAAGGCTTTTTTGTCGCTGTTGGGTTCAAATAAATATGCAGATCTTCAAGGAGGGGTGATACGAACTAGGGACAGTTTTATAAATGGTAAAAAGTTCCGCACAGCTACTTTAAGTCAGATGGAATCAAGTGTGCTCACATCATGCAAACTGTTCAAAGTGCCCTGATTGATGGAAAAACTGGATTGAAGAGTATAAATCCAAAGTAAGTTTTTAAGAATATTTAAGACTACATCTGTTCCCAGTCTTCCTCGCTTGTCATTCTGTGGTAGCACCACAGTGAGTAGGAGAGCAGAAGTGGAGATAATTGCAGAGCTAAGAGCGAGCTGCATGGACAGCATTTTGGAACGTCAACCAACATACACCAACCATAAAGAACATTTTCACCATCCGAGTCATGTGGCCATTGTGGGAGTGAGACAAACCGTGGATCGCTGGTCCACTTTGGTTCTTAGCTGACAAACAACTGTGACAGCCACTGTCGCCCACCAAACCTCTAGAAAGAGTTCTTTATTTCTACATGGGAGCAAAGCTGAAGAAGCTGGATGTAAATCGTGTTTATCTGTCAGAATATGCTATTTACAGCATGTTGTGCTTTATAGGGCTTTTAAATGGAACAAGACTCTTACTGTAACTCTGAAGCAGCTTAGACCTTCTGCTTTGATTCGTTGTTGAGGTTTGTTGACTGTCACTATTTCATACATTTTTAAGTATAGTATACAGGATGTCGGCTCCTGTTTGCAAACAGTATCGCCAGCAAAAGTGCCAGTGAAAGCCAATCCAAGAGTCACTCTCATTTTGGAATGAGCTTCATTTGCTTGGTGTTTCGCCCCACTATATTTGCATTTTTGGTTCTGTGTCCACCATTTTTGCAGCTTTTGCTTGGATGTGTTGATGGTCTGGCACCTGGCCACTACCTTTTTCTAAAGTCCCCACCTCACCTGTGAGCTGTGCCCAGGAACGTCCCAAACATCGTAAAATAAAGAGAAAATAATAAAAGTCAGGCAGAAGGCTCTGCAGATAAATACACCGCCACACACCCCAAGTGATGATTGAGAGAGATTGTGCTCATTGTTTTTGAGGAAAACCCTGCATTGTATACCTTTAATGTTAGAATTAACCTAATTTGTCATTTTACAAAGTAGTACGTCACACTATATTATGTTTTTATGTATTTTAATGTATTATAATACTGCAGAGCTTTAGCTATTCAGTTGTGCATGTGTTTATTTTTCTTTTCTTCCTCTCAGACACATTTCTCACACACTTGTGCAAACCAACACTGTGTGTCAGTGGATGCTATCAATGTCGTAGCCTCCACAGATGTTAGCGCTGGCTGACGTCCTATCTGACACTGTGTTTCTACCTGGCAGTGGATGCAGGTGCTGTCCTGGCTTCTGTTAGATACTGGCTGGAAGACCCACTCCTGCATAATTTTTTCTCCATCTGTTTCCTTATCTCATTGTCATTGTCTAAATTGTCTGTTTTTCTGTTTTGAACACACAGGATATTTTCTTGTAAGGTTTGCCAGGGATTTTTCCTTGTCTTCTCCGGGAGTTTGAGGTGCATTATTTGTTGCTTGACTGTATTTTATTTTGATGCATTCTGTGTAGTCTAAATCAGTATGTAATGACTGATGAGGTCTGTCTGACCTAAATGTTGCATCCACTAACATTAACTCAGCTTGTTAATTTAATAACTTAAGATCCAGATGTCTAGCGCTTAAAATCTTTCATCTGGTTAAAATATATAGTCAACAAAGAAGTGACAGTAAAATGACCTGAAACAGGAAGAAAGTAGTCAGCTGGAAATGTTTAAATGTCCAGCTATCCGTCTGATAGTCAGTGCTAATGGGAAAACCTTAATACTAGTTGTTGTTATTTGGGCTTTGTTGGATACATGGCTTTTAATGGCCCACACCTGCCAGACATCATAATATACACCCCACATTAACCACATTTACTTTAACTCCTTTGATGTGAGGTAGATGATTTTACCCTGAATCTATTGTTCCATCCCTGTTAAAGATGCTTTAATTTAAAAGCTGTCCATATTCAGCTTAAGTAAGCCAAGATTTAAAGGGTTAAAGTCTGGTCTTGATGCTACAGAATCTGAATTGAGGAAAAGTGGTAACTCACCCTCCAGCTAAGTGTGCTGCCTTTTAAGGGGGTGTCATTCTTAGTACATGCTGATTACTAATTTTATGTCTCTTTCTCTCATTCACCAGCTCCCTCTTTCAACTTGTCTTTGCGAATCGTTTTCTGTTTCACTTGTTTTGTCACTGATCCGTCCGAGCCGTAGGGTCTGCTCAGTAGATGGCCACGCTGCCAGTCACAGAATGCAACCTGTGACACACACACACCAAAAGAGACGGATACACACACAGTGGTCCGTCTGTGAGCCATTTCGCCAGGGGCTATGTAACGAGCCACCTGCGTGTGTGTGTATCTGTGTGTCCGTGTGTGTCTGTGTGTGTGTTCTGCCCTTTGCAAATGTATGTCTTATGATTAATTCTTGTCATTCATCCCCATATTCCCAAAACCCATCCTCTGTGTCTGGCTCTTTATCTCCCTCTCTGTCGCTGCCTCCCTCTGTTTCTCTCTCTTTTTGCACTCATTTGCTCTCGTCAGTACCTCAGTTTCTCCCTGACATTTTTCCCATAATCCTCCAGTACCAGGAAGTTAAGCCCTGCAGGGGCCAGACTGACATTTAGGAACTGCTCTCTAAGCAGGATAGCTGAACTGCGGAGGCACACGCACACATTAATGCATACACACAGACAGATGCACACTTTTAGATACATATTCACAGTCAAAGTCTTCCACAGCACATGTAGAACTACTTAATTATGGCACCACATTAGAAAAGGCATAGTCGAATAAAAATTTAAGGAATCTTCCAAGAACTGGAAGTAATATCCCAAATGTTGGCCATGTTTCATACTGTCCAAGACACAAACAAAGACAAGCTGTTGGCATCATTCAAATGCACCATTTATTGACAAAACAATGGACTACAAAGGACATCCGTAGATGCCCAAGAGCCCAGGCATAATTAGCAAATTACAGCTGTCAAAAGTCATCAATAGGACAGCACTTCACTAGCAATTTGTTAATGAAAATATGAACTGACCCATCCTTATAAGTGAGGCATCACTTCTCTGTACATGTCATGAAGGAAAGCTAAATGAACATAAGGTAAGACCCACTGACCATGACAAATAATGGATGTAACTACTGTCACCTATTGGTTTGTTGACTCCTGTTTTGAAGCCCCAAGTTAGACATTTCAGAAGTTGCCATATTGTTTTTTTGGAGCCAAAAGTGACCATATTTTAATGAGAGGCTGGAGCTGTGGAGGAGTGAGGGGTGCGTCTAACCTTTAGACTGTGGTGACGCCTCACAGACAGCTTGTCACTGAAAGCAGCCAGGCCCTTACATTTGCATAACTTTAAACCTTAAAAAAATGTAAATGGGTGAGTTATATAAAATCAACCCCCCCCCTACAGTTGTCATGAAGTGCTAATTCAGCTATAGAGACCAAAACCATTTTTGTACCAGGCTGTAAACATGTTTACTTCTGTTGAAAAGTTGGGCATTTTAACATGGGGGTCTATGGTGAATGCCATGTTTCTGGAGCCAGCCTCAAGTGGCCGTTCATTTTTGTCACTTCCACATTGGCTTCATTTTTCAGCCTCAGTGGTTGCTGCTTGGTTTGACCATGTTTTGGGTGTTCTGAAAAAGACAGTGAGTTTGTGAGCCATCTTTCTTGTCAACCCAAGTGACTTTTAAGTATTAATCAAAACAAATGGTAGGGCTGCTTGGTAATGGCAAAACTAATAATCGTAATTATTTTGATCAATATTGAGATCATGATTATTTAACATAATTGCTCATTGACTTTGGAACCCACGGCTGCAACTAACGATTATGTTCATGGTTGAGTAATCAGTCTTATTTTCATAATTCATCGATTTGTTGTTGTTCAAATCAATCAGTGTTTTCCGTAGCCCAAGATGACGTCCTTAAATGTCTTGTTTTGTCCAAAAACCAAAGATTTCAGTTTACTGTCAAAGAGAACTTAAGGAGCTGGAAACAGAGATTTATTTTACTGTTTTTCCTAAAAATTACTCAAAGCAATTAATCCATTATTAGATTAGTTGGTGGTGAATTTCACAGTTGACAACTAATCGATTCATCGTTCGAGCTCTAGTGGAAACGTCACACATTTATTGAACTTTAATAAAAACTTGTCTTTTTAACAGTGGATTTTCTTGAACTTTAAATAGGATTCAACTGATTAACAGGCTCAAGGTGATCTACACATACCACAGCCTGGCTGAGTGTCAGTTTGGCCTTTTAAGGAGGGGCAAAAGCACACCGCTGTGAAGGAAAGGGCTATATTTATAACATCACTGTGAAACAGAATGCACTGCAGTAATTTTTTTATCTCGATTATTTTTTTATCATAATCACTGGAAGCCAAAAATGTCATTGAAAGTGAAATTCCATTAATTGCCCAGCTCTAACAAATGGGTGGAATTTAAGTTAGATTTCTGGCTACCTATGCTCTTGCTGCCTCCTCATATTGTATCCAGTAAGAGTCCTCAATGCCATGCCTTCTCCTTAATACCTGCAATAACTCACTGGTTTACAAAGTATTGAAGTTTGTGTGGAATATGATGTGTAATATTCCACCCTGCATGCTAGTCATGTAACAAATCCCAATTCTGTTTATCTTTAAATTCACTTTATGTATTAGTTTTACTCTTGGATTCAATAAAGCACATCTCTTCTACTATGTTTTGAATGTCAAGTGCTTACCGGATGGCTGATTATATACCACTAGCGCAGCCGGTGAAAATACTATGTTTTCCATCATGTATTTCCCTGACCCTTACACGGGCAAGAATACCAAAACACGCCTCTGTCTATGAGCCGCTTGTTGGGAAATCAATCGTGCTTGTCAGTCCAAATGCAATTTACTACTTGCTGCAATGTTTTTGCAGTTAAGGTTCAAAAATTAAAGACTTTTTCCTCCCAAGACTGAATGGCACGCACGTCCTGTTAAAAGCAGGAGTTGGCTCTGAAGATCATTTTTAAGAAAATCCCAGCGATATTACACAGTGTTGACTCTTCCTGTGCTGTCATTATACACTCTATGTGCTTACAACTGCTCTAAAGTGCTGGCACAGAAGGTAAACAAACCAGCAGAAACGAGGAGACAGAGAAGAAATTAGATGAGACATGGAGAAAATGTGCAGCAGAAATGTGGAGGGGCAGATGTGAAAGAAGTAAGGATGAAGGACTGGTTTGAAAAGTAGAATGGCAGAGGAAAGAATAAAGAACAGCAGCAGTCTGTTACTATCAGCTAATTAATTCTGAAATGTTATGAGCATGAAAATGATATTTTCTGCTTAAAACTGTTTGTAAAATGTGATTTGGCTCCACTGTGTCATCCGCGGCTCTGTTTTAAGAATATAAAAACAATCTGCAGCTTTTGGAAAGAGCTCTGTTGGGTCAGATTTTCTCGAGCATCTTGCCTCTTTTCTCAGAAATCTTAAGAAATGTCTGTCCTCTCTGCCACTCCTTCTCAATCGACCCATTCATCCATCCTTCCAAAATCTCCTCAGCTTTTTAGTTTTACCCTTAAAGGCTTATTAGCGCTCCTCCTGTGTGTGTACATGTCTCGCTGTCTGTTTCTCATACACTCAATCCCGTCTCCTCCCTCCTCTCATCCCTCACTATCTCCCCATCTATCTCGCTCGCTCTCCCGCGCCCCTCACCCCCACCCCAATAACAGCCTCTGGCCATGAAAAGTTTTACAGATGTGAGTTGGCAGACCTTGTGTGGTTGGGTTTCTGTGTGTGTGTATGTGTGTGCGCATGTGAGAGTGTGTGTATGCTGGCAGACCTTGAGACCTGTCAGTGTCTCACTGTGTCAAACGAGGACGCTGGCATCCTGCCGACCCCTCTTCCCCCCCTCCCCCTCTTTCTCTAACACTCTCTGTCTCCCTAACACTTTCTCTCTCGCACACAAACCATCATGCAAACTCACAGACAGTTAAGAAATCCCAGCACAGTGGCCTAAACTGGGCACAGATCTGACTGTTGCAAACTAGTTGCTAACTACCCTGCAGATACAGTTTTACCAAACAGACTGAGTTGGCCCTAAAAAGCAATTTTGTTGCCTGGCGCTTGATTGGATTCGCCCTGCATGTCTGCCATATCTGCCTGGAAGACATGCCAGTCTACCTTCAACAAGTTCACTTGTTGCCCATGATCTGCATTTTGGCTAGGATTAATCCCTCAACGTGCTGCTCTCAAATTTAGCCTGCAGAGTAAGTGGGCAACTGTGGGCAACAGTCCACCGTGCGATCCCCAAACTAAAAGGGTCAGTATGCTTCAACCAGAGTGCTTGTCTGATAGTTAAACAGTCTCTGAAACCCCCTCCCCCCTCAACCCTTCCCAGCACAACTACCTCTGTTTCTTTTTGTATGTGTAAATGAGTGCAACACCATGGATGCCTGCAGGGAGAGGCTGTCTAAAACTGTGTGCAATTATCATGCTGTTCATCACATCTCATCCAGCTCTGTGGTGACTGGCTTTTCACCCCACCTGCGTGCGTGGCCATTCAAAGACGCTACATACACTTGGGCCTCCAGATGTGTATGGACAATATGTTGTACAAATTTGTACGTCTACTTCCATTAGAATTCATTTATTCGCCCACTTACTCACTCAAAGTCTGCCCCTAGAGTGCATTATTACCACAAAGTAATGCTCATAGAAATGCCTCCACTTGAATGCTTTTCCATCACAAGCTAAATTCAAAAGAAAGCTATTTTACATAATAATCTACTGTGGCGATTGATCACAATCATTTGTTTTCTGTTGCGTTTATCGTTTCCAGTTATCGCCATGTGTGGTGTTCTATAGTTTGGCTTTTTCTATTTTAACTTGCCCATTTTACAGAAACAAAATGGTAAGCGCCGATCTCAGATGAATACTCACAGCCTCAGGTGTCACCCCAGCCTGATACTCAGCTCCTGCACAGCGTTGAGCTGCCTCTCACTAACTGCTGTATGCTGTTGATCTCTTTTCTAGTCCCTCTGTAAGTTTAAATCTGCTTTACTGACACAACTGGACTGAATTTTAAAATAAATGTGCCGTATTGAACACTGTTAGTAAAAATCATCATAGGCTGTATTTAACAGTGGTTCCCAACTGGTGGGTCGCAATCCAAAAGTGGTTGCAGACAATACACACTTTATTTTTAAGAACATTACATTTCTGGCACAGAGCTTTTATTTTGAAGGGCTGCTTTCTGCTGTAGAGTGAGTGATTAACCAACAGCGACTTGACAAAGACGGCAAACTAGCTTGATGACATGGCCAAATGTAAGTAATGATGCTGAATGTGTTAAGTGTGGGACCTCAGAAAATCTGGACCGTGTGGCTGGCCCAGTTGAGAGACACTCGTGTAGAAGAAGTAGACATAGCCACTGTGACGTCATCTGTTGGTTTATGGACTCTTATTTTGAAGTCTTGAGTTTGGCATTTTGGCCATTGTCATCTTGGAGCATCATTTTTGAAGCCAGAAGTGAGCATATTTGGACAAGAAGGTGGAGCCCTGGTGGAGTAAGGGGTGGATTTGACTGCAAACCTGAGGGGACAGCGCCGTGGTTGCGACTTATCAATCACAACATAGCCACACCCTAAAGCATACCCTTGTTTATTGTTTATTTAACTCTAAATAGGATCATAATGTACAAAATGATCATCGTGCTGTATTGAAGAAGACTTAAAACTAGCAATTGAGACCATAAAATCTGTAGGAGAGTGTTTCCTGAGGTAATAAATCAAGTGAGAAGTACATTCGTTTTCTCATGGACATCTGTGAAATTGGACTTTTTAATAGCCAGCCCCCTGGTGGCCATTAGACACAAGTTAAAGGCACTTTTGCATTGGCTTCACCTTTCAGACCTGGACATAACCCCTAGGTAAAAGTACGTCAAATCAATAATTTCCATTAAACTTTTTTTTTTTTTTTTTAAATTAGGATTTACCAGGTGTTTCTCACTGTTGTGCCAAGCTTGGCTCTACGTGCCAGATGAGAGCAGTTTCAGGTGGCACCCAAAATGTGCTTGCACAGCTGTTCTAGTTGAGTCTTTATTAACTTTAATAAGGAGCCCAGCCTTCACTGCCATAAAGAAAAACATATTTCAGATATTTCTAACCTTTCTCCTTTTTATGTGTTTCCACAATATCATCTTTTATGTGTTTAAGACTTGGATGTGTGCACCTGTGCACCTGCCAAATTGTTACATATTGGTTTTTTTTTTGGTTTTTTTTATGGCCTTAATGTACATGCACTGCAGTTCTCTGATGGCAGAGATAGAACATAATTCATCTTTATTTTAGACTGAAGTTGTGGAGACTTTTGCAGTTACTGGCTCTAATTTGTATGATCACTGTGAGCAGATCAAATGTACTAACCTCTTCGGAGGTAGTTATATTCCTCAGTGTGAGGGAGTAGCATTTATGTTAGTGTAAGGTAGTTATAACTTATAGCCACAAGTGCTGCTAAAATGGGCATTACATATATGCATGTTGCTGTGCACTAGTATGTTACCATGACCAAAACTGGCCATAACTGGAGAAAATGCAGTAAGTCTGCAGCATCTCAATAAGAGGAGTGCTACACTACCACGTGATCCATTACTCTCCCTCCCAGAATGTATATAATCTCTGCCTGATCCTTCTCCAGATAAATATTAAACACCTTATATACTGCAAAATGTAATTTATTCCTGACAAACTCCCACTCAGACACACTTTAACATCATGTGACATCTGGACAGCGATGTGACCTTCCAATATGACACAGACAGCTGCCACAGGGAAAATAAATTTACAGTCATCATGCTCCTTTTATTTCTATTCCTCTCTCTGCAGTTTCTTGCCCTCTTTCTTTCTACTTTGTTCTCTCATCTTTCTCCCCTGTCTTTCTCGTATACATCTCCCTGTCTCTCTGCGACCTTTTTCTTTGTGTGTCTGTCACTTTAGCTCTGCCTGTCTGTGTTTCTCGCGATCTGGCTGCAAGGAGAGCAGATGGCACTGATCCATAACTTAGTTAAGTGATTGATTTTAATGAGGAAGGACATACACACAGATACAGAGAGAGACAACGAGCAAGATGGAGATTAAGAGAGAAAATCAGATGAAAATCCAGACAACTCCCTACATGTGAAAGACAGCTCAGTCAGGAAACAGCTCAGATTGTAAAGTTCAAACATTTGTAGACAACCAATGGTAATAAAGTAATACTGGCATTCAGCACTCTGCTCTTCAGTGTGCCCTACACAATCCAAGCAGCATATTGAAGACTTGGCAAGAAGCTGCTGTGTATATATAACTCTAACACTGTCAAGAACATCTTCACAGAGTGTAATACGCTAATGTGGCTCAGGCAACATTCCACTCAGGGACAGAAAGGGTGAGATACAACATGGTTAGATGGTTAACGTCATTAGTCACCTAGTGTTAAGAGATAGCTGTCTGCATTGCTCGACAGTGTTCACTAGACAGTGTGCACTACTACATCTTCTCACCGTCAGCTCCTAGTACTAAGGATTCCTTCAGGGTTTGTGACCTCAAACAAAGCTGTGTCTATGAGCACATTAGTGTCCCAGTTCAGATTGAGTTTGGGAAGTATACTGTTTATGCAGTTTGGAACAGACAAACTGTCCTCTCAAGAGGAACGACAGCATCAGTCCTATCAGCCAGAACAGCATCTGTTTACACCAAGTGGCTGAAAAATAAAGCCAATGCAGGAGTGCTAAAAACTGCAGTTTCTTGAATGACCACTTGAGGCTGGCTCCAAAAGTGAGGCAGTCCCGATTTTTGGTCTCTATAGCTAATTTCAACATTCATGACAACTGTATAGGAGCTGAAATTTACAATAAACTGCTGTAGTGAAAGTGAAAGTCAGACAGAAGCCATGCAGCAAAGGATAAACTCGATATCAGCCATTGCTCTTCCATTAGATGAGCAACACGACTGACGAGCCAAATCTAGCAGAGCATGGTAATCGCAGCGTCCAGGTCACCAGAAACCAAATTGAGCTTACTCAATCAGTGCAGAAAGGACAAAGAGGAGCAGGGATGTCAAAGCAATGCCTGACAGATGCAGGTAATCAGAGACCTGGATAATAAGAGATGGATGTATCCTCCTGGCAATTCATTTTTGTCCTCTGTGGGGGACATGACACTGAGGCCTATATGCAGCTTATCTGGGTCCTGATGTACTGTGTCAAGCACAACCTGGGCTTTCTAGTGATGTTACCCACATCATGAGTGATGTAACACACCAACACAATACATCTTCTGTCTTTTCAAGTTGGGAGCCATTACAAAATCACATATAATAGTGAGAGGATACATGATCATATTTAAAAAGATATCTTGTCTCTGTTATTGATACAGATTTTATTTTTCATTTATGACAATACTAACTATATTTTATTAAGATTTTAGATTTTACAGTGAGACATAGATTACTAGTCTTGTACACACACACACACACACACACACACACACACACACAAGTATATATAAGCAGTTTTAAAGAATGCACAGCAAAATCTGCCAGGGGATTTGGGAGCCTGGAAGCTACTATCGTCTACATAAATTACACGTGCAGCGCAACATAAATGATTGAGACTTTACTTAAACTCGATGTGGGCAATCTGTGTAATGTAATGAAGACATTGAAGTTCGTTCACTATGCCTGTGAGCCATTTTCTGCTGGGGTACGGCAACACCGCTTGGACAAACCATACGCAGAACTGCAGTCCACCCTAAAACTAGAACTGGTAGTAATGATAGTGGCAGTTTGTTAAGTTTATTAATATTTTTCATCTGTATATTTGGAGTACATTTGGAGCATATTTGAATATTGAGGATAGGTTGGGGGTTGTGGGGGGTGTCTCGCCCCATATATATTATGATTAATGCCTCGTCAAAGTATCACAATCATAACTGGAATACTGTGTTACGTTGTCACTCTCCCAAAAACAAATTCACAATTTCACAAAATTCTCACAACAGGTTGATTAAAGTTGGAAATGATTTCAGTAAATTTACAATATGATGCACATGCAGCATGCTTCATGTGCATTTAGGGGAAAATCAAACTGCATTAAACAGCATTAGCCTAAGCAGTATAGGATTTCCATTAGCATACTGATAAGGTGCTACATGTGACTCTAAAAAACCCTGCCCTTTAAAACTGCCATAGATTCCTAGTAGAAATCTCAGGTGCTTTTATTGAAAATGAGAGTTTCTTGCTTTCCTCAACTTCTTGTCACGAGGGGATGCTAGTTTTGTGTTGTTCATACCAGCTCTAGCCAGTGTGGAACCGAGCAAAGCCTCTGAAAATTCCCAGTTGTGCAGCAGCTCTGTGGGTTTTACATGCTGCAGTCTGGCTCCCCTTGCTCGAAAACCACGTGTTAGTTTTGTCTTCCCTATTCTGCTGCAGGGATTTACAGTGCACTTTCCCTCAGGGAATGCACAGGCAGGGGCTAAAACACTTTCATGGGGGCGTGTTCTGGATAATAGACTCGCTGTGTGTTCTTTGAATCTGGTGTAATGGATGTACAATAACTGTTACGGACCCAAGCTGTTTCATCAGGATTTGGTCAAACTCCAGTCCCCATTATCTGATCATAGACAGGTCAATACTTTCATCAAGAGATTAGACAATGCCTCAGCCTCAGTGGTGTAACCCTGCCTTCGGGGGAGCCTCCACAGTGCTTTCAAATGGCCTCCAGCTAATGCTCAGATACTCTTCATTTCATGTTACACTCATGTGAAGTGACATATTGCACAGTTTCTTCTGCCAGGTAATAATGAAGGCATCAGGTTGCCATAGAAAAACTGTAATATACAGCCTCATTTTGTGTCAACAACACTATTTTTAGACTCTTCTTCAGCATGTAATGATGAACAAGGTCGATGTTGTTATCACTGTAGAATACAAGATTGAACAACAGCATATACTTGTAGATTCTTTATTGTTTCATATACACAGGCTGACAGGAATTTACAGCAGAGCAAGTATCGCCATTAAACTGTGGGCACTAAAACATCTCAGACACAGTGGTCGGGATATGAGGGTTTCTGGGCTCTGAAGTCTTCAGGTTTTAGATAATACGGTCCAAAAAAAACCAAAACGTTAATGAATTAGGATGCATATTTAAATAAAGGCCTCAGGGAGTTTCTCTTGCCTTTCAAGGTAGTGAAAAGATGTTTGGAATGCAAAATAAAGACTACACGATATCAGCCTGATTATAGCCTGATGCAGAGTCGTATGGTGTCGGCTCGGATCATGAATTACAATGAGTGGTGCACAATAATCCATTGTTTTATCTCGTCTAGTGTGTCATAGTAGAAGACAACTGACGCCACGTCTTCGATGCCTCATGACGTCCCGATAGAAAGTCCAGCATGTCTGATTTTCTTTTAGTCGTTCACGACTGCTCCCGTCACAGCTGTCACTTTGACCGATAGAAACACAAAACTATCTGCTGCCATGGACAACTGTAGGTCAACAACACCCCAGCCTTTTTGATATTTCCTCTAGGGATGTTACCACACAGAGTAAAAAGGGAAAAATGATGGCATCAAACAGTAGAGGCAGTTTAGCAACCCACTGAGTACTGCCATAAGGACCAAGCTAGTAGACAGTGCTGTTTCGTCATAATAGAGACGGACATAAAGTAAAAAAATTAAAGATTGGTGGCGTGGCTTTTACTTACTACAACTGTAAAGGCTACCAGCTTCATCTGAAACAGACTACATCAGAAATGGGATGTTATTTATCATTCCCCCTGTATTTTTATATTTTTTACTTTTTATCCGCTCCTGTTTGCCTTGATAAAGTTAATGCATTGTGCTTTCATTTCAAACTCAACACTTCCTGTAGCTGCTTAAAATTAAAAGCCCATTATAATTTCGGTTGAGAGAATCCCTTAATTTTCTGAAAAGGCTTTTATTGTGAAACATTTGCAGGAACTTGTTGTGGAGGATTCAGTGACTCGCATGTTTGTGTACTGTACTTCAAATGTAGCTCCTGCCATCTGGTGGCGCTTTTTATGTTACTACAACAACATTTCGGCTGGCACATTAACAGACACAGTGACTGAAATGATAGTAATAATAATAAAAATAGGACAAGAATAACCCGATGACATCACACATGTCATGAAAGACTACCGGAGCTTATTGATGTGTACCATCGTGTGGTCTGTCATGTTTGGCAGCCAAGTCACGGCACGATTTTATGACTCCACAATCGCTTAATCTGACATAGTGACTGTTGGAATGGACAAAAATGTTGTGTATTGTGAACCCAGCATAACTGTGTGTATAAAGACCAAGTCAAGAACAAGACCGCACCAGTGCAAGTCCCACTCTGCAGGACACACTTGCACTAGATATCAAACAAAAGCCAGAGACTGTGTCATATTAAGTTGCTGTGAGCTGAAATCCACCTCTTCTTAGCAGGAGCCTGACCAGGCAAACCCTTCTCTCCTCCAGGTAGCTGCCTTCATGTCTGCAGCTGCCTGTACTTATGCGCAGCTTGAAAGTGAGTGGCGTTCAGCTAAATCTGAGGACTGAAACATGCCCAAAGGTCCTCTGCACACTAACTAAAAACAAGAACAACAAATCAAAATGAGTGCTTGACTTGAAGGGATCTCAGATGGGCAGCCGTCATGCAAACCATAGGCCCTCCTCTCATTGATCGATCCATGTTCTCATGGAATCACCTACAGCAAACAAATTAAGATTCATCTTCATTCACCTCTTTCATTTTCGCACTGTATATATGTATATGCATAAGTGTACCATGAGAAATGTCTCAACAAAAAAATCATAAGGCATTGCAGAGGTGAATTTTATGTGTATAAATTTTCCTTTGTTTTCTTTGAGCAAACAAATACAAACACTGAGGAGCTGATATCAACTGAACCATCTTTATCCAATACTCTTTTTCTACAGGCAATTCAGTGATATCCCCATAGTTGTGGTCTTGACCAGTGTTGAAATAAAACCCTTTTTGACTGAGACAGAGACGAGACTGAGTAAAAATACCCTCCAGTCCCAGACAAGACCGAGACTAGATTAGTGACAGAGTGAACCTCAAACATTTAAGTAACTAAAATATTATAATATGACAGGCCTTCAGACAGACACTGCATGCACAGATGCACAAAGAGAGAGGGACACACACACGCACGCACACACACAAGAAAGCCACACAGAGACATATCCAATTTACAAAACTCCACGGGTCCTCAGTGTGGTGATTGGAGTAAATTAGAAGCAAACAATAGAGGACCATGTTTCTCAGGGAAAGAAAAAAAAATTCTCTTACCCGTCTGAAAATATAATCTCCTTATCTCTTCATTTCCTCTCCCTTCCTTCTTTTTACAACCCATCTCCTTTTTTCAATCTGTTTTCCTCTTCGTCCGTCTCACTTCTTACCTCTCTTTCCCCTCCTTTTTCTCTTTTTCACGCATTTTCTTCTCTTGTTTCCCTCTCACCTCGCTCACACCTCTTTCCCGCCCAGCTCGGCAGCCCTTTTCTCCTCTCTCCTAACAATTCGCAGCTGAGCTTAAAAAAAACCACTGTGTGTATGTCTAAATCTCTTAGCTGTAAATTGAGAGCCAACAGTTTTTCTAACCCTCTGTCTCCCGCTTAAACACAAACTTTATTGGTAAAGGGTGAAAAGCACATCTTCTGCCTCCCTGCCATCACCTTCCTAAATACAGTAATAAATAAAGGATTGACTGGCTTCACAAAGGAATAACTTCAAGATTGAACATGAGACAATGATGACGATGTAATGCTGCGTTGATTCAGGAGAAGACAGAGGACATGTCAAACAAAGATATAAAGATGTTAGTCTCTAAGGGCTTGTGGCTCAAAATTTGAGGATTGCTCAGGTTCCTATAAACACTCCAATTTACTCTTCAGGAGGAGACTTTATTTGAGGCAATTTAACACCTTGTTCTGAAAATGTTTTGCGAAACGATGAAGGGTCCTCGCTTTTTCACGAGTTCATCATCCCATCACATCATGTCAGGCTTGTTCAAGCCGCACGAAAACAATTCAATCCCAATCTGTGGAGGCATAAATTAAGCTGTTATGTTCAGTTTATGTTGCCAATGTGAAATCACTCCACATTTGAGGAAATGTGAGCGACATCTTAACCGCAGTAAGCAGTGGGAAAATGATATTGATGCTCAGCTTGTGCCTGCGTCACTGACACCATTTCTGCTTTTTACGTTGTCAATGGCAACATAAAAGCACAGATCATAAGCCTTTTAAAGTTCATAACCGTGCTCAGCTGATGCAGTCAGGCCTTAAAGTGGATGTTGTGTGGTGGGTTATGCATACAAAATATTTTTGAACATCCTCCCAGCTGGCAACAGCTAATGCTGCTGCTGATTTCTCTGTGGGAGGAGGTATTGTAGGGTTAGCTGGTAGTTGGCAAACTCAGCGCCTGATGGGCTCTTTGGCATAGCTTTGTGAAATGAGCCGATGACTTAAGGTCCTCCGCTGGACTGACAGTGTGTCATGGAGAGGGGTGGAGGTCATTGCCTATTATAACAGAGAGTTTTGCTAACATCCCTTCCTCCAACACTGCCAGTAAGCCCAGGCTCAGTCCAATGTCAGAGCTACAGTAGCCTCTCTCACACTCCATGTGTCCCCTGAGTTGACGTTGCCAGCCCTGCAGCAGTACAATAGCACAAAAAGGACACTGGCTGCAGCAGTCTGATACAACATGTACGACAGTGTATTGCACAAGTTGAGACACAAGAGCCTCCTTAAGAAGACAGGCCTGTTTTGCTGGTCTAATCCATTTTTCCTGTCCAACTGCAACTCACTTCCACTTATTCATACCTCTAAAGTTCATCCTTTACTTTCAAATGTTAATCAGGTTTGCAGAAAAACTTTAAGATAAGTATACACTGTCTCCGCCGAAATTGCTCTCAGCTGGGAGAAGTGTACTCCAAGGATGTCAACACTGAGACAGATAAAATCCCGAAATTTCATTTTAAATCACTTCCCTTTCATAGGAATCATAATATATGCTTCATTTCAAACACTAATATTTGTCTACTCACCTTGTGTGCCTAACAGGGAGAGAGAAGATAAGAAGCAAATGAGACTTGTTGGATGACCTTGACGTCCTTGATGAGTCTTAGAGGAAGGTACAGTAACAAATCTGTGTGTGTCTTTAGTGTTTAGTTTGCTGTAGCACTTTTTCAATTGGGAGCAGGTTTACAACAACAACAGATTATCTTTATTTGAATAAGAATAAAACAGATAAACACATGACAACCTGATCGCATACTGCACATCAACGGCAACTATCCTGGGAAATTCAGTCAGCCTTTTGAAAGTCTTGAAGATCTGGTTTGTTGGATCGTGTGACATCTGTTGCGGTCTGGTAGTCTTAAAGTAGTGGAACAGAGTGTCCTGTTCCAGGCGTGTTGACTATTGCACCAGTTAGCACAGAAAAACAAAAGGCTGTAAAAGAATCGTCTTTCTTTGAGGGAAGTCTTACTATGCCTTGATACACGCACAGCACACCACTATTTTAGATGCGTTGGTATTTGTGTTTTCAATGGACACCTGTCAGCCAATTGGCTACATTTTCTGTGGCCATGATATTATACTACAAATCCCACTACACTGCAGATGTGCACTGTCCACTCGGGCTGCCAGAAATTCATTTTAATAAGAAGGCAAATCCTGTTCAACTTTGTCCTGAATCAGCATTTCTACACTGTATGCATACTTACCAGGAATAGTAAACCCTTGCAGGACCAGTGAGAACTACATCATGTAGTGGAGTGTTTAGTAATGGACTTTAGTGTTGTCATGATACCAAAATTTAAAACGTTGATACAATACTAGTACTATAAATATGATGCCCGATACCTCTTTTGATACTACAGCAACAAGCAAGAAAGTCCAAGGCACACAAAAGTAAGATAAAGTGTAAGTCTGGAGGGTATTGTGTGTTTGGTCGTGTCTGTGTGTGTGAGTGTATGTGCATGCGTGTATCTGTCAGTCCACAGCTAATCTCCCAAACTGTTGGACCAATCAGAGCAATATTTTCTGTGCACTTTCATGACTATATGCTCATGGCTCTCTCGTGGTTGTGGTGATTCATTTCAACTGTTGAAAAACCTGTTTTATTGACTCTTTCATACAGTCATTGACTGCTGACTCTTGTTGAAGAATGACTTGTATCACTCAAGGTCGGTCTTACAGCCTTAGCGGGTTTATTGAAGACACAGCTTACAACTTTACATACTGTAACAATGATCCGCGCAGAACAGTTCACTGAACATCCTTATACTCCCCCTCAGATAGACATCTTACCTAACTTTCCATGTTTGTGTGTTTGATTTCCTGCTGTTTTCAGAGCTTGCGCTTATTCTACCTTAATACAACTTGTTCTGTCCCAATGTCACACACTGTTTTGTTTTAGAACACTCTGCACTTGTTACTCTGTCCCATTCAAGATTGTTCAATCTAAGTAAACATGTTTTGCTTCTAACCTGACCTTAACTGTCAGATATTTTTCGGCCTTTTCGCTACCACACTCATCATTACTCTTAAACGGCTGGTAGAGGCTGCAACTTTTCCGGAAATTGTCTCAGCTAAAAACAACTAGTCTGTTGCAGGACATATTTTGGTCTTCACTGTGGCTCAAAAACTGACATACATGGAAAACTTTGATTTTGGACTGAACTATTGGCAGATGAATTCCATACCTAATATGTTATGATCCACCAAAGCTGAGCAAGGTACGGCTGCATCTGTCTCCACACAGTGACTTACCACACAGGAAGATTTTCAGAAATGGAGCATGACACCTGCCAGATTTAGTAGATTTGGTCATTTTTCCTTGATATTTGTTCTTCTACTGTAAGTAAGTACACTATGTAGTTAAATGGTTTCTTGTGTTGTTTAAGTCATTAAAAATAGAATGATTCTCATAATTATATTGTACCTATATTTCACACCCACTGACTGTCGGCAGGAAAACTTGATCTGCTCATCACAACTACACAAGGCGCATATTTTTACAAGCTTCTGGGACACTTCTGAAAAGGGCTTAAGTGCATCTGTTGGACTTACAAGAATTGTTTAGAGTGGCAGCTCGGGCAGCCGCCTGGCAGAGATCTGTGCTCTGCTGGGTGCAATTTCTATAGTTTTCTGTCTTTTTCTTTTTTCTAATTAGAGACATGCACACAGTGCTGGTACAGCAAAAGTCACTGAATACATACCAACACATTTGTAATAATGTTACTAGTTATTACAGCTTGTGCTGAAAGTTTTGTTTGTTTTTTCATGGCTTTGGTACTTTCGTGCGGATCAAATGTACAACTACCGGAGATCGTATAGTTTTAAACAGGTGATACTGAACAGATTTCAAATTATAAATGCTTTGGACAGCCTTGGACTCAATGGTAATTTCCACAAAAATGTTTCTGAGAAAAATATGATTGAAGTATTTTTAAACTTGATTTAAAAAACAAAATCATAGACAAGCATCCACAGAAATAGGCAGTGCATCCAAACCCTATATTAGTAGCCAATGACATCATTTATATTCCCATCTTGTCCGCAAAGAAGTCAGGACAGGATTAAAGGGTTGAATCTATAGTGTAACATGTATCACATTTATGTGCAGAGAAAAGGCACTGACAGGAGTATTGACCGTATTGAGAGAAGAAGCTGTAACCATGACAGGGCACAGCAACTACTCTGATGATGAAAATATCATCTGACATACAGTTTTTAGGCTGTGATTTAAAAAAAAAAAAAAAAAAAAAAAAAAAAAAGGTGCTCGTTACATGCATAAATAATGGCTCCATGCTTCAAGAATTACCTTGACATTTTTCTTAAATGGTTTGCTTGAGGTTATGTTACTAAAATGGATGGGTTTATGAAAAAAAAACATTGAAAATATAATAAAGAGGCACTTGATTTCTTTCTTTTTAAATGCCATAATTAAACACCATCAATCAAAGTAATAGTGAAGCGTAGACTGTAAAAAATCAGACCATTTGTAGTGAAAAAATAAACAAAGTTCTTATTTATTGCAGTTGATCTAAGATCAGTTAACTCAATGGCACTCATTTCATCTCAGCAGCATAGTTCATAAAACCAGTTTTGGAATGAAGAGAGAAATGACTGGCTGCATAGATAAATACGGCAGTTTGAGGAAAGGGAGAGCGAGCATTTGAAGGATGGATCTGTAAATGGATATATGGATGGATGGGTGAGGTGAGGAGGTGAGGTCATGAGAGGTATAGTAGGGGTGCATGAGTACAGGGAGTGTGAGGGACAGAAAGGTGAGAAAGCAGAGATCAACCACATCAATGGGAAAGGAAGTCAGGGAAGTGAGAGACAGAAAGAGAAATATTCCCTCTTCCTTGTGTCTGATCTCTCCCTCTCGCGTTTCTTTGTTATAAGTCTGACTTAAAACTACAACCCCTTCAGTAGTTGCAAACAACATCAAACAATAAAGAAAAACTGCATTCATTCAGAATATGTGATCAGTGTACATTACATGAACAATATGATGTATGCTTTCCTGCTTTAATAATTCATTAATCTATTTGAATCCATGTACTGTAACTAGACATTCTTTGCAGTGCTTGTTTTTCATCCAGGCAAATAGAAATAACCTAATTACATGTTTTGTCGGTATGCAGAATTAGTTGGAGTACAAAAGTAAAGCTGGAGACAGAGAGGAAAAAGCAAGAATACACTGATCTGTTAAACAATGTGCAATTAAAGTCAGTGTTACTCTCATATTTCTAAACACAAACACAAATGAGATGCCATGAGTTTGATCGTGCAAACCATCGTTAAAATCTTAAATGCTTTGTTTTATTTTTCATGGCTAAGTTGCATTTTTATGTCTCAGAATGAGCCAGTTATCTATCAGGTGTAATTTCTGTATGACACTGTGATGTGTGCATTTTCATATATTGATTGTTGCAACTTTGGCATGCTATTTATAGTATTGTGTACTACAGGAGGGTGGACAGCCCTGCAACCTTCAGTGCTGTATGAATTATTAAATGATAGGAAGGATGAGAGAAAGAGAGGGAGAACATGGGAGATACTGCATTGAAGTTCAGTCAGCAAACATGGAAGGGATCCAGTTATTCCAGTGGAAGGTTTCTTTAGCCTCTGCAGCATCACGGAGCACAATTTGTCTGTCATTTTGATCTATCCTTAAACCTACAACCTAGTGTTTCTTTTATTCACTAACCTGTGTTATACTGAAATATTCAGTGTGACTCATACTGGAAAGTGAGTGTGCCTTCAAATACTGATAAGTTATCAGCAGCAGTAGCGAGGAGAGAGGGTGGCTGCCGCTCAGTGCTTTCATGATAAAATATGGTTTTTATTTATTTTCATTGATGTATTTTGTCTTTCGAATAACTCAGGAGTTACATTTATAAACTACTAGTTTACAAGAATTTTTTTTTGTATAACAAATGCAATGCAGCCTTCAATGTAATAAAGACAGGATGTGCGTTCCAATCCCTATACCACCATACTATATAGTATACCAGAAAAAGATTTATTATGTTCCAATACATAGTATGTCAAATGCAGTATGCCAAAAATACCAGGATGTTCTACTACATCTGGTCCAATTTTGCAGTATGCAAGCCAGCATACTATTCTGGCTGTTCTGACCCACAATCCTCTGCACAGTGGGCAATATGTCACATCGACTGAGCTGCAAACAGATGAAGGCTTGACAGCTGATTGACAGCTTTCAGAAGTCACAATGACGGATGACAGTGCATTCAAATAACTGATGACCAGTTGAATCGTAATAATAGTAATACTGATTAGTTCAGTGAAAAAAAAATCCTAAATACCAACAACAAAAGAACATAACCATAAAAATACCAATGACAGAGAAATGCAGATGTAATTTCACTGTCGCAAACACAATATGTTAGAATCTACAATCTGTGCAGTTATAACTAAAGTTAAACAACAAACATCACAAAGATCTCTCTGGGTTGATCTCCATCTCTGGTTAACTCGGTTAGTGGCGTTTGTTTTATCTCCAAGGTAACGGATATAAAAGCAAGAGGGTCAAAGTTCAGAGCGTAATGTTTTGAGAGAGTAGTAAGTCCCGATTGTGTGCATACTGCATGCAACAGTATGTACTTTATAAGGGCAGCTGCAGTACCTACTCAAAGTAAAAAGAAAAGTATGTGATTCATCCCCCTGGTTTTTGATTAATGCTTGTCCCAGGTCATGCACACTGTTGTCCCTACAATAGCTGCCCTTGTGATACCAACTGAATTTCCAGAAAAAATGCTGGCTCCATGTGTTTCTTCAAACCACAAATACATTTGTACATTATAATGTATAACGTGAGGTTATATTTAGACACAAAAAACAACATGATTATGGTCAGGAAAAGATCAAGTTTTAGCTAAAAATACCCATATGTAGGCGCAGCACCCAACCTTTTCGTGGCACTATCACCAGTGGAAAACGGCAATTTACAGGCTAAAAAGTGGCAGAAAAAACACAGCAAAGACCCACAAACACACAACTGGTTTTGCTGTTTGTTTGTGTCAAATAGTAGTCTGCAGCACGGCAGGCGTCTGGTCTAGGTGACACACCATCTTCTCCACATCCTGTTGACAAAGAAAGAAATTTCTGGTACTCTTGTTTGATCGACGCGGCTTTCATACAGCTCTGCACACACATTATTCTTAGATGGATTACTCACGAATGCAGGGTCGCACAGAAATGCCACACATATCATATGAAAGTGCAGGACCAGAGCTTTCCGAGGATAACACACACATCATTGTGCTGTCATCCCATCACGCTATAAATCCAGATCAGTTGTCTACAAAATAAAAACCTGACGAATTTCTTTACAACCCATTATAGAGATCTTGTTATCAGTCACTTCATATAGTGAGGAATATCGTATCTTACCACGTCTTAGGCTTGCGTGTGTTTCTCCCTGTCTATCCACATTTGTAGTCCAGCTTTCAAGATGCAAATATCTCGATATTGTCCAGTTGACACTCTATCAAACTTTGTATGACAAGACAAGCGCACTTCACCTTTGCACACCCAGACGACTGTAGCCTAATTATGCATGCTGACAGGGCCGTAGTCACCATATACATTGAGGGGGAAATGTTCAGGTCAGGCCAAAGAGCAGCACAGAGCACAGAGAAGTAAGTCAAGATCATGTCGACAAGAAAACGTCCAGAATTTTTTTTACTGCAAAGTGGCAAATATTATCTTGGAGGACATCACTGCACTTGGTTGACTATTTTTCTGTGATCTTAGATGTAAATTTTGCATGTTTATTTCAAATGAAACACATTTTTGACTTGTGAATGAGTCAATGGAATTTCTTGCAATAATGAAAAAATACTGGCAATCTTGTCCGCCTGGCACAAACCACATGTTTTGGACAGCTGTGAAGTGACAGAATGTCCCAGCATCATGGTTCTTATATTGCCAGATTCCAGAGAGTCTCCCCTCTTCATATATGGCGGAATATGTCAACTTCCAACTTGCTATGGTGAGATACATGTAAAAATGTAAGAATTTAGTAACACAGATTTGTTTTTTTCATTGATATAAAAATTAATATAACTGACAACTGACAGATGAAGAGAAGTACTTCCTGCTAAAGAATAAGTGGTTCAAACATAATTATAAATACCCACAAACAAAGTTTGGTGAAAGGCAATTATGCTATAGTATGAAGTGGGAAGAGAAACATGATAAGATGGGATTAATCTAACATGATGTATGTAGTTCTTTATAGATGTAGCCTCTTAATTTGGCTGTCAAAGTACACCAGATTGAAGGCTTTTGATATATAATTGACAAAAATTTCTGACCCCCCCACGTGCACCACGACTAAATGACCTCGGTATTTCAAAAATCCTGCATACGGCCCTGATGATATGTATGACAGAATGTAACGTAGTCATTGTTTGCAGAAACATACAAAGTGGACATTTTCTTCTGGCAACTGGGTTGATGATTCAGTATCTGCTCATAGCAACTAAAGCAAGATAAAACCTATTTTTATGTTAAGGTACCCATAGCACTCAGTTAAGTTAGGAGGTAAGCTCATCTTGGTTCAATACTGAAAAAGCCCAAAGTGACGTAATGAAAGAAGAGCTTTTAATTTGGTTTATTTATTTATCATCAAAATATATTACCACATTACTGTCTGGCTGTAAAATATCAGTTGGTTGCACTTGAACAGGGTCAGAGTTTATAATCCATACACTGTTTTAGTCAAAATAAGAATGTCAGATTTTTAAAGAGTCCATCCTGTCAGCTAGAGCTCTGGTGATTTTGTAATTACTGCCGCAATCACTAGTATGCCATTTTAAATCTATGAATTTTTAGGAAGGGCTGACTTTGGGGTCCAGATTCTCCTTAGTGATTAGTTCAAGGTCCACACAGTTTAATATATTCAGCGTCATACTTGTGTTTGGCCATGTTGTTGTGCTACTTTGCTGTCTCTGTCAAGTAGCTGTCCATTAGTCACTCACTCTACAGCAGGAAACTGCACATAAAAGTAAACGCTGTGTGCCAAAAATTCACTGTGCCTCAAAATAAGGAGTGTTTTATACAAACTTGATAGGTTTGCCAGTCACTTGTAGACCATTCAGAATGGACCTGCGACCCACTTTTGGACTGCAGTTCACCAGTTAGGAATTACTGCTATAACATCGACCAAAGGGATGAAACTTAAGGTTGAGTTGCTCTGTTATATCCTGGTTTGATGTTGGTGTGTAGTAGCAGTTGCTTTACCTGTCCCTTCTGTGGACTTTGGACTGTCTCTTTCTCTATTCCTATAGATGCTTTGAAATACTTTCTTTAGTGATAAAGTTGGATTTGTATTTAACTGTTGAGTTAAGCATCATAAAAAGTGTTCAGAGTAAATTTGCCCAAACATCCAAACTGATAAAAACCAACAAACAAAAAAACATGAACCCCTGTTGTGTATTATATGTGTGTACAAGGCAGCAATTTGCAACTCCTGCTTCTGTCATTAGTTTCAAATTCTTCATGCTTGATTACCAAACATAGTAAATGGGCAGCATTGTGTTTCTACACCTCTCACAGCTGTACTGCACCGTTTCATCTCTGTATGTGCTGTAAAACGCTACCTGCATATTAATGCTTCACTCTAGATCGAATGCACATTGATTTTGAGCATCAGTATCGTCTGAAATAAAACATACTCGTAAAAAAAAAAAAAAAAACTTGCGAGGAAAGAAATGAAAGAAACCTGCTCTGAGATTGACGCGCTCTGAGGTATGAAAACATGAAAAGAACATTTGAATGGTTTGGGGGATTATTTTTGGAGTCGGGAACTGAAATTGAAAACCAAAATAAACCTTTCACATCTTAAAAAATCAACAAAAAAGGTAGAATTGGGATGCTTTAAGTTATGTTTTGCATTCTGTTGCAAGTCATTGTGTCAGGAAATATGTGAGGTTTGTTAACTATCCAGTATCTCTGCACCAGCTGCACCAAGACAAATTAAGATGAATAAATATCAGGTTTTCCCTTTTTTTCAGAAATGTAGACGCCGTCAGAGGAAAACAAAAAGAGCTGAAAGAAACCCACACAATGCTTGGACACATACAGATCCCTTGGCTTGACATAATAGCTGATATGCCGGGTCACGTTCAGCAGACACTGCGAGTGTGTATTTGTGTACGTGTGAGTGTTTGCGTGCGAGAACAAGTAGAGGACATGCAGCCTGGAGCAATGAATTCCAATAGCTTAGTACCCCAAGGATGCACATAAACACACCCCTGAAACCCACACACATACACAGTAACACAAACCGTCACACTAACACGCAGCTTGTATATAGCTCCAAACTATGTTTTATTCAGAGCAATACAGGAGCCTAAAGAAAATGCTAATCAAAAACTTTAGGTTTCCCACATCCTGCAAACTCAGAGATGGATTGATTTGTTATGTGAGTTTGTAAGAGAGACTTTGCATTGCATAATTCAGAACAGTGCCACATACACACAAAAAGCAAAATACTCAGTGGGCCTCCAGGACAAATATGAATCCATGACATTGCTTAAAAGGGCTTTGGTGTTGTTGGCTTTGTCGGAGCAGTCAGGGTTAAGTGCTTTGCTTAGGGACAGTTGGGGGCAAACTGGCTTATACTCTTTACCTGTCTGACTAGAGGCAAATATTACATTTCAGCTGTTGTCATCCCCCAGAAATGTGATTACAGCACAATAAATAGTGCTAATTTTTGCTATTTTTCACAGACATATAAACTTAATTAATACTTTATTCAACATATCTTAGTTAGAAGAGACTGATGGAGGGAGAAACATGCAGGAAGAAAGGAAGACCGAAAGGTGAAGATTTTCTGTTAACCCTCACTCACTCTGTAATTCTAGTGTATGTCTAAGCAATATTAGAGGGTGTGCTTTAAGTGCCAATTATGATGGTAAAGCTCACTCTCAACTGTAATATTGCGATTATACAACAGTTCCCAGCCAAATAAAAGATACAGTCAAAAAGTATTCATATCATACCCAGAAAACATTCAGTCACTTCAGTAGACTCCTGTGTCATGAAACTACGTTTACTACTCTAGCAAGTAGGCCGACCCTTAGTAATGACCTTGTAACAGAGATGATTTCTAGTCCCAGTTAAGTCAGCCCAGTCAACCTGAGCTAACGTTAATGCTTTGGATCGACAGACAGATCGTGGGATTTCCCAAAACTGAATGAATACCACACACAAACACAAAACTGCCTTGTTAGCTCAATCTTTTTTTGTAACTTAGGGTGCTTTCAGACCTAGAGTTTGCTTGCTTCGGTCCAAATCAGAGAATAATATTGTTACAAAGTTGCATAATTGCCTAGAGTTGGTTCGTGTTCTCACGGCAGCATTTATAAGAGGACCAGATCAAAGCCACCAGAGAAAGCTGCTGTTGATTGGTCAGAACTATGCGGGAAAAATCCAGGAGGTAAACTAAACGTTAAAGAAGAGTACACTTGCAAGATAAATGTGACGCTTTCTAATGTCACAATGGAGGGACAACTACACAAGTTGATTTTAGGGCTGGTCATTGTGTACGATATTGCTTATATTGTTCATTTTAGTCAAACCATACAGTTTGAAAATGAGGCGCGGCTCCAACTAGAAAACAATGTTGTGATGCATTGGATGTGCTCAATGTGCATATTAAGGCAGTACAGGAGGAGGTGCACATTAATAATCCCCCAGGGCTGTAACATGCTCATGTTTAACCCAAACAATGTGTCATGTGACTGCAGTTGGTTTGGATCGAGGTCGGAACACGTTCTTACCACAAATGAACCGCACCAGAGTTCATTTGTAACCAGAAGTGCCTAGTCCAGTTGTTTTGGTGCACATCTGACTGTGACACCTGAGTTTGATTGCTGTGTTCACGCCTGCCCAAACAAACTGCACTTAGGGGGCAAATGAGCTTGAGTTTGATAGAACCAAACCAAACAGAGCAGGTGTGAAAGCACTCTAAGATATCTGCAGAAAAGGAGAAGATATTAGAAGAAGATATACTTTATTAATCCCCAAGGGGAAATTCAATTTTATTCACTCTGTTGTCATATACACACACAGGCCTGCAATACACACACATGCACAAACAGGACCTATACATGCATTAAACAGAGAGATGTCAGAGCGAGGAGGCTGCCTTGGACAGGCGCCCCGAGCAGTTGGGGGTTCAGAGCCTTGCTCAAGGGCACCTTGGCATCACCAGGAGGAAAACTGTCACCTCTCCAGCTACCAGTTCATGCTCCATACTTGGCTCGTACAGGGACTTGAAACGGCGACCTTTCCGTTCCCAAGCCAAGTTCCTATGGACTGAGCCACTGCTGCTCACCACCCAAAAACATTTTCTTCCATGGACAGATTAAGCTACTACCTCCACAAACTTCACATGTAGGCTATTTTTAGGTTAGTGCTGTCAGCGACTTGCCAACACAGCTGATGTGATCCAAACATTTCCAATAACAGTAAACTCCCAAGCGTTGTAATCTCCAAAAGTAAAAACGTATTTTAAAAAAAGATAGATGTTATCATCTCAAAAATAGCAAAAGCATAGCGAAATAACATGCTTCAAATCATATTTGTTGCATTTAGCCTTCGCCAATTTTTTCACTACAGTCACAAAACTGTTTGCTCTCACACATGGGAGGCATGCACCTGTGGTAACAAGGCCTTCTAGCAGCAATCTACCAGCAGCATAAATAGTATTCATTAAAGTAATTACAAATTTACAACAAAACAATCATTTTCTATCAGTATTGTAGCCTTTGTGATTTAGCTCTGGAAGTAATTGTGTTGGCACAGTAATGGCGGAGTAATTTTAGTTTTAGTGTTGAGGAAGGTGTGCCGTCATGCTGATTTAATCACATTCACAATGTCTAGTTGAACTATCAGATTGCCTGATCAAATCTAATTGTTGTATAATCTGCGTTAACCTGTCCTCTGATCCAGTGCATCCACACATCCATGCATCTTGTGGTTAAACAATTAGATCTTCCCTTTGAAGGTATCTGATTTAGCTACAGGTCATTCACCCCATTGCCCCTTTTAAACTGCCTTCAAGACAGGCAGGCAGCTGGCCAGTCATTGATAATGTCCAATTATCAAAGGAATAATAATAAGTATAATTATTAGTATAATAATAAGTAATACTGATTTAAAATTGGAGTATTTCATTAACTTGTTGTTCACAGTTCAGAAAATGGCAAACAAACTAGTTGCCTTAATCAACTGTCAGTTAAATTGACCCTAGTGTTAGTGAGCAGTATGATGTTTTTGGTGGGCGGGACATAGCTGGGGGCAAAACAATTCTCCACATATATTAGCTAGCAAGTTCTGTTGGATTGTTTTAGACAGTGGAGGAAGATGATGTGAGTGGTGCATTCAGAAATACTCCCTCCGAGTCCCGGAGCGCACTCTGGCACAAACAGGACTGTTTGTAAATAGAATGCTGTCAGACTGCAGCATTCGGTTATCCAGAGCAACGCACTCTCGGTGAATGAATTGAATGTGTGATTAACTTAACTGTTTGTTATTCACATAGAGATATAACGCTCTGTTTCATCGACCAACAGGGCTCTTAATTTAGTGTTGAACGTCAGAATTTACGAAACCACCATGTCAGGTCACTCACTCTCAGGGACGGCGAGTGGTACTTTAATGGGTAGACACTGACCAATGGGACCAGACTGACCGACCCGTATGCTCTCACTCAGTGGATGGATGATTTGACAGGATTGCTGAAAGTGGGATGGTAGGCTTTGTGATTGATTACGATGTCAGTCTTACAAAGGAGGACAACACTTGAACGGTTTCCTTCGGTTTGTTTTGCTGTCGAGCTAATGTTAGCTAATGCGCTAAAAAATTTGCGTTACAGAGAAATCCAGTATTCCTCTTAATACCTCTCCAGTTTCTGATGAGGTGGTCATGATAACCCTTAATACACATCACCTTATCCATCCGTACAACAGGAAACACTTTTTCCCTAACCTGATATGAAGTGTGCGCTGCACATGCAAGAATTTTTTATGATTACCTCCGTCCAGTCCTTTCATTTTATCCCATTTAACTATAGTTGTCTTTGATGGGCAGTGGTGGCTGGTTTGTGTACAACTTTCTCTTTTGAGCCATGACTCCTTCTATTCTGGCTCCCAATAACACAACAAGATGACATTTTATGACTCCTATGTAGCCTACAGCCCTGTGGTGGTGAGTTGTGTTTTGCCTCCAGCTAATAAAATGACGTCACTGTTATGTCGGTCCTAAAAGAGATCTATAGGTAAGCCAAAGCAGTCATCATTCAGAGGTATGTGTAACTCATAGTCGCTTCAGGTGAAAGGAGTAGGAAAAAAAACCCTCCACATCATAACTAATGTATGACTGACCGCTCTTATTATTCATGCTAATATTTGTGTTGTTGCTTTGACATGTACGCTAGTGGCAGTCTGATTGCCATTGTAATGAATTACTTCCGGCTATTAACCATACACACATTTTCTGTCTGAGAAAGAATGTGTGCTTAAAAAAAGAAGTAACGGTGGAGCTTTAAGGGGTAAAAATTGGTTTTAGAGTTCAGAAGGTCAGAATTGGGTCAAGGTTGGTCTTGGGCTTGGGTATGTAGATATGATTGTTAAGGTTCAGGTTATAGGCCATAGGCATTGCTTTTTTCTGTGAGTAATAAAAATGTGTGAGAGTGGGTGTGTGTGTGTGTGTGTGTGCGCGCTGCATAAGATCATCAGAGAACCTCAAACATACGTGACTACGTGATTTTATTCCCATTTTCCAGAGAGACATTCATGTATAAATCAGTAATAGTTAGATTTAAAGTGAGCAACCAGGGGAGTGACATGAGTAGCATATTTAGATTTTCTGTTTTAACACTTTTACACCCACACTTTCACTCACATGCACACGCAGAGAGTTAAAACTCCAGGCATAATTGACATTGTTTCTCGCTGTCAGGTTGTGATCTTAGTGTTTTTATTCCAATTTACTTGGCCCACAAGCTTGCCCTGAGCGGTGCCTCCAGCTGTGGGCCTTTTGATTTGAATGAGGCATGCTAATAACGCCAAGAGGCCATTGCAGGCAAAGTGTAATGTATAATTCTTTCATGCTTTTGAACGACACAAATTCTTTTAATTTTTGCAAGCATATGTTTCCCACTGCATCCTGAGATCGACATATCTCTGCACATATGAGTCTTGTGTGGGTTTTTATTCCTCTTCTGACATCGTAGTCTGTAATAATCTTAACAATATTTTGAAGTCTGTGAACTCAGGATGAAAATTGGAGGCACAGATAGAGATACATCTTGGTTCAATCAAGGTGTCATTTAATGTAAAGCCACTGTAATAGATCACATAATATTTTACGGTAATTCTCGTCTTTTAGTTCGCCCCTGTTCAGAAGATGCAGATGTGTTTTTAAAACATGCAACACAACAAAGACAGATTCCCACATGATTTTTCACAGTAGCCTTATGAAGCTCTCTCCACCTCATCCATGTTCTGCTCTCTCTCAGAAACATCTGCCACTGATCTTCTCTAACATATTCAAGAGCCTTGAGGTTTCTGGTTGTGACCACTGCTGCACAGAACTCTTTCCTCCCTCAGGGTCTGTCTCTGCCGGATGCGAATCAGCCACATTTCTTAGTCATCTGTCTGTCTGAACAGAAACACTGTCATTTTAACAAATGTTGCTGTCTGCACCAGCTCTGTGCAGGCTGGAGCTTCATCAGCTTCCATCACTCATGCATCAGTACAACCTGAAGCATTGTTCTATTCTTGAAACCTAGTTTTCCTTTTTCTTGCACTCATACACCAAAGGCTTTGGCCTTCATTAATCAATCTATATTCTTGTACAGTGAATGAATGCCATAGAATAAAATAATTCAGTCAGCCATGGAGAGGGCAAGATGAAGGAAGACAAACAGAAAAGAAAAGTAACTCTTAAAGTGCTTGTGAGAAGTAAACTTCATGAGCCTTTGTGATGTTTTACCCTGTAAGTTTACATCAAAACATGCTCTAAACCACAGGCCCCCCTCAGCAGTGCTCAGACACCTTCTGCCAACCCAGTATAAAGGCGGTGTCTTTGTCTCTGGTGCACCAACCCCTGCCCTCCTTCGTGTACTGGCAGGTATAAGACCGCTTCGTTAAGTCAGTGGTGCCTGTATCAGAGGTTTTCTCTGAAGGCTTAGCAGGAGGGTACTAGTTTCAAACAGCCAGCTGGTGCCACAGTGATGATGCTGCCAGATTATTAATAATCTGCACCCATCCTCTCTATGACATCTTGGAAAGCAGCCACTTTGAACATTGACACAGCTTCATCGAATCTGTTTTGAGTCCAATGACAGTGAAAATCCTTCTAGTTCTTTAAACATTTGATGCACCCCAAAACACTCACCCCCTCATTATTCAAGTGTAGTCCGAATTGGCACTGTTCTTGGCTACTTTGGAACTGTTTGTACTCTAAAGCGGACATCCCCCCCTAAATGCTTTACCCCACCTGGACAGGCCTACTTAGCTTCCCACTTACCTTAAATAGACACGAGGCTCCAGCATTCAATAATTCATCGCAGCATCATATTTGTCCCCAAAGCTAAAAGTAGTGAACATGCTGAACAGGTATTTCTGCTGCACTCTATTTTATCTTAACCCAAAAGACCCAAAGTTTCACATGACATTTCAACAATTGGCACTTTTTACCAAAATAATGAACCGACAAAAAAGCGAGCAACCCGACTGATTGAACATTGTCCTTTGAACAGCTAAACCAAAAAGGTTTATCTGCAGACTCCCTCACAAAAGCAAAGTCACTCATGCAACATGTCATATCAGGCCTGACAAAAGCTTTCACAGACATTTTGAAAAGTCTCCTGGTAAGCCATTGACCCCTTAGACAATGCATTTTTTTTTAAATTCATGAGAGGCAGTGGGTTCAGTTATTTCACTTTGTATGAGGCTTGATAAAAGAACATATTGCACTTCTGACATGCCAGCCTGTACCTTGGAGCTGCAGTTAGTAGTTTTGAGATTTCACATGTGATTTCTTACAGTTTTCTCTTAGTTTTCTCTTCCTCTCAATCGTTGTGGTATTGGGACATTGATTTAATGGTACACTGTGGAAATTTTGATTTGGCAATTTGGAAACACATTTTAAATAACATGACCACTGCTTTTTTTCTTTTTCAAAGCCAATACATTTCAGTTCTAGTCAATGTGTGTGCTTCCACCGGCTGAGGCTGTGCTGCGTTCCGGCTCCGTCACAGTTGTGGCACTCTGGAGCCCTCTGCAACAGATACGCAGGACTTCTATTTTTGACGGACGCCGGAGCACAACGCAGCAATTCAGCACAGAGCAGATCATGCGGGGCAGGAAGTCGTGCACAGAAACAAAATAAAACATCCGGTTAATTTTCAAAATAAAATACACAGTGTTCATGGCAGATCATATTTCCCTGTACTACACCTTGATAACATCATAATGGGCGGAAGCAGGCCTGAAGTCAACAGGTCAGAGGTTTTCATTTCACCCAGTTGACACCATGGATGAGGAGATGTTAATCATGGAGGTGCAAAACCATAAGATCATATGTGATGATTATGTGTGAATTTGCGAGATCTCGTGGGTCCTTGTGAATTTTTTGTGGTAAGAAGTTCTGCTATTCCCTGGCTGCAAGTACACTGCTACATGTAGCAACATGCTAATATTGTGAAACAAATGATTCCTGGAACATATCTCGATGTGAAGATTTGGTTTATAAGTTTTTAGTGGTAATTTCTTTTAATGGTAGAAGGGCAGGATACTCCAGTACAGTCATTCCACCAGCTGCAGTGACAGTTCACACACATTGAGAACGCAGATAGGGAAGACCAGGAAGACCCGAAAACCAATCAGAGCAGACTGGGCTTTTCCGGAGGAAAGCTCAAAAAGACAGGTGCTTAAACAGAAAGTTGTAGACAGGATGTGAATACAGGTGTTACAGGGTAGACAGTATGAGGAAAAAAGTGTTTTTATGCCTCCATGCCAACAATGGCCATTTCCGGAGGCAATATGTTTTCGAGGTGTCCGTCCATACGTACCATTCTTGTGAACGTGCTAACTGAAAAACTGCATGAGGGAATTTCTTCAAATTAAGCACATTCTTCCACATGGACACAAGGATGAACTAATTAGGTTTTGGTGGTCAAAGGTTCAAGGTCAAGATCACTGCCACCTTGTCTGTCTCATTCTTGTGAACACAATATCTTAAGAATACCTTGAGGGATTATTTTCAAATTTGACATAAACTCTGACTTTAAGTCGACAATGAACTCATTGCATTTTGGTGGTCAGAGGTCAACGTCACTGTGAATCTGTTCTTGTGAATGCAATATCTCAAGAAGGCCTTCAGGAAGTTTTCTCAAATTTGGCACAGATGTCCAATAAAATGATTAGAATGTTTTGGTCGAAGGTCAAGGGTCAAGGTCATTGTGACCTTAAAAAACATGTTTTTGGCCAATACTTAATAATTCATATGCTAATAACAAATATTTTACACAAATATCTAGCAGGATATAATGATAAAGTGATGACTTGTTGTATCTAAAGGATCAAAAATGAACTTCACTATGACATCATAATGTTCTGCAAAACCACTTTTCTGGCCATTACTCAACACCATCTCAGAAACAGAAGGGGAGACATTTGGTCGCATACTGAATTGGTGACACCAATCTTGGCTTCTCTCTGTGAAACTGTGCTGATTGTATAGATTTTCTGCGTTGCCAGGGCGAAAATGTGTGAAGCATCCATGTTTTCACAGATATGGATGTAAACTGTAAATGCAACTTGATTGGTGACATACAACTCATGGCAGTAATTCTAGTTTTAACATTAAATCATTTAAACATGTTCCAGTAGAAACCAAAAATATAGGTATGAAACTGAAAATGAGCATTAAAGGCCCCTTGTAATTAACAGCTGGTGTGAGATATAACAACTCTGAGAGCTTGAGTTAGATTTGAAGCCAGCACCAACGCTCCCTATCCCACACATCCTCCGTTCCCACTAGTCTGTTAGAGGCCATTAAACCCCTCCTCCCTCCTGTTTCCTGACCACAAGTACATCAAATGGTCCACTTTAATCAGTGTAAAATAACACTACAACCACATCTGCAAGGGTGAACAAACTGGAGCATAACCTAAAAAAGAGGAGGCGCAGTTCCTTTACAGTTTGCACACTTGTAAACTGCAAACCCAGACGACAGAGGGTGTGAGGAACGGAGAAAAGACAGGAAGTGCATTCTTGGCCGCAGCATCGTTGGGTACTAATTGACTTCATCCTCCAGAGATGTTTTGCCACCTTAATACAAGTGGTTTTACTGAGTGATACCCGTCAAAATCTGCTATCTGTCACTGTGCTTCTGTCTCAGAAGATAAAAGGTAAAACATTAACTGCAGCAGGAACACCTGACCTTTCAGTAGGAGACTCCCCTCATCCATCTATCTTTTTCGCTTCAATCTTCTGCCCCATTCCTCACTCCCTCTCGTCTCTCTCCACATCCATTTTCTCTCCTTGAACATACGCTGCTTCTGTCCAAACATGCCTGATTGCATCTTTGTACCTCCCCCTTCCTCATTTTCCTTTTCTTAATGAAAAAGAGACTAATTACACTGATTATTTGTGAATCTATTAATCATAAAAAGCACAGAGCTTTTAAATCAAAGTGCTCCACGGTTACCATTCAGTCATTATTCTTCCCTCTGTCGAAATGAGACCCTCTATTAACTGAACCATGTTTCCCTAGTAGTTTTACAATCTAAGTAGAATTTATTGCTGCAAAAGTTTAATGTTCTTTTATTTGGTATTTCTTCAGATATGGGTCTGATTTATTGCTCCAACTTTAAGGACCAAAACAAAGAACAAATTGTAATGGTGTTATTGTCTTGTTTTTATGTTGTTGGCAAGCTGAAACCCAGATTATTTGCTCTGTATTCTGCATTTTCAGAGCCCTAGGAAGCTTTTAGTTGCTCCTGTAGCAGCTGAGATGTAATTTCTGTCATTTCTACTAACTGAATACCACTGATACTAACCGAAACTGAGACGCTCAGTCTTCATTTTCACGAGGCTGAAAGGGGCTCTTGCTGAGTGGCACATTAATGCTCTGCTGACCAGATATGTGCAGATGTATCTAACATTAGCAAGCCCTCTAGCTCTCTAAGTGAGAAATCGAATGCATATTACTTGCACATTTAGCCATATTTGATGTATGTAAGAGCACAGATTCAACACTGACAGCTCCTTTAACAAGAAAGTGAGATAGATAAGTGAACAAGCACAAGGTTTATAGACAGGGTGTAACAGTTTAGTTTGACTCCAGCCCTACACAACCCTCCATTACCATTGACCCCAGGTTTTCTTTTTCCTGACGTTCTGCCTGGATTGTTCTTCATTTTGCCATGAAAGCCGAGGCTTTTGATAGATTTGGATCATTTTTTTAAACTTTAAAATACTGCTTTCAGACACTGTCCTTCAAGGTGCAAGCTCTCTCCACAGCTACAATAGAGCTTGCTGCTTTCTATTATCTAAGTTTGATTAATACAGGATCCAATATGGTGTTTACCATTCATGAACTTGAACTGAGTGAGCAGGCAGGCATTCAGGGTCTATCTCAAGGACCATTTGACATGATACACGGTTGTTGATGGACACTCAGTGGCTTTTCTGTGATCAAATGTGTGACCTTTCAGTAATTGGATGGTATCTCAAACCATTTGGTCACCTTGCCCATAATACTGCTTGTCACCCCAGACCTCCATCTCCCGCTGTGACTTAAAGGTTTTTTATGTACTCAGTTTTTTCTCTAAAATCCTTTTTATTAACCTCCATCTTTAAACGTGTTAAATTCTGAACCTGAGGTGAGGATGTTTTGTGGTGTTTAGAAAGGTGCATTAAGTGGTGGCTTGCATAACAGTATGCACAATCTTGACTTGAGGAATATTTTCGATGTTTGTTAACATTGTAGCTCAGTGCCCTGAGGCTCCTCAGCCTGGCTCCCAGGAGTGTCCTTGGCTGCAAGTTTTTCATCTATGCAAATGTCTGAAATCTATAAATCCAAAATATGGAACTTGCTTGATTACACCTGTGGTAACTGCTCTCTCCGTCTTTGTCCCTCTGTCATGACGACACACGCACACATAGACTCTTACACACATTCATTTACAAATGAATGGAAGGGCTTTGGTTAAATTGGAGTATGATTGTATTTCAAAATGTGATGTGTTTTATTCAGACTGTGCGAGAAGTGTGCTGTTGTGAGATAATTGGATCAATTATGTGTACTCTGGAATTAGCAGGTTAACATTGCTGTCCAACAACGGCACTGAGCACTGAGCACCTGCCTGTTTTTGTCTCTTGCTGATTTTGCTTCTCGTTCGCCTCGCTGTTCCTTTTCTGTCTATCACAGTCTCGGCCACGCTGACACTTCATCTGTTATGTTTCCCTCTCCAGATAATTCTCATAAGTCCCTGACACAGATACAGTAGGCCTTTGTGGAGAACAATTCAGCGCGTATTGTCCTTCACTTGATGATGTGCTCTCGAACAGTGAAACCAGTGGAATACACGATGAGCAAAATGTCAAATATGTGACAGCAGGTGTCAAATCAGTACTCAGTAACACTGGAAATTGAACTTTTTTGGTGATGCTTTTTATGTAAGACTATTTTGATCTGCAAAATAATGGGGTTTTTTTTTTTGCAGTCTGTGAGTTTTGAGTTGAAGTTACTGTATGTAAACGTCAAGGTGTTTCAAGTAACAAATGCTGATCCAGGGACGCATTAGAGGTTTGCTGTACCTTAAGTGAAAAACTGATGCTTCATATAAAGTTTTTTTTTTGTGATTAACATTTTTATTTTCATTGTTTCAACAATACAATAGGAACAGTAACCCCCCTCCCCCAACAAACAAACCCTTCCCAAGCCACCACCATCCATGCTGATCCCTTTCTGGTTACCAACATCAACCATTGTGCTCCTTCATGTACAGCTATTACAGCTACACAGCCTGCATCAATGTAGACAAAACACAAAATAACTATAACAAAATTAGACACAGAAAATGACTCCAAACAAGGTTAATACAGCACAAAGTAATCACTGCATTAAAGAGTTAATTGGTAAACAAATGAAAAAATAAAAGTAATAGTAGCTGAATAAAATGCAAACACATAAGAAGCACTATTCTGTTTTTACTCACAATAATGAAAACTTGCATCTCTCCATCCAACCCCTTTCAGGAACCCTTTAAAAATTTCATGTATTTGCCCCACTTTGCTTCATATAGATCCAATCTACCCAGTTGTTTATATGACATTTTTTCAAATGCTGCAACTCGTGCCATCTCTACAGCCCACTCTTGAAGAGAGGGAACCCCCTCCGTCTTCCATCCTCTGATAAGTATTTGTCTGCCAATCATAATACTGGTTTGGACAAAACTTTTGATATGTTTATCCTCTCGTACCAGAACTGAATCGTCACCCAAAATAAATAATCTAGGTATAAATGGCATTTGTATCTCTGTGATCTCACACAAATTATCATGAATATTGATCCAGTATTGCTGGACTTTATCACATGACCATAAAACATGAACTAAATCACCTTCCTCAGATTTGCATCGCCAACAATTTGATGTGGTAATAACCTAATCTAAATAATCTGGAAGGAGTCCAATAAAAACGATGTATAATTTTGAATTGAATAACTCTTGCATCCCTTGAAACTACTTTAACACTTCTACAAATTCTGTTCCACTCTTCATCACTGAATGTCAGATTCAGATCCCTTTCCCATGTCTTCTGCAAAGCTGAAATGGGCCCGTTGCCAAGAGTCTGAATCATCATAGAATAATAGACAGCCGCCTCGTGCCCCTTTCCATAACTCTTTATAATTTTATCTAGGAATTCTGCATTTTGGGGAACCGCTGCACCGGACCTGAAAATCCCCACCAGCATATGTCGAAGTTGCAGGTACCTAAAAAAGTGAGACGTAGGGATATTGAACTGCCGCACCAGATCCCCAAAAGATTTTAAGGAACCATGACAATACAGATCACCCAATGTGACCACACCATTCTCCCGCCATATTTTCCAATAAATGGGGAATTTACCAATTCGTAATTTAGGATTTAACCAGATACTTGAAGAGACATTCAGAAAGGGATCAAATTTAAATATTCGAGCAACCTTAGTCCAAATTAATTTCAGATGAGAAAGAATTGGATTTGATTTTGCTTTTTACTTAATTTAGTAGACAAGACTTGAATGGGTGATAGAGGGGCCATTACAGCTTGTTCCATACCGTACCATGGGGCCCTTTCGGGAGGAGAGACCAATGGGCCAGATGCCTTAGATTAAAAGCGTAGTAGTAAAACAACATCTTCGGCAGCCCTAAGCCTCCTCTATCAACTGGTCTTTGTAACTTGCTGTGGTTCAAACGAGGGCGTTTACCATTCCAAATAAATATCTTGGATACTCTGTCAAACCTTTTAAAATAATAATGGGGAATTTCTAAGGGGAGGGACTGTATAAGATAATTAAGTTTGGGAACACAGTTCATTTTCAAAACGTTAACTTTACCTGCCATAGATAAATTAAGAGTTGCCCATCTCTCAACATCACAAGAAATTTTCTGTAATAATGGGTCAAAATTAACTTTGACCAAATCTTTCAGCTGTCTAGGAAATCGGATACCCAAATACATGATACCTTGTTGAGGCCATTGAAATGCCCCTGGATGGAAGGCAGTGGAGGGCAATAAGCCGTTAGGGGGAGTGCCTCAGACTTGGACCAGTTCACCCTGTAGCCAGAGAACTTCGAAAATGAGTTTATGATTCTTAGAAGACATGGTACAGATCTGCTGGGTTCAGACATCAGTAATAAAATGTCATCAGCATAAAGCATCAATTTATGTACCATCCCACCTACAGTGACCCCCGGGAAATCAGTCGCCCCACGAACAGCTGCTGCAAGAGGCTCAATAGCCAAACAGAAAAGCAAAGGAGAAAGGGGCGAACCCTGCCTGGTTCCTCTACCCAACATAAAATAATCCGAGACTAGTCCATTAGTCTGCACTGCTGCTTCTGGGTGCTTATATAATGCATGAATCCATTTTCTAAAGGTAATACCAAATCCAAACTCTTCTAAAATTTTGAATAGATACCCCCATTCCACCATGTCAAACGCCTTTTCGGCGTCCAACGAGATTGCTGCAACTGGGGACTGGGCGTCAGCCACTGACCACATAACATCAATAAGGCGTCTAATATTATCTGAGGAGTTACGACCACGAATAAATCCCACTTGGTCAATATGGACCAATGACGTAATTACACTGTCTAGTCGGTTTGCTAAAATTTTCAAAATTATCTTAACATCTATTTGCATTTCATATAAAGTTTTTTAAGAGGATGCATATATTATTTTTGTCACTTGGGTGCAAATGTGGAGGGAATATAATATTTTTGGCTCTTCTATTCAGTCACAGGTCTACACAAAAGAATAGAATAAATAGAAGCTTAAAATGTCAAGCATCAATTTCACATGCATGCACACAATTTAAAGCCCAGTGGCCAGAAGAAAATGGCGGCATCGTACATTACTGCAAACCTCCAATATGTTACATTTGTACATTTCATACAGTACATATCATATCAACGTTATATAGTATATGACCTGAATCATCAGGAGAAAGAGGGGATGATGGATGGTGTGTCACCAAGACGAGATGCCTGCCAAGCTGCAGACCTCTGTTAGGGACCAACAAACAACAAACTGGTTGTGATTCAGTTTTTGCCGTGTTCCAGAGGCTTTTTAGACACAGAAGGTGGTTGTTTTGTAGCGACCCATTGCTCTTTTTCCAAGAGGTTATTTTCACTGAAACACTGCGGCATTTCCTGCCGGGTTAGTTGCACAAAAAGACATTTTTTACAAAGACATCACTGCTTTTCCAGCAGGAATTGTGCCCCCTAAACTGGCTATGATAAGCTGAAGCATGATCTTTTTCTAACCATAACCAAATGTTCTTTGTGCCCAAACTGACTGATAAGTGGCTGTAAGTCCCTGTATACCGCTCTTTGCGTACCTACTCTATAGCTGAGCAGGGGGTTACAGTAATCTCTGAACAGTTAGATCTGTCAATCAGTTGAGTTCATGTGAAATGTACAAGTGTGTTGCCCTGAGCATATAATGTATTGTCTATTATTGTCAATATAGTATATCCACGTCATCCATTGAGTCATTTGTAAAGAGATGACCAAGATAGCTCAGGGAAGTTTAATTTTCTAGCTTCTTTGCATCTACTTATCATATAATTGTCTTCCTTGCCATTATGTCTTCAGTCAAAGTCAAGCCCTTATAGGGAGCATGTTCTTCACATCGTAACACTGCGTGGAGAAAGAAAAAAACCTTAAATAATCTGCGTTAAATATGGATGAAAAGATTAATTATGTGAAACATGGCCTTTTTAACAAGCATTTAACCTAGTACATTTTTTTTATATATACTAGTAAAACAATAGTTAAGATAACACCCCACCCTGTCTGACCCCATTACTCTAATAAAAAAAAGTGTAATACAGCACTCCCCCATCTAACCTGCAAGATCTGATAGGCAAAACCCTTTGACACTCATTTTGTGAAAAAGGTGTTCATAATAAATACGACACCTCTTTGAAAAAAATCCCATTATTAGGTGTTACAAAAATGATAAAAATGCATCGCTTGGGGAAATGACATATTGCATCTGTTCATCAAAACACTTGTGACATAATCCATGCCAGAGCTGCAGATAAAATGCTTTCCAGTTTTCAGCAGCAGCATGTTAGCTGTAACCCTGCACCATGGCTGTTCTTTACATTGCAGGTCATATCAACATGTTGATGTTGTTAAGGTCATTCCCATGTGATCAGAGTTAAAAGTAATTGAAAGGGCAGGAAGGAAATTGACATGCCTCCTGCAGTTTAATGCGTGTGATGTACGTAGCTGCTGTATGACTCATTCAAGGACACTAAAAGGAAAACAAAACTACAGAAAAAGCAGCTGATGAGCCTTCATACATGTTTCATATGAGACCGGGCCACACCGCCCATCTGAGCGTCTGTGCGTCAAAGAACCTCTTGCTTTTTATTTCAGTGTCTGTGTCGACAGGTTAGCCGCACAGTCGACAAGAGCACTGTGGCTCGACTGCATCAAGAGATTCAGTGTGTTGCTTTTTTCTTTTCTTTTCTTTTTTTTTTTTTTAATGATGTGCAAGGTTCTCAGCAGAATCACACAGTGAAAATGTTATGGTATTGATATCATACCAGCAACATTACACCTTTTACTACAGTTTCAATGTGTCATGTCTGTAGGATATCTCACAAACATGACAAAATTTAAACATTTTTATCCTTAACATTTCCTCTGTCTGTTTCATATTAAAAGCCCTGTGGTGTTTCTGCAGACAACATCCCTTTAATTCATTCCCTTTCATTCTCATTTCACTAACACAAGGCTTTTTTTCTACTATTTGTTACTCGCGATTGAGCATAAACTTCTTACTCTTTTGTGTCTATAATAAACATTCATTCTACTGATGATAACATGAAATATTCTTTTATTGATGATTATTATCAAAGGCAAACAATGCAGAGAGATAGGGCTGGTAGGCACTGTCACAGCAGCAACCCTCTCTATGTGGGCACCGCACTGTACCCGCCACATAAGGCAGCCATCACACACAGGTAGGGGTAGGCAGTGTGGCCTGGGTGGGAGCCTCCTCAGTCTACTGCAGGTAGTCTCTCAAATATTCATGCCTGGTATTTGGACCTTGAAATAAATTCAGGCTATGCTTGATTCTTCTGTAAAGGCAGTGATCAGGCCAGGGATTATAATCATAACCTTGTAATGTGCACAAACAGTTTCTGTGATGAGGAGGAAAACTAAGAGGTAACCCAAGATTCTGTTACTGTAACACATGTTTCTCACCTAAAACGTGTTTATAAACATATTTTAGTGCACTGTTTGGCTGTAATACAGAATTTGTGATTTGTTACTGTATTGTATAAACAAGGGCTGAAATCAAACTAAGAAGTGTTGATCAAGTCTTAGAGTTACTGTGTTGTTATTTTCTCGCCTTGAATGTTATCGGAAACATATTTAAATTTATTTTTTAACTGTAAGTTGAGATCATTTGTTCGCAGCCAGTCACCATATTGTTTCCTGTGAAAAAAATAGCTAACCTTGCATTATGTCACCCACATGCAGGGATGTGTATTAGGGGTGTGGTGCATTGCATTCTGGTGGTTGTAGGTTCTCTACCTCTTGAGCAACAACATATGGCACTAATTTTAAATGTATTTGCGTCTTTCTACTGAGTAGACGGCCCATATTGATGAAAAGACGATCTTTCCGGCTGTAAAATACTTCTTTAATGCAGGTTAAGGCAATTCCATGATCAACATTTATTGAGTTTATTTTAATAATCAAATTAATAAAGATTGGATGATTGTTAATTATTAGATACAACAATTTTTTATTTATTTATTCATTTTTTTAAATCATAAAGAGAATTACAAGCACAACAAACGGTCTCCTCTTTTCTCTTTCCGACTTGGCATAATGGAAAGACTACTTGTACCCCACTGTGTTCATCCCCCTCTCTATCCTTTGATGATTTTCTAAGTGTGGCCTCATTGTTCACTTCATTAAACTGAAAGCCATAAATTCGACACCCCTCATCCCAAACACACATACACACACATAGCCGACGTACTCACACATGCACACACGGCACAAACGCCCCTTATTTATCAGGTGTGGCTGGTGACAGCTCCTTGGTTGGTGCTGGATTTACAACCCAAAAACGCCCGAGCTGTGCATGTGTGCGTGATTGAGGGTGTGTTTGTGTCCTGCTCGGATAGTGTAGAGTGGAAAGAGGTAGTGAAAAGAGGGAATGAGATGTAGATAAATAACCGCTTTAGAAGATTCCTCCTTTCCCTGCAGGCAGTGTGCGAGAGTGGAAAAAAAGAGGAAAGTGGTGAGAGCGAGACGTAGAGACAGAGTGAGGGAGAGAGTATCAGAGCAGGCAGTACAATACTTAGATTCAGTCCATCTCACTCAAAATGGCTGCACACCACAGTCCATCACTGCTTAATAGAGATCACACACAAAACACCTATGACCACACACACGTGTACACACACATACATGGTGCAATGGAGTGCAGTAGATTACATTCAAATCACCACTATCTGAAAGTAATGGGAAGTGATGGCTGGAGCCCACATCAGCTTCCCCCTCGTAAAAACCAGATGCCACATCAGTATGTTGCTTCAGTGTGCAACAGTACAGCACTACTCGGATCACTCTCACACCTCTCTGAACTGTTAATCCATTAAAATTTGTGTTTTCTGTGTCACTGGTGACAAAACATTCCTCTTATCAACTAAAACACTTAAGATAAATGTCACTTGAATGCATCATTGGGAGTAAACAAAGTAAAGAATCTACAGATTTGCATTTAATAGATTACAGTTTCTGTCATGTAGTGAAAATGCTTGAATCCTTAGGCCCTCGATTATTAATCTTAAATGCCAAAAAGACATCTGTAAACAGCAGCGGACATCGGCACTCAAAAAAGTTTATTTTTTTGACACAAAAGGTTCCTGCATCACATCTGGGGGCATGGGCGGATTATGAGACAATGGACCCCTGGGCACAGATATGCACAAGGCCCCACCACCATTCCTACATACAGCAAGACATGCAGACTTTAAGACCCTGCCACACCAAGCAGATGGTCAGCAGTCAGTTAAAGTTGGGCTGTTAGTGAGCATCAGATATCTTCATTGATGCAGTGTGTCCCGCATCATTGGCCCTTATCAGTATTAGTTGACTCTTTTTTTTTCACCAATTCAGCATGTTGAATCAGCATTGCCACCTGCAAAGAAATGGAAGTGAGGAAAGCAAACAAAGAGTATAGGAGCCAAATATGTTATTGGGTGGTTTGCTTTTAACTGTGTAATTCACTGTGTCGGCATTGGGGGGCACTGTACTGTCACCTGGTGAATTCAGGTATTTTAGGATGTGACCTCACTATGAATATCAGGTGTTTGACCCGGAAGGGCAAAAGGTTTTGACCGCTGTGGCGCTAACTGCCGGCATTTTCTTTGTATGATCAGTTGTCAGTAAATCCGAATTATAATGCACCACAAGACCAGCGTCCGGACTCCTTTACTGAGCATCAAGAACGGTAACGTTAGGGTGAGAAACCAGTAAGTTAGCGAGGGGTGTCAACCAGGTTACTCTGGGTCAAGCATCTCAGTAGCTAGTGTAAGACTTAGCTCCTATAAAGAGCTTAAGTCCAGAGGGAGTGAGACCAAAACAAATTTAGCATATTAAGAAAGATTATTTTCTTTAGCAGAAACATTTTGTGATGGTTTGTGTTATTTGCGTTCTTTCAACATTGGATTGTGTTGTTAATGTGCTTACTGGCTAACTAATGGCAAGACAGTCTTCTGGTTTCCTTTTTTGAATGAGATTCACGGAATACCCCTGTCTGCTGGTGTGGAGAGTTATTTCCTCTCACACTGGTGCAGAGCGCATGTGCTGGTTGAGCATCGGCAGTGGTCTTTGCGATGAGCTCATGTGTCAACTTTTTTGGGCGAATCAGCAGGGGGCCTTCGTTGCCTCTAGTTCTCTGAGGTTGGTTTGGTGTGTCTTGGCTTTTTAAATTGTCTGCATTTACGTAATGCTTTTCTCATCTTAGCTACCACTCAAAGCGTTTAACAGGACAAGCCAGCATTCACTCATTCACACACATTTACACATTGGTGGCAGAGTCACCTGCTCATCAGGAGCAATATCCATGCAAATGCACACTCACACACCAGTGTCACACACAGGAACAATTTAGGGTTCAGTGTGTTGCCCAAGGACACTTCGACATGTGGACTTCAGGGGCCAGGGATTGAACCACCGACCTTCTGATTAGTAGACGACCGCTCTAGCCAACAATTTGATAGTTTAACCCCTTTTTAAGCTATGCCCAGCAGCTCTGTAGCTCACTCTCTCTCTTGGTTGGTTGGTAGGTCCACAAAAATTTCCCCACTCTTTGCCTTAGGAGGATAAATTTTTTTGGCATGGAGGTCAAGTTTATGTGCGTAAAGGAGTGTGTTTCTGTTGGACAAATGAGGCCTATTGCAAAGAGGCATATTACTTCCAAAAGGATTCACAGATGTGCCAAAGATTTTTTGGAAAGATTGTTCATTCCAGTTGGAGAAAAAAGGTAACGCATGAGTGCCTGTGCGTACGTAATTGTAGCTGTTGCATATTTGCGCTTGTTTTGTTGTTGTTTAGTGTCTCTTTGTAGCTGTTGTGCATCTTTTTGTGGTTTTGTGGTAATTCTATATGTGGTCATTTTGTGTCGCTTGCGGCTGCTTTGTGAGTCCGTAGTTCTGATTTTTTCGGTCTTTTGTATTTCTTTGTAGTCAATTTGTGTCTGAAGTTGTTTTGCCCCTTTTTGGAGTTACTTTGTGTGTCTTTGCAGTTCCTTTGCATCTCTTCGTAGTCTTTTTATGTCTCTTCCTGGTCGGTACGTGTTAATATCGGTGACATTTTGCAGGTGAAGGCCATGAGGGCCCCTGACATTTTGGACCCCTGGGCCTGTGCCCCGGTTGGCCCGTTCAAGTAATCCATCCATGTCTATGCGGTCTGACAGCGGTGAAATCACAACTTTTCAGAAATGAAGAGAAATGAGGCCATATGTTTTTATCATTGTCAGTCATGGGACTTACTCAGCACATAATGCACTTTGGTAGCCTTCACCTCAACATGAACACAATAAAATATACAAAATGTTGTCAGCATGTCAGAGAAACCTCATATCACCAGTTGACTGTTGCACATACAGGGATTCTGCAGGACACTGACAGTAATTCCATTCCTCCCCTCTTCCTCTTTTCAATCAGATGGCATCTGTATCTATCCTCACAATAACCGAGGGTAACACTCCTGATGTTGCCTGCCATGTGTGAAACTAATCAGAGCCAAAACCTGGTGTGTGTGAGTGTGTGTGTGTGGGTGGGTGTGTCTGCTTGCAATAGCCACTGGCACCTTGTTGTAAAGTCAATGATGCTGCTGCTTGTTCTACATTTCCCCCTTTCACACAGACACACACACATTCCCGCACCCATATACAATCTGTCTCTCTCCATACACACCCCACAAGCTACATTGCTTGTACACAGGCAGCTGGTGATGAACAAATATTCTCTCTGTTGAAGAGTGTGTGGGCATAAATGCCTCGGTGTGTGTGTGTGTGTTTGCAAAATGGGAATCACTCGATTGTGTCGACAGCAGCCGCCTTCCCGCCCTCCGGCACTGTGGCTCCTGATTGGATATCTCGTTAGTCAATTACCTCATTAGTGGGTATCCCGTTGAGGGACCGCACTCCTCTGACAAAAAATAAATAAATCCGTCCTTTTTGTTTTGCTTGGATGCTGCTCTTCACAAGACTTCTTACAAAATGGAATTTCTATGTTCCACAGTTGCAGTTAAGCCGCCTCCTCAATGCTCATTTACAGACGTGACCGCTTTATGCCAGTCCCAGAAGGGCGTGAGTCAAATAGTCAGAATACACATCTGACAGGGTCTTGTTGCCACCCTGCTGTGAGGATGTTGTGGTCCTGCTGTTCTCGAGCATAGCCACTGCATCTGTAGGGAGTCCCCTTCGAATGAAATATGCTTGATTTTTGCAAAGAATCATGGATCCTCTCACAGTGGACAGTGGCATATTAGCATTCAGCAGAATGTGAAATCTGCGTGAGGCAACTACCTAAGTGTCTTTTCTTGCCCACTGTTTTAACTACAACTTAAGGTTCACTTATACTCCCTTTATGTTTGAAAATAGATAGATACGTCTCTTTCAAATGTTGTAAATGCCACTACCCTTATACTTCAATGCGTCCTATATGACGGCATAGATACAGTCAATAGATGGCACTAGAGGGCAGGGTCAAATGTTTCATTCAACAACAAACAAGGCGACAGTGGAGGATGTTGTAATATTGCAGAAAGTGATGGTCTGTGCGGCCATTATGTATATACATGCTGAATTGTGGACAGATAATTATTTTCTAATGTATTACCAATTTGTTCCGTTCCACTACTATTTGAATTTCTTCATCATCTCCCGCGGTCGTATCTCGCTTGAACTACACTACACTGCCTCCACGATCTCTGGTGGTACTGCTATGTTTCGTCCGTATCCGTAAGCTTTCAGAAAACATGCACAACTGTGGAGGAAATGAACGCAGAGGACTTACAAAAGGGTCCGTCTATCTCTGTCTCCGTATCTAACACTGAGCATAAATGAGCCCTTACTAGTCTGTCAGGTGGGTCCATAAATAGCAAAGAAGAATAGAGAGATAGAGATCACACCAGAAACAAAACAAACTTATTTTTTTAATTTTTTACTACATTGCATTTTGTAAAGCAGAACCTTGTGCCATTCACTGCTCTCCTCCAATGTGTGTAATATTGACTAATCTGAACATTACATGGTAGCCTTGGCTACTAGTGCGTGAATGGATGAATGTGACATGTAGTGTAAAAGCACTGTGGGTGGTCAGAAGACTAGAAAGGCACTATATAAGTGCAGTCCATTTACCATTTACCATTTACACTGGGAAAGTGGACTATAGTGTCTGATGAATCGCTGAATGGATTCCCGAGGAGTCAGAATGGTTCACCAGAAGTACTTGTCAGACGGTAGAATAGCGTCTGACCCACTCCCCCCATACAGTACCTTTCCAACTTTGTAATTGGGAGCTGCTTGTGAACATTTCTGTAACTCTATGAAACTGGCAATTTGCAATTGATGCACACTTCACGAAGCAATTGGCAGCATCTCTGAGGAGAGTTGGCAGGCTTTGAACTTTTCTCTCATGTCATTTTTTAAAATCTTACCACTTCTTGAATGTGTGCGAAATGTGTGCCTGTGTGTGTCCTAAGTCTGGACAGGTTGGTGTGTGGCGTGAGAGGTAGGCTATGGGGTGTGACAGAGAGAAAACAAAAAGAGACATAGCGTTAATGTTATGAAAAAAAATATTTCTGATGTAATGGCAAAATCATTCGAATTATAATATAGCAATGAAGAGAAATGACAAAATAATATGATGATAATATAATAATCTTTATCACCATATCATACATTATTTATACCATATTTATACCATAATGAGGTGTGAGGCAAGACTGAGGCATTTGATAGCAACGTAGCAACTGGAAGCCCAGTTGGGGCGGGTCAGCAAAGGACCGTCCATCCCATCTTTGTGAACACAATATCTCAAGAACGCCTCGAGGGAACTTCTTCAAATTTGGCACAAATGTCCACTTGGACTCATCAATGAATTAATAACTTGTTGGTGGTCTTTGGTCAAAGGTCAATGTCACTGTGACCTTGTCTGTCTCATTCTTGTGAATGTGATATCTCCAGAACACCCTTAAGGAATTTCTTCAAATTTGTCACAAATGTCCACTTGGACTCATAAACTAAATGATTACTTGTTGGTGGCCATAGGTCAAAGGTTAAGTTCACTGTGACCTTGTCTGTCTCATTTTCTTGAACAACAATATTTCCAGAATACCGTGGAACAAACTTTCACTTGGATTCAGTGATGAAAGAATGATCTTTTTGATCTTTTTTATGAACCTAACCAAGGAGTTACGTAGCCTAAACCTGAATGTGTAGTTTCCGTGCAGCTGCCATTTCATAATGTTAACCATGTGTTTCAAACTGAGACCCTTTCCAGTCCTATCCATCTTATTTTTCACGGAAACACGGAGGCAAAACAGAATGCAGCCAGCTTCCGTTTTTTTGTGCGACACTAAAGTCTATAAACACAATGATTGAACAAACATTACTATTTCTGAGTGCACATTTTGTTTGTAATTAATAACATGGTTATCGTAGATTAGCTGGGCTAACCGTTAGCTGTTAGCCGTTAGCGGTGTCTGTAACTCAATAAGTTAAGTTAAGTTTAAGTTAAGTTTATTTACTTTATTAATCCCCTGAGGGGATGTTTTCACTCTTGCTTGTCAATTACACACAGATCCGAAAGACACACACATGCACAAACAGGACCTATACATGCACAAAGTGGAGAGATCTCAGAGTGAGGGGGCTGTCCTTTGGTCAGGCACCCCAAGTGGTTGGGGGGTTCGGTGCCTTGCTTAAGGGCACCTCGGCAGTGCCCAGGAGGTGAACTGGCACCTCTCCAGCCACCAGTCCATGCTCCATATTTTGGTCCGGACGGGGACTCGAACAGGCGACCCTCTGGTTCCCAACCCAAGTCCCTATGGACTGAGCTACTGCCGCCCTCAATAAACGGTCCGTGAAATTTTTTTTTTTCCAGCGGATGTCTTAGTTACAACATGATTGAGCCAACTGGAGTAGTTTCATGTCGTATCCGACAACGGGACGCTTTTAACAGATGACGTCCTGATGTTAGCTTTGCTGCTGCTGTTAGGCTGTTAGCTGTCAGCTGCAGCCACTGATGCTTTCTAGACATCGTGATTTGCCAAAACTGAATAAATACCACACACAGCAACACAAATCTGCTTTGCTAGCTCAATCATGTTGTAACGGCTGGATGATTGATGCGTACATGCTGATTCGGGTGCTATCAGAGCCAATCCGCGCATCACTACGGCTTAATGATCAACTCAGTCAATAAAAACAACCCGTCCTGTGTTAGGAGTGTATGTCGCTTATTTCTCACAGTTGCGCACACGTTTGGCTGGCATGCAGAAGCACCGTCTGTGTGTCCAGGGTGCGAGCCGCAGCTTCAGCTGCTCAGGTAGAGAGGCTTAGCCCGGTGTGTTTTCGCTGATTCGGTTCTGCGGGTTCTCTGCTGGTACACTGGAGACGGGGATCAAGTAGTTTGTCTCACTCGGATAGATTGTGCTTTTTTGGTTCATAGTTTTTGATTGATGTGCGATTTATTCACATTTAGAGGGAATAAATTTCCGTTATAACGGAAATGTGGGCACGGTTATCTATATAAAATACACAGACTGACTAACTAACTAACTGATTGCCTAATAAACAACTGAAAATTGAAAAAAAATAGCTTGCACCGTTAGCTCCGGTAAGGGAAAGCATGAGGGAAAGCGGCTGACGGGAAGTCACAAAAAAACGGAAGGTGATCACTATTTACTTCCGTGTTTGAAAATAAGGTGGATAGGCTAGAAACTGTTTCATTGATCATCAGTACTGTAGGGGTGCTAATTTAGGAAACACTTCTGTGAGTTGTATTCAGAGGGCAGGAACGTACGACTTATGTAGTTGTATGGGTTTGAGGACTTGTTGCATTTTTGTACATCCCGTATATGTATAACAAGTTTTTGCAACTCTTTTTCCTTTTGAGGTTGTGAGATGATGTGTCATAGATTCACTTTGTAAGTTGAAGAGGCTGTTCACAAGTCCAGCACTTTAAGTCAGTCTCAAATTGTGATACAGCAGTTTGCAATTATAGGCTCAAACTCAAAAACAGTATTTAAAAGAAACTTCACCTGACAGTGTCTCATATCAGTGCTAAAATATCCCTCAACTCATGCTGCCAATGTCTCTGTTAGCTTTTACAGAAAGAAGGTGTTTGACTAAAAATACAATTGTCATTGCATGGAAACAGGAGGACAGTACTGCTCTTTCTTGTGGGTTACTAATGAATTCCCTCTAAGCTTTGCCTGCTGCACTGTGCGCTCTTGTTTCATGAGAACTCACAGATACGTCAAACACAATACAAAACATAATCTGTGTAAAAGGGTCGTTAAAAGATTTGCCATGTTCCGTTGTGCCCGCCACAATTACAGCAATACGGATTGTGTACAGGGAAGAAATTGCAGATTGATTCAAGCACTTGTCAGCTGTTGGCTCCAGGATCCAAAGAGACGGGGCTTGTCATCTCAAATCGTACAAAACAAAGTGATTGCTGTGATCAGAACAACTGCACTGTAATGGACACAAATAAATAGGTTTTTGGAAAAATAACAATCATATATGTAACCTCGTTAGAGCCAGGGGTACCACTCTGCGGGGAGCCAACAGGCATAAACAAGGACAAGTTGCCAGGTTCAGTTCTGCCAGCGTTACTTTGAACAAGACACTGATGGCTCTACCTGCGTGCGAGACAGAGGCTGCTCTGGATGAGGCTTAATATACAGTTGAATAAGTAAAGTATGTAATGTGAACCTTAGTTTCCTCGGTTTCTAGGACATGCTGGAATACATTACATCTGCCTTTCAGTATGTCTACTTTTTGGGGGCGACTGCAAAGAACCATTCAGAAAAGTGGATTACTCATGCAAGTCTCTACAGCTCGACCATCTCATTCCTTCTCATTTTCTCCCCTCTCTTTCTCCCTCTCACACATACATTTCCATTTTATTTTTTAGGCACAGACTCCTATCCCCCTCCTCTGCCCCCCCCTTCACTCCCTATCTACAATTCTCTAGCCTGAATGTTTTACATCTTGTACCTCCTATTTTTCCCCTTCACCCTCCTTCTGTCTCCCTCCCTCTGTCTTCCTTCCTTCACCTTTTTTTCCCTCCCCTCATCTCCTTCCCTTACGTCTCTTCACCTCATTCTCCCTCCTTTCCTTCTCCCTCTTTCTGTCCTCTCATACACATTTTGCCTCTCCTCTTGTTTTATTGCCTTCTTTCCTCTCTTTGCCCATTTCCCTCTCTCTTGGGTCCCTCTCTTTCTCTCATCCTATACTCTCCTTCTTCCTCCTGCTCTCCTCTTCACACCCTTCTATATCTCCTACCTCACACTCCTCCCTCCACTTCCCCTCCACTCTCCTCTCTTGTTCTTTCTCTTCCTCTCTGTCTGTCTCTCTCTCAGGACACGAACCTCACACATGGCTTATTGATTTCTGAAAGCAACACGCAGACGTACAGCCCGTGTAGGTCCCACAAATCTGCGCGGAGAGGATTTGATGCACACATGCAGTTAGGTACATGCGTGCAGACGGTTTGTACAGCATGCACACCCCTGAGTCGTGCAGTGAATATTTAGATGATGCCAGAATGATTAACACCGGGGTTTTTGATGGGGAGAAGGAGGGAGGGAGGAAGAAGGGAGAGAGACTATGCCTGTAGATGGCAGAAGAGTGCTTTAAGGGAACGTGTGGGAGCAGATTTCACACACACACACACACACACATTCATTCAAGCACGCAAGCACACTCACCCACACATATTCTCATTAACCCTCACACAGACGCATTTATATAGCTACACCTGTGAGGATATTCCTCCGCCTTACATAAATTCCCTAAACTGATTTCAGACAAACACACAAACATGAACGCTGTAGATTACACTGAAGCTGCACTCAGACTGAAAATGATTGGTCAAGAAATCAGAAGTGAATACTTTGATTATGGTATGGGAATGAAATTGACCAGTAACACGACTGGTTTACCAAATGAGGTTTGCATGTTTGATACTCCAGACGTTTCACTAAATGAAGATTTCTATCAAAGTTTAATTGAACATGGCAAAACTGTGTTTCCTTTGAGGAATGGAAGTGGTTGTTTTTGTCTAGAAAAGTGCATTTGTTTTTGTGGCAGCAAGCCTTTTTAAAAGCATTATTTAATTAATGAATAAAAAAGTCCTTTGGGCAGTCGGTTGGTTTAACTTTACTGGATCAGATTATCAGATAAAGACAAAGTACGTAACAAGATAGTATGAAATTAAACATAAGGAACCATTTGCATGATAGTTAACAAAATACATTAATAGTCTGGTTTACTTCTTGATTTTCAATCATTTTTGATGCTCATATTCAACAGTGTCAGGTGTTTGCTGGTAGTGCGTGAGCCTCAAATGACCTCGTGTAGCGTAACTATTTCATTTCCAGTGATAGCATTGCAGTTATAAGTCCACGTAATTAAAACTCACTCACTTTCCTTTCTACAAACGGTGAGGTTTCCAAGAGCTGCACCCACGAGCTCCCAGCTCTCTTAACTCAAATGGCCTCAAGATCAAGGACTCAACATCATCTCCAGTCTGAGCACAGCCCCATTCATAACCTTGAAGGAAAACCACATGCCATGCAGTAAAAAACGGATGGTCGGAGATGGGTTCTGATGCCATGGCTTCCTCTGAGGGTAAATAAAAAATTGATGAATGTGAAAAAACAGATACCCACACAGTTCATTCAGTAGTTGAAATCAGCTTAGAGCGTCTCAGAATCAAACCTAAGCCTCATATTCCACCATTCACTGGGCGACTATTCACATCCGCTCTGTCTCTACTTGCTGAAGCTGTGATCAGTGTGGTTAAATTCTGACAACAAATAGAACTTTGTCACAGTTTTGAGCAAGAACTCCACAATTATTAACTCCACTCTCCTTAAACCACAAAAATGTCAGCTGGCAAACTCGAGCTGATGAAACACACTTGAGAGTTGCGATGCGAGTATGTGTCTTCCAAGCTGTTTGGGTTTGAGTCTTTTATATTTGTACAGAATATTAAGTTCACAGCAGCACCGAGTCAATAACAACAAAAAATGCTCTTATTGACTTGATAGCTACTTTATCATTTTCTCTTTTTAAAGTGAAAATCTATACACAATTTAATTCTTTGCCTCAGTATTTTTGAGAGCGCGAAAAGAAGTGATTGTGCTTTTGACTGACAAAAGAAAAGGAAATGTGCCAATTACAACACTTTTATTACTTCCAATGAAATTGAAATATGTGATATTATTTTGAGTTGGAGGTGACAGAAGGCAGGCTTCTTTGTGGCTTCCTTTATTGCTGTTGATATTTTTTATTTGTCTGGATAAGATGGCAATAACCTAAAATAGATCAAGGAAAATGGTACAATCAAGAAATTTCTAGGATAACAAGACAAAACATAAAGTAGCTGTTTTAACAACTGAAAGTATAATTATGAATAAAATTTTTAGTGGTATGAATAATAGATTCCAGTGTATAAACATTCTGTGTTACAAGGCTGTGGACTACCACAGCAGGTTTAGCATACAGTACAGTTGAATTGTATCGCTACTAAACGTAGACAAATATTGACTAGAAAATCAATTGGGTGCCATCAGGAACTCAACAGTGTCACCTCACCGGACCAATAGATTCGCTCAAGTGTCTTCGTCTATCACGTGCCTCCAAATCCCAAACTCTTCCCTGTATTGATTTCATTTCAGTGGACCAGTGGATCAATGAGTGATGACAGGCCAGTCCATGTGACTATTGGGTAAAGCTCACCACATCATGTAATACTGTTAATAGGAAGCACTATTCTCCCCCATGTGATTTCCTTTTAGTTTTAATGGAGCTTTAAAATGAATTTCTGCATTTTGTTTTTCTTCCTTTTTTTGATTTGATCAAATTTGGACATCCGTAGGTAAAGTTTTGGCAAGCGCCCACTCCTCTGTGCCAGTGGACGCCCCTGCATTTTGTCCTTTTCACACTGCTGCATCCACAATGAGCACGCACAGTATGCTCTGCGTAGCCTGATGTTCAAAATAAACCAACATCCACCCAAACAACTGTGTTGGTTTTTAACAGAGAGTCCATTTTATTGCTGTTATTTCCGAGCAAAAGCACGTGAGTGGAAGCGGGAGCTTACGAGGAGCACTTGAAGGCAGCATCTCTGTACCGGCGGGGAGAAGCTAGAGACGCACTAGCCGCTACAGCGGGAGAAAAGACCTAAGTAGACCAAGCAGAGAGGATGATACATGTCTCCTCTGGTTTCTGACAACAAGGGGATTGTCGTATTATCTTTTCCTCGTTGGACTTTGGCGGAGAACTAAAGGAGGACTGGCTCAACGCGACGACCAAGCTGTGGTTTGGCTTGTTTGGTAAGGAAATTTAAAAAAAAGAGGAATGACTGATGGTTAATGCGAGAAGAAGTTAAATGAATAGTGGGCTGATGAGAGAGTGATTAATTTCTCTTCTTTCAGGAGGGGTGAAGATGCAACATTTTCCTCGCCGTTGTTTGTGAGAGGAAAGGAGGAGAAGAGGAGGAAAGAGAAGAGGAAGGTTTGTCAGACGCACGAGACTAGAGACGGAGGAGAGGAGAGGAGGGTTATCCGGCCAGAGAAGAAAGACAGAACAAATATCCCTGTCCATTTTTTGAGACAGAACAGAGAGGATTTTTTTTAAAGCGAGACGGAGGAGAGGAGACACATACTGTGCGAAACGACACGGGAGGCTTATAAGGAAGGGGGGAAGCCAAATAGAAAGAGGGATATTTCAGGATGAAGAGGGGATGCAGCCCGGAGGAAGTGTGGATTTGAATCTCTCCCTGGCTCTCTATCACTCTTTTGAAGGGAACGGGACGGAATAGAGAGATATTAACGACGAGCAGCGGAGAGTGGATTTAAAGACAGAGAGACAACCTGTGTGCCCGTCCCATCTCCCCCCTCTGTCTCTCTGCCTTTCTCTCTGGATGTTGACTGAATTCATTTTTGGGATATGAAGGATTTATCTAGTCTATGTTAGAAGGAGGAGGCAAAGAAAACGCACGCGTCCCCCCCCCCCCCTCTCTCTCTCTCTCTCTCTCTCTCTCTCTATCTTCCTCTCTCCCTCTCCCTCTCTTCCTCCCCCCCCTCCCCCCCCCCCTTCTCTCCCTCCGCTTTCTGGATGTGAAGCAGCATGCGGCCCGGTGAGAGCTTAGAGGGCTCGCGCTCGGCTCGCGGAAGATGTATTGATGTTAATGATATTACTAATAGCGGCACGGAACGCTGTCTCGCGCACCCCTCGTCGGCTAAGACGAGGATGAAGAGGGGGACGACGAAGAGGAGGCTGAGAGGGATGAACGAGAGGATGACGGACGGAGGGATGACGGTGATGCGCTGTTTTCTGTGGAGTCTCGTTCTCTGCTCGCTCTCCTCGCGCGCGCAAGGTAAGGGGATGCGACACGCGCACACATACACACGCAGCAGTCATGGGCGCACTCACGCGCAGTGACATAAACGCCCTCGCTCACTCGCGCGCGCGCGCAAACACTCGCGGTTTGGGTGAGACTGAGGTGCTGAGTTTTTTTTTTGCTCTCTCTCTACTGCAGTCATGAGAAAGATGCTGCTTCTTCTGTGCGCGTGTGGGGTGACGGAGTGTGTGTGAGGGTGTCTGCGGGCGTGCGCGAGGATGTCTGTGAGGTGTCTATGCACTGTGTGTGAGTGAGAGGGGAGATGTGCGTGAGGGCGCGCGAGGTGCGTGCGTTGGATGTATGGTGTGTTGCGGAGCAGAGAGGAGAAATAGAAATTGGCTTACAGGGAGGATGAAGGGAAAGAAGGAGAGAGGGATAGAACCGGCAACAGCCTCTTCCCTTCCTTCCTTCCTTCCTTCCTTCCTTCTTTCCTTTCCTTATTTTCTGCTTGCTTCAGTTTGCCCCCCCCCCTTTTCTCTCCATCCCTCTCTTCAATACTGCCATTGAGCTGGTAGCCAATAAATATTCTTGCGGTAGCTCTTGGGCTGTGGCAGCGAACGTGAGCTGCTTATACCAAAGTGTGTGCGGGAGTGTGTTTGTCTGTGTGTGTGTGGGTTTGTGCGTGCGTGTGTGTGAACGTGAGTTGTTTATAGTGATGAGGCTCGGGCCTTACACAGCATTTTATCCCCCAAATTTCTACCACCGTGCCCATTTGTCCCACTCCTGCTGTATTTCGGTTAAAAGATGTTATATAATGCTGGTGTCTCCCCCTTTCTCTCGCTCTCACACACACTTTCACACTTTGCCGTCCCCCCCACTCTCTCTCTCTCTGTCTCTCCCCCCTCCTCTCGCTGTCTTGAGTGAAATAGGATGTTAAAATATTCACAGTATAGCACACTCTCCCACTTTCTTTGTCTGTCTGCATCTTGGTCTTCCTCTGCTTTACATTTTGACTTTCTCTGTCTGATCTCGTTCAGACACACACTGGAGCTAACACACATACACTCACGCAAACACACCCATTGCTGCGTCAGGTGAGGCTTCAGTGGTATGGAAACTAACGGACCATTCATCACCGTATCTTCAGAAGAGGAAGGGAGAGGAGGATGAAGCGGAGGAGGCAAAAAATGGATAGGGAGGAAGAGGCTGGAGGGGAGATTGAGAGACTGGAAATGGGCTCGTGAGGAAGTGAGGCAGGAAATGAATAAGGGAAAGAGGTTTCTAAGTAACTTGCAAACTACGTGGGTTAAGAACTAGTGAGCAGAGAGAGTTTGTTTTATTTGTGAAGAGTACAGGAAGACAAAGGTAACCTGAAAAAGCCAACGACTGTAGCAGCTTTTGAGAACCATTTGTCATTGCCATTGTAAAGTCAGCATGATCCTCCAGTGTAGGGAGATCATGTGTAGGCTGACGGAGCAGAAATATAATGGATTTCTACAGTGATTAAACAAATCGACACTGGGAACGTCTAGACACTTGGCTTTGCACCACCACAAGAATGTAGTTTTACTCTTTAAACAATACCCAGGAATATCCAGGCTTTTTGTAGCCTATTTGGAAAGGCTTTTTTTATGGTCTGATAGACAGATGAGAGATTGTGATTTGGAGGGTGTCGAACGAACAAAGACAAGAAAAGGTGGGATTTCCTCAGGCACAAAAGATCTCATTTTAAAGCCTTGGGGGACACAGATCTTGGCACTGATCTCCTCATGGCTGTCTGTGAGAGACCTCATAGTGTCAGATACTCCTTGCGGTATAAACATGGTCAAATTCAGGCTTCTTCAAGGGAGTTGAATGCAAATTCTCATTAGGATTAATAAAATGTCAAAGGTAGATATAGAAGTTGGCAAAGCCAGCAAGCAAATAAAATCATTTTTTTAAGTGTCAAGGGTGAGCAGGAAGGTAAATAAATGTGTAATTAAATGTCCCCTTGATCCATGCTGACATTTTGGGGACCAGGGCTTTAAAAAGAGGCTGGAAAATTAAAACCAGCCACCAGCCAAATGCTGTTACATTTTGGCTGTGGCTGGCGAATTAGTCTACTCTACCGGCCATTGGCAGGTAACCAATCATTGTATAGACCCGCAATCCTGTTCTGAAAAACCAATCTAGAAGGTAAAGTAATGAAATAATGGATTCACACGCTGCTGTAGCCAGTGGACAAAAACATTAATACCTCAGCTTTCATGACATGTTTGACACAAAGATACAGCGCCGTTCCCAGAGTAGGCTTTTGTCATGATACTTGGTTTTAATTGAGGAGTGTGTTGCACTACAATGAGGTCAAGAGGACAGTCTTAGAGAGGGGTGATGAAAGGTTTCAGCTTGCTTTGGACCCTGTCTGACAGGTTGTCATGGAAGTGTTACTCTTTTTGTATGTTTTTTAATGCCTTGCAATTTAATGTTGAAGTTTATGTGAAAAAAATGAACTTGAAATGAAGTTTCCCTCTAAGTCAGATGCTGAAAAATTGCTGTACTTGTCCTCTGCTCTTCCTCTTCCCCCTGATCCCCTCTTCTCTGTTTCATCCGCTCTCCTCTCCTCCTCCTCCCCGCTGCTCCGCTCAGCTTAACTCCACCTCTCCTCTCTTCCTCTCTTCCCCTCTCCTGTCCCCTGCCCCTCTGTTTTCCTCTCCTCTGCTCAGCACTTCTTCTGTGCTCTCATCTCTCCTTCGGGCTCCCTCTCTCTTCCTTTTCGTCTGTCAGATTTGTCCTGTGGCTCCAGAGGCTTAATTTACTCACCAAACATACTAAATCGCACATGTGCGCACATGCACACAAGACAAAACCCACACACATTTTTCACCGTCTCCCAGACTCTTAAATGTATTCTGGGCTACATTCAGCCTGTCAGAATCAAACTGAGAGCTGCGTTCCAGCCTCACAACCTGCACCTTTGCAATAGATCTATGTTTGAGCTTCTTTTCAGCACCACCTCTAGGATTAACCCAACTGCAGATTTTTACTGACAGTTTGGATTTCATCAGCACTCAATCAGTGGACTAATACTGATCAATCATCTCATAGTAATCATCCTTTAGACAGCCTGGTAATCTGTGTCTGGTCATCGGTGGGGTGAGGAATTAAAACAGGTTTCTCTTAAAGCTAGTCTAAAGCATGTGACCAACTAATTAAACCAGATGGCTAAAAATAGCTAATTTAATTTACATTGACTAGCCATGGAAATGTAGTGCTTTGTTCTTGCAACATGACTAAATTGAAATTTATCAGTCATCCCCTGGTAGCGTCTAGTAATTTAATGCTGGTCATCAGTGTTAAATTGGACAGGCTGTCAGGCGCAGTGAAATGGTCCTCCAACCAGGTTTTATAACCCATCCGTGGATATCAGAGATTGATTGGTGCGGTTTACAACTCCAGTGTTGATTATAAGTCATTGATTGATGTCATCCATTAACGTGCCACTGCTAGTCATTTACCTGTGTTAGTTACTGGTTGAGCACTTTGGTAATCACTCTCTGCTGTCAATTATGGATTGATATGCAATGTACAATTAATAATAAGGTTTACTGGTGGGTTCAGAGGCATAAGATTATGCCTGCATTGACGAGCACAGGGGGATACCATCTCTTTGTCTTTCTCTGCTGAATTCACACGTAAACAGACATGGGTTTGGACTATTAGTACACTGTGTACACACACACCGAGGCAGACGAGCACTCTCACACTCAACATTAGCGCAACACAGACTCTCTAACACACATTTAATCCTGTGGCTTATGGCTGGTTTCTCAGGGAGCGAGATGTGTCTGTCGCAGAGTCAGCCTCTGATCATATAAATACTTTTGACTTAGTGAGGAAGAAAGTGAGAGAAAAGGGGGGAAGATGTGGAGGCAGGAATGGGAAAGAGAGTAAGGTGTGTGTCTTCATATCCTCAACTCCATTCTCTCCTCATCTGTCCCTCTTGACTTTCATTCACCTAATCCTCTCCCGCATTTCCAACCAACAACTTGTAATTACTTGTTTTTCCTTCCTCACCTCTCCTCCTTCAACTCACTGTCAACATTCAGTACTAAAGCCGGAAGTAGTATGGCAGCATAATGTAGCAGAAGGAAATGTGGGGGTGGGGACCTCAAGCTATTTAATTTTATTTATTTTATTTCAAAGGACAATGCACATTAATCAACATTTCTGTAAATGTGACAGGGTTAGCCAGCTGGCTAATTTTCAACTGTAGTCTTTTAGCAAGATGTTTACCCGAGTTTGGAACCAAACATTTAACAGTTAAGATTTTGCTCATAGGTTCAAAATGAACACATTTGGTTTAATGATGTCATGATACCTTTAAATTAACCTGCACAAAGTACTGGTACAGAAGTATTCACTAAACACATGCCTCCAGTCATGTGGTGGGTTTGTTGGTAGAAAGAATGCAGTGTATCATCATATACCAGTTTGTATGATGTCTTACAAAAAAATGCACACACAGCAGTATATATGATTTTCTATGAATGACCCTAGATACTTGTGTACTTAACATAAAGTTACGTAAGTTAGGTTTAGGGAAGTAAATTTATGAAGGTTATGTTTAAGAAAAGAAACATGGAGATAATGTACCTCAGAATAACTCAAAGTTCACTTGGTTTCACAATGGACACAAACACCAGTCTCCCAGGAGGAAGTCCTGTGTTGTTGGACCCATCCACCACCCTTACCTGTGTCCTTAGACGGACTTTAATAATAATAATAATAATAATAATAATGATAATAATACATTTTATTTATAGGCACCTTTCAGGACACTCAAGGTCACTGTACAAAAGACAATAATAATAAAACAATCAGTAAAACATGACAATCAAAAAACGCAAAACATAACGTAATACATAAAACAGCAGTAAAGTGCAACAGTGAGGTCATTCCAGTCCAGATTAAAGGGAGTGCGCCTGTCTGAAAAGTTGAGTTTTGAGGCGGGATTTGAAGGAGGTGACAGAGTCCGAGTGTTTTATGTTTTTATGTCCTGCAGTAGAGAGTTCCAGAGCAGAAGACTGGAGGTCGAGCGGCTGAAGGCTCTAGACCCCGTGGTGGGTAAGTGAGCAGGTGGGAGGGTGAGTTAAATGGAGGAGGTGGACCTGAGAGTATGGCTGGGTCTTTAATCACATGATTGCAGCCTTTACAATAACGTAGGTTATGCAATAATTCTGGTGCATTACCTTTGATAGGTATACATACGAGCAGTGCATGGGAACAGTCTGTGTACGCCACAGGTTGAGGACCAGTTGATTTTCCCTCCTGTTGTTTCATTTCCTGTTGTTTCATCAGGTTGAGGACCAGTTGATTTTCTTCCCTGCTGTTTCATCTGTGCAGCCTTAGGTTGAAAATCTGATTGTAGATCTGTTTTTGTTTTAATATCTTTGGTCCTTTTGATACTATCAAATGTAGAAGTTACCGAGATCGTATTGTTTTAAACGTGGTATTAAAAAAAGTATCAAACTGTTGATAGTTTTGACAACCCTCATCTGGTTCAGTAACGACCTACAGAAAAGTTCTGTCATGATACTGGGATTTAAAAGTTTGATACAATACCATGAAGAATATCAATATTTAATACCATTTCCGATACCATGGGGAAAATTGAAATTAAGCACATACGATTTAAAACATTTATTTATAAATAAATTTTATAAGGCTGAAAGATGACAACTTCATTTTTTTGGTTAATCACAAGAGTATGGTAGAATGGCTGGAGTAAACATTAAAGGTAAAGAGATAACAAAAAAGTGCAGTGGATACCAGAGTATCTATACTGAGATAAAATGAGTATTGGAACCATTTAAGATATTTAGAATGAATATATGTATATTGCTATATCAATATTTTTGACAACACCATTACAGAATATGCTAAATATCTTAGCAGGGATCATTTTTCTGGAGATGCAGGCAGCATTACTTTTTTCATTTCATTCATTTTTTGTCATTGCACAATACAGTGTTGCGCAACAAAATGCACTTGTGGTCGATTCATGCTACACAAAGCTTGTTTTCCTAACACAAAATTGTTGCCCGTGAATTGAATTCTTTGGATGGAGATGACCACTTCCCTAGCAGCAAGGCTGAGTGTGTGTTGCTTCACATTTCCTGATGAATTTGAAGCCTTTGATATTTTCCAACATTAGAGGGCATTGCAATTTCAGTTAAAGTTCTCCCTCTATGTCTTTTTCTATTTCGTTTGTACGCTCAGCACTCCTGCTCTCACAGTGTCATTGCCTTGAAAATCCTTGGATTCTAGTGTTACTGCTTTAGCTGTCCTGGGAACTCCCCTGTTGAGTACTGAGCAAGTGTGTGTTTTATTGTGTAAATTCATATTCTTGATATTTGGCTGCTCCATACTCAGTACTGTTTCCTCTCCATCCATCTTCTTCCACCCCTAATCGCCCATTCTTCTCTTCCCTTACCTCCTCCTACCAACATTCACCCATGATGAATTTATAATCACCTCCTTTCTCACATCCCACATCTGCCATCTCCCTTCATCCGTTCTTCCTTTAGTTTCTGTCCTCCATTAGCCTTGCTTCTCCTCTTTCCCCTCTCCTCCCCTGCTCCATCCAGCCCCTGTCCTTAGAGAATTTCTTATAAGTGTTGATTGTAATAGGTTGGCACTCACAGGGTAACGCTCTGATAATCTCTCATGTGTGTTTTCCGTCTCAGCCAACAAACAGGGTACGCATTCAATTCCTGCACGCAGATTGCCAGCCGAATTGGTGTGTTTTTAAATTGCCACGGAGCCAAATCTACTCATGTATTTCAGATTTGTGTTTGTCTGCCATGATTTCAGAAATGTCAGCTTGCACATATTGAACAGGCTGCTAAATTGAAAGAAGTGATAATTTTGCCATGCAAATTGGACTTAAGAGAGTGTGTATTCCAGTGAGCGGTTCCAGCTGTTCCTGGGCCCTGTGGATCCATAACAGCTTTTTATGTACAATTGCTCTTTTCCTCCAAGGTCTAGTGCAAATGTGCATTTACAGACTGGTGTCGCGAGTGTAATAAGTGTAAGCATAATTCATCATAGTTGAATGCAAAGACATGGTGGCGTCCTGCAGGAGCCATCAGCAAATAAAACTGTGCCATCCACTAACTGTAAAAATACTGATAGAATTTTAGTTAGTATATTTTGAATGTGTCTCTTATGTGTTTTGCTGTTGAATCTTTACTATAATTCTGTGTATAATATCCAACATTTCATTAAATGCACACATACGCACACACACAAATCAAATGCATTGCTTAAGTCACTATGAAGCGTACCAAATATGAAACAAGGCTCTGATTAAAGGCCCGTCAAAGACTTTTGGGAGATATGAGGTTTCTGAAGAGCACATGCGTTGTGTACGTACACATTAACTCAGACACACACGTAGACACGTGTACATGAGAACACAATCTGTCAGTCTTTCGTAGCCTCTTCATTATTTCAAAGATGATTAGAAGTAGACATGACGTGAACATGTTGAGTGGGCAAGCACACACACACACACACACACACACACACACACACACACAGTCGCTCTGACACACTAATAAATACACAAAATTTTGTTGGGCACATAAAGATAGCATGTGTTACCCTGAGGGTGTGACCGCAAACACACAAGCACACGCACTTACACATGAATATGAACAGGGACAGGACACATACACACACACACACACACACACACACACACACACACACACACACAGAGAGTTGCTCTGATGCGTTACAGGAAAGGCAGATGAGAAATTAACAAAGACAGACAGTCTCGTATCCAGCTGGTGCTTGGTGTGTGTATGTGTGTGTGTGTGTGTGTGTGTGTGAGAGAGAGAGAGAGAATGAGAGAGAGAGAGAGAGAGAGAGAGAGAGAGAGAGGTGTTCTAATCTATGTAAAGAAACAGGCAACATGGCCAATATAGGAGGAGCTATTTCTTCTAAGATGGAACCTTGGATTAAAATGGGAAGCTGTGTGCACAGGAATCCTTCTATATAGATGGTTGGGCATATAAACAGAAGTGTCGGTCAAAGGTTCGATCCCTGGTGACAGCTAGTCTGTCCCTGTCAGACTGTCCTTGAGGGAGGTGCTGATGCCCTTAATGACCGTGTGCTCTCTGGGGAAAATGCATGCAGTATAGCTGTCAGTAAATTCCTACAAGACCAGCACCACAACAGAGCTGAAATGACACAAATAATGCAGAATGTAAAGACACAGAAAAGCTTGTTGATTATCGTGGTGAAAGCAGGCTATGTTCATCATAAAAGCTCGACAGACCAAATCATGTTGATGTCATGGCAACCTGAGATTAACTTGAGCTAAATACATTTTGTGCCAGTCCTGTCACTTTGCCTTTTGATTCGTACCTATTTTAGTAATTTGGCTGTCACTGTCTTCACTACCTTATAGGTGGCTTGTGCTAGTGAAGGAAAAGAAATGGTCAAATGCAGTGGACAGCATTCGTTCATCTTAAAGAAAACAAATGGACCACATTACAATAAATTTAAATGATAAGCATCATTAATAATTATATTATTAATGACTGCTTAATTTAAGGGGAGCAACAAGTCCTTTTAATGGGTAGCAAATTATTCCTGTTGCAAATTATTCGTGTATAGCATTCCATTAACTTCAGAGGTTTAGGAAACAGCTCACATGGGCTTTGACTTGAAAACACCTTTTGAATGGGGGTTCACAATAGATAAGGGGCAGTCCAATGAATTACCTTAAACTGGTTTGATTTAATGCAAACCACCTGAACTAGCATCTGTAATTATGACATGTTCTGGCCAATTAAAAGTAGCTTCCATCAGAAACCCTTGACAATGGCGAAATCCAGCTTGTATTGCATCAGTAAATAGCCATAAGACAATGCCATTACCATTATATTAAGTTTGTTTATAATGGACTAAAAGAGCTAATTCAGTCATAGACACTTTTGTCAAGGAAAACTTCATTTCCATTTGCAGTATTATATTTGGCAATATGGCTCTGTCCAAGGGCCTCTCTGCCTTTCCTAGGCCTATGCAGGAAGCCTAAGGCAGAAAGAGCACGCCTCTCCACCCTTCTACGTGCCTACATGAAAAGCATAAGGCGGAGAGAGCACACTTCTCCGCCCTGCCACGCGCCTACATGGAAAGCCTAAAGGCAGGGAGAGCAAACCTTCCTGCCCTTCCATGCGCCTACATGGAAAGCCTGAGGCAGGGAGAGCAAACCTTCCTGCCCTTCCATGCGCCTACATGGAAAGCCTAAGGCAGAGAGAGCAGCGTCAAAGACCCCCGGGGAACAGATCTGAGCCATCATCAATAACAAACAGAAATGACATTGATAAGTCAGACACAGCATGAAAAGGAGGAGCTGGGGTGGAGGACGGTTGCAAAGCGGCTCGCAGAGGAAGCAGCAACAGTGGGCAGGCCAGTGCACTTTAAATAGGGCACCCTGAATAAGGCTTGATTGCATAGGAAGGAATCGTAATCTATCAGCTGGCTCCTCCCATCAGTCAGCTGCTACATGAGTTGATTGGCTGTTTGAGGATCAGCTGATGTAGCTGGGATGTGAGCTGAGCTTGACATCGTGTTCTGCCTGAACTAACACTATGCTCAATTAGTGTCTGACAGACTGAGCCGAGCACCTGACAACATGAAGGATATCGATTTCAGTAGAGATGGGAGGGGGGATGAGCAGTTGTTGTGTTTGTTTGCCAGAAAGTTGGTGTGTTGTTTGGGGTGACCAGACTAGACATGGCAAAATGAATCCTTTAAGAAACCTAAAGCTTTGCCAATATGACAACATTTTGGTTTTGAAGCCGACAATAGAGGTGCACTAACTGACCATGAGCAACGCGGTGTGTCGTTTTGAGCTGAACTTTTGTCAAACGCCCTTGAAAACGCTGCTATGAATGAGAAACAGCTGATTTATGAAGTTAATATGAGGAGTTATCCACACAAGACCTTCTTATTTCATGACAAGAATCTAAATAAGGTGGCAGCTGGCTTGAGGGAGATCACTGGGGAGCTGGAAATTTCTGGGAAATGACTATTGTTTATAACAACCTACTTGCTGTTGGCTATATTAAATGTTATTTCCAGTTATTGTCACAATATAAAACGTGTGTTTTCTGTTTAAAAGTACAAACTTGGAAGACAGCAAGAACTCACCCATGTTTTACGTGGTTAAGTCTCCAGATTTCCAGTGCATGGCTAATAGGTAGCCGACATGGTTACATGGTTCACGTGGTTATGTCTCCAGTCTAGGGCTTCCGATGTTGTGCTATGCAACATGATAGTTGGACCCTGGTTTACTGTTAGGACACGGTATCATTTTGCTCCACTCCTGAGCGACGTCTAGTACGACACCTAGTGGTAGAATTTGGTGTTCTGGTCCGGTCCAGCTCTGACTATCAAACCGGTTTGAACATTTTTAAATCAGCCCTGAATTTCAGAATAGAGATTTCATAAACCTGTTACCTTTTTAGCATATATATAAAACCTACAAGCAAAACATTTGTAAGCTATTAGTTAAACATGACCACAATCTACATTAACAAGTTATAATTCATCAGTAGCTATATTATACCCTCACCTCAGGTAGTCTAATGATAACTGTGAACTCATGATTAATAGATGTGCTGCATTTTTATCCACAGATGTGTGAACAGTGTTGTAGGTAATAATGTGCAAATGATGTACCAGCAGTGATAATCTTTACTCATGGATATGATATAAAGCGTGGATAAATGGCATCGCTAATGATGTGCTACCCCCATTGAATATGTTTAGAATATGATCTGTAATTTGTCATTGTAATTTAACTCGTCATTAACTCAACTTTTATTTGAGATCCATCATCGCACAATTCAACAAGCTCTCAGTTTCTTTATCTGTTGTAATTAGACAAGTTTACCTCCGATATTTCATGCTTCCCTGCTCTGCTTGTTATATCTCATTTTACTCAGAGGTCTTTGTCTAATGTAGCAATGATGTGATGGATATCAGATTTTTGGGATGAGATTGTTGCCATGGTGACCATGTGAACATTAAAATCCTGTCAGCTGTTGGTACAGTGCATCACATAGACACGCACACGGATGCACAAAGATGAAAGATATAAAATATGTTGGAGCCAAATAATAAAACTAAAACCAGTTTGATGTTGTTTAAATACACTTTGATGATTTTCTTGGCCCTGTTACTCATATAATGAGTTTAATTGAAACTATTTATAAGAACATGCAGCCATTTTTTAACAAAAACAAATGTTAGATATGATACGTGTCAGTGAAGGTGCAAGAAAACATCCCTTTTAAGTGAGTAGTTCATGCACTAGTTACGCATGAGCATCACATAGGGACTTATTAAACAGCTGCAGTAGTTATTTTTGATTATTTGAGCCTTCCAGGTATTATTTTTGTGTTTGTGAAAAACACAAATTATTTGAATATGTATTTAGTGACAGTAAAATAACAGTCAGGTCTCTAAAGACATGGAAAACTACTCAACACAGGTACACATGACACACATGTGAAGGTAATTTGATTAGTCAGTTTGCTAGACAGTTGAACCCTCCATGAACCCAACTGCAGTCTCTCCTGTCAGATGCAAAAATCTCAACTCAAACCTTTCAACAATTTTAATTACCGTCAATTAAGGATTAAAGTTGACAATTTTTTTTGAAAATGCAGAGTACTATAACTGGTTTAATCCTATCCCATTCAATAATAATCATATAACAAAACATGTTAATTCTGTTTATCCCAGTATGAAAAAATAATAGTGCTTCTGACAGTGCGGGGTGTTGAAGGAGAGAGAAAAACACAGAGCAACAGGGGGTGTTTCTGTGTTTATGTCTGGTGTGTGATGACAGGTATGCCCATGTGCCCCAAACCCACAGAAACATGGCTGCAAGCAGACATCACACACACACACACACACACACCTCGCAATCTAAACACACACGCACAATCTCACTAGCTCATCACTTTGTGCTGTTATGCACATGAGGATAGTCTATTGTTTGACTGTGTTATTAAATTAATCCCCCCGTCCTGTGATCATAAACAGATTGTTTTATTTTATTTTGACATTTCACAACACGTCTTAATCTTTGCAAGCAAGAATGTTGTTTAATTATTATTATTCTAATTATTCCGTCATGCTTACATGCATATGCACCCCTTGCCTCCTCCTGCAGTCTTATTCGCTGGGAGTCTCAGAGCTCTGCAGGTGATGCATTTCCTACCCTAAGTGATGATGTATTTCCTGTCTGAGTCTTGCGCCTTGGGAGCCTTTTTGTACTGTTGTTCATTCTGTCTATGTGTGTGTGTGTGTTTCTGTGCACAGGACTTTTTTCCTGTACGTGTGTGTGCACGTGCATGTGTGTGCTTGTCTGCTCCATTCCCAGAGAAGACTCATTTCCCCAGCAGGCCCTGTCAGGCTGTTTCTGGGCGCACTCAGTTCACAGCTGGAGGCTACTGCTGTCACCTGCTTACCTAACATCCCTCTCTCCTCTCCTCTCCTCTCCTCTCCTCTCCTCTCCTCTCCTCTCCTCTCCTCCTTCAGTCTTAACATCAGTTAAAGTATGTATCCCCATATAACACTCACTAATTCATATGGGTGCAGCTTTCTACAAAATAAGCTAAAGTGAAAGGGAGCTGGTCCTTTATAGTTGGCAATAAAATTACTCCAAAGAGACTGTGCAGCCAAACGATTGCACTGAGAGTCTACAAGTCCTATTTTTACACAAGTATTTAGCGCAAGTCTTCACTAAAATTGCTGTTTTCTAAAGCTTTCATGCTTGGGTGGCCACCAGCATTCTCCAAAAGGAGGACACCTCTGCAGGGCACGCAGGGACACTAACTAAGACAGCTACAGTCACAGTTAATGTGTGTGTATATACCATATTTGCACACATATACTATGAAAATAACTCAGAGGCACCAATTTGTCCTCTGCATTTGGACATGCAAAGCCCAAACAGCCTAAATTGTGATAAAAAAACAAAGGGGAAGCAGACAGAGAGCAAATGTCAGCATACAGGAAGTAGGAGGTAATTAATTTAATAGCTAAATAACTGACATGTACAAACTTATTTTTGTCTGATGTGCTGGGAAAAGAAGTTTGCACACACAGACGTCCCAGAGGTGACGGCATGCAGCTCGCAGACAAAAGCTCAGCAGGGTGTTGCGGTGGACAACAGTAAACGTTTTGATCTTTGACACTGGCCGTCTGTCTCCCCCACACCCCGACCCTACCCTGCTCTCGCTCAGGGTCACCGGGTCAGACAGAGAGCAGATGCTTAACCGCACGACCACAACCAAACCTGACACCACAACACGTATACCCCCAATCTGTCATCTCCTCTTGTTAAATTATTAGTCTCAGTGGAAGATGTTTGTCACCTGTTTAATTGTCCGTCGCGGATTTCTGGTGAAAGAAAAGGGGAGACTGATGAAACAAAAGCTTGCTTTAACTCTGCAATCCCGTTGATTGCATCCTATTGATTTACATATGTAACTGATCCATCGGAAGTTTGTGTTGGAAATCCTTGAGTTGATGTTTGCTGGAGACTTAATTGTTGGTAGGGGTCCTCCTGGGATTCATGCCTGGGTTGAATCAAGTGAAGTCTGTGTGGACCTGTGTAACTACATGTTTAGTGCAGTGGTGCCCCAAAGGGGGGGCCATGGCCACCCTGTTAGAATTGCCGTACCCCCCTGTGGCATGTGAGCTAGTACAAAGGTAGTAGTATCCTGTGAAACTAGACAACTTAAGGCATGCATTGACACCAACTATCTTGGCATAGCTTGTCAGAAGGGGGGCCAAATAACACTCCACGTTTAGGTTCAATTTTAGCAAGGGAACAACTGGCATGGCCATTTTCAAAGGGGTCTAGACCTGAAAGTGGGTTCTATGGGTATCCACAAGTCTCCCCTTGTTCTCCGTAAATGTTTTGCTCCTTACAATCAATGTACTCCTTCAGATTAAAGCTGTATATTGTCTTTTTAAGGAAAAGGATAACTATCTGAAGACTGATGGATTGCCTAACATATGTGTATACAGATACATAGCACATTAAGACAGGCTTGTTGTGGATTTTCAGTGTCCCCCTTTGGCCACCCCTATGAGTATTGAGTGATGAAGGCAAAGAGTCTCTAACTAATTAAGTCCATCACCTATAACAAACCTCCTAGTCTTATATCTAACTCTGTTATTTGTTTGGATATGTTTTGTGATAAGGCAGGTTTGTGTGAATAGCTCAGATACAGCAAACAACATGGATAATCATTAGGCTAAAAGATGTTTTTGTTCTTTGGCAAGCTTCCTGTGATACACTTTGTATCTGTTGCATTTGGTGCCAATGTTCCTTTAGGTTTTATGTGGTTTTACAAAACCTACGACAGAAGCTAAGTGCCTCTTTGGCTTGAAAAGCATGGCAAACAATTTAATCTCCATTTTGTTGTTAATAGAAAACCATAACCTTTTTTTTGTTTGTCACACTTTCCTTCTCCATCCAAATTTCCTAAAAAAAAAAAAGTATCAGTTATTGTAGGTAAATTAAGTTAACCTACTAATTGCAGGTTATTTACAGTGCTGTATTATGTATTATATGTTTTAACAGGACAATGAAAACAAATTACAAATGAAAAAAACCTTATGGGGGGCACAAAAGCAGAAATATATTAAAGATCTTTTTCACTTGAAGCTCAGTATTAACATGTCATTATTGAACTATAGTTTAGAAATGTGTTAAACATTGGCCCAAAGCCCAATGCCAGGTGTAATATGGTCTCATAGCACCTCTCACATTGCCAAATGATGTTTCCACCTTGCTGCTGATCTCTTGAGGTAATTTACTGTATATCCTTCAACAAACAAAAAGAGCAGAAGGCTATTCCAAGTACAAGTCAATGTCCAACTGCCTGGCAGAGGTAGAGTTGAAATGAGTTTCTGCGATCAAAAGAAACAGAACGATAAAAGGATAAAAGGGATTGGAAAGATAAAAGGATTTGAGTCACTGGATCAGAATTGCTCCTTTATAGAGCAGAAATCAACAGAATTAAAATCCATTCAAACACAAGGAACCCTGGACTCCACATATGTCATGAAGGTCACTGCTCCCAAAAGACACTGGACTTCATACATTCGATCAGGTTGAGTTCCAACAAAGAGATTTTTCTTATGCTCCACAAAAGTAGTCCACAAAGCATCTCTGCTCAGATATCTATCAGCGGTATGAACTTTTTGCTGTTCACTTTTGCTCTTATTTTTTCCAAGTTAACAGAGATGATGGGAGAAGAGAAGATGACATGGGGGGAACATAAGTGATGTATCCTTGGTCATCGATCTATGAGCCAAGGTTGTATGGACTTTTTGTTATCAGTGGTGAAAGAAGTGCTCAGATCTATTTACCCAACTGAATGTAGCAATGCTACAGTTAGAAAATACTGTCTGACAAGTACTGCATTCAAATTTTTTCTTAAAGGAACAGGGTGAAGGATTTAGTGGCATCTAGCGGTGAGGATTGCAGTTTGCAACCAGCCGAACTTCCCCCTTGTGACAAGTACGAAGTCCTGATTAGACTTCTTTCAATGTTCATTCATCAAGAGGTTTTTTTACCAGGACCCAAAACAAACGGACCATGTGAGTAAAACCAGTAAAAAAACAACAACACGTTTACACCGTCAAGTGAAAGTACAAAAGTATTAGCATGAAAATGTACTTAAATTACCAATAGTAAAAGTACTCATTGTGCAGAATAGCCCATTTCAGATATTGATGCATTTGTGTTGTTATCACTTTAATATTGCAGCTAGTTAAAGTGGCACTCATTTTGTATTTGTAATCTAAATCTGCAAAGTAATTAGTAACTAAAGCTTTACATTAAATATAGTGGAGTAAAAGGTAGAGTATTTTCCTCTGAAGTGTTGTGGAGTAGAAGTATGAAGTAGCATAAAAGGGAAACACTGTACTAAGTACAAGTATTTCAAAATTCTAGGTAAATACAGTACTTCAATTAATGTATGTTGTAATGTTCAGTAAATAGTTACATTCCACTACAGTTTGTCGTAGATGCCCACTGACATTGAGTGTTTGAAGGCAAATGCGAGTAACTTCTGCCTGCAGATGGGAAACAAGCCAGCATCCCTCGGACCAGTCTGTTCTGATCTGAGAGCCACTTTGGCTGTAAATTTAACAGGCTGGGAACATTTAGAAAGCCCCAGTCACCAAGGTTTAAATATTAATTTGATGCCCTTTGCGCATGCATGCAGTATTTAACTTAAACGACTCCACTCATTTAAGCTCTGGTGTTGATCTGGTTAAGCCATTAACCTAGTTCTGTGATTTATTTTGTGTTTTCAATTACAGTTGAAAATACAGGCCAGCTGTTGTCGCACATAATGAAATCGAGGAGGATTATGGATTATATGGATTACATCTATTCATTTGTCCTTCAAATGTATGTGAGACCCCGCTAATTGGAGTTTGATGAATTTTTGGAGTGATGCATCTTGCTGTTTTACACAAGATGATCCAAGGAAGTGCTACATGTCATCTTTTTCTTAGTGCTTCTGTCAATTATGCAGATGACATGTTGATTGCTGACCTTTGTTAGACGTAGATGTAAGCAGTAATACAGCTACATATTGAAATATTTTTATTCATACTGAGAAGAGGCAGTTTGCTCTTTCCATAAAAAGGCTAGGCATGTGGATTTATGTGGTGGTTATGTAGGTCTTACTGGCCTGTCTACTTCAGTCATTAGGGGTGATACCTCAGATTAATGACATATATTACCTTGAGACAGTCCTTGTGATTTGAATTTGAAAGGCTAATAGACCTGTTGGGCTCAATTCTTGGACGTGTGAGGTATAGATTAATATGGGACTGTAAAATTTTGCTTTTGCACAGTGCAGCAAACCAATTACTCGTGCTTGTTAGCAAAGTTTTACCAAAAGACTAGACAATAATCATAAACAGAGCTGCTGGGGAACTCTCTCCTATGCCTTTGGTGCATAGAGTATACAGTGTATTTACAGAAAAGAGCACAAGACAGAATATATAGAAAGCAAGTATAAGTCTTAAATTCATAACAATAAACCTATTGTTTCTGCACATAGTGGTAACATAAAAACAGGACTGAATGTTTAAAATGGTATGGAAATACATAAATATGAAATAGGTATCAAAAACACAAAACTAAATAAATCAAAATAACTAATAAAAGTAAAAAAAAAAAAAAAAATGCTGCGCATCATTGTGTGTCACATGATTCTCCATGATGGTAATTAGGTATCATAAAAGAATCATTTTGCTGAGCTGGATAGGAAAAAACAGTCAACTCCACATTAGTATTAATCTCATTTTTTTCAGTATTTGTACATCAGTGCCTATGTTTATTTACTTATCCGGATTTATCATAGGAGATTTAGACGACTTACAACATCAGAATTCTTTTCTATAGACTTGAAAAATGAAACTTAACACTGAGGTTGATGTGGAAACCTTGTACTTGTCATCAGTCTTCACTTTGATGAATAATGAACAAACTCGATGAGCCTCAGTTGTCCTTACTTGAAAGTAAATTTATTACAACATAGATCTGATGTCAGAGAGGATCTTGCTACAGCATGTATGCTTGGACACAGACTAAGACCAAACTATAAATAACATTAAATTCACTCAGTTTTATACAGTATGTCCCATGTCATGCAGAATCATGTCTAATCATGCATGACAGAAGAGACAAAAGAAAGTGTAACCCTAGGCCAAGACTGTTTACCATTGGAGTAGAGAACATCGTCAAGATATTCATTCCATCTTAACCTCCAAACAGCCAGCATCTTTGAGGCCTTTCAAAAATACCAAAGCAGAACAATGCACAAACCATACATTTCTTCATGTCTAAGAAAATTCTACCCCAGAGGGGAATAGAGTGGACAAATGACATGAAGAACTGGGTTAGAAATTACGTCAAATTTGAATAAAGACAGCATATCTTTATACAATGGATTGTGTAATATCCTACGAAAATGCACATACAATGGTTTGTGTAATATGTAACAAATTAGTGCTCCTATGTGTTGGGAAAAGTTCAGGAAAAGAATCATGGATGGGCGTTGTCATGTTACATACTTAACGTGACGTTATGCTCTTAGGATGAAATTATGTAGGTAAGATTAGGTTTACGAAAAGAAACATGGTTGGGCATCATCACTACTGTTGGATACCAGACTCTGCATGTTTAAGGGTACCGACTAAATGATGTTAGTATTACTGAATACTGATTCATGTTAAATTAATCAATGCCAAATTTTGGTACATAGGGGCACACCTTGGGGAGAACAATGGGTTCAGAAAAGAGGCGAAAGCACCGCGCCACAACGCCTGGAAGTCACCCATGGAGCTCCTTGGCTGGTTTACAGACATCAGGTACTTTGAAGTGGAGATAACAAAGCTCCATGGCGCCGACAGGTTCAGAAAGGAGTCGGAAGTGTCACCAACTGCCCAGCAGCCATGCATGATTAGAAAAGAGCAGAAGAACCTCATCATCTGTTGACTGCAGCTTGTTTAAAAATTGCATTATTGTTGTTAGCCTAAAGGAAGAGTCAAGTACTGAAAAATGGTATCGTTGGGTGCTGGTACAGAATTCCAGGTACCGGTACTGATATCGATTCAGATGTGAAGGGTACTCAACCCTAGTCATCACGTTACATACAAGAGTAAAGTTACATAGGTTAGGTTTAGGAAAAGAAACTTGGTTGGGCATTTTACATTATGTACTTAATGTGAAGTTACCTTGAAACTTTACACGGAAAATATTAAGGAGTCGGGTGTCATGTTACACACCTAACAGAGAATTACATAGTAAACATAGTGCAGTGACGCAGTGCATTACCTTAAAATCCGAAAGTATTTCAAGAGACGCAAAGTTCACTTGGTTTCGCACGGGACACAAACAGCAGTTTCCTCGAGGGAAATTGTATTATTTAACCTATTCACTACCTCAAGGTGCTTTTTGACACATTCTCTCTTTAATCAACTTTTTAACCAACAATTACTTACGTGGGGTATAAATTAATCATGATGCATTACTGTTCGTGGGTATACATATGGGCAGTGCATGAGAACATCCTGATAACATTTAAAAGTAAAACTTTCTTAATGGCAATTTAAAAAGAAATAACAGAAATGATTAAAAAGAGTGTGGCAGTTCAGTAAAGCTGAGTGAGGAAACGCGGTGAAAATTTGAGAACCACCTGAGCGCCCATGTTAGCAAGCACCCCGCCTGCTTAAGAGTCCTTGAGCAAGTCACACAAAGCTGACTGAGAAAACTGAGTGACAACAATGCTGATGATGGAATAATGTGAGTTAATGTAAAGTGCTTGAACAGGGTGTGAACTCAGCTGTGGATGTGGCATTGTGAAATGCTGTCTCATTGTCTCGCAGGCCTTGAGCAGTACTAGAAATGAGCTGTCGCATTCAGTTTTACATGGAAGCTTTTTTTTTTTTGTATTCAAAATGTTTTGTCACTGCTGATGTGCAGCCTCTCAACTTAATGCACCATGATAGTGTCAACTGAGCGTGAGCTGTGGACTACCTCTGCTTGAACTGAGGACTTATGAGACTCAGTTGGCAAATATGACATGTTCATCTTCATGCTGTGTTGTTTACACAACATGGCGAGGTGAGGGATTTAATTTAAAGGCTTATGAACCGAAACTCATTTAGGCATGTGATTGACAAACATGGTCTCGGTGGACGAGGCACAGGTACGTGTGTCCATCCATCCGTCCTCTCAACCATTTGTTGCCGTGTCTGAACATACTGAGGTTGTCAAGTTGGATTTGCTGGTGTATTATAAATGTTCTCTACTGATGTGCTGGGCATGAAACAAGTGTCTACTGTCTAGGATTTTATTGCTGCTGGGTTAAGATGTCTTGCCTGTTTTCATAGTGCTTATACAGGTACAGTCACACTAGTAGCTTTGCCGGGATGGCCTGTTTTTCTAACGGCCTAAAATTCCGAAGCCCCATTAGTCCAAAAAGTGTCCCACTGTTCCAAAAGCCCAATTCTCAGACAGTCTGTTATCCCAAAAACAAACGTCCATTGTTCAGAAGTCCTGTTTCACCCAAAATACACACTCAGGGCCAAATTCACAAAAGGATTGCGTGGCTTTTGCGGCTGCTAAACTGGTAAAAATGGAGCAAACAGATACCATCTAATTCACAAAGCATGCGCAGAGGGTGAAATGCTCCATTAACTGCGCTGCCAAGCAGATTGTGTCTCGGTGCTCCGGTGTTATTTGCACGTATTGAAATGAGGTAATATGCATATATTTGGCACAAAAATATAATATATATTTATGCAAATGAGCCTCATTGATAAACAAGGTCTAATTCACTAACACCAGCACTAATAGCCACACGCAGTTTGAGTGAAGTAAATAACGTCTTTAGAAAGCTGGTGCAAACTGGGCGCTCCTCTGTGGAAGCCTCTCGCCCAGACTTTCCAGTGATCGTGGCAGCAGTGACCGTCTGTTAAATCAGTCTGTAAATAATATTTTGACATTATTATTATAATCATTATTATTTTAATGGCATCCGAAGATACTGATGCATTGAACAGGTGACAGTCTGCAGTCGTTCTCAAAACGCACTTCTGTCACGCACTTCAAAAGCAACTTTCAATAATTTATTTTACGAAACGGGGGAAACAAACGTGAACAAAAACAGTTCCATAATTCATATTAAATTCAAAAGATAACGAAAAAACAGCTACAAGTGAGAGGGAATAGTGATAAAGTGGTCAAACTTGGTCAAATCCACAGCCTCAACCCATCTGACACTGTTAGACTGACTCACCAGCAGATATCACTACATGAGGGTATACAGTATTCAGTACTTTGCCAAACAAAGTCTGCCGTTGTTCTGCCACGGTGTTCTTGGCGCAAAGCCAACATTTATACTTTGCCATGTGTGGCTTATTGCAATCAGGGGCAAATCAGGGGCAAACTGCACTCGGCTGCCAAACTTTGTGGGCGTGTTTGCGCTGGTATATCATTAGCGCAATATCCTTTGTGAATAGGACGTTAAGACGGAGCAAACTGCGGGTGCAAATGAAGTGCAATTCAAGGTGCTATCAGTGGCTGCAGTTCATTCTTTGTGAATTCGGCAATCAGTGCAGTAAGACAACCCAATTGCCACAAAATCTATGAATATTTGATGAATATGTTGCATTTGTCAACAACACTGTGGTGAATGTGTGGTTACATTTAGGTATACAAAAAGTTTGGTTAGGCTTGGTGAAAGATCAGGTTTTGGCTTAATACACCAAGTGGCACAAAAGTCGCTGGGAAAGCAGGGACAGGTTGGTGAAAAACACTCAATTGGTCGGCTTCACCCTGGATCGTTGGCTCAAATGCAGTTAAAAACAGGCTGGAAAGGGTCAAAATATCGGTAATCAGAAACTAACTGCAGGGACTGTGTATTTTTGGAAAAACAGATACTTGGATCGTTGGGCATTTGTTTCTGGGATAACACCAGCTTCTCATGATCATCATGAGAACTCAATCATGCTCTCTTACCTTTGATAAGAGAATGAAAGAATAAAGTCAAGAGTAGCCTTTTTAATGAACCTCATTGTCTCTGTAGACTTACCCTGCTCCTCAAAGCGCCACAATATTTATGTTCACTTTCTTGATCTTATCTTTTTCATTTTGATGGTGAAAGGCTTTGTATGAAAACCCCCAGATAACTTTGAACAGTCCAGAAAACCCCTTTGAAATGGGTAATACTCTTGTATAACTGAGAAACAGAACATTTTGTAAACCAAAGCCTTCAACCTTCTCAACCTCCGATAACTTTGCAATCTTCAGGAGCCCTATGATGCAGGAGGAGTAAGCACAATTTATAAATACGACTATTACAACTAAAAAGAATGACGTTAGCCAGAAGAAATGTAAGATGAAAAGCAAATGTAGAAATAAGATGGGAGGCAGTAGTATTATAAATGAGCAACTTTCATTTTGAACCAAATTGGATTTTATGAATAGTGCTTCCTGTGTGCTCCCTGATCACCGTAGTTGTCCCGAATTTAATTTGGTCTAGATAGAAGTAAACTGACCCCTGACGTTGCCTGCCTGTACCCTTGGAGGGAAGAGTTATGAGTAAGAGCACCGGGGGAAATAGATGTAGCAGGTCCTAAGTACCGATGTAACTATGGAGGAAACAGTGGGGCACTGAAATTATAATCGCACCTCCTCTTCACAGCTCAGCAGGCTTTCAGGAACCTGCCAAGATCACATTTAACACACACAGATAGACAGACACACTCAGACAGTCCTACACACATGTAGAAAGCGGCAGACAGTCCGCCTGGAACACCAACACATAATGTGCATCCACCCACACATGCACACACACAAACCTGCTGAAGTGTTATGACGGTTCAATTTTGGGGCATTGAACTTTTGGCTTTTTTACTGCAGTTTGATTGTCAATGGGAGTCAGTATAGAGTATACTTGTTTTTAACATGCTACTGATATCACTGCAGGGCGAATTAATTTCATTCACACAACAATGTAAGTTGCCAATGTTGCAATTAAGGCAATACTTTAAGCTGATACGTGCATAAATCCCCCATCATAAATGTGTTTATTCTGATTATCTGAACCACACTGTGTAGGTGTTTTTTCTCTAACCACAACATGCTTGTCAAATCCATATGCCCTCTGTAGTTAGAAAGTGCCATCAATCAGACGCCGCTGCTGTATACATTTTGGAAAGTTGTTGGAGAAAACACAGGCAGCTGTTTCATCCCCAGAAGCTCTCTGCATTTGGTTTAGGCGACAATGATTTAGTGATGATTTGTGAGGTTTCGGGGTCTTAAGAGAGTGGGTGTAACTGTGGACACATATACCCCAGTTTCTTTTGTTTAGCAGACGCTTGTCTAAACCACAAACAAAACAGTTTTGTCTTTATAATTGCGTTCATTCATAACGGAGCAGGCTAATGGGAATATCTCTTAATTAATGCTTAATGTTAACATGAAGAATTAACTGATAACAGAAATGAGAGTGTGAACGCAAACAGGGCATGCTCTTAATTTGAAAGCACCCATCCAGATATAGGAAAATATATTACTTTGAATGCATATAATCAAAGCACTAATTTCCATTCATCGTAATTTCAAAAATAAATAAAAGAATTAAAAAGGCAAGCCACGGATATACAGCAATAAGAAAATGACCTGATGTTATTTATGACTGAAAAATAAACTGAGTAGTGCTACTTGTTACCACTTCACCTCTAATGGTGTGTGTACCAAAGACAGGGTTTAGTATCGATTTTCTGTAAAAGTTGAGTGTGTCTTTCAGTGTGAGCGGCTACTTGTGAGTGTGCGTGTGTGTGTGCCGTGTGTGTTTGCGAGAATGTGTGCATCTGTTTGTGCGTGTCAGTCAGGCGGTTTATCTCGGCTTTGTGAGAGAGGCAGCAAATCTCCCTGTAATTACAATCTGAACAGCCCTGACATTTTACCAAGACTCCCCAGGTGTGTGCATGCGCATGTGTCTATGTCCGTGTGTGTGCATGTGTATGTGTGTGTGTGCTGAAGGCCTTTTGTCTTGTGGGGCTGAAACAGCTGGGTGCTCCTCGCTAATTAACGAGGAACCTCATAATTACTGTTAACTGGCCTACTATAGCTGACAGAGAGAGAGAGAGAGAGAGAGAGAAGGAGAGAGAGAGTCAGGAGACCAAGAGACAGAAACAGTGAGTAGGAATGTTAAAATAGGCAAATATTTTAACAGTGAGGAGGACAGCGAGAAGGTATAGATCTCAAAAATTCCCGGCAGCATTGTCAAACATGTAATATATGATGCTCAAAAAGTTTTAGGCTTCTGCTTGCTCAAATTGTTTGAATTGAATTGATTTCCCTACAAGATAAATTCTGTAAATTGGGACTTGGGAATCAAATTGGGAGTCAAAAAACATTATGGTGGTCAAGATAACATGGTACTCACTGAAGTAATTACAGAGGTCTGGGATCACATTGTTGGCGAATACACCTGAAATTATGTTAATAATTCCTCATTGAACAGAAAAACTGCTGGTTCAAAACATATTCAGTAGCTCAAAGTTGAATTAGGAATAAAGTTTGGGTATATTACCATTCACTCTGATTTTGTCTTCCATATAAATTTGAAACCAGGGACTTTTTTTGGAAAGGATAAGTTTGAACTTTGGGAAATTACAACTAATAGCTTCCTGGAAGGAGACTGGCATCCCAGAGTCTCTGCTGCTTGTCTGTAAAAGCAGCCTATCCCAGCTGACATTGGGCGAGAGGCGGGGTACACCCTAGACAGGTCGCCAGACTATCACACGGTTGACACATAGGGACAGCGAAGCATTCAGACTTTAGGGTCACCAATTAACCTGCATGTCATTGGTCTGTGGGAGGAAGCCGGAATACCCGGACAAAACCCACACTGACCACAGGGAGACAGAGGGGCTCCCCTGCACTAGGTTCGAACTAGGAACCCTTTTGCTGTGAGGCGACATTGCTAACCACTTTACCACCGTGCTGCCAGTTACGACATGAGATATAAAGTGTTACGGAATGAGCTTTAGAGGGAAAGTTACACATAGATTTTTTTGATAACTTTTAGACAGAGCCAAGATAGCTATTCTTCCTTGCTCTCACTGTATGCCAAGTTGAGCTAATGTAGCTGCTAGCTGTAGGGTTAGACATAGGAGTGGTATCAACAGTGCCAGACCTCCAGCACATTCATTGCCCTGAAGGTGAGCTGCATCAACTAGAGGTGGTAACCCCACTACATATCGACCATGAGCGTTGGTGGCCCCTTATGTTACCTATAGAAAGATCCACCACTGGATATCATTATTTTCATGTAACTCTCAACAAAATAGCGAATAAGCATATTTCCCTAAATAGTGAACTATTCCTTTAAAGAGTGTTGCTCTTTTTCCAAATTTCAGCGAATAAGGTGGTGCTGTTACTCATAGAAATGGGTGGACGGCTGTGACAGTGCAGTCCATTTAATGGTGAACAAGGCTATTAAATTAAGACCCAGGTTGTTTGAACTCCCTTTCAATTCACACGAGCTGATGTGTGACCTTTATCTGCTGTTTTTTATAAAAGTAATTTTAGTTTTTCATAGAGTTAGGTGTTAAGTGCTATCTGTTTGGTCCTCTGTTCCTGTAGCTAAGCAGTTGTTTCCTTCGTGCTCAGTCAGCATCAAGAACAGTAAAATGACAAGCTGAGAAAAAGAGACATTTCAAAAACTCTGTCATAATGAAGCCAAACGATCGTAGTAAAATATCCAATTAAGTGCAGCTGTTGTGTACAAGTGTGTGCTGAACTGAAACCAGATGAAAACATGGATGAAACATCAAAACATCAGAACAAAGATATCCAACAGTTATTGCTTCTTGGGAATTTTATAAGGGGCACACACACACACACACACACACACACACACAGTGGCGGTGCTGCGCGGACGGGTAGCAGAAGAAGAGAGGGGCACATCAAAAACAGAGGGAGACCAATATGAACATAGAGATGAGAGAAAGACAGAGACAGGAAGGGTTGTTGTTTCTCCCCGGGCTAAATGTCACTGCTGCCACATTGTTTTGGTCACTTAAAGCAGCATTGCTAACCATCAGTATGTATGTATGTATGTGTGTGTGTGTGTGTGTGTGTGTGTGTGTGTCTGACTGTATGCTTGTGATCTACATGTAATGTCACATGTCTCTATCTCACTGGCTCTCCTTGGATGCCTCTGGAAGTTTCTTAAACCCTACCTTTAAAGGTCAAGTAGATCAGTTGAGAGATACACAGGCACACACACTCGGATTACATGACGTGGAAAAAATAAACATCACAGTCTTTTTTTTTTTTTTTTTTTTCCACTTCTTTTTGCGCTGAAGTTGAAACACATAAATTTCCACAGAGCTGACAGCCACATCTAAAGATAAGGGACACTTCGATGCAAAATAAGAGACTGATTCTTCGAAATGTTCCAGCTGTGTCTATCCATCTTGTGGCAGTACTTGACAATGAGATCAACTGACGTGGTATAAAAAGCAAGGAACTAGGTGTAAGTAAGTGTAATGTAAGGCTAGATAGCTTGCAAATTATGATTATTATAATTTTTTTTTTTACCTGGGGGTCTTCAGTTGCCTGTGGCCAGTATTTTCCAGAGGCTCTGCCTAAAGACAGAGAGTCACTCGTGGAGCAACATTTCATCCACCACATATCCAGCTACAAGCTTCATACTTCTTTGTAGCCTGCAGTTATCCACATGTAAAATCCAGTTTGGGTTGTTTTGCCAGAGTAGGTCTACAGCCGACATCTGTGGCCGAGGAGGGCTCACTTTTGGTGGGGGGAATTTCCTGGAGCGTCATGTTGCTGTGCTGTTGGTCATAGTAGGTTTGAAAACGGGTTTTTCGCAGTGGAAAGAGTTTCAGTGCGATTGCCTGCAGCTACAGTGTTCTTGTCATCTTTCTTCTGACAAAATCAAAGTGATGGGAATATTTTCAGCCCCAAAGGTAAGCGTTTCCATCTTCATAATTAGCTTACAGCTTTGTGACGTGTTTGTGCATTGTGATGATTACGTAATCTGTTGATGATGTTGTTGTAGTTCAAGTCAGTGGTGATGTAATAACAAAAGTAATATTATAATAAGTATTTTGGTTGGGGAGTAACTGTAATAATATTACTGAAATTGTACTAGTAATTACTTTTATTACTTGTTAGTGGGAAAAGTCATATTATTACAGTAACGTGTTACTGCTCAACACTGACAACTGTAGCTTTAACCGTATGTTACCGTGTGTTTCAGCTGTACATCACATAGAGATGCCCTGTGCATCACAATGAGATGCAGAGAGGCATGAAAAAGCGTTGGTATTTGTCATCTTAGAAATGAGAACAGGTTGATCTCTTGGGTTTACACTGATGATTAAAGGAACTGAAACTGATCAGTGGTGTCATGAATATGTTGTTTGTTTGGTTGCACTAGAAGCTGTACACATACACAGATAATCACAGTTTTATCAAGAGAATATGAGCTGCATATATGTTCCAACTATTGTGAATCAAAGAGAATTCCTAATCAGCAGCGACTGCCTGTGTATGTTTATGCATGTACTGTATATGTCAGTTTGTTTGTTTTTTCCAAATAATTGCTTGGGGTCTAAGCAGTTGGCTATTGATCTGTGTGTATGTGCGTGTGTGTATAATGGTCATGTCACGCTGTGTTGATTTTCATGTCAGACAGCAGCGTTCTCTCCTCACTCCATTACATCCCATTCTGTCCTGTGTGTGTGTGTGTGCGCGTGCGTGTGCGCGCGCGCTTGTGTCTGACTGTCTGAGTCTGCGCCTTACAGCTGTTTAATTGTTCCTTTACCCAGCTCTCACACTCCTATGCACACACACACACACACACACACGTTTCTCACAATAACAAGGTGAGGTAAATGAAAAGCCCAAAACACTGCTCCACATCATTATGCAAGAGGACTCTGCACTGTCACAAGAGAATTGCAAAAACTGCTGAATTAAAATGGTTCCAAAACAAAAATAAGCAACTGTGTACAAAGCACACAGTCATTAATGACAGATGGAACCTGCCACACTGTATCTAAACACGGGAAGCTGAGGCCTTTAAAAAGCTTATAATGCTGCCTATTCTTTGTTAAACAACTTAAAGTTATTTGTTCTTATTTTTCCCTCAGGATGCAACATCCATTGTAATGCCAAGTTAGAGTTTCCCACTGATCTGTTTTAATGTTTGTGATGGAAGAATCTTAAGTGTTTATAAGGAGATTGCAGGCAAGAGAGAAGCTGCTGGATTCAGACAGCAAGAGGATTAAAAATGAAAAGGATGCTTACATGATATGCAGGAAAGTATTACTGAATGGGCCCAAAGTGTAAGGGGGACACCCTAACCTTAACCCACAAAATGATACTCAAGGAAGAGATTCAAGATTACGACAAAGAAATGCGAAGGAACTGCTAGGAGCAAAGTAACGACAAAAGGGGCAAAACAACCACAAATGACACTAATGGTGCGTTCCAGGCAGGCTTTTGAACTCGTAAGTCACGACTTCAAGTCACGAGTTACGACTTTGTAGCATTCCAGGAAAGTTACGGCAAACTGCCAGTTACTTCCTGTTTAACGGAGGAGGAAAACAGCGCACAAGGTCACAGATGCTATTATACTTTTTATTTTACGTTATGTGTGTGTTTGGAAACGCATTTTGTATTGATTATTCTTGCACTGGAAACCAGCTGTTAGAGCGGCTGCCAATAATGCGTTAGGGTTATTTTATGTCTATTTCTCACCATGTATCGCCTGCATCAACACCGCATCCATAGGGCTGCCATTGTTATTTAGAGGAGTAAGGTAATTGGTTTAGAGGGCTGTGTGACGTCAGAAAGCGTAACTGGGGGTACATCGATCTGGTACGAGTTCACGGGTGGGAAGTTACGGGTTTGACTGCCGTTCCAGTGCACTTTCACGGGTTACAGGTTGTGAAAACACGAGTTACGGGTTGCCTGGAACGCACCATAAATTACCACAGAGAAACACAAACTACAACAGAGAGACACAAAATGACCACAGAGAAATACAAAATTATTGTAAGGCTCAGAGGCAGAGCAGGTTGTCCACCAATCGGAAGATTAGCGGTTCGATCCTTGGCTCCTCCAGTCTTAATGTCGAAGTATCCTTGAACAAGATACAGAACCCCAAATTGCTCCCAGTGATGCTCCCATCTGTGTGAGTGTGTTCATAACTGAGTAGCAGGTGGCACCTTGTATGGTAGCCTCGGCCACCAGTGTATGAATGTGTGTGTGAATGGGTGAATGTGACTCGTAGTGTAAAGAGCGCTTTGAGTGGTCGGATGGCTAGAAAGGCGCTATACAAATGCAGGTCCATTTACCATTTACCATCTACAAAAACATGCATTACGACCACAAAGAGATGAAAAACAACAATACAAAAAGAGGCTGAACGACTCTAAAGTGTATGCGTCTTGCATCTTAGATAAAGTGCTGTTACTGTTCTGAGGGGCAAAAAAAAAAAAAAAATTTAAAATTATAACTTGCTTTTCACCCCATAGTCTACTCCATGTAGATAAAAACTAATCACAGTTTTATTATATTTAATTTCATTTTACTTGTTCCGCTCATGTCCATACGGAGCAGTCAAAGTCACAAACAAAAAAAAAATTCTAATAAACATTCCATTACCCAAAAAAGGAGCAAGAAGAAAATAATCTTATTTTATCTGTCCCTCTTTCAAAACATAAATAATCATAAGAAATAGATGGTCTGTCAGTTACAGTTAATAACCAAAACTTACAGTTGCTTCAGAAAGAAATATAAGTAAATAAATAAACAAACAGAAGAATCGGAAGCCATACACAACAAGGCAACAGCTTCTACATGACAACTTCATTTAGCCCAGTTGTTCTTAATTTATACATTTTCCTAAACTGAAAATTATTAACACAGACTATAGTGGTATATGATACATTAGATCATAATCTACAAATATTTTTGGGTTAGTTGTTAAATTCTTGGTCTACAAAATGTTGGGAAAATTATTATTTATTTCAGTTATTTCACAGCAATTCCCACAACTGAGAACCTACAGCTGAAGAGTGGTTTGAATTTAAAACAATGACTTAAATGATCAACAAATCTAATTCTCAACTAATCACTTAATTTACTCATTTATTTTAATCATCACAGCTCTACAGTACATGAGATAATTATCATAATACCCTATCTGTCTCAGTTTCCTCAACACCCCCTTATTGCATCACTACTAGGCAGGATCAGATGATTAGTTTGTTTGAATCTGTATTTACAGCCATGTCATGTCACATGGTCTTGAACTGTACATCACTGCAGGAAGATGAAAAGTTAAACACCTGGAGATCAGCAAAACAATATTTCAGGGTGGTTTAAGTTACTCCTTAACTTGTGCTGGCACAACATCAGATTTTCACTACACGATTATTTTGACCAAAACAGTTCACAATAACGATATTATCATACATTCTATAGAAAATTAAAGTAATAACTATAATGTTATCAGTCAAATTCATCTTTTACTTTGTTTATTCTGCAATTTGGCTATTTTTTGGCAAATTAATTACACTAAAAATATGAGTCTAGAGAGATGGAGAGATCATCTGTAACAATAATGGAACAAAATCGTACAAAAAAAGCAATTAATCTTTATGGATAGTAAAAAGGTAACTGGATGGCATTGTGGGAGCAAGACAAAGCAAGAATGGGAAATCACTCAAGAGGTGCTGAATTATTGACACACTATTATCGTGTGTATTAGTAACATGATATCAGTACTTCATTTTTAACCATCATGGTTATCGTCATTACTGGTATATTGCGACCTCCCCTATCTCTCTAGTATATTTGTGATTTATGGAAAATAGTTGCCATGCATGGATATTAAAATAAGTAGGAATTTTAAAAATGTTGCCAGTGGATTAAAACAAACAAACAAAAAAAATAATAATAATTTGAATATAATCTGGATTTATCTTCATTTATTGACATTCTTGTGTGACAATATGTTTGAAATTACACTTTATGCTCTAAAAGTAGCCTATAGGTCATACCTGGACTTCTTAGTGCCCATTAAACCCAACTCAAAACACAGCAATACATTTTAAAAATTATTTCTTCAAAATATTTTTTTTCCACTCACTGATATGAAACCCCACAACAAAACTAGATTTTTATTTTACTATATTCCCAACAGTCAAGTTGTTATCTGTAAACAGAGCTGTAAGTCAGAGCATTGAGTCTCAAACTGATGGAGTCATCAGGTGACACTCGGCAGAGATGGTCCATATAAACCTAATTAGCGGCTGACTCACTGGGTTCATGGAGAGTTGTTGTTTGAGATTATACATCCAACTGAGTTTTATTTAAATGTACAGTGTGGCTTACCGCTGTGACTCAGGAAGTATCCACATATTCCAATACAATCTCCATGGGTGCTGTCATAAAGTCCAAGGAGTAGATCCAGGATGACATCATCACCACAGTCTTTTTTCTTTGTGAACTCCAGTGCCTTTCAGGAGTTCTATTGTGATGAAATGTTGTAATTTACTTTCATGGTGTACCTTCTTTCCCTTTACCGGCCTCGTCTACTTCCACTTCACTTAGTGATTGCCTACACAGAATGCCTTTCAACAGTCCCCAGACAATAAGCCTGAACTTCCTCTATTCAGCTGAGGGTTATACGTGTAGGTGGAGAGAGCAGTAGCAATAGTCTGACAGGTTTTTTTTTTTTCTGGGTCAAGACAAAGCAAGAGTTACACCTCTTCTGATGCAATGTGTGCCATGGCTGCACTGCATTCAGATCTATAGATGCTGATGTCAGTGGAAAATTGTCTGCATGTGCATAAATTTCCAGATGAACTGACACCTAAGCTGATGTTTACCTTTGTCCACCTGATCAGCTCTATTGTTGTGCTGAAAACTCTCTCTTTGACATCGTACTCTCCACTTTTATTTAGATATCTGATGAAAGAAAAAAATACCCAAAGGGCACAAACGTGGTCCATACGAGTACGAAAACGTATGACAACGCCTGGTCAGCTGGCACAAACTGAACCGAACATACTGAGCATGTGCTCTTACACACCGGTCAAGGTAGCAAATGATACTTCCATAGCACCTTTCTAGTCTTCCAACCACTCAAAATGCTTTTTACACTCCATGTCACATTTACCCATTCACACACTGCTGGCCAAGACAACCATACAGGGTGCCACCTGCTACTCAGTTTTTTATGCACTCACACAGCGATGGAACAGCCACCATGAGCTATTTAGGGTTCAGTATCTTGCTCATGAATGCTTTGACATGCAGACTTGAGGAACTGGGAATCGAACTGTTGATCTTCTGATTAGTGGAGGACTCGCACTACCTTCTAAGCCACAGCTGCCCCTATGTTAGTCCTCAAGGTGGCAAGATAGAGCTAATCAGAGTGTTTCCATGACCACAGTATTGACCAAACATGACGTTTGTAATGGAACATGTACTGTTTTACCTTCATTGCACGAGCGGAAGATAAAAGAAAACCTAGACAATGGGATGTGTGTTCTATCGAAGAATTGTCGTAAATATGCCCAGGCATACGAACTTGTTCAGCTGGAGCTTCATCAACCTGGTCAGCTGTGATTATCTTGAGCGGAAGTGAACCTGAACAAAAGGGGTCAGCAGCTTTCTTTTGTTACATGCTATAGCTAGCCTAGCATCAACCCTCAACCCTGGATTCCACCTGACGTGCCTTCGGAGCATTCTGGCTGTGACAAGGCCACCAGAGCTAATCATTGCCACTCTAGACAATGCTTGTGATCGCACCAGACACGGCTTTCTGCTTGGCTCTGCTAAAAATATGTAGCCACTATGTTCTTGACGAAGTTGTGACCGAGTGGCAAAGACCAAAATTGAGCTGGCACGAAGGGGATCGGCAGCATCAGGTCAATTTTCAATATTAAGAAATAAATACATAATAGTAGAATGAATGCCATAAAACTTTTTTTTTATCATTATTATCCAGTGTTGACACAGATCAAGACACAGGTTAAAGTGCAGCCACGCAATTTGGTAAAAAAGACATTTTAAAGGCTATAGTAGAATGCTTTTTAAATTCCATTTCCGATTTGTTTGTCTGTAGCATGCGTATGCGTAATGACATGAGGCATTACGTGGTATCAGAATGGTCATGGGCTGTGCTCGCCGATGCCCGATACTGCATTTTAGGCAGTATCGGAGGCATTTCCGATACTGGTATCGGTACAACTCTAATATACATATGAATAGAATAGGTATAAAACCATTATGAGAATGAATGAACAAAACACAGAGGCACAGATAGAAGGAAAAATGACCAAATCAAAAAATCTGCCAATCTACAACATCAGGCAGGCAAAACACTCTCTGACGCCATGTGGACAGCAAAACCAAATGGTAGCCGAAATCTGCTATATTTGCTGGGACCATGTTTTCTTTCAAAAGATGTTTTTAAGAGCACTAACATGTTTCAAGGAGAATTTTCCTTCATGTTAACCTTACCTTTTAGGTCTTAGCCCTGCACAAAGCAATTTATAGAGCCCTGCCCGGCAATTTTAAAAGCCTAGTCCTTCAAAACCTTTTCAGTCACTTGCCTCCACTGAAGGAAATGTAATGTCATTGGTCTTAGTTTCAGGAAAATAAAGTTTTCGGCAATATAGGTTTTTCAGCTGCACTACTGACATCAACTTGGCTGTTTGTGTCCTTGGCCCCACTTTCTGGTTGTAGTGCGGCTTAGACAAAAGTGGTATGGATGTTCTAGATACTTGATTTTTTAAATTTAAGTCAGAGACAAATGAAACTCATAGTTAAAGTACTCAGACTTGCTTATGAGCTCTACATCTGTGTATTATCTTTGCAGAGCTTCAGTTAAAGTATGATCCTGTGCTTAACATCCATAGCTATTTTCATTCACTGGCTTTCTGACAGCTGTAAGGGATCCCGAGGACCTCGACTAGTATCTATACACAAAGCACTGCTAATATATAGTGATCCCTTCGCTAAGCCCTTTATCGCGGCAATTAGCTGGATGTCTTTTAACGGCCGGAGGAGAAAAGGGCTTTAGAGCGGCCAGCACAGGTGTGAGGGAGAGGCGGGAGTGAAGAATGGATTCAGGAACTGATTCATTTACTGGCTGACTGAGTGAATGACTGACATACAGGCTTTGTACCTGCTGACTGACCAGCTGACTGACTGCAGGAACAGACTGTGCTGGCTGGCTGAATGATGAATAAAGCAGCCTGCTGACTGTCTGGCTGACTTGTGTTTCATAGAGGTTTTATGCGAGGCATCGAGGATTTGATCCTCAGTACTCAGATACTTTAAGGAAATCAACAAGGCCTTAGCCAATGGGAAAATCTGCCTGGTGTGATAATACAGACTCCTCGACTCTTCTCTCCTCGCAGTTTTTCTCTTCTCTTTTCTGCTGCACAGAACAAACAGGGCACGGCACAGAATATGAAGGTCAGCAGTTTTGTACTTGGATGAAGAGGCAGTGAAATCATCTCTGTACATGATAGAGGGGCAAAGTTAAAAGATGTGATAGAACCTATGAATGTACAGGTACAATGGCACAATTACGCAACTGAATGTGCTTACCATCTGGTTTCTATTGCACCTCGTTTTTTTTTTTTTTTTTTTTTTTTTTTAATACTTCAAATTCTTAACACTTTAAAGGTTTTTTGTTATTCTGCAGGGTCTTTTATCTGCATTTGTGAACCATATTGTGTGTGGGTGTGTGAGTGAGGGAGTGTGTATCAGAGCTGTAGGTATTGAAAGTGCAGGTTGTGTGTTGCAGTCTAGGGTAGCTGTTTTCTGAGTGAAAGGATCCATAAGTGCTTGGAAACACAAGAGTGTGTACGTAAGTGTGCATGCAGACTGACACACAGACACACAGACACACACACAGACACACAGACACACACACACACACACACACACACACACACACACACACAGTCAGTCATTTGGTATACCAGGGGACTATACTTGACTAAGAGACAAACAATGTTTTCTAAATGTGTGACACCACATTGTTGTTAACAGACACCCTGTGCTTGTGTGCGTGAGTGTGTATACTGCGGCAGACAGCTGATGTTTAAAAAGCTCTAATGCTCTTTCCCCAATCTGACAACAACATCAATGCAAATTGTCCTGGGAGACGCACACATCACTGTGCGTGCACACTCACTGAAACAGAATCTCGACTTGGGGATTTGAAGTGATTTGTTTTCATTCCACTTCTTCAACATAGAGAGAGACACACAAACAGCCGCCCTGACTGAAACACAGACTCTTGAACCGACTCACACGCACACAGACGGGGCACAAAGATAGACACATACCCACTCAGCGAGACAGACAGACGGACCCACAGAAAAGAGATAACTTGAACTTAAAAGAGAGACGCAAACAGACAGAGACGGGGGGTGGAGACAGACAAAGAGGTGTGTGTGTTGTTAAACCAGAGAGACGGAGGGTTATATTTGTGTGACGGCTGCAAAGTCACGGAGGAGATACAAACACCAAACATTACAGATAAGACTGTAGGTTGACTGGTTATCTGTGGCAAAGAAGAACTCTGAGACAAAGAAAGAGAGCCACACTGCTTGTGTATTTGCTCTGTCAGACACCTGAAGCTGCCTTCAGGTTATGTCCAGTGTGCAGACAGTTTGTTGTTTAATAGCGACCTGGTATTTAAGCACTCCGAAAGGTTCATGTCGCCACACTAGTAGGCTAAATCAGTGCCTCTGGGGTCACTTTATTACTGATAAAATTGTGGGATTTGGATACGATGTGCTTTGTTTCAGTGGAAGTTTACAACAGGTATTCCCTCCTCTCAACCTCGTTGTTAATTCCCTTGAAGTGGTCGTGTTTGTAATGCCAGTCAGTGGTATCCAGGGACTGTTTCAAGCTTCCTATCAGTCAGGATAGCTTAAGAAAAAACCACAAACATACATTCACACTCACATTTAATTTTAGCTTGTAGCTAAATCTTGAACAAGCGTTTCTTGTCTTGATCAGGAGTAGGTTTTTTTTTGGATATTGAAGGTCCAGTGTGTAGGATTTAGGGGCATCTATTGATAGAAATTGTACATAAATATTAACTATATTTTCATTAGTTTGTAATCAACTGAAAATAGGAATCTTTGTCTTTATGTTACCTTAAAACGGAGCAGGTCCTCCTCCACAGAGTCTTCCATGTTCTTTTGTTATAGCCCAGGCACCTTAGAGTTCCTCTTCACCTGACTTGCATGCTTTCAGACTACTTGAAAACCCATACAGACAAGGTGGGGCTGTTTCCACCTGACAGCATCTAACTAGCTTAGCTTCAGTTTAGAGCAGGTTAAGCTAAACTGCTAGTTCTTGAGGGTTTAAACACAAATCTGTGCTAAACTAAGCTAAGCACAAGTTCAGCTTAACTGATGCTAAAGACGATGTATGATGTCATCTGATATGGGCCGACCCACGCAGGTGATTCCTAGGAATGCAGCAGAATAAGCACTTTATGTTCACTCTAAAAATGGTGAGTTTGAGCTGTCTCGTTTTTCACATTAGCGCACAACAATCTGACAGATCTAATCTGCAGGTATAATTAATATTACTTTACCTTCGTCTTTCTGGCATCAAAAAAGAATTCAGGCAGATGTGGCACATTTTAAATGTAAATACGCAACGGTGCATCAGTTTGGCACTTACAAGTCCGACAAGATGAAAAATTTTAACCTTTTGAAATACATCAAATTATTTTATATAAACCCAGTTGTGATTAGGGGTGGGAATCTCTAGGCACCTCACGATTCGATTCAATTCCAATTCCGAGGGCAACGATTTTGATTATAAAACGATTCTCGATTCTAAAATGAGCAATAAGTACATTTACACTAGATATTGAAAAACATTATTGTAATAAAACTGGGAATACATATCCAGTGCACACAAACTATTACTTACTGTGGTTGAGATGACTACACTCCACCGGTCTCCTCCGGTCCATCCTCTCATCCACAAATCTCAATGGGACTCTCTTGTCCCTGGTCGACCTCCTCGACATTTCTCCTCCAGTATTTACAAAACTGTAACTGACTATAACTATCTATGAACTATAAAAACACAAACTATTGCAAAAAAGACGAACGATGGCAAAACGATGAACTATGGTGAAAACGCAACGAAAACACAGCAAAAAACACTAAAACGTAAAAAAAGCTCTCAAAAAAGCACATATACTATTATTTACCACACTAAATAATATTTACAACGAAAACCAAACTCCGCTAAAACTCACCAAAACTCCGCTAAAACACTGCTCAATCACTCCAACTTGCACTCTCCTCGTCAGCTGTCACTCTCCTCCTGCTGTGCTCACTTCCCTCTCCTCCTCCACAGGTAATGACATCACTACACTAATGTACCGTATATCACTGGAAAGCTTCTCAGCTTTCAGAATCCGTTGGAATTACGTCCATAGCGTTGAATAGTCGAGGAGTTACGGTAATTTGAGAAATAAATATAAAATTAAAATTGATTATGAGTTTTCCACATCGATGCTCGCATCGTTCAAGAAAGAATCTCGATGCATCTAAAAACCACCAACCCTGTGTCCTAAAAAACAAGTTTAAAGACAGCTAATTTGGCAACAGCAAATACGTTTGAAATGACACCTTATTAAACTTGTCAGTGGTTTTGTTTAGGCTCTTACAGCACTTGGTTCAGGTTAGTGAAGGAGCCACCATACACCCTAACCATGGGTGTAGATTTAAAGAGAGGATGCAGGAAATTAAGTGTGTCATGCTGAAAATTTTCTTGTAGAGGACAAACCCACCGTTTCATATGTGTCCCCCAAAATATTGAAACGAAACCTACTCTCTTGACCCTGACCAAACATAGCATTCCAGTCACTCAGTAAAACTCTGCCTGCAAACATTTCGTCATCAGCAGTCACAATCAGTACTATATAAATGTCATTTTTAGGAGAGTGGGATAAAGCCACAGCTTCTGAGGACAAAGCAGTGGGATTTAAGAGATGGTATGATTTTGCTCTGGACAAAACAGGTTTACACCCATCTTAAACCTTCACCCACTCCGCGGCTAATGACAGAGCAACAACCCCGGCGGCACTATCATGCAGACTCCAGACAGAAAAGCACCAGATGGGTCAGGTTCAAAAGCAGGACCTTCTTGCTGTGAGGCAACAGTGTGCTATCCTCTGAGCCACCGTGAATAATACGATTTGATCATTCATATTATAATATAAAGCTGAAGGGAGAGAGACACTGTCAGTATTTGGAGATAAAAAGCCTTGCATGAAAGTGCTACAAGACACCCCCTATTAAAATACTGTCACCCTGCTGCTGGCTTTGTTTACATTGTGACTGATTGGATTGTCTTTCAATCGATTGTCTCATTGGACACAAGGAACAACAGGAAAGTCTCCTGAGCGCGCTCTACATTGATTTTGAGGCTGTGTAACCTCTGACTTTGTCAAGTTTAAAATCTCTTGAGTAAAATTCATGTCTATTTTGAACTTTGATTCATTGCAAACTTGTCAAATAGCTTTGTTAAGTATTTCAAATATAGCTAAGATTTACACCGTACCACCCTGAATTTTCTAATTAACCAGAGCCATAAATACACGGTTGATGCTCCTGTTTTTCTCTCTGTCCATCTGTCGACTGGACTTTCCAGTTTTAAACTTGACCAAAGTCACTTCAATAACACAAACACACACACATACACACACAGACTCCCCAGTTACATCTTATGCCTCCTGCAATACACTGATAAGGCCCTCTCTGTCCCTCTCTCCCTGTCTCTCTCATTTTCTTTGTCTCTCTTGCTTTTTCTCCGTTTCCCATTTTGCTCTGTTTTATTCCATCTGTCTCCCTTGTTCTCTGTCTCTCCCTCCGTATCTCTATCTTTGTCTTCCCATCTCTGTTCATCTCTCTCCTCGCCACCATCTCTCCCTCTCTCTCATCTTTCCATCTTTTCATCCCCACTGCACTATTTGTCCCCATCTCTTGATCTTTCACCTTCTTTCCCCCATCAAGATCTTTCTGTCTCAAATCACACCATATCCCTAGCTCTCTGTGTTCACTTTGAAAAGATATAAACCACATCCTCTGTTATATTTTTATATAGCTGATTTTGATTCAAGATTATTTTAGGCTATAATCTCATAATGTTTGTTCTGAAATTCATATTGGGCTCAGGGCATGGCAGTTTTATGTCCAGTAACAGTGCACATTTTTAGTATTATCTAAGGCATTATTTTATGAGTGGAATTGAGTCCTGTTGCTTTGCAAAAATGTGCTGAGCACTATAGATTTATCAGAGTGCCCCGAAGCAACGTATTTTAATGGTCTGCTACACCACACGGAGGAAAGTATCAGCTCAAGTGCTGATATTTACATTTAAAAATGGGCATATGGTATTTACACAAGAGCTTTCAGATACTGTAACGCTGAATGCTCTGGGGATGTAGAGTCAACTCTGTTCTTGTCTTTCCAGTACATTAGAGAACATTTGAAAAAAAAGCAAACTATTAAGCAAACATATCATAATATGAACTAATATTTACACAGCGGATGATTTCAACAAATGGTGACATTCATCTGTAATATGGACTAGTGGTGTCAGTGATGGCAAACACATTCTACACGGACACTGTGAAATATCAGTAAATCTTCTATGTCTGGTCACTTACTGTATTGTTCTGAGTAAAACACTCAGTATTCCTAATTAAAACTAATGCTTTCCTAAAGATATTACTTAGATATGACAGCTTTGTAGTCAGAACACAACACTGGTAAAATGCAATTATACCCTCTATTGTTGTCTTAATGTCTTAATGGTTCTTTGCTGCTTCATTTACAGTATGACCATAACACCTATACATAGCAAGCAACACCATCCTGCGAATTATTATCTCAGCCAAGCATAAGCAGCGTGCTTGTGACCATGTGTGTGAGTGTTTATCTAGCAAACTAGTGGACCAATCAGCCTAATATTATGTGTTCACATATATGGCAGTATGCTCAAGGACCTCTCGTGGTTGCAGTGTTTCACATTTGTTGAAAAATTGGTTGTTATTGACTGCTGACTCCTCACTCTTCTTAAAGGACCAGTGTGTAGGATTTAGGATGGTAGATTGGCAGAAATGGAATATGATATTAGTATGATTTCTTTAGTGTATAATCACCTAAAAATGAGAACTGGTATGTTTTCCTTACCTTAGAAGGAGCTGTTTATACCTACATAGGGAGCAGGTCTTAGTTTATGGATATCACAATGGTGTACTGCTGTGTTTCTACAGTAGCCCAGAATGGGCAAACCACCAGGGTAGTGCTCTTGGCATGGTCCTTTTTTTTTTGGTTTTCAGGTTTTGCATTTTTGTATCGACCACCGTAGTTATAAGCCCATCTGCAATGAGCAGCATCTGAAATAAACTGATTTTTGACCTGAAATTGTTTTATTTAGTGTTTTTACTTGTTTAAATCAGCGGTTCCATTTGTTTTGGATTGGAGGAGACCTCTGCGGATATTTTGGCTCCCGGTAAAAACCTTCTGAACATCTGGATTAGAAAAAGCTGGAGCACATATTTAATTGTCAGAGGAAGAAGGTCGAGCACACAATTACAAATGGTGGGCGAGTCCCCTATCTCCGACATGCCAAACAGCGTCATACATACACTGATTCTTTCTCGATACTGCTTTATTCATTTTAATCAGCTGGACTTTTTGTTTTGGAGAGGAGGAGACCTCTACGGATGAACACTGAAGGAATTCTGCCCAGGAGACACCACCAAACCCCCCTAAATCTTACACACTTCACCTTTAACTGGCCAGTAGAGGCCACAAGTTATAAAAAAAACAAAAAACAAAAACAAAACAAAAGCACATAGAAAAGAGCATTTATAGACATCGTCTTGGCTAAAACCAAGAAACCTTACAGTTCTTGCAGGTCATATTTTAGCCATTATCAGAAACAGACATCCATAGAAAGGGTTGACCTCATTTTGAACAGGAGCACCTGCAGATTATTTCCATACTCAATATGTAGTGGACCACTAAAGTTAGGCACAATATGAGATGAAAAAATAACCAGTTTCTGTTATATTTGCCACTATCTTGACTCTAAGAGAGCCGAGAGAAATAATTCCACTGGGTGCAGCTGCACCACATGCATTGTCTAGAGTGGTTGCGATCATCGTCAGTAGCGGCGGCAGAAACGCGGCCACCTGCAGGAGCTTTCTACTGAGTGCACTTTTCTCTGCAGTAGAATGTTATTCAGCTTGATTTCAGTAAACTTGAGCTTTCAGCATACAAGTTTCAAGCACTTTAGTGACTTCTTCCAAGTGCAAAAAGCATTATTTGCTGAGGCTCTTCCCTCACAATTGACTCAAAACTTGTGATTCTTTTGTCAGTGGAGGAAATTGCGGGGAGATTTCAAACTGCATTGGGACAGTCGGCTCATAATTGTCATCACCACCACAATTCAGACAGTGCAGCGTCTTCTTAACTATATAAAGAAGGCAGCTGCTTTACTCAGCCACAGCCAAATGTGCTCATGTTGTAACTGCTGATGTAACAAACAGGGCTTTAAGAATGTCAGTGTCAGTCAGTTGGTCACTTAGTCGGGTCGGTCAGATTACTTGATGTTTTTTTGGCATCATTTCCTTTATTCAGCACTATGCAGTCCAGACATGGACAAGAAATGTGGAAAAAGAGAGAGAAGGTTATGTTTCTTGCACTACTCTGGTAGCATTACACCCAGTAAATTCTTGTATATTTTTGTCAGATGAGGTAAAAATAAAAAATAAAAAAGATTAAATTGAGAGCAAAATGGCTTATACGAGTAGCTGCTAATGGAGCTCTTTAAGTCTTGCTTTTATAAAACTGTCGATGCACTTACATCAGTGATGATACAGGAAAGTATAAGAAAGTTATACTTGAAGAAATTTCAAGGATAAAGATACTGTGCAGTGCACTTTGTGAGAGTATCATATATTCTCATAGGCTTCTTTTAAATGCATACAGGGCTGCACTGATATGGATACCAGTATCACATTATGATCTCAGAGTAAATAGAAGTAGAGCATCAGTATTGGAGAATTTCACAGCGGTGAAATCAGATAGTCAAGTAACACAATGGAAAAACAGAAGGAGCCAACTTAATTTTCTGCCTTATTTTTCTGTGTGAAGACAATCCAATACCACTAATGGAGAAAACAGGAGAATATCAATTTTTCTGCTTTGCAGTAATTTAAGATTAATCACTGAAGCCTCCACAAAACAGTAAAAGTGTCTCAACTCATGCAAAGATCTGAAATTGATATCATAAGTCACAGAGTGTTATCAGTTCTTGCCTTGGAAACTAAAATATACTGAAAACACTGATCTTTGCTGCATGAGGGTGCCAGGTTGCATGTATTTGCATGGCTGTAGGAACACGTCTTTGTATGTTTACCGACTCGTGTTCATGCTGATCATTCTGGAGACCCTGTTTAAGTTGAACACAAGAAGTTCATTCAGCTGTCACATCTCATTGGCTCCTGGTGCTCTTCTAAATGGTCCTGCGAGCCAATAAAGTTTACTCAAGGTTACGATGTCACAGGCAGCTGTTTCCTGAAGAGATGGAGTAAATTAAATGGGCCAGATGACTCAGCATAATATTCTCACGCGCGGACTGACACACTCACACACACTTGTGTGTCGTCACTCTCACACAAACTCTGCATATATACACCAACAGCATGCTGACACTGAACACTCATAAATATTGTCAATGTGTCACCCTGCAACCTACCCGGCACCCTGTCTTTCTCTCTCTCTCTCTTACTCTCACACACATACACACTCAAGCACGCACACACACACACACACGTACACATCTCCCTCTTCTGTACTCAGTATGGCTCATGGCACTGAGAACAATGACTAGTGCAATGAGTGGCATGTACAGCTTAACTTGAGCTGGGGTGTGTGTGTGTGTGTGTGTGTGTGTGTGTGTGTGTGTGTGTGTGTGTGTGTGTGTGTGTGTTTGTGTGCGACTGTCTTTAAGTGTGAGCGTATTTGATGTCAGCAGGGTTGATTCACACTCACTTACCCCCCGACAACTGGAATCATACCACCCGCCTCTTGACGAGCTCACATCAACACACACACACACACAAAGCTAATTAGGAGTCTTCATTATTGTTGGATTATGCTGTTCAGCTCCGCAGCTACAGGCTTTTCTTTATGGGTGGAAAGGAGCTAAGGACTCTTAAGTACATTTAGCAGACTGCTAGTTTGACTTAAATAATGGATTTGTGCACATGACTAACTAATGAAGGAGAGCAGTGTTACCATATACCAAATGCTGCAACACACAAGTCTCCGGTCCTCCTAGTGGTTTGTTTGCTGTGGTGATAAATTTGTTTTCTTTACATGATTGTGTGAAGATTGTTCTTTTTTTACCTGCATTTAAGGGCAAAATTCTTTAGTTCAGCCAACTATGCATGGTCATCTCTTGTGCCAAATGGAAATGCTGAGTCTCTTTTGTAATTTTCACGGAATACTTTAATAGCAAAATCACCATTTTCATCAATCAATCAGTTGACCAGTATGTGTTACTCTGAATTTGTGAAGAAAACTCTGTGTTTCTTGCACGCCTCCATGGTGAACGAAGAATCCAAAACAGGCGAACATTCTGTATATATTGAAGTAAAGGGGGTCTGCGTTTTACCACTTCTGCAGTATAATCCAAGTCACTTTTATCCATTCATATGCTGTGTACTTCCCAAACACATGCATTTTGCTTATTTACAATTAAAAACACATCATTACAAACAGTCTCATGCACAGTCAAGTAGCCTACCTGGGTGCAGGCATGCGTTTGAACTGTACTAAATGTATGGCCCATTTCAGCAACAAGGCAATTCAAAGTGCTTCACATAAAACATCAAAAGCATTGAGACAAAGTACAAAAGAGACACACCATAAAAGACATTTAAATACAATCAAAACAACATGAAAATGTTAGAGGATAGAAAATAAAAACAAGCCAAAATAGAATAAGACAGGTAAAATGTAAGAATAACAGTTGCAGTGCATGAAATAACTAAACATTGGATATTATAAAAGGCAGTGGCAAACAGAAAAGTCTACGTCCTTGATTTGAAAAAACTAAGAGCTTGCAGAAGGCCTGCAGTTTTCTGAGAGCTGGTTTCAAATATTTGGTGCATAGAAACTAAACGCTGCTTCTCCATGTTTAGTCTTGACTCAGGGGACACAAAGCAGACCTGTTCCAGAGGACCTGACAGGTCTGAACCGCTCATAGTGTAGCAGAAGGTCAGTATGTGGGCCCTAAACTATTCATTACTTTATAAACCAACAGCAGTATTTTGAAATTGATTCCCTGACAGACAGGACGCCAGTGTAAAGATGTCAGAACTGGAGTGACGTGATCCACTTTTTTGGCCTTAGTGAAGACTCAAACAGAGCTCATACCCCATGCATGTTCTCAGGCATGCTCAGGGCGCCCTTCCCTTGGCGGAAGTGTTTGAAATCATAATGATTTAGCAAAGATGTTTTAATATAGTTTCGTAGTTAAAAGCAGTCCCTGTTTCCTTGAGTTCATGGAGAACGTTTGGCTGGATTCTCCGTTCAATGTGGAGGCATGTAAGCAGAAAAAAGATTTCTTCACAAATTCAGCACAACACCAGCTGAATATTTGATACACAAATTATCATTTTGCAGTATTCTTTTAAGAAAACTAGGTTTTTACACATTTATGGGCAAGGTTAAAGAAAAACATTGATTTACCACAACTTAAGTCTTAAATTTGAAGCTTTTACCATCATCCCAATTCTTACAGGGCCAAAAAAAAATTGAGCAGTCAGGTAGTCACACAGATTAGAAAAATATTTTTTTTAGGAAAAGAAATTGTGTCAGGCAGAAGTGTTATTACTGTTTGCACCAGCTGTCCTTTTTGAACATCTACTCAGTGACAGACTTCCTGGATCAGTTTCGATCTACCTAACCTACTGTAGTTCTGTGCAATGAGGCATTATTACTGACATTTTAGGTACGCTCACTTTGACTTTACCTCCAAATAAAGTCTGTCCATCCATTTTCTGCAGTTTAACCAGGTCCAAGATGTGTTGGCAGCAGGCTAAGTAATAGTGCTTTTCTACCTTAACGGACTAAGCACTTTACAGTTTGCCTCTCATTCATGCATTTACACACACACACACACACACACACACACACACACACACACCAGTGGTGGCAGAGCTACCATGCCCATCGGATGCAAACAGAGTTCAGTTCAAGGACATTTCAACATATGGACAGGACAAGCTGAGGATTGAACCGCCAACCCTGCGATTAGTGGACGGCTTGCTCTGCCAGCCATGTCCTCCAGCCCTTCCCGGAGCAACCTGAGGCATTCCCAAGCCAGATTGGAGATCCCACCGGTGTATTTTGGGCCTACCCCAGGGCTCTTCCCAGTTGGATTTAGAAAGCCCTCGGAGGGAGGCATCCAGGAAGCCTTTTGCTCAGATTTCCTAACCACCTCATCTGACTCCTTTCAAAGCAGAGACCACTAGTTCGTCTCGAAGCTTGTCCCAGATGTCCAGGTCCCTGACCCTGTTCCTAAGAGTGACCAGCCACTAGGGTTTGGTATTGTTTAAAAAATTATGATACCAGCACCTATACCAGTACCCTAAAAGTGATGGTATACCATTAGAGTGCTTCATTTGATACCTTGTTCTTTTTAATTCGATACGCATCATGTGAATGGAAGCCATCAGTTATGTAAAATGTCAACTGATGCCAAAGGTGTGCAGTCCAGCCACACTTTTGAACATTTTTTAGGCATCTTGGCATGCTCGACTGGCAACTCCCTCTCATATGCTGCTCTTGAATTTCTGACTATATGGGTTGGAGCTGCTCACGTCGCATTAAACTGAAGAACGCTTGCTTGCGTGATCGGCTGCAGCAAAACCATACAAGCAGTCATGTTTTCTAGATCTGGGTACAAAAAAGATTGGATTCAGGTACTGTTTACGTAATACCTTAAAGTTATTGAGTACCAATACCCAGGCCTGCCAGCCATCCTGTCAAAAAAGGAACTTGTTTCAGCTGCTGTCCAGAAAAAATAATTTATCTAACCTGGCTAAACAGTTGACTCATGTACAACCTGTCTGATAGTCTGAAAACTTCTTTCTTTTGTTTCTTGCTCTGTCATATTATGTCGATCTGGTCTCTTCTTGGTAAAAGTAATCTTACATTCAATAGAATTGATGTCCAAAACCACAAAAAACAGAATTTTCCTTTGAATCCCATTTGATGGAAACCATTCATCATCATTCGTCAGCAAATGGAAATGAAGTTAGAAAGTGTCCTCGTGCTTGTACCAGGTTGGCACACACAATACCAAAGGTGTCATTGCTCAAGGGCACTTTGATAATATTGGGAACTGAACCTTTTCATTATGTTGGCTCTTATAACCAATCTGCCACACTCAACTGATCCTCTTATTGGCTCTCCTCCTCTCCCTCTTAAAACCACCCCGCTCCCCTCCACTCCTCTCCTCTTGGCTCCTCTCATAAAAATCATAAAGTGAAATATTTTGCATTTTGTGACTACAGTGTGTGTCTGCGTGTCTCTTTATGTGTGTACATGTGACAGTACGTATTAGTGCAGATGTGTTTGCCTCTGCTCGTGGCTGCCTCGCTGTGTATTTGCGTGGGTGTGTTTGTGTGTACTTTTGTATGTGTATTTGTATGTGTATGTATTACTTTTGGTCACGACTCGCTCCTCTGCTGGCTTGTTGCTGCCTCCTTACATCATCAATCCAAAATATCTTTAAATCTCTAAAGCTACTTTTGATTAAAACCTGCAATTGCGTTTAGTATTATACTGCAAAGGTTACTCCGGATCTCAACTTTGACACTAAATCCTTTGTAATGTGGGATATTTTCCACAGAGAGCAGGGTTGGCCTGAGGTGGAGAGACAGAAAGGTGATTAGTTCAATCCACCACTGACTGAAGGATGCTCTCAAGCGCTGAATTGGAGGGTGGCTGATATAACACCTACGATGCTTACAATCCCTGCCAATGTGCCCTTGAACAAGGTGTTGACACTTTCTAAAGTGGTGCTGCACTATGGGTGACCTGGCTTTCTGACGCAGAGATCCTTAAAAAATTCCACAGTTGCTTTTTATGCAAAGCAGTGGGTTTTTTTTAGACAAAGCTGATGTAAAAACTAAATAGCACCTGGGTAGTCCTGACTTTATGTAACTGCATGACTAACAATGCACAGTAAACACCAGACAGCTATTTTTGTCTTGCCCTGGCGATGATGACAATCAAGCTGTGAAAGAATGACACCCATGCTGTGCAGTGTCCAGCATGACTCTCAAGATGCTAGCAAAATTAGCCTTAATGGCAACTGCAACATGTGCTTTGTTATGCTTATGACTATAATCTGGCCAGTGTGATATTTTACGGTGAGATATGCATGCAGCAGTTTTGCTAGCAGTGTGCCAAAACAGCCGCAGCAGATAGCAAAGGGACGAGCAGCTGGCTGCTGAGCCAGATTTAATTTGGAGAAGGTGGCGGCTTGAAGAAAAATGTCTTGATGTTGCTTCAATCGCTCAACTGATCAGTCTTTTTTTTCCCCTTATTTCTTAATGGTGTTAGTGGAACAAATGTTTGCTTTGTTGAGAGGCAATATCAAACGTGCGCATTGCACAGTATGTGTGTATGTGCTGGTTCTCAAGGCGTTGCTCAGACTGTCTGTGATGCTGAACAGAGAGAGTTGGCCTGTCTCTCGAATGATGTACTGAATGCTGATTCAAGCTATATGAACTTATAAGACACAGCATGAGGGATTGCTTTGCACTGCAGTGTGGATTAAAGTTTCACATATTCACATTTGCTACAAACTTTTGAGAAAGTGAAACTCACACCACATGTGGAAGTCATTTATAATCATATAAGATATGAAGGGTGGGAGAATATTGAATCCCAAGACAAGCTTACACTCTGCAGCTCTGACGGAGGAGTGAAACATTTTCCTGCAAGTACGTGTGTGTGTGTGTGTGTGTGTGTGTGTGTATGTGTGTTTGTGTGTGTTTGTGTGTGTGTCAGTGTTAGACCCTCGGGTGTCAGTTACCCTAGTTTAAGGTGTGATACACGCACACACACATTGAGATAGCATCATTCCTGAGGGGCAAAGTTGTGCTGACCAGATGAGTTGTTTTCCTTTCATCTAGTGAGTGTGTGTGTGTGTGTGTGTGTGTGTGTGTGTGTGTGTGTGTGTGTGTGTGTGTGTGTTTGGCTGGTTGAGGTTTTGGTTATGATTTTGGCTGTGTAAGTATGATTTTTTTCTTTGTGTGTACGTGTGGTTTTGTGTTTCATGCATCCTGTAGGGTCATGAAACTGACTCAGCACTTTCCGAATTTTCATACTAACTTTGTTGCTGAGAGCAAGAAAGGTGCTGCCAGGTTTTTCCTAAATTCTGACCTAAGGAATTTTGTCTGAGAAAAAGGCCACATGTGAAGTTAAAGGTCAAGTGTGTAGGATTTAGGACAGAAATGAAATATAATATAATTATGTTTTCTTTTGTGTAAAATCGCCTGGGCTAGCAACCGGTTTGCAACAAGCTGAACAGCATCCGTTTTTAGCCATTTTAATCACTTGAGACCTCTGCAGATATTGCAGCTCCCGGTAAAAACCCCCTGAACAATTAACACTGACGACAATCCAACCAGCTGGTTGCAATCTGCAACACTCACTGCTAGATGCCACTGAATCGTCCTAAATTTCACATACTGCTCCTTTAACATGTTCTCCTTCTGTCTCATTTCACCTAGAAGGCTATATCAGTTTTTTAAATAAGCCCTATTTTCTATTTCTCTGTTATAATCTATTTTTGAAGCTGTTTTGAACATATTTTTATTCAGAGGCATGCTAATAAATGAAACTGAATACACCTACAGTCATTTTTTTACCCATTTCATTTTAATCAAATTATTTTTGCCAGAAACACAGAGATCAAATATGCTTTTATTAATAATCATGTGTTTCCTTTTTCCCATTTTTCATGCTCTTTTATGAGTTATGTTATTGCAATCATTTCCTGAGATTAAAACTGTTATTATTCCTCTGTTGGTTTAAGTTTCTACTTCATCTATGGACAAATGTTTCAAATCCTCTGTTTCTTGTGTAGAACTGCATATTCAATTAAGAGGATTATCTAAGAATATTAAAGTTTTAGCGAATTTACTAAAAAGAGGAGGCATTTGAAATTGTCTTTTTGTATGTCTGGTACTGTGTATGCACCGATTGTTGTGTGCATCCTGGTGTTTGTGAGTGTTTCCCTTTCAGAGTCTCAGAAAACTGCAGTAGAGATGATAGTAGGAAAGAGATGGAAGAGCAATATTCATCTAGTTCTGTCTGTTTCCGGCCCATTGCCAGTTTTTCTCTCATACGACACATATATTGCTCAGGAGGAGGCAGACCTGTGCCGCACTGGATGTAGGCTCTGCATCAAAACGTTTGACACTGGCAACATGGAGGAACCAGTTTTGGTCATGCTAATAGCTAAAAGCATCACGACAACCAAAGCAGCATCTGCAACTATTTCTGCACCTATTGCCAGGCAAGAGCGCTTCTACCAGCATGACAAGGATTGCTACCAATCCATGTGTTGCCATGTGAAATAATCTGCCTATCAATTTTAAACTGCTTGGATAAAGTAAAAGAGTAAAATTTTATGGAAAATTTTATAGATACATTTTGAAAATTCATTGGTAAAAATGTGTGGGAACCCTGGCTATCTATCTATTGTTGTTGCCAATATTTACTTAAATTAACTGAATGTTTGTGGTTGAAATAGATGCATATAAGGAAGTAGTGTTTTGCATGTGACACTCTTAACCTTCATTTGCAACATTCTCACATTTTGACAGTGCCTCTGATGCATTTCTTGATGTGAGCATGGAATGAGAGGCAAGAGGTTAATGTGATTCATAATAGGAATATATAACAATGCAGAGTCAACTTTGACATTAAAGATACCATGGAAGGATAAAGGAAAAAAAACCCCCAGAGGATTTTAATGAAATTGGAGAAATATGGTGATGAGAGAAGTGAGTAGGGTAAACTCCAGAGAGGAAGAGCGAGAGGAAGACAGGCAGAGAGCACAAGCACAGTGCAGTATACTCACGAGACGAGAGAGGAGGAAGAGATGGAGAAACGAGAGCACAGTGCAGTATACTCATGAGACGGAGGGGAAGAAGATGAGGAAGCGGAACGAAGCGCTTTGATTTACACATTTAAACATTAATGGCAATCTTGAGGAAGAAAAAGAAAACCATCAGTGTGCCGATAATGTGTTGCTCGTGAGGAGCGGAGAGAGCAGGCACTGCGAGCTTGCAACATGCCTCCTGCTAGAAGCCTCCAGCGACTCAACACTGCTTCCACACAGGAGATCAACCCAATAGCTAAAGGCTAGAGCATTGATGATAACAGCTCTGTGTTCATCAGAAGCTACCAGCGCTTAATGTGTTTTCATGTCAAATGTCTGAGGAGAGGAGGAAAGAAGAATAGAATGTGTGTGTGTGTGTGTGTGTGTGTGTGTGTGTGTGTGTGTGTGTGTGAGAGAGAGAGAGAGAGAGAGAAGGGGAGAAGTCTTCGGGGAAAGAGGGAAATCTGAATGTCAGTGGGGGAGAAGGGCAGAAGTGAGAAGCAAGAAAACATGCTTACAATACAGGGTGCTCCCGGGGCCTCACACATGCACAAACACACATTTGCATGTATGTTTCCACACATAAGCTCACACACACATAGATGCTCTTTCTGAGCGAATTCATTCACATATAAGGTGAATGAAGTGGCTGTGTTACCCAAGTTTGCATTTTAAGTTGTTTTTAGCTGCATGATTTCTGTTTTTGTTACTCAAGATGTATTTTTTTTTTCTCCTCCTAGTATTTTGCAGTTCACTGACACTTCTTCATACTGCATTCCAGCATAGATTTGTTAATTTTTGACACTCTGCTCTCTCACGCCTCCGACATTCCTGCGCATAACTTTGATCACGTCAGTGCAGCGGCACAGAGAATATTTTTGGGTGTGCAAGATGAGCTTCTTTTTTTTTTATCTCCACTTGTTTGTATGCTGTTTTCCCATGTTTCTCAGTGCTTATCATTATTATTATTATTATACACTGTATTATCATAACCTTGCATTATATATATACAGTGAATATCTTTCTCTAATCCGTCTTACATTTTCAGAAATCTACCGTCCTTCTCTGAGCATTGCATTTATCTCCTTCTCCTCTCCATGCTGGGAAGCTGTTTCCTACCCGGCTCACACCATCAGTGCTTCTTAACTCGTCCTCCCTCCTGTTGTCTTTACCTCTGTCTCTCTCTGCATGACCTCAATTCACAGGCAAGCTCACATCTATTGGTCTCTCTGCGTCTCTCGGCGTCTCTTGCCAGGTGTAGCCGTGTTGCGCTTCGGGCTAATGTGTGTGAGCGGCACACAAAGAGTGTGTATGGGTGTGTGTATGGCTTGATGAAGCATGTTTGTTGTATGTGTGTGTTTGTGGGACCTTCTGTTTTTCTCTCCTCTCTGTGTCCTCAATTCCCAGGGAGCCTTCAGCCCCCTGTTCTCGTTCTTTTTTTCCCCCTTTCACTCTCCTTTTTTTGTCTCTTTTCACCGCATGCATGTGTCTCTCTCACCAGGTGTATTTTGTTTTCAGCTTGAGGCTAGCGTGTGTGTGTGTGTGTGTGTGTGTGTGTGTGTGTGAGTGTGTGAGGGAGAGGGAGGATGCCCTAGTTCTTGCAGTAAAAGTAGAGGAGGAAATAAAATAAACCGCAATCAAGGCAATAACAGTAAAATCCTTATGCAGAAAACAGTAAAAATGTCATGTGTGTGCCCATGTGTGTGTCTGTGTGTGACTGTGATCTTAATTGTGTAGGAAGTGTTTCCCCCCACTCTCTTCCAGCTGTCATCGCAGCTCTTCCAGAATCACTCACTGGCATCCAGCACCCTAGTGGCACAAAAGTAATTGAAAGAACTCAAATTACATTAATCAAATGATCTGCTTCCTGGTTTTATTTGGCCCAGTCTGGGAGGTTCTCTTGCTCAATTTCCCACCATATCTCAAGAAATCCCTTCCAGCAGACACATCAAACGCTGCAAAGTCGTGTGAAAAAGAAATATAATCTGTTGATGTAAAAGTGAAAATTAATGCTCAGGCTCCAAGTGAGCCTGTTGAACGCAGTGCTCATGGCTGTTTTTGTAATCCATTTATTCAGTATAATATGTAAAGGGAATATTCCACATAGGTTACCTTAGCCTCAAGGGACAAAAAAGCAGCCAATCAGTGAATTGTTAATTAAATGCAGGGGTCATTGTCCAATTATCAGGGGTGTCATTTGGCCTCAGCGGTGGATTATGGATCCAGTGATTGTGGTTGGCTTGTAATGAGCCTTCAGAGATTGCTACTGAATTTCACTGGGCACATGGCTGATACTGTGGAGGATACGCAAGAGCTGATAGGAAAGCTGACTGTAATGTTAGTAAAAGAGATGAGTATTTATGGAGGGGTGAAAAGAGGAGCAAAGGATGGTAAGAGGATAGTTGTGATCCCAAATACACTCCATGACCAAAAGTATGCGGGCACCTTGATAGTGCACACATATGTGAATATTAAACATGTCGTAATAAACCATTGGCATTAAAGGAACAATCCTGACATTTTGTAAATCTGTTTTCTTGCTGGGAGTTAGATGAGAAGATTGATACAACTGTCATGTCTCTGTAGTGAATGTGAAACTGGAGACAGAGGGAAACAGTTGGATTGGCTCTGCCCAAAGATGACAAAGTCTGCTTAACAGCACTTCTGTCTTTGTACGGACTTAACTAACAAGCTATACATTTTAATAAGGAAGCTTTGGAGGAACTGGCAGGTTGACTTTGTAACTTTTGAACTGAGTCAAGCCCTCCCCTGTTCCCGTATTTATGCTAAGCTAAGCTAAATTAAGCTAACTGGCTGCTAGTTCGAGCTATATATTTGCCATTCATAAATAATGAATGGACATTTTCCCACTTTTTCTCAATGACCTGAAACAAACCTTGGACATTTCTGTACTATCATTTATCTTTACATGTTGGCCAACGTACGTATACTGTACATCAGTACCTGTGTAAAGCTAATATTGGTGGATGTCGGTCTAGATCCAAACACACACATGACTTTCACTCAGGAGGTTGATGTTCGCGTACTAAACTTAACGTTGACTTCTTTTAATAACACATAGTCTAATATGCTTATGTATGTATCAGGCAACAGCGGTAACCTATGTCAAGTGACATTTGTCCCATTACGTTAGTTACAGAAGTAGTCATTTAATGCTTAAACATGATGTTTTTCATAAGCCTAACCACGCAATTTTTTCACCCAAGCCTGACAAGGTAGTTTTGGAGCCTAACTGCGCATTTAATGATGTTTAGGACCTGTTAAAAACTGCTGTGGTGGGTTAAAATAAGCCAGGGCTGTTCAGGGCATAGCCCCCGCACATAGACTCTACTTGGGTGCTTGCCCAGGTAGATAAAATCTGAATATTGGGGATTGGAGTAGTCTGGGATCAGAACCCCTCTGAGGTTTGCGCTGGCTGAATTCCAATTTCTAAAGCTATGGATCATGAGTTACCATTCAATAATAGCTGCCCGTACTGTTGAACTAAGAGGCGTCCCTCCCATTCTGCCAACCAGCATTTGATCAGTGCCAAACGCACCAAATTTATCAACACTGATCTCACAGCCTGCCCTGGAATCAAACCACCGCAGCCTGATTTTCCAAGCAGCAAAAGGTTGCCTTACTACATGGGCCCCTGGCAGCTTCTGGGCCCTGGTTGCACCGTCAGTATTTACACCATTGATCATTGCACACTGGCGTTTATTATAACTGGAGGAGGTTACAGGAGGTTAAATAATTTAGCTGCACTGTACACAAACCACCACTGTCTCTAACAAATTTCCAGTCTCATGACAACAAGGTAAATATTTTGAAGTAAACTTGGATGACTGATTGCAACATAAAATCACAAAATTTTTGCAAACATGTATTTGCATTGTGGTTTGGAATTGGGCTCCTATGAGATTTATTGGTTTTTCCTGAGGAAAGGGGCTAATGCACATTCTTCACCAGTATGCTGACAGGGGGGGTCTTGTGAATGATGTAACCCAGAGAAATATCAGCAATCTGGGAAAGCTGCTCCCCCCCCCCCCCTTCTATCTTATCAACTTCTTGTTTCTCCCTCCCCTCTGTGCCTCTCAATGCTCTCAGTCCCTGCTCTCTCCTCCCATCATCTCCCCTTTCTCTGACTCCCCTCCTCATCTGTTTGACCCTAAATACACTCCTCTTGCTTTTAAACCTCGCCTGCTCTTTCTCCTTTCTGTCAATTTCTCCCTTCGTCTTCTTTTGTTCGTTCATCTCCCTCACCCTCTGTTACTCACTTCATAGAGCTTTTTCAATTTCTCTCAGCATCTCTTTACATTATCCCCCTTTCCCCGTTCTTCCCTTGCTTCCTCTTTCCTCCCTCTCTCTCTCTCTCTCTCTCTCTCTCTCTCTCTCTCTCTCTCTCTCTCTCTGTCTCTCTATTGAAATGCGAACGAGATAGAGAGATTGAAAGGAAGATGAGATTGAAAAGAGGATGAAAACCTGAAAAGGTTGGATCGAAGGGGGAGGGGGACGGTGAAGAAGAGAGGGAGGGGAAAGTGGGGAGACGATCAAAGAAAAGGAGACTCCAGAGAGAGTTCTTGAATTAAATAGGAGATTAAATCGAATTAATATTGAATTGAGAGATACAACAAGAGAAGAGAGAGCAAGAGAAGGAGGGGCAGGTGGATGATAAGAGAAATGCTCCATGTGACTTATTTAAAGTGACTGGTTAATAAAGACAAGCAGCAAGAGGGCAGACAATACACTGTTTAGTTTGTACAGATGTTAATGATTCTTCAATTAAAATATGCAGCCTAATAAAAGCTTAATTGGCAGGAAATCACATGTAAGTCACTTCAACCTCCTTTCAAAAGCACCATATCAATTCTTGAATGGAAAATCTGCAGATGACGCCGGCGACAAAATTACCCGGACCAGGCACTGCATTCTCCAAAAAGCATGTTGAACTCAGCGATTGCCAAAATTAATTGGCAACTCTCATGTGTTTACTAGCCAGGTTTACATGCTGTGGTAGCTGGCAGAGTAGGCAAACTAAACCAGATTTTGCCAGATTTTATTTGTTGACTTGTGTTAACCTCCTACTCCTCTTTCCGGAAACGCAACAGCTCATAGTGAGAATTTAGATAAGCACACGTTGAGGAAATTTATTGGAAAATCTGCAATTTTACCACTCCACCTACACACCAGTTGAGCCTGGGAGGGGTACTTTTAAAGCATATTCCACTACAGATTACTGAATACATGCCCTGAAATGTAATTAGTAACATTTTCCATTAGATTACTCAAGCTATTTAACGTAATCTTATTACTCTGAGTTACTTTTAGAATACTTCAAAATCACCTTCCTGAACTCATTCGTCTGGTTCTTATATTTCCATGCCAAAACCACCAGAGTTCTGGCTGTGCATCTCTACCATTGTGGCAGATGCACTGATTGCACACACTCATATCAATTTTACACCGTGTCCTAGCAGCGGGTGAGAGTTGCCTCGTGTCCACAATGAATTGGTTAAATATGCAGTTCTGTTACAGCATGTAAACAAACCAAGTAGGCTACCTATCAGCTGTGTGCTTGACTGGAGACTGAACCCCTTAAAGGATGGGTGAGTGCTTACCATCTTTCAATGTTTGCACTTTTTAAGTAACACACCTTTGAAAACACACCTTTTATATTGTGATATTTACCGGAAATGGCGAATAAAGCCAACAGCAAGTAAACTGCTAATAGTGATAGTCATTTCCTAGAAGCTTTCAGCACCCTGGTGATCTCGCTCCAGCCAGCTGCCACCTTATTTAGGTTTTTGTAGTTAAATAAGGGGGTATTGATACCTTCTTATTTCTGCTTAATGAATCAGTCGTTCTTCATTTACTGTGGAAATTGTAAAGCTAGCAACAGAATTTAAATAGAAATAGGGCATCTGAGAAAAGTTTAGCTCAAAACAGCACACTTTACATTAACAAAAAAAAAATGCACAGCAGCTTATTGTGTTCTGGCCCGCAATGTAGTTCTTAACGCTCATAGGTGTGATTAGCATCATGTTTAGCATTAGCTGCTAGCCCTTTTCAGCAAAAAAAGAAAAACAAAAAAAAACCAAACTTTACGCCACTGGCCCAACACCAAACGACAGACTGACACGGCTAGCAACTAACTGGTAACTGGCAACTGACCATAGCAAAGCATTTAGCAGCTAGAGCCAGATATTTCCCTCAGGTGGTGGAGACCAAAAGCTGAGCTATTAGTAGAGTAATTATTAGACTGACATTTACCAAGTGGCCAGAAACCAGACTCCAAATAATGTAAAAAAAAGCATCTGTTGCTAATGAGTTCACCAAGTCAACTCCGAACGTTAATGTCAGTGTTATGTTAACAGCTTGTTTCTGCTGCCCCTGAGAGGCCCAAATATCAGTTAAGGCCATGGGTGTAGATTTCAGTAGGGACACGGGGGACTCGTCAGGCTCAATATTTAGAGCATTTGCATTTGTACCCCCCAATAAAAACATAAAAACTAAAAGAGGACAAAATTAAAGACATTTACACCGTAAATTGATGCAGTAAAGGCACAAATTGATGCATAAAAATTCAGAACGCAGGAAATTAATTGTTTGACGCTCAAAGTTTTTTGGCAGAGGAACCCCAAACCCCTTGTTTCATATGCCTGACATTGACATTTTGCATTTTAACATAAATATATTTGTATGTGACCGGCTAAGGGCTCTCATATCATGATGAATCTACCAGGCCAATCTAACATACACAGTCTTTGTTTAGGCCTGGTAGCCACATGAGTTACTGCATTTGGCCGTAAGTCAGTCCCAAGATGAACAGTACAATGGCACTACACCCCTGTCACAGCAGCTAACAATAACCTAGCCATGTACGGGCATCCGAAGAAGTCAAGTCTTGTAGAGGACGGCAGTGAGTTTTATTGCCCGACTGGCTGGAACAAAGTGAACTCGCTCACCTCCTTTTTAACTACCTCTGTGGTGAAAGAAACTTCCCTGAGTTAGCTCCTCACCGGCCGACAGAAGAAGACAATCTTTTGTACTCTGTATTTCCCAGGGGTGGACATGTGTAACTCTCACTGAAAACATTTCCGTACCCTTCAAAGGTTCTTGCAGGACAAGTTCCCGCTACGTCTTCGTCCTCAATCTCAAAGCGATTTGGAATTTTTAAGTCCTTCACAATCAATCACGGAGTTAAGTCCTGATTGACAGCAGACAAACCCTTGAGATGTCAACCTGCCTGGAATAATGGTCTTTCTTTCATGCTTGCTTTACCTTCCTTCATCTCTCTCCCCTTTTCCCTTGCCTGCTTTGTTCCCCTTTTTCCCAGCTGACAACCAGGCATGTAACCCCCACCTGCTTTTTTCCATATGCCTCCATTTTACTCGCTTATGCTATTTAGATCATCCCTCAGTACTTACATCTACATGAGCCCTTTTCTTTTATTCCCCGTCCTCTCTTCTGTTCAGTGGTTTCCATCTTTCTCTGGCCCATCTTTCTTGATGACTTTGGGGAGCACTGGTCGCTCTGACCATCAGATAACAATGTCCTTGATCGATATGTTCTGTGCGTGCATGTGTGCACATGCAAGTATGTGTCTGTAGTGTCTGTGTGCAAGTCTGTCGTCAGTGTGTGTGTGTGTGTGTGTGTGTGTGTGTGTGTAGCCTTTTAAGGCGTATCTCTCTGGGATCAGCATGTGGCTGAGCACTGAGCTTTTAATACCCTTGCTAAAGCTATAGGGGCCAACATTCCTCGCCGACCGTCCTCCCTCCCTTCCTAATTAAGCTTTTAATACAACTTAAAAACCATAGAAGACAACATTACTATTCATGGAAAGAAAGAGAGGAAATGGGTGAAAGACAAAGGAGGAGTAGGGTGGTGAAGAGCTGGAGGAAGGAGGGGACAGAAAGTAGGAGAGCTGGATAGCATTGAGTAACTGGAAGAGGTGAGAGATAGAAAAAGGATGGTAGGAGGAGAGAGGGATTACGGGAAGAAGAGATGCGGCATATATGAGAGACAGTTGGCAGTCATACCGATTTAAAACAACGCACGGTATTTTCCATAATGCTGACAGTTTTAAAATGCTAAATTAGCTGAGAAAATGTCACAAGGTCTCAAGGGATTCTGTGAGTGCAGACAAGAGATGGAAATTTTGACTACATTTCACTAAGGTTTAGTAACCGACTAACCGACTAGACGGGGAAATGTCAGTAAATCTCTTGGGATAATCTTGTGGCGTAATATAGACAGCACGCTTCAACTAATCTTCACTGTAAGTGTTACAAATTTAATTTGACACGCGAATTACAGGTATATATATCCATATGCTCCTGAAGAGTTTGAGTCCTAGATTGAAAAGGATTTGATTTACAAGCAGTAAGAGAGTAAATTCAAGTAAAAGTAATTCATCTTGGCTGCACAGTCACCTCTTATACCACAAGATCATTCATTTCAGCACGCTGCAAGTAGGCTTTACATTTGTTATGAATTGGTGACTCATCATGGATAAAAAGAGCGGTACCGTAAACAGATGGAATTTAAAGCTCCTATGTGCCAAAAATAAACACGTAGATAGTTTTAATAATATTCAGATTATTTTCTCCTCAGTTAATTTAATGTATATTTAAGAGCTAATGTGACTTATATATTTAAGCCTGTTATGCATTTTGAACGTGGAGAAAAGTTGAACACTTTATTCAACCGAAACTCTCTCAACAGTTTGTTGTGAGGGAACACACAATACAGTAGATTTCAGCCGAGCTACAGGAGGGAAATATTTGTATTGTATGTTTATGCAAACCACGAATATGTTACATTTGCACGGTTCATGCATATTATATCGGTGTTTCTAAAAGGACATAGTACGTGAGCTGACTTTGTCATCAGGAGGTGGAGGTGATAGTGAATGGCGAGTTGTCTGCCAAGCTGCAGACCACGGTTGGAGACCAACAAACAACAAAACCCATTGTGATTTAGAGAGTCTTTACTGTGTTTCCAGCTAGATTTTTAGGCAGGAAACATAGGTATTTTTAGTGACATGTCATTCTTCTTCCAGCAGGGATAGTGCCACTAAAAGCAGTTGTTTATTACCGAGACATCGCTGCATTTCCTGCCAGGATGGTGGCACGAAAAGCAGTTTTTCCTTACCAAGACAGCTATTTTTCCAGCGGGGAATGTGCCCCCAAAATTGGGTATTTTAAGCCAAAACATGGTCTCTTCCATACAATAACCAGATGGTTTTTGTGTCTAAACCTAACCACACATTAACCACAGCGTTGTTGAAACATTTCAAGTTCAAATTTCAAGTTTCAACATATCAGCTATATAATATTGTGCTAATGTAACATATCCATGGTTTTCAGACACATGCAATACCAATATACATTCTGGCAATTAGGTTTCAGATTTTTTTGTGAAGAAACAAGGCAACACAGTCTGGGTTAGATACAATACAGCAAAGAAATGCACTGAAAAGCAAAATGAGAAGGCAATTCAAATCTAAATAAATTGGCATAAAATAAAAAGTAATAAGCTTTCAGTGGAATATTACATTTTCATAAGAGAAAATTGATTATTAAAAGGCACAGGGATACAAGAGAGTTTTCAATTCAGATATGAAGTTTTTGATTATGGTGTGCATTTAGTTTAATCAGAAAGTTTCTGTTTAGTGGTCAAATGCAGCTTTACTTTGAGTTTAAAATGAGGCACTATAACAGCAGTTGACCTTTTGATAAAGTGACCTAAGTGACCTGCTAAGGTTTGTATTTTTTTATAGACCATGAAGCAGTTTGTAGCAGAAATCTTTTCGATTACCAGCCCAATCACCAGAATAAATTTCAGCATTGTACATTTATGCAAACATAGATACATTACATTTGTATGTTATTTGGTAGCAGATATGCTTTGGATACATGGCTAGGTTAAGGCACAGAAAACACTTGGGTATGATAGTGAAAGATCATTTTTGGCTTAAAATGACCTAGTTTTAGTGGCACTTTATTGGCAGGAAACTCATCAATGTCATGGTAAAATCATTTTTTGTGGCATTGTACTTGGTGGTCTCACAGTGATTAGTAGTTAAAAAACAGCCATGTTTGGTGGCTTAAAAACGGCAAAAAATGTAGCGTTGACTCTCAAAAAAACAACCAGTTTTGTTGTTTTTTCGTCTGAAATAGTGGTCTGCAGCTTGGGAAGTGTCACGCCTAGGTGTCACACCATCCACCGTACTCTCCACTTCACTGATCCTGATGAAGTCAGCTCAAATGATACGTGTAAAACATACAAATTTAATGTTTCTGTGGTTTGCAGAAGGTATGTCAACATTTTCTTCTGGCGACTTGGCTGCAATAACTTGAGTGGAAGCCAGTGGAAGAAGAGCAGTAATATGCTCACTTGTCTTGGCTCTTGTAACAACTCTGGCAGCAGCATTCTAAAAATGTGTCACAGTTTGTCTAATGATCGTTTTGGGGAGATCAGACAAGTGTTAGATGTACCCATTGGTTTTAATGATGAACAATGCTAACAGGTTTTAGGATGGTTGACTGCCTGTTTAAGTCATCCTGGAGGCTAAATGTCAAGTTGTGCTGCAAATCCACTAATGGTTTTAGCACCCCCTGGCATTTGACATTTCTCTCCTTTTCTTGCCAGCATTAGATTAGATTTGTTTGAAAGTTAAAATAAATGTAGATCTAGTGAAAGGAAGGGCCACATAACAAGATGAACTTTAATACTGGCACGCTTAAAATGGTCAGAGGATTATTTTCATGGTGAAAGAATGTAAAACACAGCATATGAGAGAGGGGAAAGGTGCTTTAGTTGCACTTTAGTTATATGTGTTTATCCTCCATGATGGTGTAGCAGGAACAAACATGCGTTTAAGCATTTGTTAAATGCGACTGTATCAGAATGTTATATGTGTGTGTGTATGTCTGCACGCGCTTGTGTGTGTGCACGGCCTTCAAAGTGTTTCTTTTAGGTTATTTTAGTGTCGGCAGGGTTCAACTTTCATCACAGCTGGATGCTGTTTGATCAACTTCCTCATCTGTCTGTCTCGCCCCTCCCTGTAACATCAAAGAATGGAAGTGTTCTTTCCTGTGTGCGTTTGTGTTGTTGTTTGTTACACAATGCTAACTAAAGGTCCACAGACAACTGGTATTGTGGTTGATGATAAACATGAGTTTTGTCTTTTCAGTGAGCTGCTCTAGGTGCGAACTACTGAGGAACAATGCTAATTAAGTCAAAATGAAATGTGAAATGACTTTTTGACCTTGTTCAGTCATTTTCAGCACCATAATTTACACCTACTTCAAAATAAACCCCGACAGAAAACTTAAGTGGGTTAATTACCTCATGCTGTAACACTTGTCATGCAGAGGGGAAACAAAACAAAACTAATATTATATATTATTTAAACGTCCTGGACAATCTTCCTTTCATGAAGCTGACTGCCTCTTCCATTCCAGCATGCTATTTAAACATTAAAAGTATGAAATTAAGGAATCAGCTTGCTTGAAAATAGTATTTTTATTTGACTTTTAGAGAGGTTAATGAGTCATAGCTCCATTTTTAATCCACAGTGTATTAGGGACTGTACAGAAATTATTGGGGTTGGGAAAGGAGCATAACATTATAATTTCTTTTGTTAAAAAGCAAAACATGGCAAATAATAAATCTCATAAGTTGGAAAGACAACTGATAACCATTAGTCAGTTAACCACAGAGAATATTTGGACCATTTTGTTGGTCTATATGTTAATTATGCTACTCTTCACTTAACTACTGCGCACCAACAAGGTCTGGTGGTAGCTAACGTTAGCTACTGGTGCTGTTCACTCAATAATTACCTCTCGATTACCCGATCTCCCCCCAGTTCACGCAGTGAGTAAGCGGCTCAGTTTTGAGCCATAAACCCCCGTTAGCATTGTTAACTAGAATGTTAGCTCCGGTAGCACTTTGAGCAGTGTCACCATGGTTAGTGGTGCTAAAATAATTTAGTTTACAATGCTAAAGAGGTTTTACAGCTCAGAATGAAGCTGCTTACTCACCAGGGTTACTTTGAGGGTAGTCTGAGTGGGCGGAAGTTCGCTGCATAGATCAGCCTCTCATTGGGTGGAACGAGCCACCCGCTGAAGTCCCGCCCTACCACCTCCAGTTGTGTAGCAGTTTTCAACCGTTTTCAACACGTCCTTTACTAACTTTTGCGGTGTTTGATCTTGCGGGGAGCCATTTTTCTGCCATGGTTTGCGTCCTGTAGGCGATATTTTTGTGGGCGTGTTACACCAAAACCTGTTTCCCCCCAAGAGCACCGTTGCTGTGGCACCGCCCAGAACGATTATGATTGGTTAAAAGAAATACAAGCAGCCAGGGCGTTTTTTTTCTCCAATCTCAAAGTGAGAGTCGGCCCAGCCAGACCTTTCTTTTCTTGAGAAAGGTCTGCTGAGCGAGACTACCTAGGGGGAGACCCATGGATTGCTGTCCATGCCATGTCAGCAACACCGTCCTGCCACTGCGATGGCATTGCCAGCGGTAATCACAATGAGCAGTCCTGCTAGCTAGCTCCCACCTGACTCGACTGGTGTGCAGTGCAGAGCGGCCAAGTCTAACCATAGCCAACCAATGGAGACCAGAGGGAGTGCAGTGGGTGCTATGTTTCCGCATTTTAACGTAGCACGCTGGCTGTCCGTCAGCAAAGCCAACAAGAAATAGAATGAGGGGAGGAAGACATTGACATCACAAACCATTTAAAATCAACCACCTCTAAATGTAAAGCACTCTGAATTGTGGGTACTAAAATTCATTGGAGTCAATGGAGCGCTTGACAAAAAGGAAAGGCTATTTGTATTCTACAACATTTTGTGTTTTGTTGTTCTTGAAGAATAACAGGTTAGTAACTGGTTAATGGGTGTCAGGCTGTCGAAAGCAAAATTAACTATAGCTGACATCCTTGCTCACAAGGGAAGGCTGGAACAAACAAAGATATAACTAGAACCATTCCATGCTTTCCTAAAAAAAAAAAAAAAGTGAAACTACCCTCCTGTCAGCAAAAAGAATTGGTACATAACCCTGTCTTTTTTGACCTGCCCTCCCCTAATAATGATTTTGTACGGCTCCTGAAAATGCACAAGAATCTACAGGTATAGACATATTGTAACTCTACACTGATTAGTTGATTGACTGTCCCTAAGTGTAATCAGACAGATTTTATTATCCTATCCACTTGAGTCTTAAAAAGAAGATCTCGCAATTATCCTGCCGACTGCAACTCAATAATCACTTCATCTTTGGTTTAAACATAAAAGAGACGTAACTAAATAATAATCTGCGTTCAGTTTATTTCTACATACTACAGTTATTTAGCAACATCATTAGGAAGGAATTCATTTGTTGACGAAATTCAACAACAACAGTGGCCATATATTTCGAATGCTGCAGGTGATTTCTTTGCCATTCATGGCTTACGAGAAGACCTTGCTGTAATTAAGCCACTTTCCGATTCATAAAAGCCACTTCATACTCCAGAAAGACTTTAAACCTTTGAACAGGATTGCTGACCTTGAGGTTCAACTTCTCTTTATCGCCACAGCCATTATAATAGGGCACATAGTTTGAGTCTTCCTAAGAGGCTTTCAGTTTAAATCATTCAGGGATGCAAACCACCTCACACAAACAAAGCAAAACACTCAAGACGGGGGCATTTAATTATTCTGGACTGAAAGTCTCCTTCCAGCGAGCTTTTTCCCCCCGACCTAACAAATTAATTGGCCATTCATTCAGTAAATGGGCATAATACATTCTCACACCGGTCACAACATCAGTGCCACCTGTCCAATTCTTACTTGACACTCACCATTTGAACATTTGAATTCACACGTCGTGGTCACTTTCATTCTTGTTCCACTCTTCTCTGTGTTGTGACATAGGATCAAAAATCATTGCTGAAAAGAGCTGTAAGCTTTGGGCAACTCTTAAGACGTTGACTTTACACTAACCCCTGACATTTATCTGTAAGGGTGACTCACATTAAACACACACACGTACACACTTGTGGAAACACACACACTTGGTCTTTTTAAGGCCTAGTGGTCTAATGCGAGCTGTCAGCTCTGCCACATTGTTTTGACTTGTTACAAGGGATAGCGCTGGAGGGTGGAGGCATGTGTATGTGTGTGTTTTCCTTTATGTACAGACGGCTGCACATGTACATTGTTTCCTGCGTGTCTCTGTGTGGAATTGAATTCTGCAGAATTGTAAATGACAGAATCATGTATGGGCATTATGTGTTTAGCATATGTGTGTTTGTCCATTTATATCAAATGTTCACACACGCACACACATCTGTGGGTGCGTGTGACACGGTAGAAAGCTCGTCTTTTCTCATGCTCGCTCTTTTCATCTCCTTCTTGTTTTGTTTTTTTTCCCACTGAGAACAGATTTGACATCGTCCTCACACACACATACACACTGATGCACATTAGCACAATAACTACACATATACAGCACATACTCCCACACACAAGCACACACTCGGATGTCTTTGAGGCAGATTATATCAGATTGTAGATCAGTGTTTCAAAGAGAATGTAAGTCTTTCAGTCTACACCAGCTGTAACAGAAATCACATACACACACATAGAAATAATCAACTTCATCTTTGTCTCTTCGCTCTTTCTCCTCCTTCCAGTAACATCCTCAGATTGGTCATCTCACATCTGCGTACTTCCAATCAGATAGAGGCATGCACTTCCTCCTGAGATCACCTCCTTCCCATATGGGTCTTAATGCTAATTTTACAGCCTGATAACGTAACGTAAGGCAGGATAAAAAAAAAAGCCTCAAGCGGATGTATGCATCTGTTTTTGTGTCTGTTTTAACAAGCTTCTGTAACAGCAGTCTGAGCAACATTTCATACAGATGTTGATGCCCGGTTAAGGGTGAGTAATCTTGCAGTCGCAGGCCCTCAAGGTCATTGACACTTCTCTACATGCGTCACTTGTCTGTGAATGTGAACACTGAGCCTTAATCTCTGTCACTAGCTATTTCACATCCTTAGATCAATAAAAATTGTAACTTAAAAGGCAAAATGCCAGCTCAAACCAGTCCCTGGTTGCTGCAACCAGCAATCCCCATCAGTCTGATGCAACACATGTAAACCTTACTTTGACATCAGAGGGTGTGTGTGTGTGTGTGTGTGGGAGTGATGAGTGGGTGGAACAGGCAGTGAGAAAATACTTCTCATAGAACGGGGGGGAAACATGGTCAGGGTGAGTGTCACTGAGACACATTTGCCTCCCTGAACAGCTCCCTTCAATTTGCCTCTAAGCGGAGCGCTTAACCACCAAACGCTCTGGTCAAAGTACGGACGGCGCACCAATTACAAGCGAAGAGAACTGTGGTTGTACTGGGCAGCCCCCAGGGTCTGAATATGTTTAGCCGTATCAAAACGAAGAGGGGATTTGCTGTGTAAGGCAACGCATGTTGAGAGAAACCCTTCCCCAGATAAGTAACACTTTAAAAGAAACTGAGAAATTGAGGTCAGAACAAGAAAGACGTACCTGGGTGCTAAGGAAATGTTGGCAGCTGCGATTTTGATTTTGCCCTCAGAAAACATACTGACTTTTAAGATACAAGCAGAAGTAGAGTCTTTATCTCTTACTGTCACTCTGTCTCTTGCTCTCTCTCTCTGCTACTCTCATCATAGCAGCGGCGCCCTTTGCTATCTCAGTAGCTATCTGTAATGGGCACAATGTTCAAAGCAAAGCAGTGGTGTTTGTGTCTGGGTGTTAAGTGTCTCGGCATGCCTGCCTGTGTGAGCATGTGTGTGTATCTTTGTTAAATGTCTTTTCCATGGCCTTGCATGCTCTCCCTCCTGCGCCGTTCCTCTCGTCTTCTCTCCTTCTCTTTCTCTTCCTTCCCTTTCTCTCTCTCATGCCTCCAGAGTAGTCGAAATCTTCCTTCCAGTCAATTGAAGCCGTTTTCATGTCTAGCACCCTGCGCCGCTGCAGGCAATGTGTGTGTGGATCTGTGTTTGCGAGTATGAAAGAGTCTGCATTTTTTTGTGTGTGGGTTCATGTTTGTGTGTGTGTGTGTGTGTGTGTGTGTGTGTGTGTGTGTAGGCTGCTGCAGGCTAGCCATGACTGTATGATGCCTGCGGAGCATATATAAGAGGGGAAATAGTATCCTACTGTCTGCTTGTAAATCAGCAACAGTGGAGATGTTTGTGATAAACTACATAATTTAGCAAAAGTCAAATTATCCTGTGCAGCATGCATGTTTCAGTCAGGAGGTCTTATTAAAGCTGGTCATGTGAATCCTAATTTTCCATATGATAATTATATTAGTCTGTATTTAAATATACGGCCATTAGCGCAAACTCATAATCCTGCTTGGTCGTGCGTGCGTGTGTGTGTGTGTTTGCCTGTGTGTGAGGGTATGGTTGTACATTTTTATATAATACCAGTGACATTTGTAATTACAAGAACTCAAGTGGAACAAACTCCACATATTAAACATATTTTAAATATACTGTCACGTCAGCCTGAATTACACCAACCTCCATTCATGTCTGATCATTTAAAGAAAAGCTCCATCCTCAAGTATTTGAGTGCACAAAAATGTGCTTAATATTTCCCCTGGCGATATTGGAATATGATGTAACTGCATTTGGCTTTCTAATGGATTTCAGCTCATACGACTGGGAATTGCCAGTAAAATGGTTAGAAAAGGCCTACATAATACAGAACACGAGACTGTCATGAAGGTCATTGCTCTTAGAGTCTGTGTGAGTGGGTTTAAAACTGAAATATTCACTGGTATGAAATGTCCTTGTGTACATTTACATGCACTTAAGTGACTGAGCTACAGTGGGCTCTCTCCAGCAAGTTGATTTCTTAACTGTCATGTAAACGAGAAACCTGGTTTCCGTAATTGGAGTAAAGGATTAGGGGAACCTGATTTCCCCAGGTAGATTTCTCCTGGAGAACAGTTTCTCTTCCATGTATAAGCATAAACTGATTTCTAATCAGCTTTTTTTTTGCATGTGCATAACAAAGACTTGAGTCAGTGGGAGAGTGAAAAGGTGGATAAAACGACAGATCATGACATATTAAGGCAAGGTCATGATTAGGGGAGAAATCTGGTTACTGACACAAAAAGGCTACTACAGTGCACGTAATTACACAGTATTGGAGCATTTACCAGCTAAGGAGCCAGATATTTCCCACAGGAGCATAAAGAGAGTGAATAATGGACTTACAGTATATCAGCCAGCTGACCAGAAACCCGTCTGTGAAAGACTAAAAATGTGGCTTCATAACAGCTGTATGTTTTCATCATATCAACTTAAAATGTGGTGATATGTCATTGTTGTGTTCACAGCTTGTTTTTCTGCCCTCAAGTGGCCAAAAAATTTTTTGTATTATTATATTTATTGAGTTTCAGAAATAACACCAAATACACATATAACAGTCTACACACATAAAAAACAAACAAACAAAGACCTGCAATTCTGATGTAGCTGTGGTACTATTAATATTACACTGTCTTTATTCATCACAACATTCTTGTTTTCTAGTAGTAGTATTTCAAGTAATCAACAGACATTTTGGGAGGTGACACTCAAGATATTCAATAATTTCTCCCCATATTTTAAAACAGCTCTATATTAGGGGTGGATGATATAGTCCTAAAATAGTAATATGATATTTTAGGATATCATTGCGATAATGATATTCTTGACAATATGACAAAGTAATACAAAATAAAATGAATTATTATTTTAAGGAAATAGAATTGCAACAAAAAGAGTGATATAGTTTTACAGTTTCCCTTCAAATACACTTCAAGATTCTGTATGCGATATTAATAGCTCAACTTAATGAATTCTACCACTAATTACACATTTAAACAGCTCCTGAATACAAACAATATACCATTGGATCTATATATATATATGAATCAACAGGTGATTTCCTTCTCTTTTAGTAAAATCCTGGATGTTTGACGCTGTAACCTTTGACAGACTGTTATGCTACCATAACTATGGCACATTCACATATATGTAGTTTTTTGTCAAGCCGCGAGCGTCACGTAGGTTTACATTACGAAAGATTTATAACAAAATGACTTGACCCTACTCCCATGTGGGCACAGTGAGAGAGGAGAAGAAGAGAGCCGGAGGAGCCGCTAACTGAGTTTCCTCTGCAGGGAGTGTAACTCACGGTAACTGGCGAAAGGAGTCTGAGATGTCCAGGGCTGTTCGACGCCACAGTTTATTCCACACTACTGAAGCTACTCCTCTTTTTGGAAACACAGTGGAGTTGATAATAATTTCGCTGTCAGCCATGCTTGTTGTTGCCATGGGTAACAGTATGATGTCAATATGTCAAGTCAAAATATCATGAGTATCAGGATAGGAACTTTTGTTATGATACTGAAGATTATACCGCTATTATCGTGAATGAGATGATATGGCACATCCCTACTCTGTATTCTCCCCTTGGTGGCATCAGTCAGTTTTTCAATGGCTAAACCGCTGGAATGACCTTTAACCTAATGCAAAGCTGTACGTGTTTCTGTGCTCTTCCAGGCAGTTCCAGTACAGTGTTTAGCCTGAAGTGAGCATTAAGTCTTTTTATTTGCACCTGACAGTCTTAGTTCAGGTGGAAGAAGCCCAAGGATAAATGCCAGAGGGCACACAGGGAAACCAAATAGAGATATAAAATATAGTTTGTATGACCTTTTCCCAGAATTTCAAAAAGTTAATGTAAACGCATTGATAGTAGCTGCACTTTAATAATCTCAACTTGATGATGCATTATCTGTGTTTGACCTGCTATCAGCAGAATAGGAAATGTACACCACCAAGCATCTTAAGTGGTTTTAATAATGCAAAGATAATCCTAAATACCAGAACGTGCTTCACAGTGAATTCCTCCACATAAGCCACTTAGAAACCTATACCTTAGTACATATAGTAAGCAGTCAGCTATCCTGGTATGGGTTTAATTCCCCTGCTGACACTGTGCATGAGCCCACCTGCATGTGTGTGTGTCATATTGTGTATTAAACTTGGTGTCTGCACAGCACTCATGCAATCATGAGAGCGAACCCAATCTTGTATAACCAGCTCCCATCAGTATCGTGCAATCATTTTATCCATAATTATATTGGCCTCAGGTATTTTATTTCACAAACAGTTTACTTTAGCAGCTTTATCGACTCACAAAGACAGTTACAGCGTGTTCAGTGTCACGAGGTGCACACTCTGATGCGTTGTACTTCATTAGTATCGGTTTAAATGAGGAGTTTAACTATGTCATTATCTAAATGCTAATTTGGAGTTATTTAATTAATATTGGAATCAATGGAAAGTTTTAATGATCTAAATGTTGTTTGAGAGACTTTCATTAGCATTTCTTTCGACTGAGGTGTCGGTGACACGTACTCTAGCCTGAATGTTATTTGAAAGAATTTCATTAGTATTCGTTTTAATGGGGAGTTTTAGTGTGTCTAAATGCTGCTTTTAATTGTTTCAACTGGGGTGGTTTCAGAGGGACATTTAGGCGTCACATAAACAGCTGGAAATTACTACCAGCCAAAGGCTAGTCAGTTTTAAAATTGGTTTGTAAATCAACAATTTTCCACTTTCTTCCTTTCTGCTCCCAAAAACTACTTAGCCTGCTACAACAGAATAGTTTAACAGTAAAATAAATAGAAGCAAGGATCATATGCTTCCTTTATAGATACAGATGATTCATTATCAATATGTTATCTTCTCACTTTACTGCATATTTAAATCACATTACATGAATGAACACATTCTAAATGAGAGATATTGAATTACCTCCCCTCCCCCCCCCAAGCCAAATGGCATTAGTTAGATTCCCTGAAATGTTCTTTCAGAGGCTTTTCCACCTGAGCGAGCAGCATATCTGCGGCAGGATGCTGCATGCACTCAAAGCAGGTGTTTCCACACAGGTGTGGTTTCTGACTTAATTAAGTTAATTAAGGTAATTGGTTAATTAAACAATCAATTATCCCATCATCCCCTCCCGTATGCCATTACCATCATCGCACCACACTCGGCCTCTGTCCAAGTTCTCCACTTGGCTTCACATGATTTAAATGAGTGCATCTGTCTCCAGGATGGATGGACACATGGACAGATGGATTAAATAAAGAGGTGAAGGGGAAAATGATGGATGTGCATATAGAGGGAAGGATGATGAATGGCTGGATGGATAAATGAAAGGATGGATGAAACACGGGGGGGTTAACTTTTCATGAAATGCAGTAATCATGGACCCATTTACTGAAATACTCCCCATGCTCATCAGCAGGCAGATTAACTAACCTTTACTCTCTTTTGATGTCACAGCTCGCATTTTTCACCGTTTTTAGGTTAATTAAAGTGCCGCTGGCTTTGTGAACATCAACCATACGGACTGTGCAAACGATACTTTTTACCCCAGCATGACTAAAATTAGCTCAAAATACATTTTTTTTTTTTTTAGGTTTTACAGTGTAGCCCAGAAACTAAAAAGAGGATAAAAAATCAGCCCAAACTTCTGTGTGACACAAAATTAGCCACTCACATATGATTCAAAAAGGATTCATGACAAATTTTACTTTGTGTTTTTAGCTATAATTAGGTGCAAATAATTCTGACTATTTTTTTTAATGTGGAATGGTTAGCTTTTGGTAGACAGAGTGAGGGTGTATGCTACTCTAGGGAATCAATTTTTATCCTTTCTCTTACTCCCACCTACACACACGCGTGCGCGCACACACACACACACACACACACACACACGTCTCACCCTTTCCTATCCTCGCTCTCTATATCATCGATGTGGATATAGTAGTCATGCAGACAGCTAATGTCAAACTACCAATTACACAGTCAGTCGCTTTTTATCCTCTCGCTCTCTGACTTACGCAGTTACAACCACCCAGTGACACACACATGGAAAAACACACACGCATACACACACATACGGGTTCCAATGTCAAGCACTTTTGTTTATCAGTCACGTCAACAAGTATAACACCATGGTAATTACCAACAAACCAAGACTTTCCTTTTTAGCTTACACATCAGCACACGCACACACACACACACACACACACACACACACACACACACACACACACACACACACACACAGACACCCCTATGCACATGACTTCAAAGAGGAGATTAACCTGTCTGTACATCTTACTCATGTGTTGCCGCTTTCATTAAAAAAAAGCTTTCCTCTCTCCTCTCTCTCCCCTTACTCCCTTTTTCTCTCTTCCTCCAATACCATTATTGGAACCATCAACCAGAGTGGTGGCATGCACCGGCCCTGACGCTCACAGACACAGACACGCAAATACACACACGGAAACACACACGCACACACATAGTGTCTATCCGGGCAGGTTGCCCATTGCATGCTAAGCTAATGAGATTGGCAAAGTGCCACATTACCAATATCAGTGGCAACCTTCCTTCCATTCTCTCTCAAATTCACACACACACACCGCATAAAGAGACACACACAGAGATCTGCGCTCTGAGACACAGAATCAAACAGACGCAGACACACCGGCGGACACGGGTGATCGCACAAGAAGAGAAACTCAACCACATGCGCAGAGTTATGCCCACAAAGCCATTTTCTGGAGTTAAATACAGAACAGATAGCTGGAAAGGAGGGAGGCATAATTAGCTGGCAGGAGTTTCAAATGAAAAAGAGGGGATGGAGGGGTGATGGGTAGAGGGTGCCTTTTTTTATTTATTTATTTTTTCATTCCAACCTTCATTGATAAAGCGGCACCCTGAAATAACTATTTTTTTTAAGAGTCAGGTTCATCAGAAATTGAGCAAAGCATATGATTTATACTGAACATATTTGCTTTTATTATACATTATTCAAATGAAGCTTGGTCCCACTATCATTTCTCCAATATCTCTGTTTGTTGGCTTTGACAGGTGATGCTTTCCTTTTAACTCTTCTGATTTAAGAATACATCACTGAGTGTCCTCTTGAGCATCTTGTGTTCCATCTTGTGGATGGAGTTTGCCTAATAACGGTAATTGCCACACGAGCAGTGCTGCTACCTAGTACCCACCAGACCTGATTGGTGTGCGGTGCAGTAAACTGAAGAGCAAAATTAGCCTGTAGACCGACATGCACAACTAGTTAAAAATATTCTCAGCGGTTAACTGGTTGACATTCGAAATTGTCAATAAAACATCTTCAAAGCTGATTTGCCAAAATATAAGACATGGTGGTTAAAAAAAGGTTTTGTATCCCTCCTAAACTCCTCCCTTTCTCCATTTTATCAATCACTGTAAGGTGATTTTGACTTTATTTCAACTCTTAAACTACAGGAAGTGACCCAGTCACATCCTTCCACCCGATCCATTTTTCATCCAGGTTGACACATTTTTACACATCCATTAAACATTCACATTCCCATATTTCCAACTTGAGAACAGTCATTGTAAATGTCAGAGAAAATTTGACCAAGGTGATGACTCAGTGCCATTGTTCTTGAACTTCCTGTCCACAAACGACACCAAAAGTGGGTAGAAATCACTTTGAATTTGCTTCACTGTGCTTGAAAGCACTGACATGAAATTTTCATGAAGCGGTGGCCTAAAATCTATTAAACTTTAATTCTGAACGATGCACTTGTTATGGATACAAAGTGCATCCTGACTGAGAACAAGAATATAGGGAGACAACACTGAAGACTCGAATGTGTATTTATTTGTGCTCTTTAACTTGTAAGGAGCAGTTTGAGTTAAGCACTAAGAAGACAGGACTTGTCAAAAGTGTTTGACAGTGAAATGTTAATGGTGGACTTCTGGTGAGACAGCAGCACAGAAGCAGAACCAGTCATTGGTTGAGTTTATACACGTGTCCCTCAGTGTCTTTGAAAAAGCTACTGAGTTTGCTAAATGTAATTCATTTGCCAAATTGTTAAAGTTTAGAGGTCCTGCCTGCCAACATTTTGACAACTTTTGTCTTAAATTGAAACTTCTGGATGGAAGACTGCAATCCTGTAAATTAAAATGAGAAGCACTGTGGTATGAGGTTGGACTAAAATATGTATAAATGTAATAAATAAAATCTTAAATGAAAATTTAAAAGGGAGCCAGTATGAGGCAGTCCAAATTAAATTTCTGACAGAACCAGATTAATGGTGTGCGCAGGTACAGCTCTTTTGTCGTTAGACCTTTGTCAAACTCATTTTTGTTAATGTGTGTATGCTTGCATGTGCATGTGTGTGTGTGTGTGTGTGTGTGTTTGAACAGTTTTACCAAGGCTTTTTGCCAGTTTCTGTGGTGTCTGTCTCTTTGGCCAAACATATAATGCTTCCAGGCAGGCTATTTCTTCAAGCCATTCATCATTTACTGAATGAAATAAATGTTTCACAGGGATCCTGTGAAAAAAAAAAAACAAGGGAATATTGTTCAGTCTGGGCTAAGAGCCGAGTGACAGTGTCCCAACATTTCAAATTTGCATAACTTCATTTACAGAAAGATGTGCATGCACTTCTAGGAAACATTCAACTGCTATTGCTGTTTTGTCATTTAAATACAGTATGCTTTACAGTAATTTCTTATGTCACATGAATTGATGATTTTAATTACAAGTCAAGAAACAGGTGTAGCAACCCCATTACTAATTAAAATAGTTACTTTGACAGCGCAAAAGTCTGTGAACTTCAGTAGAATGTCTCAGATCTGTGGATCTTATGTCAGTTTTCACCTTGTTGGTTGTTTTTACAAACATTGCAGCTAGACAAGCCACACACATTCGCTGTTCTACCCACATATTATTCTATTTTGAGAACAAATACATGGTCAAGTGAAGCATTGAGGCTGTGAACAGACTGCAGGAAATAAGCAGAGTCTGTGCTATACTACACATCTTTACAGTTATATGCTGTGAAGTGACGCCACACACTTTTCTCACCTGCTGATCTGCTCTCCTTTCATCGCTTCAAACTTAAATTGCCTCTTAGTTTGTACACTTATATATCACATCCATCCTCTTTTTCCTACTCTAAACCCCCCTTACACACACACACACACACACACACACACACACACACACACGCACACACTTCTGTATATATATCATCTCTCTCTTTGCCTCACTTACTTTGACAATTACTATTTTTCCTTTACTTTTCCCTCCTAATTGTCTCACTTCTTTTCTTTATCCTTTTCACCCTTCTTTCTTACCCTTTGCATCTCTGTCACTCCCTGTTCTTTTTTTTTCTCCCTCCCACTTTGGCAACCCAGCCCTCTGCCTGTTGCTACGGTTACCAGACAGCGAGGGAGGTAGGGAGGAAAAAAGAGAGAGGAAACTAAGAAGGAGAGAGAGACTTGAAGAGGGATGAGAGATACGATGTGTGTGTGTGTGTGTGTGTGTGTGTGTGTGTGTGTGTGTGTGTGTGTGTGTGTGTGTGAGAGAAGAAGGGGAAGAGAGAGATGGGAGATATGGAATTGATGTCACAGCGTGGGCTCATTCTTTCTATTTAGATTAAACAATCATGACAGTAAAGTAACAAACTCTCAAACTTTGCTGTTTTAAAAAAAGAGAATGAGTCATCAACTTTAGTTAAAAAAAGACACTCAAACATCTGCCCTGAATAAACCGTGATAGGTGCTCAGCTGCTTAGCCTGCCTAGGTTCCTCTGTCGGATTGACTTTGGGGTTTTTCTTTACTGAGCTCACAATAAAACGTTTTCATCATACAGATGCATTTTTCTTGTACTGCTGAGAAGTTGCCCAGATAGTATAAATGGAATTTAATAACTGTAATGGACAGTAAAAAGACAGAAAATAAAAAACTAAGCATGAAAAAAGCACTTACTCAAGCATTTTAACATCCAGTGTTTTGTGGTGCTGTCCAAGGTGCTGAACTGGCTCTGGGGGCATTGTCCACTCACAAATACAGGGATGCTACAATACTGGCAAAAATCTCAGTATTGGTGGCTTATTGCTTATATCTATGTCTCAAATATTTTTCACTGGCTTTCCAAGAGGACATGGCACATAAAATAGTAATTATTGGTTAATCCCCTGATTAATTTCTTCAGCAATTGTTTAATCTATGAAATTAGTGAAAATAATACCCATCAAAATTTCGTACAACCCAGTGTGACATCTTCTTATTGCTTGTGTTGCCCAAACAAAAGGTCACAACTGAAATATATTTCATATATTGTGATATACAACAAAGAAAATAATTAAATCCTAATTTTCAGTATGTTTTTGACATATTTGTGAAATGTGGAGGGAAAAAAAAAAAGTATGTATGCGTATGGAAATCAGATTGATTCAGGAAATCAGTAGTGATACACCTACGCCCTATTACCTATATGGTTTGTTTCCATCAACTAATAAACTAGTCAAGTAATAGTTAATGCTTAACTTTGTATTCCGTATGTTTTACACGATATTCATCTAGAGTTTACTTATACACTTATACTTCTTAATGTTTTTTTTGATTACTACATTTCAATGGCTGTCATGGTACTCGTCTTATGTTTTCTCTTTATTTCTGAGTTGTGTAAGGACAATGCCTCGGTTCAGTATGACGAGAGTAACTGGACACCTTGACTAAGAGTCCATCCTCATCAGCACAGAGGAGGTCAAAGGACAGCTACCCAGCCACAACAACATGTTCTCACTCTTTACCTGTCAAATGCAGATGCTCGGTCAGTGGCCCTACCCATTAAACCATGATTCTCTAAATATCCCTCAAGCATCAGTTTTGGAAGTACTTGGTTAGTTTTTGGGGAAAAAAATACCAAGAAACTAAAAGCCAAACTAAGATAGTTTGGCTTAAAATAAGTGGGTTTGTTACTAACGTTACATCACATGATGTATGTCACATGACATACATCATAATTAAGTTAAAACACTCAATGCTGATTTTTGGTTTCCTAAGGGACTTGAACAGCAGTCCCCTAGGTCAGGATATCCTCATACAAGAGTTCCTACAATATCTTACAAAAATAGATATACTATGGAACAAGTTCCCCAAAAATGGCGTCACCAGGTTATAGAGGTAACGTAAAGTTACATAGGTTAGGTTTAGGCAAGATAAGATAGGTAAGTTAGGTTCAGGAAAAGAAATATGGTGACAACATACCATAAAATAACTCTAAGCTGGTTTGACACAGGTCCAAACACCAGTCTCCAGGGGGAAAGTCCTGTGTTTGTTCATCAACATCCATCACCCCAACCTGCCTCCTTAAGCAGACTTTCACTCTTTATACTACCTCCTTCATTACTCCTGTCAGTGCACGTTATAAATACATGAGTTACATGGTACATGAAGGGCTGGCTCATGTTCACATGGGTTATGTAGTTCATAGGCCTGCTAAGGTGAAATTTATGTTAGTGTGACCCATTCACCACCCCTCCCTCCTGTCCCATGGACTTTCTCCTTCTTTGTACTACATCAGTTGCATGGAGCATCTAATAATGAGGCGGCCCAGCGCAGATCATACAGACACTAGAAGGTGCCTCTGTGCATTGGTATAGCATGGTAAGAGCCACTGACCAAGTTTTAGTGTCTGACAAGTCAGGAGTGAGAACACTCGGGCCACAGAGGAGTATACTGAACATTCTGCATTCTGAGATGCAAAAGCATTACTGTCTGTAGTCCTCAGTGATCTATGGTCCCACTGATGTGTATCTTGAGCTCAACTGTGAACTAGTTTCCTTTGCTTTTCCGTATGCGTCTGTACTCACACTGGAGGGTCGGAGGTAAAAACATAATTTCCCTACAGAGATCAATAATGTCAAAGTCTTCTCTGAGTTTGTAATGAGCTTCCCAAGGCAGCTCTCCCTGAGGTAACTAAATTTGATCCAGACCAGCGAATTGTTCATTTTCATCACTGCTTGCTACTCATTAAACATATCACTGTCGTAATTCATCGGCTTGACACGTCTGTCTTTGGGGTTCTTTTGTTGTTTTTTTTGGGGTTTTTTTTTAAATTAATCATTGCCTGGAAACAATCAATTCACACTGGAAGCTGCTTGCGATCAATCATGGCGGCAGTGAGTTGCTTTACCCATGTATGTACACAGTAATCGATTGATGCCAATGCAGTCGAACTGGCTCCCCAATTACTTGTGGTGTCTGAAAGCGGAGTTCAGTGGTCACCTTGTTAGCCAGAAAACTGATTTATAGAAATGGACAAATCCAATTTTAGGTCAGTATGTCGGTGATTATAGTACCGTTCAGAAGTCCTATAAAGAGGGTTTCCATATCTGAATTTGTGCCACAAAACTCATGCCTCAAGAGAACAGATATTGTTTGCAACTACATTATTTTTGTTATTCACTGCTTTTATATCTTACCTGATTTACTAGTTGACATAAAATAAACAGAGACAGCAAAGATAAAAGGCAAAGAGAGATATGACATGATCTGATAAAAGTGAGGTTCACTGAGAAAACTGGAATGCTTTTTTTTTTTTTTTTTTTTTTTTAACGTTAATCTAAGAAGTGTTGAAATGTCATAATTGTGTGTCTTTCCAATCTGGCAGTCCTGCCAGTGTTACTTTCACAAATTTGGAAACCTTCGCTGTTCTTTTTTAGAGCTTTCAGATCTTGCCAGGTTTGAGCAAGAGCACCCAATATAAAATCTGAGAAAAAGGAAATGGATCACGGGAAGTGTGGCCTAATTACACTTTCCAGTTGCCAAGAAAGATTTCTCAGAAAGAGACCTAAATATAAGAAGATAATGGAAATATCTGTCCCAAATTGCATTGACAAAAAGAAGCCGAGATTAAAAAGAAAAAAAAAAAAAGAAAAGAAAAAAAGAATATATTTTGTTCATTTCTCAGTGAGAGGGAGAACTGTAGGTGGAATAGGGATATTCATGTTGTGGTTACAGCACCCATGTGCCCTGCTGCACTGTCCTTGTGCAAGACACTGAATCTCCATTCAGTTTGATATGTAAGCCTCATATAACATATTATGGTTATAGCTATGATGTCTTTTCCCCTCCCTGCAAAGCAATCTAAAATGTCTTTGGACAAAGGTCATAGGATGGATTATGGCTCTTAAATGGAGAAATGGTATACTGCTTTACCATTACAGCAGATGTTCAATGTTGTTAGTTAGGCATGAAGTGTGCTTTTTGTTGTAACAGTTAGTGCAAAGTGCAGATGTACCCTTTAGTGTCCTGACCTCAACATATCACCAGCCCCACACTTTGTTTGCAAAGACGGTTATATTTTGGTTGATTGTGTTGTTGCATAGCTTGTGTTACTCAGAGCTGCCAAAGATGTTTTTCTGGCTGTGTACGTTGTACCTTTGCTTTAGTTACCTGGCTCATGCCCAGATTCTACCTTAAAGTCCCCCTCCAGTCAAAAATGTGTTTTTTCTGGTGTTTATGTTGCCTAAAATAGTTTGACTACAAAAATAGATCTTGACTAAACTGACTTGAATCTGTGAAAAGTTTGTAACTGGAGAGTGGTTTTCACATTCTGCTACTGAGGGGGATGATGTCTGTGCACTCCAAAAATCTGAAACATATGCTGGGAAAGGGTGGCACGGTGGTGTAGTGGTTAGCACTGCCCGGTTCAAACCCAGGGTAGGGGGTTCGAACTCAGGGTGGGGCAGCCCCTCTGTGCGGAGTTTGCATGTTCTTCATATGTCTCCCTGTGTCAGCGTGGGTTTTCTCCGGGTACTCCGGCTTCCTCCCACAATCCAAAGACATGCAGGTTAGCTTAACTGGTGACTTTAAATTTCCCATAGGTGTGAATGTGAGTGTGAGCAGTAGTCTGTCTCTATGTGTTAGCCCTGTGATAGTCTGGCAACCTGTTTAGAGTGTACCCCGCCTCTCGCCCAATGTCATCTCGGATAGGCTCCAGCCCCCCTGCGACCCTCAACAGGAGAAGCGGTTACAGAAAATGAATGAATGAATGAATGCTGGGAAAGATAGATTAGGTATGTCACTAATACAAAAGCCAATCACTGTCTACTATGGGAAACATGTTTTGGTGGGGGAACAGATTTTAACGCAACACCGGCAAAGAAACTAGAAACCTCCAGTGCAAGAGTGGACTTGTCAGAAAGCAAGAGCTTGCATTAGTGAACGATTTGATAGCGAACGTAGCAGAGTGTGCAGGTTATTGATGTAAACTGGACCCTGGAGATTCCTCGGGCTATACCAACAAATCCTGTTGTAGCAGATATTGTTGTTTGTTATACTAACACTTACGCTGTGTCAACCACTGCCAGTTAGCCTACAAGCTAACAAACATAAAAGATGCTTACTATACTTACCATTCTGATACATCTGCTAGTCACCGATGTTGGTGCACAACAGACTCTGCATCCGAGTCTGGGTCTGACTCAGGCTCAGACATGTATGGCTGAATCTGTCTGATGTTTCCTCTAACATTAACACTTGCCATCTTGATGGGCAATGCTCTTTCACCAGTCAACCTTGCATGAATAGCGCTGGAGAAAGCGGGAAGCATAAGCGTTAATTGCTGCAAGCACATTTCTCTATGAGGGGAGAAAGAGTAGATCTGCTTCCAGGTCCTTTTCATAGATAGCTGAATGTTAGCATGTTAGCATGGTGGATTATAGTTGAGGTGTAAAATGTCCTTTTCATCACAGCTCTAGATCAGTGCTACCATGGTGTGTTTTAGTCTTGAGAAATGTGTGGGTGGTATGAGGACGTTTTTTTCATGTACACATGGTAGCAGGAATATTCAAAGGTTGCCACATATGTGGAAACGAATTAGATGTTTTCAGCCTGTTCAGATACATTTCTGTGTTCAGTTTCTGCCTTTACATCACAGTTCCCGCTGCCATGTAGAAAATATGTCTTTAAAGCTATGTGGGTAGCTCACCTCAGTTGCACTGAATTTCTTTCTTTTTGAAAGCCTTGATTAATTAGTCTAATTTAATTCATATATGAAAGGTCCTTTAAAGGGAAAGTCAAAGATGCTATTTCTGCAATATGTTACAACCCATTTTCATTCTGCATTAAATAAAGTTTCTCCTTAAGCTAAACAGCAGAGACACAGACTGTGAAGATGATGTCATCTATAGACAAACCCTGGAGCTACTCCATAGACAGTAAATAATGAAACAACTCCTAGGACACTGTGACAGCACCAGTGGTGATTTTACTGGCATAATAGAAGAAGTCACAGCTGTAAGCCCTACAGCCAGAAACTGCACATCTTATTTGGATGTATTATCTCAAACCAGAATTTTATGAGCCCACAGAGTCAGTTTCCACTTCGCTGTCAGTGGACCAACTCCAAAAAGTGTTGCCTGATGGGCCTTTACAAAGAATTTAATGTTCAAAATAATTGGAATAGTGCAAAGTAAATGTAAGTTCTGACCTTTAAAACATGGGTGAACAATAGCCTGAAGGTTAGACGTTTGCTGGTTTAAATCCCCAATCTCGTAGGGAAAATGTGGTGGGATTGTGAGTGACACAAACCTCCCACCCTCTGTAATGACATGCTGGTCCCTTAAGCAAGCGTCTTACTGCCCTTAAAGATGTGTTTAAAGGCAGTTATGAGTCACCTGCTAGAGGAGATTGTGCGGAGCCCCGTGGATTTGATGGAGGGTGGTGAACATGCGCGCTCAGCTGAATCCCATCTTAAAGTAAGAAGGCACAGTCCTGTGGGTGACACAGTTTTGCTCGGTGACACATGTGCCACTCAGACACCAGTCAACTAGCTTTAGCACTTCCACTTATGCATTAAACATTATTTTTAAGTACTATCGTCTGTGTCATACTGACAATGCACAGGATTCATACTGTTTCTGGAGATGCATACAATTCTAAACCACTGCTGAGGCTCTCTAATGGACTGAGTTGAAGGGCGCATTTAGCCTCTTGACAAGAGTCTCATCTTTTCAATATACGACTGAAAAGTTTGAGGGTGGTTGGAGGAGTTTTTATGTCTTTCCATAGCTGTGTTAGGCTTTAATATCTTAATGATGTTGAGGCTGCAATTATTGGCAACAGGAGCCCGAGTGTTGCTTGAGGGGACCTTATGCAGTCTAGAAATTACTATACCTTGGTGAACATATTTCCATCTCTGCATTATGCAACCTACAATATAGCCCCTGTGTGGCTTATTGGAATGTGTTTTAATGTTCTTCAAGATCTATATTGGTGAGCAGCAACACTATCAAAGCAAGACATTGGATATTCTCTCAGCACTGAAAGTGCTATTAGCAGTACACAAAGAAAGGAACAGTCTCTACTGGTTGCCTTTACATTAAGTCCCCTAAGGTCCTTTAGGGTGCTACCAGAAATACCCTAGAGTTCACACAAAAGTAGGGCACTCATACATTTTATGCTTGCCCTATTATATATCACTGTATACAGCAGGGGTATTTAATTAAAATTCAAAGAGATCCAATTACTGTAGTTGCTCCCAGCAAATGTCCAAAGCTCATAACATCTAAATTGTGTCCGATAGCCTTCCCTTTCGTCTATCGAATGATATCAACAATCTTTATTTTCATATTATTTCAATAATATTTATTGTCAATTTTCAAAGTACAATGCTTTTACATGCAGACACAATGAACTTGTATGGCATGACACTTGTATAGAATATAAATACAGGTAGCTATCTTTACCATAAATACAGTTAGTTCGAGTACAATGAACCTAAGGCCTACATTTGAAGTGTCTAAAAAACAAGACACAGTCTTCTGAATAAAATAAATAAAAGTACTTATTTCAGGAAAAAAAATTGCAAACAGAGCTTTGAGCTGCCCCCTTTCTCTTTATTTCTTCTTTATTTATTTTACATGTTTTTTCCACTTCCTTTCTTAGTGAAAGAAATGGGCCTGTGACTGCTCCGCTTGTAGTTTGAATCGTGGTTTGAACAGAGTTGGTGCCAATTTCAATTTGTGCACTTATTTTAACGTATTTTTCTTTATGTCTGTTTTAATACCACTGTGTTGTTGATGAAGGGAAGAGTGGCTGTTTATTGTCTTTCATGAGCTGCAGCTGGACAGCTGAATTTCCCTTAGGGGATAAAGAAAGTTCTTTCTATTATATTCTAATCACATGCACATGTGTAAGTGCCCATTGGTGAGCCTGGATTGGTACCTGGTTTACTAATGTTCATAGTGGAGAAAGCTGACTCAGAGCTGTAAGTCGATCCAACCGTTGGTCAGACCAGGGAGAACAACCTCAGATGGTCTTTTCATTTATCAGAAATTGGTTACTTGGTTGGGGTCTGGACCACAGTCCACCATTTTGTGATGGCCAAAATGCAATATGCAATATAAGAAGAACATTATTAAATGCATATGGTTTCATTTGATCACCATTCAACCCACAATGATTGCAATAGTTTGATTACTGTGTGTATCTAAGTCTCTGTGTCAGGATTTCCAAATTTGGTACTAGAGTGTTTCATTGATCCATTCTGACAGCGAGGGGAGCTGGATTGCTGCTAATCTGGCAACCCTTGAAATGTCATCTGAGGGATCTGTGTGTGTGTGTGTGTGTGTGTGTGTGTGTGTGTGTGTGTTTAGCAGGCTGGGAGAGGGGCATGCATGCACCTGTTGACGTGTGTGGTTCACACGACCTCCTCCATCTGTGAGATGTGTGTGTGTGTGTGTGTGTGTGTTACTACCCACACCCACCCACACGCACACACACACACACACACACACACACGCACACACACACACACAGACTAGCAGAATTCAACATGATTAGTTAAGTGGAGTTTCTCCTTTGTGTTCAAGCTGACCAATCATCTTGATCTAAGTGATTGAAAGGGCAAGGTCAGAAAATTGTTTAGAGTTCTTGGAAAGCTTCTGTTGGATGATTTCTCTCCACATATGGATAAATTAGAGGGGAAAAAGCAGAATAAATCTGTGAATCATGTGTTGAGGGCTTTGCAATCACTGGATCTCAGCACAACTGAGCACCTATGGGAATTTTTTTGTTGTTGTTAGGATTTAGAGCAGGTATTAAAACCCTCATCTTTCACCAGTAAGAATGTCCCATGATAATGACATCATTACATGGAGACACATCTTGGATTGTAAAGCTGCAGCTACTACTGTAAAACTTTTGCCCCAGGCTCTGCTGATGGGGTTGATCAGTTCATGTGTTAACACAAGGGAAGTAAGGTGATATTCCCTGGACGAATAAAGGCTTTAACTAAAAACAAAAACAATGGAGCAGCTGAACTGTCGCTCAGAGCAATGCCATGTTGCGCAGTGCCGGTCCCATATCACTCCATTGTTTTTTGATTCCGCATAACGAGACTTAACTTCCTCAATCCTCAACTCAGTTTATATCAAAGCTTTGTTTTCCCTCTCTTCCCCGTGCTCAGAGGCCCTCGGTTTGACAGGAAGTGTTCACTGAATATTCATGTGAAGAAATCCTTGCAGTGATTTGTGATGCACTTTTGCTGTTGAGAGTTGACTGGGTGAATCCAAATGGTGTTACTCTAAGTAGCTATCTCATACAGAATGGGTTTTAGGCTCATGATTCAGTGATCATACATGACAACAAACCGCGGCCTTTTTAATGACTGCTCTGACTCCCTTTATATGGAGGTTGAACATGTTACATTCACTGTTACATGTACATCTGAGCGCTGTTATAAATGTATTCATGTGCAAGAGAAGAACGTCTTCAGGTGAGCTTCTCTTCTCTTATAATGTGAAGATAACATATTACAAATACTTACTATTTGGTATTATAATGTTGAATTTTCTAGGTATTAAGCAGTTTGCCTTCTCAGTGAGTGTGGTGACAGGGGAGCTGACAGCTGGCTTTAAAAGATGGAAATGGAAATTATTTTGATATATTACTCATTATGAGCTTTATGGTAGAATATCCTGACTCTATTCAGTCTTTAAAACAGCAGGCCTGTTATGTAACTGATGGTTCTTCAGTTACTAATTGAGACTGCTTTCTCTTAACAAACGCTTTGTCTCATAACTGCATAATGAGAAAGAGAAGTACTGTGTGTGTGAGTGAGTGCATGAGTGTGTGAAAGAGTGTGAGGAGGGAAACAGTGTGTGTTTAAAACAGGAACGCCAGTCCTAACATGAAGCCTTTGTGAGAACATGACAAAAGAAAGAAAGAGACTGCATACATCAAATGACCATTTTGTTATGATGAATAAAAATGTGTGGAGATGTGCAGTGTGTGCATTTGATCCAGTAGCATTGTGTTTTTATGCCTGGATGGGATCATGGGTTTGGTGTGCATGTGTGAGTGTGTCTATCTGTCTGTCCACAGCTAATCTTGCAAACTCCCAGACCAGTCAGGGTAGAATTTTGTGTGCACATTTATGTGTCTCTTATACCATCACTGACTGCTGACTCCTCACTCCTTTCAACCAGCTGGCAGGGGTTGTTTAAAGTTTTCTGGAAATCAACTCGACTAAAAACAACAACCCTTACCATCTGTTGCAGGCCACATTTTGGCCTTTGTTGTGGCTCAAATCCATCGAAAATTTTGGCCTCATTTGTACCCAGAACATCTGCGGATTTGTTCCATACCTCATATGTTATGACCCACTAAGGTTAGGCATGATGCAAGATAGTTAAATCACCATTTTTTGTTATTATTGCCACCATTTTGACTGTAAGGGATTTTGACCGGGTGTACATCTCCACAGTCCATCTGCAACCCAGATCTGGTCTGTTATCCACACAGTGTAGCGCTTCAGGAGCAAAGCATTTTATCTGCCTCATATTGCAACACATTCTCACTCTGACCTCGTCACATATCACACTTTGGTTTCCATGTCCATATACGACATGCAAGGTACTCCGGGTGCATTGGTTGTGGATATTTTTGGACACCGTGTCAAGTTATGCCTGTTACATTTCCTGTGAAAACAGAAGTATATCTTGAAAGAAGACATCTTCGGTTTGTTGGAACCATCCACCATCCCTTCCGTCCTCCCCACTCGGACTTTTTTCGCCTTAACATTCGTCCTTGTCCTGCCGCATTTTCCCCTGAAACCACTGGGCACCATTAAACTATAACGGCAACCAGCCGTGTATCATGCCGACATTAAAGGACACCTTTTTCTGTTGGTCTCTGATGCCGTAAGTCACTGCCTAAGCACCAGATTTCAACGACTCTGGAGTGAGACCAGGCTCAATTTTGTAGACTTGCAGATTGTGTTGAGTTGGTCATTCTCTCTTGATATCTGTGCTTCTTGCAAAAGGAAGTAAGTAGGCTACATAGTTGTTATATTGTGAGGTCTTAATTGTTATTTCCTGTTTTGTTTATATTTGATTTGATTTGTTGTCCTGTAGCCTACAGAAAAGGTTAACACTATTAAAAGTCCAATTATGAATGACATGGATCAACGATTTGTGTCTGTATTTTACTAATTAAAAATATATTTATCGTCATGATTATATTGTATCTCCTGAAATGTGCCACTGGAATTACGATAATTGTCCAGAGTGACTGCAATCAGCTTGGGTAGCTGGAGAATGGGTGCCTACTGGAGAGCTACACCCTACTGTGTGCATCTTTTTTAAGTTTGTCTATGAAGCAATTAGACAGACACATTTTAACAAGTTTAACCGTAACTTTACTGAAACTGTCTATCTTAATGAGTTTTAGGTTTTGATGCTTTGATGCTTGAATGCCTGAATGAGGATTCAGGTGAGTGTTTATATCCTTTATTAATATAATATCCATTAGATTGACCACCATTTCCCAGAGATCAGCATCAGTGTTCTCAACATACGACCCCCAAAGAGACTGTTGAGCGGTTAACATGAGGCAACTTGGAATCCCCTGTTACTTCCCGTATTCAGATTTCCAGGACATGTAGCTGATTCATGAAGTGGCAAACTGACTGATTTAAAATATTCCACAGTACAGAGAAAAAGAACAAGGAGCACTTGGTGCTTTGATTGCCTTATATGCAGTCCTACCATGACATCCATTTCCACAGCTGGCCTATTTTACTGTGAATTTTAAAGAGCTGCATGCACTCTATGAACCCCTATCATAAATTCATAATCTGATATATCATATGGAAGATACAAGATTGTTCAAGCCTGAAACAGCAACAGTTTGTTTGAATGCCAAAAAAGATTAAGTTTAGTTGATGAGAGTGTCATGCAGCTGTGAAAATTTTAAATATTTTCTTACAGAAGTAGTGCAATAAATTAAAACATCACAAAATCTCTTAAAAACATGGTCTGGGTGGATGTTTGGGTCAACAAAGCGTGGTACTTGGCGCAGCAGTTAGGAACTTGTTTTCTGCCGACAATACTGTTTTTTTCTTAAAGGATATCTACTGTACTAATGTCCAGGTTCATACTTCTATTTTGGCTTCCTACAAGAACATGTGTACATGCTTTAATGGTCAAATTTTCATGATGCCGTCTGTGCTAGAACGCCTGTATTCATCCTGTTTGAGATGCTTCCTTTTAGCACCCGTCTCTTTAAGCCCCTGCCCTGAAAGAATCCAGTCTGCTCTGATTGGTCAGCATTTCTGGGTCAACCAGAACTCATTGTCTCTACAACACAGAATTGCTGCCCTTCATCCTGTGAAAAAGCACCAATAAAGCTGCAAAACACAACCAGACATCCTCCAGCAGGAGATTGATCCAAAGTTGTGGAGAAATTAACAACACAGGCAACCAAGATCACATGGTTCCCTGACATCAGCATGTAGCTACATGTAGCAGTGTACTTTCAGCTGGGAAATGACTGTGTATAGCAGCATCTTCTCCTGTTAACAGAAAAAATATCACCAAGAAAAGCATTTTCAAATGTAAGGACATGTTCCAGCTGGAATTTCATCTGAAATTCAGGTGAAATTCAGCAACTAAGATTACATGTTTCCCTGTTATTAGCATGTAGCTTTATGTAGCAGTGTAGGCTATCTAATGCACTTTCAGTAGAGTGCCTGGAGCAGATGACGAAATGAAGAAATCTGTTAGGAGCTGACGTCATATTGTTGCCAAAGTAGGAAAAATCAGGTCAGATGCACTTTAATGGTTAAAGTCGAGAGGTAGATTATGGTTTACTTAGTGGCCTATTTGCTCTCAGATGTCTTAGCAACATCAGCTGACATAGTGGGGAACCAACATAATGCTTAACTGATAATGTGGAAATAAAACAATAATTGCAAAGGGAAATCAGTAAATTGGGTAGCAATGTTTGCCCTGCTGGCATGTTTGCCTCCCCCGCTCCACCTCTGTCTATCTAGAGACAAGTGGAAATGAAATTTGAATCCTGAGAGTGAATCCTGTAATTGCCCTCTTACTGAGCTCATCCCACAGTGGCTGTATGTATAATACCAGCTGTTGCTATAAGGAGGAGGATGGAGGGATGGGAAAAGAAACAGAAGCAAGTGTGGGGAAAAAAAAAAAAAAATAAGAGAGTGTGTATGTGTGTGTGTGTGTGTGGTGTCTACAAGGATTAAACCCGAGGAAAGGTGAAAAAAATGACATTTTCCAAGTCATCTTTTTCTATTGAAATCAAACTCTTTCACACAAGAGGGAGAGAGTGAAGAAGAAAAATGACATGATGGAGAGAAGCAGGGGAAAAGAGAGCAGAGGGTGCAGAAAAAGACGAAGAGTGAGAGGCAGTGAGAATACCAGGCAAAACACAATAGACAGAGAAAGAGGGAGGGAGGGACAGCAAGAGAAAGATATTGCGACAGAGTGTAGGGAAGGTGGGGTAAACATGGAGAGTGTCGGTTTTCCAGTACAGTTGGAGTTCAGTCCACGTTCTTACAGTAACAGATGCAGAGCAACTAACCTGTAGAAAGACGAGTGAAAGAGAAGGCTTCGGGAGTGTGTTTGTGTGTGTGGGACCTCATTAGTCAGATTGGACATGATGACACTCAGCAGACACAAATCAATAGTAACCCCCTAAGACAGCCTCTGTCTCCCCGTTTCTGTCTCATTAATCCTTTATACTGTGTGCTACCTGCCAATCAGTGATGGTTTTATGCACCTTCGGTATGTTTTCTTTATGTCTGTGTATCGGTGTGCATGTGCAAAGGATAGGGTTCGTTAGATGATTGATGAAATCAGGGGTAAGCACTCTGCAATAATGCTCCGTCTATTTTTCTCTTCTATGCTTCCCCTTTTTGAAGCACAATGATCAACTCTCAGTGCGTTAATACAGTGAATTCTAACAATGACAAACCCATGTAGTGGCACACTCTCTCCCTCACTCCTACTCTGCAATGCTCAGGCACACTCACAAACAAGAGCTTGTATTTACCACAAGACGATGCCCTCTGCTTAGCATTCTTCGCCTGCTCTCAGTGACCCACTTTCTTAGAAAGCAGATTTTTTTGTAATTTATTAGTGAAAGTGAGTGCTTGCTTATTCCCATTGCTTCCTGTCCTCACTGCTTACGCCTCCGCTCCTCTCCCTCCTGTATGCCACTGTGGTTGTGCAAAGCCAGAAGTCCTCCAAGCTGCCATTTAGGCAGCCCCCTGGAAAGCCAGCATACTGTAGTTAGAAACATACCCTGCAAATATTATGTCTTATTATTGTACTTTTGCATAATTTGAATGTTTCATCCTGCAGTTCATTATCCGCAGTGCTAAGTTTTCCAACAGAATCGAATGGGATAGAATATCCAAATGTAATAAAACATAAGATCAATATGTTGAATTAGTTTGTCATGTTTCTTTTCTTTTATTACCACACAGTTAGACGCTTATAGTCCTAGTCATTACAAATACTGTTTATGTATCCTCAATATCATATTTAGAGAAAACTCTAGTGAGAGGCTAAATGTCATTTACAGAGTACAATGTTTTACTTTCTGGACAGTAGTAAACAGTTATTGGTACGGTGGAGTCACAATTTATATCACAGCAAAGTCAGGATGGCTGCTAAAGGCCTGGGTATGTTTGTAAAGCTGGTAAACAGGACCTTAGCATAAACAGTAGCTTTTTGCAATGATAATTCTTGGCTTGTCCACAGCAGTTAAAACAACAAATAACACCAGTATATAATACTGAATTTTACTGATTAGGTTGAAAGACAGCAGCTGAAGAAGCAGTAGTAGCTGTTCTTATTAGAGTAGTATTACTAGCTGCGGGAATACAGGGTACTGGGATCATTGCTACAAGCCATCTGACCCTGATATAACCAAAGTGAGAGCTGTGTCCCTATTCTCGGCACAATGTCAAACACGTTTTCAGTGGGTTGAGGGTCTTATCTCTTGTCACCAATTCTGTTTGTGACAGTCGGGGGGAGGGAAATGTCTGGTTTGGGGACCTCAGTCTTGCATTTCTTCTCTTTGCAGATGATATGGTTTTGTTGACTTCATCACCTCTGACCTCCTGCATGCACTGGGTTGGTTTGCAGCCAAGTGTAAAGTAGTCACAATGAGAGCCAGTACCTCTGAGTCTGATGCCATGACTCTGATGGTGGATTGCCGCCTTTTGGGTTGGGGAGGAAGTGCAGATGTTTAAGTATCCCAGGGTCTTGTTCATGAGTGAGGATAAAATGGAGCATGAAATAGAAAGGTGTGGTATCAGTAGTGATGCAGGTGTTGCACAGGATCATAGTAGTGAAGAGGGAGCCAAGGCAGAACTGGTCCATCTATGCTTCAATGCTCACCTATGGTCATGAGCTTTGGGTAGTGATCGAAAGAATGAGATCCTGAATACAAGCAGCCGAAATGATTTTGCTCCATAAGGTGGCTGGGCTTAGCCTTAGAGATAGGGTGAGGAGCTCAGACATTTGAAGGGAGCTGGGAGTAGAGCTGCTACTTCTTCGTCTCGAAAGGGGTCAGTTGAGGTGGTTTGGACATCTGGTCAGGATGCATTTCCAACTGGTAAGAGGCCCCAGGGCGGACCCACAGCAGGCTGGAGGGATTATATATCTCATCTGGCGTGAGGATGCCTCGGGGTCCCCCAGGAGGAGATGGAAAGTGTTGCTGGAGAGAGGGCTGTTTGAAGAACCTTTTTCAGTCTGCTGCCCCCACTACCTAGCCCCAGATAGGAAAATGATTATGGACGGACAGACAGATGGACACATGGTAGTACCAGTCACTTTTGTGCAACAATGGTATTTATCTTGGCTGATGTTGTTACACTGCAGTTGTAGTAGTACATTCTTTGCATCCCGAAGTAGAAAAGCACAATCTCACAAAAACACTGCAAGTAATAAAATGCAAAAACAAAGTCTATTAGGGTACCATTCAAATAGTCTGAACCATTAGCACCATATAGAAACATTAACCATGAGTGCTCAGAACCGTTGAAAGGCACAATAAAGGAACAGGTCAACTAAGGATACGCGTTCTGACTTTGAAAGCCTAATGACATTTAAAATGAAAAAGCATTAAGGTGAAATAGCATTAATATGAAAGTAACAATGAATCGAGGTGGTGGGGTATAATTTATAGCACTTGCATATAATTTCCTAGGAGGGTATAAAAGCCCTTCAGAATTTTAAATAGCTTCGACAGTAAATCTATGTTTCTACAACTCACCAACAATGTGGAATACTGATGGTTTCCATTTTAATCTGAATACATTTGTGCGCAACAGAAACCTCTATATGTCAAGTCCTGAGTCAAATTAAAAGATTGGTCTTCTCAAGTTAAATGATGTCAAGTATATCATCGCTGCAGAAGGCTTGATTGGCTACTTTTTAAAATTAAACATTCGGCACGACATTCTCTATTTTTCTTGTTTATTTTATGAACAAGAGTCTCATTCTGTTTAGGTCTTTGTGTAACAGCTGCTAGAAACTGTTGCCTTTATTTTACAACTACAAAAGATGTGATGTAACCATCTTTTGTGCTATTAAACTAAAATAGGTGCCCACATGCAGCAGCAAGCTGGCTAGAAGTTTTAGAGCAAAGAGATAACTGAAGGTGTGTATGCCATCAGGTTACAAAGGCCCATCAAATTTGTTTTGTTGAGGAATTAAACACCCCCACAAGGTTGAACAGTAAATCCTGGCATTCACAGGCTCATCATCCTCCACACTCTCTTACTCTGCTCTGATCACTTACACTCCACTTCTGCTGCCCTGACACTGCACCAACACCTGGGCTTAACTTGCATCTCACCCTATAATTTCCACCCTCAGCATAACTCTAGACAACAATAGCCTAATGGGACAGCAGACCTTGTCAACTTGAAATGGGCCAGCAAGCAATTCAGAAACAACATTTTAGCGAACACCTAGAGACTAATGGAAAGACTGACCCTGCTGTCTAAATCATACTTCACTTCCATTCATTTTCCTGCTGATTTCGTGTTGAATAAATGCTGATTAACAACTGAGTTAGATTTTCTAGGCATGTGAACAGCTGTACCACAGACCTATTAAGGATATTAAAGAGGCATTTCACTGCTGGATCGATGGTGTTTTGAAGGACTGTTGAAGCAGTAGAAACATGCAAATACTTTTGAAATTGCTGCTACATGGCCATAGAAAACAGAGGAAAGGGGCTGTGACATATGCTTTTGCTCAAGAGGTAGAAAGCAAATACCATCGTGCGCTTTGCCACACCGGACTAGAAAACTCTCTCAGACGTGGTTGACGTGATGTGAGCTCCGTTGAGACAACAACATGGCAGCCGGCAGGTAACAAAAAATCCTTCTGAAAACTTTTAAGCCGTACTCTTTGTGTCCATGTCGGCGGGGATACGAAAATGCAGAAGTACAATCTGTAGTTTGAGCAGCAGCCCTGGAGCCTTAGCTGAGAAATGAGCAGAGTGTGTTGGGCGCTGGTAAGGCAAAAGTAAGATTCCCATTATTTGCACATACTACCCACAGTGTTATGATACAAAGCTGGTTGTAAATCGGCAGTATCCCTTTAAGTTTCAGAATCAAAGTTATAATGTAATATCTATTTTATTTCTATTTTGAGCTTTTGTCCATGTTTATACACTTTATACAAAATCTCTGTTGGCATGTGCATGCTGCTATGCTGAGCCACTATTTTTCCTGCTCAGCTTCACATTTCTTTGTAAATTTTTAATGGTTTACAGCAGTGGAGATTGATGGTAATTTCTGTTTTAATTTCATGCTCATCCCTGTTTTGGTCTTAGTTGGAAAGGCACTAAATGTGTTCCTCTTCGGACACTTTTATTAAATTCTAAATACATCCCTTTGTGTTTAGAGACAAGTTGGGATAATTAAAATGTCTTCTTTAATATCTCACATTTCAAGTCACTGGAGGCTGTGTTGTATAATGAATTTAGCAATAAAAAAAGTGGTAACAAACCCCTGTGTTAGATATGCTTTAAGTAGGTGAGTAATATTTATAATTATTCTTTTCACCAGGCAATTCTTGAACAAAAGTGCAGTGATTAAAAACTGACACCAGTACTGTATGACTGGTGATTACAGGTTAGCTTATTAATATTTAAATTAATAGTTATGCAGCACACAGCACGTGCTCTGAGAATTTCAACAGTGGCTTGAACATGACACAGTTGATCAGTCAAAATTAACAAAGTAATCCAGTGTTTCCAGTCACGTATCCGTGATTTGTAGCAGTTCTGGATGCTTTTCGTTCTGATGCCAGCATTGTTTGAGGCCTTTAATTAGCGTAGGCCGATTATTTCTCAACAGTGGCGTATTATCTGAAGAGGCTCTGCCACCTGCAGTGGCTTCAGTGAATGTTTGTAGCAGAGTAGCATGTGTCTGTCTATCCGCATCTCTCCCTCTGTCCCTCTCCTCCCCACCTCTCCCTTTCCTCTCTGATTCCCTCAACACAACAAAGAGTCCTTTCTGTTCTCATCTTTTCACGATCAGTCCCATTTGTTTACTGTTTTCTCAAATCTTGTCTTTGTCTCCTCCTTTTATGTGCGTCCCTCTTCCTCACCCCTTGTCTCTCCCTTGCTCCTGCTCTCTTTCTCCTTTTCTCTCCCCTTATCTCTATCCCATCGTCCCCTTTCTGCCGCTGACTGACAGTGTTATAAATTGATTTTCAGCCCGGTGTGTTCCCTCTGTCTCTCTCTAGGCATTTCCCTTATTTAGCCTCAACCACTCCAGGGTATAGTCTAGACCGCGGGCTGACTGTCAGTCAGTGGCAGCGTGGAACAGTCTAATTCTTGGCTGACAAGCGTTCCTGACAGCAGGAACCAATGGGACGTTTCAAACATGCTTACTTTCCCTTGCTCTGTCTCTCTCTGTTGCATTTTTGCCTTTGCTATCTCTCTTTCTTCTCTCATTCTCCCCCTGTCAGCCCCCGCCACTCCACTTTTCATGTGGTCACCTTTTTTTTTTTTTTTTTTTTTGCTTTTAGTTTGTCTACCTTTCCGTCACTCTGTCACCCCCACAACCTCCCACCTCTGCATTTCCTCCATCTTCTTTCTCGCTTCAAAAACCACCTCAAGAAAATTAACAGATACTATCATTTTCCAGAGACATGGACAGCTCATTTAAATTAACTAACACTGCATTCATGCACACACATGTGTGTGCGCAAATACACTCATCTCATTTTGCCCCCGGAGCTTGAGTGCTGCTGTGATCTGAATACTGATTGGATGGTTTGTCGGTCTGCAATGATTTGATTGGTCAGTTTGCTCCACTGGGAAAGCCATTCTTTAATCATAAATGAGAGTCTGCGAGATTAGACGGAATAGCCCTTTAAGCGAATCTGGTATCACTGAGGTCCCCAGAGAGAGGCAGAGACGGAGAGAGGGGAAGAGAGAGCGGCAGAGAGATGAAAGGGAGACGGACGGATGGAAAGTGTGAACCACAGAGGGAGAGAGAGGCAGAGAGATGGAAGAGAATTTAAAGCGTATTTTTCTCAGACTTGGACTGGGGTAATGTCACTACACTGCTGAGGATAAGAGTAATATTTTATATTACAGGATGTGTGCACACCCACACAGATATGTGTCATATGGAGACATTGCTGGCCCCCCAAGTAGAAACTGGGGACGCCCGGCAACCTTGAGGGGGTACCGCAGGTCCCATTCAAATGAAGAATAGAGTAATTTCACTGTTTCCTCATTTAGTAGTCAGCACCATGTGGAAATGGCTATATTGATCATAGGGTTTCCTGTGGAAAATGACAAGCTTAGTAATTGATTTCACCCCCTCAGAATCATCAAGCTTATATCATCAGGATGTGTGAAGTCACATTATCTTACTGTATGGCAGTGGTAGACTTTTATTCATTTATGCGTTCACTTTAAATGATTTCACTCCCTTCATGATGCTTTTTTACTCACTGTCTGTGAGGGCTTTAGGGGGCAGGAGGCTGTATGCATGTATTAGCCTTCTGGCTAAGGGCGTATAGCGCTGCATCAAAGAAAGAAGGGGCCGTAGTGTGGGTATGTTGTTTCAGGAACCCTAGATACCTAAGATTAAATGCAAAGCAGAATCCATTTTAAAGGCTCGTCAGATGCAAAGACTGCATGCTTTACAATCCTTTGAGGCAGGGGCAACCCCCAGGTGGGGAGGGGGGAGGCTGGCTCCACTGACAGAATTGCCTCCCAACTGCTCCCAACCCCCCACCCCACCCCCCATTGAAAATACTTGGAAACAAACTGTCTTTAGGTGTCAGGGCGATCATTTTTTAAGCTAGCATGAAGGTAGTAATATCTTGGGAAACGAGACGACATAAGGCATCTATTGGCGGCAACCACGTGTCCATCGCATGTCAGGAGAGAGGCTAAATAACCTTCCAAAGTCAGGTTGAATTATGGCAAGGGAATAACTGGCATGGCCATTTTCAAAGTGACCCCTTGATCTCTCACCTCAAGATATCTGAATGAAAATTAGCTCTATGTGTACTCACGAGTCTCCCCAAAACTTGAGAAGGCTTGTTTCCACAACATTTTTTGTTCCTTATGATGTACTCATTCAGATTGAAGCTGTATATATTTGTCTTTTTAAAGAGAAGGACAACCAACCTATGTGAAGAACAATGAATCACACGTTAACACATTAAAACAGGATTGTTATGGAACTCAGAATATTAGCTGTACAGTATTAGTCTATGCATAATCAGTAATATTAACTGTAAAATACCAAACCAAAGTACATCAGTATGCACTTCCTTAACTTTCCATGTTGACATAGTTTTCACTGAGGCTATATATTTAAATGGCATGATCGCATTTTTGAAATTAAAGAAATTTTAAGAGCACCACTGCTTTGAGGCAGGATTTTACAATTCTGAAAAGGTCTAATGGCAGTCACCAGTATCTCCTCCATTCTGATGCTCGCAAGGGGATTTTTTCACGGTGCTCCAAGATACAAGCTAGCAGGTGCCCACCTGCTTGTAAGCATTTGGCCACCTTTTCTGCCAGACTACCCTGGGTATTATTGCTAAAGCCCTCTGCGGCAGCTCCCCTTCTGCACCAACAAAGTGACATAATAGAAGCTGATGTGGGGCCTGCATTTTCTGACCCAGAGAAATTGAAAAAGGCTCATTGTGGCCTAATACAGGCTGTAAAATATCCTGAACAGGTCACGGCGCCAACACAAACAGACATTCACATACTGGCAATTTAGAGCCTCCGGCGCACCTTGCTTGTTTTTGGACTTGTTTGTGGAGGGGAAGCCCATGCAAACTCTAAACAGAAAGGTCTAGGGACTCTTGCTGTGAGGTGGCAGCAGTTGCAGAGGTTTTGATGGATGATGTGCAGTTTGAAATCATAAAACTAGCCCAGGCTACATTTTTAGAAAACTTTACTCTCCTGTAAAAACTGGACTGTCTCAAAAAAGATGTGACGAGTGCCGGCATAAGCCACTTGTTAAGCGTGTGGGGGTTTTTTTTCTGCAGTGTATTATCTAATAAATTCAAGATGAGATAGGCTTTGAGGGAAGAGATCAAGCCTATATTGCGGTCCAGGGTTCATTAAATCCACTCAATTCAAGAAGCAGATTTTCTTCTTTGTCTTTAAGCTTCTTTTATCCAGGGAAGGTTTTGCTGAGCATGCACGCTCTTTTCAAGCTAAACCCTGTTCCTCATTAGTACCAGTGCATATATTCACACCTGGGAGCTACCCAGTCCAACCGCAAATCTTGTACTGTTTGCCAATTAGCATCTCTGTTTAAGTCTTTGGGGGGAAATGCCTCGCTTAAAGTGGTACCCAACCCAAAAATCTTTTTAGTATTAAATGCCCATGCCCCGTGGACTCCAAAGGTGGCTCCAAAAAGTTTGTAGCTGTCTTCTTTGTGGAGGGCAGCAGCTGTAGTCATCTTGAATTAGCTGTCTTCATGCATTCCAGTGGTGGCCCAGTTTCATGGCATAAAATGGTACATGTATACAATATTGTTGTTTTTTGTTGTTGTTTATTTTAACAAAAAGGTTGCTGAATTTACTGCCTCTCACTGCCTCTCCTCATTACAAATACATGCATGTGTTGGTCTGTGTACATTAGAGCGACAGCTAACTGCTCTTCTGTTGGTCAAAGTTGTTGATCCAAGCTTACTTATGAAAATGGAGTCACAGCAGTTATAGCATCTTTTTACTGGGGATACAAAAAATATTGATGTAAAACTCCAAGGCCCCCAAAGAGGGAGCACCCACCTGACAACAAGAACAACAAAACATAGCATAGAAAATAACTATATGACTAGTAATTGTGATGTAAATTAATATATGAAACATATAAACGCATAAGTAATAATGAATAAGTAGAAAAAAAGTGAAACAAGAAAACTAGCATTACTTGATAGAATTTATAAAAAGTATTTCAAAGAGACAGGAATGGGGGATTAGTCAGGTGGCAAAGTTTGTGAGGAATTAAAGTAATCAATATTCCATTTATGAAAGTTTAGCAGAGCTGCTTTTCATTATGAATCTTATCTTTTCTAACTTGAGACACAACAATATCTCGAAGCCACTGGGAAATAAATGGTGCCTTAGGAGATTTTCTTAGAGGTAAAATACACCATCTTGCCAAAGGGGAGGTGAAGGCTAATATGTCTGGCTTTCAAGAATAAAATTGGGAAGAATCAACAGAGACCTCAAATATCACTAAAAAAGGCAAAACTTAAAACAGCCCAGAACTTTTGTCAATACCATAAAGTAATTGCCCCAGAATTTTAGTAGTCTGGGAAGAAAGAAAAACATATGGCTGAGGTAACAAGAATAAGTGTGACATTTGTCACATTCGTCTACATTTGGACAGATATCAGATAGTCGAGATTTTGAGAAATAAATGTATAGACCAAATCACGTTTGATTTCAAGTTTGTTAAGAATGACTTGCAGGTAGAAATCTCCCATATCGCGTACATAAAATAAAAGGGTTTTGAGTAAACACTGCTTTAATTGGTTCATTTTTATCCACCCAAAAAAGGCCTACCAAAAATCAATATTAGTTTTAGTGTACACTATATTTAGGATATTCTAATCATTTTACCTTGCTGTCAGCATGCTCTTTCGGACAAGAAACTGAAGCTGTTTTCTCAAAGCCACCCCACTCCTTTTTACTTCACAGAACACGGGAGATACTGATCTACCTCTGCCTCGATCAGTTAGTGGGTATGGTAGAGTGGAGCAAAAATTCAAATATATCCTACACTTAAACCGACACTGATTTTTTTTTTTTTTTAGGTGGCTGAAATGTGTTTTACTGTGGCCCCCATCCACAGCAAAACAGGTTCGCTGTGTAGCTTCTGTGCTGTTAGATTTGGTTTATCAAATATGCCAGCAAAGCATTAACTATGCTGTTAAACTATACTTCCATACACGTTACAGCTGCAGCTAAAAACTGACAACAGGAAAAAAACAAGTTTGCCAATTTTACCTATATTAGCAATTCAAAACAAGTGATTTGGTCTATGAGTTCCACTCTGGCACAAAGTGTGCTTGAGCGTATTCTGTGCACAGCTTTATCCCACCACTGATCTGTAACCCCAGTTCATGCTCCCAAGCAATTCTAGGTTCTGCAACACAATGACCATCAAAAGCCATGAGCTGCTCATATATCTTAGATATTTCTGATGAAATGTAGGTCATTAAATGGCCAGTCAGCTGGGGCTTATTGTGTGTCTTGAAGGATTCATTCATTCATTGTTCAGGTACTACTGGGTAGTCATGACTACAAGTTATTCACCTGGAGCCAGACTTCTCCGTCGCCGGTAAGCCGTTATAATGCACCGCCGTATTTGACAGGAATACGTATTCGTGTCCGTGTCTGTGACCCACGTTCAACCCACAACTGGCGGGATTCGCCGTTACGTTTCTGCTGCTGGTTGAAATCTGTACTCACACAGTGTGCTGAATGATTTATTTTGCCTGCACAAAACTATTTTTAGTCGCAAATGCGAATGCAGTGATGGACGGCGTAAAATATCACCACACTGCCAACATTTTACTCCGTCCGTCACCGCACGCTGTTTAATTGCGTTATCAAAATACGCTGCTATTATTCGGCCTTGCTTTTCACTTATTCCACCAAATACCGAATGTGTGGGGTTTTTTTGCAATATTTGGCCGAATATATTCGGTTACCAAATATTCGGTGCACCCCTAATTTAGAGTCACCAATTAAGCTGCATGTCTTTGGACTGTGGGAGGAAGCTGGAAAACCCACGCAGACACATGGAGAACATGTAAACTCTGCACAGAAGGGCTCCCTTTACCCTTAACTAAGGATCTGGTTAAAAACATACAATCACTAACACTATATCCATACATAGTATGTGTGTGTTTGTGTGGGGTGTGGTGAACAAAAACTGTAGTGAATGACAACAGAGTCAGTGGGTTCATTGAAAGGGTTAACCAGTAAGGTCAGGGTTGTGGAGGGGGCTTTTGTTTGTGTGGCTTCATGTGAACTTGTGAAATAATGCATGGATTTGTGTGTATCCCTCTGTATCTGCCTGTATTTGTGTGTGGACGTGTGTGTTGGCGTGTACATGAGAGTGTGTTTGTGCCTGCTTGAATCTGTGTGTGTTTGTGTATGCCTGTCTTTCTGTGACCCTGTGCCTCAGTGTGTGTGTGTGTGTGTGTGTGTGTGTGTGTGTGTGTGGAGGGGCTGTCAGTTTCGGTCTGGTAGTCAGCATAATTAGAAGTCTCTCTTTTACCCCTGTCTCCCTCTCACTGTTTCTCTCCTCTTCTCTTCCCTCTCCCTTCCTTTTACTCTCCCCTCACTCTTTCGATATTTCTCCATCTCTCTCTCTGGCCCCCCTGCACCCTCTCGCCTCTGTCGCTCTGAGTGATGAGTTTTAAATCATCCCTTCATTCTTCGCCCAATGATGAACGAGGGGAAATCTGTCCTTTTCTCTCTGTTTATTCTGCTTTCCATCTCTGTCCTTCTGTCCCTGTTTCGCTCTTCATTCACCCCACCCTGTATCCTCGCCATTTGATTTAATGAAGTTACTGCGTTTAGATGAAGACACCCTCCAATCTGTTAAGTTCAGATAAAATTCTAATGAACTGAGTCATATTTGCCTGCGTGTACTGGCGGCAACAAATTGCAGGGTTCATTTGTGATAGCAGATACGAGTCAGTGATTTTATATTGCACATCAAGCCAGTGAGTTTAGATTTTGTGTTATTGAAAGTAACATTTTTGTTTCCTTCCTGTTGAAGCTGATGCATGCCTTACATTGACTTTACTGGCAAACATCTCTTTGTATCTGTAAATTAATGGCCTGATTCGGCTCACCTGTGTCATACTTGAACGCACTTCATGCAAAATCATACCTTAACCACTAGAGGGAGAATTTAAAGACATACCTGGATCACATGGGACAACAGAACAGACAATAAAAACCTAGCTCCTAATGCAGCAGCCCTGCTCACTATAGGGACATGCCAAAGCCAGAAAAAAAGAAACAGACTAAAGCATGCATTGCTTACAGCATTTGACACTGTCACCTCAGATATTTAAACATATGATCTCCAAGTTGTTGCACTGCTCAGATATCCTGTCCCTGGGCCCTCTCATAGTTTGACTGTCTGTGTATAACATTCATAGAGGCACTCCAGCTTGTAAATAACAGAACATTCTTTAAAAAAAAAAAAAATACCGCTTTTCACCATATTCCCACGGTAGCACCATTACCATAGATTATTACCCCTGGGTCATCAAAGCCACATATTCTGTTAAAGAGCTGTTAAGTAACTCCTAACTAGTCTAATTGTAGGTGCATAACTAAATCTCACCCCTGGGAGTTCGGTAAACACCTCACTTCGTGCATCATCTCTCGAAATAAAGTCCCAGTCGCACTTTATGCCATGCTTAATTTGCAGCCTCTCTGCTGTAACATGTGACAAAATAAGGCCTTTGTGTGAGCTCCTGTCTTTTCCCTAGCAGAACAATGCATTCCTCTCCAGTAATAAGGTTCTATTGTGAGCTTAATCCTGAATCTTGTCCTCATAACGCCTCTGCTTGAAGCACCGCTGCATGTCAACAGACTTGGTCACAAAATCTTGATTGCAGTTGCTTAAGGGTGGGGGGTAATGCAGGGGACACATCCCCCTCAATGTGTATTTGTACCCCCCAATATAAACGTAAAAGTAGCAGAGGACTTTTACCATAAATTGATGCAGAAAAAGAAAAAAAAAGATACATATAATTTCACCACAATGCAAGAAATTTAAGTGTTTGATGCTTAAAATTTCCCTGGGGAGCACCCCAAACTCTCCCACCTTTGCACATAAGCATCAGTCAATCTGTGTATTTGGCTGTAGAAAATATTGACAGCAGTATTCTGTTCCAGTACATGACTTTGCTACAGATGAAGAATGCAAGATGCCTTGCTCATTTTTAAACCAAATTAAACCCGAGAAATATATGATATTGTGATCACATTGCAAATCTAATTCCAAAATCTTGTTAAAAATATTCACATTTTTGTGAAGAAATCCAATAGCTCCTTTTCAGAACCAGAGGAAAATAAGATTATGTCATCAATGTACCATCTGAGACGAGGTGGTGGTAGAATAACAGTAAAATCAACTTTATAGTAAGGTACATGCACATCCTTCCCTGTAAAGTGTGCCTTTAAAATTTGAGCAAAATTATTAGGTGTCAATCCTATTAGTCTGATAATTAAATCACATGGAGGCATCAAATTAACTGGCTTTAACTTTGATAACATTGCAAAGCCTCTTTATCTTCACAGTGGACAATGTTTTGTAAAGACTCTTTATCCATAATAGCGGTAATCCATGAAGCAATATTTGAAATATCAATGATTTTATTCAAAACATAAGTATTATCTTGGGCATGCAGGGGTTGATATATCACAAAGAGTTTAATTAAAAAATCAAGTACAGTGGATAGACGCTCTGATAAGTCGGCCTTTTGCTTTGTAACTGCGAACATTTGTTGTCCTCAGATGAACCACTGCTTCGTGGAGCATAAATTCCACTTAACTTTGATCATAAAATTTAATTCCTGCTGGGAACCACATGGATCTACCATTCCCGAACTGGGCCAAAATGGCAGTTCAATAAGTTGTTTTCTTGCTGTGCTGTGCACAATCTTTTTTCCTGCAATGTCTTGAAGAAGAGAGCAGGCAAGGCGGGGCAGTGGCATTTCCAGCCCTTTGTTGTCTTGCAAATTGAAACAAGCAAAAGGCGCTATGGATGTGTATGTTGTGAGTGCATATGTCAGTTGTAGTGCATGTATAAGTTAGTTGCAGCTCTGTGTATGTGCATATGTGTGTGCTCTCGTATGGCTCTGCCTGTCCCTCCTGGTTCCTCAACATCTCAGCTCTGATTGGTTGTGAAAGGACAGGGATACCGGCCCTTAATTGCAGCTCAGACTGCCATTGGTCATTATATCTGTCACTGTGATGGCCTTGGAATAGTCTGGGTAAATGAGAGTTGGACAAACACACACATCCACACACAGACACACACATATATGAAGACACAGACTGTTTTTGGTTGAGTTCTGTCTTGGATAATTGGTTGGAAAAGCATCCAGCGGGATCACCCTGCTGTCCCTGTGGCCCCGGCTGCCATGGTAAATAACGAGGCTCATAAACATGAAAGGCAGGGGATGATCATCCTGATTTGAGCTTTGCACTCAGAGGAGATCAATTAAGGCCTGGGAGTTCAAGGACTTTAAACAAACAGTTGTAGCAATTTTCAATTAAAGGCTCTTTTATTCCTTCTTTTTCTTATTTTCCAGTGATACAGAGCTGAGGACAAATTTATTTTTAGCGTATTAAATTAAAAAAAAGATGCATCCACAATGGATAAGAGAATACCAATCTATATATCAACATATCTATCTATCAACAAGCACAGAGATATAGCGATTTAAGATGAAGGATCAAGCCCAATATAACAGCAATTTTCTTCTCTGCTGTAGTGTCCTTGAGCAGGATGAGGCTAAATCCCTACCAGCTACAAGGGTTTGTGCTCTGCAAGCTGACTCTACAGTCTGATTCTCCTGTGGAGTGGAAGAAGTGAAGAGTTTCTCCATTGGGGATCAATAGAGCGGGACCAAAAAAAAAAAACAACACACTCTGGACCGACTTCACTCCTGGACACTCCACGGTTTTCATCTAACACCTGTGGTGTGTTTGATATAAAGGGATCATTAAGATCAAAGGGAGAAGATAATGATCCTGATGTGAACTGTAAAGTCCAAGGAGATCAATTACATTTACATTTTACAATTTAGGCATTTAGCAGACTCTGTAACCCTGAGAGAGTTAGAATAAGTACAGCAGCAGAATATGCTTCACTTCTAATTTATCACTACAGCCAGTCTGTAAAGGGAAGGAAACAATTCTACACACGGCTCTTATTCACACTAACAGTCGTTTCCAACATATGGTAAAGTTATAACAGACAGAAAATACTGACTGTGATCAGTTAATATTGTATATTTGGACACTTACTACCCATTGTCAAGCTATAAACCATTTAAACTATGTTTAGTATGTAATGCAGTATGCAGAGCACTATAATCAGAGAAAAAATAATTCATGCTTTGCAATCACTTAAGTAACTGGTGACTATTATATACTTAAATAAATGGAGGATAATATAAATATAGCCATAGTTTTAGCCTGGTATTGCAGTCTGAGGTGTCCAAATATTGAAAATAATGTCATTAATAATTCATACATTCATTCCTTTTTCCATAACTGCTCATCCTGTTAGGGGTCACGGGTGTGGTGGTGCCTATCCCAACTGACATTTAGCGAGAGGCAGGGTACACCCTGTACAGGTCACCAGACTATCACAGGGCTGACACATAGAGATAGAAAAACATTCAAGCTCACATTCACACCTACGGACAATTTAGAGTTACCAATTGACCTGCATGTCTTTGGACTGTGGGAGGAAGCCGGAGTACCTGGAGAAAACCCACACTGACACTGGGAGATCATGCAAACTCCGCACAGTTTCAAACCCCGTCCCCGGGGTTTGAAACCCCCACACCTCTTGCAGTTGATTTCATAGTTAGTTTGCTCTGGCTTATTTGTATTTCTTTCAACCAATCACAGTCATCTTGGGTGGTGCTTAGCTCAGGTTGCAGTGCCTTTCTAACATAGTGTCGAGCACAGTGGGGAGGTGAGCACTGTAAAATAGATAATACTCTGTGAAAAAAAGGTTGTCAGGTTGTCTCAAAAACAAAACAAAAAAAAAACAAAAACAATTGGATCTCCTCCACTTAAGGTATAACCACTGCTGGACTAGTCTGCTATAAAGCCATAAAGACTCAAGTGAGTTTGTGTGTGTGTGTGTGTGTGTGTGTGTGTGTGTGTGTGTGTGTGTGTGGCCCATTAAATGCAGTTCATATGCCATTTATACATTTTGTTTCCTGGATGATAATGTTAAATATGGCCATGGTATAAGCCTGATAATGCACTCTAATGTCATTAATTACTGCCTGTGGCTGCTGTGTCCAAACGCAGAGAGAAATCTCAATAGAATGCCTCTTACAGTTGATTTACTTGTTAGTTTGGCATCTCCTCCTCTCCTCCTACTCTCTTTCCTCGTCTCTTCCACCTACCAGCTTGCCATCACATACATAGAGCCATGATGAAGAGCCTATAGTAGCTCATTAAGATCTAGTTGTATTTATTCTCTCTCCCTAAAGAAATCGTAAGCTGCCTTTGATGCTGCAAAGTGTGTGCAAGAATTTGCATTTGCCTCATCTCGCTGTCATGCATTCATACGAACTGACACAGCAAATGTAGATATACAGTATTTCTTTGGGAAAAAAAAAAGATTATAAAAGAAAAATGCACTGTTAAGGCAATAAGGACACGTCTATTGTTGTCATATGTTTTGACATGTCAGTAATTGATTAGGAAAAACAAAGACACGGCTAGTTTTTAATATTTTAGAAGCACCCAAAGGGAATTCAAGAAAGCACTCCAGTTGCTTGATGATTTCACTTACTAAGTCAGGTGGAAAGGGGTAGCTCAGTGGCAACTGAGTTTCCCCCCACTGTCAGGGGACCTGGGTTCAAGCACCCCATGCTGAATGTGAGTACCTGCTCCTGGGGTGCTGCTATGAAACAGACTCTGCCCTGCGCCCTCGCCGCAGGGGAGGCCAGTGAAAAGACTATGTTGCTCGGAGCGCCATGAGCTACAGATCTACAGAGCTGTAAGACATTCTGACAAATAATTGATTCAACAGTTTTTGGGCTAGCTACAGTATATATTCCATTAATATATAATCAAAGGACCGGGATATATCAGACCCAAGCTGACCTCCGAAGTTTCACTCATGCTGACGTGTGGCTTATTCCTACATTGATGTAAAGCATTCATTTTCTTCAGCACCAGACCAACACTTTGTTAGCACCGTTACCTGTAAAAGAAATAATGAATAGTTAACCACCAGTACTGGACTGGGCCAGTGGGTCTGCACTGTTCAACTCATTTTTCTTTGTTTTAAAGTTGTGTAAAAATGATACTTGTGGTAGCATGGAGTGTCATTGGGTTCAGAGGGATATAGACAAGTAGTGTGTGTGCATGTGCGTGCGTGCATGTGTTTTTGTGTAACCAGCAGTGCCCTTGTGTGTGTGAGCATACCCTGCAGTTGTTACTCAGCATCTGTCAAAACACGGCACATGCTGTTAGACACACACTGAGTAATGCTAAGTACATGCACAGAGAAACACACACACTCAGATCATCCCATTGTCACACAAAGACACACATACAATATTCTTTTATTGCCGTTGTGTACTTTAAACTTAAAATATAATGTCTCTTTCCCTCCTTTGTATTCTCCTGTGTCTCTCTATCCTCATGTCTACAACACAGCAGCTGTTGTTTACCACCATTTTATTTTCTTATTGTAGGAGTAAATCAAATGTTCTCTCTTTTCTCTCCATCAGGTTTCATCTACACATGTGGCGGCACGCTGAAAGGCCGAAATGGCAGTATAGAATCGCCAGGCTTTCCCTATGGCTACCCCAATGGGGCGAACTGCACCTGGGTCATTGTCGGGGAGGAAGGAAGTAGAATCCAGCTCATGTTCCTGTCATTTGCCATCGAGGAAGAATATGACTTCCTGTCGTTGTATGATGGACACCCGCACCCTGCGAACTTCAGGACCAGGTAGGACCAGTTATTGTTTTCATGATAACTTTTCTTATCTTGTAAACAAGTGTCCCAAATTCAACAAACTGGTTGAAGTCATAATGTAATGGCGGTACGCTGCTAGGTAAGACAAATTAGAATTATTTTGCACACTTTATTTAGACTCCTTTCACAGCAAATTATTTGTGTTCAGCATCCTCTAATCTCCATTAAAAAGTAGCACAACACTAACACCTGTTATGGCATATAGCCCGTTGCTTATTATTAGGTTACCAGTGATGTGCAGCCAGTTTTCAGTTCGTTAAGCCGAAGCTATTAAAAGGTACTCCTTTGTGTTTTTGCCAATTGATGATGTGCTGTGATGAGCTAATGTGTTTACATGATCAAATATTAGGAATCATGTATTCAAAAGAAACCTGAAAACAAAAGGGACCAGACGGATGTGCAGAATTGAATGAATCTTATATTTAGAGTGGTTGTATTAATGGATTTTTTTAAACCACATACTGCTTTTAATACTTATAATGACATAAATGCTCGTTGTTTCAACTAACAGACAAAATGTCATCAGTACTGGGCTGGATTCTGTGGAGCAATGCTATGGCAGTGGAACAAATGACCTTGTATAGCAACAGGGTGCCGTCAGGCAGTAGCACACAAATTGCCCAGGCTCAATCAGTGACACTGCGGTTTCCTTTAAGTTATTGAGCTATTTTATCGAGCTCCTCTCACAAGAAACACAATACCCAGAAAGAAGCTCATTTCAGATAAGCTATTAAACTCTCCTTGCCTTATGATTTTATCAGGCAATCAATAGGGTCTAATAGCATCTGTCTGTGACTCTATTCACATTCGACATGTTCTTTTAACCCTGCAATTAAATTATTATTATTAAGTTATTCAGTTAACTGTGAAATGTGAGAGTGCTGTCTATTGACATGTTGTTTGATTTTCACATGGCTAAGCGCTGATGGAAATTAGGTTTTGACAGATGTTGCACAAGTTGGTCCACAGAAAGTCCTTGTCACCTCCTGCGTACGTGTCATCTGAGTACAACTTCAGTTTTGTTGAGGTGAAGCAGTTGCTGCCTCCTTCCCCCAATGCCCACCCGTGTGAAAATAATCAAAAATAATTGGAGGCCTCTGTGGGGTGTTTTAAAACTTGAAGGCTTGTTCCCAGTAAATGTTTTGTTCCTTGCAATAAATGCACTCCTTCAAATTAAAGCTGTATATTTGTCTTTTCAAGAAAAAGGACAACCAGGCTTTTTGAAGAACAGTGATTCACCTAACATTTGTATGTGCAGATATATAACCCATTAACTCAGTGGATCACAAAATGTAAATGTATTTGAAGTACTCTATACACATCAGATAATAAGTAATATTTACTGTAAATAAGTTTGGTTTTGGCGTGCCACCCCAGATTTTCAGTGGCCCCATCAGTCCATGCTTGTAAAAAATTTGGGGGGTGAGGGGGCACCACTGAGAAGAAGTTTTTGAAAAGTTTTGCTTGTTTATTCACACAGAAGCAGCCCTTTCGTAGACTTGTAATTACTTTTTTTAAATCTGCTCCTTCATGTCAATCAACAGAATTGGAAAGTTCTACCAAGATAAACTAAAGATTTAAAACCAAATGTTCTGGATGAAAACTTAAAGTTCTTGCATCCAGCTACAGTAACACGTTCACTGATGCAGCAGTTCCTTATCCCTCCCAATAAAAACCATCCATATGTTGCACTTGATATTAAAACAAGGGGAATGTTTTATCAAGTCACAACATGACTCAGTACTGATGAGCTATTGGGTTTGATCCTTGAATAAGGCCTCACTGTCTTGCTCACTTGTCATGCTGTGAAAGCAAAAAAAAGGCAGAAACTGACTGTGATGAGCTCTCCGTTTTCATCCTGGATCCTGTGGACGTGAACATTCACCTGGAACTAATTCTTGGAATCAAGAATATCCAACCTGAAACCAAGGAGGACTCCACACAAGAGGCTGGCTCCCTCTTATTCAAGGCAGCCGCACATTGAACACACACTAACCGTGGCCAGACTGGTGAGGGATGCACAAACCCGCAGAGAAGCTCTGCTTATGGAACACATCCACCCGAAAAAAGAAAAGATGACTTAAAAAAGATGCCAATCCAGTGCCCTGAGAGGAGCTAAGACCGGCATGGTTTGCCACAAAGCAAGTTCATTTGCAGGTCACATTCAATGCTGACTCATAACTCAACTGCAACCTTTGTTCTAACACTCTATAAGCCCTGGAAACCTATTTCCTCAATTAGCTTTGTTTGTATGCCATTGGATTCTACATGAATACACCAATTCCTGTCCCATTATTGGTTATTTCACATGAGGGATTTCTGGGTTAGTGTTTGTCCTCAATTTAAATTGAACAGAGAGACATTTACATGCACTAGTCAGCTGTTTAGTAACATTTAAATCAAAATTTATCTCAGTTTTTGAGTAATTAAATGATTTTTTAAGCCTATTGAGTGGTAGAGATATTCATAACAAATTTTTAAGGGCTTTGAAATTAAATAAAATCACAATCTCAGTCTTATTCAACCCAGTCAGTTTTTTAACAAGAGCACAAAAACTGGAAACATCTATTAAAGACAACAGACAGAGTGAATACAAATCTGTTTTGCATATCTCATCAGCCAAATTACAGCCTGACTCTTCACTGTCACCTCAGGAGAACTTTTTTGTTTGTTTTTTGCACAGTCAACATTAGGCTGGAGCTTCCACTATCAATGAGGTTCTGGCTAAGGTCACAAATTGATTTCTTTAATTACATCAGGTGTGTGTGATGCAGCGAGTAGCATAGTGCTAAGCAAGAAGATCTGGTTTGGTTCAGTTGAGGAAAAAGGATGTGGGTCATGAGGAGATGAAATGAGTCCTCTTGATACTTGGTCGTTTGCTGAAAAGCAATTCTCTCACCATGGGGAATGAACCATGTTCCTTTGGTTCAACGGGCATAATTTCTAATCAGCCAGCTGCAATAATCAACCTTTCTCGGACAATCCGGTGGCTTTTAGAGCTCAAATTGCCACACAGAGTTAATTAAACAAGGAAGCAAAAGAATAGAGCAAAATAGGGTGAGCACGAGATTCTCCCTGCACAATATGTGACTCCCAACTCTGCAGGGGAAGAGACAGAGAATAAACAGATAGGAGGAGAGACGGTGAAAGATGCCCTTTATGCTCTTATTGCTTGATTAGTATTTCCTGCTTATCTCAGATAACAGGAAATGATGTGCTGTGCGAGTGTATACACACATGCGTTCACGTGCATAGGGCGTGTGCGCACATGTCCGTGTGTGAGGAAGATTTATGGTCTGCGTAGTTAGTGTCGCCCTGCTGGTTAAGCCAAATTACCTCTGCTGTCTCATTCTCTCTCTCTTTCCCTCCTCACACACACACACACACACACACACACACACACACGGACACACAGACACACACACGGACACACAGACACACAGACACACGGGCACACATGCACATGGACACAGGGGCAAAATGGTGATTAAAAGGTTAGATCTATTAACAAGAAAATGGTAATTATGCAGAGAATGATTAACATGGATTACACACACAGGCACATACATGTTTGTGCATGCACACACAAACACCAGACACACACACACACAAGTCCGATCTCTCTTTTGGTGTAATAAATGTAAATGAACACATTGTGTTTTCCTCTTGAGTTTGTCCCAATGTGTCTACTGGCACATGACTGACACTCACCTCACATGTACTCTGAAACATTCCCTTTATTTGTAACACACAAATGCGACAGAAAATCAAAGGCTTAATTTCTTAAAAGCTACGAAAATGATCAGTGTTCAAGGTGATGCTGCTTGTCCTCCAATCAGGGCTACGTCTATTTATGAGTTTCACCACTTACACCTCAATCAAGATTTAAAAGTGATTTTCCAATGGGAAGTTTTCATAAACGAGTAAAGGGCACCTCCCTTGATTGCTGCATTCGCCGCTACAGTCGCGCTCACAGCAAGCAGGCACTTGTGTGAAATGTTCATCCGGCTGATGAATTATATTAATAACTGACTTTTCTTGTTAAACACAGATTCAAGCACTGTGAAGTAACAATTCCCCTCAATTTTTGGCCAATGACAACTGATTCAAAATAGGCTAATTGGCATTTCTGTGTCCTTTTGCATATATGTTTACTCTATTTTTTTTGTTTAAATCTTAAATGCTGTCTTCACTGGTAATATTATTTAATTCAATTCATTCCAAAAACAAGGAACCCCATGTGGCATCTCAACCGCAAGTTGGGAATACCTGGAAGAAATATGAGCTAATAAATATGTACTTGTACTAACAATTTCCACTCTAGCTCTTCCAGGGAGAGTCTTCTTAATTAGGTTGATAAAATGTTTTAATTATGGGGATTAAAGTATTTAATTAAAGATAGTTCCCCACTAAAATTACTGAAATTATCTAACTGATATTGTTCTTTGTTGATCCCCTAATTACTATTATATATGGCTGGTCCAACCTGCCTTCATTAGGAAACATTATCAAAGGAAAAGCAAAGCAAGAGCCAGAGGAAAAAAAGTGTGGTGTGAGAACAGATCTCTTTGGATTTTTGTTAATGGTACTGTGCAGAGCCTAAGATGTATTTACTGTAGCGTAGCACAGCCCAGTCTGTGTAATGTCCATATGCTATGATATGCAAGACAAGATAGGTCCATTGTCACAAGCAGTGCAGATGCTAATCCTAAGCCTTAAGACTGGAAACTGGGCTTTTCATCTTGGCTTTTTAAAGGGGCAGTTAACCTCAAATCAAAAGCACATATTTTCCCTCTTATCTGTAGTGCTAATTATCAATCCAAATTGTTTTGGTGTGAGTTGCCAAGTGTTGGAGATATCAGCTGTAGAGACGTCTGCCTTCTCTTGAATCTAATGGAGCTAGATGGCACTTGGCTCGTGGTGCTCAAAGTGCCAAAAAATAAATTTGAAAAACTCAACAGTATGTCTCTCTCCAAAAACCACGACTCGTTTACTAAAGATAAGACCCAGACCATGTTGTGAGCAGTTTCATGAGGGAACTGTTTTCTTTCGACCAGATTATACCCGCCAACCGCATCACTGCATAGCTCAACTACAACTATTGAGCAAGCTAACATTACAGCTCAGCTAAGGAGGACGCTATAAATGTTTACATCTCGCTCTCTCACGAGTATGAGCCCCTTGTCTATGGGTAGATGTATGTCTACCTTTGCATGATGTTAAGTGTCATGATTTCTTGAAAGAGACATTGCTGTTGAGATTTTTAGATATAGTTTTTGGTGCTTTGAGCACCACAAGCCGAGTGCCATCTAGTTCCATTACATTCATTACATACATACATACAGAGAAGGCAGACATCTCTACAGCCGATACCTCCAACACTTGGCGACTCACACCAAAATGATCTAAACTGAGAAATAGTACAAAGTAGTTCTTGTCACCTAACCTTCATTAAACCTTTACCATTCCTTACTTTATATGCATTGTCATTAAGGAGAATTAAGGTAAGGCCAGTGCAGAGTTTTGCAGATCTTTCTGTTCTCAATGTTGTGTTTGGTTGGTAGTTTGCTCAGCAGGCCCTTAAAATACCACAGTGATATTTGGATTTTGACTGTGTTGCCTGGGCACTTGTCACCCTGTGTATCTACCTGCAAACACAACAACTGTATGGATCTACATTTGAAAGAAAAACCTGTGATTCATAACATTTTCCATGTTCATTGTCTCTTGTCAGAGCCATGGGTGTATTACCAAGCACGGCTCAGGCCCAGGGGCCCCTAAGCCAGAGCCTCTGCATGAAGCTGCTGTGATGAACTTTGCCTTTCTTTTTAAAGGGTATAGCTATTAATGTCAATAACAAAGCCCCTCCAAAAAAGTGTCATCATCTGCCTGTGGTCAGAGCATATGTGTTTTCAACTAACTGACATGCCTGCCAGTTTATACAAGTTTGAGTATGAACCCTCTTTGCTTTTATGGCTGTCTGGGCACCAGGATAATCCAATAAACCATCCATAACGGTGATACTAGTGTGCATGTTAACATACTCATTAACAGTGGAGACAGAGTCACAAAGAGAGGTGAAGAAGAAAACAGGAAAATGTGGTGACAGACAGGCAGAGTTAAGAGGCAAAGACAGAGTGTGTTTGTATGTAATCACTTTTGAATTATACTGGAGCCTCCTGAGGTGTGCTGCTTGATTTATCCCGAGAGACCCTTAAACAGACAGTGTGACATTTTGAAATTAAATCTGTTAATTGTCTTCATTGGTCATTTGTCACATTATGTTGTTGGCTCTTCAGCTTGTGGTTATCCTTTGGTTTGAACATCTATTCATTCTTCGTTTAATAGAAATGCCAGTTGTTTTTTTTTCATGTCTGATAATATGGAGAGTACTTAACAAAGCTACACTTAAGAATGTCCACGTAATTGATATCAACAGCTTTGATAGATGCTTAAATAACCTTAAATAAGTACAGCACAGATAAGTGGTGGTTCTTTACATGGCTTTGAGTGAGTTTGTTAATAAAGCTGTTTAATGTGTTGCATCCAGGGCTATAGTTGAGATCTATTGAATTGAGTCTAAGTCAAGTCCAAGACCAGATCCAGTCAAGTCCAAGTCAAGAAGTCCAGAGCAAATCTAGTCCTGTTCAAGGCCATTATAGGCAATATCTTAACGGTACTCCCTATTTGTCTGGTTCTTTATCAGTAGCCTGCTCTGAACGGTTCTTTTGCATTTACTTCTTGAAAAATCTAACATTTTAGTGCAGCAACAGTAATGTTTACAGTTACAAAGACATTATATGAACTCCACGATATCTCGCTGGAAACAAATCTAAAATGTCAGTAACGTAAATAATCTTCCTGACATCACAATACTGAGTGAAGTTAAGAAAGAATGAGGAACACAGACATCAGTTACTATCAGTCATTCATCCTGTCCTCTGTCCACCTGCGTCTGCTGCTGAGGTGATTCACTGCCTGCAGGTACTGCTGGCAGAGGGAGGAAGGGCTGGTTTGTCTGATGCAGCAGCTCGGCTCACAAGAATTTGCCAAATTTTAAGATGCATGGCAAGCCAAACAGTCGGGCTATAGAAATATACATAGACACTGCACTGAGGGCTTCTGCCTATTGCTACAATACATGTTTGTAACAGTTTTATTGTGATTAGCTATAAACTGAGCCATACTGTGCTTGTGTACAACAGTGGCGGGGGATCAAAGTGTGCAGACAGAGCAGATTAAAATGGCCCTTTTAAGATGTGTTTACATGTTCATGCATGTTGAACATGTGTATTGATGCAGTATTGGCATTTTACTCACAAAGCTTTTATTGCACTTACATTAATGAGCTTATCCCTGATACACAGTGCAGAGGAGATGATGCAGTGTAATAAGAGGTTTTTTTTAAGAGGATAATACAACTGATTCAGAATAAGCAGCCTGGAACAACCTGACCAGTTCTCAATAGCGAGTCCAAGATCAAGAAGATTATGAGACCAAGACAAGTGCAAAACTTTTAAAGAAGTGCTCTTGAAACCAGACTGGAGTACTACAGCTCTGGTTATATGTGCTTATGCCACTGGACCCACTCTGCCCAAAATAATTACAGGCCAATGATACTATCTTTAAGTGGCTTTGGCATGCTTATTTTTAAGCTACCGCAGAGGTAGTGGTATCTTGTGAAACTAGACAACCTACAGCAACCATTGGTAGAAATCATGTCGGCATAGCTCTTCAGGCTATTCACTAGATAAGGCTTCAAATTTAGGCTAAATTTTGGCAAGAGAATGGCTTTTTTCTTCCATGGGTACCAACGCATCTCCCCAAAACTTGAGGACGCTTATTTCCACTAAATGTTTTGTTCCTTACAACCAGTGTACTCCTTCAAATAAAGCTATAACTTTGTCTTTTTAAGGAGAAGGACAACCTGCTCATTTGATCAAGAACAATAAATCGCCTATCATGTATAGATACATAACACAGGATTGTTGTGGAACTCAAAATGTTAACTGTACCTGTATTAGTCCATGCAAATCAGATAATTAATAATGTTAACTGTAAAAAAAAAGAAAGAAACCAAAGTATCTCAGTATGAGATTCCTTAACATATTGACATTGTTTTCAACTAGCCTATGTATTACAACAGTATAAGCAAATTCCTAAAATTCATTAAAGGCTTTTGGTTTTGGTGTGCCACCCCAAGATTTTCAGTTGCCCCATTATGCCGCCCCTGTGGAACAACTTCTGGGGGCGCCACTGACTCATGTATTTATTTTGTCAGCCCAAAAGTTGAATCATTGCTGTTTATCCATTCATTCTATGTGACAGACGAGCGCTGTTTCCAGGTCTGGTGAAAATTTGCATAAAGTTCAACATTACACAGCTTTCCCTTGTCGCCTCAGTTGCCTTCTTCCTGTCACGGTGCATAGTTGTAGCTGATGTCTCCCCCGTGTCACAAGCTGCCATTTGACATGACTGGCTTCCTGTCACTTGCTGATGTTTTGTCATAGTAAATGTGAACGCCTGGTGAAGTCACAACATATAAATTGTTAGAGTAGAAGACTCGAGTGGGACAACAAGTAGACCTCAGAGAATTTAACAGCTTTTTGAGAATTAATAATGGGTGAGTGCCAAGGGAGCGTCTGGAAGTTTTTGGGCATGGATGGATAGATGGATGAAATGCAAGTACCCAACGATGGCAAAAACAGCACATGTCTTTCTCTGCCAGACTGTCAGGATTAAAATAGGAAATTACCAGATTGAGGATTTGATCCCTATGGTGTGTGGGACTGAATTCATGGTTGCTTACAGTCAAAAGCTTTGACAAAAGCTCAAATGCTAATTTGTCATTGCTGTCAACATGCAAAAATAAATTCAAAAGGCAATGTCTTTTGGTAATTGCAACAAAAAGTGGGTCAAAAAATTCTGAAATAAAGTCATAATGGGGTTTTGGAGAATGATAAATCAATTCACAGGAAACAAGGGAGCGTCTCAGATGAATAATTGAGAGCAATTCAAAGACTTTGAATACACCACTTACTGAAACCCTACATTTAGACTCTTTGTGAAAAATACCAACCTTCCCACCCAGACCTGAAAATCTGGTCCTATTTAAAAATGTATAACCAGGGGGACACGCTTCAATGAGGAGGTATCTGCAGCCCATGTTTCTGTTAGGAAAGCATGAGGATTAAATATGTTCTGTCATTATGGGCACACACAGGATTCATGTATGTATGTGCAGTAAACTGGAAGAGGCACAGGCCACAGGATTGTTATGAAACTAGTAGTAAATGGAGGAATTGAAATTGAGTGATGTCTGTCTGAAGCCTCCCTTGAGATACATCAATTGGTATTACTATTAATTTATGACTGTGTCTTTTTTCAGCACCCTTATTGTGTGAGCCCTTCTCATCTGAGGGTATTATTAATGCGGTGTTCATGTGAAGTGGGAATATCCATTACACCATAAGAGATGCCTTTCTTGTTCCATTATTGTCTTCACCTGTGCACACTTGAGATGTAAGTTTATGTTTTACAGGAGGAAATTGCAAAGTCAGGCAGGCAAAAACACCCTCTGAAGTTATATCAGGTCACTGTATGAATATTTGATCAATGCAATTTGTCACTCTGTCCATTCCGTCTAGCAGCTATATTTGTTTTGTGCAAGCAAATCTGTTCGTAAACCATTTACGAAACTAAAACTAGTTTTGTGTGGCTGCATGTCAAAGAGGTGACTGGGTTCGATCTGGTTAATCTCAGACTCCAATCATTAGAAATGTGGTTAGAATGATAAACGTGTTTTATTTGTGGTTTCAGAGTGATTTAGAAACAGACTATCATGGTCATGTCAACAATTTATATTGAGCAACACCTCACTGTGAAAGATTGCCATTTGACATTACATTTGACAATTAATTTAAAAGTTGTGATGTGAGTCATGTTGTTGTTGTTGTTGTTGTTGTTGTTGTTTGTTGTTCGTACTTTTCTCCTAACATCATGTGTGTGTGTACATATATGTATATATATATATATGTATATATATGTATATATATATATATATATATATATATATATATATATATATATATACACATATGTGTGTGTGTGTGTGTGTGTGTGTGTGTGTCTTTGTGAGTAATAGCTAACATCCCAAGGACATACTTGAAGGTGTTAGCAGATGTGACAGTGGGGCTGGTATTGTTTCCAAGAGGTTATAAACAGCATAAACTCACCATAAAATAATCACTGCTCGTACTACTTTATGGAGAATTGTTAGAGAAACATTACAGATACTTGAACTGTCTTCCTGTAACTAAGACCACCAAGTAAACATCTTAACTAAAAGAATGTAAGGGGAGGTGCCTTTTCTTCATTTTCTTATTGTTGACTAAAGTTATTATTTCTCGGCTGATTCATTCTGCAGATTCAGGTACGAAAGATTTCTCTTGACAGGATGAATAGAGCTTTCACTTTGGACTAATTAACTCCAGCAAGTAAAAACAAATTCCAAAAAAAAGTTTATGCAGTCAGTAACTTCCATGTCACACTGAAGGAACTGTTAGCTAGCATTTATTGCATTGTGGTTTTGCTACCAGTAGATGACACAACAAAGTGTCCACGAATGAGGACAACGGGTCTAAATTAAGCAGAATGAAGTATAAGGTCAAGTAAACCCAAAATGTAATGTCATCAAATCAGGATGCAGGGTCTCAGGATATTAAAAGGTATGCCAGGTTCTCCTTCATAATTTCCCTTTTGGTTTCTTGCCTGTTAAAATGGACGATTTTTTTAAAGCACTTTGGTTGCTACTGGTATGATGTGACTTCTTTGGTGAATCCTTTTATATTGTCAAGTTCAAGACAAAAACAACAAAAGATGTATCTGTGCCACAGCTGTGGAAGGAGAAGAATAGTTGAGGTTTGGGGAAAACAGCAAGCCTGAAGGCTTATTTCGTCAGGTGTCACAGAAGCAGCTCTGTGATGGGAGAGAAAGCTGGAAGTCCTGGGGCTGGTGGAGGAGCTGAGCAGGGGCGTCTGTCTTTAGGCAGGTCAGTGAGAGAGTGACTGAGGTTTGAGAGGAGGAAAGCTGGACTGTAGATGTCAAAGGGACTGGTCAGGACCATGGCAGCCTGTTACGTTACTCAAAACATAGAGGCATAGTGCAGTGTGACAGTTCCAGTTTGATGTTTGTCTCACCCCACAGTCAGAGACTGCATTTCTTGCTTTATGGTCGTGGTGATTAGATTGACCTGCTGTGGATTATCACAACTCTTCAGTCTTTACTGGGTGTGGTAAAGTAATTCTGCCACTCTCTGGAGGCTCTGTGTAACTGGTCTGAAATCAGCTATAGTGTATTATGTTGTTATGTTGATTACTGCATATTTTTTTTCTGATAGACCTATGCATTAGTTCCAACCAGCCAAAATAACCACATTATAACATGGTAAAACAGTCTATGAAATACCATTTCAAGTAGTGTCTCTCAGGGCTGACTCCCACACATTTTACGTGATGTGCCTTTTATATGCTGTGTCACGCTGTCAAGCTCTGTAAATGAATCTGACAACATAATGTAAATGGCCATTGTAAAGGGGCTGTCTGAGCACTCTGATATTGGTACTAACTACCTGGTAACAGTGTGTTTTTCTTTGCATCTTACTGGTTTTTAGAAAATAAGAATATGCTGTGGATTATACAAAGACACAAGTTTCATGACTGTCGTAAATTTGATAATTTATTTCTAAATGTAACTTCTTTTTTGACCGCCTTAGCCTTTTATACCATTTTTATACCCTTTTTGTAGCCATAACTAATAATAATTACAATAATCCCATTGCTTCTAACCATAAACTCTGACTATGACTAAAACACATAAAGAGGAGAGAGAAGGACAAACAGGAGAGTAGCAGATGAGAAATAGAGGATAGAAGTCCTAATGTGAAGGGGTGTCCAGAGAAAAGGAAGAAGAGGAGGAAAATGGATGAGCAAACAGAGGAAGCCCCAAAGAAAGGGAAAGATGCTCAGGTAACCAATATAGCAAGAGCAGAGTAGCTTTCTGTGCAAACTATAAATAGTACATATGTATGGAATGTGGAACAAAATAATGCAAATAATTTACAAAGTTTAGATATTGTAATGTCCAACAGCTCAGGCATTATACTGTATAGTCAACTGGAAGTATGGTACAGAAAAGAGGGGAAAGGAGAAGATGTAATTTTTAACATGATGCTTGTGAATCATTTTAGATTGTAAATGTGTGTTAATGAGCACGCACAGCATTTACAGGCTATAATTTCCAAATACGGCTACTGTAGCTTATGTTAACATCCACAATCTAAGTTGAGAGAAAGTTACATGATGTGTGGACCTAAACATGGCCACAAACTTCCTGTTTTTCATTCATCATACAGTTTCTAACAGTTAGTGTGTTAATTTACAGTGGAGCTGTGTCTGTGTTGCGCTAACTTCGGAAAGCATTTCAAGACAGCAAACTCAAACTTGATACAACTTTGCTCTGATACAGGCTATGTGTAAAATGACTAACCGAGTAGGCCTCACTGTGGCAGATACTAAGGATCTGATTTGACTGTTTTTTTCCTTGATTTTAATCCATCAGTTCTTGCTTTGGCCAGTCAGTCAGTCAGTGATGTTGCTAGGTACTTGTCCTGCCTCTCCGATGCATTCAAATCTCACAGGATGCAGTAAGCTCCGTATGGGCGTGTCCAGGAGACACATCGTATTTTTGTTTCCTAATATTACTACATTGTGAACAACAAAACTGTTAAAATCATGTGAATAAACAAAAATATTGCTGTCAAAAAAATCCACCAGTCACCTTTTTCTTATTATCTTCACATCATTTTTTGCACAGATGAAATCTTGTGGGGCGGCACGGTGGTGTGGTGGTTAGCACTCTCGCCTCACAGCAAGAGGGTTGCCGGTTCGATCCCGGGCGTGGGAGCCCTTCTGTGCGGAGTTTGCATGTTCTCCCCGTGTCAGCGTGGGTTCTCTCCGGGCACTCCGGCTTCCTCCCACAGTCCAAAGACATGCAGATTGGGGACTAGGTTAATTGATAACTCTAAATTGTCCATAGGTGTGAATGTGAGCGTGAATGGTTGTCTGTCTCTATGTGTCAGCCCTGCGATAGTCTGGCGACCTGTCCAGGGTGTACTCTGCCTCTCGCCCGATGTCAGCTGGGATAGGCTCCAGCCCCCCCCCGCGACCCTCAAGAGGATGAAGCGGTTAGAAGATGAATGAATGAATGAATGAAATCTTGTGTTCATAGTCTCAGTCATCGTGAAGATTAAATGCCCTTACTACAGTCCCCACGCACAGATCTCATGTTATGAATTAAGGCCACAAACTCGGTATTAGTAAATTAACTTTGAGTGATGTTGGCTAGGTTTTCAATGTAGTGAGTCCCTGGGAACCACAGGTGGTCATTAGAATGGGTCCCCATCAAAATTTGTGTGTGTTTTCTTGGATAAACTGTAGTGTTAACCCTGGGTTTGATGTTACATGGTTCTAATTACGGGTATGTATCTGAAAGGCAAACAGTAAAATCCCAAATCTGAAACTTTATTTACAGAAACATAGACTGTGTATGTATCTTTATGTACGATCTATGAACAAAACATACACATGTCAAATTTTCAGGTGATTATTATACAGAGCACCATAATCATCTATTCACTATCAAGTAAACCAAATTTGATATATGATTGTGATATGTGATAATCACAATTTCTGTTGCTAATCCATAAAAATTTAAATAAGATATAGTATAAATTTAAACATTTTTAGAAATATGCGAAGACTTTTTTTCTGAGAAGAGTTTTAATGTTGTCCTTTTACCTGTTGAGATTATTAACAAAAGGAAATCTTGTCTTGTGCAAGATATATGGTAAGAATTGTAAGACAATGGCTGTCTCTTCTTAAAAAATGATTTCAATACCGAGCACCCCCTGGATGGTGAAACATTTATTGAGTCATCATTGACATAACTCAGTACAGTATTGATCAGTGGCACAATCACATGACAATATAGCTTTATCAGGGGAAAAGAAACATGGCACATCCCCTGGACGGTAAAGCACCTTCAACATGAGTGAATACAGCAATTGCTGTCACAGCAGATGTTACAACCTAAATTACAGAAATGCATGTTGTAATTCCTACATATTTCTGAATGTGGGTACATTTTATAAACCTATAAATATAAGGTTATTGTCTACCGACTGTCCCAGGGGACCTCCGTGCCGCCCTGCACATTTTGCCAAGAAATGGCTACACACAAGCTGCAGAGCCAGGGATTGTGGTAGGTGGGTAGGCAGGCAAGTGTCAGATCACCAAAACAAAAACACTGACACATTATTGACAGTGTGATAATAACATCCAAAACTCAAGTTTTACTCTCAGTGGTTTCTGTGACATGAGAAATACTTTCATAATATGTAAAGTCACGCAACCCTACTGTTTCTAAACGTAGATTTGTGGTTCACACTGGGGAAGAAAGTAATAAGGTGCATCCTAGGACGCATGGAAAGTGAGTTTACTGTGTCCTTTCAGATTTTAATGTGTCAGGGATGCAGGACGCGTACATAGCAACATCACTGAACTCACTGAGGCTACTGATTAATGCCGTATTCACTTATGCTGATGACATACTATTAATACTATCTGTACTGTTAGTATTACCTTCTCCCTCTCTTTTTCCTCCCACAACAAGTTGACACACACGCACACTGCTGCAGTGCCCCTATAGCCGCCCCTCTTCACTCGTCTCATTTGCTTACATTCTGCCCGCTATGCGAATTTTTCTCTGTGGTATCAAAAATGGCACTGAATATTAATTATTTTCATGGTTTCATATTGAAGTCGAAAACTTCAATATTGTAACAACACCACATTAATGGGAATCCACTGTGTTGTAAAAATAATGTTACTAGCAACCACCGTTTTCTTATGGTCTCCATTTTGTGCAAGACGAGATCACGTTTTGTTCAAAGTATCAATGATACTTTCAGAAAGAGACTAGAAGTTAGAGACTGGAAGGAGAAGCTGTTTAACACAACACTTTGTAAAAAAAAACAAAAAAAAAACAAAAAAAAAAAACACAATTTTATATTGAGGACCAACTTAATTTCCCTAGGACCAACTCAGACGGCCACCTGTAGGTCCTGAGGACTCACTACAGTGAAAGTCAATCAGCATCACAGCCCACATGCTCAATGTCTGCATGACATAAAATTAAAATGCCTAGCAGCCTCAACACTCCAAAACAAAGCCATTACTGTATGTCACAAGAGGCAGGATCTGTTAAATCTATTGTACCTCTTTTTGGTTGCCATATACTGGCGAATTTATTCCCTCCTTTCTGTTCCTGCCCTGACCCAGTTTGTATCTGCAATCCTCTACAGCACCAATTTTACACCTGGCTAAGTCACACCCACAGCCCCCTCAACACATGGAGAGACATGCACGGAAACAGAACGACACATACACACAATCACAAAACTAAACGTACACAGAACCTTATGAATACACACACACACACACACACACACACGCATAAACACGGACATGCACCTGCTACACACTAGCACAGTGGGAAAATGCGCAAACACAAAGGCCGTGGGAAACGGCAGTGTGTGATTGGTGTGAAAATAAGCAAATATGGTCTTTGATGTTAGGACAATATTCCTGAGTTCACTTTTTTTTGGGGAAGAAAGCAAGACGTGTATATGTAGATGTATATGTGTGTGCGTGAGTGAGTGAGCGGTTTGTGTGAGTGTGAACTGAGGTGTGTTTACCCCTGAGGTAGTGGTATTTCATCTCTTCCTGCATCAGTTCTGCCCTGTAGGGGGTAAGAGGTGTGTGTGTATGTGTGTGTGTTGGAAGATCCAAATAGCTTTGCTCAGGTTAAAAAGACAGGAAGGAAGAGAAAGAGAACACTTTTTTTTTTTCTTTTTGTGGCTTTTTCAAGGCTTTTCTCCCCGCATGCTGCTGTGCATAAGGCTCAGACCAGCATTTTCTTGCTTTAAAATCAGAATTACTTTATATTTGCTGGTGCACAGAATCTTTTTTTAGTGACTTTGTTGAGAAATTAAACATGCAGTGGTTTTAAACATAATTAACTGACTGCAGTAAGAACACAGCGTGACATCCATTGCCAAGGGAATTGCACAAGAGGCAAATGTTGATTTGCAAGTATGCAATGAAATAAGTACATTAAAGTGATTATATGCATACTGTTTCTACACAGGAAATTATGTATCTCTTGTTAGATATCCTTGTAAATCAATATAGTTGAAAGAAAATTGTGAGGATGTAGATGAACCATACCAGTTAACAACAGTCCACTTGTGCTGGAAACAAATGAACTTACAAAAACCAAATAAACCCTCCCTGGACAACTGTCTTGCTTCACCAACCTTTATTGCACTAAAAAACAACTTGGAACAGTGGGTGTCCATCAGATGTCCAATTTGGTGTAATGATCCCTGCAAGACAACTCTGAGGAGCAGATATGTTTTGTGGACTCAGCCAGAGCTGCCAGAAGAAAATGTTTGCATTGTATGTTCTGACAAACAACACCTGCAGGTTGTTTTTGGCAACCCTTTCACAGAGTTGTCACTGGTGTTTGTGGCACCGAATTTAGGTGCTTTTAGTGGCAAGTTGCGACATTTCCCAGCAGCTTTTGTGGCATCAAACCTGGGTGTTTTATACTGACACACTGCAGCATTTCCTCGAGGCATTTGAGACATGGAACTTGGGTGTTTTTCACCAACACATCCTTGCTTTTCCAGTGGCTTTTGTGCCACCAAATTTTGTATCAAAGCATTTTCCTAACCATAACCAAGTGGTTTTGGTGCCTAAACCTAACCACACCTTTACCACAGCATTGTTAAGTCATGTAAAGTTTCAGTGCATCCACTACAAAATAATATACAAATGTAACGTATCAGTGGTTTGCAGAAACATACAGTGCCAACATTTTTTCTGGTGAATAGGTTGGTGGACTTGCTTTGATTTGAACATAATTGCTTGCGCAGCGTTCAGGGAAATGCTGTGGGTGTGTGCTTCGTAGAGTGATGCTTTCATTAGAAGTTGCAAAGCTATTTTCACCCATTTAAGAAATCAGTAATGTTTCTATTTAATGTGAATGCAGTGCTGTGAAAAGGGCACACAGCGTTAGACTTGTGGCTCAGCAGGGAGAGGTGACTATAAACACACTTTTTCTTAAATGTGATTATTTCCTCCTCAATAATTTTCTAAATGCAATTTCTTTATGCAGCTTTTTGTCTGCTTTTCATGTTAAATTACAGAGGGACAGAGGAGGGAAGCCAGAGAGAAAGAAGAGAGTTCTTGAAATACAATTTCCTGATGGATTTAGCTCATCCATCGTAACTGCTTTTCTTCAAATTACATAATTTCTCTCTTTCTAATTTTTACTTTCTCTCAATCATTGTCTGTATCTCTGAACTTAAGCTTTCAGTTCATCATCACTCCTGTCTTCATGCAGTCAATCGTCTCATCTCTCTTTCTCACAACCTATCTCAGTCTTTCTGTCAATGTCTGCCTTTCTCTGAATGATGCAATTCACTCTTTCATCTCTCTGTTTCCTAATTGCTGTCTCTCAACCCCTCTCTGTGTCTCTCTTTTCACAATATTAATTCAACTCTCCTCTCCACCCCATCTGTTTCTCTCTCAATTCTTCCTATAAATGTCATTAATTCAGTACTGATAACCAGCTCTGTTCTTTTCAGCTCAGCCTGGCACAGATTATAATTATAATCATTACAATAACTTTAACAGTGCAGTACAATATTCAGGAGTCAAATCCCCTGGTGAAATATCTCTCTTGAGTCTTTGGAGCTCCTGTTCTTTGTCATATTGTGGCCACTGTTTCCTGTAGAGATTCTGTCTGCATGCATTTACCACACCTGGGGCTGGTGTTAATTGATTTTTCCCCTCATTTTCTCTGAGTGGTCTATTTAGTCATATGAGAGAAAAGGTGTGCTGCCTCACATCATGTGCAATAACCTGTCCATTACAATGAGTGACTCTAAATGCTAACTACCTATCAGTGCTTGATGAAGGCCAAACTTTTATTTCAGACACTGCCATATGAACAATTCCATGTGTTTGTTCACATGTAATTATTTTAATCAACCTTAAGTTTTAATCAAAAGTGTAAGTGGGTGAACCAACCAAGAAAACGCAGCACCCAGACTGTAACCACTGCAATTATTGGCCAAAAAAAGACGCATTTTTAGTGAAATCAGACAAATGTGAACAAGCTGACGTCGGATTTTCAATTAGCTAGAGTGATACTTATGATTGTAGGGAACATGACAAATGGTTTGACAAACAAAAAGATAACACACACACACACACACACACACACACAGCTAACTTGTTGGGCTGTGAGATGCTGTTTAAAGCTCTAAAATATGCAAGATTCTCCTTTTGTTTATAGGCAAACTAATGTCTCCAAGGTAAGAATGAACTTTTACACTCATTGTGAAAATATCTTACTTGGAAACAGATGCTTCGGTTGAGCGGTTTGTAGCAATGATAATGAGTGTTGTGCATTTACTGTGCTGTGAACAGTCAGTAGAAACTTTGAGATATGATGCATTTGTATTTTTCTTCTCTAACAGCGAGTGTGTAGACTATTCCTAAGTTGTAACTTAGAACGGTGTTTCTCTTCTAACAGTTCTGCAAATATTGTGTGAGACTGTGAACTCCATCTTTTCTATAGTCTGATGTCAATTAGCTTTTTTTGGCAATATCACCACCTACTCGGAAGCACAAAGATGAGTACCTACCAATCTCCCTTCATAAATATTCATAGGTGACTTTACATAAAATGAGTGAGGCACGCACTAACACTTATGGCAGTTGGCACTTGTCCTGAAACCTTTAGCTTGTCATTGCAAATCTGAGTGTGGTAATAAACAAGCCAATTGGGAGTGTGTGTGTGTGTGTGTGTGTGTGTGTGTGTGTGTGTGTGTGGTAAGATATAATGCTTTCAAAAAAAAAAAAAAAAAAAAAAGCGAAGCTCAGGGTCATAATCTATTTAGAGTTTTATTGGCACCAGCATGCTATGCCTTTGTGATTAAAGCAGCAACACTTTGGCAATTCTTTGGGCACTTTTACAGCATCAAAACTGAGGGTCTCGGTTCACTTGCAAGTGAACACTGGTGCGGTTCGCTTATAGTGGAAAATGCAAAAGGACTATCCAGCAAACCAAAGACAGGAAGTGAACCAAAGAAAGGAAGTGACGTAGAGCACAGTGCATTTTGGGTAGAAAATAAAAAACAAAGCCAACAGCACAAACCAGGAGAAGCAGAGGTAGAAAAGGAAAAAGTTGGAAAATGTCTTGTGGGCAAACGTGGAGTAGTAAAAACAAAAAAACCCAAGACTGCATAAATTTGGCGTTGCTCCATTGTTTTGGTGGTGACCAAGCTGGCTGAAGGGGATGGATTTACATTTTCAGTCCTGGCCAATCAATGAGCCGGGTCCTTTTCTTCCTCATGCTTTTTTTCTTCCTGATCAGTGGTCGTTTCAGGCAACACCGCCCCCAAACAAGCAGCTGTTGTAACTGTGTGACGTTGTCCAGGCGGTTTGGTCCGCTTTAAAAAGTGCAGTGTGAATGTGAGCCAAGCCAAATGACATCTTTTGGCATTGCCCGCCCAATCGAACCAAGTCCCCCGGAATATCCTGGTGCGAATGCGTCCTTAGACTGTTCTTACTCCAAAGAAATGAACTCTAAAGCTGTTTGCTAAACCTGGTAAACTGTGCATTGCCCTGGTGAGACCCACTTAACCCTGTTCATGGCTGGATCTTCTTAACCCTGTTTGTTTTGGATAGCAGGCTAATGAGAACCAGGGTGGCGTAACAAGTCCGCCAATATACCTTGGATGACTTTCCTCCTGTCTGGTAATATTGACATTCTGGTGTGTATATGTGTGTCTGGGTGTGTTTGTGTGCGTATGTGAAGTTCCAGTAATCCCAGTGGTTAAGCTGGTAATCCCCTCAAGCTGCCCATTAGCCCCTTGACACACAGACAAGCGCACACACACACACACACACACACACACACACAGTTCCCCTAGGGCAGTCACCCAGGTGTCAGGGAGACTGTTCCTCAGGGAGGGATCACTATGATCAGCCACAGAGCTGGCCCACTGCCCCTGGAGGGAGGAATAGAGTAACTGCCTGGCAATACATACAGATTAAAGAGAGGGAGACAAAGAAACAAAGGGACGGTGAGAGGGAGAGAAGCCAGATTGCAACGGAAGGAGGGGAGAGGAGGAAGGCAGAAAACTGGAAAGGGGTATATGTAGGAGGGACAGGAAGGAGGAGCAGACTATGAAAAAGCAAGGGTTAAAAGAAAAAGTTGTTTTTTCCTGTGCCATTCTGCTCGCTGATCTGGCCTCTGCAATGAATGTTATCTAGAGAATTTGAAGCTTTGGGATACTTTCCCCTGCAGTATTTGACAACAACACCAGATTTCTACTATGGTTGGCTTTTTATTCTTGTACAGAGCATCTTCTTTTTTCACATTTCTGTGTACCTCTGTTGTTGTTTCTGTCTGTGAAATGACATCAGCTGATCTGTGCAGCACTGTTTCCTTTGAGTTCGGATCCTCAAACAGATGATTCACCTGAGCCACAAATGGACTTTCTGAAAAAAACAAAATACCTTTGGGGATATGATGTCTTTGTTCTTGAAATGCCTTTTTCCTTTACTGAAGTTGATGTGATAATCAGTGTCTGGGCTCTTGTGGCCCTTGAAACCTGTAAAAAAAACCCTCATAGTTTTCAAATGCGTGCCTGTCGGTGATAAAACAAGCCCCTGTCGTTATTTTTGGTAAAACTCACGCTTTATAGGTGTGTGGCGTTTGTTCAGACAACAAAGTCTAGCTGGAGTCTCGTAGCCACCCGCTGTCCCTCTGGAGTTTAGTAGTGAACTGTGTGGGTTGGATGAAACATGCTTCTCTCATTATGTGAAGGACAAGCACACTGAAGCTCTACTATTGTGAGTCATTCAGTTTGAACACTGAACCCATCAGTACTCTACATTGACGTGGGAAGGCAGCGGAATCATTCCCTTTCGTATGTCACATAACACAAACAGCGAGACGCAGCAACAATGACTCATTCACATTGTGGGTACAATGTTTCTGTTTTCCCCACACCTCTTCTCTGTTTCCAAAGCCACTTCTAGACAAAATATTAGAGATGGTGTCCTCACTTGGTTTCGCACACCTGCAGCATCAATATTCTGTCTCAATCTCTTTATATGTGTCTCTGCAGTAGAGTTGTACGGACAATGACTCTTGAGCTGGAAAAAAGCCTAAGTTTTTGGTGTACTTTAATTATTTAGCAACCAGACATTATTTGGTTTTCAGGGTTATCCAGCCATATGCTCGAGCTTTGTTCTAGCCAAAGACCCAAACAACATTTACGGCATTAAATTCAATTACTAGCATTCCTTTAGCCAGAAATTAAATAATAATTTTGGTGGAAATCACCTGTTAGTTTTTATGACTGGAATGGAGTCATAAAATAATAGAAAAAAGAGCTAGCTAAAATACCAATATATCAGAAGACCGTCTTTGTTTCATGCCACAAACACATAATTTACTCCCTCCTATCTCAGTCTGTGCTAACAGGTGTCACATATTAAAAGACATTCAGACTGTCTCTCCATGGGGTGTCTAGCTGTGTCATTTCTTTGGCCTATTATACACCGTGCGTCAGACTATGAGATGCTGTCAAGGTAGAATCTGGAGATAGTTTGTGTCATCCTGTCTGTATTCCGTGTAAGTGATTGTTGGACTCATTGGGCCAACACGAGTGAAGATTGGAAACTATAAAACTTTTATAGAGGCTCAGATTCAGTGCAGATCCAGGTAATTGGTTGTCTGTGGTCCTGTCTTACTGTACAACACTGCTGATCATTGCTGACAGTTTTGTCCATGACAGCCCAAACTGCAGTTTCACTTAGACGTGCTAAAGAAAGCACAGAAGGCACAGTGAGTGTGGCTTCGGGTATTGTTTAAAAAATTACAATACCAGTACACTTAAAATGATAGAGATGCCAAAAAGTACTTAATTCCCTTTTTATTAATTATATTTCATACCTATCGTGAATTAAACCATCACAGGTGTGTAGTATAGCCATACCTTTGTCCTTTGGGTGGCACAGTTGAACTACCAAATACATCAAATACATTGTGCTCAAGACTGTTTGGATTGTAGCGCTGCAGTAGCAGGCCAATCATACATGACATTAATTGGAAGAATGCTTGTGATGATTGGCTGAGAGCAAAACCATATAAACAGATGCAGGCATCATGTGATGAAAGAAATTTGATACTAATTGGTGCTGAGTTATTATGGCCGATACTTTAAAGGCAACAAATACCCAGCCCTATCTTTGACCCATTCAGTGAGACCACCACTGTGGATTTAATCAATGTTACTCTGTCAGTCAGTATGGATTATTGGAGTATTACAATCTGAACACATTGTTTTAAAAAAAGGTTCATCTTCAGAAGTTATGTTTGTGACAAGACTAGAATTGTAGTTCTACGTAGAGAACAGCCAACAACAGGTGATGATTGGTACCTCAGCTCTTGGTTGCTCAATCCATCCATCATCCATCCATTTTCATCCGCTTAGCCGGGGCCTGGTTGCGGGGGCAGCAGGCTGAGCAAAGCACCCCAGACGTCCCTCTCCCCAGCAATGCTTTCCAGCTCCTCCTGGGGGACCTCAAGGCGTTCTCAGGTCAGATGAGATATGTAATCCCTCCAGCGCATTCTGGGTCTGCCCTGGGGCCTCCTACCAGTGGGATGTGCCTGAAACACCTCCAAAAGGGGTTGCCTAGGAGGCATCCTGATCAGATGCCCAAACCGCCTAAACTGACCTCTTTCGACGCGAAGGAGCAGCGGCTCTACTCCGAGCTCCCTCCGGATGTCCAAGCTCCTTACCCTATCTCTAAGGCTGAGCCCAGCCACCACACAGAGGAAACTCATTTCGTCTGCTTGTATCCGCGATCTCGATCTTTGGGGGGCGTTGGTGACTTAGTGGATAGAACAGGCGCCCGTGTGCAAGGTTGTTGCCGTAGCGGCCCAGGTTCAATTCTAACCTCTGGCCCTTCGCTGCATGTCATCCCCTCTCTCTCCCCCCTTCACTCAGCTTTCCTATCAATTAAAGGCAAAAATGCCCTAAAAAATATCTTTAAAAAAAAAAAAAAAAAATAGGCCTTTGGTTGATTGCTCGTGTGTGCACACAAAACATGTAGATGGACATGTTTAAAGATTACATGTAAGGGTCTAGTGACATTTTTAGTCTCCACCCTGGAGGGAGAGTCGGAGAATAGAGCAGAGACAGACAGACGTAAGGAGACTTAAAGGCCCAGAGACAGAGAGAGAAGGAGAGAGAGTGAGAACAATAGTGTTTCTCTCTGCTCTATTGCTCTCTCCATTATCCTCTCAGACAGAAATACAAGAATTCCATTAAAAGACCATGTAGTGACCTTAACACACATGTACATGCGTGAACACACACGGTGTTGATGTATCAATTAATCACTGTCTGTCACTTGACCATTATAGCCTGCGTATCCTCACTGAACCATGGGAATTATATACAGTGTGTGTGAGTGTGTGTGTGTGTAAAATGTCATTCCACTCTATAATGACCACTGTTGTTCCCAATTCTTAAAATGTTATAATCCCCAACAGACCTTCTAATACGTCTTTTTTGTGTAGTTTTGTGTATGTGCACGTGTGTGTCCAAGTCATTAGTATGCAGTACTGTGTACCAGCCTTGTGTTATTAAACATTAAAACTAGATGACAGAATTTGGCCCAAGCTCTGGGGCTAAAACTAACACAGTAGAACACACTCAGGGAAACACACACACACGTACACAGTGGCAACATCAACACACTCACTCACAAAAGGCATTTAAATGACCATTTGAGGCTAAAGCCATTTTAGAGTTGATTCTTAGTAGCAATTTTGAAGGAAGAATGTCATTTATTTTCATACAATAGCATATTAAAGTCACTGAGTCTGGTGAGCCCATTGCTATTGATGTCATGGTGTGCACAGGAACTGAAGAAGGAACTGGCTTTGTGCTGGATACCCATTTCAGTTACCTTTTTGTGAGGATAAAGTCTTATTTATTTAGTGTGCTACAGTACATGCAGATGCTTTACCTCACATTGTATGTTCAAGAGTTAAAACCTGTATGTATCTTAATGTGTTGTAAATATTGCTGATTTTTTTTCAGCACTGTGTTGATGGGATTTGTAATTATCAAAAGCTCCCCCAAAGCCAGGCCAATGAATAACAGGACTTTAAGGTTGGATGATTTCATAAACAGAAGCTTTATTTTCTGCTTCACCGCTCTAAACAATACTATAGAGCAAAGTCCACTTGGATATTAAAAAACTAACAAACACCCCATCTGTCCACCACTTTAGCATATAGTATCAATGCATGTAGTGAAGTGGGAGTTGAGCAAGGAGCAGAGTGGCCATATATTAACCTCAGTGTGAAGTTTTAAACGCTCTGCTCAGAGCCATCCATTTCACTCTAGTGCTGCTTTCTGCAGACAGACTGGTCTAGTGTCAGTCCACCTCTAAGGCTTCAAATTTATGATACTGAGCCGGGGATGTCATGTGCAACTTTGTCTCCTCTCTAAATGAGTATGTGCCATTAAATCTGGAATTTACATTTTCATACACAAACAAGTACCTTGATCAGAATTAGTCCTACAAAGTAGAAAACAATTCAGCATTGAGTTGTCATTTGTTTGAATTAATTCTGCATCTCATGCACTTAGCTGCCCTACCTACCTACCTACCTACCTACCTACCTACCACAGCTGTAGTATCAGCTTGTGAAAATCTTACTGCTCTTTACACTTTGAATTCCACTCAGCTAACGAAAGTCACATTACAGCTTCAGGGCAAAGTTTTGTTTCACAAAGCAAATTTTAGCTGCTTTTTAACAGCTACATTCAAACTTGGCATAAGAGTCATTATTTTTGTTTTCTGAAAATATACTTGATCTACAGTGTAAATGTGCTGCCTTATGATTATCACAGTCTTCATTTGGTGCTTTCTGTTTTACCCAGGGACTTCACACAGGCAACACAAGGGTGTGGGGAATATGCCTGTGGTCTTGTTGCCTTTGTTTTTAATTTGGATTTGCGTTTGTCATAAAAGTTATTTCTCATAAACAAGGAAATGAGCCAAAAGCCTTTAGGCAACATGCCACGTTAACAGTCAACCATTCACTTAGGGCATGCACGTGCATGTGTTTGCCAAAATTTGTATGCTGCTTCTGTGGGTACGTTTGTTACTGTGTGTTTGTGTGTGCACGCATGAGTCTACTTTTTGATGACACTTTGTGTTGTGTGGTCATTTGTTGCCTCTAACAAGTCAAAGAGGTAGTTATTACTGCAGGCAAGGTTATACACCTCGCTACAGACAGACAAAAACAGAGGAATACAAGGTTGTATATTGCAGTAAACATGAAAAATTGATAAGATATCAGTGGGACCACTAGCTGACCTCTACAATATAACATTTAAAAAAAAAAACAAAAAACAACCAAATATCATCTCCAGCCACCAAGTGCCTCACTGGAAAGAAGCCATTTCACATGAGTTGCCAAGTAAGCTAGAACTCACTTTCAGTTCAGTCTAGCAAGATTTAGTTAATCATATTGCAAATTAATACAGTATTGTTTGAGGGATAAACAACACTTGTACCCAAAAGCAGAGTCTGAAGGCAAGACAAGTATATTTAATATTTTCTTTATTCATTTGCCCGGTAGGCAGTCAAACATGACAGTCAAACTGAATACAAAACAGCCAGCAGGTTTAACGTTGGCAACAATATTAATACAGATAACTAAAGGACAGCGCCACTTAGGAAGCTTGGATGATCTGACCTAGGATGATAAAAATGGTTTATTCATGATTGGAAATCAAAACGAGCCACCAGCTAGTTGCTGGTAAAATATGCAAGTGGCTGCTAGTTTGCTTCACTCACCAGCCACAATAACAATGGTAATCTATTGAGTGGCTGGTAGATGTTGGAATCCACCACCCACAGTGGCAGGTTGACAAAAAGTAATCTACTTTACAATATATTACAGTACATAACTAATGAAAGGCAAATTCTATACAAAAACAGTTGAGTGATTCACACATTTACACTGAATATTTCTAGCACACAAAATTTGGGTCCTGCCAAGCATTACAGTGGTTTTGAAAGTAATGAAAGCTGGGGCACGCAGTTTAATTTTGACATTATTGGACAAAAATGGTGGCACAGTGGTACAGTGGTTAGCATTGTCACCTCACAGCAAGAGGATTCCCGGTTCAAACCCAGGGTGGGGGAGCCCTTCTGTGAGGAGTACTTCGGCTTCCTTCCACAGTCCAAAGACATGCAGGTTAATTGGTGACTCTAAATTGCCCATAGGTGTGAATGTGAGTGTGAATGGTTGTCTGTCTCTCAGTGTTAGCCCTATGATAGTCTGGCAACCTGTCCAGAATGTACCATGCCCCTTGCCCAATTTTAGCCAGGATAGGCTCCAGCTCCCCCGCGACCCCTAACAGCAGTTATGGAAAATAAATGAATGGGCAAAATTCATAATGAAATTTGAGCGTTAGGTAATTCAAGTGGACTGAAAGAACACTAGACTTCTACACCTCCTCTTGGCTCTGGGCTGTGATGACTTTGACCAATCACAAGTCATGTCAGAGAGATGGCGTTTATATTGGCTGCACATGCTCATCCCTTAAGTGAAAACCTTATTTATTAGTGGAGAATCCTACAAAAAAAGTCAGTATTTCAGCTTAGGCAACAACTACTGAGACTGCAAAGCAACCCAAAAAAGGAGAAGGACTCTCGAAAAGAGAGTCTGACAATAAATGTAATACTGTGTTAAATGTGGTAAGCATTTCAGAGATGGAAAGAAATTTGCTGCTTATAGTTAGCCTTCCACTAACTTTAGCAAAAGGCACACAGCTGGAGCTGATGTTCATGTTTATGTGGCTGAAGTTAGCTAGAGCCTTAAATCATGGTGTGTCCTCTGCCTTACTCCCCTTTGCTACAGACCACCTCGCCCATAGGAGTAGTCAGAAGCTCCAGAGACGAACCTTAGTCCATGGCCACAGCAACCTGAATCTAGCTGGCGCAAACCCCAGCTCCATGGGGACCATACAGGCCTGGCTTCCCATTAGATCAGTAAACTTTCTGTTGCTGCTGTAACGCTGGCACCAGCCCACTGTAATACCCGTACTGGGGCTCGTGCTCACTCTTCTTGTGGGGAAGCAGCAGTAGGAGCGGTGGAGGGATAGTTGGGTGACTAGCTGGCTAAACTTGTCTCATTTGTGCTCTGATAAATAGCAAGAGCGGGTCAAGGAACGACTGAGTGAATGTGCTGTGTGCAACTATACAATGAAACATAAATCAATGTATGTATAACACTGGGTTACTGTATGAGAAGCATGTATTTGCCTGTCATTGTCTGGTGGGAAGGTCTTAGGTCAGAGAGGAGAGAGGGAGGAGATGCAGCTTTAAATCATAAATTTCAGTTAACTGAAGTAAACAATTTTGAACATGTCTTCAAAAACATAAAAAAAGTGCTTTGCATTCAGCTGCAAGGGAATGTGTAACTGCTCAGATGTCTCAACCTGTGTATTTTAGTGTGTTTGTGTGTATTCTCTCCCGTCATATTTCTTCTCCTACATTCCCCCTCTGTCTCTCACCATCCCATCTCATCCTCTCATTCCTTCCGGTCTTCTTCCATCCATATATCTCTCTGCTGACTGTCCCTTTAAGGTGCTGTCAGCCCTGACACCTCCCCTTTAAATGCTAGCAGACACATGCAATCTGTCTCTACCTATCTACAGAATACAGGTGTGTGCACTTGCATGCACACACAACTTTTGTGTGCATCCCACATGAATGTGTGCGCCCCTTTCTATGTATGCGTGTCAGGTTTAATAGTAAGTGATGAGATAGCCAGCAGCCTAAACAAGCTTTAGCTCAGGGGGGCAGCACTCACTATCTATCTAACTGCCTGAAAGAGAGAAAGACAGAGGGAGACAGGAGGAAGGAGAGAGAAGGAGGTCTACAACATTTATCATTTAATAGAGGAAGGAGCAACTCCTTTTTTAACAATGGAAGTTGGGTACTGTTTACTGTTACCATTGAAAGTCTCATGAGCAAAGTCCAGGTGTACAGTGTGGCATAATGTATAGGAAAGTGACAAGCGGAAAATTGCTTTGCTTTGCAGTACATATATTCTTCTAGCCTATTAACTACACACACAGTACACCTGTGAAAATCACATATGGCTTTAATTATGTTTGATGAAATGGTGACAGAAAGACAATTACAAAGGAGAAAATGTTACAGTGTGGACAAACCATTAATATTATCAATTATTTTTATCCTAACCATACATGAATTCCAGACAGTCACAGTCAAAAATGTTTCACATTGCCCAAAAACATAGGAGGAGCTGCTTTTCTACTCCACAATTATAGATTGGGCCATTAATATCCGTCACTTGATGTCAGTGCGAGTCCCCTGCATGTTTGTCTTGGAACCTCTGGGGCTGACAGGGAGGTTAATCCACTATTCAACCCCAGTCAGAGTGTCTCCTCAGGGGTGCGCAGGGAGCACCGATGGCCCCTGTCACCTCCAAAGCTCTGGGACGAGAACCCCTTCTCTTCCACGATGCACCACAAAAGAGCTTATTGTCCCTGGGCATCACAGCAGTGCTGAGGGGGATTGGAAGGAATGGATGTTTGCACTGCTGGGTGCCAATAAGTGACGAAGAGTGGCACACAAACACACATGCACACATACAGGGTCAGGCATGCACATATGAGCGGGTAGGCACACACTGCTGACATATGGCAAGATAAAAGGAGGGACTGCACATGCAAGCGGAAGCACAGTTTTTAGATTTTCCAAACACACACACAAGGCACACTTGCACACTGGCGAACATGCAAACACCAATAGAAAAAGAAATGCTAGCTGCACTGGATGCTATCTGCTGGAAGGAAATTGGTTTTCTCCCATCCTGACCCTCAGTCTGGTGTCGCCGAGGGTGTGTGTCTATGTGCATTCAAGCATATGCGAATGAGGGTTGATGAGGTGTACTCTGCCTTTTTGTGAATGGATGTCTGTGTACATGTCTTCTGTGTGTTTTCAGAGGTCGGTGAGTCCATATTTGTTCGTTGATTCAGTGTCATGGTTAAATATTTTAATATTCCCTTGCCTCAACAGATGTGATACACTTCTCTGAATCAATTGCACACAGTGATTCCCTTTTGCTCTCTTTTAGGTGTATTAAGAGTTTTATTCAGCTTATCAGACATTTTAGAGATTTCAGAGAGCTAACATGTCTTTCTGTCTTTTACTCACTTTCACCCTGATAAATGGGATAAATGGAGCCAGTCAATGAGTGGGGTGTTTGGGCAACCTGGCCAGGGGGCTTATGTGTATTTATGTGTATCGTGTGAACTCATGTGTGTAACTAATTTAATGGATGGCATGTCACTATGGTCAAGGACCTATCTACACACATACAAACACACAGGCCCAGTTAAATCCACACAGAGTTCAGGGTGAGTAGGGAATGACTGATTTATAAGACACAGCAGTGACTATTGACCACATGTACTGTAACCTGAAAAATGACTCTGTGCTTGTGTGTGTGTGTGTGTGTGTGTGTGTGTGTGTGTGTGTGTGGGTGGGTGGGTGGGTGTCACTTAGGCTACTGTTGTTAATCAATCACTCACTACAGACCCTGAACTTTGGACACGAGCAGAGGAAATAAATCTCCTGACATGAAGTGAAAGAGAGGGGAGGAGGAGAACAGAAGGAGGCAAAGAGAAATGGATTTTTATTTTTATTTTTTTTTACTAAAGAGGACAATGCTCTTTTTATATCAATTTGAATATTTCACGATGCTAAGCTACACTTAACCTGTATTTATCAGGTTAAATGCATCAAAGGAGTAGATTAAAGTATTGATGTACTTTTGTTTTTCTTTATTTATGATCCTTCTTCCCAGCAGTTACCTGAAAAAGTCCCTTTGAATTAACAGAGAGAAAGGTCAGTGTCAGAGATACAATTCAAGTGCTGCAGCTAGCACGCATGTGTCTCCTTTCTTTTATTATTAAATCAATAAAATATTATATCTCAGTAATGGAGATAATCACAGGTTATCTTCTCAAAGTGCTTCAGTAAATTGTAATGACCTTTACTGTTATATATTTAAGTGTAAAATGATTTCCAACTTCAATCTTAGATCCATGCTCAAAGTCTGAAGTTGTTCATTAGTGGTGGTGAAGGCCACATAAAAATGTCTGTAATGTGGAGGATGCACTTTATCCTCTTACTCCTGCAAGGAAAGTCAAGTTACAGTTGTTAGTAGTGTTATTTGACTCACACGGCAATACATAGGTAAGCACTTGTAAAAAGAATAGAAAGTGACTAAGACATAAGTGAAAAGACCTCGAATTGTGTCCTACATTACTACGTCTTAAGGCAGTGAAAGCAACTTTGGGGCACTCGTGTGTCTCCCTTTAGATTAGTGTCTAATGAGACATGGGACAGACGCGTGCTCAACCTGAAGTCAGAAACACCTCACTGAATCTGAAAAAAAAAAATAAATAAATAAATAAACTTGATTAATGTCAAGGTTTCTAGTGTGTGTGTGTGTGTGTGTGTGTGTGTGTGAGAGAGAGAGAGAGAGAGAGAGAGAGAGAGAGAGAGAGAGACTGTTTGCCTGATGATCATATGAATATTAACTAAACACTGCATGATGAAACAGTAATGAAATAAGAGACATTGATATTCAAGAAATAAAGTAAATACAACATTCAAAACACTAAATAACAATACTGGGGTTTGTGTGTGTGGAGCATTTGATGAATTGCATTTGAATTGCATTTTAAATAAGTATATAGATTTTGGAGACGGTATCATTTAAAGTTAGTTACAGATTCACCTTCAAGGTGTCCCCATTGTATTTTATTTTTTATCAATGTATGATTTAATCATCTGTATATACAGTGGCATACCAAAGTTTGGGCACCCCTGGTCAAAATTTCATTCACTGTGAATAGTTAAAGGGAAATTTCGGTTTATTTCAACCCGTCTCCTATCGTCCTAAATTTGTTTCAAGTCACTAGTGACATAGAAATAATAGTTAGCATGTTAGCCGTTAGCCTAGATACAGCCGTAGCGTCAGACCTGTTAAAACGTAAGTGAACGGGCATACTTCAAGTGCAAAGTTAGTCCACTAAACAAGCTTTTTTTCCATAAAGACCGCCTCATATCGTTAGGATAAATGTCAGAGAACATAGAAAACGACATGTAAACGTGTTGTCTTACCTTACCGGTGTGCTGCCATGTTTGTTGTTTACCAATTAGCTAAGGCTGCAACCGGTCCCATTCCTTGCAACAGAGGTATTCTTCTTCTGTGGGCATTGGGGCACAGCATTCACAGGTAACGTTGCACCACCAATCTCCAGAGCTAACGTTAAATCCTTCCAGCAGCCATTCCTCCTCTGTCGTCCTCTACCTGTTGCACCTCTCTCTCTCTCCTCCTCCGTTCTTCAATTTCACGAAGCTCTTCGTCAGTGTATTCTGGCTCAAATAAATAAGGGCGGACATCGCCTCTCGATGTGGAAAGCCTATATACTAATATTCCACATTTAGGTGGAAGAGGAATACCTCTCTTGCAAGGAATGGGACCGGTGCATTGCCCTCACAGTCTCCTGCAATTAAACATCATTAAAAATCTGTGCATAGACCTCAAAAGAACAGTGCCTGCAAGACAGCCATGAATCTCACAGAACTAAAAGCCTTTTGCAGGAAGAATGGGTAAAAATCCTCCAAACAAGAACTGAAAGACTCTTAGCTGGTTACAAAAAGTGTTTAGAAGCTGTGATACTTGCCAGAGAGGAGGGGTTCCTAAGTACTGACCTTGCAGGGTGCCCAAACTTTTGCTTCAGGCCCTTTCCTTTTTGTTATTTTGAAATTGGAAAAGAAGAATTAAAAAGTAATCCAGTTTGAAATAAAATGTGTCATCTTAAACTTTTTTGCCTTTTGTAGATCAGTTCATCTTCTACTTACTTAACTATTCATGGTAAAGGAAATTTTGACCAGGGGTGTCCAATCTTTAGCATACCACTGTATGACTCATCATTTTCATATGGATATTGCAGTACTGGTTACTTCACAATACAAACAGTTTGTTTTAATAATGCACAGCTAATAGTTAGAAATATTTCCTAATTAACGGTTTAGTAAAATACTATTGAGCAAAAACAAAATCACAATTATCCAAAAACGAAAAAAAAATATGTGATGTGCTCTATACTTAAAATTCAATAAACTTGATGTTGGTCTCATTGGGTTATATGATACTATCAAATACAAGGAACTGTATTTTTCCTCTTAGTTTTCTCATAATTTCTCCTAAATTGCAGAGGTAATATTTGCAGGCATTAATAATGTAATATTGTGTCGTGACTCATTATGAGTTATTAGTTGCGACTATAATTACCTCAAAACACAGAGCAACAAAGGGCCCCCTTTAACAAACACTCCACTCTGTATCTCCCCCTCCTCTGTCTGCAGTGCATGTTTGCAATGTTAAAGTTCAGACAGCAGAAACATCAGTTTTGGTTTCTTCGCCGCCTTGTCATTGTTTTGAGGTATTTGTTTTGTCGCGTTTTAGCTAAATTACCTGCTTTGTGTTACCAATGCACTATGATCACTGACACAAGACACAGACATGAAGGCTCAAACCCAAATGGTTGTATCATTTTAAAAAATGAGAAAATCAAGAGAGTTCAGTTTTGCTATTCACATTTGAGACAAAATGATATCATACACATTGATTTATTTTTGCTCTGAGTGGGAAGACTAGCAGAGAGAGGAGTACGAAGAGAGGCAGTGGGCAGAGGGGCTTTATTGGTGTACATGTAGAAAGCTACAGGCCTCACGGGAAAGAGAGACGAGTGAAAAGAAAAGTAAATGGGCAGGAAATTGACACAGTTACCGTTCTCCCAATGGAAGGAGTTAGAATGAAAGAGCAGTCAAGAGGGAGGGAAAGAAGACGAAAGATGGATGGAGGAACACGATGAGAGACTAAGGGAAGAGGAGATTCACAGCATTTTGGTTCGTGGGGTCAGGTCTTGGGTCAGTATCAACTCAATAAAATACACACAAACAAACCAAAATACTCAAACACACACTCACACACAGCCACAGATGAACACACTTTCTCTAGCTCACAGACAAACACGCCCAGTGGTCTCTCGGTACTACTCCTTGGTGGTTAGGGACTGGTAGCTACACATACTGACACTCACTGAGGGAAAATAAACAGACTTTAAAACTGAGCTCATATCGCCATTAATTCTGATGAGAGAAAAAAAAGGTAAATTTGCGCTGAATTCTGTTTTCCATTTAGCAAACACTCTGGCCTCAAGATGGGCAACAACAACTGAGATTAAGTTGCTCAACAATAAAGATTTATGCAATAGAAAAATGTTTTCTAAGGTACTTTATACAATATATCAGATCATACCAGCAGTATTTCCTAGTGTCCTGACCTAATCTGATTTAAATATTCATGTTCATGTACATGACAGTTGCTGATGATATCTGTTCTTTAGGGTTCAGAACATTAAAGGGGGCGAACTGATACTGGATTTTTAAAGGCTGATATAATAACAGTAGTTTGGAACAGGAAATATCAGTTATTACTTTTCCTGAAAGTCAACCTGAGATTCACATTTACACAGTGACATTATGTTGACTTCATGTGTGGAGCCTACATGCTTTTGAGTATTTTGTAATTGGTAAAACGTTCCAATGTAATTTGTAACAAGAGTCATTTTGTATTTTTTAAATTAATTGTCAAAATACTTTTTATGATTCATGAAACAAAAAAAACAAAAACAAGACGAGGTCAAAATCTAGCATATGGACTGTGTTTGAAACACTGGAGGGTTTATATGTTAAAACGGCATTTTAATTTGAAACAGGGAGTAGTGACACACACTTCCTCATGGACTTTCGCTCTAGCACCAGTGGCCATTGGTCACTATCAGAGGCAAGTTACACCGATAAAGATAGCTTGTAAAACGTCCTATTGGAGCCAATTAATCGGCCAAACGGATCAGTCGACCTCTATTGTGTGGAGATTTTGGCTTGGCAGTGAATACATGTAGATTAAAAGCATAGAACTATTTGTGTTTAGGTTAAAGTGATGGGTTAGGCATTTAGTAGTTGCCATTAAAGTTATGATAAGCCTCAAGGGAATAATTGCACCATAACTCCATACAGTACTCTCATATAAACATGGCATGTCTGTATGTCATCAACAGCTACATCCTGCATATTTTTAAAAGGTTAAGTGGCTGTAAACACACCGTGATTTTTGTGCCCTCAAATTAATTGTTTTCAATGTAGACGTGCGGCAGGTGCGCCCATACACCAGAGCGACGCCGTCACAGTGGTTACGCGCTCCGGAGCACCTGTTTTTCAGGTCGTGACAGCTGCGCCCTAAGACAAACCAAGTTCAACTTTTGGAACGTGTGACATGTGACAAAGACCAACCAATCACAGTCGACAGATATCGTTCCCTTTATCCCTAAATATCAGTCTGTGATAAATATGGGAAAGTTGTTCATTTTGGTGCAGGGCTGTCAGAGCTTTACATCTGTCCCATGGACGATTTGCCCGCACACTTACAACCAGCGCCTGGAAGAAGATCAGCTTTGCACTCGGGATTTCAGGAAAATAGGCTATGAAACAGTGTTTGTTAAGGTTGCTTAGCAACCTTAGACACAACCTGCCACTGCGCTGTTAAAAGCACAGTGGCAGGTTGAGGCACAAAAGTAGTGCCTGACCTCCCGTTTTCCAGGTTGTTAAAGACACGGCATGTGTACGGCCTCTTAGTGTGATTTGTTAGATACTGTTAATCTCCCAATGAGAAAAGATTGTTTTTGGATGCTTGGTTAGAGTGGATGCAGTGCCTAGATCATGTATAGGTTCAGTATGTTGTTTAAGGTTTATTTGACTACTACAATACAAGCCCACCCACCCAAACCAGCCCAAACCGACTGACATTAGGTTTGTCTCTCACACTCCCCCTCCTAGGGCTGAAGATTTTATCACTATGTATTTTATTATAGGCAGGATTCCTCTTCTGAAAAGAAAAACATTGTAAAAGTAAATGTAGTGATATAATATCCATATGTTCAGCAACAATGACAATCTGATTACACCAGAAAATAGTTGATGTCAGTAAAGTGAAATGTGATCTATACAGAAATAACTACGCATGAAACTCTTTCATTTCTCATCCATGCGGACATGCACACCACTCCAATGAATTTCTATCCCAAGCATATGAGAGTACATGGTCTGTAGGACCATATCAGATGACTCTTTGATGTGATTAAACGACGCAGTTCACATCAGGTACGATTTCATCCGAGAAATTATTTTTCAACACGACACAAAACCTTAACTGTGCACCACTTGTCTCACTCTGTCCATCCTTCTTTCTTCTGTTTTATTTTTGCAGTTTATCTCTTTCAACCCTGTCTCTCCTTCTTTCATGGCGGTAATAATAATGAAAAATCTCTTTTCCCTCTCGGCAATAAAGAGACCATCAGATACAAGGAAAGGAGAGAAGGAGAAGGGGGGGTGGGGGGTGTCTGACAATCGCATTAGCTAGACTGCATGGTTGCTTTTTTGGAGAAAATAAAGAGAATAGTGTGTTTCTGTCTGTTTGTGTGTATGTGTTTGTGTCTGTGTGTCTTGTGTGACAGCCCTTGTGTTTGTCTGTGTGTGTGTGTGTGTGTGTGTGTGTTTCTGAGAGAGAGAGAGAGAGAGAGAGAGAGAGAGAGAGCAGAGAAAGCACTCTGCTGATATTAGCTAGTTCTTCATTCACTTGCTAATGTGATTTCACTCTATACACTACACACACAAACATATGCATCCACAAGCACACACACACTCCAGCAGGAATAGACCTTGAATGTCAGACACCCTCTCTTCCATCTCTCTTTCCCTTTCTGTAAAAGAATTTTGGTTTAACTCATAAATCTGAAAACACATAAATCTAGTGATAAATTGTTACACAGGAAATAGGGTATGCGGAGTGTGTGTGTGTGTGTGTGTGTGTGTGTGTGTGTGTGTGTGTTAAAGTTTGTTTCTGCAAGAGTGAAGCATTACAAATAAGATATTGGACAGGAAGCGGAAGAGAATGGTTCGAGGTTTTATTTACATAACACAATATTTGCCTTTTTTATGCTGGCTGTGTTTTTATCAAGAAGCTCCTTACAAAAACACGAATGCACACAATGTTTCAAAGGGATCTTTCATTTTCTTTATTTTTACTGGTGAATGCCTTTTGGAACAACACATCTAGTTGAATTGAAATGTGACAAAGATATGTCAAGCCGCACAGACATTGGCAGAAAATTCTGGGGAAAAAATGCAAAAAAGATGCAAATTTGTGTGGCTGTGGCCAACTTTTACAAATTTGTTACCCAGAGGCACAAGTGCAACCATGGTGCTAAATAATCCAAAACAAGGGGTTGAAGTGAGATGAATAATGTTAAGAGGAGGAATGTTTTCTTAGAAGGTGGCAGTGTGGCAGGCTTCAGTCATTGCCAAACTCTGTGGTAATGGCAGCTGAAGTGACACAAAAATACACTGAACTTAGCCATATTTTCCATCACATTAAAGCAACAGGAAGCAATTTCACATACGTGTGTGTGGGTGAGGGTGAGAGAGCAGTGATCTGTATGGGTTAGGGAGCAGCGTGAGTCAGAGCCCATGGAGACAAGCAAAACGCTGTCCGTTCATGCAGGTTATCAACGTGTTTGTGTTACTTGATGGACAGTTATTAGCTAGCTAAAATGCAACTGATGTAACTGAACTGCTAAATTCTTCTTCTTGTGGCGTTACCAAACACCTGCATTACCACCACCCTCTTGACGGGATTTGGGACGACTCTCATTTGCATGTATGTGAGAAAAGGGACAAAAAACACAGACGTATGTGGTCAGGTTTATACAAAAGTATATTAAATTGCATGTGAAGTTCATTTGAGAGACTTGATATATATGGGCTTGATTAGATTTTTAAAAAAAGTTTCATCAATATGTTGCCAAGGTCAGATTATGTCACACTTAAATACAGCCAGTTGTAAGCCTGCGTTCAGTTGTGTGTATGCGTGTGTGTGTGTCTGTCTGCAGCTAATCTTGCATACTACTGAATCTGTCAAAAACATCCGTCTAAAAACATGCTTTACCTAGTCTTTTGCAGGCCACATTTTGTCCTGTGCCGTGGCTCAGATTGTGACATGCTTAGAAAATATGGTCTCCACACTGGATGTATTGTGATCCACGAAAGTTAGGCACAGTACGAGATGAATTAATCCCCACTTCTGTTATCTTTGCTGCCATCTTGACTGCAAGAGAGCCAGGAAGGAGACTTGAGTTAGATTCAACTGTTAATTGTTTGATAGGGGAGAGGGAGGGTTTTACAGTTATGTATCTGTGCTGTAGGTTAAGCATTGTGGTGCGATGTCCGTCATTACGTGCACATCATGGCTATCATGCTTGTTGTTAGTCTTTACAGAGGTATCATTGTAAGTAGGGCTGCACTCAAACAAAGAAAATCTTGGTTGACTGAAATTGTACCTAATCTTCAACTAACCCATTGTTGATGGGGGAAAAAGATCAGCAAGTTATTTCCAGATTAACTAAATTGACCACAGTGCACTGTACCTGGTGGCTTTGAGTGTTCACCAAAGCATTTCTTTTGTGTAACACGGCTAGACATTAACACTTGCCCAGGGCAAGCAATGCCTCAAGTGAAAATTAAATGTGATCTCAAATGTAATATTATCTGACAATATACCTCATAAACACTTCCACCTTAGCTGCGTGTGCGATTCTGTCTCACCACTAAACACTGAATGGGACTGATGAGAAATATCTGACATACTGGATGCTATAGAAGGTAACTCTGGGGTTGACAGACTTACTGTTTTTATCCCAGTAGCTAACATTAGTCATCTTGCCACTCCAACACGGGCTCCAGTGTCATCCTGCGGTGTGTTTTTCCTGAGATTTAGTAAAATAAAGCCTTAGTGAGCACTGAATGTCTTCTGTAATTATTGGACATTTTATTGTAAAAATAAAAGTAGGAAAATGTTTAACTTCACTGTCACCAGCTGTCCAGCTATAGTGGAAAAAGGTCCGGACAAATACCTTAACGACCAGCCACCATAGAGGTGCTGAACAACAACAAATGCCATTTCCAACTGGAAAAAGAAAGGCTTTGGTGGACACACAGCCTTTGAAAGTAACACCAGCAACTGTCTGAGCAATGAGAACTTGGTCAGAAAAGACCATAACGACCAACTAGCTAGAAGTTCACAGCCGTATTTGTAAGGACAGATAGAAGGGGAAAGGAAGTCTAGATGGGAAGTGAAATAAGGGAAAGGAAAGCAGATTGTTAAAGCATAAAAAGTGGGGAGATATATTAAAAGGGGGCAGATGAGAGGAAAGAACAACCAAAAATAGGAAGGCAGCAGAGACAGAGAAATACTGAGTAGATATAGATTAGGAACAGAGGGAGAGATTAAAGAGATGGTTGGGTGCTTTTAAGAAAGTGGCCACCATTCGTGCTTTGAGTGGTATTGGACTAGATGAGAGAGAACGAAGAAATAGAAAAGGAGTAAGTTGTCTGAGAAATGGGAATCAAAATGGGAAGGAGGGCCAACTAAAAGAGACAGGGAACTGAAAACAAGGAAAAGGGAATAGACAGGGGACATAAAAGCATGTTACACAGGGTGAAAGAATTTGGATGAGCAGAAAGGTGGACAGATTGATTAGAGAAAAGTACAAGTCATAAGAGGACCAAATTCAAGTTAACAATGAAAGAAAAGTGTGAGGAGAGATGGGACATGGCAAACAAGATAGGAGAGATGGAGAAATAGAAAGATGAAAAGAGAGGTTAGGACCAGAAGAAAATGAATACAATATGAAAAGGAGGAGGTGACAGGGTGAAAGAAATAAAAAGGAGGATGAAAAGATGAGAGGAGAGGTGATAAAGTAGGTCCATAACGGAGGATAAAAGCAAGGTAGGAGGGAGAGGAAGAAGATGAAAGAAGGGTTGAGATGAGGGGATAGATAGAGAGGCTAACAGAGGGCAGGTTCTTGAAAAACATTTGATTGGGGTTGTTTTGCTGATTGAAAGCTTAATTAATTAAAATGTAGACAAAGAGCGATGAAAGGACAGATTGAGAATTGTGTGAATGTTTGAAATACTTCACAAACACTTTATTATATCTGAAGATGCATGTTATGCTAAAATTCTAAGGTTTCATTGTATGTGTGAAAGGTAGAGGTCCTCGAGGGACACAGTCTTTGTTACCACATTCCCATTAGCCAGCAAGAGATTATTCGTATCAACTCACAGGTACAAATGTTGCTAGGAGAACATTAAGTTGGTCTCTTATGTCAAGGATTTTCTGACATTCCTTAAGTGTTTTCTTCTTTGTATTATAGAAAGGTAAGGCAGGAGGCATGATGGGCAAATACACCTAACGATAAGGTTATACACAGTTATGAGGAGTAAGGATCAATGTGGAACTAACAGCCAGCTAATGAAAAGCTACTGAATCGGTAGCAAAAGAAGACCCATGTAATACTGCAAGATCCAAGAGATTTATGGTAACCTGTGTACAGTATCACAAATTCCACTTTGACTGGGGAGGAGGGGAGAGACTGAATAAAGATAGACGGATGCCAGAGGGATTCAATGTCTGTGCATGGTAAGAAGTAGGGATGGACATGAGTACTCAAGTACTGAATGTGGAGCGTAATTGCAGTTGCAGGAAATCATTCAAGGTTAACATCTCTTGGATGGGAGGCAGTGATGTATCTGCTATCAGGAAAGGTGACCAGGCATAAGAGTAATGTGTGGAAGTATTTCAACAAAATAAAAAAAAAAAAAAAAGAATGTTCCGTGCAAGCACTGTAATTTTAAACTTGTGTATCATAGCTCATCTCCACGGTCTGTAAAGTAGGATAACCCTATCGCTATCTGCATTTCCACTTGGGTGATCATTTTAGATCCTATTCTTAACGTTTGATTTTTTTTTTTTTCTTTTGCAAGTACTCTGTAATAATTTAATGCAAGTACTCAAATATGGAAATTACTTAAATTGCCTGTCCCTAGTAAGTTAAGTGGTGAAAGTGAATGAAGGTAGAAAAGAAAGGTGATATAGAAAAGGGAGATAAGTAAAGATCAAAGCCAGAGGAAAAAAAATTAGGGGACAAAGGTGAAAAGGAAAAGTGGTGAGACAGAAGAAAGTGTGTCAAGGAAGTAAAGAAACCGTCGTTGTATGAATGCCAGGGAGATGGAAAGGCGGAGAGATGAGAAGAATTAACAAGGACAGAGGAAGAAAGGAGATTTCGGTGGGTAAATGCCAGAGAGAGAAGAGCAGAGAGGAGGACAGAGGAAGTGTGAAAGGCGGTTAAAGTAAAGAGGGGAGGAAGTTGGGTGACTTGGTGCTAGAGGAAAGGCTGGTGTGAGTGGATTGAGGGAAGAGGAAGGGAAGGAGGAGGAAAGATGAAAGAGGAAGGGAGGAAATGGAAGGGAGGAGGGAGGTGAAATAAAGGGAGCATGGTAGCTGCAGGACAAAAAAAATGTGTTGCAGTGGCAGGAAGAAGGTTTGGCTCTTGTCCATACCTGGGGAAAAAAAAGCTGGCCTTCTATTCCTCCTTCTCTCTCTTTCCTTATTTAATTCAAGGAATCTAAAAGCTGAGGACACACCTGGGCTGTTTTGTGCAAGCTCATTTTTTGAGGAACTGTGGAGTACAGATTAAAGGCGGCCTTGCCTCCTTACATGATTCCTGATATTTCTTTTTTGCTTGTTTTTGTTTTGTTTACCTTTTTGTACACAAAGCCATTTCAGTATTACTATTTAGCTGACCAAGGCTCACATTTTTGTTGGTGCACTTTCATCTTGTGGCTTAGTTTGTTTAAAAGCCCATACCAAGTCGTGGGCTTTTGTGCAGCTCTTCTTTATATTTTCAGTAATGGAGAGTTGTTTGTGTTCTGCCCCAGAGTGTATGCCAGGCAGTGGTACTGGTATGAGCAAACATCAGATATAGGAATGTTATCAAACTGGCAAAGTATAATCGTGCATGTCTCACATGCGGACCAGTAAAACCATTGCATAATAACCTGTGAATAACAGCACCTCCAAATTTCCCCTTTCCTTTTAGTGTAAAGAAGTACAAGTACATTCTGAAAACAGTCATCCAATTTACAAAACAGATGATGAACAGCCTGAGATGTCTGGAAAATAAGTAAAATAAGTGCAGTTTTAACGATATGTCTCAGTTTTTCCACATTTAGTCAGTACGTTTACATGCATAGTTAGTCAAGCTACGGTTATAGCTCAAAAAGGCAATTTAATTGTCCCAGTATACAAGCAATCAGTTTATTGACTGAAGTAAGTCCGACTCCACTAGAAGGAGGCATATCAGAGGTGGTCTCAGCTTATTAGTATAAGACCAAACAAGCGACAAACAAGTTAGCTATGGTTAGCTAGCGACAAAGTGGCACCATAGTGAATAACTTAACAGCTCTGGTTCTGGATGTAGATTTCGCCATGTTGTTACTGGCTTCTAATGCTGTTACCCATTAATGCTATTTGACTTCTGGGTCAAAGCCCAGGGTGAAAACTGTGGAGCATGCGCAGAGTGCCTTGGCCAGTTTGGATCCATTTGCCTGTATACACACAGGAGTAATTTGACTCCCAATCGCATCATCTGGGTGTGTTAGTCGGACTTAAAGAAATTTGATTAGTGTGATACTACTATTTCAGTCGGACTAATATGTTTACATGTATTTTAAAAGTCGGTTTTAATCGGACAGACACAATAAATCCATTTTCTCCGATGTCACATAAGCGTACAGACTGTCATCAGATGTGCATTGATGTAATGTGCAAAGCTATTGATGAACCAGGTGAACTTATCCCTTACCTTACAAACCATTTAAAAATCTAAGGGTTAGGGTTAGGGTCAGGAGGGTTCCACCAATATGGTTTTAAGATGTGATACAGCTGCTGATTTACAGTATTTTGCACAGTATTCAATATCTTTAAATATGATCACAATAACAATTCACTGATTTTTCAGAGAACTATATTCTGGTCAGGGTGGAAAAGCCTCTGAAGCAGTATTTACATGAAGCAGGCCACTCACTGTTTAATTTGCTCCTAAAACCTAATGCCTCTTAGCCTTGATGAGTGCATCAATATTTGGTGTGCAAAGTTATCCAGCGGGCCAGATCGGACCCTTAAGCGGGTCAGTTTTGGGCCCCGGGCCGTATGTTTTGCACTCCGATATTAGAGTGTTACTTAAATGAAAAGTTGGCAAAAGACAGTAAAATGCATAGATTCTGGATTACACCCAAAAGTTAGCAACATAATTTATATAGAATTTAAATTATAAAACATTATGTCAAGCTTTCTGTTTTTGGAATTTTCTGAATTACTTGACAAGTGATGAAGAGTTTGAATAAATCCTCAGAGGGCCTGTCACTAAAATCTTATGCACTCTTCTGAGAACATGCACCTGCTTTTTTTTTGTTTGCCCGATGAATATTGTTTTTTTAGCACATCAATATGCTAATCTCCTTGCTGCTATAGGTTAACAAGCTGTAAGGCCTTTTGTGTTGTCAACAATAGAGGGGTTATTGTTTTTCCTGCATGTTTAATATGTCTGGTAATTTGCTGATAATGTCAACACACTCTTCTGTGTTTCTACAGGCTAACAGGCTTCCAGGTTCCTCCTCCTGTCACCAGTACAGGAAATGTCTTCTCTTTACGGTTGACCAGCGACTTTGCCGTCTCTGCACATGGCTTCAAACTCAACTATGAAGGTCAGACAGTGTCTGTGTATGTTTGAGTTTGTCTGTGTGTGTGGCTTGGTATGTGATAATGTATAGGCCAGTGATACTCAACTTTCGGCTCATGGGCCAAATCCAAGTGGCCCTTCCAACCATTTTCTAATTCACAGCGAAAATAAACTTAATTCACATTGGGAATTTTTTTGTACTATTAATGTAAATAAGGTGTCGGAGTGCATAACAAAAAAACAAAGAAAAAGTGGCAGGGGAGGAGGGGAGGTGCCAGGGAGGCTAAGCCCCAAATGACCTTAAATCCTGAAAATACTCCTGCATACACCTGACCTCTGTGAATTTGCAGTGACTGGCCCCTGGCCTCCTGTCATTTTGCAAAAGTAGCCCCTAGGGCAGCAAGCTCGGTATCCCTGGTATAGGCTGTGTTTCAGTGTTGACCTCTACAGTTCAGAAAAATTAACATTGTAAATAACAACCACTAGGTACTTACTAAATGTCAGGTAAAAGTCCATAGCTCACAGAGAACTTTGGGTGTGAGCCATAAAAGAAAGAAGGGCATTCAGACAGCAACAACTCCCTTGGTAGTCCCCCTTGTTTTTGAATGCAGAAGTAATTGAGCAGGTGCACTGTGTGCTGTTTACTTGAGCAACTCCTGTTGATATTTGCTAGACACATAATACTTTGAGAAAGCAAAATGCCACACAAAGAACCTTCAAAATACAGTGATCAGGCAAAACATTAAAACCACTAACAGATAAAGTAAATAACATTGATCATCTTGTTACAATGCAATGTATTGCTGGGAAACCTGGGGTCCCTAGCAGTCATGTGAATGCCACTTGACACGTACCACCCACCCAAACACCATTGTGGACCAAGCAAACCCTCTCATGGTAACAACACTCCCCAATGGCAGTGGCCCCCCAGAAGGACAATGCGCCATGCCACACTGCAGAAACTGCTCAGGAATGATCCAAAGAGAACATGACAAAGAGCTTAAGGCCTTGACATGGCCTCCAAATTCCCCAGATCCAAATCCAATTGAGCATCCTTGGGACATGCTGATACGTCATCTCGCAACCCACAGGACTCAAAGGATCTGCCGTGACGACCCTGGTGCCAGACACCACGGGGCATCTCCAAACTTCCTGTGTCCATACCTTGACTTGTCAGAGCTATGTCCAATCCGTAGAGGCCCCACCATGGATGGATCTGGGGTATTGGCACGTCCCACAGATTCTCATTCAAATTGGGAACTGGGGAATGTGGAGGCCAGGTCAATGCCTTGAGCTCTTTGTCATGTTCCTTGGGCCATTCCTGAGCAGAACACTGCATTGTAATAAGATAGTGAATGTTATTCATTTCACCTGTCAGTGGTTTTGATGTTTTGGCTAATCGGTGTATAAGGTTATTTGTTTTTCTTTTTGTGACACTTATATTGAAGCCTCCCCTACTTAGCATTATCTGTTTATACATCCACATATGGTTATGGATGACCACAAGAGAGTTATATATGTTGTTGACAAATACATGAACAAACACTTAAATCTAACTTTATAGTCTTTATAGTCCGTCATATTAAATGTTTATATACTATGTATAAGTGGGACTTACAGTGTTTTGTTTTTTATATGTTGGGGGCAGAGAGTACATGATTTCTATTGAATTCAATTCCTTCTAAAGGGCATTCAGATTCTGAAAGTTTTCAAGGAGAACTGCCATGTTCTGAACTCACATTTTTTGGACTCCTTTCCACTCAGCACAGGAAAGGACTGCCTAATGGGTGACAAGTTCATTCCCTTTCAACATGGCAGGCTGTCAAATCCAGAGAGAGGAAAGCATGGGCAGAGCATAACATAAAATGAGAGTATACTGAAGGCTCTATATTATAGGCTTGCAGGGAGGTCATTTTTGCCATAGAACACCTATCCACCAGATTTTGAGAATCAATCCATTTTGACCCCCAGGGCCAAGTGCTTTGGCACTAAAACATCTTAAGCCCAGTTCACACCAAAGATTTGCTACATGATGAAACCAATTTAGGCAGTTACTCAGACTCAGAACAGCTTTTAGTGTCACCTGAAACTGGGCTTGTAAAGTCTCCAGCAGCTACCTTTAGAAGGTAAAGCACATCACCGATTGCAACAGCCGATGGACTTGTAGTGAAGTCCACTGGCCAAGTCAGCTACAATCTATCAGCAGATGGTGCGTTCGCTTGCTGTGGCATTCATTCTCTGACAACAGCCCTCCGTCCCTGCTGAGCCCAAGTCCACACCCACATGCTTCATTGACTGGTTAATTGGCACTGATTATTTACATTATCGTGCAGTATTCATTATGAACTTGTTTATGTTTTTGCCATTTCATCATTACTAGAAATGCAACCGTAGCCAGTATTTCACCTTCACTATTCTCATTCATATTTCAAGAAGCTACAAATTAGCCAGTTTACTTTGGAGCTTTTAATAATAACAGAAGTACAGAGAGTAACAATGGAAACAATACACTGGCAGGTTTCAGATTGTTGCTGGTACATTGCAATTATTTTCGAGTTTCAACTGCTCTCGTTGCAAATCTTTGGTCTGACCTGGGTTTTACTTGTACACTCATATAACTTCAACCAAAACAGACAAACTGTCTCTCGGTCATATAGGATTTTAGTACACATTAAGAACACTGGATTATTGAGGTAATTTAAGCATGACATGGTCATGCCAAAATGTTTTTACCCAGTTTTTTTTAACATTTTAACAAAGAAAATATGAGGGTTGCTTTCAGAAGGCCCATTCCAAGGGTAGCTAAAGCATCCCTTTTCACTCTCTCCCTTGAGGGCCTGAGTAAACACCATGGTACCATTTTCACGGATGAAAGAAGAGATATGAATAGTTGAAGTGATGGTTAAAATTAGAACTCACTATGTTTCAACACCATGTCCTGTGCGCATTAAAAATTTCAGATTAGATTTAGATTAGAAAAACTTTGATGTCCTCAATGAGGCAGTTAGTTCCGGAGCATAAAACAGAGGAGCAAAAAACTGTGTACCGGAGGCACACACATGACACCGAGCAAACCAACAAAACAAATAAGTACACAATTATGTTGTTACTTTCTTTTCACTGAGCACTTTAGATGTCAACAGCTGACAAGGCGGCAGTATTGTCTGTCTTACATATATGACTCCTTATGTCATTTAAAAGGACACATTGCAAGACATTTACTGAGGCAGTAGATAATACGTATTAAACATAAGGCCGTTATAATTATAGTCTTGTTACACATTACAACACTCTGTTGCAATGTGTATATTAAAGTTGCAGAGGTAGAGGTACACAGATGGTGTATGTGACGTAGTCATGGTCATGTAGTATTCATTTGGTAGTCCTCTGTACTGCTGGGATATTAATACTGAATCTGGGTTATGTCTTATTACAGAATGCACTGTGACCAAGATAGCACTGGTGATGTTTTTTTCAAGAAACTTAAACTATAATAGAGACTGTGGAAAGACCATTCTAATAAAAGGCACACATGCTTAAAGGGATACTTTGGAGATTTACAATCAGCTTTGAGTCATAACAATGTGGGTAGTGTGTGTGAATGAATAACGGTGAATTTCCCTACATCTTGCCAGCACCTAGATCTACCTATTCATTTGCCAGCAAAAATTTAGTCATCTGGCGGACTTTTGCTGGTTCTTGGGAAGTTGCTTGAGCTTCAGATTGTACATTTGTATGTCTGCCATTACCATGGACACAGAGAGACAGAGCGAGAGAGAAAACTGCCTCTCTCTCAAACTCAAACTCAAACCAAAGTCAGATCAAATGGTTAAACTAGGCAGTGCAGATCATATATGAACTAAGATTATTGTCTGTTTCTCAACAAAGCATGACGCAAAACGAAGCAAGGAAAAAAAAAAAAAACATCAAACAGTAAAACTAGGCAGTGCTGCTCAAATAAGAACCAGGATCATTTTACTGCATTGCCTGTTTCTCATCTGAAATGTTAATTCTATTTCAGTCAGGGCCACTTTAGTCAAAGAAAACTTTATTTCCATTTGCAGTTTTATAATTGGCTGTATGACTCTGTTCTGGGCCCTCTCTGCCTTTCCTCGGGCCTACGCAGAAAGCCTCTTCCACGGGTCTGTGTGGAAAGCCTAAAGCAGAGAGAGAACATCTCTCTACCCTTCCACACACTTATGTGGAAAGTCTTAAGGCAGAGAGAGCACACCTCCCTGCCCTTCCATGTGCCTACATGGGAAGCTTAAGGCAGGGTGAGCAGCAGCAAAGACACCTCGGGAACAGAAAAGAGCCAGCATCAATGAAAAATAGAAATGACATTGATAAGTCAGACACAGCATGAAAGGAGGAGCTGGGCTGGAGGCGGGTTACAAAGCGGCTCGCAGAGGAAGCAGCAACAGTAGGCAGGCCAAAGCAGTTTAAACTGGGCGCCCTGAATGAGATTCGCCATTTGTTTGCATAGAAGGGGATCATGTGATCTATGAGCTGATTCGTATTTGTGAACAAAACTGGTCAGTGGGCCGGACTGCTTTGATCAGCGGGCCAGAGATGGCCCGTGAGCCACTAAATAGGCCTGCTCTAAAGAAACATGTTCAGGCTCTTGTGCCAACTAAACACTGTCATAACAGTCAACTATCAACACACTCTGTCATGGATTACTGGGAACCATGAATAGAACAGAACCATCGTTAATGTTATTAGTAACACCTGTGCTTTTTCTGCTGTGACACATCAAAATGTCTGCCGTGAAAAAGGCCTGCTGAAAAGAACTATAGCTGGTGTAATGTTTGATGGAAATTGGATGACTTCCGTTCACTAAATTTCAGATGACAGCTTGTTTACATGCACACACACACACACACACACACTCACTCACACACGCACACATGCACCCTTATATTGTTGGCCACAGCTGGTTGCTGTTGAAAATAATACACTGCTCAATTGTCTCTCTGTATGACCCTTTGCATTATTTTATAGACCTTTGTGCTTGTCTGGATGTAGGGTGGATGGTCGATGGGTGTTCACTTGCAAATATGTGTGTCTGGTGTGCCGCATAATGACAGTATCACTGATTGCAAAGTGCCTTGGTTTTAAGTCTGCACACATGCTGTGTTTGAGTTAATGTGTGTGCATGTCTGTGTGTGTTTGTGCTACTTGTATGTCCAAGCAGTTGTCCCAGATTTATTCACTGGCACTAGTTTCCACTTGCTACTTGGCCCATGTTCACTATGTGTGATTGTGTGTCTCTGTGCATGTGTGTTTGTTTGTGTGCGTCTGTGTGTGCAACTCGGAGAGTTTGCTCCAGGGGACTTAACTGAAGAGCCCCTGCTGTTGATACATTCAGCTGTTTGACTTACTCTGTGTGTGTGTGTGTGTGTGTGTGTGTGTGTGTGTGTGTGTGTGTGAGAAACAGAGAATCAGACCACACTTGGCATTTGCAAAAAATACAACATTATGCTGATGATCTGTCTGTCTTTCTATATTCAGTATCACATACTGTCCACAACACACAGCTTGGCTGTGAATTAATACAGCGAGGAGGAGATTTTCTCAGAAGGAATGATCCACCCTGGTTTGGACAATTTTTGGCAAGTCATCCTTACTCCATGTAATCCTTCTGCCTAATCTGTTACTGGAGTCATTTCAGATTTTAGATTTCTGCAGGTATTGCCTCAGCATTGTCAACAATACATTTTTAGAGAAGAATTGTGTAAAAAATACCTGCTCGTCATCATTATTGCTGGAAGTGTTGTTTGTTATTTACAAGCACAGCGCTCATTTTCAGCCAAATTACTAAAAATTTAAACCACTAGATTTAAGAAGTTTAGAAATACGGGTTAAATCATCAGTCTCTCTTTCTGTGTCTCACACACAGGCACACACACAAAATATCAACACATTACTGATGCAAATTCAATAGCTGTCTTTTTGCTTTGATTGAAGATTGTATGATTGTATTTCTACCGGATGGGTGAATTTAAGTGGCTTCTGTGACTGATAATTTTAGGCATGCAAGTATTGAAAGAAGTCAAGCCTTAAATTATTGTATTGTATCTGATTTCAAAGTTAATTTTTTGAATTTTAAAAATGTTTTAAAAATCATAATAACAACAGTGAGAGTGCATAAATGCTTATGATAATATCAGACGTAAATGCTAAGATCCTGGATCAAGATAATGTATCCAGATGCAGATTGCACATCTGTAAATAGGGTCTAAGAGTTAGACTACTCTCCCCATGTGTGACATCAGCTTTGCTCCTACAATTTTAATCCCTGCTTATTTTAATACAAAGATTTATCCTATAAAAGATGGAGTAAATTGGACCTCTAGAAGATTAATGCAGCATAAGAAGTGATGCGGGTGTGTTTGCCAGACATCTGTAAAGCAGGACCGAAGCGAAATTCTGGATGTAACAACAGATGTAGACTACAGCTCTTTGTTCATGAGCTCTGCCGTGACTGAAACAGTAAGATTGTGACCAAACTGAGTTTGCTTTACAATGTGACTGGACACCCTTATCGTCACATTGAAATGACCCAACGTCATCTCTGCATCTGATGAAGAAGCCTCCTGGACATGTTGCTGTTGAGTTATTCCAGGCACGTCAAATCATGGGGCGACCCTGGGGCACACCAAGAAGATGCTGGAGGGCTTTCACATCCCACCTGGCCTGTGAACGCCTCGGGACTCTCGCCTCAGGAGCCTGGAAGGAGCTGGAGGATATGGATGGGGAGGAGGGTGTCTGGACTGCTCTGCTCAACCTGCTGTAGAGCTGGATATGCTTTAGAGAAAGGATGAATGGATAGATGTATGGCTTACCACACTATATTATTATTATTATACATGATAAAGGTTAATTCATTGATCGCTCTATAGGAGGAAATTTTGCAATTCACAGGGCAAAGGTACAGTAGTGCGGCTCCATCCTTTTCAGCCTGTCTGCTTGGTGGGGTACACTTTGATGTAATCCTTGAACATTTCTCCTCCGTCCTCTGAAGACTGTCAGGTCATAACTAATTCATGCTCTGGCACATACCATACAGTGTGTATACGTGCATGTGTGTGTGTGTGTGAAACAGAGAGAAAGAGAATGATGTATTATTTAACGTGATGTCGGAGGCAGTTTGATATTGTGCTGATGAGACGGAATCAGAGATTATCACAGCACTTAGACACACATGCGCACACACACACACACACACACACACACACTGTTCTTTCTCAGCATGACTCATTGTTGGAGAAGTATTCTTTTTGTTTCGTATTACTACTCCTCCGTCTTTCTCAGCACCACCTTCTTGTTCATTCATGTTCTCTCATTCTTACTTTTATATGGTTAGATTTTACTTTTATTCTCTTGTGTTTATTTCTTGACTGAATGAAGAAAAGTAGTAAGTAGTAAACAAAAAGTAGCAAAAACACTAATAGAAAAAGCAGGCCTGTCACAATAGTTATGCTGTCATCATGTTGGTTATAATATTGATCTCCATATTGCCCCTTGTCTTTAAATGCTTGTTTGTTTACAAAAGAACATCACCAACATTTTAGCCAACATGACACCAGAATAACAGCAGGGTTGTCCCGACCATGATGGCACAGCGTCCAATGGCAGCGATTTTCCCTTTTTTTTTCTCTCCACTCCGCCTACTTGCGCAAGTGTAAGGTAACAAGAAATATTTCAAAGATGAAACAGAATAGCTTACCGGTAGCCTGCAGTTGCACTTGTAGAGTGAAAGAGCCACAGTCCCACTAGTTGTTAGCTTGCCAACCCCTTGCAATGAGTCAAAAAGTCCACCGTTTATACCCGCCAAAAACTTAGTCCTCCACTCCATAAAACTATCAGCAAACCTCCTGGCTCCCAAGCCATCTATCCCCAGGAGCCAACGGCACCAGCTACATCACTTGGTTTTGTTTTAGGCTGCTTCTGATAAGGTATTATAAATTCATATTTACTTTATTGTAAAGATGAGAGATTAACAGATGTTCAGTCCTTTTTAATAATATCTAAAATATCTTTTAGAAATTCCAATTCTCAATGTCTAAAAGTTAATTTCTCTTTGAAAGGGTGTACTTGCATTATTATGCAAGTATATTATCATTATAGCAGGTGCATAAAATTGTGTCAAAATGCCTGTATTGTTAATGGCATTACATCTGGGACAATCATAAGTGCTGTATTGTAGGCAACTGGACTTGCTATAATTTCTTGAAGATGTTTCCACTCTCATCCAAGAAGCCTCTTCAGTTTAAAATTACTGGTGCAGAGTCACAGGCTTTTAACCCTGTGTGGGTGTGAACCCTTACAGAGTCGTTGAGGTCACATGTGAGCTCTTAGTTTCAGAGTCGTTAATGTCACAATGTGAGTTGTTGACCCACCTGGCTACCACGTGTGTTGTTAGGGTTAGATGGGACCAGGTCTGAGTGGGTGTGAAGTCGTCTGGGGATTGATCCCAAGACTACATTGCACGTGGGTGATGGTCGTTTCAGTTCGACTTAGATGGCTTTTTCTACCAAATGTGCCTCCTCTGTAGTTATGTTCAAGGCAAAACTAAAAACTCATATGTATTCCCTGGCATTTGATTGTTCTTAAATGCTGATTTTGTTGATTAATTGATGTTTGATGTTGACTCACATGTTCTGTACAGCACTTTGGTCAGCTGTGGTTGTTTTTAAATGTGCTTTAAAAATAAACGTGATTTGATTTGATTTGATCTTTCTTCTCTGGCCAAGATGTAAACGAGGACAGCAATGAAGACAGCAATGTTCATATCTTGGCTAGAGAGGAAAGATTGTGAAACATCTTCAAGAAACGCAAGCTAGTCCAGTTGCCTACAATATAGCACTTATGAATACCATGGCCTGGATGTCTGAGAATCTTCACCGACATTCTGGGACAATATCATGCAACAAAAAGAAGGCCATGATAGGCCTCGAAAAAAGTATAACATTAGAGATCATTATTATTCTATTCCATTCAATAATCTGCTACGCTACTTGTGATTCACTCTGAAGACATCATTTAAAAGTCCTTTTTGGGGCTTGACTGACGTTTTAGAGCAAGAACTGAGTGACATAAGTTCATTACATAAAATATTGCACTCATATACTAGATGCGTTTTAATATTCATTTTATGCCAGTAGTTATTTGCGTGCAATTGCAGAAAGTTGGAGCTTGTGTACGAGTGAAGTGTATACACTACACTGCAGTTTGTATTGTAGAAGACGCATGTTGTAGACATCTACCTTAATGCAATCTAGGAGAGGCACCCACTTTGAGGTCGAGAGGAATCAGAGCACTTGTTTGTGCAATGCTCAGAGACACTAAAAAGATAACATCAGACAGTGTTAACCTCAAACACAAATGCACATTACCCACATTCATACAATATACATTCAGACACATCTATGTGTTCAGAGGCACGGGCAAACATAGAAAGCACATACAGACATCGACATGCATACCATACACATAGACACACAACTCCCAGATGTAATCATTTTCTTCAGAACATGGACTGGAGAACATGTTCCTCATCCCAGAACATGCTGCCATGTGACTAACAAGTCAGCAGAGATTTCACTTCACTCCCCTAACCCCCTACCTCTCTTCACTTCTGCTTTTTCCTCCTCTCCTCTGCACTTCCATCACTTCCGCTGCTTGTTTTTCTCCTCTCTATGATAAAACAATAATACACTTTTTACCTTCATTTACACTTGCCACAGAGGGTTTACATAGTGCCTCAAGAGAAGGCATAAACAAAGACTAATAAAATATAGAAGAGGGAGATAAAAAAGAAAATGCATAAATGGTGAAAGGTGGAAAACACACTGAAAAAAAAAATCATTTTTGTACACAAAAGCAAGAACAACAGGTTCCCATATAGTCTGTCAAACACACACATTTCATTAAATCTTAATAATAATTTTGTTTTAAGTAATGGCTTGAAATCCTTTCCAAGGTTGTTCAACTGTAAAAGCTGAATTCTGAAGGAACTGTAAATGTAAATTGCAAGAGTGGAGAAAGTGGCATTGGTCCAAATGAAATAAAGTAAAAGGAGAAATGACCTTTTTTTTTTTTTTTTTTCCCCCAATCTGTCCACTCCTTAACTTCATCTTTTTTGTGGTGGGTTTGAAATTGTGTTTTTGCAAACAAACAGAAGCTGCTGGCAGCAGGTTAAACACTTTGGGAGCTCTCACTGGCCAGATGTCACTTGCATCAATAGACCCTTATCCAACTGGGCATTTATCCATCAGTTTCACATAATATCATGGAGTGTTACTTACTCATGGAGGTTTACAACCAATCCAGTGACCTTTTGGTCACACAGTCATTTCCTCAAGCTACTCAGCTACCAGTTTAATAAAAATGGTTTAGATTTTCTAGGAGGGAGCTAGTAGAAATAAATGACATAACCCTTTGGATACAGAACCTGTGGGTCACAGGCTAGCATTTCGACATTTTCCTTTATACTCTGGTCAAGTCACATTATCTGGTATTACATTCTGGTTGCAGTACAGAAATCCAAACATGTTCAAGTTTTAGGCATAATTTAGATTTTTCTTTTAAAAAAAAAAAAAAAATGAGTGTAGACACTTATGGGATATTGGCATGCTTATTTCTACTCACCCTTCCTCCTGTAAATATGAAATTTGGCTATCATTGTGAAGCTGTTTTTAGACTGTAAACTGTGCAGCTGTTTTTGATGATAGCAGTTCTGTTTGAAACTCAGAGATTAAAGAGATCAAACATCTATCGAGAAAAAACATTTTCCTCAAAGTCAAACTATGGAAAAGCTGAATGTTTGTCTTTTCAGAAGGCACTTGATTATAGTAAAGAAAAGCTCTTTCAGTCAGCTTGCAACTTCTGAAAGCACAGTAACAAACACGAAATACAAGAAGTTACTGAATTGGCAATTGCCATACATGTTAACTACTGAAGTAACTTTTCCAGACTAGACTTTTTTCAACACTGGTGGCCTACAGACAGTAAAAATCAAGCAGATAATAAATCCAGCAAATTGATAGGATGCCAAGATAAAATGTTTTAGGCAGTGATTTTCTCAAGAGGGTTACTGATTTACATACAAAATAATGTATATGAATCTAATGAATTGTACTGTATTTGTAAGCCACATAAACACAGATGACTATGTGTGTTCTATTTTTCTAATCTTTTAACAGGACCGTTGTGTGTCTTGCAAACTTTTTCTTTCTGTAAATACAACCATGGGTCAAACAATACGCTGCACTTTGATCTTTTGATTTACTCATCCTTGATTTATATATGTATCACCACCACTTTGTAGTTGTGTAGATTTCAGCTACAATGGAGCTCATGAGAAGCAATGAAAAGTACAGCCCACTTTGAAACTGCTTGACTTGACAAGCAGCTGAGAAAATAAGGAGGAAAAGTAAGTAAGCTAAAAGAAGAAGGCCAGGATTAAAAGAATACTTGATCCGCAAAATAACCATTTGTATATCACTTCGTTATTGCGTGTTACCTTGAATTCATGAATGAGCAGAGGATGAATGGAGAATCCCAAAGAGGCAAACATTGTTCATGTATTGAAGTAATCATGGTCTGCATTCAGCAACAGCAAAACTATATCAAAACATCCTTTTACAAACTCTTTTTAAATGCATGTGTTAGGGAAATACTGAGCATACAACAGGATAAATGAGACTTTGATTATACTTCAGGTGTTGAGTGAGAGTATGTAAAGGGATGTTTTGATACAGTTTTACCGTTCTTAAATGAGTCCCTGATTACTTAAATTCATGAAGAATGTTCGCCTGTTTTTGATTCTCCAGTCACTGTGGAGTCATGAAAGAAAAACAAAGTTTTCTTCATGACGTCAAGGTAACACACAGTGAGTTATTGATATACAAGTGGTCGTTTTGTGGGTGAAGTATTCCGTCAAGGCCATTTGGCTGTGAGGTCATTGCTCCCTTTGGGTCCATAAAACATGTGGTCAATAGCCACCCTGGTCATCTGTTGACAAAATTAAACCAGAATGGATGCAAAAGCACCAAGTGAGTATGATGTTTTAGTTAGAATAGAGTTTAATTACTTTCCACATAGAATTCAGTAAGCAAACATCTTTCTTTGAGAACGCTTTCCTAAATTTTTCATCTCCTGCATCAATTATGTTTCAGGCTCGATCACTATTTGCCAGTCACAGCAGTAAACACGAGCCAACAACATTCAATCCTCACATTGATGAGTCTGATCAGACTGATGCATGCACAGCCACTGAAACCGGCCCCTCAGAGGAAACACTTCATAAAATGTAAAATTTGAATGATTATGCAGCTGATGAGCGATTTTCCAGTGAAAACTGAACAGTAGCGTCTCAGGGGGCTTAATCCCAGTTAGAAAGCGTTTGCATCCATATTAAGAGACAGCCATTAAAGAAGCATTCCACATTTGTTTCTCTGTGTCTCTGATCTCTTATCAGTACTTGATTGATTGATTTTGACTCTAGTCTCTTTGACTTGAACATGATCTGAGTGTAAAAGTCAAGTTCGTGCGTGTATGCGAGTGTATGTGTGCTTACATCTGAGGGCACGCGTCAGTGATCTATATGGCACAAACTGTTTGTGTGTGTGTTTGTGCGTCCACACGTGCATGCGTATGTGATTAAGGTTCTGGCTGTGGCTTCTCTGATCTTTATCAGAGAGACCTGAGGGGACTGATAATATCCACTCCTCTATCTATCATCCCTCCATCTGTCTGTCTGTCTTCTTTCTCACTTTCATTGATCATTCAGTCTTTCTCTCCCTCCCTCAATTCAACAATTGAGTCCAGGTCAGTTAATGGCATCATGGGAAAGAGAAGGTGACCCTAATAGTGGAGGTTGGTTGAAGGAGCTGCACCTTAATAGGATCTGCAGGATGATAATATGTACAGTTGTAACATTAAAGATATAGAAATTCCAAACATTTGAGATTTATTGATGCTTTACAAGAACAAATAGTTGTGAAATTTTGTCATTGCAAGTTGTGGGATTTCACACAAACATAGCAGAAGGCAATATTCTAGTCTTTCTGTCCCAGGTTGTGATAAGAGTATAATCCTTTTCTTTTGCCCAGTTGTTTATTATGACACTGCCTTTTGCATGAATATTGACAGACTTTAAGTCTATGTAAAGCACTATAGTGTAACATAACCAGTGAGCTGTTAAAGCTTTACTTTAGTTTCCTCTGGAAGAGGGAAACCGCTGGTATTACAACACAGTATCACCAGCAAAGAGCAGGCGGAGGTTTGTGAAGGATTGTCTGATGTTTTTTTGGTAACCTCACATGCCTTTGTTTGCTCATTTTTCAGTGTAATAGATAAAGAAACCATAAAAGTACTGAAAACACAAGAAATGACAGATCTTACTCTTGCTCTGAAAATTTAAGATTTACGCTGATACAGAGTTTTAACACAACTGTCTTTTTTCTTTCTCCATCTCACTCTGCTTGTGTATGTATTTATTTCGGTCCCTTTTTCCCCTGCCGATTCTACACAGCTCAATATACATATATAGCACCCACAAAAGACCTAGTACAAAAGTGCCTAAACATGTATACAATTGTGGTTCTGTTCATATATTTTCAATGAGAAGGAAATGAGTCAGTTCTGTCCCTAAGGAGAAGTGATGTTACAGTCCTGGAGAGTGATGTGTGTGATGTGTGTGTGCTTGTGTATGCCACACAGTGGGGACCATAACATATTTCAGCAGAGTGAGGACATTTTGCGAAATGAGGACAAACTGGCTGGTGCTTTTTTAAAGGCCTGTTTGAGGGTTAAGACTTGGTTTTAGGGTTCAGGTTAGAATTAGGTTAGGGTTAGGGTGGGGGTTGGGGGAAGGCATTTAGTTGTTAGTTAAGGTTAGGGTAAAGGGCTAGGGAATGTATTATGTCAATGAGGGTCCTCACAAAGATAAAGGTACAGGAATGTGTGTGTGTGTGTCTGTCTGTCTGTCTGTCTGTCTGTCTGTGTCTATATATACTGCATATGCATGAGTCCTATGTTATCCTATGTCTATGCTGTATATCAGGCAAATGTGAAGTATGTGGAATTTAGGAGGGGAGGAAACAACTGAGTTGGAAGACAAGTATACAGTACATAAGGAGTAATGTAAAGCAGTGAGGAGAAGAGAGGGTAAAGCAATTAAAGGGAGGGAGAGAAGAAAGAGAACTGTAAGAGAATAATGAAGAGAGGAAAATAAAACAAGAAAAACAATCCTGCACTGAGACAGCAGAAGAGAGGGGAATAGGAGAGGATGGAAGAAGACAAGACAAGTTCCCTCTAGTAATGTCATGTGTTCTAGCTGAACAGGGGGAATCAATGTTATTTTAAAGCTCTGTGTGTGACAGTGTGTGTGTTCATTATCCACAGTGTGGATGCAGCTCCTCACAGTTCCAACTGCTGCAAGGTCAGCTTCAATGCAGGGGCATTAATCAAAACAATCACACACACACAAACACACACAGTGACAGTAGGTGTGGAGAGAGGATTGAATGACACAGAATTTTGAAGGAAAATCTAGGTTTTGAATCATGTCCCCATCTACCTACCTTCCACTTTTGAGTTGTTTTTGTATTGTAGTTGTCATGTATGGAGCACATGGAACATGCTTATGTCCCGAAAGCATTAAAACACAATGAAAAATCATGAATGACACAAATGTCAGTGAGCACCATATACCTAAAGTCAGTGATTCTGGATTTCTGACAATGATCTCATCTGTCACCAAACTGCCACGCAGCATTTCCAACACACTGGAGAGTAAAATAAGCTGTACATTATCTAACAAACCACAAGTCTGTTGACACAACTGTGACACAGGTATGTATCTAATCATACAAAATGTCCTGTGAAGTTTTACGTATTCCATCGTTTTCTTTTCACATTCGTTTTGCTGTGTTCCAGTGTCATTAGAATAACAAAACACCATAAAAGCCAGCCTTAATTTTTGATGGAAATATAGAGACCTTTAAATACATGTATTTTAGCATCGTCTTACTTGGAATTATTTTGTAAATGACAGATCACATAGGTCAGGGCTGCCAGTTATTTCACTATCTGGAGAAGCAGGATAACTCAGTAAGATTAAAATAGTCCTAGTAATTATTATTAATTAATTTCAGTTTTATAGAGAAAGAAGTGGGACTCTACGTTATCTGGCATTGTCAAAGGACACAACCCAATCACCAGAAAAAATGTTGCCATTGTGTGTTTCTGCAAACCACAGATACATTACATTTGCACGTTATTATGAAGCGGATACATTGAAACGTTGTGTTTCAACATCGCTGTGGCTAACGTGTAGTTAGGCGGAAAAATCACTTACATATGGCAAGGAAAAGATTGTATTTGTGCTAAAAAAAAACAAAAAAAAAAAAACAACTGGTTTTGCTGGCACAATCATTGCTGTAAACGCAGTGAAGTGAAGTAAAAATAAACCTGTAAATGGCAGTGTCCCCTGTGGAAAAACAGCAGTGGGTGGCTTAAAGAAAGGCTACATTTGGTGGCTAAAAAGACACTTAAAACACAGCCATGACTCACTAAAAACAGCTTTGTTGTTTGTTGGTATCCAACAATGGACTGCCAAACCAGTCTCACACCAAAGTCTTCGAAATCTGGTGCTTGGGCTAACGAACAAAATCGTCCTTTAACGTCAGCATGACATGCAGCCGGACACCATTATAGTGTGACGGCACTCTGTGGCAGCAGGGAAACACGGCGGGACAAAAACGAAAGTCAAGGCAGCAGAAGTCCAAGGGGGTCCACATCAAGGGGTGGTGGATGGGTCCCACAAACACTAACTATGTTTCCATCCAAAAGTGATTAGAATCATTGGGAAATGTGTATTAAAAGAAATATGAATCCTTTGTGTTTCCATTAAATGTACGGACATTAAACTACGAACTTGCGCGAGTTTTCCGCAGAACTGGAAACAAAACAAGTCTTGCATTCTTCTTCTATGGGTATCACCATGGAGAGAGGTGCGCTACGTCAGACTTTTTTGGAACATAACTGTTTCCATCCCCCGTTTTGTGAATCAGCATTTTTTCGAATAAGCCAAAACCCAGCTAAAGCGAGTGTATTTTAGTTTGTGCAAATCAGGGGATTTTGATTCTAATTTTGGCGTTTCCATCATAATTTTCCGATGCGATACTTCTAGATGCACATCTAAACAGGCTGATGGAAACATGGCTAATGACATTCACTCAGGAGAGCGGTGTTCACATCCTGTAAGATTATTATTACAAGCTTAACCCTGTTCTTTTTTTCCAAAACCCAACCACGTGTGTTAATTGTTGAAGGAAAAAAAAACATCAATTTGCAGTGTTGTACTGACATAGTGCATTTATTTGGAAAGAGACAGTATATACATGTTGAAGTTCCTGTGAAAACAGAAGTGTATTTTGAATGAAGACAATGCATGTAACAAGCAGAACTTGATACGGCGTCCCACAATGTCAACAACCAACGCACCCAGGGTACCGTGCACGTCGTATTTGGACATGGGAAGTCCAAGACCAAACGTCAATATGTGACGAGGTCGGAGTGAGAATGTGTTGGGTCTGCAGCTTGACAGGCGTCTTACCAGGTGTAACGCCATCCACCATCCCCTCTTACTCTGATGACAAAGTCAGCGCTTATACTGTGTCACAATGTTGATTTTATACATATGAAAAGTACAAATGTAATATATTCATGGTTTGCAGAAGCGACTGGGCTGAGAGACATTATCTCGTTATCTGGATCCGTATATATAATTGTATAATGGTATGGTACAAAATAGCTGCCAAATCCCTGAGTGTCAGGCCTTCAACGACTGTCCACACAGTGTATCAGTTTGATGTCTGGATAATGTAATTACAGTAAAAGCCTGCCAAACGTCTCAGTATCTCGCTAGGCAGGATAGTGTAGGTGCCTCACATCACAAAAGTCCAGCAAATGACAAATTAATGTGATACCTGGATTAAACTAACCAATTTAATGACAGATTTATATTAAGAAGCTGCCAAATGCTTTAGTGCCTGGAAAGGATAGGTGTCTAACATCAAAGATTGTCCAAAAAGTAGTCATCAGTCTGATATGTGGATAAAATAATCAGAGTAAAAGTGTAAAGTCTTTTGCTGCCGAGATTGGCAAAGTAGAAGTTTGACACTAAAAGAAGTCTAGCAAATGATATATTGGCCTCATATCCCAATGATATTAGATACTATGATGGAATTATAGTGAACAGCTACCAAACCCCTCTGTGCCAGTACAGGATACAAATTACATCAAATGATATATTGATTTGATATTCAGGTCTGTCAGACAACCACTGACCAGCTGGCTAAAATATAGGCTATGCTGGTACATAGTTAATATCAGTGTGTGTGGAAGTGTGCGTATCTGCTGCTGCAGTAGTGTGTGTGTGTTTGTGTGTGTGAGTGTGTGTTGATAATAATACGGCCTCCTGGCCAATGTCAGTCCATTATTCAGCTTTATATCAGCCAACCAATCAAACGGCCTCCCTTCAGGGTCACCACCTCAGCCCATCCAATCAGCTCCTCCTGCCAAGCAGGAAGGAATGTCACCTGATTAGCATAACCAGAAAATGAGCAGGGTCATGCTGACATGGCAGATTCTGATGCCGTGAGTCAGACAGCACTCCGAGGGAGCATTTAGACAAAACATATCCCTCAACACTGTCAGCCAATCAAAGAGGATTTTCACTAAATGTAGCACCGCCCTGTGAAATGTGATACGGTACATCGACAAATGATCTCTAACCTCCTTTAGCTGCTTCCCATCAGCAGATTTCATTATTCCATGGGGGTTTTCTCTCAATATTTAATCATCTAATTAATTGTTAAAATGACTATCAGCACTGTATTCTCTAGCCCCTGTGCTCTGCTTTCTATCAGCAGATTTTGTTATTTCACTATCCCACTGCTTTCAATATTTTAACTACTGTCTCCTAGGAAGGAGGAGTGCAGTATAGCAGGGGAGAGTACAGTAACACAGCACTACTAGTTTTATTTGGCTGTTAAGCTGATTCATTCGATTTTGTTTGGCTTAGAAAAGTTTTTTTTCACGATGAATATATTCACACAATGTATAAAAACCAGATTACTGACCTTATCTTAATGAGACAGGATTAATAAGTGTTCCTGATTGAACCGTTTCCACTCATTTTTCAGAACTTGCTGTGGAGTATGGCCCAATTAAATGAATGACAAACTCTACTTACAGATGAGATCATAAAATGAGTATTCAGCGTCAGACCCTATCGTCTTATGATGTTGCTTCTTTAACTTGACATTCTTGACATCTTGTCGATTTAATTTCTTCCTGAGTATTGTCTCAATTAAGTTCAGAAGACAGTTAAGGGTATTGCTGAATTTTAAAGCCCTTTAAATATGTCTGTGTGGTACTTCATGAGCAGTCTCTAAAATACACATGTATTTCTTAACGTTGTAACTTTTTAACTTTAACTTTTATTGATTTTCTGAACAAACAAAAAGGAAACAACATATTTTACTTATGTACAAGCTCAGACATCTATACCAGGTGACGATAAGGCAATGAAAAAAACTATATACTGTATAATTAAAGAGAAAAATTATGAGGTTGGGGATAAACTAAGCAACATAAAGTGCCTTCTGTACAACAGAGGAATGAATATAGGAATCTTGGACCATTCATGTTGTTGTGGGAGTATATATGCCTTTAGATTCTGGGGAAGGTAGGTCATTTATCATGTCAAGTATGCCCTTCCACAATTGCTCTGTGTTATTATAAACTCATACAGATTAGATTCAGCTCTCTCCATGGAGTCTCTAGGAGTGTTTGACACACAGTCGCTGTTGCAGCTGAATGAAGTCCTCTCAATTTGTTGCTATCAGTCTTTTAGCTGTCATGCATCAAGTTGTCAAAATTTGTTTGTTGTGTTTACGCCAGGTTCCTTCAACAGTGTAACTCAAAAGGGACTGTTGGATCACTATGATCAGTACAGCCAATGATCTTTCACAGGGATTGCAGAACATTTCCCCAGTAGGTTTTACTTTAGTGCAAGCTCATACCATATAATAAAAATGACCTTTATTTTGTTTGCAGTGCCAAGATCAGTTGGATTAACTTATCCAATGTAATCATTTTGTTCTTCGCAGATTCAGATGCTTTGTGAAGTTTCTTTTGACTTTTTTTTCCCAACTATTTTCTATATGTTTTTTTATGCTGTCAGGATCATAGAGCTGTGTGCCCAGATCATCTGTGTTTTGATTTCAATGTAAAAATAAGTAAAACAATCAAATCTTTTGGGGAAATGCCATCTTAACACAGGATTTTGATCACATGCAGTTAGCTGTGGAACAAAAGCAAGTAAATCTCATTAGAATGACTCCTTTACTTTGCAGCAAGATAGGAGACCGAGTTTTGCCTTGTGATGTCTGTGTCTGTCACAACAGACAGTTGCAATTATTGAAGTTTTGTCCTGTGATGAAAAGAACAACTTTGTTACAAATTGATTCCCCAGTGACTGTGCACCCCCAAATACACACAAACAACACAAACACGATGCCATCATGAGCTGTGAGCGAAAAATGTTGGTCTTGTGCGGAGGGAACACTTGTTGGGTTGTGGTTGATGTTCGGCTGTACTGCACTAATGGTACAAAGACTGACGACAGAGGGGGAGATGAAAGAAGAAGAGGAGATTAAAAGGGACAGGACGGTAAATGAGTTGAAAGAAGTGAGACAGGACAGAGGCCGGCTGCTTATATCTTGAAGTGTACTTCAGCATAAAGGCAGCTGTGCATTTTGATATTGCATCAACGAGAACAGTTTTGAAAGCCAATGTTAATCCATCCATTGATCAGCGTTTGGATCAGGGCCCATGTCAGGTATTTAAACCAATCAACTAAAAATGCTAAAATAACTATAGCAGCATGTCTCAAGAAGTCTGTGAATGTGGTTCTTGAATCCTTATCCTTATTTCACCTCAGATCTAACAGGTTTGTACAAGGTGCGGTGTTGCTTTTCCTCAGTATTGATAATTGGGAGAAACATTAATGGGAAAACAAGCCAGTTATGTGTGTGTGTTTTGGTGCTTGTTGATGTGATGTGTTTTTTTATCCTTTATTTTGTCAACAGGAAAGTGAGGTAATGTAATATTTTTACACCTTAATTTGCATTCAGTTCAGTTTTCTGACAGTATATCATTGCCTTTATATGTAGAATGATTACTCAGCTGTGTCTGTTTTGGTTGGTGAGTTTCACAGTTAAAGTGTATTTGAGTGTGTGTGTGTGTGTGTGTGTGTGTGTGTGTGTGTGTGTGTGTGTGTGTGTGTGTGTATGTAAGTGTGCCAGCATGCATCTGTCAGTCAGCTTTCCAGGGGGTCTCTTGATGTTAAATTTAATAAGTCACGCTACAGTAACCACAGCTATTAGATATCACACACTTTCCGGAATACACACACTCGCAAAGCTAGCTAGCTAGCTCACCTCGACAGTGCAACCAAGCAACACACACACATACACCCCCACACAGATGTTATCAGCACAGTTAAATGATTCTCACGCACGCACAATCGTAGACAAACTAGGAGTGCTTTTATAAAATATGCAGAGTATACACCAGAGTATGGCTGAAGTTGTCAGTCACTGTAGACACACACACACACACACACACACACACACACTTCCACAATGACTGTCTCTACAGGCAACAGTCTGTACATGGGTTACCAGTTAATGTTTCATACACCACTTAACAGCATTAACCTTGCATAGCCCTCCATTGCTGTCTGCTCACTTGGTGTCACTTTGTTTAAGGACAGGCGAAAGGTCTGTCTGAAGGTATTACAGATATAGGAAAGTGACAACAGTAAGAGCCCTGCTTGTGACCCCTAGAGATAGCAATGTTCATTACACCCATAACACTGACTGTCAGGTGGAATGATCAACAGCATTAACAGTAGCAGAGCTACAAACTGTCGGGTCGTGAGTATAGAACTCAAAGAGAGGCCTTGGGGTCATTATGATAAAAAAATGAGCGAATGTGCTGAGCAAGTTTCTTAGTGAGACATCCAGAGTGCAAAGTTCAAGGAAGGCTTATTTGCATCTTCAAATGTGTTTGTGTGGTTGTTATTTCCAATGCCTCTGCACCCTTGTCAAACACAGAGAGAGAATGTGAGGTTGTGTTGAAGAAGTAGCTGGGTGGATGTCCAAGTTCAAATTTATTTGAAGCCTAGTTTCACACAGAAGCAATTTATTTTGGTGTAAGGGTGGCGCTGGAGGTTAGTTGGGGCGTGATGCTGAGGCGTCAGTGTTTGGGTGGGTTTGAAATGGCAAATTGAGCTGACCACCTGCCAGCTTTGGGGCAACATGTCTTTATCCCATCAAGTAAACCGCCAGTTCTGTAAAATTCCCTTTGTGCTACACACTCCTCTTCTCATCTTCCGTCTTCCCCTCTCTCGTCTTACAGTAGTCAAGCTGAGGTCAAGGTCCGAGTTTTGTTCGTAGCTATCTATGTAACTGAATTTAAAACTGACAATGGCTGATAGTTAGACGCCTTAGACAAAAGAGGGAGGAAAGAGTAAAAGACAAAAGAGGAGTTCTGAAAAGGAAGTATGTGGTCGGGGAGAGACAGAGTGCTCTGGTATTGATCAGCGCAAAAAGGCCTTCTGAGAGGACACACTCATTTACTCAGTTCTGTTCAATGACAACTATGGCATCAGATTCTTTTTTGAACCCCCACCCCCTCTCCCTTCCTTAATGGATATTGATTTAGTTCTAGGAACATACAGTAAGTTGCTCCAGTTGTGTCTTGCTAACCTCTTCTGCTTCTCAACTCTCTCTCCGTCTCTCTCACAACCTTTGAGTTGAACCTATCTTTCAAGATGACAGTAGTGTGAGTGTAAGTACAAATCTGTGTGTGTAGGTGCAGGTGTGTGTGTGTGTGTGTGTGTGTGACAGTGCAGTGCAGCTTTAGCAGAGTGACAGTGATGTCAGACACGTAACGATTTCCTATTGGCTGTCGGCCCCTGAGGCCTAACGACCTGTTATTGATCTGACCAATTAGCATTCACACCTTTAATTAATACTGAAGCCTGATGTGCGCACACACGCACACACACGCACACACAAGAATATATACAGAGTTTTAATTAATAGTGAAGAGAGGGGTTGCTGTGAGAGGAGATAAGAGAAGAGGCGGGAGGGAGAAATGGATGCGTGAGACAGACAAGAGAAGGGTCAGTTGGAGAGAGAGGAAAGCAAATCAGGACCCTGACTTAGATCAGTGTAGCCTCTTGATATAAGGACTAATGGTGTGTCAGAGTTCAATGGTATAGTGGCCTTTGGGAGTATAAACAAGCTTACCTTTGTGCATTGAGAATATTGCCATTAGCTTTCCCTCAGTGGTGTGATTCTTGGTGAACTGATTAAGAAACATACACAATACTGAACAGAAATATAATGCTACCAGATTTATTTCCCAGCACTGCAATTGCCAAAAATCCCAATGTTTTTCTTAAATATGATCATCTACAGTAAGTCCATCGAATCAAAAAGCTGTCTGTTTTTGCAAAGCCTGTAAACACTGGGCCTTGTACCATTTTGTTTGATCAAGTCTGATGGAGCTGATTCGCTCTGGTCTTCAAAAAGACGGAGTCAGCCCTTTCAGGTCAGATCAAACGATAGCAAGATAGCGTGCTGCTGTAGATTCTACAGGGGAAAAAAAGACCTAAGCAAACAAACTAACCCATGATCTTACTCAATCTTGATGGCTTCAACCTGCAAACACAGGACAATTAGTGAGAGAAGAGGGGCTTGTGTGGTATTTGTGTTTTTTCTCTGTATATATGTGTGTGTGTGTGTCTAATGAAGTTCTGTTGGCAGAATGTCTTTAGGGGGGAATCTAATGGTTTATTGAACCAGGCCTCAGAGAAACATTGATCACTACATCAAGGAGCTATACCCACATGGACACACAGATACAAATACAGACACAACAAACACACTTGTCTTGTACATACGCATGCAATGACATGTCCACAATGGCGCACACACACACACACACACACACACAGTCGCTAGAGTGTGCACACACACCGGTGAAGTGGAGGTAAAGGGCTTATAATTGACATCCCCATGTTTCTTTGTGAGCAGTCACGCTGCCGTCATTATCTGCTCATTCAATTACATACAGGGAAATTGCAAGGCTGGGGGAAAAAAAAACCTAAGTACACCTTTTCCACAAATGTTCTTAGATGGATATTCTGTCCACAGAAATGAGGTAATTGTGTTGGACAGGGTTATTGTCTTTCTCCAAAAATGATTAACTTTTTTCACCTACTCTCATTAAATTGCATCCCCAACTGGCTGGCTCTAATTGTGTATTTCTATCATATGAAAGTTTATACTTAACTCCATTACATTTTTAAAGAGCACCAAACTATTCACCCCACTGCATTTTATGTGAAAGTGTGTCTGTATTAGTTCTTTTGATTTAATTTTTTGCATGCACAGTGGCTCGTAAAGTAATGTAAATTTGACATTGAGCTGACCAGCATCATAACAGGTAAACAGACAATAATGGATGACTTTTGCCTGACCAGCAGTGCTTTAGAGACACAAGGTTTAGCAAATATTATTAATACATTTACTTTCTTACTGTTCTTTTAACAAAAAGAATGTTCTGGGTATTTCATCGCCAGTTTAACAGCTTTTAGCCTCAAGCAAAGATCATTAATGATCATTTTTAACTGCCACATAAGCCAGTTCTGGCTCAGTTAATTCAGTTGTCAGCATATACTATCCTGGTAATGTACTTAATAAGTTGCAAAGATGATCACCAGTATGGGCACTAGGCTGCTTTAAGCAGCTCCATGTCCGTATTGAATACAGATAATTATTGTTCACACAGAGCATCAAGGTACCTCCAAGGCAACCACTCAGGACTGCTTTTACCTTCAGGGAGAGTCGGGTGTGAGTGCGTGTTTGATTGTCTGTGTTGTGGCGGGTAATAAATCCAGAGAGACATTAGTGGTCTGTTGCTCTGAGTCCATAATGTTTGATCTCCACCAGGAGCTACGATCATTAGCAACACAGTTGTGTTTGTATTAACTGATCCTCACAGCTGCCAGATGATCTTATGCTTTGAACAGCCGCTACTTTATCTGGGCGCTGTCTCTTTTTCCTGCTTAAACTCTGCCTCAGAATCTCTCTGTCTCTGACACACACACACACACACACACACACACACACACACACACACACACACGCCTTATGCTGCCACTTAGTCCCTTTTCCCTCCATTAATGTTTTCATAATTAATCGTAATTACTTATAATTACGCCATCACCAAGCAGCTACCAATCAAAAGTGGTTTTATGAGGGGAGGTGCAAGTGTGATGTGTGTTTTGTGTGTGTGTGTGTGTGTGTGTGTGTGTGTGTGTTTGTCCGTGTGTGAGGTTTATTAGAGAAGTTCATTCCTGTCCTTGACTCTGTATGAGTATCGTAAAAGAAAAAACAAACCTGACCCAGACAACACATTGATATTAAATGGCGTGTTTGAATGTCGATGCCAGCGCTTTCCATTATTATTCCCACGATAACAGTGACTCATAACAGTATGGATGAGTGTTTAAATATTTACTGTGTAGGATTTTCCTAAAAAACACTACAGACTCATACAAAGGTAATTCCTCTCAACCATCACTTATAACCCCCTACAAGTGTTTGGCAGTGTGCTTTTCTGCCCTCTGCCTCCTCTGCATTTTCTTGTTTTCTGTGCTCGGGTGTTTATAGGCATGTATCCCCACAGCGGTCAGGTGAGGTCCAGGCTTTGCAAAAGCTGTATGCAGCACGCATTCAAGAGACATAGAGTTAAAAAAAAATGCAAATATCACTTGGCACAATGCCAAACAAGTGACTCAGGGGTTGGCTTTTACTTTCACTTTTACAGCTGAGCATTACTACAAACAGTAACCGACAATCCTGCATAGTATACTTTTGACGTAAGGTTCGGCAACTACAGTGATTGCCCATGGTTACGCAAATATGGCCAACATATTTAGAAAAAGCTAACATCAATCGATAAGAGACGGACCACAAATTCAGGTATCTGGCGTGACAGTCTCACTCACAACTTGCATATCCACCACCCTGACCCCTGCACCCTTTCACTTTTGCCTGGCTACACACAGGACATGCTATTCCCTGCATTCCTGCATCAACAAAATTAGAGCAGGAGGCTTATTGATTGTTGAAAATGATCTCTTTTACACAGTAAATTTATAAATAAAAACAGCAACAGAAACAAAGCTTTCTAGGTTGTCACAGTTGTAATTTGGATTTTATTCTCTATTGCGACATTTTCTGTCCAAATCATGACCAAATATGGCTCTGGCTCACTCCCTTAGGAGCCAATTAGACTACTAATGTATTTTGGCAACATGATTAAAGCAGGCACATTGTGCCGTCAAGTTGTCAGTGTTACCAAAATGCAGAGTTGTGGTGGAACATTTTGGAACTTACAGTGTTAAGTGGTCATGTAATCACAAATCAAGTGGATGATTGATGCAGAAATGGAACTCAGTATAAAGCCAACTACCCTAAATGCTTTCCCTGCTGTAATCTGCAGAGGTGGAATATGCTAATTATCTTTACACAAATACTGCAGAGGCGTTGTGTTTTAAGGCACTTATGTCTAAATTAGGCATTTCATTATTGAGAAGTTTACTTAAGTCACAGTTATCTGGCACATTCCTCCAGCAGTGTCTTTGAAAAACGAGTTAAAATCACTTAGTCGACCATGGTCTGATGTATCTTCTTCAAATCAAGTTAGACATCTTCACTTTCTTGAAGAATCAGGGCATGTTGTGCTTTTATCGTGAGGACCATTCTGCTTGTGCTGAATCTACCCTCAAAGTAAAGACTTTTTTGTGCCTGTGTAAGCAATACTTTAGTTATTATTAATTTAAAGTTGCTTCTTCAGATCAGGACATGAATGGAAAAACTGGTGTTAAATGACTTGTGATGTTGCTGGCACTTCTGCCTTGCTGCGCCACGGGGAGTCGACTCAAGACTCAAAGGGAATTTGTCTGGAATAGAGTATGTAGTCTTATTCCCTGCTGTTCCTCTTACTGGACTGTCGATAGAAATGGTGAGAGGAGGCCAGAACTGTGGGTGCTTGTTGTGCCGTTTGCATCATTGCATGTCTTGCCTGGTTTTGTAGTAGTGGGTTATTATCAGCAATGAAGGGGAAAGTGCCCTAACTGATCTTATCAAGCGGGGACTACTTATTAACTCCACTTTAGTTGGCCCCTCTTTTCTATCTTTATCACACTCTTTAAGCTTTATTAGAAAGAGGCATCAGTTGTTCAACACACTTTTATTTATTGTTGGTGTAAAAGAGATTGTAAAATAGAAACACAGCATTCCTTCCTTCCTTAGTTCCTCTCGATCAGTCTCTTTTTACTCAGCATTTGCTCAGCATGATCCCTAATAATGGGCTTTTCAGTGGCGTTTTATATTTTATGTTGTTAATACTTTTGTAGAGAAAGGTGTCACAATTTTCAAACGGCATATATCTCATCTTGGCATTAATCTTTTCATATTAAAAAGCACACAGCCATGTAGAATAATTCCATATTATCCTATCTGTGATTGTTGAGCTGTCATAGTTAGAATTTGAAGAAATCGCCTGAATCCTAGTATGAATGACAGTCGCTTGACAGCTCTGCAGCAACTTTCTAACAATGGAGGGATTGTTTGAGTAAAAAAGTTTCCACTGTCAATATAACAAATATGGATGTGTTAAAGTTGAGCAAAATAGGCCTGTTTTGTTCAGCCAAACACTCCAGTGTTTCCAAAAATGCAATGTAACCACTTAAACATAAGCTGAACTTTCCTCAAGTATCTCAGTGTTTTGTTCAGATAATTAAAAGTGATGTAAATATTTCAATAGACCTTTTCATTGCTATTCTGTTGCTAGGGCAACCGCTTTGGTCCCTGTGTTCTTGCTGTCAGCTACTAAGAAAACAATAAAAGAAAGAAGGGTCATTACTTCGGTGACAGCATTTGAATTTTGTATTGGTGCCAGACTTTTGTGCCACTTCCATAGAGGTTAATTTGATGGGCATGACAAGTCCCACTATAATCCAACAGATCTGTTGTTTCACCTACGATTGAAAAATGCTTCCACAAAATTAAAAAGATACATGTTACATAATGTTGACTGACATTTTTAATGTACAGAGTATACGTGCATGTTTGGTTTTCTTTTTATTGTTCTACAAACTAATCTGAGATCTGCCTCAAGGCCCTGTTTGGTCCAAGATGGCTAATGTTGCATCATGATGTATAAAGAAACAGGGCAGGTTGGACCTATTATCGCTAACCAGACTTTAGTTATAACCAGATCAGTTCTCAGAGGCTGTGATTATTGTTCTGACTGGACTCAATAATATGCACTGTCAGGTAAATATCTGCCATCCCCTATCTGACATGACAAGGACACGTTTGTTGCCTTGCAGTTTGCCTGAGTTATTTACATGTGAACTAACTTAAGTCATCTAACGTTAGCCAGTGAGCACACATGATGACTCATCACTCACCAACACCGCAGCTCCCTGTCTGTTTCTTTTACACCTTCACCAGGATTATTGCTTACTAACATTTACGGTCCAAATTAATGTAGGGTGTCTCAACAGTTATTGCTGGCTAACGTTAGCTAAACAAAGTGCAAATGCTAAATTAGATAACTGATATACAAAGTAACAAGTACTAGTAAGTGATGAAAGTCCAGATTTGTAATTATTTGGTGTGAAGTAACACTTCCTGACAATAATAGGAAACATTATCCAATGTTAACACTTCTGAATATTTTTAAATAATATTTTCAGTTATAGACAATCAAATACACATGGCCTACAATACTATCTGCTAACAGCAGGTAGCATTAGCTATCTTAAACCCAACAAATGCTTGAGATGCAGCTGCTAGACAGAGCCATGAGATGTTTAGAGACCATTAACAAGAGAAACAAATATGCCCATCAAGATAAAAAAAAAACAACAAAACAAAACAAAAAAAAAAACATCAGTCAGTTATTTTGTAGAAGCATTTTTCAGTTGAAGGGGAAACAATGCAGATATGTTGGGGTATAGTTAGGTGGTGTCATAAAAGTTACCACAGGGACATTCTCGGAACCCATTGGCTGTATTAGGCGTCTGACTTCCGGCAGACGGCGATACAGCCTCTGAGGGCAGACCCCCGTTTTTTTGGCATTCCGGTTTGATTTGGGCAGAGGAGGCGAATTTCTGTTTCCGTTTTTATATAAGTAAATATGCTGAACAGTTGCGATGGATTCAGAGTTTGCAGTGACACCAATTATGTTCCGCCTCGTTAGTTCACCGCACAGACCGTTAAACCTGGCAACAGCTGCAGCCAGCTCAAACGTGATTGGTCAATATCACGCCGACTACAAACAACCTACAACCGGAAACCAGGGTTCTTCTGTTCTTCTTCCGGAGGCAAGATCTCCGGGGTTTGCCTACAGACTCTACATTCACTGAATGTAGAGTCTGTACATAGAGACTACCGTAGGGATAACTGGCTTGTGGCAGCAAAGCGGTCATAGCGACGTCGCTTTTTGATCCTTCGATGTCGGCTCTTCCTATCATCGTGAAGCAGAATTCACCAAATGTTGGATTGTCCACCCACTAATAGGGAACGTGAGCTGGGATAAGACCATAGTGAGACAGGTTAGCATGTATTAGTCGAAGTGAAAACGACACAGATATGTTGGGCTATGGTGGGACTTGCCACTAGGGATGGGAATTGATAAGATTTTATCCTATATCAATGCCATTATCGATTCTGCTTATCGATCCGATTCTTTATCGATTCCCTTATCGATTCCTCCTGTGAATTAATGATATCACCTCCTGTTGTTTGTAACCCAATACATCTGCTTTCAGAACGTTTTATTATGAACCTTAAAGCCATGGTCTAGTTTAGAAAGATGATGAGAAAAATTTGAAAAAAAAAACATCCCCAGCCTGAGTGTGTCAACACCATGCAGCTAGTGCAGCTAACTCAGGTGAGGCAGCTAACACAGCTAGCCCAGCATATTATAACAAAAAAATAGCGTGTAAATCAACTCAACTGCCCTCAACTTACCATCCTTGGTGTTCCCATGAAATCCGACAACAGGAGCGGGGATACGCCGAAGCTCCACAGTGGGCTAGCAGCTCCAGGGAGGCTAACAACAACAGCGCCCCGCCCGCCGTCCACCTGGAGCGGGGATGCGCCGAAGCTCCACAGTGAGCTAGCAGCTCCAGGGAGGCTAACAACAACAGCGCCCCGCCCGCCGTCCACCTGGAGCGGGGATGTGCCGAAGCTCCACAGTGGGCTAGCAGCTCCAGGGATGCTAACAACAACAGCGCCCCGCCCGCCGTCCACCTGGAGCGGAGATGCGCCGAAGCTCCACAGTGAGCTAGCAGCTCCAGGGAGGCTAACAACAACAGCGCCCCGCCCGCCGTCCACCTGGAGCGGGGATGCGCCGAAGCTCCACAGTGGGCTAGCAGCTCCAGGGATGCTAACAACAACAGCGCCCCGCCCACCATCCACCTGGAGCGGGGATGCACCGAAGCTCTACAGTGAGCTAGCAGCTAACAACAGCGTGAAGTGAAGCTACGGCTTTGACCGCTTCTGTCTCTCCGCCATTACGTCTTCTTTGTTGTTGAACGGGCTGCTGACTGACAAGCATAGATTCGGCGTAATGAAAAGAATCGATAAGGGAATCATTAAGCATAAAGGCTAATGATGTCGATGAATTGGACCAGTTGGAACCGGTTCTTAACAGGAACCGGTTCTCGATTCCCATCCCTACTTGCCACCCCATTAACTTTAATAGAAGTGGCATCAGATGACGTAATGACTCTTCCTTCTTTTACAGGTTCTTTGTCAGCTACTGCATTACCAAACATTTAAATAGGAAATACAGAAGGACCAATGTAGAATGTTTATGTTGTCAAGCGTATAATCTATAATGTAAATGTACATATTTTAGTCACCTGGACAGCTATAGACAGCGTGTCTGTACTGAGTAATACTGTATGCATAGCTGAAATGCACAAAAGTTAAGTGCATGGTAGATACCACAGGTCTATATTTGCATCTAGTGTATAATTGTTTAACTAATCAAATCAGTATTAGCATTATGATTGATATCAAACTTGATAGGGCTGCACCTGCAAACAGCTTAAAAGAATAGGTTGAGCCATTAAAAATCCCTTATTACCGTTTTGAGATGTTAAAGCACAGTTGCAGCCTGATTAGTTTTTGCTTGTATATTGAACTTCCTGTTCTTTCTATATTAATTGTAACAATAGCAAAGGGTAGATGTTTTTTTTTTTTATTAGTTTCTCCTCGCTAGGTCACGTTCAATTCCACATGACATTTACCTCCAGAAACTACAGAAGCTTCTGATTTAGTTGGTAATGGTAATCCATCACTGTGAACAAGAAACGGCCAATTTGCCAAGCTTGATCAGAATGTCACTGTCAGCCTGAAAAACTTTAACATATAATACTATAATAATATACACACATCTGGGAACACTGTGAGAGCTGAAATAAAACACCAGGACGTATCCAACTTCTCATATCTAATTGTGTGACTTCTGTATGATCCTCTCTCTGAAATAAACCCCTGAGACACAGAAGCAAATATTCCACAATGATGTATATTACTGAGTGAACAGACAACTCTTTAAAGTATTTAACTTGTGTTCTTATGATGCCTTCATAAACACAATGAAGTACAGAAAATATAGTTGCTTTATGAAGCTGCGTAACCTTAAACACACACACATAAACGTGTTAATGAGAAAAAATTTTTTAATATTGTCATGTAAGCCAAATGAACACAGTAAAATCTAAATAGTCATATTTTTATTAACAGACTAATGTCAGTGTGTTTTTGCTTTTAGCATTGTTAGTGAGAGGTAACCTAACCACAAAAATGATGTACAACTTTATGCTATAAAATTTAATTAATTTAACAGCCTGGAAGTGTTTTATGACACAAGTTCTTCACAAGTCTATAAAAAGAGTTGGTCAAAGTGTTGAATAAATCAAACTGACAAGCAACTGACTCTGAAGTTGACAGCCACTGAAACCTTTTATAGATCCAAGTGCCCCAGAACACGAATCTGTTTGTTACGGACCTCGGGACTCATCTGTCTGTTCTGTTACAGTCCTTATAAACCTTACATCTTTTATGGGAAATGTCTTGAAAAGAATTTCTGAAAATCATTTCTCAGATGTCGTAAATGGAAATCCATGTACGTGGTTTGTTGTAGCAGATTCTATGCTTTATTTTCAAGCGTTTCAGCATCTGTTATGTTCCGGCATCCAACTTGGTTCATCTTTTATAAAAGTAAGTGCTGACGGAGGTGTAAAAGCTCCAAACTCATTGAATCATCCCTCTCTGTCTCTGCCTCTCTTTCCTTTTTCTGTCTCCCTCTCTGTCTCTCTCCCCGTGTCTCCGCTGTCCTTCACTCCCCCTCTCCAATCCTCCAGTCTGCGGTGTCATCTGTCTCACTAAAAACTCTGAAAGCATGGCAGCATCCTTTCTTTTTTCTAGCACTTTGCTCTCGCTTTTTACCCACCACTCAGTTTTTTTTCTTTTCTTCCCCATCTCACTCCTTCCCCTCTCCGTCTCGTGCTCCCTGTACCTGGTCTCCACTGTAATTGCTTATCTAGGGAGAAATAAAAGCCAGGTAAATGGTTATGTGTGTGCGAGTGTGTGTGTGGTACAAAGAGTGGCTGGATGCTGGTGTCTTCTCTGCATGTAGGCCTTTGTGTGTCTCCATGTGTGTGTGTGTGTGTGTGTGTGTGTGTGTGTGTGTGTGACAAATGCAGATAGTTCTACAGATGGCCCATAAAAGCAGCAGCTTGTAATGAAGCAACTGAGACCGAAATCATGGTTATGGTAAACTGGGGAGAGGCAGAGATGGGGAAAGAGAGGCAGAGATAGATAGATAAAGAGAGAGAATAGAGAGGAGGAAGAAGTGAGGGTAAGAGAATAAATAAGAGAGGGCAGACAGCAATAAACCATGAAAAGGAGTGTGGTGTAGCCGCTGGCTACTGAATAAACTAGTGTAATGAAACTATGTGATGTTCACAATAAACTAGGGGGAGAAAGTAAGGAGGAATGGAGGGATGGACAGAAGGGCTTATATAGTGGTATGGATGGAACAGTGGAGAGACAGAGAGGGAGAGGCAAGGAGCTGGCATGCCATCAAAGTTTTTAGTTGAGGAGGAGGCAGCGGGGGAGGAGGAGGGGAGGGTTTGGGTGGAGTGTGACAGGAAGAGACACTGAGAGAGGAGGGGGAGATTGAAAAAAGCAGGGGATATGCGAGTGAAAGATAAAAAAAGGAGCTAAAGAAGCAGAGACAGATGGAGAAACGGAAGAATAAAGTGATACAAAGAGTGAAATGTAACAGAAAAATATGTGATAAAATAAAATGAAAATGTGATAGAGGCACTGATTAAAAACCAAGTGGCAAAGACAGGAAAGTGTGTCCACTGCCAACAGACCGGCACTCTATTTATGTGTTTGTGTTATTGCGTGTGTGTGTGTGTGTGTGTGTGTGTGTGTGTGTGTGTGTTAGCAGGGTAAATGTGTGTCTGATAGGACACTGAACACCAAACATCCTGACACTGAGAGGGGCCACACTAACTGGCAAAATCGATAGGCCAGCAGGTCGCAACACTAGGCCAACTTGACATCCAATCACAATACAGCACAGGGGGTCGCCACAGTGATGGATGACCCTGGTTATGTGTGTATGTGCATTTGTGCGGGTGTCCAAATGTGTCTTGTCAGAGTGTGTTTCTCTGTAACTGTGTGTCTGTGTGAAGATAAGCAGGGGTGGGGGGGGGGTGGGGGTGGGGGGGTATGTCGGGGTCTTTAGCAAAACGATTTTCCCCTCTCGTTTATGTTGTCCATGCTCTGCAAACTCCGGGATTAAAAAATACTCTCTAAAGACAACCTTAAACAGAAATTTTATATCAACTAATTACAGCCCATGAGGGCATGCTTGGCTGTTTTTGTTTTTCTTTTTCTGCAATGAAAACTCATTTAGAGGCAAAGTTATTTCTGTTATTAAGTTATTTTTGTTCTAGTTATATCTATTTTTAAATGAGACTCAAGCTTTGGTCTGGTGGACCCCATCACATTTAAGGTGGATGCTAATAATAATAAGTTTCATTTAAAGGAAACTGAGAGACTTTTTGTGTGTGACTGCTGACGAAATGCACAAAACTATGCGTTAATCCTCGGAGTAATCCCCAGCACCATGGCTACAGTGGAGGTATAGAGAGATGGGGTTGGGATGGGGAGAGGTGGTGGGATAGAAATGGGGAGGAGGGTATAATTGAAAAGGCATGACAATAAAGTCGTTGTATAAATGAATCAAATAGCCAACCAATCTAAGAATCACTCAATCGTTTCATTTGCTGACATCAAATCTTCCCTACCCACTGTCTGCTTTGTGAATGATAATTACGCATTTTTGCCATTAGCATGGTAAAGATTGCCCTGCAGCTGTACTCCAGCTTTTCATTTTAAGATTATCGCGCATATGTTTGAAGTTTGAGAAGTGAAGGTTTCCAGAGAAAAAGAGCAGCTCTATCTCGACCTCTCATTTGGGAGCACACCGAGCATAATCTCTCTCACTACCACTATGATTTTTCCCTTTCTCCCCTTTTCCCTCCCCTTTCAACTTTCTCCATTCCTCCCTCTCTCCCTCCCTCTGTCTGAGTAGTTTCATACTTCTATCTATCATCTTGGGCATCCTCTGCTTCTCCCCGTGTCAAGTTTTTTTTAACCTCCCCCTCGTTTCTATCTCTCTCCTCTTGCCTCTTGCTCCCCCTCACCCAATCTGTCTGCCCCCCCCCCCCCCCCAACCCCCTATCTGTCTCAACAGTTTCATAGTTGTATCAATCAAGTTCAAATAAGACCAGAGTTGGTCCCTGTTCTCCCATCTACTTCCTAGTTTATGGCTTGTAATACCCCTTCCTCCCCCCCCCCCACCCCCACCCCACCCCCCTCCCCCTCGCTCTCCCCTGTGTGCATGTGTGTGTGTGCGAGTATGTATGTGCGGCTGTTTATAGGCACACTTGTGCATATGTCTTGGGTACGGAATTCTAAATGCGTCCAGAGGGAATTATGTGATTAAATATAAAACACTCTGATATTGTCTCCCTCCCTTTCTCTGGGGCTGAGTTTACTTTGCTGTGACCGAGAGTGCAGTCAAAATATCCTTTTACAGCATGTTTGGCAGTATGTATCATAAAGAACTATAGGCTTAAGCACCTTCCCATATGTGTGCTTGGGGTAAGATTTTAGAGCAGGCCGTGACACTGTGTGGGTATTTAAACGGCACCATCACAATGCAAGTGTCTGTGAAACTGTGTTTTCAATGGTAGATGCAGTGTGTGGACTGGGGCTCTAAGTGCTGCGGATTGGACGCATCACTGAGCAGGAGCTGGGTATATTATTTGGTTGAGTGACGGTCGAGTTAGGGGAAATGCATAGTTAAACATTTTAGTGCAATTAATTCAAAAAAGAAATTGAAAAAGCCTAAATCCAACTCCCTTTCATTTTTTTTCTTTCTCTCTTCCACTGCAGAGCTCCACAGTACATCTTGTGGGAACCCCGGTGTCCCACCCAAAGCAGTGCTGAGCGGTGGTGGACGTTTCGCCGTGGGAAACCGAGTGCAGTACAGCTGCGTTCCTGGTTACGTCTTGGACGGCCATGCCACGCTAACCTGCATCACCAATGCTGGAAACACAGCCGTCTGGGACTTTCCTGCTCCGATTTGTCGAGGTATGGACGACAAAATCTGTGTGTTCATGCACATGACTGTAAGTGAAGAGTTTCCCTCTAAAGTGAAAAATGTGCCAAAGTGTCTCAAAATTATGAAAACAGAAATTACAATACTAGCAATTAGTTTATTTTTTAAATAACAGTGAACAATGCTAAAGACATAATGATATCTTTAATATGCTTTGGAAGAAAACTCTTCACACAGTTTCATTTCTGTGTGTCTGTGAGAGAGACAGAACGACAGACAGACTGTACGTGTGTATTTGTGTGTGTGAATGTGAAAGCGAGCCAGGCAGGCATTCCAGGAAACCTTGTCTGTATGATGTGTGTGTATGTGTGTGTCTTTTTACGCTCTACTTTATTATCAAAGGTTTGTGTGGGAAGAGGCAAATATGCAGAGTGTACTGTATGCTGTTGTCTATTTTTGGGTTCTAGGGTTGGTGTACATGGTCTGTGTACATAGCCTTGTATGCTTTAGCACAACAGTGCATATGCTGAGGAAGAACTCTTCAAGAACTTCTGTCTGTTCCCACATACTGTACATCCCCATATTGTGTAGGTGGATGCAGATCTAGTGCTTGCATTTGTGCGTGTACAGTCTTGCTCAGCTCTCTTTAAAGATAAGTTTGAAGTAATCCATATTAAAATGACAGCAGCTGGAGCAGCATCTAAAATAAATTAGGTATAAATAACATCTTGTTAAATGGATTCACTTGTCATATACTTAATAAAAACATTGTAAATGATTACATTAAAGTTCCATTATCCTTTTCTTAATATTTTCATCAAATACCCGTAAATAAGCCCTTGCTTGTACAACCAATCCTACCGAGGATCACACCCACAATCCGCAGATTAATACCACCTTCAGCCGCTGACAGCTCATTGTTTCATTTTGCCAGTCCATATGGTTGAGTCCCATCGGCTCTCTTTGGCCCCCATTTACAAAATAAATGTGCCCCAGTATGCGAGCTCCCCCAAAAATAGAGAGCTGGAAAAACTGCATTGTAAACCCCAAATCGCTCACTCAACTTAATTTATTTTGGAAACAGCTTGCACCCAAAACTTTTAGTTTAGTACAATAAAGTAACATAAAAGTTTTGAGTACACCAGAAATAAAATAAATGACAGAAATTTCATGTCAGTTGAACGCAACTTTTGTATTTGTTGTTCGAGCATTTCATTCTATTTCATATAAACATAAAAACACTGAGTACATATTTCACAACATTTTTTTGATGACATTGAACTCAAGAAATATATTGTGGTGAGCATGAGTTTCAAGATTGCAAAGAGATGAACCAGGTAGTGCTCATTTTCACCTCAGCACAACGTTATGTCAAACACTGATATATCCACACAGGTGGGAGGTGACTAACTGTGTATGCGACTTCACTAATTGTGTAAAATGTCTTTTACAACAACATTAACCATAACCCATTAGAACCATTGTAAAATACATAAATATTAATCACTACATAATGGGTAATGTAAGTGATTTAGAACACATGTAAACACCAAGGGCGATTGCTCTAAGACAACAAGGGAGGCTGAAGTTCCCCTAAGATTTCATAGAAGTATTGGAGGCTCAGCTTCCCTGGGACCTAATGGAGTGGTAGGTGGGAGAGGACGCTTGGTGTCTGCATGATGATTGGAGGAATTGTCTAAAAGGCGGAACCCCTTTGTGATTGACAGCACTTTGGAAATACACACCGGCATCATTGCATTTCGAGCTCAGTCCCATGCTGATATTTGCGAGTGGAGTCTCACAGTTTCGCTGTGGTTCTATGGCATGAGTGTGGTTGAAAAACTGCTTCAATTAAATGTTCCTTTTATAAGTTACTGCCTCGCTACAATATGACAAATTTTATGATGTAAACTTAAAGCGAGCAGCCGGCACTGGTAAACACATATTTCCTTGGGTTATAATATTAAACGCATTGTCTCCTGGCATGCTGGGAAACTCCACCCCTTCAACCCTAACACGCCACAATATATTGAGTTCACATAGTTGGAGGACAAACCAGAAACTGAAGGTGACACCATATTGGACTTAAACTGTGTGATGACAAAGAGGACTACAATGGAGTGTCCATGTCTCTTTTTATCTGGATGAGTTAGTAGGCAAGTATGAGATGGACAGCCATAAATCATAGCCATAACACTTTGACAGCCTAATTAGCTGATTGTCATAGTATACATCTCCTTTTGTCGCTATCTTTATTGGATGTCAGCTGGGTGGTGCTTTCAAACCTGGTGCACTCTCAAACATCTGTCACTAACATGTATGTATGCAAGTGGCCAGATGGCAGCTACATAGTACCGGGGTATCTGGAAGGGTTTGTCACAATAGAGGATGAAAGTGATTTGTGGTTTAAGGTGTCAGAAGTATTACCGAGTTGACAGTGGAACCACATGTTAAAGAAGATCCAGTCTGACAGCCTTAACACCATATGCTGCTGATCACAACACAGTCATGGGTGATCACTTCCTTGATGCCTTAGAAAATCCAAGGTGAACAATAACATTATATTGCACCTTGGTTGATGTAAGACTGTATTGAAACAAATGACTAAATTAAAGTAAGTAGCGAGTAAGTCGGAAACAGAAATCCACTGGCCTTGAGTTAAGGGTGTTTCCCACACTTCAAAGCCACTTTATCACTCAATCTTCACTCTTTATGTTATTCCTGTGACTTTCACATGACTGCAAAGGGACATCCGAGAACTGAACTGTCCCAGACAAAGACAGTGGTTTGGTCAAGATATTGCTGCTCCACCTGAGTGCATTCTGGTTGTAGTTTTGATAAGCAACACAGGGTCAGTCATCCAGAAGAGCAACATCCCTTAACACGCAGAAGAAGGCACTCACACTTCTCAGAAGGGACCCCTCCCAGGAGAGAGGGTGGATTCACTGTATTGAACTTAGACGACTATCAGTTTGTGGTGTGTGCACTCCTTGGTGATGCAAGCACAAGTGATAAACGAGAGATACCAGCAACCACTACAAAGAAAAGGGGGCAATGAATTACTTAGAATCAGTGTAAATACAGAAGGTAGATCACCATAGCATCAACACTGCAGTGATTTGGGGGACTCAGTCAACAAGGTTCAAGGACACAGACTGGAAATATTCACGCCAATATTTATGTGTGATGACAGTGGACAGGACTATAGCAACAACAGCAGGAGCCCTACCTGATCAAACAAACAGAATGCAATCCAGGCCAGGTACTCGTAGTTGGGTCTTTGCTACACAGTTTGTAGTAGGAGATGAATGTTTTCTATAGTTGGAACTCAGCTCTATCTTGTAGTCAGTCTGTAATTGGAAGAAATGGTGGGCAAGACACTGGCTGCTGGCTGGTGTTCACTGGTTTTGATACATTAATTTCACAAAACAAGACCGCAGAGGTTCAGGCTGCCATGGATCAACTCAATGGAAACTAGTGGCAGTTTAATTAAGAAGGAGACGAAGAACAATAAACAGGCTTTTCTGGAGTGTGTAGTTGTTGTTTTTTTTTTTTGTTTGTTTTTTTTTTGTTTTTAACTTTTTTTTAAAGATAATAACAAGGATTAAATACAACATTAAAGAGCACTTACCCTTACTTACATAGGACTTTTATGTTTGTATTCATCCCACTCACCTAAACAAAAACGAGGAAAATGTTTTTTCATAACTGGCAACATGCTGAAGTAACACCTGATTCATCATAGCTTACATCGTCTATGTTACTAAGTGCAGTAAGCAATATGTGGACTTGTACATTAGTAAAGTTAAAGCCCTGTAGGTAGAGACACAGCATAGAAAAGTAAAACCCTTTAGACTTACAGCGACACTTACCTTTCTGGAATTTTTACGCTTTACTTTGTTTAGGTTAAAATGCTATTAATAAGCTGATGGCACACTAAAATGTAAGTGAATTCCACCAGAGATACATACTCATAATTATACCATTCTCATATGGTTCTAAGAAAACCAATTGGCCGAGTGTCCTGTCTGTCTTCCCCACGAGGAGGCCTCCAACTGACGCAACCGCTTGTGTAACATTCCCCCCTTTTCTCCGTAACATTGGCAGACCAATGTGGACCACTGCTTTCACCTCCAGCCAGGGATGTGAGTTGGCAAAAGAAAGAATATAGCAGAAAAAGCTAACACTATGAGAGAACTCGATGCTGAAAAAGCCAAAACTCGGGTCAATATCGGCTCAGCTTTCAGCTGGGCAAAGACTGATGCAGCTTCACCCTGAGCTTAAAAGGGACGTGATGGTCGCAGAGTTTCTGCTGGACAAGTATTTTTAGTTTGCCTCTAATGTAACATAGGCTATAACGTTATATGACAACACAGCATCCAGTTGCTAATGGCTAATGCTAGCCTACTGTAGCGTAGCCTCTGAAACATTAATCTCCCTTGTGCGATTCCACTTCCTAGTAACGTAAATGCTACTATCTAACATTAGCACTGTAACCTTATTCTAAAACTCATCAGTCGTCACTAACTCTGGTTGAGTTTTAAAACTCTCCCTGTCCTTTTCCGTGTATCTAACGTTACCTTGCCAACGCCTACGTCTATCATAGGATGTAATGGAGGAGGGGGGAGTAGGCCTTTGGACGGAGGCAGGAGTTTTGGTTGTTGACATTTTTTCTAAGTGCTGTGTGAAATGCAAGAAAGGTAAGAGTTGCTTTAACTGACACCAGTCTATATTAGCTATACAGCAAGAAATACATCCATGAGGATAATCGTTGTCTTTTTTCTTTTATGGAGAGGGAAGAAAGAGAACACAAGCATTTCTTACTAAACAGAGTGAAGGACTGTTGATTCACGTTGTGCTATATGCTGACAGTTCATGGAGAAGTCTCTCCATAAGAAAATGTCTCGTGTTTAACATCCAACCTCGGCTGTTTTTGGCCTATTCACGCCTCTGTTCATTTGACTTAAATTACTTTCATGAGGCTTGCACATGAACATAAATGAGTCATATGAGACTGTGGGATCTTCTTGAAAGCTGAAGGCAGAGGATTTTCCCTCTCAGCAGAACTGTTAACAGATTTTAACGACGACTGAAATGTCTTTCTATTTTGGTCAACATCTGACTAAAAATGCAAAAATAAAGTGCTACAATCCAGTGCAAAGACAACAGCTAACAGGGTTGCATTGACACAAGTCACAAATTATGTAATTTTTAAATAGATTCATTTTACATTTTCATGTGTTGACACAGACACTGCTAAATAAATAAAGTTTAATTTCCAACATCACCAGAGGGAACAAAAATGCAAAATAGACATGTACATGTGGTTCACTGTGAATCTAAACGACTGTATGTATAATGCCGATGCATTTTCCCAATCAGCCTTGCCTTTCCGTGCACAACAGTGTCAGCCTGTTCAGTCTAATACATGCAACAATGTGCTGAAAGGTTGCACAACGTACCTCACCGTGCAGTGAACTGTAACTTGGGGGGTATGGAAGGAAGGAGGGGAGGAGGGAAGAATGAGGGAAGAGGGGGAAATGGCAACTTGTCAGTGCTGGATTAGCAATGTCTCTGTCACTCTGTCAGTAAGGCTAAGAGGAGCTAAGCTACTAATACGTTCACACCAACTCAGCAACACACACATACACAACTATTCACACCTCCCTACACATATCATGCAAAAAAACATACCCACACACAAAAGTCACACACACACACACACACACACACACACACACACACACAGTGTTGTATGCTTGCGTGTTTCTGCTTGTGTGTGTGTGTGCGTGTGTGTGTGGTGACACCTAGAGGCATTCATACCAGCTGTAATAGCTGTCTATCAATTATTTAGCCATGCAATCAAATGACTTGAAATGCAGTGCTTTTAGCAATATCACAGGAAATGTGTGCTCTCTCTCTCCCCCACTCTCTCTGTCTCTTTCCCTTTCTCTGTGCGTGTGTGTGTGTGTGTGTGTGTGTGTGTAACCTTTTTTCTTACAAATACATAAATGTAAACATGAGCACCTATCTGCATACACAAGTACCCTTATGTGCACTTTACTTCACTTATCATGCATTCATCACAAATAGACTAGATAAGAATAGAATATGCACTCAGAATGGTAAAATGCTGCCACTTTCAGCTCTGTGCATGTTCATCTTTCACCTTTATCACTAAAGCATGCTTTAGGTGAACTCAATTAACCACATTTTGTTCCCACATTGAGCAGTGAAATAGGTGCACACTGTGTTTAGTGGATATTCACACATCATCCTGGTTCAGGACACTGCTCCTTTGTGGAATCTAAGGGCTCTAGTTTCCCGGCGCAGCGGAGGGTGGCGAACCCCGCGCAGAGCTAGTTTTGAGCAGCGCAACCCGAGGCGCACTCAGTTTGGTAGTTTGGCAGACCGAGGTGCGCTGAGATGGGTGTGGCGGCACAGCAGGGGGGAGGTGTCGACAGATCCAGCTTGGCGCAGTGACAGTTTCGTGCCAAAAGGCTTCTCCGAAGGTGCGCTAAAGGCTCGCCATCTGAAACCAGGTCTACTGTCAGCGCAGGCGGAGCGCAGCCGGTGTAAGCCAAAGTTTGGCTGACCGGCGGACAGTGCGCACACGTCACCAAAACCTCACAGGCAGGTTTCCAGAATATCAGGCACATTAATAATGCAATAAATACCCACAAAACCACTATTCAATGCAACTATCTGCAATCAGCACATAAATGTATCTCTGTATCAACTGTCCCATCACATCTGATGTCAGATCAAAGGGGATTGGCACCGTTTGGCACGTGTGGCACGCGTAATGGAAACCCAACACACAGCTGCAAACTAATGAGTTCACATCCCTCTCAGCCAACCACAAACAGCCACAGCATCAGAAAGGGAGTATATATTCAGCATCTGTCATCTTAGAAAAGTCAAAAGAAAAGAAACAGAGTGAGACTGCGAGAGAGAAAGAGAGAGCGCACGAGAGAAACGTAACATTGATTTACTATTGTGGTGACCTCCTCCCAGGCTACCTTTGCATCATCAGCCCGTGGAGGTCTGCTCGCAGTTCCGTATATTTGGACACTGCGAGCTTGGACCTCCTGGACCAAAACATCAGTTTCCTCCTGGGAGAAGTTTGGCTGTCTGACGCTGCTGCTCTCTTCTGCCATGGCGAATTGAGTAAACTCTCATTACGCCTTCACGCGGCACATTTAAGGGCGAGGAGAGGGGCTCATTTGATTGGTGTGATGTATGTAAAACCCACTCCACACCTTCTCTCCTCCCTCTTTCCGACTTGCGCAGGTAGGAGGGACGGAGGTGGGAAAGAGGAGTAGCTGCGCCAGTGTGCACGGTGTGCCAAACTTGCAAAATCCGTCTGGCCACACCCAGTTGGCGAAGCGCAGGTGTGCTGCGCCCCCGCCTCGCCCGGTCTGCGAAACTAGAGCCCTAAATGTTTGGGTTTGCCCTTCATAGGTAATCAATCGAGAGGGAACTGTAAATTGTAAATATTTATCTTATGGTTTCAAAATTCCATTATGCCTTGTAGTCAGGACCACTATGGCCCTAAGTGCAGGAACAAAATACAGCACAAACCAGCCTTGGGAGGTATCTGTATTTTCATACCATCATACCTTCCTGGAATTTCACTGAAGTTTAAGGAATTTTCGTGCGGTGTTACCCCCAACCCTGACCGGCAACTTCACTACATATCGCAAGCTCTCTTAGGATTTTGAGTCTGATAAATAGACAAAATAAACTCACAAATATAATATTCTTATACCCATTTCCCTAAGTAAACAGAGAAATACAACAGTGCACCTTCTGATTTCAAGCTTCACTCTTTCACCAAAGACTAAGTTTAGCTTAAATGCCTTGTTAGCTCATTGTAAAACATACTTCATTCAAACTTGACAGAAACAGAATAAAACTCACCAAAACCATCTTAGTTAGTTAGCTAGTTCACTGTTTCAACAATTAGCAACTCTGGTTTGGTCATTATTAAGCCTTAATTCGCTGAGTGAGAGCATGCATATTGGTTTGATAACATATTTTGACCTCAACAAGACAGCCGTATGCTTGCTACTTCTGAATATTGGCAACAACCTGGCTTTGCAGAATGAACACCCCTTGCAGTGCAGCCTGAAGAGGAATGGGACAGCGCCTCATATTCACACTGTCACATGAGTTTCATGAGTCTTATTGACTTTGAAGATCACACATTTGTCCATTCTCTTGCCAGAATCTCTTCTGTCAGATTGGCATATAAAAAAGAGCCACCTGGCTAATGCTGTGTGGTGCTGTGGGGTTTAGCCAAGTTTTGGTTAAACAAAGGATTACAGTTCCTGACGTCCCATTGGAAACTGACGAGGGCATTAGGTCGTCCAGTTCATTATCCGATGCTTGGACAATGGCTAGCAGGATGCTAGTTTGGCAGAAAGGTCTGCACAATGGGGATCACAGCCTGTGTTTGATTCCTCCATGCTTGCCATGGTGCTTCCAATGTAAATATGGATGCAGATCTGATCTTGCTTGTCCGTATGGTTGGGATTGTAGCTGTTACCCATCTTCTCCATCTTGTCACTGGTGCTGATGTTTACTTTGAAAATCAGCCAGCTCGCAAGGTCTCAGACAAAAAGAGTTTACAGTGCATAATACAGCCTAATAAAGAAAAAAAATAACTAGATCTTTTTATATATTACCATGGAGATGAGTTAACACCCCTTTCACAGGGTCAAAAAAACATAAAGTGGTATTTGTCGCATGTGTGGCTCTGGATCATAGTATGTTGAACAGGTGTTACTTTTACTGTCCACTTTACATAATTAGTATATTGGAAATTGTTATTTTCCATGTTGGAATATTTTTGCCACTAATGAGCCATCGCATTGGAAATGAGATTGTTTTCAAACAGGCATAAAAGAGAGTGCCATCACTAGGAACGTGGAATGCCATTTAAGTCCCCTGATAATGATTCTTGTGGTTTAGAGAGACATAATTTTGAGATGCAGTTGGTATGAATGGAACTCCCTGATGTAGTCTCTCTGCAAGCATTTTCTTTTCTGCCAGAACTCAGTTTGTCACCATATGCCATGTTTTTTATTTTTATAAACTATGCAAATATCTTCTGATATAAACAATCTCAAATTGATACAGGATAATAAACAAGAACTCACCTGACTACAAATGGAGGTTTGCAGTTATATAGTTTGCTTTGTATTGTACAGCCAGCCTCACTGTGACGTCCAGCCGATCTCAGGTGATCTGAGTATTTATTTATTTATTTTTTTTTTGTGCTAGTAAACATGTTTAAAAAGCACTCAATGATTATGTGTCAGCCAACAATAGCAACATCACTAGGGTTTAAAGCAAACATCATTCACACACATACGGCGTATTTACTGAATGTGCAGCCTTGGATAAGTTGAGCTAATAATGCCTTCTCTGGTTTCCTGTGATTAACTTATTTGGAAATATAAAATTTCGCAGACACAGGCTGATGAAGAGCAGTGTTGGGCAGTAACGCGTTATTAGTAACGCGTTACAGTGATGCCCTTAGTTTTGGCAGTAACTAATACTCTACTTTTTAAATTCAGTAACTCAGTGACCGTTACCAAACGGTGCCTTACTCCGTTATTTTTGGCCAGGTTTTAAAACGCCGTGCAGCATGCAGGATTCCTTCACAAGTTCCCTTTCACTAAAACATTTTAACCCTAAACAATAAAAGATAGTCAAGGCATATTTACAGTTCTTACCAGACCATCTTAATGAAACACGTCTCTCACCATCTCTGAAGTCACTGTCGACCTTCTGGCCTCACCACAGTGCTGTACATTAAGCTGTAGCGCTTCTATAGATTTTTAGTCCCAGTAACATTATATCCAGTGACGTGATATCTATTGTTATCCCAAGGAAACTTTTGTTGTGGACAGACAATGTCTGCGGTGGGCGACAGACTCGACATCATCATGTAGCTCTTCAAATGTTCTCTTTAGCTCATTTTCCATATTTGTATCCAAGTACCATAGTTGTAAAGCGTTTAGCTGCCTGACAGCGAGTGACTCCACTGTAGAAGACGGTTGCATGTTTCCTATACCATTCAATTGTTTTGTCAAGTTGAAGTCTAACAGTTCCTTGGTTAAACTCCATCCGCTGTCGCTTAGGCGATGCAGCTACGAGCCAATACAGTTAGGAAATATTTTGGGCTGCAGGGCTGAGTTTCCCAAAACATGATCCTGCTTAGCAAAGTTGTCTTCTTTGAGGCTTAGAAAATCTACACTGCAAAAAACTAAACTAAAAAGTAACTTTTCTCAGTAATGCATTACTTTTTGGTTTAAGTAACTGAGTTACTAACTGAGTTACTTTTTAATGAAGTAACGGTAACTAGTCACTATTTTTCAGTAACTAGCACAACACTTATGAAGAGTGCCTGGCAGCTTAAAACAGGCCATTTGCAGGACTAATATTTCCAGATTTTGTCACTGGTATGGACTTAAGTGTGACAATAATAGTAGAAAAACTAGTCCAGCAGTGCAGGAGCAATGTAGATTGATACTCATGCTCATCATTGCGCTCTCAAAGGGGTTTAATCTTCTTGTATTAAGTGTTCATTCACTGCACCTTCACCTTTGGCTTTGATTTGCATTTGAGTTTCCTTCATATATGTTGAATATTCAATGCCCTTCATGGTGTAGTGTACAGGGAATTCGAAGTAGGTTGGGAAACATTGTGGATGTGGACCTACTTATCCATGGAGTGACGGTATGTGATTTTAAGGCATAAAAATAAACTTCACTTCGCTTGACATGTGTAACTGTAGCAACAGAAGTACCAGTCTTACAAAGAGCGATTGAAATTGGGCTAGTGTCGGATGGGTGCTGTTTCAGCACACTTTTATCGTACCCAAACTGTATTTTATGGCACCATGAGCTAAATATAATGTAAAACATGCTGCACAGCTACAGTATGCCCCGCTAATGCAGTAGGAAAAAAAAAATGTAAAAAAAAAAAAACGAGGTATATGTGTGTGTGTGTGTGTGTGTGTGTGTGTGTGTGTGTGATGGAGAGATTCTACATGGACCTCTGAGTGCATCTGTGTATTTGTGTGATTATGTATGAGTGCCGGTACGTGTGCTTCTCCTAACTTGGTGCAGAATTATTTACAGGACAGAAATACCCCTCAGCATTCAAGGCATCCATATTCACACAAATACACACGCATACACATGAGCATAGTTGGCCTTGAGAAAATTTCATCATGATCTCACAGATAGAGAATATGCTTATGAATATTCATGGTTTGGCTGAGTGTGGATGTGTGCATAAGTGTGTGGGGTTGGGGGTGGGGGGGTGGCCTGGGTGAAGAAAAACAAGACAGAAATAAACTGAGACAGAGCATCAATGAATAAAGTGTGCATATCTCTAGGAATATCTGCAAGGAAGAGAGCCAGAAGTGTGGGAACTTTGGGGGGAAATGCTATTGACCCTGTGCATGTTTGTGCATGTACAGGTGCATTGATACACTGTGATGAACTGAGCACACCATAAACACAAATGGATTTCTGTACAATGTCTTCAAGTCACAACAAGGCCATTTGGAGGAGAGAGAGAGCAAAAAGGTGAGAGGAAGAAGGAGAGAGAGAGAGAGAGAGAGAGAGAGAGAGAGGGATGGGTGACACAAAGGGAACAACAGCAGGGGGAGAGCTGGAAGGAAAGGAAGTGGGGGGTTATTGTTGGAATTGAAAAAGTAATAATGTGCTATGACAAAACTTGAAATTAGACTGGCGGAGAAACGGAAATGAAATGAAATGAACGGGTGTGTGTGGTTGTTTGTGAGTGTGTGCTTTTGTGTGTGTAGTCAGCATAACGAGACTGAGGCTGCTGCTGCTGCTGCTTGGGTGCACGTTTCTGTGTTTCTGCATTATTTGTTGAGTACTAATTCTGCTGCAGTCTGATCAGTCAACACCTTAATTTTTTTCCCTGTTGTGAGCAATAACACTGCAGTCTTACTATGTCCCAATCAAAGACCATGCTTTGGCGATTTTTTTAGTGGAGTTAGCGCGTGTGTAGAGTTCAGCTCATTGGAAAGGTACGAATAGAAACAAATCGACAAAGATTGCGGAAACAATGTATCTGCTTTACAGTCCCAGTGAAACTGAAGTTAGGCCATCTTTAGCTTCTGGAATGGAATGTACAAGAGGGATTCAAATCAAATCCTTTCTATTTGATTGGACCACTAAAAAATGGGCAGCCTTAGACTTCAGCACGATATGGAGCGACAGCGGAGTCCTCCCACGCCATAAGATCAGGATGAGGACAGGGTAGACATAGATGAATTAGATCTCAGCCACGCTGTTTTGGAAATTAAAACAAAAGTTTTGCTCACTGATATCCAAGCCACTGACGGTTTATTTGATTGGATCAACATTTGTAAACGCCTCTGGGTGCAAGATGAGTCATAAAACCCTTTTACCTAGGTTACTGATAGAGAAAAGCCAGTGATTTTGATGTGAAAATACTCTAAATAAATACATTTTTCCCCATATATTTGCCATATAACAAGAGAAATCTTAATAATAGCTAAAGATGTATCCTAGGTAGGACTCCACTTCAAGAACATACAGAACCCAGTTGAATTTGAGAGAAACTAGACGAAAATAAGAGACTTCTGGAGTTTTTAGTTGAGTCTAACTCTTCATACACTTACACACACACACACACACACACACACACACACACACACACACACACACACACACACATCGACAAATGCAGCTGGTTATGCATTGTCAGCTAGCTACAGGCTAATGTGTGTACTTTTGCTGCATTGGCTGTTTGTGCTGAATAAAACAGACTCCAAATCACTCCATATTTGCACAAATAAAGCAAGGCTACAATTCACCTCACATTCAGCGTCAAAACCCCTGTAGTTACAGCTCAGCGAGTTACTTACTTGAGGATATAGTTGATGGAGCTCCACTGCTGGAAAGCTTGTTTTAAAAAAGTACTTCACCTACCTGTCCTAATATATATTCACCTAGTCCTGAACTAGTATAATCTTAAAAATCACTGCTGTACAGTCATGGAATAAATTTAATTTCTCCTAAAAGCTCTCTCATGAACTACACATCACTAACAAGAATGATGTCAGTGTCTTGCCTTTTTTGCAGCATGAGTAATCTTTTTTCTTTTTTTTTTAACCTCAGTGTTTTAGGCATGAGTTTAAATCATGTATCGTCTGACATACCCAGACACACCTAAAATTTATCTAGAGGGAAGTCTGACAGCAAGGAGGAAATAAAAAATGCCAAATTAATCATATGTGTTCATTCTGTCTTAACAAAGGGAAAATAAATATAGCAAGAATGAAAGAAAAATGAAAGGTAGCACATCAAATGAACTGCCTGAGAGTCTTTTAACCGTATGGATACAGTCTGAAAGCTGATTAGGCAGTCTGATGTCAAAACCCGCACACACACGCCTATGTGTTTGAATATGAGTATGCTTACATGGGCATGTGCTAACACATATGTGTATCCATGTATGCATACATGTGGGCATAGCTCATAATAATGTATGAAATAACGACCAAGTAAACAAACCTATCGTTTAAGCAGACATCTATTTGTTTCACAGAATCCAAATCAGAAGAAAACTGTCAGCACTTCACTTGGACACTATACTTATAATGTCCAGAGCATAACCAGTGGAATTTTGCAGCCCTTCTAGAATTACATTATTGAGAAGGTGGCTTTTTTTACATATAATTGCTTCTCCCAGAGGCATTGGTAATTTAATCAGTTTAATTATTCTTCATTATTATTTTATTATTGTTGGCTATAGTGGTACAGGTAATTCAAGGCAATAAAAAAACAGCTCAAGGTGGCTACATCCTTTCAGAATGTGGACCTGGAGCACTGTACTGTTGTAAATCCTGTAGATATTTACTGACATAAACTGAAAAACGCAATACAAAAGCATGAAGGAGCTTGCTTCCACAAGGACATCCGTTTCATCTTGAATAAAATTCTTTTTTCCCCAAAAATAATTATTGTTGCCAGATAAAGACAGCTCATTAATGAAAAATTAATAGCTTTTCTGCGTTTAACTGACTCAAACAAAAAGATATTTGAGAGACAACAGTACCATGTGAAACCAAGGATGTGTCGTAAGTTGACCCTCTTAATATAAAAGGGCGTTTTTGTCAGTATGGCCTTGCAGAGTGTGTGCTTTGGAAAGATGCATGCAGCAAAATGTCTTTCACAGCCCTGGAAATCCACAATGTTTTGGAATAATTCTAGCAGAAGGTTTCCGTATATCAAATATTGATCATTGAGCTTTACAAAATGTTGCATCACATGATAGATGTCCCTTACATTTTAAAATATGAAAAACCAAAACCAGGTGTTAAGCAGTTGATATTACATAATACTTTTTCCACTATTTGCTTGGCACTAGCTTATTGAGGATGTTTGCTCTTTTTTCAGGAACATTCTGCCAGAGTCAGTACTTTAAACTCTGCTGAAGTTGGTTGTTTGACTTCCACATAAACTTTCTGCGACTTTCACAATTCACTTTACCTCTGTTTGTGTGTGTGTGTGTGTGTGTGTGTGTGTGTGTGTGTGTGTGAGAGAGAGTGAGAGAGAGACAGAGACAGAGACAGAGACAGAGAATGTGAGTGACTGCCTGTGACGGTGTGCATCACAGTCTGTGTTTGTGGCTGTGTGTATATGTGTGTGTTTTGCCTAAGGCTGACTAGAATTATTGCTTGGTGAAATGGTGAGATCGTCACGGTAGTATTGTTGTCGTCATGACAGCGTTAGTTTCCAGGTAGCATCTTCTCATTCTTTCTTCTTTTCTGTCTCTCTCTCTGCTTATTTCACCTCCTTGAGCTGTCTTCTCCTCTCATTTTGCTTTTCTTTGTGATACTCACCAGGTAGCAGTGGAATGGGGGAGGATTCAAACCCTGAGCTGCTCATTCACTGTGAAAATAAGTGATGCAGTGGATGAATAGATTGCAGTTAGAATGTAAACCATATGCAACTAAGGCATTTCTCTTTAATCAGACAGAATTGTCAACTCATTACATTCAGGCTCCATCCTGATGCTGGGTTCACACTACACGCTATCAGCCCAATTATAGCCCAACGCAGCAACGTACGGTGTCGGCTCGGATCCTGAACGACAACGAGTGTCGTATGTGATAATCCATCGATTCATCTCGTGTAGTGTGTCATAGTAGACGACAACCAACGCCACGTCTGGAACGCCTCACAATGTTCTAACAGAAAGTGTAGCATGTTTGATTTTCTTTTTGTCTTTCACGACTTCTCCTGTCACAGCCGTCACTTTGACCAATAGGAGCACAGAGCTATTTTCTACCCTGGACAACTGCAGGTCAACAACACCCCAGGGTTTTTGATATTTCCTCCAGGGATGTTACCACACAGAGTAAAGGGATAAATGATGGTGTGAAACAGCAGAACCACTTTGTCAACCTGCTGAGTACTGCCATTAGCATCAAGCTCGCAAACAACGGTATTTCTTCATAATGGAGACGAACAGTAAGTAAGTAAGAAAATTAAAAAATAGTGGCTTTTACTCACCACAACTGCAGAGGCTACCAGCTTCATTTGAAATAGACTACATTATAGACGGGCTGTTATTTGTTATTCCCTCTGCGTTTATATATTTTTACTTTTTATCCGCTCCTGTCCATGCATCGTGCCGCCATTTCAAACTCAACACTTAATGTATCTGTATAAAATTTAAAGCCCCTTATAACTTCAGTTGAGAGAATCCCTTCATTTGCTAAAAAGGCTTTTATTGTGAAACATTTGCAGGAAATTTTTGTGGAAGATTCAGTGACAGTTTTCATGTGATGCTTCAAATGTCACTCCTGCCATCTGGTGGCACTTAATACGTTACTACAACAACATTTCGGCTGGGACACAAACAGACACAGTGACTGAAATAATGGTAATAATAGTAAAAATAGGACATGAATAACCCGGGGACATAACATACGTCCTGAAAGATGACTAGGGACGATTGGTGTGGACCATTGTGTAGTCTTTCATGTCTGTCGGCCAAGTCACAGCACGATTTTATGACTCCATAATCGCGTAATCTGACAGTGACCGTCGGAACAGACGAACATGTTGTGTGGTGTGAACCAGGCATTAGTCTGAGATTGCGTCCACTCTAACTGATTTCTGTCAGGAAGGGGGATTGGATTTTTCTTAAACAGTTACTAGAGACCAAAGTATTTGCCTGAATTTAACATCATTTTAAGTTCAGACAGATGTGTAGCCATGCCTTCATACTTGTTTTCTAAGAGTGGAGTAGAGTAAGGTAGAACAAATTATGATGTCAGGTGATATTGACAAGACATTTTGATTTAGAACAGCCTTGGTAACGGTATTTTTATAGTCTATTGCACCTACTGTTGTTGTTATTACTCTACCTGCACCTGTTGAACTCATTGGCTCCTTTTACCAACCAAGAAACAAAGAAACCATTTCATGTTGTGATGCCAGAGAAATCGTTTGAACTCTATGGAGCACGTGGATTCCAAGGTCTGCATCCAGGCAATCTTAGGTTGGGCCTGGTTGCCAGTGTGAAGTCACTTTGGCGTCTTGTAATGTCACAATTCTTTGTTCAAAAACTGCTGAAAACTGCAGCAATAAACTATATACCGAGCAAAGGCCACAAGACATGTTTAAAAGCTTTGGAATTCTCAAGTGAGTTAGACCCCGTGTTGAGAGTGTTTTGGTATGAGAGATATTGTGTTCCAGAAAACTCTCAAAACCACAATAGTAGAGGCAGCAGACAGTTTAGCATTTTCTATTCTCTCTGCTGCATTTTCTCAGTTTTAGTCTGTGTAATGTTATTTCATGCGTCAGATACCCACACAAAGAGAGTAGGAGGGAGGGACAGAGATGCGAATTTGACATACTGTATACTTCTGTGTGTGTGTGTGTGTGTGTGTGTGTGTGCGCGCGCGCGCCAAATAGTATGAACTAGTTCAGCTGAGCTTTGACAGATTACAGTGTTTACGCAGGTAGTTTGCTCCAACCTGAGACACACACACACACACACACACACACACACACACACACACACATATAATCACTCTGGCACATGCACACTCCCCGCTTGCAGTGCTTTAGATTCAAGCAGAGCTGTCATATTGATTCAAATATGTTGCACAGACACTCAGACAGACTGGTTGTATGTTTATGCATATGTGTGTGTGTGTGTGTGTGTGTGTGTGTGTGTGTGTGTGTGTGTGCAGCTGTGCACATCTGCAAGTTCTGAGACTCCTGAAATGATCAAATGAACTTCTTTATATCAGCAGTAGAAATCTGCTCTCTCCAACAAGTTTAACTTTCAGAAACTAAAGAATAAATGTTCTCCATTTACAACCACAAATGACAAAAGCAAGATGTTTTCAGCGGGTCAGTGAGGATGACCTTATCCAATTAGCATCAGCAATCAGTGGTTGCAGTTAAGAAAAGCACGAGTGTGAGGCTGTATGCTTATGCTGTAAAATAGTTCCGCTGTTAGTTGGCTTGTCAAAACGGTCGTGAGCTGATATTCATCACCGTTGTGAATTTGCCCTTTTGTCCCAAAAACTGTTGACACCAGTGCTAATTAGATAACCGTACGTTAATCATCTGTTCCTCTTTCCTGTCCATTCAGCTAATCGTTTCAAGGCACATCTATTCATAAGCACATTGCAAAAGAATTAATTTGCTAATGTGCTTTACAGAATGCAACAGGCCAAAATAGCTTTGTACTAATTATATGCTTGTTAACTTAATGTCATGTAACAGATGTTTCCTTACAACACTTCTAAGTAACACCTTTCTGTGATGATTACTTACTTGTTTCCATGTCACTCCTACACATCTACAAGGGGGGAAAAAAAAAAATGGTGTATGTAAACAGTATGGTGTATTTGTTTGCTATTGTGCAAATTAAATCAAAAGGAACTCCCTAATTAGAAGTTAGCTAATCTTTTAATTTCAAGAATCCTATTATCTGATTGTTAACAACTCTTCCACATTTGCTTTTCTTGTGAAAACAACCCTGTCAAAACTGTACGACCGTCACTCTGCACTTACTATGCAGGAATTGGTTACTTTTTCTAAACAGTAGCACTAGTGAAAGTGGAAGCTAACCCCTAATTCACTCTCATTTTGGAACAAGCTTTCAGTCAGGACCATTTTTGTCAAAGGAAACTTTATTTCCACTTGCAGTATTATATTTGGCTGTATGGCTCTTTTCTGGGGCCCCTCTGCCTTTCCTAGGCCTATGCAGAAAGCCTAAAGCAGGTACAACACATGTCTCTGCCCTTCCACTTGCAAGCAAGGAAAGCCTGAGTCAGAGAGGCAAATCTTCCTGCCCTTCCATGCGCCTACATGGAAAGCCTATGGCAGGGAGAGTAGCAGCAAAGACCCCCTGGGAACAGAACAGAGCAGCATCAATGACAAACAGAAATGACATTAATAAGTCAGACACAGCATGAAAAGGAGGAGCTGGGGTGGAGGTGGGTTGCAGAGTGGCTTGCAGAGGAAGCAGCAACAGTATGCAGGCCAGAGTGGTTTAAATAGGGCGCCCTGAATAAGATTTGCCAATTGGTCGCATAGAAAGGAACCCTGTGATCTATCAGCTCACTCCCCTCTATCAATCAGCTGCTCCATCAGTTGTTTGGGCTGCTTGAGATTAACTGATGTAGCTTGCTCTTGTATGCATGCTGCTTACCTGCATGCTGTTATTGGCTTGGTTCTACAGGACGCTGCCCAAAGGTTGCAGCCTAGAAACATCCAAAATACATTAAAAGACAAAGAAATATGAATATACAGATGGAGGGCAGAGTCTCTGCAGATAAATACACCACCATACACTTCTGGGTCATATATGATGATTGACAGGGATTACTTTTATATGAGTCTATACATTGTTTTTTCGTTTAGTTTTGTTTAGTTTTAGGAAAATCCTGCATAGCATTTCTTTAAGTAACACACAGCAATAGTGTAAGTTTGACAAAAATAAAAGACAGCATGTTGCTCACTTTGATGGATTAACAATAAAGCAAGTTTGAGGTCTCTAAGGTAAGTTTCATATCAAATATTGAACACTGAAAGGAATGACTCCCTTGTAGGTGGGTAAAACACATCTAAGGACAAAACAAGAGTGATATAAACTTGGTCCTTTAATAAAAAAAATTAATCTTTTTACAGAATTTGATTGATCATATCAGAAAATAATGAACGGAGACTGTAATTTGTATGCGTTTACACAACAGAGATAGCAACAGGTGTCACAGAAAAAGTACAGTGGTATGTATGTACTTTGTCTTCAAACTAAATATTATGTTAGGATGTCCTGGCACTGAGTATATTTTCCCTCATGACAAAAACCTCTCAAATGACTCCCATGTTGAATAAATCAGACCAGGAAAAAAGGCTTTGCTCATGATGTTTATGACTGGAGCAAGTTTGTTTCTTGTCTTCCCTCTCCCTCACTCTCTCTGTCCCTTTCTTTCACACAGGCATACACACACCTCGTCCAGCTTCTCTATGGTCTCATTATTATCTTGCTAATGGTTCCCTGTGGATGTAAAGCTCTGCTGATCCAAGCAGCTGGAGGCACACACACATATCGCTAAACACACACATACACACACTATATCATACCTGGCCAGGTAGAGAATAGGATAATCCTGGACCATATGTTCCCACCAGTGCAAAAAAATTGACACATTTAATAATTTAATACGCTGCCCTGCATCTTACCATGCGCGCTCTCTCTCTCTCTCTCTCTCTCTCTCTCTCTCTCTCACACACACACACACACACACACACACACAGATTCATTTTGTCCATACTGCTAATCCCACTCCGTGTAAGTCAGTGTGGGGACTTAATTCTGTAATACGTCCTTGTGTGTTAATATCCTAGAGTGCAATTACCGAAACACAAAATTATAGTCGTCTAATGTGTTGGCATATTTTATGCTGTGTCTCAATTTGGATACTTCCGTTAGTGCACTTCCATGCACTGAACTGTGTACACTATGAACTTAATTGCCTTGTGTGTGAATTTCAAAAGGGTAGCTAGAAATGACAATCTCAACATTTGATAGCTTCTTCTTCCTATTTTTATGGCAAATTGCAAAATATTTGCCAGCTTGTTGGCTTGTTACCGGAGCATCTACGGCAGCTCCCTTTGCTGCCATTTTCACAAGTTTGGTGGTCACTCCCCTTCTGCTATGTAGCAGAGATGGCGACCGTGAGGGTGTGAAGTGTCCACGTTCCACACTCAGCTCTTTGACCGTTTTAAGTACACCATCTGCACTGCATTTTGCTGTACTTATTGGTGTGAACACCGTTATGCACTCGAAATAGCAAGTCTAAGTACAGAAGAAGGCAAATTTAGACAGAGCTTTACTCTTACTATCTATAAAAAGTAAAACAATCAGTGTCCCATCACGGACTGGGCATGGTTTGTACTTTGAAACTGTTTTGGCTGCCCCAATAAGACAATGTTATTTTAATAAAGATTAATTGAATGCCGTTGTTGAAGTGGAGCTTTTTATGTTCTTCTCAATCTGTGCCATGTTTGAAGTGTGCATCTTTATACAATTGCCAGTCATTCATTTTAATTTAGCAGATGAACTAGTTTTTTGTTTTGAAGTTGCACATGTTACAAACTGCTTTGGCTTTTTCATTCATTCATTTCCCGTAACCGTTTGTCCCATTGGGGGTCGCGGGGGTGACGGAGTCTATCCCAGGTGACATTGGGCGAGAGGCAGGGTACACCTTGGACAGGTCACCAGACTATCACAGGACTGACACATAGAGACAGACAACCATTCACACTCACATTAACTCCTACGGCCAATTTGGAGTCACCAGTGAACCTGCATGTCTTTAGAATGTGGGAGGAAGCCGGAGTACCCGGAAAGAACCCACACTGACACAGGGAGAACATGCAAACTGCACAGAAAGTCCCCCACCCTGGGTTTGAACCAGGAACCCTCTTGCTGTGAAGAGACAATGCTGACCAGATGCTTTGGCTTTTTATTAACAGTAGTACCATTAACACAGTTAAAAGTGAAATGATCACTTGTGGCATGTTTTGATGCTGATGACAGCTTTCTGTTAAATTCTAGGGAACTAAATAATTGTAACAAAAAGTGACTGAACTTTTTGAAGCATTACTTATTCCCATCACTGTTGGCTTAGGTCGAAGTCCAGAAACCCCAAATTGCGCAGTATATATGAAGACCGTTAGGTTAGCAGTGTTTTTTAGTTACCATGTTTTTGTTATTTATAATATAATAAGAGCATCATTTGAAATTATATTCAAAACACTGTGCTCAGAGTAATGAAACACTCTCTCCCCACACCCCTCTGTCTCTCCCTCTCTCTCAGATCAATGTACCAGTCTTGTAGTGACACTTGAAGTACTCTTATCTCCTCTCTGCAGACCTGCTCAATTCCTGCTCCCTCTCTCCTCTCCTCCCCTCCACTTCTCTCTCCCCTCTTTTCCCTTCCTGTCTCTTCGTCTCTTCTCCCTCGCTCTGCACCTACTGTATCTCTCCTCTGCCTCTCTCATTACATTGATGCTGATGATGGGTGCTGTCTAAACTTTGGTTAACAGTGACATATGAGGTTGCTGTTGCAGCTCATCTACAAGCACTCTGCACTGCTAACGTTTTCACAATAAGACTGATTCGACAGCACTCTTTCCCTGGCTTTCAGACACCTTCCTCTCTCGCACACACACACGTGTTGTTTTGTGTGGAAGCCTTCCTTCTGTAACCTTTGGTGTTTCCATGTTTATATCTGTAGTAACACTCTACATAATTCTTTATATGCAGAGGAGCTTCCATGACCTCAAGGCTATGGCTATAATGGCCTAAAATGCTCCTTAATAGGGTCACAGGAAAGCATTGCATAACAGCTTATGGTGTCATTGCCATTTAAATGGCAATTTAAAGTCTGCGCACAGTCGCGTCTGCTTTGTGTAAATTCAATCAAAGGGTACAGCATTACAGACAACTTTCCAAGCAAAAAAATGTGAGGGAGAGGAGAGAGAAAACCAATTACATTTCTTTCTCATGAACAACATATGGCAGTCAAAATATTTGTATCAAACATTTCAATATAAACTGCGTTGCTACTTTTTCATTTATTAATCAACCTTCATTAGTGAGCTTTGTTGTCTGATGGAACATCATAACATTTACAGTTACAGTACAATTTCTCAGAGTACTTGCAATAAATAAATAAATCATCCTTTTAATCTATGTATCCAGCTAAAATAGGAAAATACCAAATGTAAGGTTAAGAAGCTTTTTCCTACTGAAGCTTCAGGCGAGATATCTCATGGGAAAACAGTTTTTTCATGCACTAGTCAACTGAGATTTTGGGCTATTTTCCTTCCATCACATGTTCTTTCAGACTAGTGGAAAGAAAACATCCAAGTGATACATTAAGGTGTTTATTTTAGGTAAGATTTTGTTCAAAAATTTGTGCAAAAGGCACCTATTTAATGAGATAATGCCTCAGTAGCGTATTTAAACATAACTTTTTAGAAAACTTCCCAAAAAAATTATCTTGATGTAAGTGATCAACTTGGGGAGTTTAATAGTTAATTTTGCTCAAAAATAGTTTTTTTTTTTGTTGTTGTTTTGTTTTTTTTTTAAATTTATTTTACAGTTTTGTCCCTTTATATATGCTTAAGGTTTTTACAGAGGGGTTTATTTAGCATTTAACATTTTATTCCTAAAAACATGGCAAAAATGTTTGGTTGATGGAGTGACAGACAGATATCCAAAATCCCCTCTGTAAAACCTTTGACTCTTATGTGACTTTTCGCAAATAAGCACATGGTAATTACATAATTGTCAATTTGCATCTTCAAACGTATAACTAATCAGCTGGGGAGGATCCATGGTGATGTCTATTAGTTAAAATTTTACCCAACTCACTTTGGGTGTCTCCCTTCACTGCATGAGCTCACCCAGGCTTTGGATTGCCAGGCTGACAAACGCCTGAAAGATCTGCAGCTTCAACACAGCCTGTGGTACCAAAAAGATTCCACTAAGACACTGTTAATTTATTGATACAACCTATTAATTTATTTATCAAGAATCAAGTGCTGGCGGTTGTAAGCGTCAGTGCTGCAAACTTACAAAGCAGCATCAGTGCTTGGCTGCGTGATCAGCGGATTTATGGTTATTTATTTAACTCTACACCACCACAGATGCTGGTACAGCAGTAACACACCTGTGGTGTAGTTGTAAAAACATTCACATTCATCTGCAGCAAACTCATGTCATTGTTCAGAAGGTACAGAGTAGCAGATCTGCCTGGAAATGTGTGGTAGATATGGCATTGCATGCAAAGATTTTCACATTATCACAGCAGAGAAACATCAGCTGCCATGAGCATGATTAAGTAGGCCTTTGCGCTTCCTCCTCATAAATTAAACAATAGTGTGTACAGCCATCACATGAGGTCTAGCACAAGCCACAGCAGCAGTAATTCACCTTCGTGTAGCACCTTTTGCAATTTACAACTTAGTTGCATTCCTAAGTTCTTGGTGTAAATATTGTACTGTGTCAAACATTGCTACTGATATTAACATCTCTCAGTTCCAGTTGATACATAAAAATTGGTAAAGCATGAGTGACATGGCTACAGTACATTCCTTCAAAAGTAAATATTTGAACTGACTTTAGTGTGAAATTTCTCTAAAAATATAGCTGTCAAAAAAAAGGATTTTGGCCAAAATCCAAGGAGCTGCTGTAGTCTCAGTGTTCCTGTACCTCTTGTGTCTGTGTATCTGTGTGTTATAGCACCCAACTCCAGTAACAGAACCTACAACGAGCCATCCACCTCCTGAATATAATGCTGCACAGTAGAAAATGCCAGACTTCCCTGTGTCCAACAGCCTGAAGTCTTGGCAAAACAATTACATCATGACAATACTGTTATTACAATATTCCAGTTTCACCATCACACATCAGTTTTGATGAGAATGTTAGTGTTACCTGTAGGAGCAGTCAACCTTAGGCACATCCTCTACTGTAGCATTAGCAACTAAGACGGTCACCAAAGAACACTGGCCCATAACCCCTACAAGTTAATAGCAGTAACTGATGTATTATGTGGGCTGGCTTGGCTTGGCTTGGCTTGGCTTGGCTTGGTGTGGGCCATCAGCCCAGCACAGCAGGGATTTGCATTTCCATTACAACAGGGCTACGTTCTTGAAGGTGTGTCTTTAAGTGATGACGGCCTGTTTTGAGTGATGACATTTAAAAGTCCCCGTTGGTGGTCGTTGGGGGTTGGCTGCGGTTGGCGTCACTGCTACCCGCTTGAGGGTGGGCAGCCCGGCTTTTGGACGGAAGTTCAATCTCCAGCATGGCTTGGCGTGGCATGGTGCGTCTAAACTGACAATAGGTGGGTTTCCATCCAAATGTATTGTAAATTTTAAGATTGGGAGTCAGCAGGTCGAGCAGAAGGTGGCGCTTCCCATGAAAAATAAAAATGTAAAAGAACACCCATAGGAGAAGAGGGCGCCGTGAGATGACGTAGCGTCTCATGTCCACAACTGATGTAAACAATTACCGGCACATCCATGACTACGACGAGATGGAGAGATTCCTTGGGAACTTCTTGGCTATTGCGAGAGCTCTCATCACACTCATACCAGTGTTGTCAGGGTAGCCTATATAATGCCGTGATGTCTGTGTTGGTACACCAGGCAGCGCACATGATGCAGCGGTATTCAACACATCCAGTCTATTAAGGTAAGTTGTGAAATAGCCTACACTCACCTGACACTGGAGTAATTACCTCTTTCTCTAAGTTCACACAGGTGTGTGTGTGAAGTAGAAGTAGGATTCAGTAGCCTACGTCATTGTTTATTCCCTAAATCTGTTTCCATTGCCAAAAGTTGCATTTTCCTAATATCGATATGCTGACTTTTCCACCCCCTCCAAGCATAAAAACTTTTTTGCAATATTTCAGCCTTTTTTCAAATTTCTGGCGTTTCCATTCAATTTTTTTTTTTTTTTTTTTTTTTTTTTTTTTTCCGCAGTTGTTGAAAATGCAAATAAAAATAGGTGGATGAAAACCCGACTAATGGAAACACAAATTGGCGCAGCATGGCTTTACTCTGCGCGACCAAGAGTGACAATAGAAAAAGGGTATTAGTTTGTTTCAATTTAAAGCACATGCATCCATATAGCTTTGCCAAAAATGCAGAATTCATGTGGGGGATTTTGACCCAAAAATATCAATACTCATTTATCAGCATTTTAGGGTAAAATATATCCCAAACATAAACCATGCTTTGTTGAAGTTGTGGTGAAGACTTTTCTTTTCTTCTGAATTGTGTCAAATTGAGCCCATGGCAAAAAAGTGCAAATTTGGATTTAGACACCAAATAACAAAAGTTATTCCAAAAAACAAGTTAGCCCTAAGCAGTTATCAGCACTTAGAAGACCTCACACCTCCGCAGCTGCTTCACGGCACCTCCAGGGTTGACATCATTCGAAGAATGCTTAAAAAGTGTCGAAGTTTCGGATTTTCATGAATTTTTATCCCTTTTTTGGAAATGAATTACCTTCTTGTAAAATCTTTCAGTGCAAAAAGTATTTATTTCTAAAGTACCTGAAAAAAGTTGAGCAGTGTGCATTTACATTTTTGTTTTCTTTTTAAATCTAGGAATTTTTTTCATTTAGATGAAAATATGATGGTGGTTTTTTTCCAATCCCTGATTTATTCACAGCACACAGATTTTGGCGGCACATAGCGAGGTTTCTGTCAGCCAGCAGAAGGTTTGTGTCGGGTGTACTTTAGTTAACTGCAATGTGATTGGTTGAAAAAGGTGTTCACCATGATGGCTTCTTTCCCTTATTAGACTGCTGACACTGAAATGCACACACAATGCAGTGCACACCACAAGCATGAAGCATCCAGACACTCTCATATGCATGCATACACAGCCAGAGTACCAGAGTACAGGACACACACAAACTTTTCTTTCACACTCTGACTCACAGACACACAGACACACACACACACACACACACACACACACAGTATAGTGGCAGTGCTGTAGTCAGCAGGGGCTCATTTAGCCACTAAACGATTCAGGATGTTCACATTGTCCGTGTGTGTGTGTGTGTGTGTGTGTGTGTGTGTGTGTGTGTGTGTGTGTGTGTGAAGGCTTGTGGCCAACACCGCCATGGATTTTGAGGACAGCAGGTTTCTCCTTCTCTTTCCAATCCTGTCTGCCTCTCTTGCAGTATCAACTCCCCTCTCCTAACCCTCCTCGAGCACTCTCTAAGGAGCAGCCTTAATCGTAACTGACTTATTGAATCCTAAACTTTGGAACAAGCCTGTGCAATTTTTGCATTTGATATTGATGTTGACAACTGACCAGCGACATTGTCAATCCCCCGCTTACAGTATCTCCTAGGACACAGCTTTCTTGGTGCTTTTGTGAAAGAGGTGTCTGATTCAACCCGATCATTATTTGTCACTTGCCCTCCATCAACCTCCTCTTAGCAGGATGTAAGAAAAAAAAAACAGTAAGGCCCAACTTGGCCTTGACCCCTGCTTAGTTTTTTTAATCAGTGTCTAGTCGGGACGAACACTACAATTATAAACTGTAAGTATCTGCTCTGTACAGCAGAAGCAGAGCTGCAGCACTGAATAGCAGGAGTCTGATTTATCATGTGACAAGAGTAAGGAGAGTTGACTGACAAGACAACGGCGGAGGATTTGGTTTCAAAACAAAAAGCAAAAATGCCCATTATTTTGGATTTAAACCCAATACTGACAGGAAACCTAGTACCGCTAATGAGGTAAAAGGTTTCGGAAGTTGGAGGTGTGCAGCCTGTGACCTCTAGCTCCTCATCCTATGGCTCACTGTGGCTGCTCCTTCTGTTTTCATTACTCCTTGCAACATTTCAAACCTATCCACTGTCTACAAATACCAAAAATGACCATGATCTTATTCTGAAGACATATTTGTTAATCTATAAAACAATCACTTTGCATTTCCTGTGCCTACTTCATAATAAAAGTCAACTCGTGTTTCTTCAGTTAAATGCTTTTATTAATGTGAAGCAACAGTGGGAAATGTTAGGTCTGCATTCGCAGTAATTTAATACAGCACACTACGGACATTGAGCATCATCGACAAATATCTTGTGATATGTGTGGTTGAACCGGTAACACGTGTTGTCATGAGTTTATTAGCTGATGGGAAATGTTCATACTATGACATCCCTAAGCTCCGGGCTGCACTCTCCAACAGTTCATTTCAATACAATACATCTCATTTTATTCAATAAACTCCTCATGCTGCTCTCCACCAGTGGAGTGTCAGTCACAACCTTGATTTGCTCGTCTGCTGCAGCAGCACTGATTGCTATAATGGTCAGACACACATGACTATTGTTATACTGAATGTTATATACATGCATAATCTGCTTCCTAATGCATGAATTGTTGCTATTCTCTTCCCTACGCTGGTATGAGGCTCTGCTCTGTGGAACGGTATTTTAATCCAGCTGTTTGTGCAACTGTTTTGGGAGGAGAATAGTGTGCTTTCGGCTTGGTTAGCAGGCACACACAAATACAGAGTCCCGGTAAAGGTATTTCCATAATTAAGTAAATGTCTAGACATTGTGTTTATATGAATATGCATATTTATGTTTAACCTGGGTATATGTACTTTGTTGTTGGTTGGAGGGAATTAAAGATTAAAGATTAGACATGGACGCTTAGTCACATCTGCAAGATGCACATGGCTGCTGCGACAACCGGAACAGTCGTTTATACGGACAATAGGACAATGATCATGGCTGCCATGAGGACACAAAGAAGCTGTTGTATATACAGACAAATTCTGTAATTACATTGTCACAGAGAGAGAGATTTGCTGAGGCGTTGCAGTTGTTTGAAGATTTAAAGACCAGATAATTTGATGAGAAATTGCTTGTTTTGCAAATATAATTATCAATAATAGCGGTACATTCGTAACACCCTGTGGGCCCACCAGCTGCAGGGACTGGCATCGGGGCCAGGTGCATTGTGTGCCAGGCAGCAGGCAGGGGCGGGCACCTGGGTGTGCTGACCCCTGGGGTCACAAACCTTTCTGGGGTTGGGAGTGAGTTACTGCCCCAAGAGAGGGAATTCAAGTAGGTCGCTGTCTTGGTTATGAGTGAGGGTAGAATGGAGCATGAGATGGATCTGCAGTGATGCAGGCGCTGTGCAGGACCGTTGTGGTGAAAAGAGAGTTAAGCTGGAAGGCGAAGCTTTCGATTTACTGGTCCATGTATGTCTCAACCCTCACCTATGGTCATGAGCTCTGGGTAGTGACAGAATGAGGTTACAGATACAAGCGGCCAAAACAAGCTTCCTCAGAAGGGTGTCTGGGCTCAGCCTTAGAGATAGGGTAAGGAGCTCGGGCATCCGAGAGAGCTCGGAGTTGAGCCGCTACTCCTTACCATCGAAAGGGGTCAATTGAGGTGGTTAGGCATCTGATCAGGATGCCTCCTGGGCGCCTTTTGTTGGAGGTGTTTCAGGCACATCCCACTGGTAGGAGGACCCGGGGCAGATCCAGAACATGCTGGAGGGATTACATATCTCATCTGGACTGGGAACACTTTGCGGTCCCCCAGGAGGAGCTGGAAAGTGTTGCTGGGGAGAGGGACGTCTGGGGTGCTTTGCACGGTCTGGCTACGTGTGGCTATTAGTGTGTCACAGGCAGACTGTATATGTTGTAGATCCAGTGGGGAAAATGTTACCATGGAAACAGAACCACATCCACTCCCTCGCAACATGTAGAGTTCTGGATCTGTTGACCCGACTCCCTCTTCCTTTCTCTCTGTCTCTGTCATCCCCCCTCCCTCCATTTCTCTTCTTTGCTCTCTTTTCCCCCTGTCTCTCGATACTTTGACAGGTTAATGCTCAGCTAGCGTGTCTGGCTTATACGCGTGCACACACTCGCAGAAACACACACACGCAGACACAAACACATGTGCACACACAGCCCGAGGTGGTGTGTAACAGGGGATTTCAAGGGGGACAGCAGGATAGACAGTTTAATCTGAGAGAGAGGGAGGGATGGTAAGAAAGCAAGCGGGAGCGGGAGATACAGAGAGATAGAGAGAGCAGAAGAGAGACAGAGGGGGGGAAAGGTTATGGCCAGGACATGTCTGTGAGAAACAGAGAGGAAGCAGAGAAAGGGGAAAACTTTATTACTCTTCCACTCCAGAGAGAAACCGAGTGAGTGAGAGGAAATGGGTTGCGGAGATTCGGGGCTAAAGTTTTGCTTTTGTAGACATTTTATTTCAAGTGCATCACAAAACAAGTCAGTACAGCAGGGCCCAGAGCAGAGTTAATTCATTGTGGTACCAGTTGTAATGTTGTCGTTTTATTCTTCTGGGCCCCAGAATAGGTGCCAGTGAGGTGATAACTAAATCTGAATTCATAAACACTATGGACACTATAAGCACTCTGCTGTTACTTGTGGTTTTGAGTGAAAGTAAACTTAAAGGAGAGATAACAACCTGAGTTTTAAAATGATGTAGCTGCTGTTTAGATAGTGATTACATCCCCTTATATAAACCTGGAGATATTTGCTGTGTTTTTTCAGCCATCTGCTGAGAGGCCCCCTGGTGGTAAAGGGCCCTTTTGCACCAACCTGCTTTTTATGACAGTTTATGATGGATCTGGCCATGCCCGAGTTTAATGTCTGTGTGTGACTGAGTGTGTGCAGAGAGTTGTGTGTAATCTCAGAGCTGATGGAGTGTGATGGTAAATACCCTCGACAACATAGTTTCTGTGTGTGTGTGTGGGGGTGTGTGTGTGTGTGTCACTCTTGTCTGTGTGTACGTGTGCATCATTTTGGGTGCATTTGTGTGCATGTGCGCGCATGCAGGCGTGTTCATCTGTATTTGCCTGTGCAGATGTGGGTGTATAGGCTTATCCCAAGTTCCCTTGGGACAGTGCTGATTGACAGCTCTATCCCTGGTTGTCACGGTGATGATGATGGATGTGTTTTGGGTTACCACGGAGACCGCTGTTTAGGCGTTCTATCTGCATGCATAATATAGTTTTAGCATAAAGAGATTCTGTAGCTGACAGAGAGATAGAGAAAAGGAGACACCGAAAGGACTAGAAACAACTTTACTGGCTGACTTTGCTGCATGTAGTTGGCGCGTTACATACAGGCTCTAAACATTATGCATTAGCTGAAGATCACACGCTAAATGGGGTACATCCCAACTGTGGTTGGGCAGGATGGAGCCAACGTGCAGATAGAGAGATGATAGACAGTCAGAGAGACAGGCAGGCAAGTGTTCAAAACAGCGCACGTCCTCTGATAAAGATGAAAGAGTCGGTACTGTGGAATTATAGAATTTTAACTATCCTCTACCTGTTGTGCTGAATTTTTAACACCTTCATCTGCAGGGTTATCCAGAAGTTCTACTTTTTTTTTTACAATGGAAGCATAGGAAAAGATCCGCCCCCCAGTGGGTTCAGAGGCATGAGATGTGTTGGAATGTAGTTTTGAAAAAGAAATAACAAGCAGTTCTCAGGGCTACACTTTTTATGACTTACGAACAAACAGAGCCGTTTTTCTTTTCCCTCTTTTGAATGATTTAAAACGCGGGTGGGGGGGGTTAGTTTTGGTTCCACATTTGCCAGTGTTTGTTCATGTTACAGTGCCAACTTCAAATGCTGCAAAGGTGCGTTAACACTCAGCACTGCCGAGGTGGTCCATACTGACATGTTGCATTGTCTGGTTGTAAACAGTGGAGATAGTATGCTTGCTGTGGTTACCTTCCACAGCTGAATGAAAATAAATGAAATGCCACTCTTCAACATACTGACATGAATTTAGTCATTCATATTCATTTTCATGCACCAGCAACACCTATATATATATCATAGCTAACACACAGACACACTCCCTGAGGAGATGCCACCACACATGCATGATTTGCTTGTTTATTGTGGCCTCAGGACAACCGTTTAGTTAAACTAGGCATGTCTGCATTTTACATGCTGTTTAAAACACAAACACACACGCACAGACAAGCACACACGTACACAGATATAGCACAGTTACCAAAATAGACATACGCTGTGTGACACTCAGATACATCCCCACAGCTTCACACACAAAAACATAAAACACGCACATTCTCCGTCGGGTGCTGGTGTGTGTATCAGTAGTCAACATGCATGGCTGGCTCATTCACAATGTAGCAGACAATCAGGCTGTTCACCTATGCATGACTCCGAGATACACACCCTTTATCACACACGCATTATCTGACATACAAATACAACTATCTGTGTTTATAAAACAAAGACGCTATCACACATAATCAGAATTACACTCACGGGTCACAGAAATGCCACCGTTTAGTGCACACAAATATGCACAGATGCACATGATAGTCCATGTTAATGAAAATCACATCAGAACAAAGCAATACTCGCCTGCACACAGATACAATGTTCTTGTGTAAATGCATACAATCAAGCTAAATCAAACAATAAGGAAACATTTCCGTGAGCGTGAGAAATTGGTTGAGTGCTCAGGATCCAAGACATCTTGTGTCAGGCCAGTAGTCCTATTTAGTCTTGATTTATTCACCAACCACCTATTAACATGCAAGCATGGATTTGTTTTGGTCTGAAGTGTAAATTTGTAGACGCATTGCCTGAGTCACTGATTTCCAGCCTTTTTGGCATGTAACTCCTTTTTTAATTTGAATAATATTATAGGTCTGTTGAGGTAAAACTGTCCAGCGTTTTGAAATAAATAAAAATTAATATTTACGTTCTCTGTCCTATCCTTTTAATCATGGCATGAACTTTCAGATTTGTCTTTACACTGATCCTCAGGTTAATAATCAGTGGCCTAAATAGTCTTGTGTGCTCCAATATGGACACGGATGTAGACAAAGACAGTGGACGCAGATTCGCTTCTATCTTTACTACATATGGCGTGTCTCTAGGCTGTGCACACATCTGTAGTTTCAACCCGGTCTCACTCCGAAGTTCTTCTGGCCTCAGACGCAGACGAAAAAAGCCTTCCTTTCAAGTCGGAATGATACATGGCCGGTTGCCGTTATAGTTTAACAGTGATCAGCAGCATCGGGGAAATGCAAAAGGACAGGAATGAAAGTTAAGGCAGCGAAAGTCTGAGTATGGCGGGCAGGAGTGGTGCCAGATGGGTCCAACAACCACTAACTATCACCAGGGAGGACTGTGTTCACTTCCTGTAAGATTGTAAAGCCAAGCCCTATTCGTTTTTCGTAGACCCAACCACATGTGTGTTTGTTGTTGAAGGAAAAAAGGTCAATTCGCAGTGTTGTGCTGAGGCAGTGCGTTTATTTTGAAAGAGACTGTATGCAAACTGAACAATTATTTTGGAAGAAGACAATGCGTGTAACAGGCAGAACTTGACACAGTGTCCCAGAATATCAACAGCCAATGCATCCGGGGTACCTTGCACGTTGTGTCTAGACGTTGAAAGTCCATGACCAAATGTCGATATGTGACGGTCGGAGTGAGAATGTGTTGGTAATCTACTTTTGTGGACAATGTCATTTACTCCATGTGCACCCTCACTAACTGGAGCTCTGATAACATGCAGTGAATCATGCTTATGCGTGCCTGACAATTAAAAATTAGTTCTGCACAGGGATAAACAGTGTAGTCAAATCTAGATGTTTGTGCAGGTTTTACTGACTGACTTTAATTCATGCTTCCTTTGGGGTGTCGTCACCACCTGGGATCTTGTGCAAACCAAATTGAAAGGAGGGTTGGATAGATACAGATTACCTGTTATCAGGATTACACAAAAAAAGGTTACAAAAAAGTAACTCTAATCAGCCCATATTACATTTGCAAAAGTGAATAATGTAACAATGCTCTGTCAACTCATGAAAAACACGTCTGACATACGGAGTTTCTCAGACAAGTGCTCCACTCTGTGGCGGAGATGGCAGGAGACAAAAGAGCAGTGTTGAGTCCCGATGGAAGGTTCAAGTAGCAGCAGTCCTTCCAAAATCATTCCTGGCAATATCGCCTTCACTTCAACTTCAGAAACTGAATGTTGTGGAATACACACGGTACACCTGCAGTTTATGCCAGTACCGGTTTTGCAAGGATAATTTCATTTGGCCAACTGTAAATACTGAATTTGCAAAATGCTTTTCATTTGCATTGAAAATATTTGGAGAGGTTTAAACATTTGTGGAACTCAGATTTTTGTGGCTGCTTTCATTTTTTGAGTATAAGGTGAAATATTTTCAAAGTTTGATTTTGAAGTTATTCAAAAGTATTCCGATTAATTTACATTTTTTAATCCAATATATAATGTTGCTCATGACAAAAATAGTCATGGAATTTGTTTAAAGGTTCTACTGTATGATGTATGCGCGAGGATAAGACATACAGCATGATGGCTCTACACTGTTCGGGACTGTAAAACAGTATGTGAGGATTATGCACTGTGAAGATTGTTTGAGGACGCTGTGAGTATTAACCATATAATATTGAAATGGGTTGCACAATATACAGTTTTCAGGTTTGAAAACTTGAATCTCCTCAGGCGATGCATGTTTTAAACACAGAAAGACACGTTGTGAATAAGATATTAGAAGCGTGTTGCATTGCATTTCTCCCAGAGGAGCACTTTAGCCTCATGAATAATTCAAACACACACTAACTCACAGACACTCACGAATGCACGGTACCCACCAACAGACATGCACACATACACATGCTCACACAGGGCATACGTGCAAACAAACACACATCTTGATATAAGGCAGTTCCTGTATTGATCTCTGAGTATTTCAAAGTGCCTGCAATAGACCCTTCCTAGAAGAGGGTGGAGTGATTGGTGGAGTGAACGTTTTCTGGTGAAATAGAGAGATAAGGAATGAGCAGAGGAGGATGCGAAGCAGACAGACAAAGACGGCGGAAGATTACTTTACTGGCGTTGGGTTCTTTGGCAGCGTTGAGCAAGCAGCATTCATTTGAGCAGCCACATTGAATACATACCGAATTCATGGTCAGAAACTGAGAAGGTGAGGAGTGGGAGGAAGAAACAAAACCTTGAAAAATGAAGAAAAATGGAAAAACAAGGTGCTTCAGGCTGCAGTAGAAAGAAAGTTTCCAGCACTTTGTTCTCTCTCTTTCTATAAAACATTCAAGAGAGATGGAATGAGACAAAACCACAAGCGATGAGCAGTTCAAAACACTCACACACTGTTTGGGTATCAGCCAGATACACACATGCATGGGCAGACAGACCTACAGTTTCACACAGATAATCCTTGGGTTTTCCATTATGCATGCTCCTTTCTGGTTTTGTCGCATTATTGTTGAGATTCTTAACAAATTCTGCATGTGACTGTGATACATGTCCTCAATCATATCATTATTCCCCAACCCAAGACCTTCACCGAAAACTATCTTCTTAGCAAAGTAAGCACTGGCGAAATGTCCTCTATTTGAAGGATTTCATTTAGCTCTTCTTTATCCTTGAAATACATTTTCTCCATCTTTCAGTCCTCATGAGCTCCCACCCCACCTACCCTCACACACACACACACACACATCATAACACTCAAATCTGTCTATTTCTCTCTGTGATACAATCTGAAATTGTTATCTCTAAATCTTTCTATCCGTCGATCTTTCTTCCTCCTTCCCCGTCTCTGTCTGCATCGAAATTTCGTCTGTCTGCGTCTCCCCACCTCTGTCTTTCGGTGTTTCTCTCTGTATTCATATTTCTCCATCTCTTTCTTTATCTCACCATTGTTCTTGCTAATCCTCTCAATCGCTGTCTTGATCCATCTCTATCCAATATTCATCCATCTTCCTTCCCTTTTCTTTCTTTCCATCTCTTCCCCCCTCTCCCCACGCTTCTGTTGTGTCTTCTAATTGGTTTTCTTTCCTTCCAGCCAGTCAGTTCTTCATTAAATCATCTGTCATCATCTTGGTTTGGTCTGTCATCCGTCTTTCCCTCAGCTAACTTCTCTCTCTCACCCTCCCTCTCCCCAAGTCTCTCTATGAGACTATCTCTCTCTTACGTCTTTATCACTAGTCATCAGAATTTTATGACAGCTGGATGATAGATACCACTTCTCAAACTGTAACTTAATGCATCTATATGGATGGGTCTGTCCTGAAAAAGCTCATAGTTGCTGCTGTTAAGGGTGTTGAATGATGGGGATAGATGGGAACATTCTAACTATCCAACTTCATCTATGTAGTCATTCATTAGAGGCCGTTTTTAAACATCACTTTATGTGCAGCTCTCATTTTCAGAATTACTTCATTGACGTCACTGTGAAAGAAATTTATGAGAACACTGTAGCATGTGTTCTGAACAGCACGGAATATAGTTCTTTTGAATATTCAAATTACAGTGTGGGCTTTAGAAAAAACACAAAACACCATTTTATGCATGTGTCTGTTATATGTTGTATTCTCTTTCTCACAGGTCAGGTTGAATAAAATGTATACACCAAAGCAGGTTTAGAATTTTGCTTTAAAAAGCAAAAAAACAAAAAAAACAACATAAATACAGATAAAAGCAAAGACAGTGATCACAGGAGCATCACAAACATCTCTTTGTTTTGCTGTTGCTCTTATTATGTTACTTTCTATTTTCACCAATGATACGCTAATTGAATGAGAGTCTCAAAGTCGTCGCAGATGCTGCACTTTCCCCCTCCTCTCTCTGCTCCTTGTCTTTCCTTTCTATCTCAGTCTCGCTTTATCTCTTCTGATCAGTTTTTGTCCCCTCTCCTCCTGTTTCTCATCTTTCTGCTCTGTTTTATGTAACACAGCAATTTCTCTCTCTGGCATGGAAGGGTTTTCAGCATTTTCAACACAAGTGAATGTATCTGAAACCTTTTCTACAAGTCAGGTCAGCTCTCAGCTATCCATTTCTTCCTCATACTGAGGTGTCCAGACTTACATGTTGTCAGATATCATTTCAAGGATTTAAATCATCTACAGTCTTTAAAACATGGATTTTTTAAATGCTATTGCTGATGACGTGATTATTGCTGTAAGTTTGCCAACTTTAAGGGAATATGTCAAGCTAAGCGAGCTATAGTATTGTTTAAATTATTGAAGGCCAGACTAGATGCACAGTTGTTCTCCATTGCATACACGAGAAAAATGAAACTATGCACACAATTCTAAAACCTTGAAGCTCCAGTATCAGCAACCGGACTCAAGCGTGCGAAACTCTCAGCACAATGTCAGTGTTTTCATTCATATAGAAATTTTAAATCACATTTTTGCAGAACTCCGAGTACAAACTGCGTGATTTAGCACGGAAAGCAATGGCCTTCAAAATGCCACGTCCTAATTACCAATTGGTCTCACTCACATCTCACCTGTTGAAAAAATGAATCGGCAAAACAGTCCAATCATGTGTCAGAGCATAAAGAGGCTTCATGTGACCTCCACTGTGCAGCATGGAGAACAGATAGGAGAAGAAGAGGGAGGAAGAAGAAGAATGCCTTATTACCTTTTAGAAATTACAGCTCCAGAAGACAGTTTAAACATTTTCTCACTGTAGCTTTTCTCATTTTGACTTCTTGACGTAAGTTTTGCCACCAGAGGAAACACTTGTGTATTCTCAGTAGTCTATAAATGTTTCTGTATCAACTATAGTAAGTTTACAGTTTGACTTTATGAAGCTGGGTTGCGAGTTTAGCCCAACTGGTGCTCACTGTATAGACCAATGCGCATTGTATCGTATTCTGATACAATGAATGTTTCAATGCAGCGTTTATCTTAGAGATGTACCGATACCACTTTTTCCTTCCCAATACCGATTCCGATCCCTGAACCTTAGCTATCTGCCGATACCGAGTACCGATCTTATACCACCGCGTAAAATAAAAATGGATGGGATATGAATTGTTGTATGTCTCAATTCCTAAAACTCTACGTAAAATATTAAGAAATAAATACATAATAGTAGAATGAATGCCACAAAACTTTTTTTTTTTTTTTTATCATTATTATCCAGTGTTGACACAGATCAAGACACAGGTTAACGTGCAGCCACACAGTTTGCTAAAAAAGATTTTAAAGGCTACACTAGAATGCTTTTTAAACTCCGCTCCCTTTCGTTTGCCTGTAGCGTGCGTATGTATAATGACATGAGGCATTATGTGGTATCGGATTGGTCATAGGCTGTACTTGCTGATACCGCATTTTAGGCAGTATCAGAGGCATTTCCAATACTGGTATCAGTATCGGTACAACTCTAGTTTATCTGATTTACAGTACTGGATTACAATATGGCAACAGTCTTCATACTGTATGTAGTAAAAAATTACAGCCTTCTGGAATAAAAAAGTAGAAAGTAGAAAACAAAACAAGTATCACACTGTTTTTTACATTTAAATATGAAAATGGTCACATGAAAGCAAACATATGTTTAAGGTATTTTGATGGCAGTGTTTTAAATTTATCACTGTTTAATGAATGCTCTGTATGAGCTCTGTAATTTTCGGAAAGAATCAGTTTTGAAAAGGCAGAACAAGGGATTTGTTGTGTTTTGACAAAATGGTTAGCTCATTTCAGGTTTGTGTGTAGAGTTTTGAGGAAACAAGCTGTAGTTTCAGGAATTGTGTTTAAATAATTGGGGAAATCTGTAAATGTAGACACCTTTGTGCAGCACAGCTTGTTACTTCCTGGTATTAATTTGCATTTGTATGCCCAAGTATTGATGAAAAGGAGTGATTTGCTTTGATGGTGGTTTGTACATGTGAGCAGCTCGCTGACTTTTTCTCACTGATACTGATTAGCATGTCTCTGTCTATACATCGATCATGTCGGGCTAAATGTCAACCGCACAAAGACTAACATCTGACTGTATGGTCGCGTTTGATCTGTGTCAGGACGTATTGCGTTCGCCTGTACAGGCTACAGACGGCCTGTCAGAAACTATTTGGAAGTGGCCATTTTAAGTTTTGTCTCATAAGCATTTTTTGAGAGACTGTCATCACTGGAGACATGTGGCATTTTGCTATCAAATTCTTTGTGACAGCACCTTATTACTGTGACGATACTCGGTGACAGTAATCTAATAATTCTCTTTTCTGGAAAGACACATCACTTTTCAAAGTGTGTCATCTTTATTTCATTGTATCACTTTATGTCTTTGCTCCTGTACTCTTTTGTAATTCAACAATCATCTTACATACCTTTGTTATTCACATACAGTGAAAGCTGATAGATGCTGTGGATTTGTCTTGTGAACATTCATGTCAGTTCTCACCATTACTCTGATGCCAGCACTGCTTACTTCCACAACTCCACCCATCATGCCAAACTCCACCTTATGTGATAGAAGCTTTGGGATTGATGTCATGCTAAGCACAAATGCTGATGTGTTTTCAGCTATCTTTGATTCTGAACCATTGTGTGTTGGGGGTGGCGTTTGGATTGTCAAGTCCTTGGTGTAAGCATTTGCATTATCATCCTCTGCAGTCAGCATTAACATTATCTCTTATATTGTGTTATACTAACAGGTCAGGGGAGGCTGTATAACAGAACACCTCTCTTTAGCTAGTTGTACCTAATAAACTGGTAATGGAGTGTAGTTTTTAAAATGTGCTCATGTGTGCAAGTGTGTTTAATTGTGTATAATACATTCCCCTGCAGGCCACACAGGAGAGGGAAGGACTGAGAAAGAAAGAAGGACGCTAGAGACAAGAGCAGAATGTATTTCGTCAGGGCTGCGATGCGTTAAACTCTGACTACGCAGCTATTTGTTTAAGATGTCAGGGATGACATTTAACACTCACCAACACCCAGGTTCTCTCCTACACACACGAATGAAAGCACATTCAAATAGGCAGACACACACACACAAAGTCAGGGACGGACACAGGTGAACACACACACGCACACTGTCAAACGTGCGCACAGACACACAGACATTCAGACACACCCACTCTCAGAGGATAAAAGACAGGGAGACAGGAAGAGGTGAACAAATGAGAGGTAATGCTTATAAATCACGACTTTAGGAGTTTGTCGTTACGGTTGATGATTTAGAAACTCTGCTTAATGACCAAATGAGAAAACAGGGATGCTAGACTCATCTATCTCAATACTGTGAAAGAGACAGTTTTTTTTTTCCTATTCACCTTCTTTTTTTGTTTACTGTCAACTTTCTGTTTTTTTGTCCATTCCGTTGCCTTTCTCTGTAATTTGTCTTCTATTTTAAAAAGGAAATAGAAAAGTTATTTTGCTATAACTTATCATTATGACGTAAATGTTGTCTGCACAATTTCATGGCAATAGAATAATGACACCACTTTTGTTTTCCCCAGTAGCTGTCACTATCTATCCCCAGTTACTAGGGATGCACTGTAATATCAGCATGTCATCAGTTCTGGTCAATATTGGCTTTAAATGAAATATTGGAATCTGTCCACATGCATAATTTCTGCCGATATGGCAAACTGCTTTTTTTTTTTATCGTGATTAACAAAGTGAACATGTACAAACCATAAGGTAAATGATACAGCTCAGGTACCAAAACAACATATCTGAAAGAGATATTGCCAACTTGCAAAATTACTTACAATGTAGTACGAAATGCTGATACCCCTGAGTGAAGATAATACTCGCAATCACCATAAAGTAACCAGACACCAAAAGAAGTTTGTCATCTCAGTGTATTAACAAACTGCACGAATCAAACAATAAAACAATTGGGCCCACAGATATGTTACAGTCTGTGAAAGTCTATGTAGTATGTACGCAGCAGCTCAGGGGAGAGCATTGCACCGTCCTGACTACAGTAAATTCAGAGGCCGCTGCCTAATGAGGTCCACAGAAAAAAAAAAAAAAACAGTTTTAAATCTAAAGGCTGATACCAAAAAACGTACAGTGTCCAAGGATGAGTCCTGCAGTGCTGTGTTATCCTGTCCAGATGTAGCATTATTCTCTCTTGATCCTCTATCCAACATAAACTCAACTGCTAAGCTAACTAACAGCGGGTGAACTTAAGTCCTCACTGGTTAAAAGCTGCTAAAGTAGCTAACTAGATGCTAGAGGTTTGTTGAGTTCAGTCACCGAACAAAAGCCCCACATTCTGCATGCTCCCGTGCTTACAGTCAGTTCTTGTCAGCTCACTGTTTTGTACTTTTTCCCGCTAACTGTTGGCTGCTCTCCTCCATGCCACCATCTCTCCAGGGTTGTCAAGTCTGACCCTTTTCTTTTTCTATGCCCCTGTGATAGACTGACAGATTAACAAGCAAATTACCACCCATTCAACTTGAACTCTACTAAGCAAACTCTGTTTTACAAGTTTCTTAAACCACCACAAAGTAAAAACCCTTACAGAACAAAAGGCTGTGAACTATTATTTTCCTTCGGGCTTTTCCAATTTTAAGGGAAACGTTCTTTTTAAATGCATATAAATCAGACAGTGGTATACTGGTACTACACAATGCAAACACAAATATATGTTCTTAAACCAGGGTATTACATAAGTAGGTCGACATAAATGAAGATAAACCAGGGTGAAATTATACAGATAAATAGATACATTCAGTCAGAGGATTCAACGAAGGAAGTTGCACAATTTTCCATAAAATACAGATAAATCTATATCGGTATTGGTTATTGGCCAAATGAGTTGTTATATATCGGCATATCAGATATCAGCAAAGACTCCAATATCATGCATCCCTACAAGTTACCAAAGACAAACAAAGTAAACTGCCATGTCAGGCCGGTCAACCAACAAACTCCCTTTCAGGTGGTAAAAAGAATCTGTAGCTAAGCTGTGAACCATCTTGCTTCTGTCTCATCTCTGTTGAGAGTTGCACATTCACAGTATTGATCAGGCACTCGCGAGAAAATAGCAGCAGGTAAAGAGAAAGTTTATGAGCTGAAGCGCAAGAAAGCTTTTTTCATTATCCCAGAAACAGGAGTTTAGTTGGGTGGCGTTAAAGGATGTGGGTGAGACTCCAACTATGTATTGTGCAGTTTGCCACAAGTTTAAGAGCAAGACAGACAAAGCAGGATTGTTTTTTAAAAGGCACATCAAGTTATAACAAAGAGACAACATTATATAACAAAAAAATACAGCCATGGCAATTACCTTTCATCCCACACACGAAACAATTTGTATTGGGGCAAGTAAAAATTGACTTGGGGCTTGCAGATTTCTGACCCACTTGGCCAGTGGGTAAGTAAGAACAAGCATTAATGTTGAACCCTGAAATTGTGCGCAGTGGAGCAACTGAAGACTGTGACAGTCTTACCCGACTACAGAAAAATAGCTCTGTTGCTACCCTCTGAGGAAAATAGCAAGCAATCCAGTTGTGATTGCAACAGCAGCACCCAAAATAATACCATTTGGGGGGTTTGAAAAGTTGTCTGTTTTCACTTCACCATGCCTTACTTCCTTCTGTGGCTTTCTTTAACTAGTAGTTTTACTGTGATTCTTACTTTCTTTCTGTTGGGTCATTAGGGTGGTTTAGGGGAGGGAGCTTCTACTCTTAACCCACAGGAGGATCTGTACTGTTGAAGTGTCCCTGAGCAAAAATAAACACTGCATCCCTCCCAGCTCCAGGGACCCTATAATGGAGTCAGTCCTGTCACCTGCTAAAGCAAGCTAACAGAATTTCCCCAGGATAAACAGAGTATCACCTTAACATTATTACTCTGGTCAGTGCCAGTGCTTTAAAAAGCTATTCTGCAATAGTCAAGGTATTATGTCTGATATTATCACCTTCGGACATGAGTTAAAGGGGGTCAGTAGTGGGCGTCAAATGGTATCCATAATGGGAAGAGAAGAATCACAGTATAATGAGAATCGAATTCTGATGCACTATATCTGTTAGGGTCACAAGGCTATTGTAAGAATAATAATCGTGATAGCAATCTATCTATCAATCAGTGCCTTCTCTCTTGATGTCTCCTTCTGGTGATCTACCATTAAATCACTCTTCTGCCCTAATTGGTCTAAATGTTGAGCTGTTAGTTGACTGGCAGACAGCATCTGTTCTTTGATTTGTGGACAGATGGTGGGAGGAGCTGAAGGTCAGCATGGTTACTAGTTGTGTGTGTGTGTGTGTGTGTGTGTGTGTGTGTGTGTGTGTGTGTGTGCGCGTGCCCCAAACGCTATGACTGTTTGTCTAAACTGTAATGCTGGCAAGCAGAGGAGAGCAACCAATATGTTTCTAACAAGGTTTAAAAGAATGATAGAAAAATATGATAGCAATATCCGAGGGTAAGAAAGAATAATAGGAGCGGCACATAAAAAGGACTGAATTTGAAGTTACTGAATCACAGTTACAAGGACAGCTACGCAGATGAATCATACTAAGTTGAATGTGGGTATTTGTCTGCTTTAAACGTGGTGTGACATTCATCTCTTTTATTAATTTTCAAAGAAAAATGTGGCAGCAGAGCTGCAAAGACACAAAACAGTTGATACCTGACTACCTGAGGGGGTCTCATAGTATATCAGCAGACAATAGACAATATAAACAGGAATGATATAAACCCCACAAACCCACATCTTTAAAAGAAACCGCTAAATTGAATCAACATCTCAGTGACTGTCTCAAAAAAATAGTCCATCCTGACCTTCACGAGGCTGGTATTTATGATAGGGTTACAATGACACAATGGCACATTCTAGGTGTGAAGAGAATAAAACCTGTACTTGTGAAGAGGTTATGTCATATATAATAATTTATAATTTATTCCGCATCCAGATGGGTTTACATTTGGCAAGAAGAAGGATGCCTTTAGCCCACATGTCTGCTGCACGGTCGAATAGCAGCCAATGAATACGAGACAGTTTTTACAAGACCAGATGGTGCAAACTCTGTTCTCTTGATGCATCATTTTCCATACACGGTACTAAATCAACTCAGAAATAATTTCCTGAACAACTAGATTAAGTCAGATGTCTTCCCTGGAAGTTCTTATGGTAGATTTCTGTTTCATTTGCACTTCAGTGAACTGCAGGCTACTCTTGAAGAATAATATCCTGTTACACACAGTGCAGGACTGAAGCAGCATCAAAGGCAAATGGTGGCCCTACTTCTTAGATAAGAAAAAGAAGTACAGACATATGGAATGAATGGGCAGACTAATTAAAATGGATTATTTTACCGTAAAGCCAAAACATCAGTAGTGGATATATTCTTCATGGCAGTGAGATGTTGGAAAGGAGTGAAGTTGGTACACAGAACACCATGTGTGCCTCCAATGGATGCAAACCACAGCATCAGTCATTTTAGCCAATACCCTGACATACATTTATGTCAAGTGATAAAGCCCTTATCAAGAGCAAAGGAGGAAGTAATGGTGCATTTTTAAAGAGTCACAAAGTCTGCAGAGGGAGGAGGTTGGAGTAGTTGATTGGGTCAACAAAACCTTGGACCTTGACACTGTTAATTTCCTACTTCCGAAAGAGTCAATGCACCAGATTTGGGCCAGATTAGGCCAATAAATAGCTGTAGTCTGTGGTTTTTGGCCTCATGGATATGGGTTAGAAGGCCGTTATCAGTCCATTAAATGGCTTTTAGCATATTCAGTGTTGCGAAACAGTTGCAATGTTTTTAGGTTTTACTTTCACACAGGACATAAATCCTGGATGAAAGTCCTGTGTTTGTTTGACCCATCAATCACCTCTCCCTCCTTTGCCCACCCAACAACACAGAATTTCTCACTCCCTACACTACATCACCTGGCCTCTTCTGCTCCCATCATAATTATCACACCCACAAGAGGTTGCTGCACAACAATAAATGTAAATGGCCATTTCATGGCTTGATAATTGCCGTCTGAGACGAATGGTAGGTGTAGCAGGCCTCTTTCGACCCATATCTGTGATGCTTATTGACGCTTATTACCACTAAATATGGCCAGTTAATGGCCTGATATCAGCTGTACCGTCTCATCAATCTGTCTTCGAAGCATGACTGTGGTCATTCCCAAGCTTAAACTGTAGGTATTTTAACCCATCCCACCAACCAATCCTGGCCAAGTCCTTTTTGTCCCTAAGTGTAACCAAACTCTAACCATAGCTGTGTCAGATCAGAGAAAGTGTTTGATTGTGAGTCACAAACACATTTCTGCCAACCCCGCCCTTTACTTCGCACTGCTTGTATGCACATTGTGTCTGGAAGGCATCCAAAAGTTGGATTCTGTTCACAATGCCACTAATACAAATTCTCATTTTGCCGATCTGATGGATCTGTCTGTAAGATCCTATTCCTATGCATCCAGCACTGTTACTGAATGCATCCTCGCATGACTTGACGGTGAAAGTGACATTGAGAAGTAAAATTGCATCCTCTATGCATTCAGGCTTCATGGCACACAGTGCAGCTGCTGAGGAAGCTTGATTAGGGCCCGGTAACTCCTCAGACCAGGAGGAAATGCATTAAAAATATATGCTGGATCATTTGTGTGCACATGTTTAACAGTCTTCCTGCTGTCTCTTCGGTCATTCATGGCAGGCAAACTGAGGTATTAAAGGTATGGAGGGAGTGATGAGGAAGAAAGAGGGGCAGCTATATATATTCAGCTTTACAGCATATGGGGGGCAAGAGGTTGATGGATGGGTGGGTGGATGTAGATAAGAGAGCAGGAGGGATGGATGGATACAGCCTGAAGAGAGAGGAGAGGAGAGGATGATGTAGATGGCCCATAATCCTTAGAGGCTGACAGCACACTGGATCTGCTGTGATTGAAGTGTATAAGTGTGTGTGTGTGTGTGTGTGTGTGTGTGTGTGTGTGTGTGTGAATCTGATAGTGATAGTGATCTGCCTATCAAAGTGATGCAGGAAAGGGATGGAGTTATGGGACAGAAGGAAAGGAAGAGGGGGAAGAAACTGCGTATGGAAAAAAGAAGAGAGAAAGAGATGAGGCCAGAAAAGCCATTAAACATAAAATCAATCAGCAGAAAGAGGGGGAGAGAGATGGAGAGTGAGATGCAGGGAGAGTAAGATCTTAAAGAAAGACACAGTGAGACGGAGAAGGATAAAGAAGGAATCCTCAGATGACTGCGATATTGATGACAGCACAGTGGGGAAGAGGGGATGAACGGATGCGAGAGAGGGGAGGCAGGATAAGGAGGCTAAGAACGAGTGATCAAAGCACCCCAGGCCATGAGAGAGAAGGAGCAAGGGAGTCTGTGATGGGGAGAGTTCGGAAGGGGGGATGATGTAGAAGGAGAGTGGGAGGGTGAAAGGCAAGGATGAATGAGGAAGAGAAAAGGAAGCATGGAGGGGAGAACAGAGGATGGGAGGGGGAGGGTAAGGAGAGAGCGATGAGAGGAGAGTAGAGGAGGAGATGTGCTGTTTTTACTATAAAGATAATCTTGATGCAGAAATGGGTAGAGGAGGGGTGCAGGGAGCAGACACCAGTGGGGAAGAAAAGAGAAGTGGTGCTACAACAACAACCAGCAACAACCAGAGAGGAAGAGTGGAGAGCAAGGTGCGCAGAGGCAAAAAAAGGGCAACACTAGCTCACTGATGTGATAAGAAATGAAGGCAGCATGGTCAACACTGCCTCTCCCTTTTCTTCTCCCTTCCTCTCACACACATACAGAGTCACACTCAAACTAACTTATAAGGCCCTCCTACACATACACTTTCCCCTCCTCCTGTGGGTCAGTGCGCCAGGGCATGAGCATGAGTTCAGCCTCCCCAGGTTGCTGTCTGAAATAAAAGCAGAAACAGAACACAGCAGAACAGTGCAGCCAGATAGCAGAGCCCTCACTCATCTATAGGTTTGCCTCTTCATCTTTGTTTTCTAAATCTTTCACATTGTTAATAATGCATTGTTTCCACTTGGCTCTTTGGGGTGGAGGTGGGGGTGGAGGGGTAACCAGATTACACATATTAGTCACACCTTTACTGTCGTTTAATATCTGTCTCTCTGTGGTTTTGGGGAGCTAATGAATTGTCGTAAACTTGAGTAATGCTCACATCACCTGTCTCCCCCCTCCTGCGCTCAGCTCCATGTGTGACACACAAAGCCCCGCCCCCTGTGAAACAGAAGCCCTCTTTAAACAGGAATTGTGCAAATTTGCAGGAAAGCCCAATCAGTCTTTTTTCAGCATTGGCAGTATAAAAGCAAAATCGGGGAGTGCGGCAAAATGCCGCCTGCCTACTTTTGTTCATACAGAATGTGCCTTTTTCAGGGCAATGGGGGGCGTGAGCAAGTAACAAAATGTGTAGCTCAGTGTGTGACGTAAACAGTGACGTGGGAGGGAAACCGCGGTTGGTCGCTCTTTCAGCAATTCTCTCGTAATCGGCCCGTTCTTCACCATCCCCGTCATCTGACGGTTAATGGCCTCTTCATTTGCAAGGGCAAGGAGGGCGCGCAGTTCCTTGTCTCCCCAGTTGCTCATCTTTACAGTGTCTGTCAGGTTTGCGTTTCCCTCTTGCTACTAGCTGCTCGCTAATTCCTGCTATCAGCTGTTTCCTGTTTATCCACCGCCAGTGGGTCGCACATGCGGCATCATCAACAGCTCCTCCCACAAGTCTTCAACAGCTACCCCCGTTGCGGAAGGCCGCCTCGGTCTTTTTAAACTAAAAGGGTTCCGCCAATATGACTACCCTACAAGGCGGAAAATTGGGCACCTCAGATCAACTCCCCAATCTGGCTCTGTGTGTCTAAACGCTCGCAGCTTGCCAGCATTCGACAAAAATCTGGTAGTGTGAAAGGGGCTAGAGAGTGGAGAGAAACTACCACCACTGTAAATTACAGCAAAACACAGTAAAGATTCTCACACTGAGCTGAAATTTGGCAAATGCACAACAGTATGATTTTCACAGTACGGTAACCGTCTCAGAAAATATCATATTTTTTTGGGCATTTTTAGCCTTTAATGGACAGGACAGACAAGTGTGAAAGGGGGAGAGAGGGAGTGACATGCAGCAAAGGGCCACAGGCTGGAGTCAAACCCGGCCGCTGCGGCAACAGCCTTGTACCTGGGGCGCCTGCTCTACCACTAAGCCACCGACGCCCCAGAAAATATCATATTTTTATGGTATCACAGTATATGACAGTATCACACAATTATTACTATTATTATCAGTTACAATGACCCTTAAATGAATGGAAGCAGAAGGGTTTTTTGGTCATAGTGGAAACTTGAAACCATTTATTTAAACTTGAACTTGAAACCATTTTTTTTATTTGAAGGATGTGTGAAAAGGAGGAAAGGAGATGTGCAAGCACAAGTGAGATTCTCTGACCAGTTGCTTTTTTATTCAATAGTATAAGCAAATGTACACGGTATGATAACCACCAATTTTCCGACCATGGTATGCAGGTTGACGGTATACCGCTGCAACCCTGAGGTACAATTTTGTTTTATTTTTTTGATAGGGGTGGTAATGGTAGGGGTAACACTGTAATTTATATTTTGCCCATGTATAATATCTCAGAAATTTCCAAAGATGATAATGAAAATTGGGAAACTATGCATTGGGTGTCGGGTGATGATTTTCAGTGGGATCAGACGTACTGGTCCCGCATCACAGGAAATCATTTTCACTAAGGTTAATATCAGTTTCTAACTTCAAGAACATGCTCGCGGTGAGGTGCAGACTTAAAAGGGAAATAGTTTGTTTTGTTTTCCTTTACTTTAACTTATCACTGTGAAGTAAATGTTGATTGCACAATGTAATGACTACGGAATAATGACACTATCTGCATTTAGATTGGTTCCCTATAAGCCTCACTTTCGCTATGCAGTTCTGTCTGCCACCGGATCTCCCTGACAATAAAAGGCTCGATTTAAGGCACAAAGGAAGTTTGTCAACCACTGTGCAACCAAAACAAGAAAAGGGGAGCTCTTTTGTTTTCCCCTGCATTGGAAATGGCGGATGGTGGAACAAGTGATGTAACTATGGAAAACAAAAGCAGTGTATCCTGTGTTGTTGTTAGTTGCTTGGCTCTGAGGAAGACAAAGGTATCGACAATAATATTACTTGGAAATGCTAGGGGGTGAAAAGTTGAAATGTTGTCTGTTTACACTTTAAGACAATCAAAATGAATGTTTGTTACCAAGAACAATAAGATAACTTCATTGAAAATTTAATTTGCTATTCTAGATGTGAGATTTGAGGATAACCACAATCCATAATACAGGATCCTGAATCTAGCCACTGCCCACAGATTTAGGTTCAACCTTGACTGAACAGGGCTCCAAATATCAGTCATCTTGTAATGATTTTATAATCAGTAGCAGTCAGTTTGTGTCTCATTTTAAAGCAAATTCCATCTATGCGTTGGGTGTGGCTTCAGTGACCTCAGTGCTCCATTGACACGGCGACAGATTAATTTAAATGCCAAATGGATTTAAAGATTTTTGCCATAAGCTGATCAGCCTCGTATGTAATGATATTCCATTCTCTGACCGAGTTCAAGTGGTGTAGTATTACAAAATGAGAAAATAATTAATTCAATACAGTGTGCTTAAAAGCGAGCTACAGTATGTTTGAATCATTACGGGAAAAATAACAATATGAAATATTATTAACTGTGACCGGCTTTAATGCAGGGATTGCTTTAATTGTTATATATTCATTTTATTTTATACTGCTGCTATAAAACGGCAAGTTATGAGACCAGAAAATAATGTGAGGGAGACAGCGTAATGTTTAACACTGTCACACAGATGTCCCATCATGATTGATGGATTAGGAGCACGCGGTGTCCAAATTTAGCAGGTGCAACATGGAAAGTTGACTGGCTCCATGTCATGTCCGATGCACGCACATTTAACAGAAGGTAGCCAGTGTTGGCTATATGTATGTGGACTTCTCACCCTTCCCCTGTAAACACTCAACAAATGTCACTTTTTATTAGAGCAGCTGCTCCTGAAGCGGTCTCTGCACAGCCCCGCCATTACGAGATGACACACAACAGAATACATGAGGATCCTAATTGCATCCTGTATCATCCAGATATATTGCATGGAGTCTCTACGTGGCTTTCAGGTCTCCTCCAGATCTAAATCAGTATTTTAGTCGGCCCCGTTTTTTTAAGTAATCATTAAAAAGTGTTTTATGTTATAGGTCACAGTAGTGGATTTTGAGTGACACGCATCATGACCGAAAGCCCTTGATGCGACATCATAATGTCAAGTTCACCAAAGGTCCACTGCACATAAGAGCGCTGCTTACGTGTTTAGTAATCTTCTTTTATTTCTTGAGTCCATTTCCTCTTCTTTAATGAGAGCCACACATCAGTGCACCTTGAGGCCCTTCCACCTGTCTGTCAAGTGTCACTGGCACATCAATAAGCTGGAGGGCTGGGAGAGTTTTGTGTGTGTGTGTGTGTGTGTGTGTGTGTGTGTGAGTGTGCGTGTATCAGTGTATATGTGTGTTCGCATGCGGGTGCGTATCCACCAGTGCTTGCGGACGTCCTGTTGTCATGATAAACCTGTGACAGCTGTCATCCTGCAAGCAGCACTCTCTCCCACGCTGCGGACTCTTTCTCTCTCTCTCTCTCTCTCTCTCTCTCTCTCTCTCTCACACACACACACACACACACACACACATGGACTACCGCATCATTGCTCTCTAGCAAATGTGATGGGGTCTCAGCAGGGTTTGGTTCAGGGTGTTGGGTCATTTACACAAATCTCCTTAACTGTCTAGCTGTGGAATAAATGTCTATCTGAATAACTGGATGGTCTGTCTGTCAGCGCCTGCCTACCTGCCTGCCTGCCTGCCTGTCTGTCTGTCTGTCTCTCTGTCTGTGTGTGGGACTGACTCAGCGGCCTGTGTGAATCTGTTTTAATGAATGAAGTGTTGATGAATAAATAATGCATTTCTCTACCTCCTTTTTAATTCATCAGCACCTGTAGTTTGGGAGAATGCACGTCTTGTCACCAGCATGTGTCCCTTTGACACAAGCATCCTTCCTATTAAGACTAATACAAATGAAAAGCGTGCATTGTTCCTAACTTCACGTTTTGATCTATGGAAAAAGGCTCAATCTATCTTAAAGGCAGAATGAGTAGGATATTCCTTAAGAAATTAAAGACTCATTTTGATAATATTCTCCCTCAATTAGCACTTCAGAGATCCTGCCCTCTGCTTGTATTTTCTAAATTTCTTTTAATTTTGTGAAGTCTTGGGCATCGGCCTTTGGGCATTGGCTTTGTAGCCCCCAGCCAATAAGAGTGGGCAGGGTGTGAGGGCTGGACTATAAAAATGTAGCAACCAGGTGCTAAACGTAAGCAGCATGCATCCAAAAGGAAGCTACAAAATTGGCGGACACAGCGCTAAGGAGAGTGAAACTGGGTTTTGTTTTAGGAACTGAAGGAGTAGTATGCGTGTGGTGTTGTTGAGCTACTAAGGAGGGGCCAAATTTGAATTTTGTGTTTTCAAATCCTACTCATTCTGCCTTTAAAACTCATTTCAAACCACTTATTTTGTTTCATCCTGTTCCTTGTTTCCTATCCAATACAGTCTGTACCAACCCTTTGCCTATTTCAATCTGGTTCTATATTTTCGTTTGACTCTAGTTCTGTTTGTCTCTGTTTGTCCCTATTTATTTATGTTCCCCCGTTATCCTCCATGTATTTCCTGTCTCTACTCAGTGCACTCTGTTCCGTCCGATTTCTAATATCTTTTCTAATATGTTTCTATTCATTTCTATCGTCTGTTGCTCGATGTGAGTCTTGGACCACAGTTACGCTCTTTACCCCTCCTGTGGGTGGAGTCTGGCTTGGTCCCTACCTTATCTCTGTCATCTGTACATGCATCCCCCAAAGCAGCACCGCCTGGGTGAGCCTAAAGGATGTGCATGTATACCTGACAGCGCCTGTCTACACTCTTATAAAGGATGTGCCTTTTTCCGCTTATCAGTGAGTGCAGTTTAAGGACAACACACATTTGGTGTTTCTCCATCTTCTCTAAATGCTGATGATATCAATGTGTCATGTGTTGCAGAAAAATATAAATCCTGTGTTGTCCCAAATTGCACTTACTGGTTCGTAGGAAAATACATGTCCGCTGTAAGAGTGTCTTACATACAGTATTGCCTCTTTTATGTATAACTATAAATTATACAGGTATAATTTATACCATGTTTACAGTTGGACTTGTACGCTCTCAGAAAAAAAGGTTCAACATTGCATCTTTCATCACTGGGGCAGTGGATACGTGGCTGGGCTCAATTTGATTCTGAGAAATACAGGCATGTCCTTTTCAAAAGGAGGTATTTCAATAGAATGGGTACAAAGACATTCACCCATTCACTCTGTATTTTGAAAAAGTGAATTGAGCACAGCCCTTTTCAATAACCTGCCATACAACCAATGTCCCAGTGACACAACAAGGTCCAATGTAGTATGTTTTTTCTCCGTGAGTGTATCTGTATAAATTATATGTGTATAATTTATGCCGTGTGCACAGCGCAATCCATGTGTCTTTATCTGTTATACAGTAATCAGTACTACTATCAATTATGAATAATCAATCAGATGTGAGTATTAAAGAAAACTAGGCAAATCTACCATCACATCTGGTCTACATGTTTTGAAACTAATTGAAGACTAATTTATACACCGACACCAAAACCAGCCAATTGGGAAACAGTTGAATCCAAAGTTCCTTGGTGGTGATTGGAGGAGACGAGAGCGGAGATCTGTGATTGGAGAAAAAAAGGACAACTTACCTTGTTATTGGAGGAGAGGACAGCAGCTCTGAGTGTGACAGGAACTGCGGCCTAACCCCTAAAACCCCACCCTTAATTCTAACTGGCTAAAATAAAACAGAATTTACTATCTTAATGGCAGGGAACTGAAAGTCCACATAATCAGGACTGTTTGTATATTATCATGCATATTCTTGCATATCTACTTCATATCTGAAGTGTGACGTAAGAGCTCCATATTCTCACAATATGGTTTCCTAATGTGACTTGACAGTTTATGTGTCATGAGAAAGTCATCCATTTCTAACATTCAAACCACAAAATAACATTGGCAGTTGTTAGCAAAGAGCGTACTTGTAATTTACTAAAATTAAGGTAATTAAGAGAAATCACCTCATAGAGGGAGAGAAGTGGGGAGTTGGGCTGGCTGTAAAATGCTAGGTGTATTAAAATTTGATTTAAATTGCTAATTTGGTAAATTATACAAATTAATACATTTGATAATTGACCCACCCCATATCATATAGCTGTGAAAATCAAAATAATTCATCCAAAAAGCAAGAAATTTAATTTTAAAACAAAAAAAAGTCCGCCCCTCGGTCCCTCCTCCTCTCCCTAACCCAGGTTTTCTATTTGTCACTCTGATTTGATTGACAGCTGAGGACACATGTGGGGGCACTGTGAGGGGCGGCAGTGGGGTGGTGACCAGTCCCGGTTACCCCGGCAACTATGGTAACCAGGCCGACTGTACTTGGATCCTATTGGCCGAACCTGGAGACACCATCTCTGTCATCTTTACAGACTTCCAGACAGAGGAGAAGTATGACTACCTGGAAGTGGAGGGATCTGAACCACCAACCATTTGGTGAGTCACGTTATTTATTTATTCGTTCATCCATTCACATGTGCGTGTGTGTCACAGTCATAATGTTGCTGTGAAACATGACAGTACAGATGTGGCGGAACTGTCCATTTATCTGTGTCAGAATCAGTAATATACAACAATATCTGAATTGCAGTGGAGGCATGAGTCAGGGTTCAGTGTTAAATTGCAGAAGGGTACGGGACATATTACCAGTTGTGAGAGGCATGCAATTATCTCGATGGTGAAAATGAAATACACGTACATATAATACAACAAAATTCAGAGGTGGATATGAAGGTTGAGACTGGTTGGCCTGGTTATTAAAATGCCTTGTGTGAATATCCATTATTTCATGGCACAAATGCAGGCAGGTTAAAGTTGACGCATCCAAACAAACGCAGAATGGTCGAGCTTCATAGAACGGTCTGCAGCAGGAAACAATGTGGTAAACAGCACAGCTCCACTGTGCTCGTAGTGGCTGTGACATACTGTATGTGACTGTGGTCCAAATCCATACTTTGGAAAAAAAAAAAAAAAAAAAAAAAAGCGAAGGATTCAGTTGACATTTCTGAGCTGGCATTCCTGGGAAGATAGTGTAGTCACGTAGCGCCTGAGTTTATGGAACAATTTAACCACACTTGGAGTACAGTAATAAAAAGTTGGAACAGGTGATAAAAATAAGTTAGAACTCAAGTAAGAACAGGTAATAAAACGAAAACGTTATTACAGATATAAAGTACAGTTTTTATCTCTTGTTCTTGAAGTATAGCAATTTCTCCATGGAAAAGATAAATAGATAAAATCTTGATGTATGATGTGAATAGGTGTGTGTGTGTGTGGGTGTATGTTCATGCACAGGCCTTCTCCATGGGCCTTGTATTTTAGAGATGAATTAATTGATCTGTGCTAGTTAGACTTCTAACAGCTCTCTGTGGTTTTCCATTATTTTTTCATGCGTTTCCAGGTGGTTCACTCATAACAGCATTTTATTGTGCCGGCTGTTTATCGATTGTTGGTAAATTAGGATATTGATAAACCATTGCTGATGCTGTAACCAATTTGAATCTTATCATGGGCAGGGATATTAGTGTATGTGCGTGGTTAATTGATCTGGAAGTAATAATGGTTAGGCAACTGCTTTAAAGGAAAGTGTTAGTGTGTACAGATGCATACCATCTACCATCGTGCTCATCCTGTGTGTATTTGTGTGCATATATATGTGTGTGTGCAGTTGTAATCGAAGCACATGATACCTGAGCTGCCCCAGTTGAGTACTGCTCCTCAACAACTGATTGGTTTTCACTAATAGTGCTTGTGGAAACTGAGTGTGCTCTGCTGGTCACATTTCATTGCATGCATTTATTTAGCTGAAAATCGTTGTCTTGTTTTTGAGAAATGACATATTTGATCATTATTTGAAAAAAAAGATGGTGATAATATTCACTTTACATGATCTAGACATACATTGAATAAAGGCAAAACACTTCATCTTAAAAGACGGGCCGACAAGAAAGATAAAACAAAGGTCAAAAGCCAGGTTTATGTTTGATTTATTTATTTTACGTTGTTTTTATTTGACCTTTATCACTGTCTTGAGTTTTTTGACACTCCTTGCAAAATAACAGTACATTTGCAAATTTAGTTCAAGCCAACACACATGCAAAAAGGGACCAAGTAAAGAAAGCTGACCATTAATTATCACCAGTAATATGTCACTCAAAAAACAACTACTTTCGTATTTGACTGTCCTTTATAAAGTTATTTATATTTTGGCATAAAAATCTGCACTCATGCACTCAGTTAGTCTAGAAACATCCATAAGGGACATGAATGCCATTTAAATGTATTTCTATTTGTAACAAGTTTTCAGGAGGCATAAGGCCATTCAGAAAATTTGTGTCAAGCTTTCATTTTGAACTGGGGGCAAATACAAAACCTACAAAACTGCTGTGAAAAATCACCTTCTTAGGAGTATTTACGACCAAAATTTATTGCTCAGAGTTAGATTGTTGGCCTTTGGGGGGTAATGCGGTGGCCACTGGTAGTGTGTGATTTAGTCTGACCGGTGTCTTGGCTCATGTAATGTATTGCTGTGTAGTTATTTACTTGCTGAATTAACCGAGTCTCATACAGCACGCTGAGGTCAGTGTGTTGACTTTTCTCATATCATGGATATCCCCCAGCAGCCAGGCTGATAATAAGGTTATAGTTTGTACTGAGAGGAGAGTAGCGACATTCAGATGTACAGCCTGGAGCAAAACTTATATTAACCTGCCCTCATGTTGCGAATAAGTGAAGATGTTAAACTGACCCTGTTTAAAGTCAGAGTTTTCTTCTAGCACAGTTTAAGGAGTCAAAACCTGAACAGTAAAGTAAATAAATAAATAAATGTTTGAAAAGTGTTCTAGTTGAAAATACATAGGAAAAACAAATCACATTTAAAGTGACAGTGCCAAATACACTATTTATACGCATTTACAAATGTTTTCTATCAACCTTACCATCAATGTAAGTAAGCACTCTGTGTTTGCAACAGCAAGGCACACACACAGTTATAAAAGTATATTTCAGCATGCACAAGACGCCTAATTTGAGGAAGTGACTTCAACGGCTTCCCACCTGGGAAGAAAACAAAGCACACTAGTGGCTAAGAGTGTCTTGTTGATCAGAGATGTCAGAAAAAGTCATGAAAAGACTTGTTTAAGATGATGCAATGCTCAGAGGGACATTGCAGAAAGCACAACTCTTCAAGCCTCGCAGTGAATGTGCTACATAGCAAAAAGCCAGTCCATGGTTCCACTCCTGTCAAACATGAAGATGAAACAAGACTTGGCATAATATCAGCAAAACCGAACCCCTGAGGAGTGGATAAATGTTCCCTAGTTTGAAACATCCAGGTTCTTTTGAGGTATCCTGATGACAGGGTCAGAATTTGGTATAAACAGCCTGATCTCGTGGATTCTTTCATCCTTTAAATGGTGCACGCTGCTGGTGGGGTTGTAATTTTCTGGAGAATGTTTTCTTGACACGAACTACACCAATTTAGCATCGTTTGAATGCCAGAGTGAACCTAAGCATTGTTCGTATCCAGGTGCATCCCCTCATGGCCGCAGTGTGCCTCTTTTCAGTTGGATACTTCCATATCAGAAAGCATACATCATCCCCAGATGGCTCCAGGGAAATAGCAGTGATGTTAGTTTCCTCCAGTGACCCACAAAGTCCTTATATCTCAACACAGTACATCACCCCTGGAATCAGGCTGAATGGAATAGCTGCAGAATAAGTGTGCTGCAGAATGTGTCAGTGCTGTACATGAATGTGTGCTGGAAAGTCAGCAGGGACTTCATGACGTATTGAGGCAGCATGGGCCAACATCTCTTAACGAGTTCTGTATTAAGGGCATAAAGGATGATACTGGCTGCAGGCTGGGTGAAACTGGAGACTGATAGTGTAGTCTGTGTTTGGTTTTTGTATTTGTGCATTCACACAGCATCTTCAGCTTGTCTCTGTTTTGTATCCTTGTAAATTAAATATGTAGTAACAGTTTGAATTCGGAGACTTGGAGTCCAACCACTGATACATTCATTCATGTATGTTTTTTGTCTGAGCTTAAGTATCTGTGCTTGTTTGCATATAAGTGCATGCATTCATAATGTGTATGCACGTCTGTAGCTTTGGTGTGCAGTGTTGTGTATGTACAGTCGCATCAGTTGATATTTGTCCTATTTGTCCCCGTGGAAACTCCTGAGGCTTGATATTGACAAAAAGTCACTCTGTAAACAACACTGTTTCTATCCCCCTTCTCTGTAAACAACCTTTATTTATCTGTCTTATCAGAATGATGATGATTATGGAAGAAAGAGACATTGAAATGACATTACAACAGTTGAGCAGGTAGCATACTTAATACTTTAGATCCCAACTTTACAATATATATCAGCAATAACTGTGTAACTGGTTAAAAACAAGGAAGTGGCTATTGTCGAAGAGGAATGGAAAGCATGCTGTAACCCGTTAATGTGAGAGGTAGAGATCAAATGGACACTCTTGGGAGGTGATTTTGATGACAGACTTCAACCAAGGTGACTGCCATTAGCGCTGTTAGCACTTAGCAGACAGAAAATTAGGTCAGCAATGTTCTTTATGAACTGATAAGAATCTGTTGTGAGCCGTCTTCTCCTTGATTCAGTAAATTATGTGTTCCCAAGGCCTATCTGAGGTGGCACGTGTACATTGAAATTCTAGCCAGGTTCTGCATACAAAACAACCGAATATAAAAACACCTGATGGCTGTGTTTAGAGAATGTCAACCATTGGAGCCAATGACCAAAGAACCAAAGAAAATTTTGGTAGACTGAAATTCCATCTACTCCTCAAACAACTGATTGGTCGACTGGTGGGGGAAAATCTGTGCGGTATCTCTAGATTAGCTAAATCGGCCAGAGTGCACTGAGTGTATTCTGCCTGGTAGTGTTGTGTCTATCAAAGCATTGTTTCCCTCGTTGCAATAGGAGCACCATATATTTACACTGTGCTAAAAAATGCCAACAGCATGACGGGGCGCTAAGTGTCTATTCTGTGCTGAGTTCTGCACATTTGGTGTTTTTTCCTGGCTGTTCAGAGTTAAAAAATGTTCAACTTTGTGTAAAACTTGTTCATCACTGTTAGTTTATACCCAGCCATCCAGTCACAGTGAAGTAGGGGCGGGTCAGATACCTAAATACCACTCCATTTCATCTACAATAATGGAGGAGAAAGTAATACTGCTGGCCACAGTCTGGCCATCGACTTGCAAGTCCGTCCTCTCTCCCTATATGCTCTAGCCCTCCTTCAGAGCAAGGGCCAAACCAAGTCCTTTTCCTTGCACTGACATTTTTACTTTCACAGATATTTTGTAACATAGCAACCAGATGCAACCAAAGCGTCTTAGCTGCAAAAACACTGCATCTCCAAAGCGCTCTGAAGTGCCCCCCAGCTGGGTGTCTTCAGAAGAGCACCTGCTGTTTTGGCTAGAGACAGAACACTTTGAAAGTAACATGAGTAATTGCCCAGCCAGTGAGAATTTGGTTGGACAGAAGCATATTGACCAACCAGAAGACCACCTGAGCACAAGGTGTCAGCCTCACTATTTGATGGCGCAGTTAAATGTGTTTTCTCTGCTTTGCATAGACTGAAAATATCTGCATCTGAAGTGGTTTCATGTTGTCTTTCATTTTTGTTTTGCTTTGGATGCCATCCCTTTAGAGCTGACCTTTGACCAGAGGGGCTTGTTGTCACTCACACCTACTCCAGACTGACAGAATGAGATAGAAAAACAGGCCGGTAGAGATTGCAAAGCACAATTCCAAAATGGAAGAAACAGAGGCCAGATAAATATTCAGAAGATTACCTGCCAACTTAGGGATGCATTGGGGGATAACTTGGCTAATGAGAGTGTCCCTGAGAAGTCCCAGGACTCATAGCATCACTTTCGAACAACACTTGAGTCTATGTGCAAGTGTACAAATGAGATCTTTATTTAAAGCGGGCACAATAAATACCCAGACAATCTGAAATCAAAGGATGCTTGCTTTTGTGAGAAAGGCCTCAAACACTAGAATATTCAAGTATCTTTAGTATCGAGTGTTGCAAATCTAAACTGGTTGAAAATTATTAAAAGATGGCCTTGTGCATGTTACTGCTCGACTAGACAAAAACATTTAGTGCACAGAAACTTCTGAAAGGTCTTGTTCACCTTAAATGGCTGCAGCAGGATTTAAACAACTGACCCTTTTCTTGAAAAATAGTCTGAAAACTAGGCCATGCTGCCTGATCCCCTAGCAATTGCCTCACAGCACTAAGTGCTAATATACTAATTTCCATTGGCAATTTGTGAAAGAAGCTAATAGCTAAAATGCTAATTTCCAATGGCAATTAGCAGAGAAAGCTAATGGCTGATTTGCTAATATGTGAGTGTGAGGAAGAATTTGTTATGTGTTTATCAGCTGCTCCAGGGCTGACAAGAGCAGTCGCACACACACTAACACACACTCACGGATGTAGCCCACCTCTATATTCTCTCTCTCACACACACACACACACACATGCACGCTGTCATTCCTTCACAAATATGCACACTCACAGAGACGCTCCTTCTTACACAGACACTTTTGTCTAATCAGTATGCAGAGGTGTGCTGCTTGCGCCTATGAGAGTAGTATATCGCTGTGAGCTAAGTGCCTGTAATCCTAGCCTAACACTACACACACTCATACACATGCACAAACACACACAAGTTTTATATTTTGTTGTTTCAGAATCAGTTGCCCTTGAAACCAAGTAGAGCATTTTAAATAGAATGATCATTCTTTCCCTGTGTCTCTACCCTGTCTCTCTGCTTTTCTGTCTGTCTGTCTGTGTGTCTGTCTGTCTATCTATCTATCTATCTATCTATCTATCTATCTATCATCCTCCGTCTTTCTCTCCCCATCATGTAAGTCTGTCTCTGCATGAGTCCAGAGTATAGCCCGCTGTTTAGTGCTCTTAGGTGCACTACTTGACAGCCCATCACCAAATTCATGGTAATGGCAGTCATAGTCTGTCATTTACCAATCTCCTGCTTGTCGAAGATTTGTTTTTTTAGAGGCACTGAAAATTAATTTTGTCAGGTTTGAGCTGGAAGCCACGTCGCCAAGTGCCTGGAGTCATATCACTGTAGGCGGGTTGGTTTTGCAGACACCTAATTCTGCCCAGACGCCACAGTGTGACACAGATACTCACATAGATGCATTGCACCATATGCTCTAGATTCAATCTGCATTTCAGATACGGCATATGTACACGAGAACAGCTGCGTCGATTACATGTCACCACGTTCATACATGTATTTGCTACCGACAGTTTTACGAAGTGTCGTCTCGGCAGCGAACACCATGAGAGCGTAACAGCATCTGTTTCTGCAATTGTGATGACTGTCTTCTTGGTCTTTGATTAGATTTCATCTGGTGTAGTGTATTCATGTGTTCTTCATGTATATATGTAGTCATTGTTATGTGGAATAACCAAATCACAGATAAGTATTCAGAAGATTACCTGCCAACTTAGGGATGCATTAGAGGATGACTTGGCTAATGAGAGTGTCCCTGAGAAGTCCCAGGACTCACAACATCACTTTCAAACAACACTTGAGTCTATGTGGAGGCGTGCAAATGAGATCTTTATTTATTGTTGGCATGATAAACACTCAGACAATCTGAAATCAAAGGACGCTTGCTTTGATGAGAAGTTCAAATACTTGAATATTCAAGATTAGGGTGTTCAACCCTGCGACCTCACTTTAACAATAAAGTGAAGCTTCTGATCATCACTAAGACATCATCATCACATTTGGTCCTGTGCAGCAACACCCCAGACACAAAAGCATCTACTCAACTATTCATTTCTCTTGCAGTCAGAGCGTCTCAATAGTGCATCATGTACTTTGCACCCTCTAGACTATTGACAATGAGTATTGGGTGAAATCCTCAATCACAAACTGACTTTTGGTTTGTTCTGTTTTTTTTTTGTTTGTTTGTTTGTTTGTTTTTTTTAAATCTTTTCAGTCTTTTCAGCCAAAATATTTATTTTGTATTCACTGAAATTAAGTTTGTTCTTCCTCGATTCTATTTTCCTCATCCTGTGACTTGTGATAACAAACACTAGAATCATTTGACCATGTAATTTATGTGTGCACGCATCATGAGGAGAAACAATTAATTTCTAAAGAAAGATTTTTTTCAGTGATTGAAGGTAGTTATGATTTAAAGCACACAAACACATGCGTGCATAATCAGGTCACAATAAAAAAGGACAATCATATGGTTAAACAAACTTAAATAGAACTGTCTCTCATAATCTCAAGGAGAGACAGCATCACATTGTAAACTTAATTGATTTAGCACACAAAACAAGTGTGGATCAAAACAAAACACCTTAAGAATTAAACCAAGTGATTGCAGGTGCCAAGGAGCTCCTGAACAACATATTAAAGCAATTAATATTTGCAGAATATAAGCAGAAAACAGATGTTAAAGTGATAGTTCAGGTTTTTGGACATGAAGTTGTGTGAAACGCTGACCATCTGTAGCTCTGATGTGACGTGTCACTACTCTCAACGAGCCTCCTGCTCTGAGAAATCGCCCGTAGCTTACCGGAGAAAAAGTAGTTCTGAAGATGTACGGGGGACACGTAACCAAAAGGTTTTAAGCTACAAAAATGTATGCATGTTTTGTTAGACTATTTCAATAATTTTAAAACATCCCTGCATTACGTCAGACCTTGCTATCAATTGGGACTATTTTCTGGCCAGTATCACTCCGCCGTGCAGGCCCACAAGACAGCACGGCAACAGAAATCAATAAGACAGTTCATCAACACGCCGTGCAGGTGCGCAGGATAGCTACGGCTAACGAAAACTTCATCGGCTGTTTCCAACAGAGAACCAGTAGGCTATTATTAGTGAGGAAAAAGATGTACTAGCCCTATATATACCTACTACTACAGCGCGAACACTGGCTCAGGCTCACGACACCCCCTCATCAGCTGCTGTAGGTAAACAGCAGCTGCACCTGCACGGTGGAGTGATACTGCAGCATTTTGCCAAATTAGACTCCTTCTTTGGCTTACTAGAAGTTAAACCTTCATCATTCGTATTGGTTTGTATGTACATGTTTGCACACATGTTCCTGGGAATGCATTTCATAGCATGGCACACGTTCTGTTTTTTTTGTTTTTGTGCACCACACTGATTTTTTGACAAACCTTTTTTAAAAAAAATCCTCTGTCCTATCTGGTCGACTGGCTTCATGATAACAGGAAGGGCCATCCAGCTGACATTGTTTGATTTAATAGAGAGAAACAGCTAAGTACTGTACGATTGGAGCGAGTCCAGGTTAGTCCCAGAGATACAAACCCAATTTCTCCAACATCATCAATCAAAATTTACTCATTCTGTGCAGTGTTGAAATGGGTCTGGTATTTCGCTTGGCTCAGCGATGCACTGTTCTGTCTGCGTCTGTCGTTAGTCTGTACAAATATCATAACATGTCACATGTTAGTGTGACTCTGCATGAGAAACTAGAACAGTGAAGCATTTTCAAGCTCTGCTCACACCAGTAATATTTGTTTCACAGACGCAAAAGGGGCTGTGTGTACGAACACACTGCGCTGAGTGCTAGTGAGGAGACAAAGAGAGTGTGTGTGTATGTGTGTGTTTGTGTGTATGCGAGTGCGTGATGTTATGCTTGCCGAGTGCTAATCAATGCTGCTGGCAGAGAGGATGCTGGGATAGCAGCACCATCCCGAATAGGAAATGGAGCGGTGACCTTGAACACAAACACGCACCCCTTTTCTGTTTCTCAAATACACACAACAAACAAACGCACCTATCAGATTATTTCAAATATGTATCTAAAGATACAGGGAAACACAAACTTATAAATACACACAAACAGGGAGGCAGGCCAGCTTGGTCCCAGACCTCTAAATCAATGTCCACATCCCAATTTTGTCTAGTGGTTCAAATAGGTCCTCTGTTGTTGTAAGTAATGACTGTGACCCTGTTCGGAGAAACACCTTAGCAGTTAGAGCCTTTGTATGCAGGATTTGAAGGTACTCTGTGGAGTTCCTGACCTATACCTGTATAAGTACTAGAGCTACACTTTGTGTGAGGACTCACGTGTACAGGCATGAGCAGGTGATGGAACATATGTACACTCTGCAGTGTTTTGCTGATTGACAGATTTGGGTAATGCGTTGCGAAAAGTAAGCCTGGTAAGACCATCCTGAGGACGTGAGCTCAACATTGGTTTCACTCTCTGTATCTCTCTGGACTTGGTGCCACCCCAAAACTTTCCAGAAGTTGAAATCTAATCAGGGCCAATTGGGGATCTGCGCCAATACTTGACAATGTGTGCAGAACAGTAATGGCGGCTCCCGAAGCAACAAGCGCTAACTCTAACATCAGTAGAGTATACACAGCAGTAAGTGAAGTTATTACAACAATGACAATAACAACAATTAAACAAGAACAAGAGAATGCACTTGTAAAGTTTCTCAGAGGAAAAGATATTTTCAACGTTCTCCCGCCTGGATTTTGGCAAAAGCTTGATTTATCAACTGGCTGCGTTGGTGACGAAGATGTTCCCCATTGTTTTGTAACACTGATTGACTGAAGGAGTTTGTCTGTCAAGGCGAGTAGTCCCACCCACTGAAAATGTTTAGGGTGGCATTGAGTCCAGACTGATACAGAGTGAAACAGAATGTTGAGTTCACGTCATCAGGATGGTTTTACAAGGGTAATGATAAGTAGCCATGTGCAAGTTTGGACTGTATCAAAAAAGTTGGCTTCACGACTTCCTTCATGACGAAGGAAATGTATTTAGCACATTTACCAGGTCTCAAGGATGCACACAACACTTTATGGTGAGAGAAACTAAATTTATAAATTTAAGCTAGTGAGGCTACTAAGTTGAGGCAGCAGTGGACAGATCAGGGTGTCTTCAACAGTTTCATCACTGCTCATGATGTATTAAACCTCATGTAATCATAAAATAAATGCACATCATTAGCAGTGGCAATCTCCAAGCACCTCATAATTCAATTCAGATCATGCATCAGAATTTATCTGTATACGTACAAGTGTATTACTGTACATGATTGTTTTGTTTTTTTTCTTAAATCTTAAATCTAAGTGTGGTGGTAGCTGACGGCAGGGGGGATCAGCAAGCTTTCCTTTTTGTGTATGTGTCCATTTGTATCATTCTATGTCCCCTATCTAAATATGAATGTGGGTCTGCGAACACAGCACAAAATCCTTCATTAGTTCTTTTGTTCCTCAGCAGCATTTTGCAGAGTTTGAGTTGTGGGATGGATAATTGATAAGTAGATTCAGTCAGATCCAATCGATGGATCTTAGGAGCAGCTGCTGCAGAGGCAAGTGAAAACAAACTTTTAGACCCAATGCAATGAACTATTAAGTTTTCACTGCTGCTCTGTCTGTTACCAAATTACACTCTGCTCTCCAAGAACATGGCGTAATAAATAACAAAACAGTATATACAGTGTGTTCAAATTAAAAAAAAAAGACTAAAAAGTTCTTTATTGATGTTATTTACCTAATTTATGTGCTTTCGTTTCATTTCAGCTCAGTGTGAAAGTCTTGAATGCACTTTGCTGTCATTTATAGTTTACAGTAGTTTCTGTCTTCTCTGTGTTTGACTGAGGGCGGGGCTCTGCTCTGTCCACACTCACACACACAGCAGAGCACAGGAGGAGAGATGCGACAGGTGAAGTGAACGTTATTTGAGTTAGTGAAAACTCTTAGCCATTATCTTTCATTAATCCAACAGTAGTAACAAATTGAGGAAACATAGGGAACTGAAACATGACGCAGTGACACATATGCTAGCAGCAAATGTGTACAGGTAATCATAATGTCAAAAATTGTGTTTCAGAAAATACCCCAAAAACGCCTAGGGCCCATAGGGTTAAAGAGCAAGCCTGCAAACTTAGCTACCAGGAAGATAGCATCTCATAAGACAGCTTCCTAACAGGATCATTAACTGACAGTGGCATTCCAGTGTACCCTGCTGATGGGCTGTGGTATCTGTCAGCCATCATCTTACATCAGTGGAACAGCTGGAACATATGTGGCTGACCTTCAGTGTTTTAACTTCTCATCTTGCTTCAGTGCTGTACGAGTATACTCCACTGTGTGTCAGTACACGGTGACATCGCTGTTGGGCGTTGTAACAGGTGCAAACAAGCTGCACCAATTTTTCCCCCAGAGAGTGCAGTGCAATACTGCTTTTCAGCCTGGTGGTAAGTTACTCTTTAAAAGAACCTGAGTCATGTTCTAGTACGTTTTGTTTGTAGGCTACAAAGACACTACTGAGTAGTAAAATATAACAACTACAAACAACTTCAAAGCTTTGTTGATGTTTCTTTACTCTTAATTTTTCGGCCATATTTCCACTGCACTGCTCTGGCAGTGTGTAGTGTTGCTGCATCAGAGTTAGTGGCTTTCTTCATCACAGTCGAGTAAGATAACACCAAGAAAAAGACTTATTTTGTCAGTGTTTTGTTCTTTTTCCCAAAATGAACTGCTGCAAATTACATCAAGCACTTATTTCAGTGTCAGCGAGGACTCTGGAGGAACCATTATCACACACAGTCATAGGCCTAACTCATAGAGAGCTTGTAAACAAGTTCATGATGCAGGCCATTTTCCTGCGGATGAATTCGCAACCTTGAAGCGCATAGGTTATACTGGTGACCTTCACACTGTTTCACTGGGGACCGTCAATTTTTAAATCCAATTTCTGGTGGCCCAGGCATAATTTAAGTCAAAAAAGTCTATTGTCTAGGCATGTCTAAGTAAATTTACCCCAGTATTAACCCACACCTTTGATAGCCTTTGAAACAAATTATTAAAATCTTTTGGGAACCCACCTTCTTATTTGTGGGAGCCGACATAGAGGAGGAGAGAAGAGAGGGTAGGCAAAATGAAAGGATGGCGAGAGAGGTGCCATGGTGTTTTAGGGAGGCAGTGTCAGGTCACGCAGAAGAAGACAAGAGAGGCAAAGAGACAGGAGACAAGAGAGGAATGGGTAGAACAGAGGAGCAGAGAGGGCAATTGGGGTGACAAGAGGAGCCAGGAGAGAAGAAGTGGAGATGAGAGGTAAGAAGGTGAGGTACGAAGGAGACGAAAGCAGAGGTGCAGAATTAGGGACAAGGGGGGTGGAGATGAGAGTTGACAGGAGAAGAGAGGTGGAAAGAAGCATAAAAGGAATGGAGGGGGAGACACAGGAAGAGAAAGCCATCAGGGGGACTCATGGGTGAGGAAAGAGGTTGTAGAAAGAAAGAGACAGAGACAGTGAGAGGGATTGAGAAAGGCAGAGAAGGACAGACTGAGACAAACAAGCACAAAGTAACTTTACCTGACAGTTGCTACCCCTACATGAAGCTAAATGAATACCGCGGTATGATTAAAGCCACGTAAACAACTTAATCCACCGTTTCTTTAACTTAGGTCATATAGAGAGTGTTTCCTGTCGGATTAAAACGTGTGGAGAACTGTGAAATTAGTGGCATTATGTGAAGATTGTTCAGAGATGTAAACACCATACCCCGACTAAGCCAGTCCATCTCAGTTCTCCCAAGCTGTGCAGCTTGCCCAGTATATAAGAGTGTCAATATTTAGAGTTAGTCTTCATCGTAGCTGGCGTTAACGTCTCAAATCTGGACAAACTGGAGAACTGCTAGATGGGAGCATCTGAGAAGGCAGCCAAGGAGACAGGCATTTGCATTTTATGAGGGCGGTTTCTGAATTTACTAGTTGCCTATAGGGGAAAAAGGCACATGACAATTAATTCAATCAACACGCACTATGCAAGATTGCATTAAGATGGGTATATTAAGATAAATCCTCCTCTGCTATGCATGTAAACAGCTTAATCAAATTACTCTTAGAATCAAAGTAAGGTTTATAATTAGATTAGTGTATGATAATTAGATTATTGTGTTTATGCAAACAAAGTCACGTTATACACATTCACTCAGGATAAAAAGCCCAAAATAGGTCACTTTCACTCCAGGGCTTTGAGGCATCTTCAACTTTTGCACTGTATTATGCTGAGCACCATGACAGAGCTAAGTCTCGATTATCTTATAGGCATTTGATCTTTGTATTTTTATATTTTTGTATTTTTTAACTGTCATCCAAACTATTGCCCGTGGCTTACAGAGATCCCAAAACACATTTGTCTGGGTAAGAAAAATGCCCAGTTTTTTATCTGACTGCTTCTTTACTTTAATGTTTTGGTAAAGGTCTGAATGGTGTCAGTAGAGTTTTTGTTTTGTTTTTCTGCCTCCTGTACCTTAGCAAATAGGCTTTTTTTTTTTTTTTTTTTTTTTTAAACCACAGCCTACTTTTTATCATGAAGCATCACTCCAATGGCTATGATTTTTTTTTTTTTTTTTTTTTCATGTAGATGATATTGTCAGACATTAATTACAGTGACCACATCACATCACTACTGACAGCGTTTTTTTGTACAGCACTGTTGCTGGGCAGTGAAAGTTGATATTTACCATTCCCACAGCAAATAACCTTTCCAGGTGGTGCTAAGCCAAACCCGAGGGACCAGGCCAGAGTTTGAGCATCACTGGAGCACAATATGTAGTTGGGCCAGGCCTCAGCAAATTAATTCTACAATCATAAATAGGGTGTCATTGTTATTCCCTGTTCTAAACCCAGTCTGTGTGTGTGTTTGTGTGTATGCATATATGCATGTGTTTACGTCTTTGTTTGGTTGCATGTGTAACTGTGTATGTGATGTACTCGTGTGTGTTGGTGTATGTGCTTGGAAAGTGCAGTGTATGGAATAGTCAGCCGCTGGTAGCGGTGGCTAGGGTGCTGAAATTATAATATAATGTAATGTAATAATAATAACACCAGCTCCCTCTCCTTGTCTCTGTCCCCGTTCTCTCCCACTCTCTCCTCCATTCTCTGTCTCTGCTCTGATTACTGTGCTGTCCCGCAGGCTACACACACACACACACACACACACACACACACACACACACACACACACACACACACACACACACACAGGAAAGAGGGTTTGAGAAGAGACAGGGAGCCGCCCAGAATTGCAATGGCTTCTGGGAAGAGACTGTGCTGAAAGAAAGGAGTGAACAGAGTGATGGAGAGTAAACCCTGGAGAGGGAGAGTATGAAGAAGGGTGGAGAGGAGGGAGACATGAGAGGAAAGGAGTATAGAGAGAAGAGAGGAGAGGGGGGAAATAACAGAGTACAGTAATAGTTTCTAACTCTTATATTCACTGACTTTATAACCCAGTTCTTCCTTTTTTTGTCAAAGATTTGAATTCTTAAAGGAAGGGACTGCATTTCCTCCCATGTTAAGCCAACGGCTGAATATCCAAAGTAGTTAGACACATAACAGAATCCTACTACTACCAATAAAAATGCATTTAAAAAACATCAATTTTCACTGAATATCACAATCTCGCATTTTACTAGTCCCTGAGGACCAAACTTCACTGGCCAGTTTGGGTCCACACTACGCGTGATCTACTCAGATAGATCGACAAGTAGACATCAATATGGTAACACTTCAAAATGTCTTATTGCGTCTGTTTTGCCAAAGCCGTACTTAATTTTCTAAGTATTTCAGTGTTTGGCTGGGTGTGTGTTTTCAACCACATAGAGAACAAGAAGAAGAAGCTAACTAGATTTGTAACCTGCTTGCTCTGCCATCACAAGCATGAATTACCCAACAGATGGGATAAAATGTTTTATACACGGTACTTCCCACTATGATCAACAAAACTCAGATGTTTCAGCTCGGAAACTATATTGTTTGGTTTTAACTTTTATTTATTTAGCCGTAAAGTAATGCTGTCAGAGCTTAATTTGCATCATTACGCTAACTTTGGTTTTTTAAGCATCACAGTCAATGCTTTAGGCCGGCTGTGTGATACTGAGGTAATTGCTGGTTTGTTCAGATTCAGTACTTGGCCAGAAGTAGACAGACAGAGGACATTACACCCATATGTGGCCATGACTCTTCTCATTCTAAAACCATGAGCGCTAATATGCTGCTATAACATCCTCCACTTTTCAAGCTTTCCATAAAATTTTGGAACCTGACTGCGGGGATTTACATTTAGCTACAAGAGCATTAATGACTTTGATGTTGGGTTATGAGGCATGTTTTGCAGAATCTCCGGTTCATTCAAACTGGGGGTTGACAGGTGTCCCCAAAGAATCAGCGCTGATTTTGCAAATAGTGGAACTTGGCTACAGTACTGGCCGATAGAGCCGTCGCCATCTGTCAAGCAAGGATTTACATCCTCGACTGGAGCTGCAGAAGGAAAGGTTGTGTTGAGGGGGTTACAGCTCCAAAGAAGCAGGTCCCTTCTGCTGTGTGACTGTGTCTCAGTTTATTAATCTTCATTTTAACATGTTTTAACATAAGTTTTTGGCTCTATCATGACAGCTGATCCAGCACTGTAGCCCTATTAGCGCTATAGCAAAAGTCCATGGATCTGTGGCTGATTATTTACCGTCACTTCCTGTTTAAAAATAAAAGCTCTTGTTTCAGTCAAGCCATATAGGTTTTGACCTAGGCCCGTTTTTAAAGTTTTAAAGGCTGCACTCTGAAGTATCTTGTTTTGAATTACAATTGAATTTTTAATTGAAATAGGTGTTTCAAATGCAAATAGCAAAAGTACTGCCCATCTCTGACCACCCTTAAAGATGACAGCTCATTAATAGGGTTATAGGCCTTTTCCTGTTCAATCTATCATTATTATATTGGCTATTTCCCAGCCAACATTTGTATGTGGGGCCCATGTGGGTCGTAAATGGACGTGAAAATGGGCCCTATGTGGGATTGTCCACAGTTTCCCCATTGGCCCCATGCTAGTTGCACACATGAGTGGGTTTACGCAATAAGGGCCCAGATAAGATGCCAATTTTGGGCGCATACCCACTTGGTACCCAGGTAGCCCTAGCATGACCTATGTGGGGCCCACTTGATTAAACCCAACCATGTGGGCAACTGGAATGGGGCCGTTATGGAACCCATGGACAATCCCATGTAGGGCCCATTTTTGTTAGCCCGTTTACTACCTACATGGGCCCCACATACAAATGTTGGCTGGGTTAAAATACACTATTAGTTGACGTCCAGTCCAAAGTGTGTTTGGTGTGGAGGCATATGATTGGCCTGCACAGAGCTCCCTACTCAACCCCATCAAACTGCAAAAAACCTAGCGTAGACTAAAGGGCCTTCCCCAAATTGCTGCAGAAAAATAAGTAATAAATGATTTTGTCATTTGACTTGTTTCAGAGGTTAATGCCTACAGCACTCGCCCAATTTATAAATTATCAATGTCAGATGCATTTTTTCTTCTCCCAATATGTTCCACAGCCACCTACTCATGTTTTCTATCAGCCCTCAGCTGTCCGTGTGAACAAGTCAGTTTAAAAACACCTCGCTGCTCTATAAGTAGACAAGCAAGGAGGAGGAGAGAAATTTAGATGAGATAAAGGGAGGGGAGGGAGAGACAGAGCAGGGTCCTGTTGTGAACACTGATTACTCTCTGCCCACTTGAGATTGATGGAGAGTGACACAGCAGGCATGCTCATGCAGGCAGGCCCACATACACACACATACAAACAACACGCACAAATACATACACACGCAATGTATCCAAACAGTCACGTGCACACAGACACACACGCAGAGAGGACTCCTCTGTCTCTGTATACTGATTGATGATACACCCAGCGCAACACTCCTGCAGTGTGTGTGTGTGTGTGTGTGTGTGTGTGTGTGTGTGCTCATATCTCTGTGTGCATGCATGTGTGTGAATGAGCATTTTCTCCTCCTGCATGTACGTGTGTGTTTGCTGGTATATGTGTGTGGCAGTTCCCACCTGTCTTAATTAGAGAAGGCTATTAAGACAGATAGCCTGATTAAGTAGCATTCCCCCACTGTCTTATGAACAGCCACACACATGCACACACAAAAGTTTGTGTTTGCTAGTGTAGCTCTCAAACCCACACGACCACTGATGTAAGGATTCCGCATGTTTGTAGACAGTCAGATATCAAGTTGCCAGTGCCACACATCTATCTGTCTTATCTGTGCAACATGTCACGTGTAAGATTAAAGTCCTCGAATCGAACATCCAACAGCTCACATAAGAGCCGGACTGCGCAGACACATTTATGACAGTGATTGCATTTTGCACCAAAAAGTAGGTTCAATGAATCTTATGATGAAAGGCACTATTTATTTGAAATGCATTTTTATGCAGCAGTTTGGACTCACAACAACAGCATAATGCTATGAAAAACCAAAGTTGCGGGAGCTCCTTACATAACAGAAAACATCGGGTAACTCGTCTCAGCTGGTACGCTCTGTTGTAAAATAGAGAAAACAGATTGTTTACAATTTTGACTCATTCTAGGGCTGAGTGAACAACTGCGATTTCCAAGCAATTTGAAGTTGTTAAATGTGCGAGAGGTGCTATCACAATGTGCAGATTGCACTCTACGTATCATCACAGTATGTAACAACATGAGTGACAGGACAGTAGGCTGAAATATTATGATTGAGCTGAGATGTCAAAACTTCATCTGACGCTTTATGAACTGAACCCACAGTTGGAAACCAATTCTGCTGTAGTTTTGTGTGTGTGTGTGTGTGTGTGTGTGTGTTCTGTTAACATACACAAGCACAAGAGCTGGGTATCGTTCAATGTAGTTCTGATACCAGTATCCTTAAACTGGGACCGATATTTATGGGGTACTTCATTTGCTACCTCATATTTCAGCTTTATTCAGTACTTATCATGTCAATGGATGCATTTAATTGAATAAAATGCCAACACTACTCCTCCCCATCTAAATGATTTTTACATTTTGAAAGTGAGGGTAGAATGGAGAGTTCGGTGTGGCTTCTGCAGTAATACGAGGGCTATGCTGGATCGTCGTGGTGGTGAGTCCCAACCCTCACCTATGGTCAGGAGCTCTGAGTAGTGACCTAAAGAATGAGATCACTGATACAAGCGGCCGCAATGAGTTTCCTCTGTGAGGTGACTGACTCAGCCTTAGAGATAGGGTAAGGAGCTCGGACCTCCGGGGGGAGATCGGAGTAGAACCACTACTTCTTCCTGTCGAAAGCAGTCAGTTGAGGTGGTTTGGACATCTGATCAGGATGCCTCCTGGGCGCCTCCCTTTGGAGGTATTTCAGGCACATCCCACTGGTAGGAGGCCCCGGGGCAGATCCAGAACACGCTAGAGGGATTACATATCTCATCTGGCATGGGAACGCCTTGGGGTCCCCCAGGAGGAGCTGGAAAGTGTTACTGGGGAGAGGGACGTCCGGGATGGATGGATGGATGGATGGATGGATGGATGGATGTAGACAACTGTACTCTCTGAACTGCAAGCAAAGCCAGTTATTTATTTTCAAGATCTTATTACAAAAAGGATCAAATGCAGGAATCATTTGACTGGAGAAGGTGCAATACTATATGGTACTGTCTTTCTTCAGTTGCTACCTTAAATGTTTCTGGTACCAATACCCAGGTCTCACAATCACAGTAAATTAGCAAACAACTACAATTCCCAAGCTCCTAGAAATGAACAAAAGTGTTCAGCCCCTTTATTTGATTACGGAATGTTTCCTGCCATGTGTTCAACATGGCAGAAAGTGACCTTTTTAATTTAAATGGTGTTTATGTATTATTCATAAAATACCCGCACTAAAACCTGCTCTCTAGTGATACTGCATTTTTTTGTTTTGTGATTACAGTCTGCTTAAATGCTAAAATGAATAATTAACAAGCTAACAAACGAACCAGTGTACCTCTGTCAGCCTCTGTGGGTTGTCGTCCCCCCCCCACCCACTTGCTTCCCTTGCTCTCTCCCGCCATGTCTCACCATACCTCCATCGATCTTTGCCACTCCTTGCTTCTTTATTTCCTCCCTCTCCCTCTCTCTCATTCCCAGACTGCCGATAGAATAGCTGGTTTGTATTTCCGTGGAGGACGAGAGGCACAGAGGATGGATGGGAGGATGGTAGACAGAGAGATGGAGAGAGGGAGAGATGCTCTTTTGGTCTAGTGTATTTAATCAATTATGTTCTCTTGCTCCCTCTGGCAACTCTCCACTTGATATTCTCTCTCTCCTGTAGACACACCACATAAATGGTCACACACTCACTCCCATAGCACTATCTATTTTTTTCTGTTTGATGTAGTTGTAGTTGAACATGGAACAAAGGGGGCTTTCATAAGTTTTCAGTATATTTACCTGCTAATATTGGTGATTTCCAGACAACAAGAATTGCAATGTGACCTCCCTGCACATTTCCGGGAACAGCCATTGTTGGTGGTTGATTGCTGACAGTTTCCTATGAGGTTTTGAGCATTCATTATGAAACATTTTCTCCCAGAAGGAAGTGCCGCATTGGGATCTACCCTGTTTTATACAACAGTGTTGTGCGAGAGAAATATCACCAGAGTAAGTAATTTCCTCTGGTTCCCCAGAGAAAAAACACCAATTCACTTTATTTTATAATAGAGACACTTGATTTAAACATAGGAACAAGAGACCGTCTCACACAGTTTTTCTTAGATTCCCTTATGCATAAGAACTCATTTTGTTCTGCTAAATGTAATACTTAAATATGTTGCAAAAAGTCAGTGTTAAGAAGCTCGAGTAAAAGGTATACTTTGTCGATTTTCAACCAACTTTGTATCATAACAATGTGGGTTGTATGCAGTGTTGGAAAGTAACTTCTGAAATGTGATGGGTTAATAGGTTACTTGTTACCCTGTAAAAATTTAATAGGTAATGTAACTATTTTAATTACTTCGTAAGATTACTTACTACTTATTTTTTACTTACTATCATTGATTGATGAGATTGGCAGACAGGAGGCAGTACAGATTCAGAGTCTGTCTGGATGTAAAGACAGCTCCTTTTAAGCCATCCTGCCCTTGATGGTGTTGTACTTTCATGTCCCAATTACTTTGCTGACTTGTGTTGTCTGGAAGTATGCTGAACAAAGGCATTCCTGCAAAAAGATACGACACAACAGAATGAGCTTTTTACCAAAAAGAATATATTTGGATTGAATCCCTTTGAAATCAACAACATTTTGATTAGTAACTGTAATTATAATGTATGTCTCCACACCGGTGATAGCCGTTGGCAGAAGCATTATGTTTTCTGGTTTTCTGTCCGTTGATCCATCCGTACATATGTCTGTATGTCCCATTCCTCAGCGTCAGATCTCAGAAACAGAATGGGGACATTTGGTTAGATACTGAATTGACCCTCTGCTAAGCCCCGCCCCTTTGCAATGGTAGAACAAGCTGTCGGAGTAAGTATGGTGCCCACCCTGTAACTAACTGCACTCCCTGATGAAATACTATCACATTTTTGGAAAAATGAAAGAGTGATTCCAGAGAGAAGCAGACAGAGGGGTCTACAGTCTGTGTTTGAAGGATATATCCAGGATGTCAAACTGACTCAGCAGCAACAACAGGTTAAAAAGACAAAGATAGTTGGAAGCTAAAGCCGAACTATAGGCTACAGATCACAGTGTAAAAGTGAACCACCACATCACTGCTGATCACCACAGAAGACAATGAATATAAAGGGAAACTTTGCCGATACTGAACCAGCTGTGTGGCATCACAGTGTGTGCAGATGAACAGTATTTGGCTTCGCCCTCGTGTCACTGCCAGCAGTCGGACCTCCGCCACCTGACTGTCAGGGAGCTCCGGGGAGAGTCAAACACTGTTCTTCTGCGCACAATGCAATGACATGTAGCTGATTCAATATCAGCAAAGTTTCCCTGCTTCCCTTCACTGGTTCCTGTACAGCAGGGTCAGTCATTTTTTTCACTGTTATAATTATTAAAAAGCAAAAGAAGCACGTGTATACATTCAGTAGCCTATACCTTCAGTAGTTAGCTAGCTAAGCCAGTGTTTTTCAGGGTTTGATTTTGGTTTAGGGAAGAAACGTATATCCCCTTCTAAGCTCTCCAGGTAACTAGTGTCTTGATTACATGTGCCCCAGGCACAACATTTAGGTCGAGATCAAGAAAACCAGCCTGAAATTTAAGGATATCTGAAACGATTGCATTAGAGTCAATGGAGCACACCTGTGTTGTTGTTGGACCCTGGTCTCTGAGCTGGCCCAGTGTTATGCTATAATTGGTCCGCCTGTGTCCAGGTGGCAGGACTTAGCAAAGGGATCAATTGGTGACTCTAATTTTGGGTGCCCAACTTGAAACTTTGCTGAATGAAAAGATCTTCTGTGCTGTTGGAAGGAAGATCTGTGTGAAACTTTCATGTTTTCACAGAGTAGACTGTAAGTGCAACTTGAATGGTGCACAGAGGCATCCAGCTGTAAGGTGGTAATTCTAGTTTCTCAGTAACTAAAACTGATCACAATTACAATTGTTTTGTCATTTAAAAAACATAATGTTGTTACATGTAACTAGTTACACCCCAGCACTAATAGTGTGTTTAAATGAACCAAGGTAAACTTCCCTCCATGTTATCAGCACCCAAATCTCCCTGCTCATCTCCCTGCTCAAATCTGTGCTGGCTCTCGGGCCGTTGCTCAAACCACAGACTGTACAAAGGCATTTTAGTATGCCCGCCACCATGGACACAAAGAGAAAAGAGGCAGATTGAGAGATTCTCCCTTGCTCTCTTTTCTCTTTTTTTTCTCCAATTCAATTCAATAAGCGTTATTGGCATGACATTTCGTATGTGTTGCCAAAGCACAATTATAATTTCAGACAGTGAATTCAGCAACAATTAACAACAATGTATTAATACAAAATCATAAATAAAAGAAAAAAACTCATTAAGTGAAAGAGCTATTTGTTGTTATGTTGGTTGTGTCTTAGGCTGTGACATGCACTGACACATCTTGCAGCATCTGTGACGCTGGCACTGTTTTCTCCAAGTAGATGTTGCATTCTCTCTCGATCTGTCTTTTTCAAACTCATATCAAACATTAAATCTAGGCGGTGCTGATCAAATATAAACCAAGATTCTGTTACTGCATGTTTTCAGAAACATATTTTAGTGCACTGTTTGGCTGTAATCCAAGAGTTTCTGAGCAGGAAGTGGGCACCATACTGTCTCCTGTATTACAAAAATGGAGGCTGAGAAATCTCCTAAACACCAAAAATAATTATAAAGGTGACAATTGATAGCCTTTGTTTAAACATCTTTAACATTTTATTCTGTTTCTCAAGGAATGTGTTTGTTATTTTATGCAAACAATGAATTCCACACTCTGTCTTGATGGTACATGACATTTTCGGAAGATTTAAGTTTTTGCAGTAATTCCACTTTAAAAAGTTTTAAAGCCTTTAGTAGCAACCCTGGCTTCACCCAATGTATTTAACGCCCATGTCACTGTCAAATCACAGAGTAGGACACCCTCTCAGACCAAGGTATTTAAAAAAAAAAAAAAAAAAAAAAAATTATTGGAGCCCATCCGCAGATGATCTATAATACCTCGGGGCAGCTCTGAAGTGCTTTTATAGCAGATATCTTGGGAGAACACTTACCAGTCACAGGCAGAAGCCATCAGCATAGATGAATGATTTAATAATGCATTACAAATTGTCCACACCGGGAAAATCAACTAGCTTCGCAGCAGCTCAGAAGCTGATGTTTTTTTGGAAGAATTCAGTTTCCTGCTGAAAAGGTCGTTTTAAGCTTTAATTATCCATGTAAGTAGTTGCCAAGCACACATGGTCCTTTTTTTCAGTACCATCATCCTTCGTGTACATTTATGCCTGGCACCTATGCGGGACATGTTCCCAGCTGCATTAGGGATCCAGATTGGTGACCTTTTTAGTCGCCAGCATGTTTCTCCAACCTTCCAGCGACTGATGCAAGAGAGATTTTTACCTTCATCCCGCAGCTCGGAGTTGTTAAGTGCTTCCTGAGCATGCAGTTTAATATTTTAACGTCACACACACTGGTTCCCTGTATAGATTTATGATTTAATTCCTGTTTTAATATTGGAACAGATTGAATATGCACATACGCTGCCCTTAATGATGCACTCTGGGTAATGATGTCATAGCAAGAAGTGAATTGAGAGCTGTAAACATGAATAATATGTGTGAGAGAGAGCGTGCACATATGAAGAGACAAAGAGAGGAGAGCTGGGAAAGGGAGAAGGGAATGAGGACGGTGGGAGAAACGAGGTAATGCGAGAAAGCAAAGTGGCGCGCATGGGTTTGTTGAAAAGAAAGGGAGGAACACAGAGGCTAACCTATGAACAATTCTGGTTCTACCGCATCAGATTATAATATAAAACCAGACTGTAGTCTTGTTAGATGCACATAGTCATGATAAATAAAGTACTGAATGATTATAGGGAGACAGAAGGAGCAAGATTTGTCTGAAGTGACACCTGTTTGCTCAGGACATCATGTACATTCTCTGAAGGGCTGGCACAGTGTGCCCATTGTTATCCCAGTGTTTGACTTTTCTGCTGCTGCATTTGGTCTATGCTGAGACCAGTGTTCAGAGTCTTTTCTCAGGAAAAGGTTAATCTATTTCAGGCACTTGTGGGTCCCTTGTGAGCTGGTACTTGTCTTGTTTCTGTCCCTGTTATTATAATAATTAGTATGCATCATAATCTTTTACAGGCTGTGCACAAGGATGTAATCATTTACCTCACTGAAGTACAGTGAAAGAACATCAGTTGCAGCCATTTACAGTACTTTCATATTTAATCTATTTCTTCTCATGTGCAACACTGCATGCTTTACTTTAAATGGAAATCTATACTTGGGGTTTATTTATCAGCACAGTGTGGTGTTTGGCCATACTAGTGACCCTTCAGTCAATGTTGATATAAAAAATATATATCTTAGTGCAGTTTTAACTACAGGCTGTTATGTCTCCATGCAAGCAGTAATAGACAATAATGTTTTGGATACATTATTTTTGTTTTGTTTTTGAGCCTTTATTTTAATTTTTCATATATTTCAAATCAACTTTGAGGTAATACATTTTCACCAGATCTGTGCAAATGAATAGATTACCTACATGTATTGACTTTTTAAATTTCAAATGTTTTGTCATAGGGGCTTAGACATCAATGATTATTGTTGAGCAGCTTTATTGTCTGAAACTCTTCCATGTCATTTAGTGTCCAGTTTCTATCCCATCTAATAGACCAATTCAGCATTGATTTGCCACAGTGATTCCAATTTGAATACTATTTCAGCAATCTCTTTAAATATTATCTACAAGGTGGAGGCGGGTGGGTTAATATACATAATGTATTATTTGTTTGTAGAAAAAGGTAAACACAGGGCTCCTGTTGCTTCAGGGGAGGTATGCTCAGACCTGACTTTTTCAGTCTGGATATCGATACCTGGACTTTCAGCATCGGTTGATACAAAGTATGGATCTGATACCAGTGTTTCAGAAAAAAGCTGCACAGTATGCATCACTGTTTGGAAGTGACTGGGATCATTCTTTTACATGAAAGGCGGATAGATGGACGGATAGATTGATGTATGGATCGATGGATGAATGACCCCATTCTCACTTCGAAGTTGTCAAAATCCAGCGCTTGAGCAGTGACTTGCTGCATCAGAAACCAACAAAAAAAAGGCATCCTTTAATGTCAGCATGATATGTGTCCGGATGCCGTTATAGTTTAATGGCGCCCAGCTGTGTCAGGAGAAAACGCGGCGAGACAAGGACGAAAGATAAGGCAGTGAAAGTCTGAGAGGGGTGGGCGGGAAAGGTGGTGGACGGGTTCAACAAACACTGATTTTCACCTGAGAGAATGGTGTTCACATCCCATAAGATTCTAAAGCCAAACCAAGGTCTTTTTTTTGGTTGCCAAAACATAACCACATGTTTTTGTTGCCTAATCCAGACCACGTGTTTTTGTTGCCTGAACCAGACCACGTGTTTTTGTTGCTTAAACCTAACCACTTGTTTTTGTTGCCTAAACTCAACCACGTGTGTTTGTTGTTGAAGGAAAAAAATAGCAGTGTTGTACTGACATAGTGCGTTTATTTTGAAAGAGACTATATTGCAACATAGGGCTGTGCGGTATACTGGTTTGTACAGAAAACCGGTATTTATTTTCCTTATGATTTTTTTATATACCGCAATACCGGTGAATGGCCCTAACAATGTGCGGAACGTGCGCGGTGCGAAAGTGTTTCAGCAAGGACCCATTTCACCGCTGCACACCACAGGCGAGAGTGAGAGCATAAAGAAAAGTTTAGAGGCGAGAATGGCTGCCAGAAGTCCTGAAAGCGAAGCAACTGTACACGTTGCTGAAGAAGAACACGATGACCCAGAAGAACTCATACCAAAAAGAGCAGTGTTTCCCCTATATGCAACTAGCAGCGGCGCACCTGAACCCGAACCCGAGCAAAATACCGTCAAATACCATGAAACCGATATGAATTTTGTCATACCGCCCAGCCCTATTGCAACGTTACAATTCTTGTGAAAACGGAAGTGTATCTTGAAAGAAGACAATGCATGTATCAGGCAGAACTTGACACAGTGGCCCAGAATGTCAACAACCAACGCACCCAGGGTACCTTGCACGTCATATGTGGATGTGGAAAGTCCATGACCAAAACGTCAATATGTGACGAGGTTGGAGAGAGAATGTGTTGGACGGATGAATGGATGGATATAACTCAGAAATTTGAAATGTTATCTCTTGATAAAATAATAGATTTTGCATGAGCAACTTGCTGAAAAATCATAAAAATGAATAGCAATCACAGCTCAAGAGTAAAACTTTTAAATGCAGTAGCTTAGTCAAAACTTAAACCACAATTAAGATAGATTAAAAAAAATTCCAGTATAAAATAATGTCAGCTGAAACTGAAAACATTGAATTGAATTGAATAGATTAGCCCCACTGTCACCAATACCCAATCCAACTGTGTGAGTCAGTACTATGAACCACAATGTTCCCAGTGTCAGTCCATCCAGGATTCTTTCCTTTCCTGTCTTGCAGCTGTCTCTCTCGTGCTGTCTGTAATAAAAGGGAAAGACTGCCCAGAGAATACTAAAAGACCTTTGTGTGCAGAATCAAACAATAAAAAAAGATAAGGAAAGTCTTTACAGTCTCTCTTTATGTAAAGTATACAGTTTCTTCTTAGCTATTAATGCAGCTGGCAAAATTAATTGAATTTACTGCGTGATTGTAATGACCCAACCCCAGCAAATTAAGCATATCTGTAATGCTATAGAAGTGTTACTTTTCCCCAGAGTGCATGGAATAAAAACCCCATTACATCGGTTCCTTCTTTATCTATGTTGGTCACCTACATTCACAGTTGTGTTACTGTAATGTTGCATTGGATTTGTTGTATTTAAATCAGGTGGTTTGTGTCTATCGGAGCCTGTGAAACTACTTTGTGTCTGTGTGTGTTTACTTATGTGTGCCTGTGTGTGTGCGTACGTACGTCTATGTGACTAATAGCAGACATCAGAGAATCCTACTGATCTAGGGCACAAGGTGACCCTCCCCCCCGTCGCGCTAACACACCAACACACACAGACACACCTTCTAAAACACCTGCTCAGCATTCTTGTGCTCCACTTTATACCACTGTTATTAGAGGGTACGGGTAGTGGATGGTAGTGTACACACTGTAATGCCACTATCCATGTGTGTGAGCATGCGTTTGTGTACCCATGTGTGTGTGTTGATATTAATGGACTGCGAAGGTTAACAGCAGGGGTTTATTGAAGGAGACAGGCGAACACGCGAGGGCAGTCCACTTCAAACTCATCCCTGTGTCTCAAATGTAACAGCCAAGGTGATATTACTAAAAAAGAAAAAAATGGAAATGTAATGGGAGTAGAAACAGCACCTGTTGGCTGACGCTACGAGATGAAAGCACCATACATCAAAGGACTGATGTATAGAAGGGGATTATTGCCAGCAGAGATTGTATTTGAGCTGCAGATATTTGAAGTTATACAGGAGCAAGGATGTTTTATTTTGCAAGTGTCGACTGGATAGCAGTCACCTCCTCTACGGCTGCCAACAATGACCTAACACTCTCACTTTGCCAACCACTAGAGCCTTGCTCATCTTCTCAGCCAATTAAAGGATCTTATCCTCACCACTTGATGAAAGAATTGCAAATTGGTTCCTATCTACCAGTGCTGTGCACCATCAAAGCCTCAGTTCATAAGCTGCTTCAATAAAAAAGTTAATATTGTTAAAATTTGTATATTGCAGTCTGACAGTCCGTTAGTTGTTTGGGACCTTGTCGTATTTGCATATTACAGTCCATTAGGTGCAATATCGGTGAAGAGGAGTGTGCAAAATATTGGACTACCAGCTTCCTACGAAAGCTTCTGAAACTACCATGAGAATTAAATCTGTGATCAAAGTTTCTGGGTCAAATCCCTAACCATTAGGCAAGATGTGGCCAGAGCAATGAATAAAAAATACCAATTCCTACTTCATTAAGAGCAGTTGAGGCACCTTTTAGCATGCAGCATAATCCCCAGCTACTCCCAGTGGAGCTGCGGAAACAGACTGGTTGTATTGGGCGGTGAATTCCTGACACTGTATGTAATTCAGCGAGTGTCATTACAGACACAATGGGCTTTGTTCTCACTTCATCCTAGACAGCAGCTACACACACGCTAAGACACACACTGAGATACACAGACAAGAAAGAGAAGGCGAAAAAAGAATAAAGTAAACTAAACCTTAGGCTGATTTTTAGTGTCTGTTGTTGCAGTGACATTTTAACAGCTTGACTACCTTGTTTTACTGACTTGAGCTTTGTTCTTTTACAGAATGGCAAAAAAAAAAAAAAAAGTTTACGAAAGCGTGCACATCCAGATGATAAATACTTGGTAATGGGCAGAAGAACATGTGACAGAACAATAGAGTCCACACAGATATATGTCCATGGGAGCGGAATCTGATGTGCAGACTTATTCTCATCCTTTACAGAATGATTTCTTTGCTTCCACCAAGTACTTCTTGTAGTTACTCATACATATGTGTGTGCATGGTGTGTACGTCCACCTTTAAAAGTCTACTGAGGCTTAAGACCTTCAGAGCAAGCCCTTTTTGCGACACTCGTTCATTCAGCTTGATCCTCAAGGGCCCATTGCAGGATTAGATAAGGTTTTGTAAGTGTGCTTGCGTGTGTTAGAATGTGTATGTGTCATGTTTTTTGCCTCTGTTTCTTATAGTGTTAATTCTATTTTTCTTGCAGGTTGTCAGGCAGTAATGTCCCCTCTCCCATCGTTAGCAACAAGAACTGGCTCCGACTGCATTTTGTGACTGATAGCAACCATCGTTACCGTGGTTTCAGTGCACATTATCAAGGTAAGATGGGTAAGATGTGATTATATCCAGAGAGACACTTGCACACGCACACACACACACACACACGTATATATATAGATATGTATGCACAGAGGGTGTTCATTTATGATAAGCAGAACTCTGTATATCCAGTATCTCCAGATCTCTCCCTGTATGTTAATGATGATGATGTCTTTTTAAGGTTCTCTTTTGGCTCCTTTGCCATTTTCTTTCCTTTTTGCTTTTCTGTTTCTCTCTGCTTCTTTTTTTCCCCTTTTTAACTGACAGTTTTTCCCCATCATCTTGCCTCTAACTCCCTTTAATTACGCTTGTTGACTCCAATCTTCTCGTCTCTTCTCTACTACGGTTCCTCTCACTGTCTCCGTCTTTCTGCATCTCCCCTCAGTCTAGTTCTCTCCCTTGTACTGTCTTTCTTTTTTCTCTCGGGTAACTGCTCATAGGCGTACAGTTAGATTTCTCTGACACAAACGCAAACTGGTGGAAAATATTAGAAAATTCATTTGGCAACATCCCTGTCTCCAAACAGCAGTAATGAGAGCTGAATGTGCGGAGCGAGTGCACACACAGGCTGGATAGGGTTTATATTTAACACTTTATTTGTATTTCATACTCTCCCATGTTTTGTTTTAGTCTCAGATCACCTCTTGTTCTTTTAAAAAAAAAGATAAATACTGTTGGCCCCTTTTTGTGAATCACTAGTGCATGGTGCATAAAGTACATTCAACATCACAGAGCTCACAGGGCATGGAGCTTTGTTTGATATTTCCATGGCCAGAGGCTTGTGGCGCACCTGCAGCGCAGTTGGAAACAGGCTGTGATTGAAATACACTATCAGTTGCTGTTTTATGGGTTGGTATCAATCATGGTCAACCAATCAGCTCCTCTAATCCACTTCCATCAAAATACTGGGAACATGTTTTATTTGTGTGTTCATTGGTGTAAAGTTAAACTAGTGTAAGCTGAAGTCATGGACATAGTACAGTGTGCTTTCCGCCATGCGTCATTGACCTGGTCTGAGTAGGTGGGCAGAACAAGCGTAAATCACCGTCATGCTTGACACCAAAATTGCACCATGCCACTTGATTATTACTGACACACTCCCCACTGCGCATCGCCTCTGACTTCACAGCACATTCAAGTTCACAGCAAGTCACCACAATACCAAGCAGACTCAAGAAAAGAAAAATAAGTTGTGCACCTGTCCAAAATGCCACCTCTTGGGAAGTGTGTGTGTGCCGTCCTCAAAAAGTAGGCCCTGGTTGTCAAAGATGAACACTTATGATTATGTAGACACATTATGTTTACATGACATGTTTTAGAAAGACACAAAACACAGATTACATTTGATGTTACATTGCATTCATACACCATTAAGTGACATAATTTAAGTGTTTTGTGATGTTCTTTTTACTCTACTTTTTGTCACTATTTTATCCCGCAAACAACAGTATTTTTCAAGCACACCGTTTAATACTTTGGCTCTTTTTGAAAGTAAATACGGTAATTTGCTCATTTAAATGGGGCTATTGCCGGCTGTCATTGTCACCACTGAGAAACCTTTCCGAGCATCTTTGAATTGATACTCATCTGTCTTCAGACAGTCAAGTTATAGTCTCCCTACATGAAAATTTAGCATCTGAGAAACGGGCTATTGAGGTAGAAATTAGTGTCATTACATTGAGCAAGTGATTGATAAGAACCAAATCAGTGTAGAAATATTATTTCATAGCTGGTATTATATACATGTTCCAACCCCTTAACCAGCAGATTGATTCCAGCTGTTTTCCTCTTTAAAGGACGTTTAGTGCTTATTGAGATTACCGTCATTAAATATTTAGATTTCATAGAAAAAGGTTTCTTTATGACGCAGTAAATTTTTACTGTATTGGTGGTGTGTGCCACGTGCAGGACTGTGGGCAATTAGGCCAATTAAGTGGTTGAAACTGCAGTTAATTCAGTTTGTGATTTTGTATTAAGTCTGCATAATTTACCAATCCGTGGGTATGACGGGCTTATTAGGCTTAATGTGACCCCAGATGACACCTCAAAGAACATGTTGCTCGTATTTGATTTCGCAAGAACGACCACCTTGGAAGAATGTCCATGTGTGGTTCTCTTATGAGTCCACTGATCTCTTAAAGTCAGGTCCCAATCAGGCAGAGTAGGTTTTAGCAGCCTGGGGTGGCTTTTTGTAATTGATTTCAATGAGAGTGAAGCATTTTGCTCTCTGTTTTTGCGTTGCTGATCACCTTGCAGGAGCACCCTGAACACCTCCAGTTGACAGAACGTCAGAGCAGAGTAAACTTCAGAGCTCAGAGCAGAAAAGCGCCCTGCGTCATTGGCATTAATTCCCATTGTCCAATCACATGAATTGAAAGGCAGACCTTCTATGGTGGAGATGACACCAAGTGGTAATGTGCCATGGCAGGCTAACAATTCCTCATTTTCAACGTTGCCCTAGGCAAGCAGCAAGACATGTCTGAACAAATTGTAGCCTCAGCTACTTTCAAACATGTTACCAATCATAATTCAGTCCAATAATTGACAACAGATTGTTATACTGTCCCTGACACAACCTAAAAATAAGCCTTGAACCAACCATCATCCAGTCAGAGTTACCAGAACAGCTGTGGTACTCTGTGATTTCTCCTCTTTCTGAGGGTCTCATGTACCCACACAGATGTCTGTTTGCAGCAGTCCTCAAGGGCCCTCCACCACAAGATTTGTGAGTTTACTTTACAGCAAAATGGCGGTTAAGCTAAGGACAGGTGCAAAAAAAAAAAGATGCAGCAAACTACAAAAATTCTCTATCTGCAACTTGTAGGGCACGCTCTTTCTCATCAGGGCTCTACAGTGCCAAAAAAAAAAGATTTTAATTTGGTCAAGGTATAGAATCAAAGACATCACTATCAAGATTTTGGCTCCCACGATTAAAGGGCATGATCGACTGCAATATTGGCGTTGTAAATGCTTGCTCAGCTCATAGAAAACTCAGCTGCATACCAAATCAAGCGCTTCCTGAACTAACAGCAGCCTCCACTCATGTAGAGCTGTCGTGCTGCTACACGTGCAATCTGCAGCAGCAGCCTGTGAAAAACTTCCCTGAATGTTGCAACTGCAGACGAGCAAAACGAAAATCATCAGTCATCAACCATCTGTTGTTTGGACATAGGACAGTTTAAATCATACACAAAGACTACATGAGACTGTCTCTGCCGCAAAGCAACACAGCTCACTTGTTAAACCACCTGAAAAAACACCACAATCTATAGTACGACGAATGAATGAAGGCCAAGAAGAACGACACTTACATTACTGTATGGTTACCTTTAGTCCCTGTCCTTGTCCAGCGTCAACTCAGACAATCATAACAGCGATGCTGCGGTGCATCACAGTACCATGACCGCTGAAAAAAAAAATCTACGCAGTAGATATGTATCCATGGAAAATACTCTGAATTCAGGTGAATAATGTTGTTTTAAGTCTTATTTTGATACACAACTTTATAAGGAATGTAGCACAGCATTGAAGTAAAAGCAGTGCTCTGTTTATTTAAATGTGAAATTGCAATAAAAATATCTTGTCCCTAAAAAAGATGAATAATCATGATAAATAATTGTGATCTCAGTACTGATCGAAATAATTTTGATTACCATTCTGGCCATAACTGTCCAGTCCTATATGACAGTCAAATCAGTATTCCCAATGTACACGTGCAGCATACAGTGCACTGTAGGAAGAATCTTTCAAAAAGTTCATATCATTATTGAATATCACCCTCTTTCCCCTTCCTCTGTCTTAAACACATCCTCACTCCGACCTCGTCACATATCGACGTTTGGTCATGGACCCTCCACGTCCACATACGATGTAAAAGGTACCCTGGGTGCGTTGCTTGTTGATGTTCTGGGACGCCATGTCAAGTTTGCCTTTTACATGCATTGTCTTATTTGAAAATATGCTTCTGTTTTCACAGGAAATCTACTATTTACATACAGTCTCTTACAAAATATGTGCACTATGTCAATACAACGCATATTTACTTTTTGTCCCTCCAACAACAAACACACATGGTTGGGTTTAGGCAACAAAAACAGGTGGTTAGGTTTAGGGTTTGGCTTTATAATCCTACAGGACACAAACACCGCTCTCCTGGGTGAAAGTCAGAGTTTGTTGGACCCATTCACCACCTCTCCTGCCTGCCCTCTTGGACTTTTGCTGCTTTAACTTTCATTCATCAGTGTCTGACGCAGCAAGTCACTGCCCAAGCGCCAGATTTGAACGACTTTGGAGCGAGACCTGGCTGCAACCTTCAACACATCTCTCCTCCCTCTCATCCTTCTCCTTTACCCTTCTTTTTCCTTTTCCAGTCTCTCTTTCCTCCCTGATCTTTTCCTCTTGTCCTTGTCAACCCTCTTACCTTCTGTACATCTCTCTCTGTCTGTCTCTCACATGTTGGTCTTGATTGATTGACTGACAACCTGACCAATCCCCTTGAGATTTGCTTTTAATTGCTTTAATTGATCTTAATTAGTTTAAAAAGGTTAATCAACATGTTAATGGGGGATGTCAGTGTGATAGGTTAGTTGATTAATTAGTGGAGTTCCTAACAAGCTTATGATTGATTGGCTACTTCCTGTCAGCTGTCAGTCATCTCCATTACCTTGTTGGTTCTTACACTTGAGCAAAAGGGCGGATTGAGTTTAGGGCTGCAACTAATGATTATCATATTAGATGATAAAAAGGTCAGTATTGGTTTGTTCAGAGAATTTATGCATGTCAAGGACAAAGGACAGTGGGCTGATGATATTTAAACTATAACAATGTAGTTTTACGATGATGAAAACTGAGTATGATGCAAAAATGATGTTGTAATTTGTCTAAAAAGCAAATATCTCTTTGATCAGCTGAGGTCTGGTATTTCACCTTCGACTGTTGAAACAAAACCATTTGTTAATCTAGAAGAAGAAAAGTTGGCCTGTCCAATGTGCTGTCTAAATAATGAGTTCCATTTTGTTTTCTACTGTGCAATGCTTTGCTTAGTGAAATAAAAATAGACATCTTTGTTATTTTCACAAAGACATTAGAAACATAAGAATTAGCCAGTTATCTGGAGAAAGGCTGGCAGAAAAGATAGAGGGCACTTTATCAAGATAATCTGTAAATATCTGGTAGTTTCTCATGTGAGCAGTTCATTTGGGATGTTTTTGTTTTGTTTTTAATTTGTCTGTTTATTGTGTTTGTTTTGTCTCTTCTGCTGCTGCTGCTGTCCAATTTATGAAGTTCTGTACTGATAATAATCTCCTAATGATTTAAATCCATGTTTGGAAAGAAGCAGAAATGGACAAAAAAAACATCACAATGGATCAACAGAGAACTTTTCTTTTCCTTTTGCACTTGTTTTGCACATGCAATACCAGAAGATTGTTATAAGATAACAGTGTGAATGAGTGAATGAATGAATATTTCCATTATCGATTAATCTGCTAGTATTTAGCCCAAAGTGACCTCTTCAAATAAGAAGTTTTATCCAACCTAAAGTCCGGAAATCAAAAAGCTTTTTAGTTTATCATGATGACCAAAAAAAAGCATACATTTTGTACATGTAAAAAACATGAAACCAGAATTATTAAAATGATCATGCGATGATTTAAAAAATGACAATACGTTGCAGCTTTAAGTGAGCAGCTGAAAAAGTTACTGCTAATAAGAAACCTACTCGATGATTTGAAATCTTTACACATTGTTTCTTGCAGACTCATATCATCGGGCATAAAAACATCTAGGGTATTATATAGTTTAATTTCAGTGCCTGTGGATTACAATAAAGCAGCCAGTGAGAAAATGAATGCATTACCTGAATTAAGTTTATTATTACTGTATATGTTAATATCTTCACATACTCTAACTGCAGCATTGCCACTACTGACATTGCAAGCTGATTGATGGATATCCAACTGAGCTCACATCTCGTAGAATCACTTGCAAACCACTGTAAAACAAAGGACGCTTACAAGCATATTCATTTGCATGTGCAGTTCTTTTAAAGTAATTTCTGGACTCGTTAACCTTAGAATAATAAAATATATGTTCTTGTATGTTTTGTTCTGTTTGTTTCCAGCCTGCTTTTATTGTGCTCCATCCCACTGCATTTATGATGCTCTAACCCCGTCAGATTTACTCCTTAATTAGCTTTCTTAGGAAGTTCATCAACTCGACTTTATTATAAACAGTTCCACTTAATGGTAATCCACTTTTTTAGATTTTACTTTGACTATAATTCCAACCCGCAAGCCATATGTTGTTCTGGTCTACTAAATTCTACTTGTCTGCAGGAGAATAAATTATAATGGCAAAGCCCTTGGGCAGGGTTAGTTAAGTTTAGTGGCAAACACTGCATGAAAACAATTCCAAATTTGTCTCTGAGAGACTAAATGAACAAATCTGCTTTGGCAGGGTTAGTTTATTCATAAGACACTGCTATGAGACCTCAGAGGGAGACGTTTGGCTCTAGGTGCTGCCAGCGAGCTGGACAGACTGTCTGTGTGTGTGTGTGTGTGTGTGTGTGTGTGACTGTGTGTATGTGTATGTGTGTGCGTGTTACAGGTCAGCCACTCAGCTCATAAAAACCTCCTCCTTCTGGTACTGCCCAGATTATGAAGTTCTGAATTGATAATAATCTCCTAATGATTTATATCCACGTTTGCAGAGAGGCAGGGGCAGAGAGGCAGAAACAAACAAAGAACATCACAATAGATCAACAGAGGAAAAAGAGAGAGGAGGTGGTAAAACAGTGAGGAGATCCAAAAAAGAGATTAAAAGAGAAAGGGAGGCGGAAACCAACTGAGCGAAATAGAGGAAAAAGGCAAAAACAAAGAGAAAGAGAGATAGGCAGAGAGAGACGGGGGGTATAAAGGGACAAGTCATTTGGCAGAGAGGGTTGGCTAAATATTCAAGTATTAACATTAAGAGTTTTAATGTCCCGCTGTCATAAATGGCTGCCGTAGTCCACTTTAGAGGAGTGGAAAGTGAATGTGTGTGGATTGATGGCTGTGTTCTTGGACACAAGAAAAGCCTGTTCGTGTACTAGTGTATTTAGTAACGCAAAGCCTGCAGCTCCTCTGCATGGCCACACCGAATTTACAGAGTTAATTGTCCATTTGAATGCTTAATTGATACTGCAAATGATTCACAAAGGCAAGGTTTTAAAACATGCTATGGGCTGGATGTTGATAGGCCTAAATTAAAGGAATTAAACATATTTTAATTCAAACATCTCTCCCGAGGACTGAGTGATTTTGTCGAAGGGAGAAATATGTAGTTTGGGGGGTGGGGGGTCTTGGGGTTCTCCTCCAGGAATTTTGTAACGTCAAACACTTCATTGCATCAATTTATGTATTCATGTGTTAAATTTAGCCAGCAAGTCCAATTCAAAATACAAAACTAAAATGGAATATATTGCAGTGAGGCTGTGTTTTGCTTTAAAATATTTATTCTCCTGCAGATCAACTTTTCTCATTTAATGGTATCCCTGCTGTCCTTATTTGTGTCTGCATGTGGCAGGTATTCACGTAAATGATAAATTATTTTTAATTCAGTTATTAACCCCTAGACTTAGATAGCTCATTAGTGTTACATCAAGATCTCTGCTCATGTTCACAACTTTCAGCACATTCGAAATATACCTGAGAAGTTGAGAATAATGTTGGAGTATGTGAGAAAAACAAAAGTTTGATTGTGAGAATAATCTATCTGCCCTATAGCCTGCTGTGCATTACATTATTTAGACCGTCTGAGAGACACAGAGCCCTGTTTGGGACGTAGAGTTTAGGGAAGTGTGCTGTGCATTATCGGAGGTGGAAAAACGAACAGAAAACACTTCTAATCGGGCATAAAACTCATGATTGTGTGGTTTATTGTCCACACAGATTTTAGCTTCGCCATATCCAATGAAATGCAGCTCACGGTACTGTAGACGGTCCCAAATAGATCAAACATGTTGCTAAGCGAGGGGAACGCAGAGACAGCAACCAAGAGCTACCACTCAGAGGAAAGACACCACCCTGCAGTCTAAAGGTGGTGCAATTTTACAAGTCAAAAAAATGGAGGCTATAGTAGCCTATGGACTGTCAGGAAACCCATCTATTGGGACTTTTTAATTCTCAAAATTTTAGTTCATTAATATTCTCCAACAGTGGCCCTAATGCCTCGTCAAATTTAACAGACTAGAATTCCATCTTTTGGTTTATTTTATCCTCTCAGTAATTTGCAGTTGTATTAGAGCGGCTTCTGCCATGTTTACTCCAGTCATCCCCAGGACTCCTGCCGCAGCAGCAGCCAGCTGTCTTGGCACAATCTGTTGGAGCAGAACGGCAACATCTCTTGTTCTTTCCTTTTCATGGCAGGTTGCAACCGTTGCTTTTGAGGTTGCATATTTCCACCTCCTTTATCAGAGGCATTGTTGTATCCATACATTGCATTCTTGCAGTCCTCCAAATTAAAGCTATTAGTCAGATTCTAGTGGTCCCTCAAATTAAAAGTCCTCCGCCAGGGGTACTAAGTGTATAAAATAATAATATAATGTATATAATAGCATGCACACATTCTGAATATTGAGGGGGGCATCTCCCCTTAAATCTATGCCTATGCCTTATCTCTCTGCTCCTTAATTCTCCACTTTACAGTGAAATTCAAGCACCACCATTAAGAGTCCATTAGCATGTTTAATTAAAGCTCTGTAATTATTCAGCTATGTCAACATCTCAGTAAGAGTGAATGCCTTTCACTTCAGGACCAAAATGCATTTCAAGATTCAGCCCACCCTACTATAGAAACCGTGTATGTGATTGCTGAGTATGTTTTAAAACATGCTATACGGTCTTGCTGTCATACCTCAGCAGGCTCAGATGAAATCAGAGTTGATGTAGTCTCTCGCCGTGGGAACTGCTGTAAGTTCATTTAATCCTCCTTGTACTCACAGCATGTTGTATAGGGACTGTACTCAAGATATGTAAGTGTAGGGTTTCACCCTGGGACGCTGGTTTATTAAACACAGAGCTTGTATTTTGTAGGTCTGTACTGTGGACTTTAGTCTAAAATACCAGATAGGGGTTTGTAAGATATCACGTGTAATACGTTTGTTGTTGATGTAGACTGACAACTGGCCTTTTTACGAACTTACGAAAAAAATCCAATACTGTAGCTACATGGTGGATACAAAAACCACTGTCAGTCAGTCCTGGTGTCCTTGTCCGTCTTCAGACAATATCTTAAAGTAACTGGATGTGTTTTCACACTAAAGAAAATAGATGCTCTATTTTTAATAATTCCTCAGACTTTCATGTTGACCCTGTCATTTAGATCAGTTAAAATGGGGTAAAAACCTACGAATAGCAGCAATTCTGACACCTCCTTATGAAGGCGTAGAGGGGGCACTCGTGGTGGTTGGGTGATGGGGAGGCAAAGTGACACAGACGGCAGTGACAGTAGAGAGACAGAGCAGGTAAAACAGCTTAAACATCGTTCAGCCAGGGCGATCATTTGTCGACTTAAGTTCCCAGCAAAGTCATTGGATAATAACCGAGGTGGATCTCTAATGTGATGATCAAATTAGATGGATAATTGTGTTCTTGCGTGAACTTTTGCTAAAAGCTTCATCGCTGTAATTATCGTTTGAGACCTAAAGGCATTTACACTGAAACAACAAATCAGATTGGATTTTTTTTGTGTGTGTGTGGCACAAATTGGATCTTTTTTATGCATGCAATTTCTTCAGATTAAATTTTGATAGTGGACTGACGGTAGCTTGAGTTCCAACAGCTTGTGTGGAGATTTAACATTGTGGGTTTAAATTTGTGGACAGGTTGGGAAAACCCTGTTGTGATAAAAGACTGAATGATGCTCAAAATTCCCTTCAGCAAATCACTGAAGCCCAGCTGTTGCGTCGCCATGTGTAGTGACTGTGGTAGATCAAGCCAGCTTCCAGATGTGACTGGGTGCGTTACAGTATGGTCTCACCCCCAGCAAATACACCCTCAGGCTGCAGCTGGAAATGGGAATGTGCTCTCAGTCATGTTGCCTGTTAAATAAAAAAAAGAACATGAACAGCTCTCCCCCAAAGCTATAAACCAGCGATTCATGTTGCCAAATAAACGCTGAGTTGTCAACGGCCACAGGAATAATATATGAGAACACAATTTTACAGTGAATTTACCCTTTAAATAGGTCAACTTTTATCATTTTCAGGGTCATAATTTTTTCAAGGAAAGCATTCTCACTATGTAATTATTTATAAAAGGAACTGGGGGGATGAGCCTTGGACATCTAGTCAGCCAGTGAGTCACACATGCTTTCAGTCAGCCAGTGAGTCACACAGTCACCCAGCTATTCAGCCACCAGCAAGCTATGGTTCATTCAGGTAACTGCTCCTCCAAATATATATGTATATTTAGTACAAAAACATGAAGGTTGTGAGAAATTGAATGATAAAATAGAAAGATGACATCCACGTGATTGCTATAAATTCACCAAACTCCTTGCATAACACTTCCTCCAAACAGTGATTGTCCAATCATAGCTTGTCCATCATAATTGATTGACAAGCTCCGGACAGCTCCAAATGCCACAGTGGTGCACATGGGGCTCTGTCAAGAGCGATACTCTATGTTAAGTGAGTTTGAAGGGTCAGATCACTTTTATTGGTATTCTGTACCGTGCCAAAAACAAAAACACACGCAAAATAGTAAGGATTGAATTGTAGTATTTTTGGCTGCTTGGATAATGATCTTACCCACTACAGCAGTAGTCTAGCATTACTTCCGAGGCGAGGAGCACGTCATTAACCTGTAAAACTTCAATCAGTAGCCCAGGCTATTATTTGCTTTAATCATTGAATGCAACAGGCTTATATTTGAGACAGGTCTTAAAACTGTTTCTCAGCAAAGATGAGAAGCAAATTAAGCTGTTTATTTAAACCAGCATGAATATTACATGTATAAAAATTAGACTTTGAATAACATATCAATTATGAATCATTCATTTGATCTCGCTCCAACAGACAGGGCATTGGAGACACTCGATTTATGGTACTTGAGGATTACGGCACCTGGCACACTGACAGTACAAAACTTTATCCTGTTAAAACAATATCCTTAACTTGGATACATTTTTACGAAAAACTGTTTTGATTCTTTTGATTGGTGGACCCTTATGGACGAAATGAATTTGAATGTCTTACCGAGGAATCAAGGAATGGACAAATACTCTGACTTCAGCAGTAGGGAATCACGGGTCCATGTCATTGGTCCGACATGCCATTGGTCCGACATCCCATTAGTCCGACGGTCCGCGGTGCTGAACGGCTTCCGGCGAGCGTATTTCTACCTTGATGGTGCGGCGCAACCGGCTCTGGGTCAGCTGGGAAAGGCTTGAGGCGAGGCAGGCTCACGGCTTATGTGTTTGTCACTTTCTTTTTCATTTTAACCCACACCATGATCTTTTCCTAACCCTAACCAAGTGGTTTTTGTGCCTAAACCTAACCAGACCTTAACCACAGGGCATCATGGTGATTTCGGAACAGACTTTGGAACAATTGGTTTAATATGGTTGGAACAATGGGATGTCGGACCAATGGGCAGTTCACCACTTCATCTCTCATCCTGGCGATAAATCTGAATGAATTACAGTCTCCTCTGGTGCTCATGGTCCTGGTAAAATGATCTGAATGATTGAACTGTGGAGAATCTAACTGTGCTAACAATGTGAAGCATCTCCATATTGACAAAAGTTTTTTAAAAAAAGTGGTTTTATACATCCAAAGAATTTTTATAAAAATCAACTTGCTTGGCAACCAAACCAGGCCTCTAATTGAGACAGGCCTTTATTTGTCAAAATGTGTAGCCACACCGGGCTAGTAAAGGGGACCTGGCATTTAATTTGAACTTGGCTTTTAATTGACGTTTTACAGTACATTAGTTTTTGAGGTTATTTTGACATTCAAAAAAAGCTTTGCTCATGACTAGCACATCCGCTGGGTAATACTTCTCCCTGTATGGAAGCTGATTGTAGATCGTTTTCAGAGTGTAGGCTAACACAAGGAGCTCTTTCTTACTCTGTATTGGATTTGGTTGAATTTACACAAAAGTAACCCAAGTCAGTGTTACCCGAGATAATACCTGAAACCTATTGGTTTGTCTTCTTCTTAAAAGCCTTTTCTTTTGGGACATTCTGAGTGAAACCCTGCAGTTTTAAAATACGAGGCCAGTATAAACTAACCACTAAGCAGCTAACCAGTGTTATGTTTAGTCAAGATGAGCCTGATCTGATTACCTAGCTCATCATGCAATGCTAAAACAAAGGTGTTGCGCCATTTTAACATTCCAGACATGGTGAAAAAAAACTACATCAAGAATACTAAGGTATAATGCTTCCTTCAAATGGGATTTTGTCTACCATGTTGAAGAGTCCGTATGAACGCCCCTCGTTGTGGTATTTACAACCTTCTAGGTCAAAATTTTTCTGTTCACTTCAAGTTCACAAGTTGTGACATGTTTTTGATGTTGCTGATCTTTTCAGAAAAGGCAGAGGCCATGGAAGTTCAGTTTTAGGCGGATGATAAGATAATGCATTGTAATTTTAGTCCCATTGAGATTTTCTTTGTAATTGTATAATAGACTGGAAAATGTTTATATTCCTAACGGCATCATATCTTTCCTTTGTCTTGTGCTCACTAGCTTGCTAAATTGTTATTCTCAGTTGCTTCTAGGTAGTGGCAGTAGCATACATGTTGCTGTTCCCTAGTAGTGGTGCTCTCACAACTTAACCACTTGGACTCAAAGCATATTGTGTACACAGCTTCCCATGTCGTAACCACGAGCTCATAAGATCAAAATGAAGGCAGTATTCTAAAATATTATGAGGTCTAAGCAATTCCATTGAATAATATTGTCTTTGATTTTTCAAAATTGCCTCACTTTTTAGAACTCTAATAGTCAATCGCCGTGTTTTTTATGACACTCTCATGCAGCATTTTCATCACAGTATCATTTCATTTTATGTAATTCCAGTTTTCAGCCTATTGAATAAACTGTAGTGCACATCATCACACATTATAACCAGCGACATTCCTACAGTGTAACTGTCAGCCACAAAGTCATCCAGTCAATCTACTGGTCGATCAGAATTTTACTTCTGTTGCATTTACTGTAAGTAGCTCGGTTAACAGCGTCAGGTAAAAGCCTAGAGTCAGTCAGCCAGTCAGTCAGCCATTTGGTCTGGCACTCAGCCAGTTAGCGGGTCAGCCAGCCATCTAGTCAATTGAATGGTTGCCAGTGTTTCCATTTACTGTACGAATTTTAGTCTGAACACTGAGAAATAATGTCTGGCTCTTATTAATGTACATTAACATTACAGAAAGTGGAGGTGGAGGAGGCAGAAAAAATCTGGATGGAGAGATCCTGGCAATGCTTCAAAGTCAAGATGTCTCAATTTACCTGAAAAGATGATGATTAAAAGCACAAAATGAACCTCACTACAATCTCCATGTCTAAATCTGTAAAACAGAGAAGAAAGAAGTGTCATCAGTATTTGAAGCAAACAGTAATGAGGGGGAGAATTAAAGATGGCTGAAAGGATGCGATCCGGAAAGAAATACACTGGGTCATCTGATGATACTTATTACTGTTCCACTGCTACAGTATTATCGCTCAAAAATCAGAAGATGTTTATGTAGCACATAATATTAATAATGTCTAAAAATAAACAACTGCTGGTTTCATAAATTACTGAACATTTCAAGGAGAGTTCTGTGCTACTATAATGAATTTGAGGAAAATGTTTACAGTTACAGATGTTATACCTGGGTATTGTAGATGAAAATTGGCCTCATCTTTTACACTTAATAACGCACCACTAAGGGACTGTTCCCTACTTATCAGAGGAGGGGAGTGGCAGGGGTATGACTTTGTTTTTGTTTGTTTTTTCCCTTGGGCCCCCTTCCACTATAAATTAGTTGTTAGATTTTAAAAACTTACCTACTGATCTTTGAAAGTTAAAGTTGGAGATGAAATCCTGAAGTTGAAAAAGGCCTCTTTTTTACCCTTGTGTTGTATACGTGTTAGTTCAATTTTTTAAATTATTTTACATTTTACATAAAATAGAGATTTTAAATAATAATATCACCTTCTTAAGCCGAGATTTGGTTTTGTTTTTTTGCGGATGGTAGTGTTTGTCTCACATGATGTGTTCAAGGACCGTCGGAAATTTGAAAATTTCTGTTTCTACAGTTCTGTTTTTACAGTTTCTGGCTGTGATAAAGGGTGTAAGCCAAAAATCCCCTCATAAATAATGAACAGTCCCCTTTGGTTAGTGACTTCTGGTGTCGATCACTGATGAAAAAAGCCATCTTTTCACATCCGCATGATATGCAGCCGGTCGCAGTCATTGTTTATCAGTGCCTAGTGGATGGGTCTAGCAACCACCGACTTTTCCCCAGGAGGCCGATGTTACCTTACCATAAGATCATGAAACCAAACCCAGTTCTTTTTACCGTAAGCCCAACTACGCGCTTTTGTTGCCTAAACCCAAGCATGTGCCTGTGTTTGCCAGATGTAACCACGTGTGTTTGTTGTTGAAGGTAAAAATGGTCAACTCAGCGGTGTCGTACCGATGTAGTGCATATATTTTTCAAGAGTCAGCATACAAACTGTCCATTATCAGTGAAAATGGAATTGTATTTTGAAAACAGACAATGCATGTAACAGGCAGAAGTTGACACAGCGTCCCAGAGCATCAATAATCAATGCACCAGGGTACTTTGCACGTCATATGTCGACGTGGAAAGTCCATGACCAAATGTCAATACTTGAAAAGGTCGGAGTGAGAATGTGTTGTAAAGAGACAGGCACTAAAACGGAGCCTTCTCAGGCAGAGGGTGAATGCAGGTGTTACAGTACAGATAGTATGAGGAAAATAAAGTGTTTTTGGACATTAAAGGATGTAAACATGTTCTAGTAGAAACCTTAAATACAAGTATGAACCTGAGTATTAGCATAACAGATCTGAATCGTCCAGAGACAGCTTTTGATGGCATCTTCAGTCCAAAGCAAAGGCAACAAAAAAGGTGACGCCACGGTGCAGCCTGTAAAGGCTCAGCTGGGTGAGGATAGCTCGATCAAATATATTTCTGTTCTTGTATTCCCTTTTATAACACAACTAAGGCCGTATTATTATGGTGAGACACAGTATACTGTCTTGTTTAACTGCAATGTAACAAATCCAGGAAGAGGAAACATGATGAACTATCCAAACGACGGAATGGAGGAAGGTGTTGAACTGATTGCTCTCAATGACCTTCACTCGTCACCTTGTTTGAATTCTCTGTAACACCTCTGAATCAATAGGCTCTTTCAGCATCCAAAACTTGAAATGTTTAGAAAGCATTTTTTCTCCAACATCAGCATAATGAAAATGTCAGACCTATCCATTCCTGTATTTCAGTGGGATCTTGACCCTGACCTAACCTGTGACTGTTTTAACAATGACCCCGTTCATGGAAAATAGAAACAATGCAATACTTGGTAGCCTTCCTCCTGAATGCGAATGTGAGTCTACCTCTGAATCAATTCTAATTAGATGAAGAAGATCTGCAAAGACATGGCCTCACGTAGTCATTCGTTCGGTCATCTGCGGTACTGTTTCGCTGCTCAGACAGTATGCTGCAATAATTACTATGCACTGCAGGCAGACGCAGACTTGGAGGCTGTTTACATACTTGAAACCTTTCATTTCATCATTGAGAGATAAGATAAAGGCATAGTACTCCTTCTAGATCAGGAGTGCACCGGCTTCCTTTCCTCTGTAATTTACTATTGTTTACTAATTCTTTGTGGCTCTGTGTTCAGTTCTTTCTCTGCTGATTCTGTCAGAATACAACAGGAAAATACAATCTTCAGTATGGATGGGGTTTAGCAAACACTGAGAGTTACATTGATTAGATATTCCAGCCACTCTCCTCCCTGCATGGTACTCTGATCTAATGCCCAACCCTACACCCTCAACACCTGGATGTGAATGTGTGTCTCTGTGTGTGCCTGTTAGTGTGCTTGGAGTATATCTGTGTCCTTGGACATACGTGTGTCACTGTGTGTTGCTGTGCACTTAAAGAACTGTGTGCTCAAGTATCTGTATGTGTGAAATTGCTTGTCCCCGCTGCTGTCTCCTGCTCTGTTGACGTGTCTGTGCATTTACAAGTGGGTGTTTCTGTATTTACGTGTGTCTACTTTAAGTTGATGAATCTATCAATATGCGCACTTCTTTGTATATGTAATGGGTGTGCCCAGCTGTATTTGTTTGCATCCGAGTGTATGTGTGGCTGTGTGCACACCAGTTTGTCTTGTGTCTGTGCGTCTGTCAGGTATGAACAATCTGTTTCCTTCCCTGCGGCAGAACCTACCAATCACATCCCTCCATCATCTCTCTTCATTACGTATTCATGAGTTTCTGTGTCTGCAGGGCGGTGATTGGCTCTTAATGAACAACTGACGGCATTATCAGTCAGCCAATGCTATGGCAACAAAATAAGTCAGTCAGTACAAAAGAAACACCAGTCAACCACTGGTAGGGAAACATTATTCAACGGGAGCAGTGAGACAGTATACCCCTTAGGGAGGCTGACATATTGGATATTGTCGCCTGCATGGTACCTTTGATATGACTCTTATAATGTTTCAAACGTGCTCGTGATCAAGTGCACACGTGTTGAAACTCTCTGACAAATTACAGCCAAGAAGCAAAAAGCAGAGCATTTAGCACATGCAGAGTATACCATTTAGTTTTGGTGTAAATAAATCCCCAAGTCCTTTCCCTTGTCAGCTTGAGCTTAAGAACCATTAGTCAAACTGAGTACAGACACACTGTCGGCCTCAGGGGGTTCATATGAGCTCATAAATCTATGAACTACCCCTTTATCATCTTTTATATTATTTTCGGGCCTGCATTTCACCGGCACTGGCTTTCATTGTCAACTCCCTTTCCTGCTGCTGCTGCATCAGAAGGGCAGGGAGCATACTCGGTTGAATTAATGCAGCACGTTTGCATAGACACAATCTGGTGATGTTGTATGATTGCTGGTCTGTGGTTACAAAATAGCTCATCAAATGCGGAGGATGTCTACAGCACTGACAACTGTTCCCTCCCACTGATTGCACTCACTAATTGCATATATTAAAACTGTGATTAACTGGCTGTAGGCAGAAGTATATATTGAGCATTGTATCCTACACAGTCATCAACATTTCTATTAACAGCCTCTTACTAGTTGAAGTAGCATTGGAGCCAGCTAGATATGTATGAAACACATACATAACAAAGTAGTTGTTATTGAAAATGAAGTATTTTATATGTAAAATGAAATCACACTCTTATATATCTTTGATAAATGTGACGCTAAAGCCAGTTAGCTTAGCTTATCAAAAGACTGGCAACAGGAGGAAACGGTTAGCTTGGCTCTGTTTTCTTGTATTTGCTGGACTTACTTCTCATCTACCTCTCTCTCCCAAAATGTCTATTGCTCTAAAATTCTAGATATAAAGTGTTTACTTGTCATAAGCATTAGTAGCTAATTTAACATCTGTCGCAGCATGGACTACAAGGCTGCACTCAGAATTCAGAATTATGTCAAAATCAGATTTGGCTATTCAGTACAAATATTTGACTATTCCTTTCTTTATTTCCATATAGAGTTTGTACAGGGTTTGATGGGACATGCAGGGTGGCAGCAATCTGGAAATCCATCGGTTAAAAAAAAAAAAAAAAAAACTTTTTTATTTTCTTCCTTTACCTCTGGAGGCACAGCCCGGAGTTTTTCGACTAACGGAAGTGCAGGGGCCTCGGCGATTGCTCACGGCCTTAACTTCCGGTGGTGCCCCCAGGGAATCGCCGTGTTGTTTACAAACACTAATGGGTAGAAAACCAGCAGAGTTTAGCTATATGTCACATTTTTCACGTCACTATATCACCGTGTAGACTAATCTGAAGTTTGTTAAGTCTATAAACACAATGATTGAACAAACGTTACTATTTCTGTGTGCACATTTTGTAAGTAATAACATGGTTATCGTAGATTAGCTGGGCTAAAAGTTAGCTGTTAACATTAGCCGTTAGCTGTGTCTGTAATAAACATAGACCTTATAAAAATAAGGTAATAACTCAATAAACAGTCCGTGAATAAAATAGCTTTTCCAGCGGATATCTTTGATTGAGCTAGCAAAGCAGTTTTGTGTTGCTATGTGTGGTATTTATTCAGTTATGGGAAATCACGATGTCTAGAAAGCATCAGTGGCTGCAGCTGACAGGGACAGTTAGCAAAGCTGACATCAGGACGTCATCTGTTAAAAGCCTCCTGTTGTCGGATATGGCATGAAATTACTCCAGTTAGCTCAATCATGTTGTAACTAAGAAATTTGCTGGAATTTTTTTTTTTTTCCCCATGTTGACAAGACAGCGTTTTGGGTGGAGTGGTCGCCATGGACGCAGAGCTTGCTGTTTCTGTTGGTACACATTTCCTGGGGACACCTGCACGTCTCGGCCACACCCCCTCAATTGTGATTGGCTAAAGCGCAACATGTTCAAACTCAAAGCCCCACCCCCCTCTAGTCGTCTTTCACACAGGGCTGCCGACATATTCTACAATGTAAATTGCAGAATCTGTGTTGAGAGATTAGGGTGGCAGTGACGCTCATATGGTAAACAAGCCAAATTAGCCCTCCCAGCTAATGGATGCTAACTATGCTTAATGTGTACTGAAATATGCTATTACATTTTTTGCCAACACCGGATATCAAACAAAAGCCAGACTGTATCGTATTGCGTTACTATGAGCTGTAAATTCACCAATTCTAAGCAGAAGGCAGAAGATAATGTTTTCCCGGAGCCTGACCTCTGGGCAGCTGCCTCCGTCTCACTCAGACTCACCTTGGGTCTAGGTCTTCAGCTGTCTGTGGTGGAGAGCAGCATGAAAGAGCACTCACTCCACAGCTCAATATTGGGACTCTGCACACTAACTAGCCAAAAAAACAAAAAAAACAAAAAGCAACTGTTGGTCTTGCAGAATTTCCATCCAATCATGGGTCCAAATATTGATTCAAATCTCCGACTTTCAAGGGGCAGCCTTAATGGACTGTTTGATTTATGAGTGGTTATTATTTGTCAGCTTCATCAAATATTCACCATCTCTCTTTGACTTAACAGCCAACAGATCCAGTATAAATTACTCCAAACCTAACTTTAGCCTAGAGCTATCCAAATGAATCACATGTGACAGTTTATTTAATCCCCCTTTGTTTAACTGTTACAGTATTAGCTGTAAATAAACCTTTAATAAATGGTTTACAGCATAATATTATGTAGCTGTACCCAGATATGAGGACATTTAAGGTGTTGTTTTAGGTGCTGTTCAGATGCTTAATATACAAATCACTTTAGCTCATATATACGTAATAACCATACGGATTTGTCTGTTCAAATTTTGGAAATGAGACATGTCTGTATTTGGAGCTGATTTTCTAAATCCTTCAACAATATTTTTAGTCCTCAGTCTAGATCACATGCAACCATAGACAGCAGTAAATATTTGCTCTCTCGTGTGGGTACATTAAAACACCAATGAGGGGCAATTCGCCCAAAAGCTGGTGAGTTCATTCACAGTGCGTGATGCCTGTCTGCTCGAATCACCTCCTTTGAGAATGTCTCACTGCTCCACAATCCCTCTCTTAAGAAATGTGAAATCCAGCTGGTATTGTGGTTAACAGGCAAGTATGACTAAAAAAAGTGAGTCATTGAGCTGGATCCTGCCGTGGGTAATAGAGTAGGTGTAGCTTTTGGTAATACATTTTGAAAAGAGAATATATTTTAGTTTGAAAGTACAGTATCAAGCCTACATCAGACTCGAGGATGTGCTTTGTTGAACTAAGTTTTGTGTCTTAAGCTCTTAAGTTCAGTTCGTATTTGTTCTGTTGCTAGTTAAATATAGTTTTGTTAAATGTGCAATATTTTACTTTATAAATATGGTTTACTTAAATGCATCTGCCCTCCCATCTGTTGTTTGCAGTGGAGCTGCTGCTCGTAGGCTAGAATATTAACATGGGCATATTTAACTTTGATGCATATTCACACAGGACAGGTTTTATGATGCATATTAACACGGGCTTGATACAGTGAATGGATTTGCACAGGCAAAAACAAATTTGACTTTTAACATTTTTTGGCCCAGATTCCCTGATTTGGCTGCCTAAGAGGGGGGAAATTACATTTCAAACCTGATTGTGAGACTTTGATCTAGTTCAGAGCTTTCCCTCAACGTCGAAAATAACAAGTCTGTTGATGAATGTTCTTAATTTCTGACCCTTGGGATGTTTTCAAATAGGAGTTTAATCTAAAGGCAGCCATACACTTACATAATGTATTGTTTCTTAGCCTTCTTTACTGTTTGTGTTATCGTTTAATGTACACAAATGACAGCAATACCACCCAATGGTCAAGGGACTGAAGGCTTTATGCATCAAAAATTGTTGTCTTGTCTGCATTGCAGTGGAACAGAAAATGTATTCACTCCTCTTTTATCATCATTTCTTGTGAGCTATATTTTTAAATACAGCTGTCTGTAGTTGCTCCAAACTGTTTGTGAAGTGACCTGAAAACATTAGGATAAGCCGGGGACGTATGAATCTCTGCTCTTAAATATTATAAATGAAATGCAGTGAAAGCCGCTTTTTTTTATCTAAGAGATACTATCAAATATCAAGCGTGGTCTCCCTCATTTTGAATAGCTGCGACACCGGTGTCAGGAATAATAAATTTCACTTTTTGTGTAGGTGGATTGCTGTGAAGTAAGTTAAAGTGTTTTTGCATTTGGTTTATGCCTGTACTGTGCTTCCAGGCAGTCATAAACTGCTGTGATACATGAGCTCCTCGCAGCAAACTCATTAATGGAGAATTTATGACCAGTGATGATTTAAGGTGTAAAGGAAATTCATATTTGTTCATGATTTAGTTTAATGTATTAATTAAGAACAGTATTGAATTGTCTCTCTCAACTTGAAACACATTATGTTGAGGGGTGACGTCATTACAAATGTAAACAAACATTATACAGCCTCAAAATACATTAAGGCCTAAAGCTAATCTGCTTTGACACCAAACTCTATTAGGTTATGAAATATATCACCATGCTCTTGTGATCTGCAGGTATCACAGTGGACCTTTTAAAGTGCAAAATCCTGCGAGTTTTTATTGACAGCAGTAAAAGGACATGATTTTCAATCCCCTGGCTCACACAAAGGGACATTCAAAGCTGAAGCTCAATAAAAAGTGAGATAAATCGAACCAAAAAGTTTAGCTTTTATTTTTAGTTACACTGCCTATGGTTACAAGAAAAGCCTTGTGTGTTAAAATAGGCTGCTTGTTGTCAAGTGTGTTACATGAGCTATTTCTGGTATATGAGACAAAGTGATAATGTAGGTGTGGTAGGTGAAGACTACGAACACTGTGCAAATGCCTGTGTCACTGTTTACGACTGTTCCAATGAATTAAATTAGGAAATAACAACGGCACTTTAAGTCCCAAAAATAAAGTGTTGAATCATTGTGTTAAACATGCCTCGAGTTGGATGCAATTGACTCTTTGCTAAGTCAAATCCATGGACGCATAACGTAGCTTTGGGCCGGCTCAGACCAGGGTCCAACAACAACTCAGCTGTGCTCCATTGACTCTAATGCAACTGTTTCAGATTTCCTTCATTTTCAGTCTGGTTTTGTGGATTTGGAGCTAAATGTTGTGCCTGGGGCACATCATGTGTTAATGATACTCGTTACCTGGAGAGGTTGGAAAAAGATATATGTTTCTTCCCTGTTCCAAAACCAAAATCAAACCCTAAAAAGTGTAGGGTTGAAGATATAGCCTACTGAATGTATACACATGCTGCTTTTGCTTTTTAATGATTATAACAGTGAAAAAAGACTGACTCTGCTGTACAGGAACCAGTGAAGGGAAACTTTGCTGATGTTCAACCAGCTGTGTGTCATCGCAGTGTGTGCAGATGAATGCTGTTTGACTTCCCTCAGAGATCCCTGCTTGTCTGGTGGTGGAAGTTCGGGTGCTGGCAGCAGCACGGACGAAGCTAACCACCGTTCATCTGCACACACTGCGATGACACATAGCTGGTTCAGTATCCGCAAAGTTTACTGTAACTACTGTAACTATCTTTGTCTTTTTAACCTGTTGTTGCTGCTGAGTCAGTTTGACATCCTGGATATATCCTTCAAACGCAGACTGTAGACCCCTCTATCTGCTTCTCTCTGGAATCACTATTTCATTTTTATGAATTATGATAATATTCAGGGAGTGCAGTCAGACCATCACAAAGGGGCGGGGCTTAGCGAAAGGTCAATTACAATGTGCTGTGACAACTTTATGTCTGTGTTTTTTTGCCACAACCCTGATTTTTTAACAACATTTCACCTAGTCTCTATATACAGACTCTACATTCAGTGAATGTAGAGTCTGTAGGCAAACCCCAGAGATCTTGCCTCTGGAAGAAGAGCAGAAGAGTCCTGGTTCTTGGTTGTAGGCTGTTTGTAGTCCGCGTGATATTGACCAATCACGTTTGAGCCGGCTGCAGTTGTTGCCAGGTTAAACGATCCGTGCGGTGAACTAACGAGGCGGAACATAATTGGCGTCACTGCAAACTCTGAATCCATCGCAATGGTTCAGCATATTTACTTATATATAAATGGAAGTCGGAAACGGAAATTCACCTCCTCCACCCAAATCAAACCGGAATGCCAAAAAATCGGGGGTCTGCCCCCAGAGGCTGTATCGCCATCTGCCGGAAGTCAGACGCCGAATGCAGCTGATGGGTTCCGAGAATGCATTTCACCAAACCTGTGGAGACAGTTGACCTAGTAGGTAGAAAATAGTAGCAAAAGTTAGCTAACGTTACCAAGTAGCATTAGCCTGACAGCGGTCTGTGCATGTACAGAGTTGAAATATAAAAGACAGTTATACTTAAGCACTTTTATTCAATTGACAGTCAATTCAGTCATGGCCCAGCCACACAAAAAACAGCACCTATCTGTTGTACATGTTCATCAGCTCGCCGTGTAAGGACAGTAACGTTAGGAGAACTTGGGGACATTTACTCCATTTTGTTTAGATCACATCAGACATGAGTTTTAATTTTCTGACAGTACCTCCTGTCTGTAGGTTCATCCAACCCTTTTATATAGTCACGTTGCTGTGTTTCCAATCCACACAATATATGGATTCGTCACCTCCTGCCCTCCATCTGAACTTGATTTTAAACAAGCTCATTAGGAGGTGCCACGTGCAGTTGATTCATGAGACGAGATGATGTGCTGGCATTTTAAAAAAAAACATGTCTAATGTAAGCAAATGTGAGAATAATGTTAATTGTCTAATTAAGTGCACAGGTTTGTCAACATTTGTGGTACGTGCAATTTTTACAGGCAGTGTTGACATCTTAAACTATCAGCTGGAGCGTACCATATGTCACGCTTAAAGTGCTTCAACATATAGTGTTAACATTTGGTTCCACATAATGATACTTCATGTCATTAATGCCGTAGCTACAGAGTATATTTGAACAAAAGAAATTGCCCTGATTGAGTCAATCCTTAAGTTTTGTATTCACAGCTATTTTACAAGGTTAGTTAATCTATTACTCTTGTCACACATACATTAAATAACCATGCTGGTAAGTTAACACAATAAGACGTGAATGGAGCTGGTGTTCAGCCATGTTGCATTAGATTAATTGTTAGCACAGTAATGGACTTGGTGTAATGTCAGCATGGTAAGTAGAGTGCCACTAACATATGTGCATGTGTGTAGCAACATTAGGATAATTGTTGGCATAAAATACACACAAAGTAATTTAACCATGTCAAATAAAATGTAAGTGATGTATGTGCATATATGTAGCCTCTGTATAACATTAGGATAATTGTAGCACATTAACTCATCAGCCATTTGTCACCATTCAGTGGATTAGCGGGGTCATTATGAAAACGACGTCTGTCAGCTACTCTCTCAGACATTCATTAAACTGATTTGTCACTGTACTTTGTCACCGAGGACAAGATATATATGTATTTATGTTTTTATCATTTATGTTTGTAATGTATTCATTTATTTTGACAGCAGGAAAAAAACATCTAGAGGGAGTCAAATTGAGATTACCCCAGGGTGTTTTGTTTTTTATTATTATTGCATGGATTTCAAATACAGCTCTCGCCCACTCACTTTGTCTTTCCAGCCATACGTGCTGAGCAGTAGCAACATACGGGCACAACACTGCTAACCCCTGTAATGAAATGATGTCCCCCATGTAAGAATAGAGAGCTCACACTGACAAGGATCCCTCCATCAGTTTGTCTCCTCTTGTCTTTGATTTACGCTGATTAAAGGAACCATTTATTTTCTAACTTACCATTATCTGAATGCTTTGATTACAGAGCTGCATCATTGTCATTTTGATTAAAGCTGCAATTTCCTTTACCAGCTTTTGTTCAGAATATTACTGGGCTTCCAGCACAACACCTCGACATCTGATGTATGTGTCTGAGTGGCAGAGAGAGAGAAAGATTAAGCATCCTATGAACAAAAACCCTGAATGGTGCTATTGTTGAGATCATTTTTCCTACTTCCTTTCCTGTCTGCCTCTGTCTTTCTCTTTTTTTTTTGTCTCTCTCTGGCCCTCTCGCTATCTGTTTCCACCATTTTAAAACTTACTTTGCCTTTGTAACTTTTCTTTTCCACTGTACTCTTCTCTCTCAGCATTGTGAGGGAGAAGAATCTGCCATTTTTTTGAAAAATTCCTTTGCTAGACCTTTTTTTTCACTTTATCCAATCTGTTCTCTGATTTTTCTCCTCTTTTCTGTATTCTGTTCTCCTCCGCAGTGAAGCGATCAGTAGATTTTAAATCGCGGGGCGTTAAATTATTCCCTGGCAAAGACTCCAGCAACAAGTTTTCAATATGTGAGTTCACATCTTAATGTCACTATGGCTAATGAACTAACGTCTGATGGCTTGGTTTGACTTGGACTGCCTTTGTTTTTAGGTTTGCTTTTTTTAAATTTTGTCTCTTAAAACGGCTGCTAGGTTCAACACATTTGTGCCTCTGTTCATTGACTTACCTTTGCAGACAGCATGGTGACATTCACACCGACGTATTGCTAAAAGTTGCGGCTACAACGTGACCTTTTCTGGTACACAAATGTGTTGAAAATGCCACAGCCTTTATAAGAGCATGCTTTTGCGTTCTGCCTGACTGTTTTTGTTGTTTGATGTTTTGTATATGTGTTTTCGTCATGGTGTCTTGGTTTATGCATGCTTCTTCATGGCTCGCTTTGGTATATTTAATCATGGCTTGTTCGGATTAGCTTAATCATGGTTTGTTTTGGCTCGCTTTGGGCTTGTTCAGGGGATGTGAATCAGCTGTTGTGATATTGTTTACCCCCCCCCCCCCCCCCACCACCACCACCACCACCGCCTCTTCTCCTTTATTTCCTCTTCTCTTCTCTTCTCTTCTCTTCTCTTCTCTTCTCTTCTCTTCCCTTACCCTTCCCTTCCCTTCTCTTCTGATCACACACCTAAACTACATTTTTGTAGACCTTAATACACAAGGCATCAAAGCAATTATTAACCCCTTGAAACCTGAGCAAATTGGCTTGATTTCTTTAAAAAACGGGAAGAAGGCAATAAGCGAAGAAAGAAGAAATGACCCAATAAATAAGCAAGAAACTGGTAAAAAGAGAAAAAACAAGAAAATTAGTTTAAAAAAAAAAAAAATCAAAAACGTGGAAGGGTGCTTTAAAATTATAATAATAATTCTGTAACAGAATTTATTTATTTATTTACCTAGTTTTAAAAAATATATCACATAAATATTATTTATAATGTTATTTTTTTTTTAGATTTTTTTTTTATGCAATTTCTTACCAACTTGCTTATTGCCTTTTGCCCCCATGTTTTTGAAAGAAATCGCAGCAGATTGCTCAGGGTTCACAGGTTTAAATACTTGTGAAAGGCATCTGACAGCAACACAAGAAAAGTGAAGTCTCTCCAGATTTCAGTGGGTTAAGTTCACGACAACATCCCTCTGCCATAGAGGCCAATGGTAAAATAACCAAAGAGAAACTAATGTATCTCCTCAATTATTCTCCAGTCCTCTCAGTCAGCAGCAAATTAAAGCACTATTGTGGATTTATCTTTCTAATCTTTCCATGCAATAGTAAAATTCGGGGGTCCACCTTTAATAAATCCAAAAAGTTCCCCACTACTCTTCATTTTGAACTACCACTAGTTGCTCTCACTTTGTGAAATTCCAACTTGTACGACTTTTGACAATAACTCTTTAATATGACTCTTTAATGAGACACCCTGAAGTAAAATTATCAAGTGTGAGGGTGCAAAATGGTTCATAAGTCATTTGACACACTGTAATGTAAAAATGGTCACATGGATATTATTTCATTCCGCTCAAAGCCTTTTCAACACTCTGACATTGAGAGAACATGTACAGGAAGCATGAAAAATCTCTGAGAGGATCAGGACTTTTTTTTGTTTTACTGAAGTTCCACTTATTAAAGCTGTCAGTGCACGCGTAAACCTCACATATTTTAGAGTTATCTTACAATTCCCACTTTTTTATTCCTCACTCATTTGTCTATTATTCCTCTTCTGCTCTCTCTTTGTCTGTATTACGCACACACACACACACACACACACACACACACACACACACGTGTGCATATTTGCACATCTACAAGGACATTTGTAAACACATGCACATATGCTCTGATACCTTAACACCAAAATGTACATACAACACATGTCCATGTCTTAATTTGTTTGCATGCTTGTTAATAATGATGTTTTCCTGAACATTTCTGACTTATTGGCTTGTTTTCCTTATTTGCTTGTCCACACTGTGTTTGTGTGTGCAAATGTGTGGGTTTATGTGTGAATCTCTTAAATACTGTATGAGCTGAGCTAAGCACAGCGCAGAGACACGGCGCATCCCAGATCCATCAGGTTTCCTGACAGGTTGGGGAGTCATGGTTGAGGTTTGATTCTACAGATGTGAATTTGTATGTTAATTAGTTTGGCTCTGATTGGTTCAGATGTTAATTTGCTCTGCTGCGACTGGTTTAACTCTCCAGTGGAGCACAAAAGCTGTGTGTGTGTGTGTTTGTCCGTGCATACGTACATGTTTATGTTTTCTGTACATGTGTTTTTGTAAATGCGCATGTATGTATATGTGTGTAAGTACGTGACTTTGGGCAGGTTTTGTTTGTGTGAGTGTGTGCGCACAGTACTGATACTGTAACCAGTCCCTCTGTTATGGTGTTAATAGTCCAGATGGTCAAATTAGCCGCTCCAACAAAGCAACAAACTATCTACTCTAACAAATACACACACACACACCAACCACCTGCTGGGTTTGTTGATACGGACTAAACATGTACATGCATGTTAGTCGGATAGCCCAGACCGGCTGGGTGAAAGAAGAGATGGGCAGTATTATCACTCTGCATGTGTTTGTTACACATAATTGGGTTCTCTGGCGTCAGCATCTTTGTTTGAGATAAAATAAAGTCATACTTGTTTTGCAACTAGTGCCGGTAAACACATATGAAATTAAGTAAAACAGCAAACTGAGGGTGCTATTTTTTGGCTTTTATATTAAAACAGTAAAGACCTTAATCAGTATTCATTTTATCCATAAAAAAAGGGATTCAAAAACCTTAAAAAACAATATTTGCAGCCTAACACTCAGTAGTTTAATCTTTTTTTATTTCATTCTAATAGTGTAATATTATTTATGATTATACCGACTGCAAACTTAGCAGCTCATTTCCGTTTTCTTCCCATTTTCCTCTTTGTTTTCTCTCAGTGAAATATTTTTTGGAGCTGTGTTGTGTGCAAAAACACCTTGTTTTGATGAGGTAAACAGTGACTTATTAGAGCAGCAAAATACAGTGTAGATATAAAAGCTACGGTGGGTGAAGTAAGTTTAAACTCATTGAGTGAAAGTATACAGAGCACAAAAAATTATGAGACATGACGATAATGTCCATCTCTATCCCAATAACAAACAGAATTATGTCATTTCACAATCAAATGTAATTTCATCACACTATTGAAATAAGTGATCGCCGGAACACCGCCACATTGTTGTCTAATTGCTGCTTTAGAAATAAGATGAATTTTCTACTCCTCCAAAACTACATGATTAGTTGTGTTTCCCTCTCATTTGAATATCAGTCCATGCATTTGAATATCAAAATACACCAAGGGGTGTTTTGTTTGCTGTATAGCTGAAGTAAATAAGCACACCAAGACAGTTTTTCCCTCTGGTAGTATTCCACTGACACCAGACATTAGGAGAGGATGAACGACTGAAAAAAAAAAAAAAAAAAAAAAAAAAAAGGACACAAAAATCCTCAGAGTGGCCTAATTTTACATTCATTGGTGTGAATGAAAGATGAGGGGAACTCAAGGATTATTCAAATAATTTTACTCTCACCGTGATCTCATTAAGGAATACGAGAGATCCCGTCACGTGGGACATTTAAATTGAGTAAAAATAGGTCATCAGTGGACTCGGGCTCATTAAAACGCTGTCTTACTACTAATACTTTTGTTGTGTGCCGTCTTACTAGAAACAGCTTTATGACATTTGATGGATCCCTTTTGGTATTTGACAAAAAGTACCACAGGAAAAAAAATGTATAGTGAGAGCTTTTGAATTAGAGTTTGTGTTTTGCATTCTTTCAAACACACACAAGCCTACACAAACACTGTCCATTGCTCAATTAAAAAAAAAAAAAAAAAGAAGACAATGAAGCAAAATGACATGACACAAGAACAATTTTGGCAAATATAACATGACATAAAAGATAAATAAAACAAAGACAGGCAAAGATAACTGTGGGGATGAAAAGCACAACATAGCAACAATAACAATAACAAAGGCAGCGAAGGTAAAATGAACATACGAGTGATACAGAGGAGTAAAAAAATAAATAAATACTAGACATACAATGCAGGATTTTTCTAAAAGACAGTGTACATAAATACATAAGAAATCACTCTCAATTATCACCCATGACCAACTAGGAGTGTATGACAGTGTATTTTTCTGCAGAGACTCTGAGTTCAGGAAATTTAGTGGGCGTGTACCCCCACAGCGTTCAAGCGACATTGAGGCATAATAAAAAGGTAGTGACCAGATGCCACACCTTAAGCAGCATGTGTCCAAGAGACAAAGCGTTGAGAAAATGCCAATATAGCGAGGCAAAACGCCAAACAAGAGTGAATCGGTGAGTGTGTTTACAAAAAAAAAAAAACAACAATCCTGCACAGTATACAATTAATTGCTAAATTAATAATAATAGTATCAGTGAATGCTCAAAGTTAACCCAGCAGGTATGTGTCTTTAAAGTTTTAAAGCTTTGAAATGCACAAGAGAAAACATAAACTTAAATAAATACAATTTTGTTTTCCATTTTTTATACAATAGTGTTGTTTAACAAAAGCCAATGAAATATAGCTGTGAGGTTATTTATATAAAAGGGGAGGCAGAAGAGAGTGAGCGACAGGAAGAGATTTAGAGACCAAACAAGCAAGCAAGAAATAAAAAGGAAAAAGCAGTAAAACAAGAAAGAAGGTGGATAAAAGAAATGAGTGACATACTGTACCTATACTGTCAGCAACAGTATTGTAATTAGAGGCGGAGACAGAGGCAGAGTCGAGATGCATTGTGTCAGATGCATGTTTGTTGTGATGTCGCAGTCTCAAAGTATTTGTACAGTTCTGCCTGTTGTCTCTGTGATGTTCGGAGTGTTACTGCCAAGATTAGCTCCTGTGTTTCTGCGAGTATTAAGATAGTATCTGGAGTGCCGTGTCGTCCCTGTCTGCCTACCTAACCGTCTAACCTGTCTGTCTCCTGGTCCATCTAACGCGTTCCTCCTTCCACCTGTTTCCTGCTGTCTCTAAAGCGACTAAGCGACGAGGCAGGCAGGCTTCCAGAAACGAAACTAAAAGCGGAGGGCTTTAAAATTTCCCGGGGACGTCTTGTGCTAAATGCTACCAAAAGAATGACTTTGAAAGGGAGAATCTACTGTAAGCTTTGTCTGTCCCTCATTCTAATCTGTCCCTGGCTCTCCACCTGTCTGTGTCTCTGTGTAGTAAATGAAGGTGGTGTGAGACAGGCATCTAACTCCTGCCCTGACCCGGGAGAGCCAGAGAATGGAAAACGCCACGGTGGCGATTTCAGGTACAATTTGCACCCACGGACTGCACAGAGGAACTCTAAATGACATGTTTGTAGTCAGACATAGATGCATAAACATCCACATAAAATACACGTATGCACTTAGAGAAACCTTTTATCCCTATTTTCGGTTTGTCTGACTCTGTGTCTTCCCTGTGTGTGTGATTGTGTGTTTGTGTGTAGCATTGGCAGTGTGGTGCAGTTCAGTTGCGGAGAAGACTATGTTCTTCAGGGCAGTAAAACCATCAGCTGCCAGAGAGTGGCTGAAGTCTTCGCAGCCTGGAGCGACCACAGACCGGTCTGCAAAGGTAAGAAATAGCTCGCAGCATACAAATTACTGACACCGCAGTGGCAGACACAAATACAGATGGAGAAAGAGGCATTAAGCACACATGTGAACATAAGAAAACACTCAAGCACAACAACTCCCCGCGCACACTGCCTCAAAATGTTGCCAGCATGTTGCCTTGGCCTCTGCTCAGGATGAGTTTCTAGTGCTGAGTTTCTAGTGGAAAAAATCCAAATTCAGTTTCAAGCCTCTGGCTATGAAATTCTGAAACAAAACACTCCATAATCCAATGTTTGCAGTGTAGCGCCTCACCAACATGCTGCGGTTGTACACTTTCATCAGGGGAGTTATGATAGTGATTGTTCATGACCTAAAATTACACCCTCTGTCATAGACGCAATATACTGTAGATAAACACAGCTGTAAACAAGCACCAGGTCTGATCATTATTGCTCAGTATACCATACAAATTGCAATTTGTAACACAGTTTTGAAAGTAACACAAGATGTGTAATCTGCTCATACAGTACATGCAGTGCGGTGAGAAAAGTGAGTGCAGATCTTAATGTTTAATGGGGACAGGTGTGCGTTTTTCATCATTTCTCTAAGTGCTCTGATAATTAACATGTTTTAGACATTCATTCTTCAGCTTCCTGTACTGGTTACCGATTTACATCTGCCGCTGTTTTAGTCTCAGACTTTCCACACACACTCACAGAGGCACACATGCACAGAGAGAGAGAGAGAGAGAGAGAGAGAAGGAGAGAGGGCGTCTGTCATGTTAAATGCCAAAGTCGTTTGTCATGTCTCCCTTCACTAGGCTTCAGACTGTGGCTGGAGACACATACTTTAACATAAAAACCAATATTCACTGGGTGTAGGTCTTTGTGTGTGTGTGTGTGTGTGTGTGTGTGTGAGAGAGGGAGAGAACAAGCTTCAACATCTAACTAATAATCACTGAGATATAGAACTGCAAGGGAGGGAAAAAGTAGGGAAAGAGAAAGTGAGGACAGAAAGTGAGGAGGAGAAGGTGGCGAGAAAAACGGCGGAAAAAAATGTCGCACCTACTCTTTCCATTTAAATTATAGCCTCTGTAAAAGTATAGCTCACTATATCCATCACAAGACATTAGCATATGAACACCACATAAACTTTTGCTTACCCAAGTGATGTAACTTTTTCTTTTAACAGATTCAAAGTATCTGAAACATAAGTCTTTGATAGAAATGTTAAATAGAAGCATTTGCAAACTCCTCGTTTTAATCTAACTGTAGGAGGGACCTTAAGAAAAGAATCCAGCCAGACCTGGATGCTCATTTTGTTATAGTTATTGCTTAGTTGTAGTGGTGGGCATCATTTGGAAGCCAGCATATGCTCAACTTCCCAAATCACAGGCACCACACAGCTTGAGACATTTCATTTCATTTTATTGGTTTATTTAAAACAGGGACAGTATACAGTACAGTGTATATATTGCACCAGATATAGCACCAATTTTCATCTGTTGTCCCTCGGCGTGAAATATACTGCACATATAACAATAAAAAAATGAAAATGACTCTAAGCATTAATACATACATGTATCAATATAAAATTAGAATTCCACACTACTTTAAAAAATACGTACATCTCTAGGACAGACCAGTGCATAAACGGAGAGGATTACTGCACCGCCAGCAACATGGCCAATCACAGCAGTACTTTAAAGCATACATCCCATCAAACCAAAATCCCCTGCAGTGGTGGCAAAGCAACAATATCAGGTACAGGAAACTCAGTGTGCTGGCAAAACCTGAGTATACCTACGATATCGCTTCCATCTGAGAGACTCATTCTAAATTGACTCGACTCTCTAGAGCATATGGACATGCTGACTTACTTAAACAAGAATGAATAAACTCATGTCTTAATTAACCCCATATAGTCAAAACAAAATTATGGTTAATTTATGTTAGACTTTGCTGTTGTCGCTGGTTTTATTATACTGCTATTATTAATATTGTTTTGACTTGAACATGTGTTCACAGCTTGAGCTTCCTTAATGGACGTATCTGGAGTTTATTGTGCTTTTGCACAAAATTCTGTCATTTAATACTTTTTAATATATTTTTATTATTCATGTTAACTGTAAAATTATGGTTTAATAGTCTAATTGAACAGTGCTTGTTTAATGAATGAATTTGAAATCACACTTCACAGTTGGCCAATACGTGTGTAACAGTCCATCGATTTGGATTAATGCATCGTAAAATGATCAACGATCCATTGTCTACGATGCAAAGTGAAAACATCAAACCATATCATCATCTTTAGTAGGGACGTGCTCAATTAGACGTCTAAATGATTAAACGTCCGCCACTTTGCTAGCACCAGAAATATTAGTTGGTTAAACCAATTAGTGTTTTGTTCACGTACAAGGCAGCTTAACTGTCATGCAGCCGCCCGCCACTAGTGGGGGCTACAGAGCCGTCAGACAGCAGTCTCCCTCCCAGCAGTAATGCTCAAGTAGATACTACACGGCGCAAAGTGTGTCGTACTTCAGCAGCATTTATAATCTGATGTGATTTTTTAAGATTGTGATTAAAGGCTGCAAAGGGCTCTTAATGCACACAATATTTTTTGGGACAATGTTTCAAATACTTAACAAAAACTTGTGCTAAATTTTACTGTTTTCCCTTTTTTAGACTAATGAACTATTCTTAATTCTAATTCTCATTTAGTCGACAGGGAAATTAGTCGCCACGAACATCCCTGATCTTTAGGATAGGCTTTTATTTTGAAGGTCTGTGTCACAGTCAGACAGCGGCAGGCAGACAACAAGCAGCCGGGGGAAAGGCGATGAGGATATTGTTGTTTACTCAGGAATAAACTTAAGCGGTTGCAAGTACTTTATTTATATGCTGCTTTTATCTTTTATTGCCAAAAGCAAAAAAGAAAGGGGTGGCAGCTTCTTTTGTAAGTGATTGTGTTATACGGGCAGATGATATTGTCTCATATTGATCACAAACCCCTTAATCACATCAAATCGAAATCATATCGTGGCAGACTTTGTATTATCAGCAAAAATCGTATTGTTGTTCAAAGAATCGATATATAATATTGTATCATGATGAAACTGGTGATTTACGCTTCTGATGGACAATACAATCCGAATCTTACATAAGATTTTTCACTAGTACTCAAATATGGAAATTACTAGGACTACACCCAAGTCAGAATTATGTCAGCGCTCAGCGGGATGTTTAGAGTGACAGTGACATTCATGTGATATAGTAAACAAGCCAAGTTAGCCCTCCAAGCTAATGTGTGCTAGCTACCCTAGCAAGGGATCATAAATGTGCAACAGCATTTTTGCCAACACTCGATATCAAACTAAGCCAGACTGTATAGAATTAATTTGCTGTGAGCTGTAAGTTCACCACTTCTGAGCAGAAGTTTAGCGTGGTCTCAGAGTCTGACTGGGTAAAGCCTCTCTTCCTTTGAATAAGGTGTCTCCATTTCACTCACCCTGGGCCTAGGTCCGCAGCTGCCTGTGCGGGAGAGCAGCATGAAAGCAAAGAGCACTCAAACTGCAGTTACGCCTGCAGACCTCCCTCGAAGTACACTGCACACTGAGTGACAAAAGAAAAAAGCTTGACTCAATTGAGAGGTCTCTCCGACAGATTGAATCTTTGACTTTCAGGGTGCAGCCCTAGAAATTACTTAAAATGCCCGTCCCTGCACTGAGAGGTCAATGTGCAAGGTTAGCGCCAGAGTAGCACCCTGGGGGTCTGTAGGGGGACAATATCTTGCTCGGGGACACCTGAGCAGGGCAGATGCCAGCCAGCAGTGGGTCCTGCACCCGTGCCCTTTGGTTAAAGGACACAGTGGAACCACAAGCTTCGACTTCTATCCTGGGTTTCTCTTGTGAACCAGACACACAGGGGGACTGACCTCCATTAAGCTTTTTGTTAGCATGACAGCGCAGATTCTTGTAAGCCTCCAGGATATAACCTGGCCAATGCAGTTAGGATGTGACTGTCTCACTTGGGCTCTGATTGGTCCCTGCCAATCAACCTTATTACCCAGCTCATTATCAGAGATATTATAGTGCTGATACCCTTTGATTGGCTCTTTAAGATTGTGAATGGCTGTTAGGGATTCATCATCTCTAAACACTTTATAATGAGCAATTAAATATAGCTACCGACATTAGGCCAATCAAGTCTCACATTTACCTGCATGTGATGATGGGCTAAGCCTCCCCGTAGGGAGACTGCCAGTGACATTAAAAGTGGCTGATGTTGTCCCCTGAAGCGGTGAATGGTTAAAAAGGATGACCTCTATCACTGGGAAACAGAGCCATCAGTCAGCGGGGATCTTTGAAGGAAAGGTGTACGGGCAGGGTGAGACACTTTTCACTGAGCTGCCGTGGCGTCTGAGTAGCAGGTGTGCCTTACTTAAGCCCTGTTGAATTTAAAACACAGCCGCTGGTATTCCTAGCACGAGGAACTGTTCAGTGAGCAACTTTTTGACAAAGCCACGACAAAGTGCACAATCCTGCTTCATGGTTGTTGCTAAGTAACTAGTGAGTCTGTGCTAGTTGATCTTTGTTATTTAAAGCACCTCACAATGGAGGGCACTGTTACTCCAGCAGGGTCCTGTAATACAATCTGCAAAACTCAATTTTTGCCACCCTATGCCAGAAAGCCACAGCAGGAACAACTATTCATGATATGCATTGTTCTCAGGGCACGACGTGATCTTTGACAGATCTACCCATAACCGTAAATGCCATTGAATTCTACATCTCATGCTTGTTCAGACAATATTGTTGGAATAGACTTTGTTTTGTTTACTGCTCATACAAGTGCAGCTGAGCGTCATTGTTATGCAGTATATCACTGTCCTACTTGGTGGAACAGAAAGACATCCATCTTCAAAAATCCCATAAATCCCAGGATAACCACACTGAGGTTGCTTGAAGGACAAGCATGTAACACTCGAATAGTATCTTTTTGACAACAATGCTGTGGCTTTATTTGAGCTATATGCCAGGATCACTCAAAAGAGAAAACAAAAAAAAAAAAAAGAGAAACCACAATACTATGCAACTGTAAACAGTGCAAGTATACATTTAAAGCTTGAAATGGGGTGTTTTGGTGGCGGTGGATTTGCTGAAAAGCATAGAAAAAATATGGAGACAACTCTTCTATTTTTAAACCTTTTCACAAAAAAAAACTGTTTCCCCTTAGGGACAAAGACCCAATATTGAAATTCTGAAAATAAAAATGCCTCACAGGCGAGAGGGAATGGCTCGTCTAAAGCTAATAGACTGTGAGTAGATTAAACTGGGCTGTTGTGTAAAAGTGGTCTGTGGCTCTTTATTATTCATTTCATAGGTTTTGCTACCTCTTTCACCAGTCAGCAACGAGGGTATGATATTGACATGTCTGGACTTAATACAAAAATTTTTCTATCAGTCATGCCATGATACCTTGAACCTGTGAAGAAAACTTCTTGCATGTCTCCATGGAAAACAGCAAACATATTAATTTAGTGAATGAGTGAGGATGACATTAAACAAAAGCAGAACTATATAAAAACAATTAATTATAAACTCACACAGCTAATGAAGTATAATACAAGTCTCATTTACCCAGTCATGTGCTCAGTACCTACCAAACACATACATTTTCCCAACAAAAATGTTAGTATTGGAGTCTGGCTTGGAGGAGAGCATCGATAAGTGTCACTTTCAGTTCAGTTTTAAATAGTGAGGTGTTAGCGAAAATGCATGGCATTACTAACTGATAGACAAGTGGTCAATTTGTGGTTGCAGCATTCCTTTAACCTTTACCTGATGTCATGCAGATGATGTCCAATCAAGTGTGGGGATTTACTTGGCATCTGACCAGTGGTTTGGAAAGTAAACAAAATGGTACTTAAGTAAAAGCACTGACTTTAAAATCATACTGGCTCAAGTGGAAGTAAAATGACTCATAAAAACAACTACTTGAGTTAGAGTAAAAAAAGCGTCTTCCTCAAGTAGTGAATAATCTTTTTAAATGCAGTTCATTACAGCAATGTGTAACATTCAAACAGGTCATTAACAGGTAATAACAATGCAAAGTGCACGTTTATTGATGTTGAAGTGTCACATCCAGAACCAGACAGAATTTGATGAAATAAATGTGGTCGATGTGGAATTCTCGAAGGTCGAGATGTCTGCCATTTTGGGCTTACAAAGTAGTCGGCGCATAATATGTCTGTTACTTGTTGTCATTTGAAGGGCGAACAGGATCTTAATGTTGGGCCAGGGATGTGTATGTGTCTCTAATGAGGGAGACGTAGGCGTTTCATCTTCTGACATGATCTTGAACCGTAGTCAATTGAAAGGGGGGTGTGGAAGAGATAGGGCCACACCTCTGTTCCAACTGCGGTGCTACGATTGGCTAGTAGTATCTTATCTCTTGCCGTGGGACAATTGCTGTCATGCGGGTAAGCTCAGCTGAATATCAAAATGATTTAGAGCTAAATGTAGTTGGTAAAGTAGTGAGAAGTGTGTTGTCTGATGTAATAGAGTAGAGGTACATGCATTTCATCACAAACATACTCAAGTAAGAGCAGAAAGTATTCTGTAGAACTACTCTGAGAAGTACAATTTATGTATGTGTATGTAACAGACTAAATCCAGCGTGTTACGACCCATCACTGTATCTGAGTGCATCAGGCTTTATTATTCTGGATGCAGGTGCATGTGTGACCAATTCATTTTAGCAGATCTTTCTGAAACACTGACAAACCCAGCACAATCTGGACAGGGAGCCAGTGCTGGACTACATTGTTAGTTGGATACTCTAATATCAGCAGGTGGGGTGATGGTGGGCTTCACTAATGGCCAGTCATATCTGCTCATCTCATCTTCTGTATAAGTTTCTGGCCTGTCTATGATTATACAGCACCGGAAAATGCCTACAGAACTTTTAATCTTTTGAAGTTAGGTTTAAAAAGACACTGCATTTCCTGATCATGCATAATGATGCGAACAAAGCTTTTCTTTTTTTAGAAGACATATGTATATATATATATATATACGTCCAGTTAGGCCACAACTGCATTAAGTTACAATACATTACAGTAAAATGTTTTAAGAATAATTATCAATTTGCTACATTTCTGTTTACTAAAAGGCATACTCCAAATTATTTTCACTGTCTAAACATGGAACCCGTGCAGCTTACCACTCAAGTGTGTGGAAAAATACAGAAGGTTGAGTACCTATTTTGATTCTGAAATTTAATTAAGGTACCCGCTATGTTTGAAGAGGTGGTCTGAGCTGATGGAAATGCCACTGCAATTTCATTCCAAAATGTGAAAGCCAACAAAAAACATGGAGCTGCATCTGCATAAACACAACCTGAGGAGCACCACTCCATCCACGTTGTGTTCAAGCCACCAAATTACCAAACACACACAAGAGCAGAACCATGTACTTGATCCCAATGAACATGGCTGTGTGCCTCTGTTTGTATCTCCACTGGCTTAGCGGGCGCATGAAAATAAATAAGACTTTGGAATGAGTTCAACAGGTAAGCTGGTGTGTGAGAGCAGAGTGGCTATAATTGTGTTTTATTACATGTATCTTTGATCTTCAGTGAGAAAACATTGTCTTCTCTAACGCACGGGTGTCCTTATTTAGCCCACTTTGTTTATCTGTTGAACAAAAATGGAATGAGAGAAAGGCTGTGTCTAGCTGAACACAGCTCATATTTGACCTTTACATCCAGACCAGCCAATAGCTAAAGTGGAAACTCATGAATAACATTGAGAGAGAGGCAATCTGTCAGGAAGCATCAAGCCAGCTGATTTATTAAAGGGTCACCTCTGTCAAAACACTTAAATACAGCTAAATATGTTGTTTGGAACATCAGTGAGAAAATAAAGTGAATGTATCTTGAAAATGTGCCCTTTATATCGCAACACTAAACCAATACAAAGAGACAGACAGAGTGGTAATCACTTTATTAAATGCAATAAAGCGATTGCAAAACTAAACACAAATAAACTACAAAAATAACCATCAAATCGCAATGTCCTTCTGTCCACTCCTACAACACTTTATGAGAGAGAGAGAGAGAGACGGAGACAGAGAGACGGACAGAGAGAATGAGAGAGGGAGTCCATGTGGCACCTTGATTAATGGACAGATGGCAAGGCCACTAAGCCAACTCTCTCTCTGTCTGTGTGTGTGGGTGTGTGAACTCCAGGGGAGCTCAGTTGATCGGCCTGAATATACTGACTCAACAGAGGGTGCTATATGTCAAACTGATACACACACAAACACACACAAGCACATATGTTTACTTCAAACAGGAAAGAAGCAAAGGAAAGAAACTTCAGTGTGCCAGCAGGGTACAACGGCTACACTAAATGACTGTCTTTGTATGTGTGTGTGTGTGTGTGTGTGTGTGTGTACGTACCCATTAAAGCTCTGACCAGAGCGAGGGCCATTGGAACGCTGTGTGCCAGCTTAATGATGTCATCAATCATTCTCCTTGTCCATTGGTCAGTCTATCTGCTCCCGTAGGCAGCCTGTTAAAATGGCCAAACACAGTGATCTAAGGCTCAGTGTGAGCCCGTGGCATTTAAAAAAAGTTTTCACCCAAAAAAATCTGATTTGAAGTGTATTCGACTTGCATTAAAGTTTTCTGTAATATTCATACAAAGTCCAATTTTCTTGACTTGATGGCACCAAATAAAAACTGTCAAACACACTCAAGACAAAAGGGTACCTGTAATTAAAAATGAACACGATAGCTTTGACAAGTAATATGTGTCCTTGTTATCGACGTGAAAATAGAAGATGGCCCCCAACCATTTCTGTCAAAATCGTGATTTGAGGTTTTCATTTTAGCTTACCTGTCTGGTTGGTTACACATCATCCTTGTCAAAGTGACTTTAATAAGAAATTTCCTTTTATGGGTACGATCCTTTAATAATTAATAAACTTTAATCATGAAGTTCCTTTGATAAGAAATTACCATCATAAGGAAGTTAACCATTTTTTAAAATCACCTCACACTTAGCTTGTAGGCATTTTGTGATGGACTGGTAGATTATGTTGCAATGTCACCAAAGCACACCACTGATTGATTTCTGACTTTATAAGCTCAGAAAATAGACACAGTCTAAGCACTGATAGCCAAAATATCTTCTTACTGGATAAAATTTACTTCATGAGCCACACCAATAGCAATAGTAACAGTTTACAAACGAGCACTGGGAGCAAAGATGTATTTGTACCAAGAGGACGTTGCTGGTCAAGTAGCATGCCATTTCCAAATAAGCCCATGAATTGTGTACTTCTGAAAACTCATCCGTATGATTTGATTTTAGTTTCTATCTGATCCACCTCATCCCCAATTCTGTGTATGCTCTCTGGTTGGGGTGGAGGGTCAGGCAGATAATCTGGAACAGGTAGGGGTTAAGTGTCCTTGGTATGCTTCAGCAGGTATTGCTGTATGGATGATTGAACCTGAGCCCTCCGCTGTGGGGACAACTCACTAACCGCAAAGGCCGTCCTGCTGAGAAAGCAGCAGTTATAGACCTTGAGTGTGAGGCAGAGATCAGACCAAAGGAAGCACTTACGACTCTCTGCTATGCTAGAATGGAGAACCACGTCAAAACATTGTGAAGCCGAACAGCGTTAAGATTCAGGCTCTGAAAACATTTCTCACAACAACCTTCCCAGTGCAGTTATGCTCTGAAGCCACAAAACAAAACTTTGGAGAACTGTGAGCAAGGGCATTTTAGCTACACTATAGGCTTTGGCAGTGTGATCCTTGCCTGAAACATCATTTAATTTTGGTCCGCATCCCAACGGTTTATGTGAGTGTGCATTTGTGCGTGTGTGTTAGAGTGAGAGAGAGAAAGTGAGACTCCTGGGGGAATCCAGTTGATCCGAATATATAAACTCAAAAGAGGATATGTTGCTACACACACACACACACACACACACACACACACACACACACTGCGGTTTCTGCCTTAAGCATTCAGTTAATCTCGCTTGTGATTCCAACAATATGCTTTTAGTACCAGATAGACCTCATCAAAATTTTTAATTTGATCTAGAATTCATTATCGCTTCAATGATAGTGTGGCCCTTTTGGCTTCAAGCCCTCCATACTGTGTGCCAGTATAAATAATGATGAGAGGGAGAGAAGGAGATTCAGAAAAGGACAGAGACAGAAACGAAGTTGGACACACAGACGGACAGAGAAGCTGCGAGACAGCCATTATGAAAATACTCCATCACAAGTAGAAGTCCTGCATTCATAATTTTGCTTAAAACTGCACACTGTGTTTTTATCACTAACAATGCATCACATGACATGTAATATAAAAGGTGCCACTCCTATAATTAGCACTGATGTGCACCTCCATGGAGCTTTTAGTGTCTTTTAGCTCATTGTTTCGTTTTTCCAGCCTCCAAACTCAGCGCTCATCAACCTAATCTCAAGCAAGCTGATTTTTCTTTCAGTGAAAAAGCACTGATGTATGCTACCTGCCGAGCACTGAACTGCAGATGGACAACTTAAGCAACTTGTCAGTGAACATAGCTGAGTATTTAGCAGCTAAAGGGCCAGAAATGTTCCTTTGAACGTGGTGGACACCAAAACCGAGCAAAAAGGAGATGGAGTATTGGACGTATATGCATCAGGTTGTCAGACTACAACCTCTAAATTAATGGTAATGTCAGTAACATATGTGGGCTACATAGGCAACTGTATGCCAACACTTTAGGTAAGGTGAGCAAATTTCTAAAGTAGCAATATGTCAGTGTTGTGTTTACAGTTGGTTTAGCTGCCCCCAAAAGGCTAAAAGTATTGATTAATCCAGCTTTGAAGATATACCATGCAAGATATTCCTAGAAACAATGTATAGACTTACACAGAAGTACTCCCTCTCACTCATCCAGTGACCCACTAGAAGTGTATGGTGGTATATTTTTCTGCAGAGACTCTGCCCTCTGTCTGTATTGTCTTCTTATTACACAGCTTTATCAAATACTCAGTTCTGATTGGTCATTGGTTTTGAAGAGCAGACTGTTCTTATGAATAACAGAACATTGCTATGGGCATAGTTAACATCATAGACATTGAGCAGAAGCAATAAATCCTTTTTAAAGAAATATTTTGTGTCAAAGTATTGTTTTTCTTAGTAAGTAGCCGTGTAGAAAGTGGGATACATACGGCAAGTGGGATGTTGTTACAAAATGTACCTGTTTAGGTTGATTTAAGACCCTTTCGAACCCTAGTAGGGTTCATTTCGTAATAATGACCACCTTACTATTTGTAATTCATTACTTATTTTGCTGTGCTTGGAATGTTCCTGGAGAGAGCACTCAAGTGAGATTGGGACTTTATAAAAAGGTAGCTACCAGGTGTCAGACCGTAAGCAGCACACCTACAAAAAAGGCAGACACAGTGCTGAAAAAATGCAGAAAAAGTATAGTGAGGCAAAACACCAAACGGACAAAGCTTGTGAATCGGAGGTTGGCTTCCACTTTCACTGCTAACAAACAGGAGCCAACAATTCCTGCATAGTATACCTTTTTGTAGAAGTACAGAAGTATAAATAATAATATAATATAATTAAAGCATCAACATAAGCATTTTTCATACCGATTTTAGATCATTATACATATACTGTGTGTACTCTATATACACATAATATTTTCCTGAGACCTATACTTTTGTTTGGTATACCTTTCCAGTTTCTCCTAGCTATTTCGGGATCAGTAGGACCAAATGACTATAAAAAAGTAAACATTGTTAATGATAATTAAGTCCCAGTGTCCTCAAGTGAGACCATAATAAAGACCCCATGTCTTCAAAGGAGTACTTCCTAATTAACAGTGTCTTAGTTTGTTCCTGTTGCTAAAATTGATCAAATGTGTTGGCTTATCAAACTACAAATTCATGAATAAACAAGTTTCAACCCTAAAATGTGATCAGGTTATTGGACCTTGTCCACTTTTGTGTTGGGATCGGCTGCAGGTTGACTTGGCAAAAGTGTCCATGAATGAGGACAACAGGTCTAAGTTAAATAGAATGAAGTATAAGCTCAAGTAAACCCAAACTGTGATGTACTCATGTGAGGACACAGGGTCTCAGAAGGATATGTACGAAATTTTATAAAGTGATGTTTGTACCTAAAGTCTTTACCAGCAAAGGAGCTAGTAGCTACAGTGGTCAGCTAAATGTGGTGAGCTAAAAGGTACAAAACTTCAACTTTAAATTCGAAAGCATTATAAAGTCAGATAAAATGATAAAGCTCAAGTTGGCACGTAAAATTGTGCTTAGTCAATATTACTCTGATGAGTAAAACATACAGAAGACACAAGCATAATGGGCAGGAAGAAAAATAGAGAGAAGGAGAGATAGACAGACACTAAGAGTAAATGATGAAGTGCACTGTAAATCATGAACTACATACACTTCCTGTTACAGGGAGCGAGACACCGTGAAAAAAAGGTGCAGAGAGAAAGACAGAGACAGACGGATAGATGCAGGGAGCCGCAGAGAGAAGGGTGGAGTTTAATATAAATTATGGGATGTTAGCTCCTCTGGTAATTCTGGTGATAACTCTCTCCGCGCTATCGCTATAGCAACACCGTGCCCATTCTGCTGTTGGCACAGTGATGGGATGGCCATTCGTTCAGGCCACGCTGATTGAGCTGTCAACGCACACACATACGCACCCTTTCACATAGACACACATACACACACTTTGAGACATGCAGATAGGTCATTTCTCATGTGCAACTCAAACACACACGCATACACACATCTCATCTCTGTGTATCTATCAGTTTATAAATTGCAGTGAGCTGAACACAAGAGAAGGTCAACTGAAGATGCATTGAGAATTAGAGAAACAAGCATCAAGCGGGTTCAGTCAGGGGGAACTCAGGCAGAGATCCAGAAGACAGGGAGACAGGAAAACACAGAGACACAGACAGAGAGACAGACTAGAGAGATATAGGGTTGTCTCTAAGGGATCTTGTACTTGTTCTGACACTCTCTTACAGCACCTCACGGACACACCCCATTACACACACAAAGAAACACAAACACACTGTGGTATGATTTTTTTACTTGCCCCTTGCCTTCATTCTCACCACCAAGTCACAGAGGTGTGTTTGTGTGGGTGCATTTTTATTTTGTGAACTGAGTTTGCACGGTGAGAATGTGTGTTTTTCGGATGCACGTCCCGGGAGTTTTGCCACACATAAACCTGCTGTGACACCGCGAATTGCGTGTGCTTGCAAGCCTATTATTTTGCCGCGTTAAGTTTTTCTTGGATGCACAGCACATGTCAATGTATGTGTCACTGCATGTGCACATGTGCCTGTTTGTAAAATGTGGCCATATAAACATTCATGCTTTTGTTTTGTTTTTTGTGTGTGTGTGTGTGTGTGTGTGTGTGTGTGTGTGTGCGTGTGGGTTTGTGTGTGCCGTTGTTAACTGTACGTGTTCCCGCGGCCTACCGCTGAACAAACTAATTAAGGAACAAACACCGCTTCAAACCAACCAGAAAATTACCTCCCAACTCTAACAGGACGACCCAAGGACAGACAAGCAGGTTCTCTATCACATCCAGTCAGAGCACACAGCCTAATAAAGGCTTGGTTGGTTTATCGAACAACTAGCATGTGTCATTTTCAACACCCCACTGAGTGTAGCTTCAGAGTTAGTGTTGGTGAGTTTGTATGAATTTGTTTTGACACACAGTAGGTTAATATGCTTCTATGGATTCACATAGAGACTTTTACGGGGTTCACACAAGGTGCTTAAAGTGCTTTAGGGAAAAAAATCAAGCACTGAAAAGCCTTGAAAACAGCCCCTTTTTTTAAATAAAGAACATAAAAGTCCTTGAAATTTGAATGAACCACATAACACTTTTATTTCGACAAAGTTTTTTCATTCTTGCATAAGTGTTCAGAATCAGAATTTGCTCGGCTTTCTTACATTAAATTCTGACATGTCACCATCTCACGCCACTCCTCCCCTTTATTCATTGCCTTGATGTTGTATTTCCCAACACCGAAGTTTATTTTTACTTCGCAACTAAAGCAAGCCAGTAAGACTATGTTGGCATGTCTAAACTTAACATGACTTAGATTGACGAGCCAGCCTTTGGATTGACTGGTTGTCTCTTGTTATATATTTTATTATTTGGAAATTCTAAAATGCTTGAGAGGTCTGAGAGGCCTTTGCAGATTTGTGATGTGGCTAAAGCACCCCTAGTCCAATTGTAGCACCGTGCCTGAATGTTAGATGTGCGTAGTCCCAAGCTGCATTTTTGTTTTTATGTCTTTTTAAGATGGAATGTAATTCTTACCCAGCTAGAAGTTGGAAGTTGTTGACTTTCAATAGATTTTGAGAGTAAATTGCTGGTGAGTGTCTCTATCAGTCAATACTAGCTAATCCTGTGGTATTTCACAGCCAATAGCTTCCAATTAAGTACTTCTATCGAGGGAGACGTCGCTGACAGTATCAATAACATCTTTCTGACCTTCTGCTTCTCTTTCTGTTCTAGTCCGCACTTAAGAATTCTCCCTTCTCTTCTTTTCCTTGTCTGTCATCACACTCTTGAAATTGTATTAGTGTCACTTATAGTTGTTTTTACTACACCGCTATTTTGATCCACACGTGCTAGATTTTGCTGATGGATGTGTTCTGAGAGTCTGCAGCTAAACATAAACCTAATGGCTTAATTATGCAGGTAATTGTCTCTCTGTTGTGCTGTAACTCAGCAGTACACAACTGTTGATGCTTATACCACTGCAAATTCTACAGTTGCCACTCAAAACAATGACATTATGTTCTTTTATCTCTGTTCACAGTGAAGACATGTGGCAGTAATCTTCAAGGGCCGTCAGGAACCTTCACATCTCCGAACTTCCCAATTCAGTATGAGAGCAACGCTCAGTGTGTGTGGATAATTACTGCTTCAAATCCCAATAAGGTAAATCTCCTTTTGTCTCTCACTCTTTGTCTCTCTGTCCATCAATTGAACTCTCAAATTCAAATTGTTGTTAACATGTTGCTCTTAATCATTTTGGAACAAAACACAGATTATGCTTGTCTGTGATTTATACATGTTTGCCATACCCACTCAAACACATGCAGGAGTAAATCTAATTCACAAATCAATATATTCATATGTAAAATACTGTATGCCTAAACCCTGGTGCTAATTTGTAAAAAAAATAAATAAATAAAAACTGTTAATTGTATTGTAAAAGTACTTAATTATAAAACAATATCAATCAACTAACACATGTGGAATGCAATTATTGTTATATGAATCCATACATATTTGGATTTTGCAAGTAGGCCATGTCCACATAGTGTTTTTTTTTTTGTTTTTTGTTTTTTTTCTCAGAGCACCAATGTGTTCTTTTAATTGTACCCAGTGAGGAGAGAGTGTATGCGGGAGCCTAGACAAAAGGCAAAGTGCCCAGTGTCTTTTATGTGCCACCACTCCAAGCGCTTCTAGTTAAAAAAAAATCCCAGAACCTTTTAGAAAAGTGTCACTGTTGCTTCGTTTCTGTCTTCCCTGAGCTGTATGATGTTAGTAAGAAACTTTTACAACAAAGACAGAAAAGCCCATTTGTGGGAACAGATCAGCTGGGCACTGAATGTTGCTGGTGAGTGTTGTGCTTTTTACCATCTGCCTTATAAGCTTGTTGTTAGCCTCCTCAGCCCTTGGTTAGTGTAGAGTTGTGTTAGCTACCTATCTTAGGTTGATGTCAAGTTATTGTCGTCATAGAAGGAAAACCCACATGAAGCACTTCATCAAAAAAGCACTTGCAGGTGAATGATGGAGTGGAAGTGGAAACAACAGCAGCATTGGCAGAGCAAAAGTAGGGAGTGCTTATCATATATAAAAAAAAAAAAAATTAAACAGTCACCTTTTGTCATGTTTGCTAGAACTGTCACTATATTCACACAGCAGTAAATAAGACAGATAATCTGTAAAGAAAATCATATACCTCTGTCTACTCTACTGCCTTGTAGCGCTTCTAATAATATTACTACACTCGAACAAAAATAACCAATCAAAGCCGAAGATTCTCGAACGCAGCTGTCAATCACTGTTTGCAAACTGTGGTCAAACTGTCAGACGAGGCAGCAGTGATCAACTACGAATCCAGATTGCTGCTGTATGATACCCTGCTGGATGGCGTTAGTTCGAAATGCTGCCAGTAACAATGTAATTTAGGGAGCTGGAAAGTTCCTCTATGGTGGGTGAGAGGAGCGGTAGATGGGTCCAACAACCCAGGACTTTCACCTGTGAGGCCAAGGTTTGCCTCCTGTATGAATATTTTCTAAACCTTAACACGTGCTTTAAGTGCCAAAACCTAACCACATGCTTTGCTGCATGGCTTAAAATAACACACCGTCCCGGAATGTCAACAGCAAACACAGGAGGATACCTAGCATGTAATATGTAAATGCGAATGACACTGACCAAGCAGCAATATGGGAAGCAAGTGGGGATGAGAACAGGTTGGGATTACCTATTTATCTCCTTAAATGTTTTCAGAAACATATTTTAGTGTACTGTTTAGCTGTAAAATGAGAACGTTGGTGCACTGTGGGCAGAGTTTGGTGATCACTAAGCTATTTCCAATAAGGCAGCTAGGTCACTAACTTCCTCATTTTACAGTTAAACAGCACATATGCAAATATGTTTCTGAGAACATTTGAGGTGAGAAATAGGCAAGGCAGTAACAAAATCTTCAGATTTCATCAGCACTGCCTAGTTTGACAATTTGACCACAGTTCATGAGCAGCTGTTGACAGGATTGACTGCTTTGTTAGAGGCTCTGATTGGTTGTTTATGGTGCACCACGGAATAAAGTGACAGTTTCAGTAAATTTTACAAAAAAATTTTTATCACAATAATATCCAACTGTAGCTTTAAAGTTCACCTTATTGTAAAAAGTGTGTTGGATATACGGTATGCTGCAGTGAGTACCGTTGTTGTCTGCAGTCCTTACAGCCATTTACAAAGTTAGTTTAGCAGCATTTTTACATAAGTGAAATGTGTTGATGATTATTCATGTAGGAGGCACTGTAAATTATATGCTAGTCAGAGCATATCAGTGTCTAATTCTGTGTGATTGGTTAATCCTACAAAGGTGCAGACGATAGGCTGGAGGTTAGATGGATGGCCGTGATTGGTTGCTTTATGTCCCAGGAGAAATCCAATTGGTATTCAGGAGACACGTCCTTATTCCTCTCAGGGTCACTGTGGTGACCGCTCTGTCGTCAATGGCAACACCTGCGTCAGCACCATAGGGACAGACATACACATATGCGCAGACACTCACGCACACAGATACACTGTAACATACATGTGTACTCAGATGCACACAGTTCTTCTTTTAGCACCCTCACAAATACATGCGCGCACACACACACACGCACACACGTTCGCTCTTTGCTCCTGCTCAAAACCTTTGTCTCTCTCTTACCCCCCTACTCTCACACAGCTCTCCCTGTCACAGCCCAAGGCCTCTGGTTTATGGCCTAGAGCAATACATTCTCTGTTGAAGGCTACACTGTGTATGTGACTGTTTAAGGCTATAATACTAATGCCCTGCTGCACCCTGTGGGGTGTGTGTGTGTGTGTGTGTGTGTGTGTGTGTGTGTGTGTGTGTGTGTGTGTGTAAGAAGTTGAAAATTAATGTATATGTATGATTATGGATATTGCCAAAGACGCTGAGCTGAATGAGGAACAGATCACCCGAAGCTACATCAAGTCAATTTTATGGCCCCTTATCTTAACCCCATCATGTGCTGTTATGCCCCTTTTTATTACATGTACATGTCATGCACCATACTGCACCACATATGTCATACACCACACTGAATCATATCCATGTCTTTTATCACACTACATCATATATACAATATGTCATGTACCAAGTACGACACTACATCAAACTTGAGATCTTCAAGGGTCTGTAAATTTGCACAGCACCTGACCTGAAGTGGATAAACATGCATTTAGAGCAAACACAGCAGCAGTGCCCTAAGGGCTAAGCCACATACCACATAAATCAAACCGTCCCTGAATCAAGTCTGGCCCGTCATCCCCCTTTCTCTTGTAAGGCCTAGAAACACCAAACCGACATCAAAGAACTAGTGGCAATGAAGGCCGACTGTTGTGTCGCCTCACATCTCTTGTAACTCGGCCAGAAAGTTGTGCTTGAACACACCGCAAAGACTGGGGTCAATGGCCAACTAGCACTTGCAATTTGTGTCCGTGTGAGAGGATATATCTCTGCATACCAGCAGATGGTGGTAGTCTGTGTTCGTCATTCAAAAGGGAAAACTGGGAGACTGACAGGATGGATTCAAGATGCTAATTAACTAGTTAGCACATTAACAACACAACCCGATATTGGAAGAACAAAGGATATTTAGCGTGTGCTAGTGAACCGTTACTGCTGAAGAGCTCAGTGGCTACAAAATAAATCTTGCCTGATATAAAACGTTAGTTTTGACTTCATGCCCTCTTGACTTCAGTTGTTTGTTTGCTTTCTGACCTCGTGCATGTGGCCAAACTGCCAATCAGAGGGATTTCTCTCACCGACTGGCTCAGTCAGGTCCGACGCTGATACAACATGCTGAATCGACCAATAAACAGCTAACAAGGTCCAACTAGTGACAACAATATAGGACACCGCAAAAACTAGAGCAACAAATGCTCACAGACGGCCAGACATTGACCAGTGGCTGACCACTGGTTCGTTGTGTCAACAGGGGAGAAGCACCAGTCCTAGGCCCCCTGCACTCTCTCTCTGGATTCATGATTCAAAATGTTATTTTATTCTACAAAGTTAGTTTGCATGCTTTCCCTTTTCTGTCTTTCTTCCTTCACTTTACTGAAACCCTGATTTCCCTTCCTTGGGGAAAGACATAAGTAGTAGTATACGTTGGTGCCCCATCTGCATGAGCAGTCACCCATTTGGCTTAGCTGTGTTTGAAGACAGCTCCGAGTGCAGGGTTCCACTAAACCATTTTGCACACAAATTACCTAAAAAGTAATCTTAAACAAAATAAACTCCAGCTGACCTGAAAACAACTGGAAACTGTGGTCACATTCATCAGTTCGACACTCATAGAAATTGTGTAAGACAGAGGAATGGAGGCTCTCAAAGAGCCAGATGAAGTAAGAAAGCACGAGAAAGGGATGAGCATGACAAAGAGTGACAAATCATTTAGTATAACTCCAAATCATTTCCTATCTTCATTCATTTTTCATCTGTCTTGGCAAGTTGTTTTATTCATGCGGGACACCTGTGAAGACGCACATGAGAGAGCATTCATATTAATCATATCATAAAGAAACTCAAAATCTCAATATGTAAATCTAGAACTCGCTCATGGATTCACATCTTTAGTGCTGTCAGACTTGTCTTACTGCCTTCAGATAAGTGTCATTTCTTTCCAGTGGATTTAAATGAAGATGCTTTAAAGTTGGTGAAGCCAATGGCATTAATCAATCAATTCAAATATATACTTTTCAAAAGGAATACATTTTTAAAGTTTAAATTCTTCAGTGACGTGCATTATGATTTAAAGGAGCATGCCAAGTATTATTATTCCAAGAAGAGCTATTCTTACCAATATCGTATACTTCAGTACACATTCATTAAATGAAAAAGGGGGATCAAATACCAGGGAGGCTTTTAATATATTGGAAAATAAATCAAATGGCGTTACCATTAATCACAATGTTGACTTCGTAATTATTAATTTCAAGGTTGCAAAATTACATGTTTTGGTTTAGAGACATTTGTCACCTTCAGTTAAAGACTTTGCTCACCGTTAGTGTTGAGGAAAATTTGTAAGTTCCTGATGGTTTAGGAATTCACATTCTGTCATGGCTCAAGTGAGTAGTTGCAACAGGAAATGGGAGATTCAGACACACATCTAATGGAGTCAAAGGTGATTTACTAGTTTAAAAAAAGGCTGATAATGGGCAGGTGGCGGAGGCAAACAAACAGCGGGGAATTGGCAGGTAAACAACAGGTAACAGGCGAGAATAGAGCGGGAGCACTGATGATCCAGCATACTGGCACTAAAAAGCTGTCCTCAGTTAGGAGGCTGATGAGGGAATGAGGGGCAGTTTAGTAGGCAGGTGAGTGGTCGGTTGATCTCCTGAGGAGCGAAGGCAACAAGATACATAAACACACACTGGGACTCGGAGGACAGAGAGTCTGAGGCTGAAGAGGGGGAAGCGCCACGACACATTTAGAGTAGAGGAATCGTCCCAACTGAGCCTGCTTCTCCCACTAGCAGAACATTGCTTTTTTATTGCTTGTACACGTCTCTCCCTGTTTCATCCTTTACTCCCTTTCTCTCATTCCCCTTGTCTCATCCTTCTTTTTTCACTTTTTTTTTTTACACTGCCCTTCCCTCCTCCTCCTCCCTCACTCCCAGAGGCAGTGTCCTCAGAATTACCCAGATTCTTCATTAAAGAGCTCGCCTGAAACCATCAAATTACTATGGAGGGAGAGAGAATAAGGAGAGGGAGGAGGGCACTCATATCGCTCTCTCTGTTGCACCCATTCTCACACATATTCTACATTTCTCACTGTCTCCTTCTCACATGCTGGAGGTAAAGAGACACGGGGTTTCTGGAGCAAACCCTTTCTTTTAGGGGTGTAATAGTACACAGAAGTCACACTTAGAGCCCGTCCCAATACCCCCCTTAGCCCTACCCCTTGGCCCTCCCCCTACATTTTTGCACGTTCCCGTGAGCGGTAGTGGTGTCCCAATTCCTTTTTGCGTGTAGGGGTAGGGGGCATAACGAGTGGTAGTGGGTAAGAAACTAGCCCTTTGGAGCGAGGGATTTCAGATGCTGACTTGCCAGGGGTAGACATCGGCATGGCTACCACTGAGCAAGAGACGGGGAAAAAAGTTCATACATAGCTAACGTTACCGTCATCAGGTTGCTTGTTAGCTAGCTATCTAGCTCGCACTATCTGTCATCTGTCCTGTTCTGCAAAATTGTCGGACTTTTCACATTACGATAACACGCCAGCTAGTATAACTATGCTGCCTCGTAATGTTTGCTGGTTAGCTAGCTAGCAGAAGTCCCTTGTCGTCTGTCGTTCATCAAACGAAGCATGACGAATGCAGCAAACGCAACTGGTAGGATGAATGAGACTCCATTGAAGATGCCGGTTGGAAATGTAGATGGCTTGCAGCTTCCTGTTTAAAATAGTTACATATGCGTGAATGTAACCAACGCGGTGACGTAGTGAATGGTGTCCCAATTCCTAGGGAAAGATTTCTACCCCTACCCCTCGTTGCTCCATTTTGAGGGCCAGGGGTAGTGGGCAAGGGCTAGGAGTAGGGCCAAGGGCTAAGGGATAGTGGGCAAGGGCTAGGAGTAGGGCCAAGGGCTAAGGGGTAGTGGGCAAGGGCTAGGAGTAGGGCCAAGGGCTAAGGGGTAGTGGACAAGGGAGGGTATTGGGATTGGGCCTTAAGTTCATACCCTGGTTCAGGAGTCAAGGTTTGGAGCGTCAGGGAAAACAACAAATTCATACAGATATATTTCTTTTCATTTATTTCAAAAAGACAGTAGTTGAATTGTCATAGACAGACTCAATCCTCTTGGGAGGGACTGAGAGCATTTTGCCCACTGCCAACTTTGGTAAACCCTTTTGATCATAAAAATAAGCAACATTTCAAACCCTTCTCTATTACACTGAACAAACATGCCCAAATAGTAGTAGGTCAAACCTGGCTTGAAAACTGAGAAGCATAATAAAAAGAAAGAAGAAGAATAAAAACTAAAACTTGGGCGTTAGTAAGAGTGTTAGCATTTGTTACCCTTGGCCCAGAGTCCTGCAGCAGGTTGGGTATGCGTTGGGTCACATGCAAAAAAAAAAAAAGTAATTTGTCGATGATAGTTTGTCTTAATTTTAATTCTTGTTTCAGATCTGGGTTTTAAAGAGTGATTGATGAGTGGATGATGCCACTAAATGTGCATCAGCATATTCAATTGACAAACCAAATAAGGAGCAGCAGGCAGGTCTTCCAGCTTTGACATTTCATTTGCACATGTCATAGTGTGGCTGACTCCCATGTCAATCTGCTTGTTGTGTTAACTTCAACATATGATGCTAAAAATGTGACTCATGCTCCTGAACCGCAGCACACCCAGCAAACTACATACCATTTACTCTGGGTGCACCGAACCGTGACCCCCTGTTGTGACCGTCTGGCACATATACACAAAGTGTTACAGCCCTACTCTCTTCTCTTCATCTCTTTCTTTCTCTGTCAGCCCCATTCCCTCATTCCCCCTCTGTCTTCCCACCCCTTTGCTCCCCCTCTCTCTCAGGTTAAGTGTTAATGGGGTTCTATAGCTCTCTGATGTTATTGCTTCATTTAGTTTTGGCAGAATGAGCCTTTAGAGCCAATTCATTCTCTCCTGTTCTCATTTAACCTTGGGGATGGCATGACGAGATGGCCATTACTGTACTTCTCTCTTTTCTCTTCTTTTCTCCTACCTCATCTCAGAAAACAGATCTCACTGTACTATTATCTTTTCTTCATTTCCCCCATCATTTAGTTTCTTCTTTTGTTTATGTCTTCTATGATATCAATGAGTCAAAGCACTTTCTTTCTATCATCTGTTTATGATGCGTAAGATAAGGTGATATTTGTTGCAACTTCATGTCTACTGTATGTGTCAGCTGTTGTTAAGTTGACTGAACACAGCTATATTAGAACATGTAAATGCTCTGTTATATAAATTGACAGCATTAGGTATGAACTGGCTTTGCGTTACTTCATATGCATTCGCATGCACAGTGTAATGCATAAATCATGGATATACTGTAAGATGACAACTGCAGAGCTGCCATGCTGCATGTTTAGTTAAATCCACTATGACAGACACCAAAGAATGCAAGGGCGCTCAGTGAGAAGGGGAAGTTACATTGCTGGGTAGGCTTTCTTTGTACTAATTTACAGTAACTGGGTATAGAAATGCCCTCTTGCCGAACAGAAATCAGACACACACTGAAGCCACGAGGCAGAAATCACAAGACAAAAACAAAATTACTGTACCAGCTCCTTTTTTCTTGTTGTAAGTCATTAAAATTGCGCGCTTCTGCATCTTCTTGGCATGACAAACAGCACTTTTCAGGACTCAGGTTAAGATGTGTTTAACACTAAGCAAAAGAGCCCTGTGATTCACAGGCATTTTTCAGTGCAGTAGTTGCATAGCAACAGTAAAAGGCATACATTGCCTTTGCCACAGGTTCCTGTGCCAAGTTGGTATCTCAAAAACGGGCACCTGGTGGATTCAGCTCAATGAAACAGAAGTAAGGGAAAAAAACACTAAGTTCCACTGGGCCTCAGTCATCAGTCTTCATCAGCTTAAGCCCAGGTCTTCTTCCAATGATGCAATTTATACCATCCAGGCAAGAGCATGTACAAGGGGAGCGGGTGGCAGAGGGTTTACTGTAATACTGTCACAGACAATCTATTATTCCCCGGCCCTGTCTGTGCCCTCTTTGCATCACTGCCTCGGCTCACCAGGTGTTTAAGATATTCCTGCAGTAACTGTATCTTCAAGGTATCCCTAGATCTTATTATGGTATGGGTAGGGAGGAGCCTCCCCCACCTCATTGTCTCCACGACAACCAAAGGAAGTGCTTTATCAAGCAGAAATCCAATTCTATCGCCTCATTGGCTAGAAGCCATAGATGGATGGAAAGAAGGAATGCAGCAGCCAATTAGAAAGAGAGAGACAGAGAGGGTGACAGCAAGAGAGGGGGAAAATAGAGAGAGGATGGAGGGAGAGAGGGAGAAAGATGGATGTTTCTATGAACACCAACCTATTAGAGGAGAGGGAAAATATGTAGAGTGCTTAGTTTCATCTATCGCACACTCACATACACAAGACTGAGAGAGATACAGAACGCGCACATAAACACTAACCCACACACTGTCAGTAATGAGGTTCCTATCTTAGTTGACTTCAGTGCAGCGTTCACATTCTTAGACACACACACACACACACACACACACACACACACACACAACTAGACACATGAGCAGAGTGTAATGTAGTTATATCCCAGCTGTGTTTAATGCTGTGTGAACAGTGCTGATGTGACATTAGGGTGTTCTGTAAAGGACGGATACAAGGAGATAGATGGGCCAGTTTCTGTCATCAGAACACACAGGCCTGCTCTGTCTTCATACACTGTATGGACAAACAGGTCTGCTCTCTTTCCTGCCATAGCAACAAAGACGGCTGGATGGTTTTCATTACATATCCAACTAACTGAGCCACCAATAACCATTGTTCCTGGCAGTTTCCATCACATGTTATGTGCAGGGCTGCCCCTGACCAAATTGGGGCCCTAAGCGAAATTTTATTTGGAGGCCCCCATCTCAAATGTATCATAGGTACAAAATGACCGTACAACAACTTGCCATTTAACTTGACAACCTTTATTGGCAATAACAAATGTACTGTAGATACAGTAGTTTGGCTGTATGAGTCAAATAAAATAAAAAATTCAACCTGAAATAAATAAATAAATATTAAATAAAAATAACTTCAAACTGAAATAAATAAATAAATAAATAAACAAATCTGAGTCACAAATAGCCATCAATTACTCATCAAAAGAAAGTAACTTCCACCACCTCAATCCCCCACCCTTGATTAAACACTGGAAATAAAATAAAAGAGGGAGACAGGTTTTTCCTATTTAATCTTATTTTGTTATATTTCTCCCTCTCCCCTCTCTGGAGGTGTCCGATCTCCCTCAGCCCTCCGCCTCTCCCACCTTAACACTGAAAACAGAAATAAAATACAGAGACATTCTTTTCTATTTTCATCTTATTTAGCTATATTTCTCCCTCTCCCCTCTCTGGGAGCATCCAACCTCCCGGCCCCGCACATACCCCCGAGGCTCGGGTCTCCCCCTCCGTGGAGCCTGCCGGCCCTCACGTCCACGCACACACTCCTGAGGCTCTTTTGGACGACATGTCGACAACTCTTCACCTGCTACAGCTCTGCAAGTGCCTGCCAGCGCACCCCTCTTATTGTTCAGATGTCGAGTGCTGTCAATCATTGCAGTGACGCATGGGCGGTCAGGTGTCTTCTCTCCTTCCTCGAGCTGATTCTACACGCGCCTCACGGTAGCGCATGTGCGCATCCATTGCGCATATGCGCAAATGCGTCCCCTCGCGCAAAATGTGGCCCCCCATGGAAGATGAGGCCCTACGCACAGCGCATGTTCTGCGTTTAGGGAGGGATGGCCCTGGTTATGTGCTATGATTAGATAATTTTCATACCAGTTAATAAACTCGGGTGTTTTACAAGAAAGTATATTTCTTGATGACCCTCAATATCTGTAAAACTCTTACATTGATCTTCATTGTTAGATCCTTCCCTTACATCAAATAGAAAAGTTTTTGTGGCTGTGGCAGCACTCCTTTTTCTTTTTAATGAACTTGCTACAGTTTTTTTTTCTTTTGGGCATTGGCTCAGACTTGGCAGTGGCTCCTTGCTTTTCTTCATCTCCCTCTTCTTTTACAGGGTGCAATCACTGCCAGAGGACTTACCTTGCACGGCAGTTGGATTCCCACAATATCACAAGATCACAAGCGAGACTCTAACTAGTCAGGTTTCAAGTAATGTCTTTGTGTGCGAACCACTCGGGGTTGAACCAGTCACGCATTGTGAAGAGGGACTGGCACTGGAAAGGCCAGTGCCTGGCCTCTTCTCAGATGTTTTCTTTATAACAGACCCTCTGGCACATCAGGGTACCTGAGGATGATCATTCCTCAACATTCAGGTCGTAGTTACCCGTGTTGCATATGCCCATCATTGTTGCCTTGCACATAAGGTCCCAGCTTGCTTTGAGCAGAGTTCTGTGCTGCTAAAGCATGCAGTTGTAATTGTAGTCGTCCAACTATATATTAGTAAGCTTAGTATTTTACAAATTTGAGTATTTAATGAACATGGGCACTGATACAGGAAAATTAAGTAAATGAGTTTTATTTCTATAAGATTAATGCAAAACAGTGGTGGGGGCAATGCCATGAATGCAATTTGTGTGTATCTGGTGTATGCCCAAACACTGTCTAACACTGGTAATGCCAACTATGGTGGCAAGCGTACCCCTTTCATTTTACTTATTCAGCAGATTTTTTTGATTTGTTAATGCCTTCATTGCCATCACCCTGTTTCAAGGCTCTTTTTTTATCATATTACTGGCCAACTGTTTATTTTTCACCTCTCTGGCCAAAAAAAAACAGCATTGAATTACTCCCAACTACATGTTCAGAATATATTCCAAGTAACAACATTCAGCATCTAGAAAAGGCAAAGTTTCTCTTTTCAGACACACAGATGAATGGCAGCTGTAGTAGCACAGCATCTACTCACTGCTGAGACTTAATGTGAACCATTATTTCTCACCAGCAAAGTGCTGTTTACTGAAATTCAAGAAATGCAGGGCTGTTTGCTGTTTTACGGCATGAAAAACATACAAATACATATATTTTCTATTCAAATTATTATCTTATCCAAAAGGCTAAAATCAATATGAAATCCAACCTTTACATTACTTTTAACATCTATACTGAATACATAACTACTCTAATGAGTTCAACAGTAAAAGAATGCAACATGATCTATTTATTGTAATCTTTCTAGCCATTAACCCTTTAAATGCAGAATCTGCTCTCACCTTTGGATAAAATATGTAAAGATATTCTCTACATAGACTGGCGCACCTTATTTATGTCCAGGCTTGCTGTTGTGTTGAAAGCCCGCTTTGGGTTTATGGGAATATTGTGATAAGTGTGAAAATGGTGACTATGTAATCACAGAAATAGACACATTAATCTCCACAAAACTGCACCTGTCTGTGTAAGTGAGTGTGTTTCTGTGTGTGTGTGTGTGTGTGTGTTTGTGACAATGTGTGTGTGACTGCCAGTGTGTTTGAGTTGTTGTGTGTGTGTGTGTGTGTGTGTGTGTGTGTGTGTGTGTGTGCGCTTGCCAGAGCGAGTTTTGCAGGTTTGTAGGTGATGCTTTAATCCAATCTGCCTTACATGCCGATAAGACTGAGTCAGCATTGTGAGCAATGGGCAGATCACTGCTTCATCTTTGTATTAGGTGATGGTGGTGTTGGTGCTCTCTAGCTTGCATGATTTTATATGGGCATGGCTGCATTTATTGTTGTATCTCATGTAGGGGTTTAATGGTACACTGGAGCCATGGTTCAGTGTCTGTTTTGTATGGTGGAAAAAACCCAAATGCGTAGGCATACGTTTCTTTTGATGTATTTTGAACAGACGGTAGTCCAAGTATCAAAGAAAGACACACTCCTGTCCTCTTTTTTCAATATAAAAACAAGAAATATGTTTTGTATTGTGTAATATTATTCTCTATTCTTGTCTAACACTGTGCAAACACCCAACAGACATTTTCCCAAAAGGCAACAGGTCACAACAGGCTATAAGACTGAAAAGCATCTGTTATGCTATGAAATTGTAAATAAATAGAATAATTAAAAAGTAAACTTGTGAGTTAGGAGAGTGTTAACAGTTAGTTCCACCTTGGCTATATGCCAATTACTGCGGAAATTGTTTTATCCCGTTCTGCTTGTTTTTCCTTATCCCAGTGATCAGCACATCTGGGTGATGCCGTAGAATGTGCTTTAGCATGTTCAATATGTTTCCATGTATCCTATAACAACAGAGCAATGCCGGCACACCGTCCTCTTTCTATACATTTCTCTCTAACCCTTAGTTGTATCTGACCGGAATCTTGCAGGCGAATCTTCCAGCTCCGTTTTTTCATTTGTGCTCATCATAGTGTGACTGACCCAGTCAGCTTGTTGTGCTAATCTTGGCACCCGTTGCTAACGATGTACAGCTCAAAGTTTCCAGGAGGAACCTGCACCAGTGAAATTTGTTCCACAGTACTTGAATCAATCTACATATTGGTATTCTGTGTGCAGCTGTGTGAACTGAACTGTAAAGACAGTTTTGGCACAAATTCTTGAACTGTAGGCTGACTCATAGGATGTGAACTGTGCGTATAAGTCTGCCATTGGCTGCCTATTTCAGGCAGAATCCTCTTCCTCTTCCATGATCTCTTCACACCATTTTGCAAGGGCACCATCGCTGCATCCTTGGCTTAGTGTCAACTGAGACAGTTGTGATTGATTTAAAGAATTACAAACAACCCAGAGTGTTTTGGGTTTTTTTTCCCCGTTGTGTTGAATCATGATGGGTTCAGCCAGAACTTTCACAGACGCTGGCACAACACTAAAACAAAGTGGGCTGATAGGTCTAGCTATGCAAGACTACACAAACGTTTATAGCCCTAATCTCATACAGAAAGTCTGCTTCTGCTTCCACAAACAAAATCAAGAACTGACTGAGTGTCTTGGTGTGAAAAAAATAAAAATTAACCCCATGAACAAAAGCAAATCAGGCAACACTGCCAACAGATAAGCAGCTAAACAGCAGGTGATTGGAAAGGCATGGCTGCAGCTTTGTGTACTCAGTTTTCATTTGTTCCTTCTTTCTTCATAAATTCAATGGTCATAGTGAGGATAAGCTGTTTGTACTTCAACACGTGGTATCATGTCCCCAGCTGTCCAGATTGCAGACAGTAAAGAGAGAGAAAAAAACTATATTTATCATGCCTGACTCAAACAGAATGTTTAAATACAGATTACAAAAACCGATGCCCAGAAATAAGAAGATATTGATGTGCATGTAAATTTGCTAACCATTAACACGCCAGCATAGAGGAGACTCAGACCTGTGTGATGTTTTGATGTTTTTGAAGTCGACCAGCAGAATATTGAATCTGGAAATCTGTAAATTCCTCACAAGGAAAGAGGAATAGGAGGACGGATCAGCAGAGTGAGGTTTCAGTCTCCCCCTGAGGGTCAAGTCAGAATTCTAGTTTGAAATATTCTAACACTGCACATTGCTAGCATCAAAGATGTGCTCATTACTACCACCCCATTCCTCTTTGTTGTCTCCTCCTCTTCCTCCCATCTTCTTCTTTCTCTCTATCTACCCTCCCCCTTTCTGTCCATCTTTCTTTTCTCTCTCTTCTTCCTCAACACCCTCTCCTTTTCTCTCTTCTCCTCTGCCAAATGTGTTTCTCTCTGGTCTTAGATGAAACAGAAAGTGTTGGTTTAATAATTCCCGATCAGAGTTTTGAGCTGTGAGCTGATTCACCCAGCTTTGAGTGCAGTGCGGGAGGTGTTTCTCATGTCTTCCTACTTCCTTTGTAACACTGGATGAAATTATACCACACTGTGTGATGCATTAATAAATTCCAAAGATTCACCTTTGGTCAAGTAGTGAGAAAGGAAACGTGTCTTTGATATGGTCATAGGTGAAAGTCTAAATATAAAGAACAGCTGTGGAGCATATGCTTGTTATGATTGGGGTCAGTCATTTTTAACATTATTCTCATACTTTCTAATTTATAGGTATTTTTTATTGTTTTCTTTAACTTGCTCTGATTTATTTGATGTATCAAAAATACGTGTAAATATAAAAGGTCATACACTGCAACAAGGATAGCCAAACAGAGTTTAAAAAAATAACTGTGGTCCCCTTTCCAGCAAGACAATGATAGCAATACATCTCATAGATGACTAAGGCACCCTGTACAATTACATAGGCTTACATCATAAACAGTACATCCTTCCATTTACAGCTACATAGCAAGGCAAAAAATTAAATAATCAAATAAAAGTGTCTATCTCTTAATCCATACAAATACAAAACATTGACTCACTTACTGTACATATATGCATAGACTACTTAAAAACATTTCTGTCTATGACATCCATAGATGTAGAGGCAGAAGAGCTAGATCAGAAGTGGGAGCTGAGCCAGAAGGCGAAGCTTTCGTTTTACTGATTTATTTACGTCCCAGCCCCCACCTATGGTCATTAGCTCTGGGTAGCAACCAAAAGAATGAGATCACGGATGCAAGCAGCCAAAATGAGTTTCCTCCGTGAGATGGTTGAGCTCAGCCTTAGAGATAGGGTAAGGAGCTTGGATCTCCAAAGGGAGCTCGGAGTAGAGCCGCTGCTCCTTTGCATCAAGAGGGGTCAGTTGAGGTGGTTCGGGCATCTGATCAGGATGCCTCCTGGGTGCCACTTGTTGGAGCTTTTTTGGGCACGTCCCACTGGCAGGAGGATTACACATCTCATCTGGCCTGGGAATGCCTTGGAGTCCCACAAGAAGGAGCTGGAAAGCGTTGCTGGGAAGAGGGATGTCTGGGGTGCTTTGCTTGGCCTGGTGTCCCTGTGACCCAGCCCTGGATAAGCAGATGAAAATGGATGGATGGATGGATGGATGGATGGATGGACATCCATAGATATATACTTACTAATAAATACATACATCTAGTGCGAATCTTTTCAAGCAGTGCTGCACAATCAACAAAGCAGCCTCCCTCATCTTGGAGTGAGACCACCTAATACAGTGCACCCAACAAAGTGACCTACAATGCATATCATAAAGGATGCATGGAAGTATGAGGGCAGTGACATTGGAAATGTTTAAAACTTTAATTGGAACTCTATTTTCGCACCTAAAGGAAGTATAAATGAGCCCTAAGTTTAAGCTGCCTCACACTATTTTCTACCATCAACTATTTTAATTCACAAAAAATAGGAAGGGTCAATGTGAGACATAAGGCTAAGGCTAAGGTAAGTAGTCAGGGTAGTACCCTGACTACTTTTTTTGGGCTATTTGAAGTTTAGTTTTAATACCCTTGGGGGTGCCATTGTACCATGTAGCACAGGGGTAATCAAAGTAAGGCTGTACACGCCAGAAATTTGAATAATCTGCTTCACCTTGGACATAACTCTTTATTCTATAGCCTCACCACTCAGGGATTCATTAAACTCAGAGCCAAAGTAATTAACACACGTTTTGGCAATAATATGCATGTCTCCCACTGTGATACTGAACTCTGAGGCCCTAATCAACCTTATTTCTGAACCAAATAATATAGATTCAGTTTTTTCCAAGGTGTAAAGACGATTTGTTTTCAGCCAGCCAGCTGATGTTTTCAAATCAATCATTTAACTGGTTCTCAACAATGTTTTTGTCCTTGTGGGAAACTAAAAAAATTAAATTGTTCATATAAATAGATATCATTCACAAACAGATGTCACATCATTGCTGTATAGCAGAGAGAGCAACGGACCTAGTACACTTCCCTGTGGCACACCATATTTGATTTCTCAAGCCTCAGCTAGATTGCTGTTGATGTCAACTCTTTGCCACCTCTCAGTCAAATATGACTTGAATCCACTCACAAGCCGTGTCATTGAAACCCAACGTCTAGAGCAGAATCTAATTGTCAACATTGTCAAAAGCCTTTCTAGTGGTCTAAAAGCCCATGCCACAGATTTTCCCTAATCAATGTCTTTCCCTTTGTAATCTTATAGAAATAATAAACATGTATCTGTTGAGGGAGGCTCTGTAAAACTGTATTGCATTTTATACAGGAAATCAGTCTTGCAACTAAAGCTGTTAATTTGCTCATGTATTATTTTCTCTAAGACTTTTGATATTGCTCCCAGAGTGGAAACCGGCTGATAATTTTCCTCTTCCAGTTTGTTCCCTTTCTAAAACAAAGGAATGACCCTGGCAAGTTTAAGATGTTTAGGGACACTGCCAGACTCACTGAAGGGATTAAAAACATGAGTGAGATATGGTGCAATATGTTCAGTAGCATCTTTCAGAAATCTGGCAGGCATTTTATCCAGACTGTAGCTGTAAAGCACCTAAGATCCTCCCATAGCTGTAACACTTTGTCTTGAGGAACCTTAGTAAGTCCAAATGCATGTGCCACTGCTCCCATTTGTGAAAAGTATTAAATCATACAATTTCCATTTTACATTCCTTGATTGCCTGGCAGCCTGTCTACTGGTTGTTTGGATACAAATGTGAAGAAAATATTGCACTGACTTTCAATCTTGGTCCATTCAGAGGAAAGCTTATCATTAATGTTGAGACAATTATTATTTGCCTAACTGTTGAGCCTGCTGCTGCACCCAATTAGTTTCAGGGACTTGCCTCGCTCTGATCTTATTTTGCACCATATTTCTCAGTTTCTTGTAATTATTAAGTTCAGCCTGATCTTTGGACTTCCCTTCAACTAAAAAGGCTTTGTTTCTCTTGTTAATAGCATCTAAAATACCACCATTCATCCATGGCTCGGATCTCTGTTTCACTAAAATTATTTTGAATGTAGTAACCTTGTCCAACAAATAACAAACAGTTTAAGTGCTTTCATGCTTTATCCACATCAGAACAATGCACTGGAGACCAGTCGAGTGAATTCAAGTGCTCAACAAAATCATCTCAACTGCAGTTCTTAACTGATCTAATTTTGATTGCACTGTGGTCCTTAAATGCGACCTTCAGCTTTTCCTTGTACAATAAATCCATGAGCGGTCACTCGTGGTTCTCTTAGTTCATTTTGAATGTCAGTATTACTGTAAATCTATACTCCATGTTATCAGTGTATCTGCCCCAGCCTATAGCAAGCATACTTCAGAGTTTCTGACAAGGAAAATTGGAGTGTGAGGGCAACTGGCAAATAGAGTCTAAATATTTTTTACTAAAGTAAAAAAAAAAATTGGGGCGGCATGGTGGTGTGGTGGTTAGCACTCTCGCCTCACAAATAAAGTTGGTGTTTTAACAAAAAGTTGAAATGCTTCGGCAATTAACTTCAAAATTTTCAAGGCACACATTGTAATATTGTAAGAACAATTATGTGTTATGACAGTATGACATGAAGTTATAATTTTACAAGATATTTTGTTTACAACAGTGGCACCCTGTTGTTATCATAGCACAGTTCTACATCCCCTAAACCGATGGTTCTTAGAAAGGGTTCATTTCTCATACACTTTTGGGTTCTGATGTCTCTAATGTGTTGTGTTCTTCCTCTTCTCTCTCCTCTTCTTCTTCCTTTTATTTTACTGAATTCAAAATACGGAAATATGGAATTCAAATCAGTCCTATACTGACTTTGACTGTGTTGGAACTGACATGGATATATCTATATTTTTGTATTTGTGAACATTAGGTAATCCAGATCAACTTTGAAGAGTTTGACCTGGAGATAGCCTATGATACTCTGACTATAGGAGATGGAGGAGAGGTTGGAGATCCTACAACCATACTACAGGTGTAAGTATAACACTGTCCTTTTCTATCCTCCCATTTATGTACTGTGAAGTACAAGTTTGGTTTTTTTTGGTTTTTTGTTTTTTTTTCAAGCATTGCAGGATAGAGTGTGTCAAATAAAGGCACACTTTGAGGCCCTCAGAGAACAACTTTAGAAATATAAAAACTTGATTTTGTTACATTATTCCTTTGTGAATCATAGGTGGGAAATCCTGTACCTTATCGTATCTTCACCAATGTCTCCATAAATAGTACAGCAGCTGCTTGTAAAACTTGTGAGAACAAGTTTTCAGAGGCAAATAAGTATCACTGATATGTTTCGCGTAAAATTCTTAGATTATGTTTTTCTTTATTAAAAAAAGCCTCACAAAGCCCTTCAAATTAAAAAAGAAACAAGATCACACTGGCAGTTTCTTTCTCTCTTGAAAATCATGCATATGAAGTTTAGTTGTAGTCTTGGAGCCGCAATGATGAGATGCACACAGAGCGGTCTGCTGTCTGGGCGGGCAGATTATGTCTACAAAACAGCTTTACCAAAGTAATGTTGTGAGATAAACTCCCTCAGAAAATGTGCTGCCTTAACTGCATTTTTTATTTTTATTTTAGTGATTTTATAAAACAGATTGTGCAACACACTATGTCTTTCAATAATGACCAGCTGCTGTCATGAACACCAACGCTATTGTCAGTCTATCAAACACTTTACAACACACATAACATGTTCCACATAAAGTCCAAACAATCAGAGAAAAAAAAACTTCCACCAAATTTCCGTCTTGTACTTTTTCCATTTTCATTCTGGTTCTCGATATAAGCCATCAGCTGCCAGCCACCTTGAAATCCTCCATCTTCTTTGTTGCAATTAGTCAGATCGTAAAACAGCAGTCTGCATTATGTGCGCTCCACTTAAAAAGATGAACTGTTCCTGAGTTTTGAAAATGTTCTGCAGTGCCCAAAAGGATAACAGATGCAGAGCCTTCACAAAGTGGATGATTTCAATTCACTTTGGAGTCAGTCACTGTTAACTTTCATGCCTAAAAGGCGCTGGCAGCCTGAAAAAAAAAAAAAAAAGCACTAGATAGTATGAATGTACTCTGAGCAATTTGCTTTCCTGAGGCAGCATTCTGCAAAACTAAAGCAAACCAAATCAAAGGATTCATCCCCAGCGCAGTATGCTCCAGCAATTTGTTCACACTCAGAGCAGCACTTGAGAATTTGATTATGTCCATGATTGCAGTGATGAAAATTATACTTTTTAGAATGGTAATTATGAAGACAATGATTTAATATTAATGTATTTTCTGCTACAGTCTGTCGGGTAGCTTTGTTCCTGACCTGATCGTCAGTATGACCCACCAGATGTGGCTCCACCTACAGTCAGATGAGAGTGTCGGTTCTATAGGATTCAAGATCAACTATAAGGGTAAGAAATTACCATGTCCATGTGTGGGTGAGAGAGAAAGAGAGGTGGGAAGGAGAAAATGAAGTCTGTGTGTGTGAAGAGGCTGAGAAATGATTTCCAAACTTCAAATCAGTGCTATTTTTAATTTACTTTATCTTTATAAACAATTTATTTATAGGCCAAGCAACCACCTCCATATGTTGTGCTCCATCATGCATGCACCATTTTTCAGCTACTCCTTTTTCAATGATTGTGTATGGGGAAAAACTGCTCTTTTGGGCCAGTGTGTCTTGTGAGCAATGCAGAAGTTGCACTACCCTATGCAGCCACTATGCTACAAGTGCTTCACAACCCAGTGGTTGTATAGAAGTCAAACTAGAAGTGTACGTATGGACAAAAGCTGCTAAAAAATATTACGCCTGCCAGTGTGCTATTTCCTTTTATACATCCCACATTGACTTGGAATTGTTGACATGTGGATCAGTCTTATATGCCGCCCTCTACATGCCTACATTCAACCATAAGTGGTCAATGCAAAGTATCTCATGAATGTTGATGCATAGAAATGAGCCTGTTGATCGATGGTTCTTTACAGTGAATAATGGCTACAACCCAGTGTCACAGTAGTATTTATATGTTTACAGCAATCAGTCTAATTGCTTCATACCTTGCCAAAATGGTCGCAACAATCAGTGGTATAGCCCACCCTTGGAAATCATTTGAAGATGTAAGTTTGATATGTGAACACAATTCATTTATTTATTTATTTAAGCTTTACTGTGGCAAACTTGGCCTGCAATATGAGAAGTATGACTGTATGAGTGTCAGTAGCATACAGTCCGGCCCTCTCCTCCGCACTCTGGGGTTTGGGAATTCAGTGGTGAGACAGTGCTGGTGAATTATTGAGCAGAAAATGTCTGCACATGGATCAGTTTCCTACAGGTGGGCACATTCTCTGGACAAGTTTGCCTTCATAGACCGCAACTTTTGAGTTGGAAGTGGCGCACGCTCTTTCAGACCTCGTTGTGTATGTACACAACGGTTATAAATGAAACTATAAATGGGATATGTTTGCTAATGCTAGAAAGAAAAAAGACAGCTTTGTTAAATGTTTAACTAAAATTACTAAATCAATTTAATGAGTTTTGACTCTTCTCTAATTCTGTTAATGATTTAGCATGTCTCAGCCAAAAAAATTTAATAGTTTTATCACTGTTTGTTGTTCCCTGCTTGGGGTGTTGTAACGCCCTCAATCAGTCAGGTCGCCTAACAATGAAGTCTTTACAGCAACTGACTCAAGAGGATTTGGGGATGCATATTACGTTAGATTTCTATGTGAAGGATTTGCCCTCATGGTCTATTTCCACCACTGTCTTCAGGGTAAAGTAGCTCTGTGTTACATCTCTAATTAAGACCAAACTTGTGAAGTGTGGCATCTGAATCTGTCCATTCATGTGGACAAGATAAATTCTCTTAAGACGAAAACTACTTCATTCTTCAAACAATTTGTGTATATGTCAGGACATGTTATTCAACTCTCATGATTTCTTTTCTGCTATATTTGTTAGGTTTAAAATAAACGTTTGTCTTGCAACACCTGACCTTTATTTGAACATCAATTAAAAACAGTTTTAATCTCTTCTGTTTACTCAGCTCCTGCCATGCTAAAAATATTAACCTTTCTGAAGTTCTCTGTTTGATAGATGTAGTGTGAAGTTGATTACAGTCCATGAAACACAGAGAGGTGAGCTTTGCTGCAGAAATGAACTTTGTGAGCCTCATTTGGGTGTCATCATCTTTAAATTGATTGTTATAATGAGGTCACAGTGCTGAGCCCGGTAATGCCATGGTGGTACAATGGCACATTGTTTTGATATATCCTTGCCCTTTGTTCTCCTTGGGTTTCAATTTGAATTTCTTACAATACGGTGGCTAAGATCTGATTAAAAGAATAGTCAAAATGAGTTTTTACTGTTGTCTTGTAGTGTATTTTTATGGTTTGCAGCAGTTGATGTGCACTTAAAGGTCAACTCCATCTTCGTTCTTTTCTTGGTTTTTCAAATGAAAACACCCTCTCAGCCATTAGCAAAAAGCACTGATGTAGATTTAAGTGCTGATATTGATAATAATAGTAATGGTAGTAATAATAACTGAAATGGGTAGTTGCAATTTTTTAAAGTGGCTGTACGAGGTACTTATGCGTGGCCGACATATTAACGTACAGAAAATGGCGGTCAGCATGCTTCCAGTTTGGAGGAGCATACAGGGGTACCATCACTGGCATGGAAGCTGAGCAAAGGGGCTCCACAACAGTTGCACATATCCTCATTCATTTCTCCTGAATATTTTCCCCATAGAGATCAGTAGAAAAATTAATGTCAAGAACCACCATTTAAATGCATCCATGCTTATAATGACAATCCACTGCACGGGCATCATGGCCTGACTTTCTTCTATTTGCAGGGATTAAGCTGTGTATATTCACTCCAGTGGGTATATTCTATTTACTCCTGACAATGGAGACTATATTTTTCCTACAAGCGTAATCAGATGCCAGAACGTTATGTGTAGTTGTTCACTGCATTGGTCAGACATTATTTTTGGCACACATTAGTCACAGATGTATTGGTGTTAAAGTATGCGTCAGCTGATAAGTAACAAGAAGCTGAAGCGTAGAAATGCTCGTGATATATAACAGTACTTTTGACATTCTTACATTTTTATATGCCACAGTTAGAGAAACAAACAGTGGGAAGCATTCACCTGGCTGTTTATTATCCTTAAATTTGACTTTCTCTCTCACGCCTAAACACCCTGAAAAATCCCATCAGCACCCACTTGCAAGATGGATGTGTTTTTCTCTGAGTACTGGCTCCATCACCCACAAGATTTACTATAAAGGTGGACGCCTGTGGTATTAGTGGGTGTCTGTTTGAGATGTATGTGTGTGTTCTTGAGGAAGAAACAGAGACAGTGTGTGTGTGTGTATCCCTAAAGCCAGATCCCATAGACCTTGGCTATGAAATATAAACATTATCAGTAGCCTTACTGCAAAGTCACCAATGCTCTATATAATGTAAGTGTGTGTGTGTGTGTGTGTGTGTGTGTGTGTGTGTGTGTGTGTGTGTGTGTGTGTGTGTGTTCCTGTGTGTCAGACAGGTCCTCCATCAGTGAGCCAGCGGAGCTCTACCAACTAGTCACTCACCTCTTTCACTCGTCACATTCTCCCCCTCTTCCCCACTCTCTCTGTCTGTCTCTTAGGCGGTGTCATTTTTCCTCATTAGCCGTCTCTCCATCCCCATCCTCTCTTCCCCTTCTTCCTAAAATCACAACATTTTCTCTTTCAGTTGCTCTCTAATGCACTGTTGTTTGGCGTCTCTGCTTCTCCCGTCCGTCTTTCCCTCTCAGCCATTTCCTTTATCAGACACCCCCCTCTTCTCTTTTGTTGTCTGTTAGCTGACCAGTCCTGCCTCTGTGTTTCTCTGTATCTCCCTCTGTCCCTCTCTTTTTTTTCTTGTCGCCATTCATCTATTATTAAAGCCAAGGTCACCAACCTAGCAACACTTTGACTCCACTCCCCGTCGCAAGGCATACAAATCAAACACACTCACACACACACACACACACACACACACACACACACACACACACACACACACACACACACAGAAACAAACGCACACATATCAGTCCAGACTGCCTGTGCAGTGATCCGTCCATCTACCCTGAGTCATGGCGTGTCACAGCTTTAGATTTAAGGGAGAGCTGTGACATTATTGACGTCATTTACATTAAAGTTTCAGCGCGTTTCTGTCTACTCTATGAATAAATAAATTTATCATAAGCTTATATATCTGTCTGCATAGTCCATAAAGAGGTGTCGTTGAGGTTTTAAGGCATAATATATCCATGTGTGTGTATATTTGTGTGTGACTGTGGAGTTACACAGTACGTATTTAGAAGCATATATTTTATAAATTTGCTGTTGATTTGAGTTCAGCAACAATAAAACAACGTCTCAATGATTTACTTTTATTCTCTATGAAATGAAAAAGATATTGAGTGTGTTACTGCATGGATGAATGCCAGGGTTTCTCTGTTTATACAGAATGATGTTCAACTGACGATTGTTGTTTTATTAGTTTGAAAAATAGAAACCATCAGAGTAAGGTTACAACAACTCTCTGTGTTATTTCCACAAAGTCATTTATGTATTCATTCTAACTATTATACTTATTCATTGTTTTTGTTCCTGTTTTCAGGGTAAGAACGACAGTATCACATGTTTTATGTATTGTATGTGTCAGGCTTGAATACGCAACATCATGAAACACAGCACACCAATGTCATATACATAGTATTATAATTATTTTTCTCTCTTGAACAAATAATATATATTCACCAGAGTCTATCTTGTGATGCGATCACATCAACCACAGCACCAAATCGGTTTGTATGGTGTGATGGAATATATGACATGTGAGAAGTGAGTCTGGCAAAACAGATGAACTGTGCCTGATTATTCAACATGGCCGAGATTGTATATCAATACTGGTTCCAGTACCTGGACTCTGGTACCAGTACAGGACGCTACCTTTTTGGGTACTTTACTTTCTCTATAATAGCAAAAATGTAATTTTTGAATGAGCTGAAGGGGTGACATTAAACTTGCTCCTCTGCTATTTTCTAATCACACATAGTTAATCTTCTGTCTCCATTTGTGTGCGTGTGTGTGTGTGTGTCTGTGTGTCTGTGTGTTTGCTTGTCTGGCAGTGATACTAGGCTACTACTGAAATGATATAGAGAAGAAAATAGAGCAGATATCGAAACAATTTTGCCAGATCGTCGTTGAAGCAATTGTTTCGGAAGCCAGTGTAGGGGCCAACAAAGTAGCCAACAAAGCACCCAGCCGAGCAGCTGACGGAGCGGCTGGCTTCCCAGCTTCAGGGCGCCTCTGCCTCTCTGCCTCTTTGCCAGTGCTTCCTCGGATAGGCCTCTATGGTTGGTTTCATCTCTTGTCTAAACCCAGCGTTCTCACCCAGATGTGCTCTGAGATACCAACATTTGGCATCATTGGATTTAACATGAAAAAATGAACGAAATAGAAGAACAAGCAGCGATCTCATACTGTGCCTGAAATCTCGCGAGCTCTAGATAAAGCCCAGCTGGATACTACTCCAGGTGGAGGTGTCTTGTCCTCGGTCACATCCAGACCTTGAAAATAAGGCTGCAACCGGTCCCATTCCTTGCAACAGAGGCATTCCTCTTCTGTGGGCACTGGGGCACAGCATTCACAGGTACACCACCAAACTCTTCGTCTGTGTACTATGGCTCAAATAAATAAGGGCGGCCATCAAACTCTGCAAAATCAAATTCCTCCTCCACAAAGTTGAAGTCTGGCAAAAAGTCAGCCATTATTCTATAAATCTTTCATAAAATAAATGAATGAACTTTTCAGGCTACTGTCCGGTTCTGCCTTCCAGCTGTTGCTGTTGTTGTCGCGAGATTTCGGGCACTATATGAGATCACTGCTTGTTCTCGCGATATTTCGGCCGCTCTTTGGAAAGCAGAGCTAAATGGTAAACAAACTTGGCAGCACACGGGTAAGGTAAGACAACACGTTTACATATCGTTTTGTTCTCTGACATTTATCCTAATGATATGAGGCGGTCTTTGTGGAGAAAAAGCTTGTTTAGTGGACTAACTTTGCACTTGAAGTATGCCCGTTCACTTACGTTTTAACAGGTCTGACGCTACTATGCGCCCCGGCTGTATCTAGGCTAACGGCTAACATGCTAACTATTATTTTTATGTCACTAGTCACTTGAAACAAATTTAGGACGATAGGAGACAGGTGGAAAATAAACCAAAATTTCCCTTTAAAACAAAAGTGCACCAAGGGTTAAAGGTTTGAGTGCAATGGCCTCCTCCCTACTTCCTACCCCCTACTTTCACTGCCCTCTCTTAGACCACATTCATCTTTAAACCCAGCCTTCATTGTTATGTCAAGTGCACAGCTGTAAAATATTGTTACAACATCTATCACGGTTGTGACGCCGTCACATTGGAAAAAACATTAACACCTGGCAAAGTACTCATAACCACCTCTGGAGTAGTTCCCTTTACAATAAGTAAAGGAACACACTTTGCCATGCTGACACACACACAAGCAGACTCACAAGGTGAAAACAACACCAGCCACTATGTTGCAGCTGGTAAATATGAGAATATGTCTTATCATTTAAACTGGATAGCCGAGTTCATAAAACACAGAGCAGGCAAAAGAAATGTGCTTAATATTCTGCTTGGGATGGATAGATCAGGTCAGATAAACATTTATGAATAAAGTCTATATCATAATGTAATGCTTTAATAACTTTACTACTCATATTCTCAGTCAGAGAGGAGTGTGGTGTGTGGCTGGTATCCGCATTGGGCAGCGATACTCACAATGCACCTGCTTCAGTCCCTCTTCAGTCTCCTGTTTTTCTTTGTAATCAGTGTTTTTTTTTTTTTCAGTTTTTGTTTTTTTGCAAATTCTGTTCAAATGGTTTGTAGGATCTCTGAGGGGCTTCAGCAGTATTCCATCAGCAGCTCATCTTACTTTTGAGATTTTAAGGGCTGCCACAGAGTGGGATTTTCGAGCGCCACCACAGCTTTCTATAATTTAAATGCGGCAGCTGCCAATTGGATTGATGCAGGATTCTCAACACTTCACACAGAGTAAACCTTCTGTTCCACTTAGGAGTAGCAGCTGATTCCTGCCAATTGAAACAGGCACAGGTGCTCATTTGCCCTCACTCACCTGCTGCTCACTAAAGCCACATTGTGACCATGGATGTGGCAAGTAAAGACACCTGTCACCACATCGGATTGATTGAACTGTCATGGTGGACAGTGCTGTGTGTTTTGTCTTTTCTGATGCCAGGCAGATTTTAATAAGTGCCAGAGCTAGATCATTTATACCATTCCTATCTTAGATATGTGTGCTAATAGTGAATACATTAATTCAGTATATACATCTGCCAGATATGCAGTATGTCTGCAAGTACAGCTAGGTTTTTTTGTAAATTTTCCAATGTGGTGGCCTTAACTGATACAACACATGGAACAATAACAGCAAATATTTGCCTTACCTCTCATCCACTTTCATTGAAATACATGTGAGTGGTGATTTTGAGAATTTGTTTCCGGCGATGAGTCATTCCCTCGAGCTCCGGCTTTTTTAAGTGCATCATTCTAGCATTATCCCATCATGCTGTGTTATATAACGCAGTGCTATGAGACTACAAAGTGCAGCATAAACGTCAAGTGCCTGCCTCCCAGCCAGTAGTAAAAGGGGGCTAGATGGTACACATGTTAATCTCATGACAAATGTTTTTTATCTAGTTTGCTCCACGTGCTAGATGTTCCTGGGTTTATCTCATAGAGTGCTATAAGCTCACTTGCATTTACTCTGCAGCTGAGGGTCATGAGGCGAACACATGATACACCAGTATCTGACAGGGAGAGGTAGAAATAAAAATCTCATTCTTGAATTTGAGTATAACTACATCATCGCTGTTTGGGGCTCCTAGTTTTTTTTTCCTTCTCTTCAGGAGGATCTCATCACTGAGTCATAATGTCAGCTCTTACTTCTGAGATTTTATTTTAGATTTTTCATCTGCTTTTTATAGTTTTTAATATGTGATGTGTTTTATAGGAGGGAGAGATGTCAAGGTGGGTTTTTACGGCTCAGTTGACCCCTGGTTGGATGGATCTGTGTTGTATGTGTGTGTGTGTGTGTGTGTGTGTGTCCCTCATGTCTCCCTGCATTTATGTACCCATATGCTTCTTTGTGAGATTGCACATGTCTGTTATTTTATGTAACAGATTGGATCAGCAAGTCCCACATTATTGCTTTTTATCTAATTATTTATTATATAATTATGGCCATTTCATAAAATGTATGAAGCAAATTATATGCTTGGAGAGATTAAGAGGGAACAATAGAAAGCAATATAGCGAGTGAGGCCACAAGATCAAAAAACAGAACCGTAACTTAACCTTGCATGGAACTGTATTGGGATATGTATTATTTACTGAAGGACAAAGCATTTAAAAGTATGGTAAAGCTCAGTAACAAGAGTCTCTCACATTTTCAGATATAAAATTTCATACTGCAATAATGACGCTGACCGCCTGCCTGGACCAGTAAATATTTTCTGCACCCGTGTAATTTGTATTGGGTCCCACAGGAACTCAATCCTGTTGCAGCAGTGTAGTCCAGGTACTGAACAGCACCCTCTTAATCACACAGCACTAAACAGCATTTCATTCAGAGCGGCTGAAACACCATGAAATATGAATTCATGAAATATTCATTCACAACATAACCAGAAATGTGGTCCAATTTTACAGTCAATAACCCGAGTATTGGGTTAGTGAGCCAAAGCCAGACACTTTTTGGGTTGTGTTTGATCGTGTGTGTGTGTGTGTGTGTGTGTGTGTGTGTGTGTGTGTATATGTGTGTGTTTTTATATATATATATATACACACACACTGTATATATACATGCATGCATGTGTGCTTCAGAGGTAACCTGTGAAGGACAGGGCTCACTTCATGACAGAACAGTAAACAGCATTTCATTTCCCTGTCATGAATTATTGACTCTTGTAATGTTCAGTCCTCCAGTAATCACCAGTGTTACTTATATTGAAGTGCTGCCATATCTGTAGTTCATTCGGTTGAAATTCATCAGGAAAAATTGATTCTTTCTCCTCATTAGGACTCAGTAATACAGTATATTCCATACATTTCAAATCATGTACGGCATTGGATGACCGAACTGTTTGAAGGATTGTCATATTAGTTTTGTCAAATATGTTAATATATTGATTCTGGATATTTGAAATGGTTTCAATGCTCATTTTCTGTGGTATCAATACACTGGTACCAGCTGCGTTTTTTCCACACAAACAGACGCCACTGCAGTGCCTAGATAGCCCTGCCTCCTCCCACTCACTCACAATGCTGTCTTCTCATCAGTCACCACACTGATTGCATTTACATGCGCACCACTATTATTCCAAATATGATAATATTCTGAATTTGATACAGTTTGCAAGGTTTTTGGGTACAGATGAATGCTCGAAAGAAAAGCCCTCATTTCTGGCTGGAAGACGAAACACACCTAACTGAAAACATTATGACAGACTTGGATATCAACAGGCTTTTGGATATGTGCAAATATCGCAACGCCAACACTTGAAGACAGTGCTTGACGGACTGAAAGGGTGAGGTTGTGTTCACATGGTTCAGCAAGTCTGCCACCGGTGAAAAACTGCCAAAATGGCGCAAGCTACTGCAGCCGTTCCACTTTTCAATTTTAGACATAATGGGGGACATGTTAGGGCACGTTAGTCAGGGTATGCATGGCTGCATGTATACAGGGATATTGGTGAAATATTAATTTTTATTAGCCATGTAAACAGCTTAGGAGGTTAATTATCTTTTTTTCCGAATAAGGTAAAAAAAACTGAATACTTTGTGTATGTAAACATAGTCGTTCACTGCAGTTGTATGCAGCACAGTTCTGTTTTGTTATTTTCTGGCACTCTGCCTGTTGAACGTGTGACAGTCTCAGAGGCTTTTGGACATGGGCAGTATGCTAAGAAGAATAATGGGTAACACTTTCTATGAAGACCACATCTATTATGCGTTATGAGGGCATTTATAGTAAATTATAATGCATCTGTAATGACTGCATTCATAAACACACATAATGCCCCCTAATACACTATATCAACAGTTATAAAACAGTATAGATGTGACTTGTGATGCATTACAAGCGTCTTGTGGATGTTCTTGACTAGTTGTAAACTAGAGGTTGTCTTAAGATGTGAGAGGGTGTTAGACTCAAGTCTTTTCGGAATATTTTCAAAATTTTCTAGTGTATGATAGACATTAATCACTTATGAAGCAGAATAGATTCTTTTGGATTCATGAACTAACTATAAAACCTTATAATGAAGCATACAGTATTTTTATTATTATTACATTAATATGTACTTCACTTTACTTAACACATACAACGATAACTTAAAATACTGCATGGACAGTTATAACATTCTGTGAGTCCTTGCTACAGTTGATTGTTTACATGTGTGTATAGGTGAGTTTAGGTTTTCATAATGCATCATAAGCCCCACCAGTCAACCTCTGGTTTATAATTAGTCAAAAACGTCCATAAGACGCTTAAAATTCATGATAAGTCACATCCGTAATGTTTTATAACTGTTGATAAGTGCACCGGGAAGCATTATGTGTGCTTATGAATGTAGTCATAGAGCATTATAAATGCATTATAATTCACTATGAATGGCCTTATAACGCATTATAGATATGGTCTTTATAGGACGTGTCACAGAATATTGTTTTTATTGATGTAAAAAAAAAGCTTTTATTATTGTTAATGCTCACTAAAGTCATTCAGCTGTTTGCTGCTACTAACCAAGAAAGAGACAGTCATCATTATGTTGTCATACATATCTGTTAATAACATTTCTCAATTTTATGCCCTCAAAGTCAGTTTTCAGTATTCAATAACCATATTTTTCAAGGTATTCTATCAAAGTTAGAAATTTCAGTATTGCAACCAATGATCGTCCTGATCCCTGTTTTAACCAGCAGCCATTTCAAACTTCTCTTACAATACATGGACAGATATTGACAAAGCAAGGCTGTACTTACTGTGAACATATGAGATGTGCTTTTGGCCCTGGTTGGTCATGAAGTCATTTGAAAGGCTCATTAGGAAGCAGCTCCAGATGGTTCAGAGCTCATTACACTCTTTGTTTTAAGTGTAAGCAGAAGAGACATTTTTAAATGCTGCTTTAACCTTTCTTAAGTGTCGTCTTGGCAGGCGTTTATAGGTTTTACTCCCTTGTTTTAATGTGATAGAGTGTGCTGAGGTGATGGTGTGTTCACTGATGTTAGTTATTTATTCAAATTTTCTAACATGTTGTTCTCAGATGAGAAAAAGGCATGACGGCAGCATCTTTAAAATTACAAAAATGCTGCTGAGATGTGGGTGTCCCGTTCTCTCACCTGCTCTTCCTGTATATAGATTACAGAAATCTTTTTGAGGACAGGCACATCCTGAAATTCACAGATTTTGCTGCAAGCACAAACCTATTACAGGGTCATGAGACAGAGTCTGGGCGTGTAGTTGCAGAGTTTTCACAGCAGACTAGAGTGATGTATCTCTGCCCTATGATGTGTCTAGATCAAAGAAAACAGCCCAATTATTATCTGTGATCCTGAAGTCCAATTTAAAGAGAGTTACAGGTATTTGGGAATTACACCATCGAGTGTAAAAAAAAAAAAAAACACTGTGTGCACTTTATGTAACAAGAGCCGACAGAGACCGTGTGCTTTAATGAGAACTGAAAATTGATGTCTTTCTTATACACATCTCCCATCAAATCAATCCTCAAAAGCTCCTCAGTGGCCTGGTTTGGAACCCGAGAGAGGGAGAAAAAAATGTCAGCATTGTGAGTTTAATAAATTAGATCATTTTTATTCAACAGAGTGTCCTCACTGATGTCTACAGTGGGAACAAGTCAATTTGAGCCACTCCCTTTAGGTCACAGATTCAGACAACCGCAAGCTAATTAGACAGGCTGAATTTCTCATGTTTTCCTCACACTGCAGACCTGCTGGAGTGTTCTGAAGACTTTCCACTCAATTCCTGTTCTTCTGCAGCTATTATAGCCACCTTAGATTATTGTTTTACGTGGCTTAATGTGTTTAATGCGCCTTGCTTTTGTTTTAGAGACACAGGCGAGGGATATTGAAGATAAAGCACCAGCCTAACTTGCAGAAGACATTTTATAGCATATGACAAACATTAGACTATGCATGCAACTATACACTCGCCATTCAATTACTATTAGCAAGCTAGCCGTAAAATCGATTTCACAATGGTCACAAAAGAGAAAGAGCCAATAAGCTTTTTTCTCCAATCTCATTACCCCCCCAAAATCTATTACCCTGCTCTCTCTCAGATCTTTACAGGTAGTGCATTTCCACTCCTTATGTGTGTGTGTGTGTGTGTGTGTATGTTTGTCTATACATGTGTATTCCCATGGGCAATACGGTGTGAGCATGATGGAATATTATAGTACAGAATGGAACTGGGCTGAATGTGCAATCACAATCATACAAGTAATATCCAAGTTGTACAAACACGCACACACATTCATTCATGCACTCACACATACATACTCTTGAAGGAGCCTAATCCCCTTTGTGAGTTTGACAGCCTTGTTGTTACAAACACAATAGGATTATTTGTGTGTATCTGTGTGTGTGTTTGAGAGAGAAATGTGTGTATCATTGTGTGTGATTTTAAGGGAGAGACTGACTGTGGATGTGTGATTATGGGGCTCTGTTTGTGTGTGTTTGTGTGTGAGGGTGGTAGTATGGAAATGTTCCGACAGCATGCCTGTTCTCCAAAGCAATTTGTTCTCTACACTTCTGCAAGGAGTGTGTGCGGGTGCACACGTGTTCACGCACAAGCACGTTTGTTAGGCAGGTTGTGATTGGTTGAGTCTGTGGGTCTCATAAAGACGATGTCATGATGGAAATTAATGCAATACATCACAAACACGCACTCCGGCACGCACACACATACATATACTTAGAGGGAAGCACGCAGGCAAAGCACACACCTTTGCTTCCTGCCATGGGCCACTCTTGTAAATAATACCGAAAACAGGAGAGGAGAGCAGGGGAATACAGGGGAGGAAGGCTGGGGAAATAGAGGGTATATTTTCTGAAATACCGTACACAAAATTTTAAAGAGATTTATGGTGACATGGTGGCACCTTTATATAGAATCAGAGAAGGATCTGTGTAACCTCACGGTCAGACTGAACGTGAAAAAAGAGGTGTCATGAACACTTGCAAACTCAGGGGAAGGAGGCACGCAGAAGGAGATGGATGCAAACTTGCTCTAGGCTACGTGAGTTAAGAAGTAGAGGCATTCAAGAAATTCGCCTGACACAGCAAACCAAGAGCCAATCATGTTACAGCAAGGCTCTGTTCAGTTGGCAGTATATTTTCTGTTCAAAATGGATGATGATGCTCTTGCAGCATGACATGGTGTTTCACAGCAGGGAAAGATGGCCATTGGGTATTTGAGGCTGATAACACTGCATGGTGACCACAAATATTGTTAAAGCCAGAATCCGGTCGCTGGATAAGCCAGCTGCCACATACACCTACTGACAATGCCCAAGTCAAAAAAACTTATCATTCTCTTTTCTTTAAAAACAGACAGAAGAAAGATGCCAGCCGAAACTAGTTCTGTATACTAATACAGTAGCTGTGTGGCTTCACCTGACTTCTGCTTTAAATATGCAGTGACAGAATTTAAAAAAAAACGCAATGCAAACATTTGAAAATAATAATCTTTGAAAGAAAATAACTTAGAAGTACCCACTGCACAACCTATGAATGACATGCCAATTAGTATTGTTTGAAAACCCTCTGTGCTGTTTTTATGTCTCTTATGTGTCATTTGCGTAGCTTCCACTTGTTTTATTTAAGATATGCCTTTCAAAGACTGTTGTTCTCAACACGTATTATCTCTAACCTCTAAGCTTTGACGATTGATGCCAGTGTTTTCAGTTCTCACCAGACCCTTTAATTAGTTTTATCTTATGCAAGTTACATTATTTTGCCAACCTCTTGTATGTCAGAAGTTACTTGCACTACAGTGGCTGAGATATCTGTAAACCCGGTCAGGTTTTTTAGTAGGTTAGGTAAAGTTCCATGTTTCAGGATGAGGGCAGCAATATTCTTTTTTTTCTATCTGTCAAAAAGGCCAAAAGCATAAATGTCTTATTGCTTCTCTCAATACTACTGACTTCCCCAACCTGTCTGTGGCTCTCAGCCCAAGCCCATTGGTTATTACTGAAGATGCGCATCTTTACAAAACGGTCATAAATATATACCTACATTTTTTAAAGCCACTACAAGGAACTTTTAACTGGATATGCAAAAGTCTCTCGTTTCTCCTGATGTCTGTGCGTGACCTACAACAGCAAAGGAGACCGTCGGTGTGAAGATAAGCTATTTCTATATAGTGTATACCCATACCTTTAGGAAACTGTCTCCGGGTCCGCCCCAGGTCGCTTCCAGGACGAAACGATTTACGACACTCAGACGGCACACGCCATCTTACCTAGCTGTTTACATTTATAGTGACTCTTATAAATACATAATAAAACACTTCACTCGCAAATATCCGCACGGGACTGAGCTCGAAATATGAAGCGCTGTCAATCTCAAAGGGGTTCCGCCTTTTAGACAGTTCCTCCAATCATCATGCAGACACCGAGCGTCCTCTCCCGCCTACCGCTCCATTAGGTCCCAGGGAAGCTGAGCCTCCCTGGAAGTGACGATTTTGTCGCATTCATCCAATGATCGTCTCACTTTGCTGCATGAAAAAAACCTGCTCAGCATCCACTGTGCTGACACAAGAATGTATGACAGGGAGGTCGCATTTGAAAACTGGCGATAAACAGCTGACGTTTGAACATCATAATCATGATGTTAAATGCATCCTAGCGCATGTTTAATGCAATGTAAATTCTTATTTTAATGTAAATTCAATAGTGCATATTTGACCATTTCTTCTATGAAATCTTAGGGGAAGTTCAGCCTCCCTTGTTGTCTCAGAACAATTGCCCCTGCTGTAAACATGTTTATTTCTGCTGTAAAATTGGGCATTTTAACATGGGGCTGTATTGGGATTGACTCGTTTTGGAGCCAGCCTCAAGTGGCCATTCTAGGAACTGCAGTTTTTGGCACTTCATTGTTGGCTTCATTTTTCAGCCCTGGGGTTGCCACTTGGGATTAACACAGATTTGGTGCTCTTGTGAGTAAGATAAGATAAGACAAAATTGTATTCATTCCCAGGGAAACTGCTTAAGTATAGCTGAAGTATTCTTTTTTGGAGTGTTTACTGTACAGCAGCAGGACATTAATTATGTAGGACTGACTCATGGTGTTTATGGTAATGAACCAACATGTCACCCATTCAGTTAGTTTATTGGGCTTATTGATGTATGTGTTTATGTTTGTTGGACAACAGTGGCGGCCTATGGTTCAGAGGAATGATACCAAGATGTTAATGTCTCCTTCTGAAACTGTGTTTTTACAGAAATAGACAAAGAGAGTTGCGGTGACCCTGGAACTCCTCTCTACGGAATAAGAGAAGGGGACAGCTTCTCAAATGGAGGAATCCTGAGGTTTGAGTGCCAGTTTGGCTTCGAGCTGATTGGAGAGAAAACTATCTCCTGCCAAGACAACAATCAGTGGTCAGCAAACATCCCCATATGCATATGTAAGTATTAAAATCATTTGTAGGTTATTTCAGGGACTTGGCTGCAGAGGAGGGAAAAACATGGCATGTGCTCTGCTGTGATGTTGATAACATTCAGTCTGACCTGTCACCATGGTGACAGTACAGAGTTTATTATGGCCTGGAGCGGATGATGACCGATGATGCTGGGGCGATGAATATTTAACAGGAAATTTCTCTCTCTGCATCTCTTTCCCTCCAATTCCTTTCCTACATTTTTATTTCTCGCCACTCTCTATCTCTATCTGTCTGTCTGTCCGTCTGTCTTTGTCTGTGTTTCTGTACTTCCCTTGCTCCCACAGTCCCCTGCATGTCCAACTTCACAGCTCCCTCAGGAACTGTCCTCTCCCCAGATTACCCAGAAGGCTATGGGAACAACATGAACTGTGTCTGGCTCATCCAATCAGACCCAGGCTCCAGAATCCACTTGGCATTTAATGATTTTGACCTTGAGGCACCCTACGATTCCCTAACGGTGAAAGATGGCGAGACAAATGATGCCGGCGTCATCGGGAGGTTCTCTGGTGCCGAGAGTCCTTCCCATCTGACGTCCAATACCAACACACTGAGGCTGGAGTTTCAGGCTGATCACTCCATGTCAGGAAGAGGATTTAATATCACATACAGTAGTATGTCATTTTTCTATTTCCCTTTTTTCCACTTTCATATCTAAATACAGGGACATTGCCTATTTCATTTGCTGTGCTGTAACACAGTGAAATGCGGTTATACTGTATTGATAATACTCTACATAAAAATGTGTTTTTTCCCACAAGTTGAAGTTTGATATATGGTTATGGAATATTACTTATGGTCATATTTATTTTCTGTTGCAGCAGAATAATGCAGAAGAGGCTGAGGCTGAGGCATTGTTATATTTTGAAGCTATAAAACAGCACTTCTCATATGACTGTGTATGAATTTTATGCATGACTTTCAGCCCATACCTCTAGCAACTGTATTTAATGTGAGGTGGTTTCACTATGAAAGAGTATATCCTTCCATACTTGAAAACATTGTGCCGCCTGAATATCAACAGTCAAAATCAAATTTAAGGTCTAGTGTGTAGGATTTATTAGCATCTAGCGGTGAGGTTGCAAAAAAATGAAACTCCTCCTGTGTGCCAAGCATATAGGAGAACCACAGTGGCGAATGGCCCTATCCAAAGCCAGTGTTTGGTTTGTTCATCTACTACTGTAGAAACAGCATGGCAGATTGTGGGGAACAGGTCCCGCTCTGTATGTAGATATACACTGATCAGCCGAAACATTGAAACCACTGACAGGTGAAGTGAACAACATTGATCATCTCGTTACAGTCCAATGTTCTGCTGGGAAACCTTGAGTTCTGACATTCATGTGGATGCCACCTGACACACTCCACCCACCTAAACACCAGTGCAGATCAGATACCCACCCTCATGGCAACAGCACTCCCCAGTAGCAGAGGCCCCCCCCAGCAGGACAATGCACCATCCCACACCACAAAAACTGCTCAGGAATAGCCTGAGCAACGTGATAAAGAGCTCAAAGTGTTGACCTGGTCTCCACATTCCCCAGATCCCAATCTGATTAAAACTCTGTGGGATGTGCTGGTACCCCACCTCACAACTCACAGGACTCAAAAGACCTTAAGCTAACACCCTGGTGCCAGACACCAAAGGACACCCTCCAGGGGTTCTATATCCATGCCTCGACAGATTAGAGCCAAGTCCGGTCCAAGGAGGACCCACTGTGGATCGGGGGTACCTGTGGGGTACCAGCATGTCCCACAAATGTTCGATCAGGTTGGGATCTGGGGTATTTGGAGGCCAGGTTGATGCCTTGAGCTCCTACTCCCGTTCCTCTTGTCATTTCTGAGCAGTTTTTGTGGTGTGGCAGGGTGCACTGTCCTGTAGGGGAGCCACTGCCATCGATAAGTGCTCTTGCCTTTAGGGGGTTTACTTGGTCTGCAGTGGTGTTCGGTTGGGTGAAGCGCATTAAATAGCATCCACATGAATGCCAGGACCCAAGCTTTCCCAGCAGAACTTTGCACTGTAACACAATGATTGGTGTAAATGGCTCATTCTAACGTAAAGAAAACATGATTCTTATTTTCAGGTGATTACACACTAATATAAATGTAGTTATGAATATTATGTTCCATTTCTGCCAATATATCCCCCTTAATCCTACACACTGGACCTTTAAGAAACTATAGTTACTTATAAACTCCCCTAGTTTCTATCACCACAATCACTTAGATAGACCAAGTGCACTTTCCCCCACTCAAACACTGGATGTTTCATTTTAGACAGAGGCTCTTTTAATGCACAACAATTTAGATCCGACTGGAGCCTTCAACAACACAAAGAGTCGTTCCGGAAAAGACAAACTTCATTGATCCAAGAGGTTTCATGTGGTCAATACAGCAGCTAAGAATAGAGGTGTAGGTTGCAGAATAAAAGGGAAAATAAAGGATAAAAGGCATTAAAGGAGGCTTTTTTGCGAGCTTTTTGGCTTGTTTGTTGTCGTACCCAGAGTCAGATGAGAACATCATCATTTCATCATTTTTATCTCTGTGCGTCCAGTACAAAGAGAGGTCTAGGATGTGTTTAGCCTTGCTTAGCACAAAGACGAGAAGCGAGCGGAAGCCGTCTTGTTCTGTCAAAAGTGAGACAACACACCTTCCAAAACCTCACAAACTGCATTTTTTTATAGACATCGTACCTTGTGTCTTTCACCTGTGTCAAAATAGAAACCAAGACATTAGTGTTTCAGGAGGAAGTTCTGTCTTCATTGTAAAGTTGTCAGCTGTGCCGACTCTTGTAACTGATCAAAACCCAGGTGACTCTTAGATGTATTGATGACTAGCTTGCTAGACAACGGGACACAACATGTACAGTAAATAAGATGGTTTTGTTGGAAGGCATATTTGTTCGTTTTTGATGGTGGCGAACTGTTTGCCCCTGTTTGCAGTCTTTGAGCTAATTCAGGCTAAACACGTCTCTATACCAGACAAACAGAAATGGAAATTGATATTGATCTTCTCATCTGACTGTGGGCTTGACGGCAAACAGACAAAATGTTGAAGTCTTCTGTCCACAGACTTCCTCACAGTGGATCGGTGATTTCAGCTCACACCATTCCATGTATATCTAACTTTTTTTTTTATTTTTTGGGGTCACTGCATTCGTCATTTTTAAATCTCTCTACCTGATCACACCACATTGCTTCAACTGGCAAAACATGGGCAATATAAGGTTGGACTTTACAGCCTTCTAATCTGATGAGCCAGACCATATCCCGAAGCGGACATGCTCACATGAGTTTTATCAGAAGTTACATAGCTTATATCCAACCCAAGCACGGTGCAAATACACTGTAGCGTGATAAATGAGCATATTAGCAAAGATATAGAAAGGCAGAGCAGGAATGTAGAACAGATAGATTACAGGAGACATTTTCCTGGCCAGGACTGAACACTCAAACACGTCACGTTGCAGCAATAGATCTATATGATTAGTTCTCAGAAATGTCATCAAAATGTAGCCTGTGAGTGTCCATTAAATAAAGGTCTCATATTCTTTAATAACATTTCTCGTGGATGAGTCTGTCTCTCTCTGTGGGTGACTAGTATCCAATATCTTCCTCATCATTTCTGTCTCTGCTTGTAACTTTTTTACACCAGCATTTGGCCATAACGAGTGTCCAGACCCTGGCATTCCCATCAACGCTCGCCGCTTTGGAGACAGCTTCCAGCTTGGCAGCTCCATCTCTGTGGTCTGTGAGGACGGTTTTATCAAAACCCAAGGGACGGAGACCATCTCCTGTCAGTTAGAAAAAGGAAAAGTCATGTGGAGTGGGCCCATCCCTAAATGTGAAGGTAAATATTGACTTGATTGCTAATTAAAGTATTAACTTGGGAACAATATGTCATCCAAGATATCATTACCACAGAGTAAAGCCCCGGCAGGTGGGAATTATCTGCTGTCAGCTCAACAGAGGGAAAAAGATATGGAGGTGTCCAGTTAACCTAAATATCCAGGGAAAGAGCTATTAATACACTGCTGCCACAGGTGCAGCTACTAGCTTACAAATATACTCTGACTGTAGCTGACACGAGTTTTCACCCCCATAGTATTTCCAAGTAGTTTTGCTGCTGGCGTCGCAAGACAACCAGATTGCTTTCAGTTAGCCTCAGAGCCTAGCAACTACCAGCAACACAAGACACACTGGTTTTTTTCCCAGTTACTTTAGTAGTTCCACCAGCCGCCATTTCCGCGATTGGAGGAGGTAACTGCAAAGAACTTAGATTGATACTCTTTGGTTTTTGTTGTATGATGGTTGGCGCATTTTCTTTGAAATGCTTGGGGTGTCATTATTCTACAGCCATTACATTGTGTAATCAACATTTATTTCATAATGATAAGTTAATGAGAAAAACTTATTTCTATTAGTCTGTTTCCACTTTAAGAATATCAAACTCTTTCTTGTAAGCTGTATGTGGGAAGATACCAGAAGAGATGACCCTTAACCTAATGTGAAGTTAATGGAAAATATAATATGTACTGTAATAAATATAATTATACCTAACTATTAGTGGTGTTATAAAAGTCCTAAGAAACAGTAGCGGCTTCTTTGAGAGGTCAAGTAAAGTCTGCTTATTAGTCATTACACCGCTCTACTTTGACTGCAGCTATTCCATACCTAATTATTATATCCATTTCACACTGGAACACTGTCATGTATCATATATACGGTCAGACTAATTTAAATCTATAATAATTAGTCAAGGTGGCCTTAGTGCAAAGTTTAATCAACTGCCTATGGGGAGGTACAAAAAATTAGAGATGTAAATTTGACCTGTTCATCTCAGATGGAACAAAAGAATGAAGTGTAAGTGATTCGGCTGTTACTCCAACCGCAGATATAATTAACTTAAGATATTTCTTACACGTCTACTGTTGATAGAAGTGTTGACGGTACAAAGAAAGGCCATGTTAATTATGCTCCAGGTCATTTAATGTCCCCAGATCCTTTGTAGCTAATGTGTGTCTATAACTACTCAGATGAAAATCCACTTACTTGTATTCAGGAGGTGCAGACCAGAACAAATTGACTTCAGACACTAAGTTAAACTCTAAACAAGATCAAATTTAAAAGAAGACTGGAACAGAATGGCTCCGGGCTCATCTAACCTTGTGTTAACATTTTGCTAATCTGTCGATCCTCATTATGCATGTGTCATTCTTCATGTTCCTTTCAGTGTTAATGTGGATTTTTTTTTGCATTATTTCCCATTCTTATATTACGTCGAGTGCACTTGGCCCAGTTAGTGAGTAGCTGGTGAACATAGTGGAAAATTTTAGCAGCTGAAGAGTCAGATATTTCCTTCAGGAGTTTGTGGAGGTCAAAATAAAGCTGAAAGTCCAGTAAATATTGAACTCATGGACTCATTAGGTGGCCAGAGACACAGCTCCACAGCAAAGGCATGAGTTTGCTAACAGGTTGACAACATCTGTCAGTGCTGTGTTAACAACATGTTGTGTTGCCCCCACGTAGCCAAAACATACATTAAATCTAAGTTTGAGTAAATAAACTGAATCAGTTGAAGTCGTATTGTCTTGGAACTGGTCACACAGTGATAAGGCCTCCAGTAGAACGATCGCTAGTTTTCCAAAGTAGCTGTAAATTATGGTCTGCTGTTGTTGAATTGTGAAATCAAGGCATGTTCAGTGAATTCAGTACCTTATCAGCTACTTTACCAGCCTTTCATTGCCCATCTCAGTTCATTTTCGATCTTCAGGGGACATTATCAACAGGCAGAGACAAAAATGCTTGTGGACGCAATTCGATAGACTTAGAACCAATAAACACATGATGTAGCGCAGAGTGACACATGCAATTTGAGGCGGTACTTGGTCCATTTTCAGGCAGGCAAAAATGGCAGTCTGGTCAAACACTTCTCAAATTACAGCCAAACAGTACACTTACTCTTTTCGGTAACACTTTACTTGAAGGTATCTACATAAGAGTGACATGACACTGTCATAACTATGACATGACACGGTCATGAAACTGTCATGAACATTATGTACATGTCATAAACGTTTATGACTGCTGTCATTAAGTGTCATTCAGTTTTTGTAACGACAAGTTGACGTTGTTTGGGTTGTCTTGATTATGACAACTTGACATTAACTAAAGTGACATTACCAGAAGATGTCTTTGTCATGACAAGCTGACATTTAATTTGTTTGGGATGTCCTTATAATGACAACTTGACATTAACCAGGATGACATTACCAGAAGATGTCTTTATGTTAATGTCAAGTTGTCATTATAAGGACATCCCAGGACATCCCAAAAAAATCATGTCATAATCAAGTTTTCATAATCAAGACAACCCAAACAGTGTCAACTTGTCATTGCAAGAAACAAATGACACTTAATGACAGCAGTCATAAATGTTTATGACAGATTCATGACAGTGTCATGTCATAGTTATGACAGTGCAATGTCACCCTTATGTAGATACCTTCAAGTAAAGTGTTACCATCTTTTCTCTGAAAACATTTGAGGATGGAAATAGGCAATACAGTAACACAATTTTGATTCATGTTTGACTTAGTTCGACAGTTAGATGTGAGACACAAATACAATGTGAGCAGACTGGACACAAATACATCCAATCAGAGCAGCAACATGTGTGACATGTGACTTTTCAGATCTGGACCAGTAACATTCCTCTGTCAATGCAAAATGAACACGAGCTCACAGATTTATCTGGTTCCCAGGCAACCAGCTTACTGTTTCAGCAAACAAACATTCAGACAAAAATATCGATTGCATAAAAGATGTATTCAAGATGCCTCCATGTCAGCTGCTAGCAAAGCTGATTCACCAGCTTGAGAGTCTCACTAAATCCTGCCAGATCTGTCCAGTGTTGGGTCTCACTCACCACACATCAACTCAGACCTGGCCTTCAACTCAACTCAGACTTGAGTCAGACATGAGTGGTCTTGATACAAATCCTCTCTCATCCTCCCTCGTGTGTCCTCTGCGTCTCCCCTCACTTCCTTCTCTTTGTTCCCTCTCCTCCTCCAGCCCCGTGTGGAGGCCACTATTCAGCCCCAAGCGGAGTGATTTTGTCACCTGGGTGGCCCGGTTACTATAAAGATTCCCTCAGCTGTGAGTGGGTGATTGAATCAGAACCTGGACGCTCCATCAAAATCACATTTGACAGGTGGGTGGCATAATTCTTTGATTCTGCATATTATAAAAACTCTCAGAGCTCTGAATGGGCAGGACTGTGCAGATTCATCAGAAGCGCCGTCAATTACTTCTGACAAGCAGAGATTTACCAGACTGAAAGTTTATGGGGATTCACCAAGATTATCATAATGATCTCTTAAATTTTATAGGTTGTATAATTAATATTGGGAGTTGTATATTGATCAGGAAGGCTGGGTAATATTTTGGTTTATATTATGTGTTCGCTGAGCTGTGAACCGGTGATGGGAGGAAAAAAACTTTAGAGGATCCTGTAAAATCACTTTATCATTGGTTTGAGTTTCTCTTTCAACTTTATTTCATTGTGAAGTGTTATTAACTCAACAACCTGTGGAGGACTCAGAAGACTGAACCACTTATACTGAAGAAAACACATGTACAGAAAGTATGACTTTAAGAGCTGTGGTTATCTCTTGATCAAAAGTAATATCATATCAATTTTGCAGTTATTAAGGACCAATTGGCCAATAAAGTAATTAACCCACTTAGGTGAATCTTCAATTCAAGCACCTCAGAGAAATTTTCTCCAACAATAGCATTATCTACATTTTGCCTTGACAAGCTCTCACTTTAATGTTCAGTACGGATGCTGAAATCAGTTCTATCATTATGTAAAGAACATAACCCTGAACTTGTTCCCAGTTTTTTGTTTTTTTTTGTTATTGAAATAGTTTGAAATGAAACGTAAAGGCTTTTATTCGAAAAAGAAGTGTCCATTAAAAAAATGATTATCAGCTTTGTGCTACACTGATGTTGTTGTCTCACAGGTTCCAGACAGAGCTGGGTTATGACTTCCTGGAGATCCATGATGGTCCAAACCTCCTGTCTCCTCTGGTTGGATCCTTTAATGGTACCCAAGTGCCCCAGTTCCTGTTCAGCAGCAGCAACTTTCTTTATCTGCTGTTTACCACCGACAACAGCCGATCAAATGCTGGCTTCAAGATATTATATGAAAGTAAGTTAGACACAGACACAACATATTTATGCATGTACATGTGGGAATGCGATCGCAGATACAAAGCTTTAACTTTAGAATATTATATATTACTTATACAGATCAGAATGATACACATGCACTTTATAAAAAACAGCACAAACACAATAGAGGGTGTTCATGATGTCAGGACACCAGTAGCCCAGCAGACACAGATTCACAAGCTGGCCTTACATGCAGGTCATTACCTGTGAAAAACAAACCCCTATGATCACACAGCATGGTGCTTTATGTGGAGATTCAAACCATCTGTGAGTTTTAATTTTATGCAGATCACCAAAACGGCAGATGAAAATTAGGCCTTTGTGCACATACATAACATTAAAACATACATCTTATCCTTTTTTTCAGGTGTTACAGTGGACAGCTACTCATGCCTAGACCCTGGTATCCCTGTCAACGGTATTCGGTACGGGCAGGATTTCTCCATCGGGTCCACAGTATCGTTTGGTTGTGATTCTGGCTACAGACTGAGCCATGAGGAGCCACTCGTATGTGAGAAGAACCACTGGTGGAGCCACCCTTTACCTACATGTGACGGTAAATACCTTAAATAAATAAATACTGAATATCAGTAATGTACAGTTGTTTTAAAGTATTCCTTGCTTAACTTGATTTTGTTGTAGCACTGATCAAATATTACACTTAAACAAAAGCTTGCGAAAACAGTCCTTTAGCCAGCCTTAATAAACATGAGATAGTATGTCTAATTGGTTAATGAAATGTCCAAACTGACACTGACAGATTTTCATAACATAGCCCCAAAAGTAGCATATATATATATATACTCAGATAAGACTGCCTTTTTAGATAATGTAAGTTGATATCTCACACTAATGTGGCACCCAAATTTATATAGTCATCCACAGCTCTGTGTCATCTATTATCAGAAGGTGTAAAGCACACACAGAGACAGCAATTACCCACCCCGTTATTTTAAATACATTTATAAGATTGTCCCAAATGATGTCAACAGCGCTATCCAGGATATTTTGGCTTCACTTTCGTACAGTGGGAGGAAGCTGAGATGTGTCGTCCATCTTTAGATACACTCACTGAGACAGAATGCACAGGGTGCAGTGTTTGAGCACATGCTGACATGACATGAGCTGGTATTTTATAGTACCACACGAGGGGGGAAACTTTGCAAACTCACCTTTTGTGAAAATTGCCATTTTGAATACAAAGTAGTGGTGGTAGTTGTAGTAGTGTGGGATTGGTGTAGATCCAATGAGTTTTTGAAATTGGGGATCTGTGACGACAAAGTCAGAGTGAATATTTGAATTAGGTAAATGATGGCAGGTTACTGAATTAGGCCCACTTCTCTACAAACTCTTATCACTACAACACATTAATTGATTGACAACGTTTTGTTTTGTATTGACTCTGCACGCTGTGTGGTGGAATTCAACGTACGACCGTCAACACTTGTATCCCAGGTCTTTATTTGACCCTGGTTGTGCATCGTGGCTTCAGTTAAGTATGCTTTATCTACAGCGCCACTCTACGCAACTGTCAGTGGCACTGGTCAGGTACCACAGAGGAGAATTACGCACTTACTATAAAGACGGTCTGTATGTATGTGGAGGCACATTACTGAAGGGATAAGGGATGAGGAGAGATTGACATCAACGTCAGTACAATGTGCTGCAGCATTTACGCAGGTAGGCTACTCAATAAATAGGCAGTGGTGGAGGAAGTCTTTAGCTCCTTCACTGCAGTAGAGGCAGGCTAACAATAATACCAGGCTGTGAAAATACTCCACCACATGTCCTGTATTTAAAATCATGCTTAAGTAAAAACTAGACCTAACTATGTACGTATTATCAGCAAAATGCAGCTTAGTTGGAGTACTTAATGTAAAAGTAGATACTGTGCAGAAAATGGTCCCTATCAGTGCTTTCCTATTGGATCTGATGTTTTTGGATTAATATTACTGCTGCATTAATGTGTATGTATCATGTTACTGCTGTAGCTGTTCAAGGTTGTGTCCTCTCTCTTTCCACTCCCCTATATACTGTTGGGAAATTTACTCTACAGTAAGGCATTACATTCTGTAAGATCACCATATGTTTGTAGTGTGGCTGTCTTGTGAGAACCAGGTATCTCTAAAAAGTCAGAAATACATACCTGTTTTTAGCGTTGTGATGATGCATTTTACAACTGAATTTATTCAGCAACACATAAAGGAACACTTCATCCATCAGTGTATCACAAACTGTCAGCATCAACACATCTGGACATATGTGCTTTACACTGGACAGGAAGAAGATGAAAAATTCTGATCTGAAAAGTAACTTAAGGTGTCAGACAAATGTAGTGCGATATTTACCTCAGAGATGTTGTGGAGTAGAAGGATAATTAAATATAGAATGAAATCCACTTGTGTACTTAGTGTCACTGCTTTTCATCATCCCCCCTGCACATGTGTGTGCTATCCACGTCAGACACTTTACCCAAAAATAGATGAAGTAGTTGATCCATTAAAAAGACAAAAGAAGCTGAGACATAAAAAAACAGCAGTGGAGCCCATCCTATATGGGGAGCTGAGTCACATAGAACAGGTTGTTCTGTAACAAAACCACTGGTTGAATTTCACAAACACAGACACACACAGACACACACACACACACACACACACACACACACACACACACACACACACGCTTGGTTCTGTGCAGGGCCAATTTGCAGTGAAGGCTGCTGTGGCTGATAGGGGATGATTTGAGGAGAAGATTAGAGATCTGCGGGCATGTACAGTGTGTGTGTGTGTGTGTGTGTGTGTGTGTGTGTGTGTGCATGCGTGTGTGTGTCTGTGCATGTGAACTGAATGTCAGCACATGTATGTGTGCTAGTGCCATGTGCCTCCTGTCACCCCCTTTCCTGTGTGAACCTGGAACACAGGAAGGTTTGAGGTAAGGTTGACGAGAGCGTGTGTTGCCTGTCACCTCCTCTCTCTTCTCTCTCAAATCAAGGGGGTGAGGAGGGGGGGCAGAGGAGCAGATGATGGGAGGAGGGGATCTTTCTCTCTCTCTCTCATTCCAATCATGGTGGAGCTGAGGAGGAGAGGGAGGACGGAGAGATGCGGCACTGCTGCGGCTTGCTTGGTTCGGCTTGTTGGCTCATTCGCATGTTAACCACATTTGAATTGCACAGTTCCTGGGACTGGCAGTGGTTTCCTCCAAGGAGGAGGCAGTTGGAGCATATAAACATCAAGCACGCTGCCTGGAATTTGCAGGCTGAATGCCATTACAGTGTGTTTACACAGAATGTACCCATACAAATATAGGAACTATTTGCTGCTGTGGTTGGTAAGACATGGCCTAGCCTGATGATTGACAAGCAGTAAACAATGACTTCAAGCAAGACAGCACTAAAGGCAGCCGACTCGTCCCTGGAAAATGTTATAGAAACCAAATGTTGTTTATACTGTGTATTATTAAATCAGCAACATTCCCTTATTTGATGTAGAATGTAAAATGAAAGACACAATGACAAGAATATGACATGAACCAAACAGAATAGATTTCTAGATTTTAAGCCAAAGTAATTTATGTAATATTTATATTGAAAGAATGACCACAATGAATCCAATTTTCCTCCAAGCCTGAGGTTTCCTTTAGCAATTCTGTGGTTTTAAACGAATCAAAGTAGAATTCAAATTACTTTGTCAACCTTTTTTGAAGTCCAAAGATTGATGTTTTAGTGGAATCACTCAACCCAGCTTCATTCGCATGAAAGAGAGTATGAACAGAAAGACCTGCTAACAGATAGAGGTGGAGGAGAAGGCGAGATGGAGGGAGATCTAAAAGAAAGACAGAAAGACAGAGAACGAGGTAGAGAGACAGAAGCTGGCAGAGGTAGAAGAAACTGAAGAAACTGGCAAAGATAGACATGTGATGCAATGTTTCAAATATCTCACATAACTCAGCATTCAACATTAAGAGCTTCCTGGCAGAAACGTATCAATAATTAATACCGCTGTGAATGCAGGCTTTTGTGCACGAGTGTGTATGTCAGGCTGTGTGTATGCAGTGTGTGTGTGCATGCCTGCTCGCATCTGTGCATTTTGTATGGTCTGGAAATATTCTCACTCCTCACCGTTGTTGTCAGGGATGCTGATGTTGTGGAAACGGAGGTGGTTGGGAGTGAAGACACTGATGTTCTGTTGTGGTTTGAACACAGTTTCAGTTTCTGACTTGCCTGTTTTCTGTGGTTGTAGCTAAAGCTGCACGACACAAGGACAATATGTGATTTGCAATAACTGTTGAATATCACGTTAATGGTATGGTCTGCTGCTTTCAGCGTACTGCTAGAATACAGTGACTATATGTAAAGATGGACGAAGCGTCTCCACTTCCTCCCACTGTACAAAAATAAAGCTAAAATATCCCACGTACAGCCGCTGCCATCTCATGCTGGTGACATCATTTGGAGCCACATTCTGTACACATTCTTTGCAGTATCGAGTTCCCGTAGTCCAATCGTGAGCAGCGCCATTGATTGTGAGCACAGACAGCTGTCGTCGAACCCTCTTTTTAGCATCAAATAACTAATTGAAACATAATCATCATCATAATCATTTAGAGCCAGACTGCACAGTTGCACACTCAGCGGTATCAAGTTGCCACAGTCGGACCAATGGCAAGCAGCGCTACTGATTGCAAGCACATCCAATGGCACACACAGCTGTCAATCATGATGTCAAACTCCCTTTTTATAGCATCAAACCACTAATTAAAACCAAGCTTAGTAGAAAAATGAACACTTGAACATACATCAGTGTGGCACACAGGTACACACATACAGGTTTCGATCCGCAAGTGTTGGAGATAAAGGCTTCCCAGCCAAACTGTGGTCCCAGCTTTGCTAATGGTGCTCACAGTATGAATGGGTAGTGGACAAAAAAGCGAATATAAACAGTAGAAATGTGGGAAAAATGCAAAAACTGTCTGCACATGACCAAGATGAAAGCCTATGTGCAAGTTCAGAGATGTAGGTCAAAGCAGTGAGGAGGAAAATGGATGATGATGGACGGACGGAGGGAGGGACAGAGGTTTCTCCATTTAATAGTAGGATGACAGAACTATCTTTGGGAAAAAATTTGTCTGACGTGTACTTTAACCTTTTACTTTGGCCCATGTCCCTTTGAAATTTTGGGAGCGGTCATGATGCCCGTCTTTTTTCTGCAGTCTATGTTAAAATGAGAGGAAACTATTTCCAACATTTTTATTGAACAACCTGACCATTGACCTGAACACAAAAGAAAAAAAAAAGTCTTATGGTAACATTTTAACGTGCAGTTTTTTACTGATACTGTCTTTCAACTAGCTCAAACCAGTGAATTCAATACATCAGTCTTAAGCAGTACGTTTATGGCACAAGTTGACATTGCAGTGTGGACAAAAAAACAATACATAGTTGGAGCAGTGGTCATTATTGGGGAGGGTTTGTACAGACTGTAGCCTGGGCCACAGCTCTCAGAGATGATGGTTCTCAGCTCCCGTAGAACTGTTTAATTGTCCTGCTCAAGGAAACTTCAGCAGAACTTTCAGGTTTGACCTTCTTCCAGCTGCTCTGCCACCATTGCACTTTTGAGGTAATGCTATGGCATTTTATAGGTTTATTGTAAGAGGAAATGACAGGCCAGTCGGCCAGCTGTAAGATGAACCAACTGGAGCGAGCAGAAATGAAGCACCTTGCAACACATGCATGCATTAGTATGCATAGAATGAGCAACAGATTTTTCCAAGCTTTTCCGACGACCTGGTCTCAACTCTGAGCATCGCTGTGCGAGCAGGGGTCTCTTACTGCATAACAATGTACAGGGCTGAACCGTGTGCAGAATTCGCAGGGTCATCCCGAGGCCACGCTCTGAGGTTCAAAATGTTTTAAGTAGTCTCTAAGAAACATTCGCACTGCTTCACTGCTTTGAATATAACTGCTTCAAATCACTTGAAATCAAACTCTATTAACAGAGAAAAAAAAGATTTCAGAAGCAAAAGACATTTTACGGTTCTTGCACATGATGCCACTATCTCGCACAGCATTAATGTTGTGGAAAAGTAGCTTAAATAATATTCAGATATTGTTTTTCTTGGGATTTTTTTATTTCATATCTCAGTTTTCTGCCTTGAAATAAATTCAGAGCTCAGAGACTGTACATCCCAAAGCAACATAGTCTTGCAAATTCTCACACACTTCTCAGTAAAATAAAGTACCCTTATTGTCCAGATGGTCACTTGTTATGTAACATGCAACTTTAGCCAGGAACTCTAATCACTCCAATAACCTTACATTCCTCTACTTTTTCACACATCTCTTGGCTCACAACATATACACTGCATATATTTCTGATTGATTTGAGTTGGTTGTTTTAGGCACAATCTATTACTGCTATCAGTGCTGAAAAACAACATATTTAATACCAGACGTAAGAATTAAACCAAATATGCATTTAGAAAGTGGCACTGAGTTATGCATTTATGAGGACACATAGGAAGACGTGATAAGTCACTACAGAATGGGAGATACTTAATTAGCAGCATGGATCTCAGAGCCTGAGCTAATTATGGTTAAGCTAAGGAGCTGAAATGTTACCTTTTGTTACCCTAATTATGCCGGAGCTGTCATTGCCTGGTGAGCATGTCACACTTGCAGCATGCACTGCGGTCACTGATGTCATTACTGCCACATTTTGTAACCTACAGCAGATGTGTCACAGAGCTGTCGTCTATATGCAGCACACTCCAGCAAAGTGAAAAAAACTAAAATAAGTTTAAATAATTCAACTCCACACGATTAAACCGATAAATTTAATACAAACAGTTTTAGTTCATCGTTCAGGGTTATTATGCACTATCCACATATATGAGGATGGCTATAATCCCCTGTGCTGTTTGTCATCGTCAGGCGTTGGTAACTTTCAGGGCCATTAAACTACATAAACAACACAAAATCCATTATTTATGTTTTCGATGTGTGGCGGATTTTACATTATTTATGTCATTATTTTATGTCTGCAACTGTGGGGGGAATAAATCAGAAAACAATCAGACTTCACCATTTAAAGTAAAGCTATAAGGAAATATTCACATTTATAAATGTGTGACAAGACACACACAATCTGCATCTGTCAGTGCATGCAGACCTTTCTACCCAGTAGCTTTAGAACACCTCCCTCTCTCCGTATCTCTGTCTTCCTCTCCCTCCCTTGTTGCGTCTGTGTGTGGATATGCATGTGTGTATGTACTATAGGAGTGATATTAAAGGTCCACTGGGAAACATTATCTGTTTTGGCTATCAACAATCTGATGCTAACCTTCTCTCTGCCTTCGTCCCCTGTCTCTGCACATCTTTCTCTCTCCGCCTCTCTCTCTTCCACTCTGTCTCTCTCAATCTATCCAGCTCTGTGTGGCGGGGATGTTAGAGGTCCCTGGGGAACCATCCTTAGTCCCGGCTATCCAGACAGCTACCCTTCATCTCTCAACTGTACCTGGACTGTTGAAGTCAGCCACGGCAAAGGCAAGAGACTCACACAGATCTGCACTTCCTAATAGAGACAGACAGAGCGAGGGACAGAAGCAAGTTGCACACACAGTAGTGTAGCCACTGTTATACTGTGACCACAAACTTGTATTTTTATTGTTTTTGTATGGTTTATAGAATATTCAGAGGAGCATTTTACATGGTTATAATCAGTGCATGCATAGAGACGTTGGTTAAGAACTTAAAATATGTTAAGATATTTAATGTAATGCAATTACACCATTTATTTGTGATTTATACATCATAATTGTGAGTATATTGATGAGCTGAGAATATTGCAAACATCTAAAGGTTCTCTCTTGGTTAACTCTCTGTCCACCCATCTGTGTGTGTTTCTAACAGGAGTCCAGTTCCAGTTTAATTCTTTTCATCTGGAGGACCAACATGACTACCTCTTGGTTACTGAGAACGGAAGTTTCGTGCAACCACTGGCTCGCCTGACCGGCAACGAGTTGCCTAGCAACATCAATGCGGGTCTCTATGGCAACTTCAAAGCCCAGCTGCGATTCATCTCTGACTTTTCGATTTCATATGAGGGCTTCAACATAACTTTCTCTGGTAATGTACTTGACTATAGACATATTGCTATTATACTCCATCAAGGCCTAAATTCAATTTACACTAAATGTAGTCATTGTATTTTCATTTTCTCTCATACTGGGACAATTCAGAGTAATACTGTAGCTTATAGACAATGTATAATGTCATACCACGCTGGATGCAAAACAGTGAAGTAATAATAACACCTTGTATTAATCAGCTGAGCAGGAGCCTCTCCAGAATCAGCCTAGAAACTTATGGAGTGAGATTCAAGACACAACAGTAAATAATAAAAACATTAATAGCTTCTCTTTAAAAAGGAGAGAGCAAAGATACAGCTCTGCGAGAATAAAGACAATTACAGTCTCTTAAAATGTACTGTGGTAAATTATTAGTCTGAGCTTTATTTCAGGCAGTAGAGTTACTAAAGAAATGTTGTTAAGTTCATTTATATAGCATCTTATCACACGCTGCTTCAAGATATTACAAGTAGATAATATCAACAGACATAAAATACAGAGACCATATAAGCGTGGGAAGGTACACAGAGGTGCATTTAAAGAAGTGAGTCTTGAGCTGTGTGTTTAAGGTGTCCGCAGGTCTTTAGGTCTGACAGGCCATAAACGCTAAAGCACGATCTTCTTTAGTTTAAAACATGACGTGAGGTACAGCCGACAAAGCCCGATCCAAGAAAAAGAAGCTGAAGTGGCTCACTAATGTAGGTGGGTGCATGACCTTGCAGAACTCTAAAGTGATCAAGAGGATCTTGAATTGGTTCGTCCAAGAGATTATGAAAGAGTCATAAAACTTTTCCTTCACCTCAGGGACACGATGCATTTTAATGCACAACAAGTACAGTTGTATAAGGATTAAATGCTCAAAGATACATGTGTGCATATATATGTATATATAAATGTATTCATTTTATTTTGCGTTTGATGATTTAATCTCTATAAAAAGATATCTGCATATATACTGTAGGCAGTGACACATTTTGGTGTCCAAAGCATTCTGGTTTCTGTTTGTAGTCCAAGTTGTATTGACCAATCACATTTGAGTGCCAGGTAAACAGTCCGTCTGAGAGGCAGAACACACTGGCCAAAATGCAAACTCAGAACCCATCGGCTATCATCTGACAACAATTTTGCTTTATATCCTTTTTATTTATTTTAATTCATCTTGATTCATAAGCTGATATATGTTGCGTTGATATCTGAGATTAGCCAAAATGACCGGCACACAGAGGAGGAAGTCATGTCCAGGTATCACTTGCTACACTGGATATTTCCCCCAGAAGCTTCTTGTCATCAGACTGATAGCCAGTTGGTTCTAAGATTGTTGATGATTAAATTGGATGTATAATATGATTTGCATAATCGTGGCAAGATATACTTTCAAAGAGTTATTGTAGCTTATCTTAGAATGTTACTTGGAGGTATGTTTTCTCTCCTTCGAAAACATAGTGTGGAGTAACTCTTAAAAACAGCAAGATATCTCCACAAAGGAAAGCGTATAAAAAAGGGGATCCAAAACAGAGCCTTGCGGAACACCACAAGTCAATGCCACAGGGGTCTGCAGGGCCGTCCCAAAGATACCTACCCACTGCCTATAAAAGTCTACAGTGTCAAAAGCTGCACTGAGATCCAGCAAAAATAAGCTCCTGCGTCACCGCATGTCAAGATGTCATTGGAGATTTTGACAAGAGCTGTTTCAATGGTGTGGAACCGACAGCAGCTACGACTGAAAATTGTCAAGAATACAATGCAGAGCCAAGCTTTTTTCAACCACTTTTCTAAAACTTTAACTTTAACTGTGAGTTTAGAAATAAGTCTATAGTTTGTGCTTCTTGTCTTGTGTCCTTTTGTGCCACAAATGAAGAGTTTCACATATCCCTGCATGGATATTAACAGGAAACTGTTGCTGTGCTCGGTGAATGTTTAGCTTTCACTCTCACTCACACACACCCCTGGCCTCAAGAACAACCCATAAAACCTTGAGACTAGCAGAGAAGAGAGGTTACACAACATTAAACTGAATGTAATCCACCATTAAACAACACAATAAGAAAAAAGAGACGGAGATAGATACCTTTTAGCTGGGAATGTCACAAGTGGAAATTGGAAGTGCTGCCCCAATCCACAGTCGTTTTACTTCACCAATAGTCTCATCAAACATAGAGCAAAGGGTTAAAGGGCAGAATGGAGACAAAGTCCAAGGCTACAGCCACCTTTCATGAATCAAGATTCTTTGCCTAACTGGCCTTTGAACTCTCTCTCATTTACTCTGGGATAAAGGAGCACTTGAATCTGAGTCTACACTGAAGGACATTTTGCCGCCTCCCAGATGGCATAAGCTGATACTCAGAATGTAACACATGTGAGGCGTCACCAGAGATGTGACTTGCCAATCTCAACGTGCTCAACATGCTGTCTCCTCCAGCAGCACACTCTGAAACACACATCACATCCTCTGTCTTGGCCCAGTGAAAATAAATCTCCCGCTGTATGATGCTAAACACATCACCAGCAAGTGCATTTTGGGACACAGTGGAGTCAACTCAGACTCACAACTTTTGGACTAAAGCGTTCTAATGCGAAGATTACATTTTAATGGACTGCATTTTTAAAAATTTTAATCACACGAGTTATTGAATTATTGAAAAGGATCTCTTCGCACTAAGAGAGATCATGGCCATGAGGCGTTTTTTTTTTCCCTCCTACAGTTAACATTTACTGGTCATGTTGTTGGTTTACTTCAGATATGTGGGTGAATTTCCCTGGACTTTGAGAGTGATGGGTATTGATTTGTTGATTTGACATCATTAGTAGAGGACACTTTAATTCACACTCTAATCTTATCACCTCTCACTACTGCACTTATGCAACACTCAAAAAAATCACTCAGTAAAGTAAAAATATATTTTAATTCACTGATACAGTTTATCATTACTTTTAGCAGAGTGCTGACACTTTGTAGTGTAGGCTTCATGTTTATTCATGTATGTGTTATGTATTCCATTTCCATCTGTTTTCTGCAGAATATACTTTGGAGCCTTGTGAGGACCCTGGGATGCCTCGGTTTGGCAGGAGAAATGGCTACAGTTTCGGCATTGGAGACACATTGTCTTTTTCCTGCAATATGGGATATCGCTTAGAGGGGGCGCCGGAGTTAATCTGCCTGGGAGGAGGGCGGAGAATGTGGAGCTCACCTCTACCGAGATGTGTCGGTATGTCTCAGTATTACTGCTGATTTTATATTGTCAAACGTCCTGTCCTGTTTAAGTTGGAAAAGAATACATCTTACAAGGTTTTTGGATGTTCACCTACCAAGAAAATGTTATAAACATGAAGACATTTGATATTACACATTTACAATCAGACTTTTAGCCTATGAGCACTACAAGTTGTAAGTGGTTCACGTATATGTCGTATGTAAAATGCAAAGAAATACCAAGCCATATTTATCTTTAATTTTGCAAAATGATTTACTAGCAACTACTGATGGTAAAATAGTGTTTAGTTTGCCTTCCTTTCAGTTATCTCCTGTTTCACAAACAAAGATCAGTTCTGAATAACGAAACAGACGATGGAACAGAATGTTGGCCTGCAGTGACCAGTAAACCATTGAGCTGCTTAGCTGCTTATATCTTGAGGTTATGTGCAAACACGAAAACATTTGCCCACATTATGACATGCAAAAAGACACAAAAAAAGTTCTTTATGTTGGGCGGCTTCAGTTCAAAGGCCAGCAGACTCTCAAGGCCAACCTTTGTTGCTTTTACAAAATAGTGGAGGAGATGGCACAAAAGTAAAGGAAGTGACTGAAAGAGAAAGACGTTTCATTCACGAATCATTTGTTCAGAGCAGAAAAGGTGCATGACAAATGCCATGTCGCCTTGGCGGTGAATTTTGAAGTTTTAGATTCTTTTAAAACTTCCAGAAAATGTTATTAAATAGACAAAACTGTCACTGAAGTGAAAGGATGTCCAAAGTCTGCGTAAAAGACACATTCATACAAAGCAAATTTCAGTTAGTGGATGAACAATAAATGTCAGTGATGTTTCTACAAGGTGAGTCATCAGTGGGCAGAGAGTTCTAGCCTGTTCACAATCCTGTATCACCCCTGAGAATTATGAATATCAGAATTTTTTATTCAACACTTGAACAGTTTAGGATTTATAATGTTTTTGTATGCTTTTCAAGTGTTGAATAAACGGGGGTGAAAATGACAGATGAGGCAGGCTTATGGTATGGTCCAGTGTACCATTGACTGTGTCATAGGGTCATGTACCACATTGAGCTCTAATCCATAATGATCATACAGAAGCAGTTTGTCATCGACAGTGGAGTAAGCAGTAAACAAAAACAGAACATGTGGAGTAAACATCAAGTGGGATTTAGATGCGGTGCACATGCATAGAAATGTGAGAATAAAGAACCTCTCTATAACCACACGCTCGAGGCAACACAAATTGCAGTGAAGATGTATCAATTAAAATTAAAAAGGTTTTTACCTTGGGTGGAAAATTTGTGTACTCTGAGTTGTGTCATTAATTTATTAATGTACAGAGCAGAGAAGCAAAAATAAAAGAGCCTAAAGGTAAAATAACCCAAACTAGAAGGGCACTCGGAGAGTGGCGCCCTCCGCCAAGGCCAATAGTCCATTCTTTATGCAAATGTGCAAGCACAACGCCATACACGTCGAGATAGCTTTTCAAAACTATTAGAAATGTGTGAAAAGATGGTTGTGCCTAGCTGAAGCCCCATTATCTCAGCAGTGCATTGGTTATATGCCTATAAATGGGAAATATTTCACATACAGCAAACTCTGTCCCCTAAAGGATTAAATAATGAGATACCATGGCATGTCATGCTATAATGGATATGGGGATCTCAATAGACCAATTCATAATACATAGCATAAGAGTTACATTGTTAAACATTTTAAATGATTTACGAAGGCTGCAAGGCCGATGTGTTCATTCATAAGAGCAGCATTCTTTAGAAATAATCTTGCAAGATGACTATTGTGGAAGGAGCCTGGGGTTTCTAGGTTGTTCCTATGTTTTTCTTCTTCCCTTGTTCTTCATTTGTGGGGTTTGTGACATATGGTTCACAGGTTGTTGTCAATTTTTGAGAAACACAACCACATCTGACTAATTCCTTCACACCTGTGCACACCTTTGAAATGGGTGAAGCAGTTTCTATTTAAACTCAATGGACCAAAATGTTAGTCAGGCTGAGCAAGTGCATTGGGATTTTCTGGTCAAAGAGTCAAGTGATATTTTCCAACACACCTCCATCTGAGACAGCTGGATGTGTGAATAGCGCTCTTCAAACATACATAAAACCAGAAATTATTATCATATAGGTACAATGCTTAGACTGAGATAACATTATGAACATATCCGCTTTTATGTCAGTTCATACAACAAACTATTTTTACTTGAGTCAAAACTCATTTTGAAAGCATGCAATAACAAACTTTTTAAATAAGGACTCACACACATACTTCACATGAGTCAGTCGGTCTTCTTACAGCAAAAATCTGTCGCTGTCAAGTTGCAAAGACTTTTGGTCAAGTGGGACATACACTAGTGGTCAAGTTTGTGCAAAGAAACCAAGATTAAAGAAACCATAATGACAAAAAACAGAGAGAAAATGGTGTCAATCAGTCATGGTTTGAGTCCCAGTGCTGTTTGCCTATTCTCCCTTCGCTTGTGTTGGGTTTCTCTGGATGTATTAGCAGTAGTTGTCCTTGACTGAAACACCAGTCTCATAATTGTTCCCCAGGCGCCATAAATGAGCTTACCTACTGTCTTCCAATAGTTAGAATAAGCCGAATGCAGAACATGAATTTACCCACAAGGATCAACAGCGTGTACTCATAACTTCAGGGTCTTTGTGAGCAAGAAATGTGTATAGTGAGATTTCATTTGGGTGCAAATGTAGAATCAATAGAGGGCAATATAAAAAGCAAAAGAGACAGCACTGAATGTTTCTGCACTCCTTCACAGGGCTCTTTTCAGCAAAGCTATGAGACGCGTGGGACTGTACAGGTGCACAGAGACAGACATTACCATCCAGCCCTTGAAAAGCAAATACAGTATATAACTTTTTAATTTTAGATTGCTGGTGGGAAATATTTTAAACACCAATCTTATTTTCAGCTTTGCGTGATGTTTGCAGCGCCAGGGTTTACGTCTCTGGCTCTTTGTCATCAACGTGCAAAGACTGATAATGCAAAGAGGTGGGGGTGGTGTTGTCTGGCTGTGTTCTATGGTGTAGTGCGGTTTGCTATATTTAGTGCCCGTGTGTTGTGTTGCATTGCTGCATGATGTGGTTCACATCGCAAAGGAGGACTGTAGAGGAGAGGGAAGGGATGGTTGGACCTGTGTGTCGTTTTCTAATATCTTAGCACTGCAAACTTTGCATCGTGCTTCATGTTTGCCTTTGCTTTGTGTGTTGTTTGGTGATTTTTATTAACTAAGGGATGTACTTTGCAGGTTTAAAGGTGTAAATTGCTTTGGTGCTCTGTGTTTGTGGTTTTACATTAGGCTTCCTTTACCTCCCTCGTGAGTCAAACATATTGTTTTCATAAGGTACTGTCCAGAAGGGAGTTGGAGAGGTACCAAAGAGGTGTCTTTGCTTTTTCAGAAAATCAAACGTGTCCTTGGCTTGTTTTTTCAACTTCTCTATTATTGCTGGGCATTATCTGTTATTTAGCACGTTTGTTAAGGAAAGTGAGGCAGAAGCAGGAGGGAAAAGAGGAACAGGAAAGAAGAGGAGGAGGGAGAGGAGAAGAGGAAGCTCGGGAGAAGTGGAAGATGAAGGTTGACTGAAGTAGAGGAGGGTGAAGGAGGCACTATTCATAGAGAGGGAGACAGAGAGAAAGAACAAGAGCGAGGGAGTTGAAGAGGAAAGAGGGAGAGGGTGGAGAGGTAATTTTCTAAATGGAAACTGTAGCGGCGTGATTTATTGACAATATGACAGCTGTAATATGACTATTACACCAGTAGGGACACAGAGAGGGGGGAGAGAGGGAGGTAAAAAAGAGAGGAAAGGGACATAGATACTGTAGATGGAGGGCACATGTGAGAACTGCTGAGAGTGGGTATCTTTAGGTAAATTAGTTTCTCGATTTTACTGCCGGACCATTCTCCTCCACTGAAGTCGATGGCTGACAGTACAGCTGTTTAAAAGGGTTGTTAAATTACACGCACACATACACACAAGCACACATTAGACGTATTCATCCATTTATAAGAAAAAAAGAAATCATCTTCTGTAAGATGAAGAAATCTTTTCACTCTGAGGACACTGTGTGTTCTCTGTAACTGCTTGTACTTCAACTAAAACTTTTATATTGTGTGATCGAAAAAAATACTTTTTCTCAAAAGAAAGTTTCGAACGTGAGTCATTTTCTGTAGCATAACAGATGTTTATATCATCCTACGTGTTGTTGCCTTCTTGCCACAGCATTATAAATCTAACAACGATTAAACCATATCTTTTTTTTTTTATTTTCTTCTTTCTTTATTTGTCATCAGCGGAGTGTGGTTCTTCGGTCATAAACAACGAAGGGATCCTTCTGTCTCCAAACTATCCGATGAACTATGACAACAACCACGAGTGCATCTACAGCATCCAGGTAACTAATCTGTGCATCCAAACTAAGAGTAATAGAGACTCCGGCACAAATGTAAAATCATTATGGAAATTAGCAGAGGTTAATAACTTATAAACATCTGTGGGTACGTGTTGTCTACTTTGTCAGTGAATAAACTTAATTTAGATTCCATGTTTACTCTAGGTGCAGGCAGGGAAAGGCATCAACATCTCTGCGCGAACCTTCCATCTCGCCCAAGGGGATATACTCAAGGTAAACACACAGGCACATACATTTTTATGATTCATCTGTCAATCTTCCTGACATTTGTGTCGAAAATTGATCAGTGATGATAAAAAAGACTCAAGTCATGCCGTTAAAAACTGAACACGATCCTCACTGGTGGGTATTTCCGTCTCTAATGTGCTGTGCTGTTGTTATTATAGATTTATGACGGTAAAGACAACACAGCCCACGTTCTCGGAGCATTCACAGGGTCGTCCATGTTGGGCCTGACGCTGATCTCCACTTCAAACCATCTTTGGCTGGAATTTTACAGTGATGCAGAAAGTACTGGGGAAGGCTTCAAACTGGTGTACTCCAGTAAGTACACACAGCTAATAAACATAAACTTTATATATGCACACAACCTAACTAGGGTGGCGCTGTGCAGTGGTTAGCATTGTTGCCTCACAGCATGAGGGTTCCAGGGCCAAATCCAGGGTGGGGGGTGCAGGGTTTGCATGTTCTCCTCGCATCAGCGTGGGTGTTCCTTCCACAGTCCAAAGACATGCAGATTAGGTTAACTGGTGACTCTAAATTGCCCATCGGTGTGAATGTGAGTGTGAATGGTTGTCTGTCTCTATGTGTCAGCCCAGTGTTAGTCAGCCCTAACCAAGAATATACTGTGTATGGTATAAAAGAAAAGCTAATATATATCTCTAGTTTGGAAACTGGGTGTCAGCTTTTATCCTGGTTAAATTTTATTGCAAGTTAATGTACTGTAGCAAGAGGGTTCAAGTATTCAAAAAATATCGGGTAGTTCTGGGCCGATACCAATCTTTAAAATAAGAATTTGGCTGTTGTTAGAGAGACCTGGCCAAGGTAGCAGCCAAACACATTTAAAATCCACAATAAAACAACAACTATTCAACCGTGGTGGCCTCTCAAGAAAAACAAGCACATGTCTCTGTCACCACATTCTTTATGATGTCCTTAAATTCATTGGTGGATAAGTGTGTCTAAATTTAGATCTTTTTGGAGATAGTTCCATAGTGGATACTGATGTGTAGTTGTTGTTGTTGTTGTTGTTGTTGTTGCTGTTTACTTTGTTTTTGTTGTTATCTATTCCCGCTTTTGTGCCAGAAAAGAAATCTTCATTACAGAGAAATAACTGAACTGTTGTAAAGTCATTCAGCCTGTCATTATAGTGTCTTAGAATGAGCACAAATTCAATCATACACACATGACCTTTAACATAATAACTTTCTTTCACATAAAACAAACATCTTTATAAAAAATGTGCTTCAAAAGCCCTTTACTACATTTAATTCATCACAATTCCCTCTCCAATACCTGTTTTATGTTGCTGTGAAAACATCAACAGAACTCTCCTTCAACCATGTATTCAACTTTCTTGCCAAGCCAAAACTAAATTTTATTAGACTATATCATGATAACATTATAATTTCCTTCAGCCTGATACTCATTTTCACTGAATAGAGTTTGAACACATCAGTGCCACCTCCATGAGCTGCTAACAGCTACAACTAGTTCTTGCAGAAACGCCTTCAGTCTCAAGCCCTGCTTTTTATCCTGCACAGAATTAATGTGACACAACAGAAAAACACTGGCCACTATATCATCTATGGATGTCATCCAGTAGTGGAGGGTATGTGCAGATATACAGGGTATCCCCACCTATTTTTCTGGCCATTTACAATATACTCATCTATTAGTCAAAAAGCCTTCGGAAGATATAGGAGAGTATTCCCTCTTCTTCTTTAGTAACCCACCCATTTACCTCATAGTACACCCACCTCATCAACTTCCACTACAGCATTGTCATCTGATAGGTGATAGGTTGCTGATAGGTTGATGGCGGTCTACAAGTTGAACATCGGCCGATACTAATAGTCAGCTGATAAATCAGTGCATCCCTAAAACATATGCACTCTCCGCAGACATATTACTTGCATGCATATAGAATAAGCATCAAGCTGATATGTAGAACCCAGAGGAAAGGACAATGCAAAATTAGATATCTCCTTTTGTCACTCTGTTTCTCCTAGACATAAGCATAATTAAGCTCAGTATAACACCAACGCAAGATTTTAATCATCTTCTCGTACTTCTTAAATTCAGCTCCTGAGAAATATCCTTCCTCTTGTCTCAGCACAGTGCTTGAGACTAACCTAAAATCCAAAAGTCCGTTTTATTGGCTTATAAATGAGCCTGCAAAATTCCAGAAATTTGTCTCAGTGATCAAATTCAAGTCTCAACTCTGTATATTTTATCTGTTTTCAGGGTTGAGAAATCTTTGAGAAGCCTATGAGCACTGCAAAAGATCGTCATGCAGTCGATGTAGTCATCTCTGAATAAGAAGCTGATTTATTTTTGATGAGACAAGGAATACACTAGTGTGTGCAGCAACATTTTCCTCTGTGAAAGTATGTATACTAAGGTTGAATTTCAAACATATCTGCATCACCTCCCTGTTACACCGCACAGCTGGACTGCACGATAATAACATAAATGGCAACACAAACACATGCTGGGATTGGTTAGTCGGACTGTTCGGGTAGCTTGTTAGCTGTCCCCTCTGTAGAGGCACTGACAAGTTGTTTTTAATTACCTCTGGAGATTATAGTAGTACATTTACATCTCATCTCACTTTTAGTTAAGTGGTGTAAAAAGATAAAACCGGAGTTAAAAGCTAGTCGGTATGAGAATCACATCAATTCAGCAATTAAATGCCACGTGACGGCTTTACTAATGCCCGACAAGTATAAAATACTTACAGAATCAATTTAAATCTAAATGGCTCCCATTTGTGCAACCATCACAGAACTGATTGTAAATTCCACCGATGAAATTATCACATGAAACGTGTCACATTTGATTAACAAAGCTGTCAGGGCACTCTCATTTCAGCATAGGTTGGGGTGTTAAAGGTGTCCTCTGATGTTCACCAAAGCACACCCACGTTTGGCGGCGCCCTCTTAGATGCAAAGTCAGAGTTAGAAAATGTAATTGTTTAAACTGAGTTGTGCAGGATGACGTACACAACGCTTTGAAAAGCGGAGCATTACTTACTCCTCTGCACCTCGACATTCTCATACTGATGCAGACAGAAGTTAGTTTGCCATACAAACAAAGAACATTTATTTACATGTAGCACTGAAAAACTACTCCTTGCCTCACTGTGTCTATTGTTACAGAGGCTGGATTTCTATAAAACTCTAAGGTATGATTCAGTGAATAATGCACGGTTGTTTATTTTCTTACACATGTCTTACATACATAAAACATTTTCAGATGTCATTCACACCAGATGTCAGGATGATGGCTGATGTGTTCAGATTGCCAAACAGTGAGAGAGCAGCTTTGCAAATGGCCATTTTTTAAAGGGTTTAGACATGTACCTGCTGCATACTTCAAGGAGATAACTGAAATCCTGGCGCAACTTGTCTTCCAGGTAATACCGTAGATCAAATCCTGGTTAAGGTCTTATAAGGATAAGCTATTTATATATCCCTTCATATCCCCTTCTCCAAAATTGTGCACATGAATAAACAGAACATGCTGGATATTACCATGGAAACTGAGTTTAGACAGACTGTGAAAAACAACATTAAAGTGGATAAGGTGTATATGCTCCAGTATCCCCCCTAATATTGTATGTCTCATGTATCTCTCTGCTTTTTTTTTAATAAATCTGGATGAAAGCCTAACAGGATCTGTGATATCATCAAGCTCATAAACAGAATATGTTAGTGTGCCAGATATTAAGGGAATATTGTTGTGCATCCTAAACAACGCTAATTCTGTTTCTCTCGTGAGTCTTAGATGTCTCTTAGTGAGTTTTTTAAAAAGTGCACACTTTATAGATCTTTTTTTTCTCTCTCTCTCTCTTTAGGTTTCGAGTTGTCTCATTGTGAGGACCCAGGCGTGCCTCAGTTCGGCTTCAAGGTCAATGACCAAGGTCATTTCTCCGGGAGCAGCATCACATACAGATGTGAGCCCGGATACACTCTGCATGGAGCCTCAACACTGAAGTGCATGACAGGAGAACGGAGAGCCTGGGATAACCCTCTGCCTTCTTGCATCGGTATGCTATTTGTAGCCCTTTACATTCCGAAAAGAGCCTCACTGAAAGGACCACAAACACACACAGATGTATACAAACACACAAAGGCGCACACACACACTCAATTATGGGTTGAACCTTGAATAACGCTCTTTAATGAGCTTGAGAGGGAAAGGTGAGGAGGGTTCATTGTTGCTTTGGCTTTCACTGGTATTGCTGCATTTTGTTATCCTTGATGCATGGCTCATAACGCTGCTATCTAGAGACATTAATCCATGTGTATGTTGAATAACAGCGCAGTTACCCAACACCCTTCAAAGGTAATGGTTTCAGTTTAAAAACAGAGATTTTGTCACATTTGCTCAACGCAAAAATCAAAAGCAGGATCTGTGTAAAGTGAAATGAGCATAATTAAAAGTATAGTATGCAGGAATTGTTAAGATTTGTGCCTTGTTTTACTTGCATTATTTTGGTGTTGTTTTTTGTAGCTTCCTCTTGGATGCGTGCTGCTTATGGTCCAGCACCTGGTCACTACCTTTTTATAATGTCCTGACTTCACATGTGCACTGTGACCTGGAACGTCCCAATCACACACACCAAAATAAGAAGAAAATAAAGGCACTAGGCATGTCTCTGCAGATAATACACTGCCACACACTGATTGTGGGGCAAAGTAATGATTGAGCGGGATTACTTTTAAACTTTCATGTCTTTCGAGTGTTATTCTTTCCTTACTAGTTAAGGCATCAAAGTGTTCTCAAACTGCAATATCTAATTTACCACATACACCTTTTAAATAGAAGGGGCCATTTGGACGAAGCACCATAAGTTAAGATTTTCCTTAAAGTCTGAGTTAAGGTTTCCTTGAGAAAAAACTGATTGTGCAAAGCATCCTCAAGTCTTCTCCTTAAGCTTTCCTTAAAATCTTTACTGAAGGATTTAAGTTTTTCTCCTTATCTTGGTCTTATACTTAAAGAATTGCTTAAAGTTTCTTGAACCATTGCACAAAGAACTTTAGTAACCAAAGTAAGGACAACAACATGAAATACCTCTGACTCCATTTTAACCCCAATATGGTTGAGTTTATGGAGATAAATGAGAAAAATTAAGGCATCCTGAAGAGTATTCCGTCCCTGGAAGAACCCGACACCCGCTTTAAATTTGATCAGAAGTCGATTTATGATCATGACCACCTGGGGTGAGATCACTCAACTTCCCAAAGCTGCACTCTTCCAGCCCCTTTACAACTAATGATTGCTCTGCGGTTGTGTGCAGCGGGATCTTTCCAGTCAGTTATTGGCGAGGTATTTCATGTAAGCCTTAAATGTCATACTTAAGGTGCAAGCTTAAGGTGCTTTGTACAGGTGACCCCAGGAAAAATTGTACTAAAGGCTCATTCATGCTCAATGTTAAATACGTTTATGGGCACGGACAGAGCTTCTTGCCCATACTCTGCATTTATGTCATTCATATTTGTGCACATTTTAGGAACGTTTATGAATACGGGCAAAATGGAGGAGTACCACCAGAGATCATGGAGGCAATGTAGCCAATAGTTCTAGTAAGACAAAACCACAGGACACAAAGAAGACATGTTAAAGAAGGCGGTACTGTTTGGGGAGAAGTAATGCAAGTTGGTCAAAAATGTTACACATTTATATTATAGTGGCAGTTACAATGTTTAAAATGGACAAATCTGTTTTTGTATGTGTAGAGAGTATGAATGAGCCTTAAGTCCTGCTATACGATACAGTACAGAGTCGCTTAATGTAAGGTCTTTGCCTACAGGACATTCACTCAACAACCTGGAAAGAAAGCAGGTGGAGGCCAATTTCCTGTGGAATCACCTTCTTGATTTACTCATGAGATCACACACTGCTGTAGTTTTAAAGTCTCAATGAAAAGCCTATTTATTCAGGACAGCTTACCACCTGGACTCCCTCTGCCCAATTGACCCATTTCCTTTCTTGCAGTGGGTGATTGGCTCTCTGTTCCCGAAGGCCCCCCCATGCTCTGCTTTGTACTCCGACATGCCCGCACACGTGCACGAACACACAGATCCAACCTCTTTGGGTTATAGTTGTATCTCTGCTTGTTTCTAACCCCTATTTATGTCATTCCTACTCTATAGATGGCTAATGTACAAGCATGCTGGATAAATAAACACATTTCAATCGATTTGGCTTTGCTACACATCAGTGTATCATATCACAGGCCATTTTATGGAAACAATAAAACCTACTGGGACGTAAATACTCCAAGTATTGACTTAAATGTAAATATTTCATAATAACATCATTGCCTTTTTAATTAATTTTACATGGCTTTTAACTGATGGGGAATTACAAACCACAGCTCTGAATCTTGATGTCAACAAGTCAATAATGGTCCTTTAGTGGCTGTGCAGTATCAGGGCACCAGAACGCACACTCACATGTTCATCAGTATGTTGCTATATAGTGCCTGAAATGCTTGATTTGTATAGTACTTGAAGCTTATTTTGAAGCCGTCCGTCCCAGTAGGTATTTGGTTGAATGATTACATTCTCTAATTAAACCCAAACAAATGCTAAGCCTGCTCAGAGTGACACACAAAATGGCTGCTGCAGCTGTGCTCCAGATGGGAGTTATAAGCATAACAGCAAGCCCAGTGTTTTAAGGACCTTTCTTTCTTCATCGCTGCCTGTGAACTTTCCGATTTTGAATTCAGCTTAATAAGTCTCTCTCCTTCTCACTATCAATAATGAAAGACTCATAAAACCACTGGCTGATATTCTCTGACTTTATATTTTAGCAGTGACACATCATGACCTCAGCTAACCTCCAGTCTTAATATTATATTGCTTCTTATTATTACTCGTAGTGTTTCCTTCTTTACCCCCCTTGGTTCTCTCCATTTTTTGTCTCTCTTTTCCCTATTCTTCCCTCTTTTTTCCCTCCTTCTCAACTCTTAATATTGCTCCTATCACTTGAGATAATATATTCCAGTGAAGAAGGGAGGGGAGCCTGAGGGAGGAGGAACATGAGGGGAGGGAGGGGGGAGCAGAGAGGGGATGAAGATTGTGAAAATATATAACCGAGAGAGACAAAGAGAGAAAGGGGAATTATTTCTGTTATATAATGTGTGATGGTTTCTTTAGGGATGAATGCAGGATCAGCACTTTGTCTCTTCTTCTTCTTCTTCTTCTTCTTCTTCTTCTTCTTCTTCTTCTTCTTCTCTTCTTTTCTGTGCGTGAGAAAGACAGAGAAGGAGCATTAGCTTTGTTCTTGATCCATTTGTCTTCGTGGTGATCGTTAAATCACTGCTCAGTGGCTACTGAGGTGCACCTAGTGGATCTGATTGCCTTGATAAACAATTGCCACAGTCACATAACTGGTTCACTTGTCATACATCAAGCACACGCTTAAATACACACATGTACACTCATCAGTTACCCACTGGTTTGGCTGAGTTGATGTTTTCACAATTGTGCTAATCAGACAAATAGACACATAATATACAGTGACATTTCTATCTTGGTAGATATAAACCGTCTTTATTGTCTTTGACCTGTGTGCGTGCTTCCTGTAGCGGAGTGTGGCGGCCGTTTTAAAGGGGAGTCTTCAGGGAGGATCCTTTCCCCTGGATACCCTTTTCCTTATGACAATAATCTGCGCTGCACCTGGACCATCGAGGTGGACTCAGGAAACATTGTGAGGTAATGTCTGCAACCCAAAACCTTCCAAGTCGTAAAGTTAAAGTGGAATCAGAAAAGTTTTCAACTCCCCCTGGTGTTTTCAAGTGGTACTTTTGTTTGCAACTGCCAACCAGGTAGAGTTTCCACAGTTACTTCTGTTGTTCCACCATCAGCCATTTCCACTACTGGGGATAGTCACTGCAAAGAACTTACACTGATACTCCTTGGTAACTGGGGATAGCTGCTGATTGCTACTGGGAAAAAGCTAAAGCACTATCATTTTCCTATTTTGGTTGCCACGCTTTTCCCTGCAGATCGTACCCAGTGGCAGACAGCATTGCATGGTAAAAGCGAGGCTTATATGGAAGCAATCTAAGTGCTAGTGCTGTCATTATTTTATTATCATTACAATGTGCAATCAACATTTACTTCACAATGATAAGCTAATGCAAAAAAGTGTCTATTTCCACTTTAAAATAACAATATCATTAATTTTAGTGCCTACTTCAGTACTTAAAAACGTAAAAATGCGATCTTGAAAAATATTCTTCTTTGACAGAGTGTTTTTTTTTTTCATAATATTATAATATAAATAAGATGACAATTATCTCACTTGGGTTCACATGTTTTTTTCCGGCGATCTACAGTCTCCAGTTCTTGGCCTTTGACACTGAAGCCAGCCACGACATGCTGAAGGTTTGGGATGGACCACCTGAGAATGAAATGTCTTTGGCAGAGCTCAGCGGGTCTCTGCTACCTGAGGGAATCCACTCTACCCTGAACACTGTCACCGTTCAGTTTGAGACTGATTTTTACATCAGCAAATCAGGATTTGCGATTCAGTTCTCCAGTAAGTAATTATGAATTATGAAGACGAGACAAGTTGTGATAGGAGTTTACCTTCTAATGTTGAAGATCCCTGTATCATTTTTCTTTACATGTCTATTTAATGTGTGTAGTGTAAGATTTTAGGGACCACTCTGAATATATTTTGCCTAATTCCATCGTATGTAGGACTGGTTGCATGGGTGGAATATAGTCTCAATAAAAAAATCTAAAATGCAAGTATACCAAGATAATCTGAGACAAACTGCAGGGCTTGTGAGAAATGAAAATGCCTTTTTACATGGCAGTATCTATTTAAAATGACCAGTCTTTTTGAATAAAAATCTGAATATCAATATTTCACATAATTAAGAACCCAAATGTGCATAATAGTTCTCCTCGAAAAACTCATTTGACCAGCCAGAAATTATCTTAACAGATATTCCATAATACCGGATAATAAACAGTTATTTGAATTAGTACTGATTTTATGCACTGAGTTAATGCATTAGCTTAATTAGCTATAGATATGCAGTGTGACACAGATTTTTATAATTGCCCTCCTCGCTTTCTCCTCCATTTGCTCTTCTTTCTCACTGTCCCCTCTCTCCCTCCCTGTCTTGCTCTGTCCAGGCTCAGTAGCTACAGCCTGCAGGGACCCAGGTGTACCAATGAATGGCAGTCGTAGTGGAGATGGCCGTGAGCCGGGGGATTCGGTGTCCTTTCAGTGTGACCCAGGATACGAGCTCCAGGGGGACGACAAAATCACCTGTATACAAGTGGATAACAGATACTACTGGCAGCCCAGCCCGCCTGTCTGCATAGGTGAAAAGTCCAGCTTCCATATATTTATAGGGACATACAATGGATGGGCTGCATGCACAGCTGCAGTTGTTGAGTGCTTAGTACCTTGTTCAAGGACACGCCTGTGAGTGACTTATGGGAGGGCTGTGTAAAGAAGATAATGTTTAATGATCTGAACTTGCTACTTAATACATGCAGCATGATGCTGCTCCATTATCCTGCCCACATTACACTGCAGCTTATTAATGAAAGTCTTATAACTATGATTAGCTAAAAACAATTTAAAATAAATGGTGTTGAGTGAATCCAAATAATTTTTTATCCTGCGTAATTAAGCTTGAGAGAATACACATTTTCTGGTAATGCAAGACTTTATTAGAATGAATGTTTACCTGCTTGTGTTCCCGTCATAGCTCCTTGTGGAGGAAACCTAACTGGCTCCAATGGATTTATACTGTCTCCTAACTACCCACATCCCTACCCTCACTCCAAAGACTGCGATTGGCTCATCGCTGTCAACTCTGACTACGTCCTGTCACTGGCCTTCATCAGGTAACATGCTTTATTACGTAGCAATCCAAATCCTCTTTTACAATTACAAAAATGTATTTATCCAGGGTGAGTTTGCTGAGCACTGATGTGTGTGTTGGGTTTTGTTTGATTTTTCCAAAATACTCTCACTAGATTAAGTAACATTGAAAAGAAAGGGTCAGCTGACCTAATCTTTGACCCAACTCCTGTTATAAACAAACGTGGAATGAAAATGGACTAGGTCACATGGAAATTTTGACCATTTGGTGCAAGAAGTGAGGTTAGAGGATCACCAAAATCAATAAGATTCATTCTCCTAAGACTCAATGCCAGACGATAAAGACTTTTACCCTCCAGAATGCTTCATTTTTTAGTGTAATTTGATCAAAAACTATCAACGGCAGCTTTTGTTTTTCACTGTATGAGTGCCGCTGTTTTTGTAAAGGTGAAAGTTTAACTGCTACTGTTTACTATTCTGAAAACGCTCCTCAAATCTGCTCTCAGGAACCCTTTGCACATGCTCTCTAGAAGAGTTCTTAGTTCGTGTATTCATGCCAAACAGTCCGGTGCAAGCAGAAGACATTGTATGTAGATGTACGTAATGTGGAGCCAAAGTCCAGCAGCACGAGGTCCGTGTGGACAGCAACATTCACTGAAGCTGCATCCAAATGTCCATCCTCTAGACTTAAGAGTTGAGCCCTTGTGGATTTCAGTTGTATGTACTGTGACAAGTTTACTCTCAATCATGTAAAGTCTGCAACATCAGAGACCACAAGCCACTAGCCCTTTTTTTTTTCCTTTTTTTCTGGGCATTTTAGCCTTTGATTGATTAATTAATCAACTCATCGTTCTGCCTCTGTGTGTATAAATGCTCGCAGCTTGCCGGCAAAACGGCCCAACATTTGCCGAAAATCTGGCAGTGTTAAAGGGGCTGCTGATAGACAGCCCTCGAGACTGTTTTTTACTTATTGCCATGGAAACCTTCATGTGACGATAACAATCATTGTCATTACTTTCATATTCTGTCTGTTCATCTTCGTCTATGCAGATTACAAAATACAAATCCCATGTATAGGATGATTTTGTGAGTGAACAGAATTAATTTCTGTAAGACTGTAGACATTCAAAAATTAGTTACATCAGAAGATCATTTGTTGTAATATTATTTCTGGCCTGCAGGATTCAAGTAGAGGTTATATGGCTACAGTAACTGTTTTACATAAGCATACATTTTGTTTTTCTAAGCCTGCTATTGAAAAAAAAAATAAAAATACAATGTCACGTCTATATTGTGATGAATTGTGGACAATTAAATCAGGGAAGTCAGCTGAAGTCTGCACCCTAAGCGGACTCTCTGGAAGTCTGCAGAAAGTCCACTTTAGGCCATATGTGGACTGAAGGAATTGTAGATTTGTACTCCTTGACTTTCCAGGAATGGCCCGCAAAGTCCGCAAGTCAAGTGCGGTGAAGTCTAGATTAATTTTGAGGTTAGCACAACAAGCTGATTGGTGTGCAAAATGAAACACCAGAGCTTGAAGACCCGAAGAACAAAGTTGCCAGTGCAAAATCCTCTCAGTCCAGGACACTTGCACTACTGTCCATTCAAAATCACTGAAAACAATCCTTACGCATGCAACCCCTACTTTCTAGTATACAGAACAAAAACAACTCTGTAAATAACCAGTTTTCTGATAGAAACTCAATCCTAAAATTTCAGAGTTCTGTGCTTTTCTCTCCATCTGCTCCCCTCTACCTCTCGTCCCAATCTGTGTCTCTTTCTTCATCTGTCTCTAGTTTCAACATTGAGCCAAACTATGACTTCCTGTATATCTACGATGGTCCGGATAGCAACAGTCCTCTGATTGGTAGCTTTCAGGACAGCAAACTCCCAGAGCGGATAGAGAGCAGTTCGAATACCATGCATTTAGCATTCCGCAGTGACGGGTCTGTTTCTTACACTGGATTTCACCTGGAATACAAAGGTAAAAAAAAAAAAAATCTCCCAATGGTACCACCATCCTTAGATACTGTTTAGTGTTTAGTGCTGGAGTAGTTTCAAAAGGTACAAGAGACAAACCACACAAACCACAGCTGTTGTGTTCTGTGGGAGACTTGGGTTTGTTTGAGAATCATCTTAACAGCGCAGACAAATTTCACTCCAGTTTTATAAGTAAACTCATCTACAATATAATCATAATTACCTGAGTGAAAGCAGCACGCCGTCATTTATTCTGCAGTCAGTAACAAATGGTTTGTATCTTGAGCTAGATGGCACCTAGAAATAGACTCAACACATGGACTGTCTTTTAATGATGATGTCAGACAGAAAGTAGACACACAGTCCAGCTGGGAGTGTTTGAATAGTCACTTTGTAACAGTCAGTTGTTTGCAAATAATTTTACACTGCTTGATGTAATTGCATCAGGGCCAGTTTTCAGTCTCATCTGTTTTTCATAAGCAAGGTAAAGTGTTTCAGATGTCTCCTGTGATGACAGTATCTCCAGAATGTGTTTAGAAATATTTAATTTTCACATTGAACAAAGAAGACTACTGCATTACCCCTAAACACTCAGCACAAACGTATTTGCAGTTAAGTCCCCCACACTGACGGCGGCGTGCATCATGCTGATTTTAAGATGAAAGAGAATGATTGCTGTCACCATAACATCCCTGTTGAATTAGTGTTTGTTGAAATAGTCTGTCAGAGGGGTGAGTTTGATTCACTTGCACAAAAGAATCAGCGTTGGCTTCATGTGGACTCAGGAATTAAGTCTTGAGTTGATGCAGGGTGGCCACTAATCTTTTAGGAGGGGGGCCAAAGCCATAATTTACAAGGTTCATGTAGCATACAAAAGCCTGGGAATGAAGTTGTCGTTCTTGCTCAATCTTGGGCTAAGGCGGCTAAGTCAAACAGACTGTTTTAAAGGCCAACGCCATGCCTGCCTCATTTGATTACAGCTAGGGATGTGGTTATTATTAATTTGACTTATTATTTATGTTTGCCTGTCACTTTTTCTTTGCCTCATCCTCCCCCTCTCTCTGACTCACTCCTTCTCTTTCTCTCCGTCCAGCCAAGCTGAGGGAATCGTGTTTCGACCCAGGTGTGGTTCTGAATGGGACCAGGCTGGGATCCGATTATAAGCTTGGCTCCACTGTTACCTTCTATTGTGAGGCCGGATATGTTTTGCAGGTACAAAAACAAATTGGATGGATGGATGGGTGGCTGGTCAGTTGGCTGGTTAGATGGATGATTAGTTAGTTGATTATATATAGTTTGGGTTTTTTTTATATATGGGCATCACAGTAGCATTAAAATTGTACATTTATGCACAAGAACCACATGCACTGTTTTGCTCCTTTAACAGAGAAGACTGCAATTTGACAGTCATGGTTTGTTAAGGCTTGTGTGTTGATTCTACTGGTCTGCTGGTACCTTGTAACAAATGTATAAATGTCCAGTGTGAAGGATTTAGGGGCATCTATAGGCACAAATGGTATGTAATATTCATATTTATATTTGCTTTACTGTATAATCACCTGAAAATGAGAAGTGTTATGTTTTGGTTATCTTTAAATGAGCCATTTGTATCTGCATATAGAGTGGGTCTTCATTCACAGAGTCCACCATGTTGTTCTACAATATGTAGCCCACAACGGACAAACCAAACACTGGCTTTGGCCACCTAGTTCTCCTACATTCTTGGCACGGGAGAGAAGTTTCAGTGCTGCAACCTCACCACTAGATGTCACTAAATCCAACACACTGGACCTTTAAGCAGAGAAGAGGCATGACCATAAAGGCATTTAAAAATCTGACCAGTTGATTGGTTAAATGGCTGGTTGATCAAATGGGTGGGTGGATGATTTGTTGGTTGGTTTGTGGGATTAATGATTGGCTGGGTTGGTGGGTTGTTTTTCTCTCAGTAAATAGCTTATATTTTTCTTTAGGGCTATTCTACACTAACCTGCAGTATGGGAGATGATGGCAGACCTGGATGGAACAGGGCATTGCCTAGTTGCCAAGGTAACACGCACTAAAACACAGACCGCAATAAAGCATCCCCACACACACACAGCTTAAACCTATGTTTGATCAGAGTGTTTTATTCACTGTGTATGTGTGATTGTGTTCCTCTCTGCCCGTCTTTATGTGTGTGCACATGTGTATGTTCTGTCTCCAGCTCCCTGCGGAAGTCGTTCTACAGGAACAGAAGGGACTGTTTTATCTCCCAACTTCCCCAGAAACTACACCTCTGGACAAACCTGTGTCTACTCTATATCTGTACCCAGAGAGTTTGGTAAGTTCATGCACAAACACACACCTATAAATAGCAAACATGCCATAGCATTCCAAAGGATCTTGAATATATATGTGGCTATGTGAATGTGTGTGAGTGAATATATATATATATATATATATATATATATATATATATATAGAATATTTCACACAATTACACACAGTACCTATATGAATCTATTTGGGTGTGCTATGGTGAAAACTCCAATACAAAGCAGTCAGTATTTAAGTGATTTATTCCTTATACTTAAAATGATTTCTAACACAAGTGTATAACACTCTGAAGTGTAGGTAAAGAGAAAACAGTCAAGAGCAAACCCTGTGATCACAGTTTTCTTGACATGTATTCTCCAATTGTTCTTTTGCTCAGTGAAACAAAGTCACATTAGCACTTTTTAATGGGGAAGCTCCCTGAGAGGACCCCTTTGGGGTTCTTTAAACTGCTGAAAAACTAGAAAAGATATTATACGTGATCAAAGGATGCTCGTTGGCCATTTATTTGATTCCAGGTCAGCGTTTCATCATTGAAGTGACATTTAAAGATGAGGCTGTTTTTATCTCGCCATGTTTGATCAGAGGCTCTGAGGTCAGACATAAATGAGGCGCTGTAAAGATATGAATGTTGGAGGAGGATTCTTCACATTGAGCGAGGCTGTGTTGGGAATATGGGGGCATTAGAATAAAGGAGGGTCTCTGCTGGTCATGAGCACAATTGAAAGGGGTGCTGTCAAGACGTAATGTGTTAAATGTGTCAGACATCTTTCAAAATCTATAGAGTAGGTGGTTAAATTTACATTTTAATTAGGGATGAATAACAGTGTCACAGGACATAAGTTCATGATTGACCTTGGAAATAGTTGTAATAGTTGACGCAACAATCCCAACTTAAGATCCACCAGCCATTTCTGGAGCTTTCAACTGTATTACATGTGCTCATGAGCAATAGGAGTTCCCTCAGTTGTCAGGCAGATGGATAAGTTTGTATGCAGGCTCAGTAGCTGTTATGATCCCCGAGTACTTGTAAACAGGAGTACATGGGACTACTCTGGCATTGTCGACATCAGCAGATACTGTTGAAAGCTCCATAAGACGCTGGTAAGTGGACATTAAGTTGGGACTGTGTTGTCTAAGTATCAATATCATTTCATTTTCATGATGTGCAAACTTACATTTGTGTCTCTAATACGCGTTCACCGTATCACATACAGTATTGACATCTAAATTATTGGTTGACTGCTTTAGAACGAGTGAGTCATTGGTCTGACTTGAGCTTTTACAAACAATCAGTAATTGGTGGATATGATTTCCAATTATGCCCTGTGGTGTTATGAATAAATAGCAGCTTTCCCTGAGGCTGTTGATGGTTGCTGTCTCGTTATGTTTGTGCGGCAGCTTTTGTAATGTCAGCTTCATGTAGACATACTGACTGACAGGAGCTCACATTCGGTTGGCCTACGTATTGTTTAAAGAGGACCTATTATGCTTTTTATTACTTTCTGTCATGTAAAAAATGTTAGAATGTCAGATGTTCATGTTAAAGTCCAGGTAAAGCAAAACTAATGATTTCTTTCTAAGCACATTTATATTGTTAGAAAACACTTGTGAAGCGAACCCTCGAACTGTGTAGTACAGAACTGTGGAGTTAGACCATCATTTCTGTGTCCAGGATTTTTGGGGATGGACCTAACTCATGACACACAGTTATTTTGGCTTTACCCAGACTTTAAACATAGCCAAAGTTTCAGATAATGAGATTAAAAAAAAGGTAATCCCTGCCATCAGCTCGCAACAAGACTTCTTTATATGGTCTTCTGCTCCAGGCATTACCACAAGTGTTGACATTACATACACTGCTACATGTAGCTACACGCTAACATCAGGGAAACATGTAATATGGGTTGCCGATGTTGTTAATTTCGCCCTAATTTTGGATCATTTTCCTGTTGGAACATGTATAGGGCTCTCCTGATAACCATTTTTTGTTCTCCAGAGCTTCAGTGGTAATCAACAGCAAATTGTCAAAGCTTTTGCCAGTTAAACAAGGTCCTAACTGTGTACCTTTTGTAACATAACTGCTTTAACAACTTTCCTCATCATGAATATTATCAATTATAAATTATAAATACTAGATGTACATAAATGCTTATAATAATAGACTTTGAATTCAAGACAGTGCTGGTCAAAGTAAGAAAAGGGAAAAAGAAAAAGGAAAATCTGAATTCCAAAACTGAAAACTGAATTCAGTGAACAAATGTCTGGGAAGTCGAATATTTGGGTCCAGTCCTAAACACGTCCAGTGGTGAAGATGTTGACATAAAATAACAGCATTTAGTCGTTAAGTATGGAGAGCAAAACCCAACACTTGCAAAGCTTAAAACAATATTAAATTGCAATGTGGTAGACATTTAAAATATCATCAACCTTTTTTTCACTCCAACTGAACTTTGATGTCTATCAGACGTACGAGATTAACGTCTTACTGACGTCATATTGACGTCTGGTGCCAGCTGGAAAGATGCTCAGACAGCCTCCCTGGCCCTCCCACACAGCAAGAGACAGGGGTGGGTTTGCTACGTTGCAGTGCTTTTTTAAGCAGCTGTCATTCCCCCCAGAATAACATGTCTATAATTTGTGAACTTAAAGCAGTTAAAAGTTAAAGGCTCAAAGTTGCAGTTTCAACAGCTTGATGATCAAAGTAGTTGAAAACAAAACCACAGGACTAGTTATCAAATTGTTAATGATGTTTCCACCTTTCATGCAAATGGCACTCAGTTTTAACACCAGCTGGGGAAAACTCTTGGCATCCATCCCTAAGGAGATGCCAAACCTCCTGTTGAATGAGGATGTGGCTGAGGACGCCCACTCAGGCAGCTCATCAGGAGGCATGGCAGCTCCACAGGGATCGATCCTCAGGTTTTCTCCGTCTGATGTCAGGAGCTGAAGCCTTTCAAATGAACACAGAAACATTTCAATCATTTGATGGCACGCCCCGTGGATTGATTTAAACTTTGCTGGACACATTACAACCTGGACCACTGAACAGATCTACCAGGTGTGCGTGACTGCAGTGCAGAGGGATTTCACCACCAACAAGTCATGTGGTTATCACAGTGTGTGACAACACTGGAGCCATCACTTACCTCTGCGTGTGTGCATGTGTGTGGCTTTTTCCTGCGTGCGTCTTCCTGTGTTGGTATGTAAATGGTACGTTGTTCTTCCTTGTTATCACAGTATGAGTAAAAATCCACGGTGAAGTAAGCTGTTCCATGTGTGCGTTAATGCTTCACGAGGCTGCGTGTGAATGTTGATTATGTGTGTCCTCCTGCCTGAAATCTGTGCTGTTCTGAAACGGTTTCAGCTGTGAACTCCTCCACCTGCTCTGCGGTATGTCGATATTACAGCAGGGCATGATGGAAACCTTAATCACTCTGGTTTCCTTAAAATCTATACACGGTGGGAGCTTTTAAGTTTCTGCTGACAGGCAGGAGGATCCTGTCATTTTTTATGACCGCTCAACAGCATGCCCCTTATACGCAGCCACATACACACAACCATGCGAGATATAAGAGCTAAGAGTCATCTGCGCTGTAGAGCTATATCTTGACGATTCTCCCTCTCACACCTGCAGGGACAATTCAGCGCCAATTTGGAATGCACTGTCTTGCCATTATTTTAACATGAAACAAGGTTTCACATGGAAGCAGGCGGTATGTTGTGAGTCAGAGCAACATTTAAGCAGAATGCGGATCGTGCTTTAAAAGAACTCCACAGAGAGAAGTGGTCTTGTACAAAGTGACCAGTGACCTTCTTATAGTCGAGTATCCTTGGCAATGTTCAGATTTAATCCTTTACACCTCAGCCTTTGGGGCCAAAGAGAGAGGGAGAGGGAGGGGGAGATGGAGACGTGATATGTCTGTGTGTGTGTGTGTGTGTGTGTGTGTGTGTGTGTGTGTGTGTGTGTGTGTGTGTGTGTGTGTGTGTGTGTAGTCAGGGAGCTGGCTTCATTGAGGCTGAAAGAAATGTTATTTATCCTAAAGGACATTTTTCCATGTGCTGCAAACAAACAGATTTCCATTTCAAACAAGTACACCTACAGATTTGCATCTTAAGGCAACTTATAATTGTTTTGAAGACGCAGTGATCAACCAAGACAAAGAGAATCATATTAGTTTGAGCAAATACGGGGCCTCAAGCCTCCAGGGGGCCCTCTTATGCTACCTGCCGCCGCAGCTGCACTGTGAAATCCGTGGTTTAGTCATGGTTCATGGCCACTGCAGCAAGTCTTTTCACCTTCCATCATTCTGAAACAGTAAAACAGGGGTTTTGGGACATGAGTTTGACAGGTTACCACTTGTGTCATATGCCTTTCTTTTACTCTACCTGCTTGTAATACTGCAGAGAGGACAGACAGAAAAACATCTTGCCCTACTGACATATAGTTTTTGCCAACACCAGCATTTCACACTTGCTGTCAACACTGATACAGCCAAGCCAACTGACAAGGCAGGGGGTGAGCTGGACTGCTGCATGATGAAGATGAGGTGATGTTTTGACTATTAAGCGTCCTGATGTGTAATTTTGTGCCAGTAGTTGGCTTCAGATAGAAGTTGACACTGCAGCTTAATAAAATTTAAATTAGGTATTACAGGTTAATTTTATCATTGGAAGGTCAGGTACAGACAGTGGCATGGAATAATAATTTGTCTCTATTCAAGTGTGGTTAACACATCTCTGCATCTGTCTCTCTTCTCTGTCTCCAGTTCTCTTTGGACAGTTTGTGTTGTTCCAGACATCTCTGAATGATGTGGTGGAAATCTACGACGGACCCACTCAACAAAACACACTGCTGTCTTCTCTCTCTGGGTCCCACTCTGGTAAGGATGGATGGATAGCTTGATATATGGATAGACGGATGGATGATCAGATAGGCAACTCTGAGCCTCAGAGGTGAATTTAAGTACCGCAGCACATCTGACGAGCTTGAAGGTTATGTAACCACTGTTCCTACACTGGCATGTTTACATAGATTAGTCAACTGCAACTGTATAATGAAAGGAAATCTTTGCTGCTTTACTAGTAAACAGCAGCTACAGGCTGAGAAAGTATAATTTGATTGACTGTGCCACTTAAAGGATACCAGCTACTGTTTAAGTGGGACGTTTTCTCGCACAATCCTTAAATGTCAATACTACTACTTCACCCATTGTATTTGTTTTATTGTCTCACTTCAGCGATGACTGGATCAGAAGAAATGCTTATGAATTTAAACTGGGTTATGCAAACTGTGAATGTTCTTTCCTCTCACTTGGAGAAAAAAGTGTCAGAGGGTCCTTGCAGTGCGCTCCAGCAGCACTGCACCCCCGCTGAGCCTGAACCATAACGCTTTCCTTCTCATCTTGTCTCTCTTTGACTCTCTCCATAGGTGAGTCCCTCCCTCTGAGTTCGGGAAACCAGATCACGATAAAGTTTACCACAGTCGGACCAGAGACTGCGAAGGGATTTCACTTCGTCTACCAAGGTCAGCCAATCACAAGTAGCCAGTGTTGTTGTAGCTATTTTCAAGCAAATAAATTAGATTAATTTTGTGTCCTTCATGTTGGAAGTTTAGTGAAGAGCGGTGAGATTGTGTGTGTGTGTGTGTGTGTGTGTGTGTGTGTGTGTGTGTGTGTGTGTGTGTGTGTATTGGTGTTTACTACATCATAAATCTTGGCTTTCTGGGGCAATGGGGTGTGGATTATGGCTTTTCTCTTACATTTGTGGACATGTCCATTCCACATAAAATGCCACAGTTGGACATTTGGCGTTTCCATCGATGTTAACTTTATGGTAGTGATGTCTTCCATTATTTCTGCAGCTGTACCGAGGACCAGCTCCACCCAGTGCAGTTCAGTCCCCGAGCCGCGCTTTGGGAAGCGTCTGGGTAATGACTTTGCAGTCGGCTCACTGGTGCAGTTCGAGTGCAACCCCGGTTACGTCCTGCATGGCTCCACTGCCATACGGTGTGAGAGTGTACCTGACAACCTGGCACAATGGAATGACACCCTGCCGACATGCATAGGTGAATATGAATCCAGAAATTAGAATGATATTTTCCCATTCCGAATGCAGTAACATCATAAGATGCTAAATATTTAAAAGCCAATAGAGACTCGAGCTGCCTCCCAGGCCTCGTGCTCTTTGGTCACCTCCTCTGCAGGGGTAGAGGTGATAGAATCAACTTTCTCTTCCCTTGTTACTTGCAGACAGAGTGTTGTTTCAACCTTTGCTTTTCTCTCCTCTCTGCACCCGCGTGTTTCGCCTCTCTCTCAGTTCCCTGCGGGGGCGTGTTGACCCTTCGCCGTGGGACCATCCTGTCGCCTGGGTATCCAGAGCCCTACGACAACAACCAGAACTGCGTGTGGAAGGTCTCTGTTCCGGAGGGGGCTGGAATACAGGTAGTACCTGTCACACGCTGCTTCCTGGCTGACCTATGTATCATTGGCTTAAAAGCTGAGCAGGCAGGATGTCGAGGAAGATAAGATATTATTAGAAGGATGAATGGATGGATGGTTTGTGAGAGAGGGACCATCCAGAGATAACTAGATAGGATCTAATCGAGAGAGATAATGCCTGATTGCGTGTAAGCTAAACTGCTCTCACGGGCAAATACAAAGGCAAAGATGCTTCTGACACCAAATGGAGGCTGTTGCACGTATTTGACAGACACCTCACAGCATTAATAGTTCAGGTGTCTTCTGTATAATTCGACTTATGTTGGGGACGTTACAAACAGCCTTGTCTCATATCACCTTTTAGGAGATATGAATATTTATTCATTGGTTTAGTAATGTAGAGTATCAGATGCACTCAGAGGACAATTGAGGTGCTTTTATTGCAGACAATGGAACAAGAGCTAACAGGTACAAATTCTGTCTTTCTCTTCCTCCTTTTCCGTCTCTCCAGATACAAGTTGTTAGTTTTGCCACTGAGCATAACTGGGACTCTTTGGATTTTTACGATGGTGCCGACAACCACGCGCCAAGACTGGGCAGCTACTCTGGTAAACAGCTTCTTTTTTTTTTTTTTTTTTTTCAGTATTTTTTTTTAAATGTTACTCTAAAAACTACACATATCGTAGCCTCACTTGCCAAAAAAGTAATTTAGAAAATGGCAGCGAATAAGTGTGAGACAAATCAATCAATCAATCTTTATTTGTATACTGAAGCATCTTCCATACAGATGAGTGGAGTTCAAAGTTCACAGATGACTGACAGGCCGAAAATACGAACAAGTGTACACTGTAAAAAAACAAGTTGAAACCAGTGCACATGAGGCAAGAAAATGATAAAAATGTCATAAAGCAGATTTAAAAGTAATAGTAAAAACTGGGTGAAATAAAATCAAGATTAAAGAACTAGATGAATAAAAAAATGATGACAATAAAATTGATTCAAAAGCAATAAATGATACAGTGGTGAAGTAGTTAGCACTGTTGCCTCGAAGTATTCAAACCCACAAGCTGGCTGTGTGGAGTTTGCATGTTGTTCCCTTTGTTAGCGTGGGTTTACTCTGGGTACTCCGGCTTCCTCCCACAGTCCAAAGACATGCACGCTAGGTTCATTTGTGACTTCAGATTGCCCGTAGGTGTGACTGTCAGTGTGAATAGTTGTCTGGCTCTGTGGTAGTCTTACAACCTGTCCAGGGTGTACCCCGCCTCTTGCCCAATGACCCCTGTAGCTCTTTAAGACCTACGGGAGAGCCTGAGATCCCATTTGCCCAAATGCTGATAGAATTGCAACCAAATAAGATAGAGCAATAATTCTTTTTGCATATAAAACCAGAGGAGTTACACTAACATATCATGCATTCCTCATGTCCCAGAGCGCTGTTTCCTTGCACTGATGGGTTTGTAGAAATAGAGTAAACACCGCACACAACAAAAACATTATAATCCAGACGGCAGATATTCACAGTACTTCCTACGTTGGAATAAGCATCATCATGTTGTGAGCATGAAATGACTTTCTTATGTGTATTTAGAAAAATACGTCTTTAAAAAAAAAAAAAAAAAAATCTTCATTTTTTTTGAAATTTGGGATATGAGGGTTGTATTGATGGAAAGCATAACTACTCCAACAATAGCACTACAGCATGTGAAAATGTAAGGATGTGCTCTGGCAGACTTGTTCTATTTAACAGGATAAGCATGTAGGGATAATGAATGAATGATTATGAAATAGCTGAATAAAAGTTAGGCTAAACTCGATAAATTAAAATAGAAAAAGAGTGAGACAAAGTGCAACAGATTATCATGTCGGAAACAATTATCTCAGTTCTATTACAGGATATTTCAACAAGAAACACAGTAAATTACAGTTTAGACTTTAATTGTGATTTGGTGACAGTAGTTAATTAAAAGTAACCAAGAAGACACTATGGAACAACATCCAACATTTTTTAATGAAGATAAGATAGATTTTTGTGACAAAGATTGTTCAAAATGACAAAAATTTAAGAGTAGAAACAGTAGAGTAGCACGTGTAAGCTGGATAAGAAGTAAAGCTAACACAAGTCCCTAATAGGATAACTATAAAGGTGATATAAATTAAGTAAAATAAATAAAATAAAAGAGTAAAATTGCACATGAAAGACTTGTCACAGCTAGACATTTTAATCTTTGTTGTGGTTTTATGCAAGTAGATAGAGAGGAATAAGTGTTTTAAGGACTGGATTCCTTCACAAGCATTCATATTCTCTGTCACAAAATAAAGAATAAAAACTGTAGTCTTGTTACCTGACCGCACCAAATACAGCTTGACAGTTAAATGCGTCATCATGACAACATGCAGAAAAAAGAACACTGCATGTTGCCGTGGTGTTTTGAGGCAAACAAGACACTGACCATGTGACCACCTGTGGAGAGTTCAATTAGAGCTAAACCGGTCCCATTCTGAGTCTCACAGCAGGAGCCAAGAAACACATTTGCCGGCACCTGCTTGTTGATCTGTCATTCCTTAAAAGACGTACTGTATGAGAATTATTTGTCGCATAGCTAGTTGATCCTCTTACACTCTTAGTCTTTACTAGGAATAGATATTCCCTAAGCAACCTGTGACAAGACATGTGTCAGACACCAAAACAATACAAATACTCACATTTCTAAATGCTCCCAAAATGTTCTGCACAATGTCATTAGCTGTGTTTTTAGGTTAATGGGAAGAGGAAGATATTTTTTATTTTAAAATCAAAGTAATTGCAACTGATTACCAACAATGCAATAATCATATAAGAAGTATAAACTCCACTTTTCTACATTTAACTCATGCATGCAGACTCTAAATTTCTAGATTTCTATCCTGGAGAGAAAAATAACTGAAAGGAAAGTGTGTGGTCCAAATATTTATTCAACATTCTCACATTCAACCAAAAAATGTGCTCAGCCTGTGTAAAGCATTCCTCCACATTCATTCACTCGTGTAATTCATGCAGACTTCCAAAGGGGGAGTCAGCAACTTCTGGGGAGACTAATACTGCTTTTAGGGGAGCAAAGTCATCTGATTATCTGCTAGTTATGTTAAATAATCTATGGAAGGGCTTGACATCTTTATGGCAAACTGGATAAGAGGCTGAATTTTAGCAATGAAGTCACAGAGCCAGTATTTCCTATAAAAAGTCAGTTATCCATGCAGGAAGATAAAACTTTGCTTTTTCCAGAGTTAATCACAACTGTTATTATGACTGTTGTTTTACATCCTGAAATAACTGCTATGGTTAAATCCACATGGTTAATTATTCATCATCATTCATCATTTATTATTGAGTCAAAATATATATTTCTTTATTTTCCATTATGATAATGAATGAGATTTTCTCTGGGATGTGAACACGACCAGCAGGGGGGCGGCAGACTGTTAAAAAACCCGCTAATTAATTCCCTTCACAACAGGCAACCAGTAACGTTCACTGGCCTGATTCACTCTTCGTTCAGTAGGAAGTCTCTTTAACTTTGATCATTTTTTTTTCTGACACACCTGCCACTGTACAAAGAAACATGTTAGTCAAAAGAGGCACACTGGCCTCTGCGAAAATGTTAAAACTCCACAGGTGGCTACTGTCAGAAGACACTTTCACCACCGTTGCATCTTCAAACCATCCAAGACAATGATAGAGGTGATAGGAGTCGGTTAATATTTCTTTACATTACAGTGCATCATCTGTTATCTTATTGTGAAGGGGCCCTGACAGAATCGCACTGTTGCACCGTGCCAGCTTTGCTTCAATAGTGCAGTACCCATTTTTATTTTTTTTTTTACTTTGTACTTTTCCTTGCCATGCTAAGTAGGTCGAGCCAACATTTGAAAAGCGGTTTCAAATAAAACAGATGTCTCATATAAAAGTAATTCCCCTCTCCCTCCTTCGAGAACACTTCACAAACAAACAAAAAAAAAAGTAAAAATGTAGGTTTGGGAGGCCTTTGTTGTTTCCTTTGCTGTCAGATAACTAAGATCCTTTGCTTTCAACCCTCAGCTGAAAAATGAAAAAATGTGATCATGGCTCTCTGTTGCTCTCCTCCACTCTCCTTGCTTTTAGGCACGACCATCCCCCCTCTCCTGAATAGCACATCTAACAACCTCTATCTCAGCTTCAGCTCTGATATCAGTGTCTCAGCTGCTGGATTTCACCTGGAATATACAGGTAACATATTTGTTTTGTAAACAGCTTCAGCATATGCGATATATACATAATGATGAGTGAAGCTCTAACAACCATATATATGTCACATTTCTTACCAGCTATCGGTCTGGAGTCGTGTCCAGAGCCTCAGACTCCAAACTATGGAATAAGACAAGGAGACAGATTTATGGTGGGAGATGTCGTGCAGTTTTCATGTGAACAAGGATATTCTCTTCAGGTAAAAAAACAACATATATACTGCTTGCCTCGCTGCACAGATTCTAGCTACTGAGAGATTAAGATGCACTGGAGGATAGACATGTCAGATGCACAGAACACACACATGCGCCACAAATTGCAGTTGTTTAATGCAAACTGACAGTCGGATATGTATGTGAAATCATTAAAGGCTGCTCAGCTGTTCTGATGTGCCGCCATTCACTCTTTTTATCCCCTGGCTGCACCAACCAAGAACTATTTAAGCTGTGAATCAGAAGGAAACCCCGCTCTCGGGTGGTTTTCCCAGCTCTTACTAAACATACAACTCTGGTGTGGTTTGCACAACTCTTGAATAATGTATGTCTCTGGTGTGGTCTGCCCAATTTCTGTGGAGTACTGTGTACAGCTCTAATGGAGGTTTGCCTTCCTGAAGCTTAAAGGGCGGCTTTATTATCATTTTTTCTTTTTCTTTGAGGTTTAATGTAATTCTGTGTTTTCCCAGTAGCGTTCTGTATGTATTCAAATCTGAAAATTCTAATTTCAGTTGAAGTATATGTAGCATGAAATGGTGTTTTCCCAAGCCCTTCTGAAAACATTTTCCCACGTGACCTGACGTAGGTTTGTGCATGATGACCCTGCTACATATAAACCCCTGAGCCTGCCTAACATGCCTCTTTGTGACTGAGCCGAGCCTTCTTTGAGAATTTTTTTTAGCCAGTTTAGCCTCATTTCCTTTAAACACTTTCAGTACGGTACCTTTGGAATTAAAAGTAACCCTTCAAAAATGGTTCCTAGACCTTAGGTCCGCTGAGTGTTTCCACTGCAACAGTATCCTGAAATGTGGAGTTGTTGTCACTCACTGCTCCGTCCAGAACTTGCTGTATTTTCTTATCACCGGTGACACAGATGGAAGTCTGCACTTTGTGTAAAGATCAGAATATATGCAGTTCACACAACCTGGGCAAAATTAATATATATAAACGCTTGAGGATCCACTCATTACTAAAAGTGTCTGTCATCAAAGAGAGACAATAATAAGTAAAGTCATGATCAGGTCATACACTGACAATCTACAATCCACTGATGGATCTATGAATGTCTTAAAATACAAGAGTAGAATAGTTGTTGAAATATAGAAGATAAATGCAGTATTATGCTATATTGAATCTCAATGTGTCTTCACTTGGTTAAATAAAGGGCCAGTAATAATAAAATAGCACCATTTTCCACCTCCATGTATTCATAACAGTCAGTCATACTGTCAGTGAGCTGCATGTGTGGGGGTTGAGAGAGGGGAGGGCATCAGTGCTGTAACTTATGTCACTGCTCTTTGCTAACGGATGAGTGGGAGAATTTTGACTGCAAAGTACGCAGATGGAGATGGCTTTGATATGCAGCAATGCAGCAGATATGCTTTAGTACAGCTCAACAGTATTAATACTGATTATTGCTGAGTAGATAAAACAGTACATTTAAACCAAATAATACATGATCTGTGACAGTATCCTCACTCCTAACTAAATGATGATAATATTGTTGTTGCTTTTACATTTCTAGGGTAATGCTCATATCACCTGCATGCCTGGACCTGTTAGAAGATGGAACTACCCTGTACCACTGTGTCTTGGTAGGTGTTCTCCTACATATATGCACACACACAAACACACATGCATGCAATCCAGTCTGGATATACCGAGACACGTGCACCACTTCAGTGCTGCAGAAAATGATGCAAGCAGTTTCCGCTGCCTGCCCTGACTCTCTGAAAAATAAGCCGTTTGATCAATTTGCTCTTGTGTGATGAGCTGATTATTTAGTATTCTGTGCAGAATGTGATTAAGCTTTTAAACTGATGCAAAGCTAAGTCAGAGTCTGCCATAAACATGCAGTGTGCCAGAGCATCAGCATGCACTGAGGCAAACGAGAGGAAACAAGCCCTGGACAGACATCTACATGCACAATGGTAATTTATTCAAGAAGGGTATTTATTCAAGACTCAGAATATTAATGTGTTTTTTCAAAATGATGCAAAATGTCAGGTTGAAGATACTCAAGTGTCCAGTCAGCAGCAGTGTCTTAAAAAAGAAGTGCTCTTCGCCTGCTGTACTACTTTTGATGTGTTGCTTTTAATGCCAAACAACTGTTCCCCTGTTTTTCACTTTCTGTGCTGCGTGTGTGCGTGCGTGCGTGTGTGCGTGCGTGTGTGTCTACCTACAGCCCAGTGTGGTGGGTCTATGACAGATGTAAGTGGAGTGATTCTAAGTCCTGGTTTCCCCGGCAACTACCCCAGTGGATTAGACTGCACATGGACAGTCAACTTACCTGTCGGCTTCGGTAAGAAACACTGTCAACTTTGAACTTGAGTAAGAAACGGTGTGAGTGTGTGTGTGTGTGTGTGTGTAGGGGGGTGTCTCTCCCTGTTTGTCTGTGTATCTGTTTTCTGTGTCTGCCTTTTTCTGACTCACTCGTCATGTATCTATAGCCCCTTTTACAATGCCTGCTCAGTGCGGGAATATTGCACCATTATCCCGCCTCGCCGTGCTATATTTAAGGAACAATCACGGAAAGGGGTAACAGAGTGGTCTCGCCTTAGACCCGGGAACGCAGCTAGTAATAATACCAAAACGACTTCTCTTCTCTGCAGGCGGTCTGCAGGACGGGATCATGGGTGGCACAGGTGTTTTGATGACTTGTTATATGTGTGACCTGCTGGGTGAGATTTAAAAAGTAGCTGTTGGCGGCTAACTCACAAAGAAGAACATCAGCTGAAAATGTTCCCAGATCGGGTTAATAATACAGTCAAGGAGCTCCTTACCCTTAGAGCAGAGGACAAAATCAGCTGCCGTACAAGAAGGATGGTAAAAGATGTTTTTGCCAGGCTATGCCTTTGTTATCTTTTATAAAGCTCTACTGCCGGTGTCTAACAGCACACTGGAGCAGAATGAAGCTCTCGTTACTGGGCTCTGTGTAAAAATAAAAAGAGGTGTAAAGAAGGGACTTTGTTGTAGCCCTCAAAAGGGCTTATGTCATTTCTTGATTGATTTTTGTAATTACTCACCCCCTCACTCACTCAGTCAGTCTTGGTGGCTTTTATCCTCGTCGCTGATTAGTGGCTTCAGATGAGGCATCTACAAATATTTTATTGCCGTCCTCTCTGTCAGTCAGGCTTTGCTAATTGCTTTAAATGTCAAAACTTTTCTCAGGTATCCACCTCCAGTTTCTGAACTTCTCGACCGAAGCGATCCACGATTACTTAGAGATCCGCAGTGGCACACTGGAATTGGGCTCGGTCATCGACCGGTTCAGCGGTCCAGTCATCCCCAAGCCTCTGTTCAGCACCACCCACCAGACCAGCTTCTTCTTCCACAGTGACTACTCACAAAACAAACCAGGGTTCCACATCACATATCAAGGTAAATGTTGTCTCCGCAAGCTCCTCGCCAGCATCTTGTGTACACTGATCACTTGCTAAGCAAAGAAAACGAGCAGACGTCTGACTGTGCTTTTTGCTTTGCTGAAAACAGAGACTGTTGCCAACTTGGAAACTGGGTTGTCAGACTTAGACCCTGTTTACACCTTGTTTTAAATGTGTTTGGTGTTTCGATCACAAGTGGACAGCCAAATCACATTACTGTTCACACCTGTGTCCATCATGTGTCTCACCTGACCACTTGTGTTTAGATTTTGATACTGCCCACATCACTGCTGCTGTAAGCTTAAAGGGCCCCGCTCACAGTTAGTATGACCACACTCTCGCCAGTCGTGGTCGTGGTCGTGGTCGTGGTTGTGTTGGTACAGCTGGAGATTTCACTGTCAACAGAATCCAACACATCTCCTCCCACAAGGCAACACTTCATCCAACTAGTCGTAAAATGGGCAAGTTATAGAGCACTAGTGTGTTGTCGCCATGTGACAAGCGATGCCTGCTTGTGATCCGATCACCCAAGACACAATCAAAACTAAGAGTAAACATGGTCTTTATTATTACTTTCCTAATTACTTGATTTCTCTGGAGCAACAACAAAATATGTACTTTTTCAGACAGTAATAAAAATGAACAAATAAAAGTTTCTTGACTTCTAAAGCGCTTGCCAGAAAATCACAGGGTGCACACAAGTCCTCATTTTTGGATTAATATCAGTGATGAGATGAGTTTTCTATTTATTTATCTGGCACTTAAAAAGGTTTTGAGCAGTCTTATATTTATTATGACAAATCTTGTAGATGGCCTGAATGTGTTACGGCTAATTCCATTAATGTGCAAATGACTGCGGCTGATGAATAATACCTTTTATCTCCTGACAGGGGCACTGCCAACGTGTTTTAAAACAGTGAAACAATAATGCGAACACTGGCAGTTTTATTATTTCCACTTCCATTGTTTCTACTAATGTTTGTCAGTCTCATGTCTCTCTGCAGTCATGCAAACATTTGACTCTTGTAACTGTGACTGTGAAAAGTCACTGTGACTAAAATGTTTAAATGACAGACTGTCAGATTTAATTTGAGGGTGTTTGGCAACATCAGAAGAAAAAATGTTTGATTCCCTCGTCAAAAAGTTAGCGATCTTAATCTGTATCTAGAATTCTGCAACTGTTTTTTTTTTTTTTTTACCTCTCCAGCATTTCATATCTTAGTGTTATTTAAAATTTTGGCTGCAGGTTGCAGAAGGTCTTCATCTTAAACAAACTGGAAGAATTATGAGTTAGTCTTTTTTTGTGCTGACTGATTCAGGATGCACTTATTGTCTCTATATGAACAACTTTCTGTTTCCCTTGACTAATCTTGGTTATTGTCTCTCAAGCCTACCAGCTCCAGAGTTGCCCAGACCCTCGGCCATTTCGAAACGGCATCGTGATCGGCACAGACTTCAGTGTCGGGATGACGGTGTCGTTTGAATGTCTGCCTGGGTACTCTCTGATCGGGGAGGCTTCACTCACATGTTTACATGGAATCAGCAGGAACTGGAATCACCCGTTACCACGATGTGAAGGTAACACATCAAGCATATGCAACTTGAAAGTCAACACAGAAATTAAATCTACCCCTCTGTATATTAGATGAATGGAGGACCCTTAATTACAGTGTAAAAAATATAGAATAAATGTGGAGGAAATGAGATAGGTGTCTACCTTGCATGTTTTTATCATACATTTCCAGCAGTGAAATGATGTCATTAAATAATATTATTCTAACTTTATGACCGGTAACTGCACACTTATCCAGTTGATATTGTTTCATTTTATTCTTTTTTATGTTACAGACTACACTTTAGAGCACTAACATCCATTTAAGGCCGGAATTAATTTATAAAACTATAAATATTCCGTCTCATAGCTGTCAGCTGTGGCAGCATCACACCACAGACAAGCAACACCTACACTCCCGAGGAATACCTGCGCTGCAGAAATGAAATAAAACTGTAATGACAATTTATTGAAGGTATTAAGGAGTTATCTAGTGGTCATTACATGACTGATAGAGATGTGTCCTCTCTCGGTCATCCAGACAATTAAGAAAGCTTCGCAATAGTGATACTAATTTGCTGGTAATTTATTAAGGGTAATTCTGTTAATATTCTGTCTCACAGCTCTCTGTGGTGGCAACATCACATCGTTAAATGGAACCATTTACTCTCCTGGTCACCCTGAGGAGTACCCCAACTTCCAGGACTGTGTGTGGAGTGTCAGAGTTCCTCCTGGACACGGGATTTACATCAATTTTACCGTACTGAGCACTGAGCCCATATATGACTACATTACCGTCTGGTGAGTGATTTTCCATCCAATATCAAGATACCGATTGTTATATGTGCTTTTATTTACTTGAATTCATACTAGCTGTAATTCGCTCCTCATATGTCATAGTTGACAGAGTTTACACAAATTGCAACTCAATCAAAACTCAGCAGTCAGACTCACAAAAAAAACAAAAAAGAGCACATACTTCCCATTTTAGCCTCTCTTCATTGGCTTCCAGTACATTATAAAATCAATTTCAAGATATTATTGATAACCTTAAGGGCCCACTCGCACCTAAGTACATCTCAGATTATCTGACTCTGAGTGCCCAGTTGTAACCCGAGGTCCTCAAATTGTGTCTTGCCATTCCACAATTTAGGCTGAATATCAAGGTTAACCGAACCATTTCTGTTTGGGCCCCCACACTCTTGAACAACCTCCCTGCGGAAATCAGACTGGCGAGTTCCTCATCCAATTTAAAATCCCTCTTAAAACAAATTTTTATTTTTGTGCTTTTCACCCAGCCATTTTATCTGTAAGTCACTTCTTAAAGCCTACTGTACATACATACAAAGGCATTCCCTTAACTTTTATTCTATTGATTTTTGTTTTTATTTTATTTTACTTTACTCTCTCTCATGTGTAGATCCTTTTATACCATGTTGTGTAACATTTAGGCCTTGTTTACACAGATACCGATACAAATAAAAACAGATTTTTATTTATCCTGTATAAAAAATAAAAAAAAACTTGGGGGTTTATAAGATCAGTTGTGAAAACGATATCCCACACGAAAACGCAAAAACGGCATCTTTTTGCTGCAATTAGCATGCCAGGCCAGTAGGTGGCGATACGCCACATGTCAAACACCATAGGAGAAGGCTCTGCGCGTGCACATGCTTGGCACAAGTGATTAAAACAATGATAAACTACATTTTAACCTTATGTTGCATATTTAGCTGCTGTGCACTTACTAATATTGGGCACAGCAGACGTCTTTGTTCGCCGATGTAGCAGTGATGTTGATGCAGCAGTGCTAAGTTCATTTGTAAGCTCGTAAGTAGTCCCAAAAGTGCAAACAAAACGTAAACAACCTGGCATATATCCGCCATTGTTGTTGTGGTTCCCGTGCGCCTAATGAGCATGCGCAAACTGGGTTGCAGCGTCATCGTTCTCCAAAATCTCAGTCTATCCTGTATACACGTCTCCATAGAAAAGGGTATTTTTTAAAAACTTTCACTTTGGAAGCCGTTTTTGAAAATCTCTGTTTTCCTCGAGAAAAACAGCAGTTATGTGTAAATGATAGGTGCAAACGCAAAGATAAATACCCGTTTTCAGAAGTATACGGAACCATATAAACAGGCCCTTAAACTGCCATTGATTTATTTATTTTTTTAAATATTGTGTATCGTTTGTTATTTTGTGTAAAGCCCTTTATAACTTTGTTTTGGAAGGCCTGTCTTTAGGGACCACCTTCAACAGCCACAAAATTAAATCAAAACATCCATTTACAAACTTTCACACAGCTCGTGCAGTAAGATCTAATTTATTCATTCTTTTGGTCAGCACTTCCTAAACACATGAATTTTCTCTTAAACCTTACTATTTAAAACACTTCAGCCTTGAAGTAGTGCAGCTGAGCGTGCCTGAGCATGTGCGTGCATATGAGCTCCACTCAGCTGTGCATGAGACTGTTTGTACTGACGTGTTTTAAATCGTAATGTTTTAGTGTAAAAGTAATTGGGTAAGTGAGACTTGGATTATACAGCAGGAGTTGTATCATGACCTCAAGTCATGAAGTTTGTTCCCCTTTTTTGTATTATTTGTTCACCGTGGAGGCATGCCAGAAAAACAAAGTTTTCTTCATGAATTCAATCTAACATGTGGTAAATAAGTGATTTGCAAGAGGCCATTTTGCAGGTCCAGGATTTCTTTAACTGGCACTGTGCTGCTGCTTGTCAATCACGTCCACCTTTTCTGCTTTATCAAGATTTATTTCACTCAGAATATTTTTATTTTTTTCACTAAATTGCATTTAACTTGAACCACATATGACAACTGAAAGCGGAGAACCTCTGCCACACACACATGCACACACCATCTCTCTCACACAGGATGTCATGCTCTTTAACATCTTTTCAGAGCTGGCCACTAATTGGCTAAATTCCTGCAAGGGTTACTATGACTACAGACATCTTCCCTTGAATATAAAGCTACTCTGACATAATTTCCTTCTTGTCATGTTTTATCCGTCTCTCTTTACCCATAAGTCTCTCTCCCCTTCCCTCTGCTCCTCACACTATCTCCAAGTCTCAGTTGGTCCTATATGTAATATACAATACATCTTTCTCTCCCTACCTGCCCAGTCTTAGTTTCTCACTTCATTATTCTTCTTAAGGGAAGCAGCCATTGGCAACAGCAGACATTTTGTCAATGCAAAATGTTTAAACAGTGCTTAGATACCATGTTACATAGTTATCTGCAGGAACAGGGTGGCAGCAGAACCATAAATAGGCTTTACAATGTATTCTATGGTTGCCATGTTGCTGCCCCTTCTCAATACCCGAGGTAAATAGACAGCAGAGTGCAGCATCAACAGTTTAGAAACGTCACCTGGCATACAGACATGGAGAGGCAGGGCGAGGCAGGGAAAACACAACAGCCGCAGTGTGAGACATGGTTTGCTGCTGATGCGTTCCTGTGTATTTATAGAGCACAACAGAAGGACCAAATGTCTGTCTTGTACTTTTGTTAGCCTGTCATGATGTAAGCACTGTCAACGTTCCAGATTTCCAGGTTTGGCTGTTTTCACAGCCCCCAGGAAACTCTTTAGAATTATCAGAACTAAAAACTCTGTTATCTATTCAGAAAGTCTGCCAACAAAATGAACCTTTTCCCGACATGCACCTGGATGACCCACAAGTGTAGAACACTGACTATATCAAAGAATTACTTTAATAATCGTATTCCTCCAGAGAAAGCCAGGTACACCAGGAAATTAAACATTGTAAGCTAAAAACAGTGACTCTATTCCCTTGCCGAATGAATGTTCCCATCGAGTGACCTGAGGTCGGTTACAATGACATCTACCACTATTTGACCGAGTCTCTGGTTAAGTCTGTCTCACCTTTGGGGAAAACTTTACTTTAGGAGGTTCTTATTTTGTTACAAACACAAAGGTTTCCAGCTAAATGCACCTCAGGACCCATTTAATTCAAACGACGATCTGAATGTATACAGCTCCTGTAAACAACAGGCTGTGGAAACTTATTTTGCTAGTTTTAACATTTAAGGTGAAACAGTCTCATAATCAGAGTTTAACCAACCAACAGCTAATAGATGCTACTAAGCACCAAAGTCTTGACCAGAAATTTCTGTCTGCACAGTCCAAATTACAAGTTAGTTTAAAAGCCTCTTTTGTCCGACCAGTGATTGAAAAAATAAGCTAATTTACAATAATCAAGAAATAAAAGAAAAGCAGCAAATACTCAATTTAAGATGCAAGACCCAGAGAATGTTTGACCCTTTGCTCGATACCTTAAATGATTTAACAGTTATATCTTTGCACATGAGCTGTCTCCCTCATCAAAATGCTGCTAAATAGTATTTAACACATAGACTGTGCAAAATAATGGACATAGTCCCCGGGACGTCACCCACTGATTTGTGGACTCGAATTTTGAAGTCTGAGTTTTGCGTCTTGTATTTTTGAAGCCAGAAGTGACCAATTTTGGATGGCAGGGTGGAGCTAGCTGCTAGCTTGATTAGCATTGTGCATTTGCAGTCAGTCTATGGTTAACAAAAATGCTAATCCTAATTTTTGCTAGTGAAAGACAGGCCTAAAATGAAAGCAAAAGTGTTTACCAGAAAAACTGATCATCAAACTTCTTAGGCCACACAGAAAGCGTTTTGCAGGTTGCAAAACGTGGGGCGCCCTTTTTTTTTTTTTTTTTTTTTTTTTTTAATTGAATGCCGCTAGTAAAAAAATAAATAAAAGCTTGCTGCGTTTTTTTATTGTTGCCAGGCAACCATGCTATCACCTCCTTATCCTGACCTTTCCGTGTAATCAATCTTCCGTGAATTTATTCATCGGATTTATTTCACAGTAACTAGTAGCTGGTTACTAAAATGTTGAGGTAGAGTGTACTTGCTGTAGCACAGGGCTGTCAGCAGATAGTTTTTGGGCACAGGGAAATGGAGATCTGTGTGGGTACATGAGACCCTAAAAAAGAGGGTGGGTCATGGGGAGTACCACCAGTTGGTCCAGGAGCTTCGCCTCAATGGTGGTCGTCTCTAGGCATACTTTAGGATGACTCGTGGGCAGTTTGACAACCTGCTGTCCATCATCGGGCCGTATAGCTCTGGGTATCCAGCAACCGCTACCATCAGGCCACATCCTTAATCATGCTTAAATTTAAGAATCAAATATGTGTAAATGCATGAGTTACATATAAATTCCCCCCAAGTACAGTTGTTGAGAAAGTGGGAAATTGGCTTCAGAGACCAAAACTGGATTTTGTACCAGGGTGTAAACATCCCTGCATTTTTATCATGGTTGATTGGAGCCAACCTCAAGTGGCCATTAGAGGAACTGCAGTTTTTGAAAGCTTGTTGGGTATCTAAACACACTTGAGTTAGAGAACTACTTATCTTTTCACAGAGTCTCTTTCACAGAGTTGTAGTTGCTTCAAGTACGATCAAGTACAGCAGCTTGTTTTCTTCAACCACTGGGGTGCAGCTGGTTTATTGTATGGGTGTTTATAGAGTATCTATAGACGCAGCTCATGACTGTAATATGCAGCCTCCCTTTCCCACACCGCAACACTGTTGAGCCATGTGCTGTCCACCCACAGCCAATTCTGTGAATTCCGCGAATTGGTCGCACAGCGTGTTCCTGACCCTGCTGTCAGATCGAAAAGTGGACAAACTGCTGAACTCACACAAAGTAAAGACAGCAACTGCACACAAACACGCACAAAAAAACCCTCACAATCTCAGTCACACAGCCACAAAGTTGGCTCCCTGTAGAGAGCACAGTGTCAGTGGTAAAGGTGTGATTTTCACAGCAGTCTCCTCAGTCCAGAGCAAGCCAACCTGACAGTCAGTTAGTCTGCTAATTGGTCTCATACAGGGAGGCTTACTACAGGATTTTATTGTAAGGATTATCATATATGTCACAGATGTTACCCTGCGTGACCTGATACACCTCAGCACTTCTCTTTGCTGTGTATGTTGCCATAATGTGCACATAAATGTTATGGTGTGTTAGCATCAGCAATAATCAGCAGTGGGAAGCAGTGAATGAAATTGAACCGCTCAATGTGAATCAGAGCGGCAGATGATTCCTTACATAACCTGACAGGTATAATTGGCCTCATCCAAAAACACTTAACAGCAGGAAATAATCATTCCATTTAACTTCATGATGATACTTTTTAATCACTGATAATGAGCCGGCTATTGGTTAGTTCCAGTCTGACAGCTGGTGGGTCGGTCATTAAAGGTGAAATATGCTCACGACATTGCACAGAGAGCCTGGCCTGCCAGTTGACGGATATCTTCCTGCCTGCCTTCTGTGGTAATTGTGCAACTTTTCATGAATGCCAGGCTGATATTAGTGGCAAAACTAAAGCCAAGTCTACAACAGGACTCAAATTTGTTATTCTTATGATCTGACGACAGTTCAATCAATATTTATGAACTTGAGCATCCCAAAGCAAGAATAAGAGAGCCCGGGCTTTGAACTGTGTTGTTATTGAGAGACAAAAAGGAGCTGCTCTTCTGTCCGTGAGTGGGATCTGAGTTTGTGAAGGTTTTATGGCTAAATGAGCTTTGTGACATTGTAGTTTGGATTGTTTTGAGAGGGAAGATGAGCCCATACCCGTGCACAATCACTCCGGGCGCCGGCACTTTGTCACACAATGTCCGACTCCATTCGCAGTCAATGGAGCAGTTCCAGGTTTTGCCTCATGAATATCGTCAAGTCTCCTCTATCTTTGTTTCTAGCCTCAGAGAAACCACTTCATGATCACAAATAGCCATTTAACTGTCAGAGATGACTGCAATAAATTATTCAAATTATGTTTTAGGTTGACTTTTCCCTTTCATTGTTCTATAAAGAAAGATCAAGTCCATTCTTTTATGAGTCTTTAGTCTCTAAGTACCCCCTTTGTAACACAAGCTTTCTGTATGCATGTCTGTGTTTCTCTCTTTATTTCTTCGCAGGGATGGTCCAGACCAGTCATCTCCTCAGATTGGCCAGTTTAGTGGGAACACAGCTTTGGAGTCTGTCTACTCGACTTCCAACATCATCCTCATCAAATTCCACTCTGACTTCTCCGGAGCCGGCTTCTTTGTCTTGAGCTACCATGGTGAGACAGTAACAGCATTATCAATTCTGTCAGAGAGCTAGTGAGGGAAGCATTTGATTGAGTTTGTTCGGTTAAAATGCCATTCTCAATAACTTCCTCTGCAGTTGGCTTTGTTGTCCCGAGGTATGGCGTTAAACTATAATGCTATCATTAGCTGTAGCCGCAGTGATGGCATCGATCTGTTTGTTGTTGTGTTAGAATCTCTTCAACTTCATCCTCATTACGTTCCACTCAGACCTGCTTCCTCTGACTTATTCTGACTCATAAAGTTTAGTCTTTCACCGGAACTTTTGTCTTTGTGGCAGCCTTTCACAGTGATAATACATTAGTCACGGTGGTGCTATTGGTAGTTTTCGTTGTCATGGCTACTGCAAAAAGGTTCCCTTCAGAGTCATTGAGCACCTTTACATTTGGTCAACATTTCATGGCTTTTATCAATCTCGTTTCATTTTTGAGTGTACTGAGGCGTTTTTGAATGCCATTACTCCTGCTGAGTGCATATCCAGTCACTTTAAATTATAGCAGGTGGGTTTATGAATGAGTCATACAATACTAAAGCAAAGTATGTGATATGTGATTCACTTTTGGTGGCACTGAATCCCTTTTTCCAGGTCTCGCTTGGTTATAGAATGAGTAGACCAGTTGGTTTCTTGTCCATACATGCTAATAACATACTGCAGTGATCCTTTAGATCAGTAGCCATGTTTCCACTCAGTTGCACAAAAGAAATGTGAATTAGATGCATTTTCATCAACTGCTTTGGAGCGAATAAACAAGGCTTCACAAAGTGTAGTTTCATCAGAAGTGTGTGGTACAGGCTACGTTTTACACATGGCTGTAATCTGCCAGTGAACAGAGCAGAAATGGAGGTTGCAAACAGGAAACAAAACAAGTCACCTAGGCCATTTAACCCATCTGTGAGAGAAAAACGCAGCGAGATCTTTGGATAGTTGTTTCAGTTGGACATGTTTCATCCTGTCTTGAGACAAAGACAACATGATGCAATGATTCTAATGCATGGGAAGACAATGACAGTAGAAGTAGCTGATATTGTTGTGTGAGTTAAATGCTGATATGTCAGAACTAGGGATCCATGATAGTACCAGCACGTCACCAGTATCAGATGATATTGGCCTTAAAATGAGAATCAGCCAACATGGTGATACTGTAATATCGGTACATCAGCAGTATCGGTGGATATCAGCTTTTAAATGACCTATTACAATGTACAATTAATGAATATTACATATATTGAAAAGTATTGTATTTCATGTCTCCATCTGCTGGTGGGCCATCACGGCAAGAGTATGCATGCATAATATGATGTTAAATCCACTACGGAAGAGACTTGATATTCACTAAAATTAGGTGGGGGGAAAAGTAGATATATATATCGATATCGGTATCGGCTATTGGCCAGATAAGTTGTTATATATCGGCATATTGAATATTGGCAAAAAAGTGAATATCATGCATTTGTAGCCAGAACCTATTTGGAGATTAAGATTTATGTATTGCATCAACTCATTTTGGTCATTTTTTTAGTAAAAATGTCAAACATTTGCTGGTTCTAGCTTCTTAAATACACACCTTACACATAGATCAAATGATTAATTGATTAATTGTGTAAATAAGCGGCATATTAAATGATAATTAAAAGACCTATTTTTCAGTTTCTGTGATACTTCAAAAAATGCATGAAACCAAGTTCATGGAAACATGGCTAGTGATCAGTGGAAGGCAAGAATCATATCACCATGTGTAATACATAGATGTTTCTGTTGTTGAAGAAAAATGTAGCTTTGCACAAGGAAAACAACACTTGAGCTGCTGAATGTTTGTCGATGGGGGGTAATTCATTTTTCATATGCTACTTTCTAGCATCCAGCACCTTTTGTCTTGTGGTAGTGTGCAGTAGCTTTGCTGTTGGAAGGGAAATAACAACGCTGGTTTGTTCAAAAAAGAAAAGGAAAAAAAGCAGCTTTCACTAAGAAGTTCATTCATCTTTCAACTTAATCTGTGCTAACATAAACCGTGTCTTGTCACCATGGTTTGCCACTAGTGACAATTTCCTCTATTCTAAAGCTTTGCTATCAGATTAAAAGAAAATACTTTAATAGCTGTAGCTTACGTACAACCGTTTGGTGCAACTTATCTATTATGTAGAGGTTCTAGTTGTGTCTGGATGATGGGTCTTGTGAGCAGCTCACTTTTTCCATTATTCATGAAAAGCTGCTTGTTGAATCCTCAGAACATGTGTGAGTCCTTCCGTATCGTAAATCTTTTTGACAATGTCCAGCCGAGTCCGAGCGTAGGGGGGTTGTCTTTGTACCATTTCTTTGTGATTGCCTTTGTGTTCGCTGCTAATAGAATTTTAATGAGATACTGCTCCTGATACTGTGTATTTTCCTGTGTCAGGTTACATAAATACAATACATGTCTTGGGCAATTCATGCCCTAATATTGCTTTCAACTGCACCCATACATCATCCCAATATTACATGTTTTCTGACATTACCAAAATGCATGAGTGTGATCCACATTTTTCTCTACACACTGTCTCCAACAGGTCTGTTGTGTAGATGAAAATGTACTTTTAAGGCCTTTCCACAATGGAGGCATGACCAATACACAACATGAAAGTGTGGAATACTCACCTGCTCAAATTTTGCACCAGGACTATTCATACGGGCAATGGCGTGAATTTGCGACAGTTGCAGCCATGGATATATGGTTGTGACAGGTCCACCATTTTCGTGATGTTGTAACATGGCATCTGTTCCACGCAATGTGATTGTTTGATGCTTCTGTTCGTGGTGCAAAAGCTCCAAAAACATTGACCTCAATCTGAAAAAATCATGCAACTTTTTCAGCCGCATAATATTCACTTCCTGTGTGAAGGTACTCAAGACGAATACAACAGCTTGGAAAAATATTGATGTGCACATAGCCTCGCTCACCAGACCTTTCTCAAGAAAAGAAAGGTCTGGCTGCGCCGACTCTCACTTCAAGATTGGAGGAAAAAAACACCCCAGCTTTTTTTATTTCTTTCAGCCAATCACAATCGTTCTTGGCGGTGCCACACATCGTGCCACAGCAACGGTGCGCTTGAAAACTGCTACAAAACCGGAGGTGGTAGGGCGGGACTTCAGCGGGTGGCTCGTTCCACCCAATGAGAGGCTGATCTATGCAGCGAACTTCCGCCCACTCAAACTAATGTGCACACGAACTACAAAAAAAAAAAAAAAAAAAAAAAAACTGTGAAAAGGACTTAAGTCTTGGGAGTAATGAAAAACCAGACTTTTCCAACTGAATTCTTTCCATATTTTGGAGCTCATTTTTGCATGTTGCACCTTACATACACTGATCAGCCAAAACATTAAACCCACTGACAGGTGAAGTGAACAACATTGATCATCTTGTTACAGTGCAACGTTCTGTTGGGAAACCTTTGGTTCTGACATTTATGTGGATGCTACTTGAGAGCGCAGCAGCACTCCCCAGTAGCAGTGGCCCCTCAGCAGGACAGTGCACCATGCCACACCAGAAAAACTGCTCAGGGATAGCCTTGGGAACATGACAAAGAGTTCAAGGTGTTGACCTGGCCTCCAAATTTCCCAGATCCCCATCTGATCAAACATCTATGGGACGTACTGTTACCCCACCTCACATCCCACAGGACTCAGAAGATCTGAAGGTAATGCCCTGGTGCCAGACACCAGTTAACACCCCCTAGAGGTCCTGTGTCCATGCCTTGACAGGTCAGAGCCAAGTCCAGTCCAAGGAGGACCCACCGTGGATCGTGGGTACCTATAGTGTACCAGCAAGTCCCTCAAATGTCCTATCTGATTGGGATCTGGGGTTTTGGAGGTAAAGTGGACACCTTAAGCTCCTTGTCCTGTTCCTCAGGCCATTCCTGAGCAGCTTTTATGGTGTGGTAGGGTGCACCGTCCTGCTGGGGGGGCACGGCCATCGACAAGTGCCGTTGCCATGAGGGGGTTTATTTTGTCTGCAATGGTGTTCGGGTGGGTAAAGCGCATCAAGTAGCATTCATATGAATGCCAGGACCCAAGGTTTCCCAGCAGAACATTGCACTGTAACAAGATGATGATCTGTGTTTATTGTTCCAGCCATCTTCAGATATTTCCATCTTGAGTTCTCAATTATCTCTAATATACAGAGTAAATGTCACCCTGCTCGTCACCAAACATTGATAAAACCCTGAAATTAGTCCGCCAACAGCGCTCTGTATGCTTTACACAATGTCACAATCATTCTGTTTGGTTCACACAGGAAATCTGGTTTGATCTGTTTCTCAGAATAATAGCTTTAACTTTAAACCACACAATAAAAGCACGACACAACCTAAAGAAAAGCAAACTACTTGATATTCTGATTACGTTCAAATCATTTTGTTTAATGTCATGCAACTAAGTCATCCTTGTCATTTAACAATAATTAGACTCATAAAAATGAGGATCTTTTCATGAAACGATGCCCTCAGTGATGGTTTGTGTGTTAGTAAGTCTCTTTCTGCACAATAGCCTGATTTTTTTTATGTTGCCATCGTACACACATCCACACAAACAGTCATCTTCCCCCCACAGGGTCGTGGAGATTGCATTTTTGCTGGTCCTGAGCTGCTCTTTCTCCATGTCAAAACTGTCTGTGCCATTCAGGTTTTCATTTCATTTCAATCTCTTCGCCGTGGTCCTTCAGTGCGCTTAGATTTCCCTTTGTTTCCAAACTCTGTTTAAGATGAAAACCCTCCCCAATTGTCTTTTTTCCCCCTTGTTTCGCCTGTCTGCCTGCAAACATCAATCTTTGGACTCTTTGGCTTTTGTCTATTTGGCCCACTCTCATGTGAAAAACATTTAACTCCATGCTTTCTCAAACTACATTATCTTTTCTTGTGCTGACCACCAGTGATTTCAGATAATGGATAAACAGTAGTGCATCAGCATGCATACATGAGAAAACCTCGTCATATTTGGGAGCAGGGTAGTACAGTATGTTTTCTGTGCTGTTTTTAATTCCATTTTTTTTTACTGACTAGTGTTTGTCGTAATGCAGAAATCTCATAAAATTAATCCCATAATGTTTTCACTTTTAACTAAATGATGAGAGAGTTTCCAAAGCTTTAGAAAATACTTTCAGATGAACCTCACATCTCGACAGCCGTCATCATCAAACTAAAAATGGCTTTTTTTCTGACTGAATCTTTTACTTTGGCAATGCAGGATTTTCACCACACAGTAAAGAAATGCTGTTTATATTCCTCATCCTTGTCAGAAGTGTTCCTGAAAAGCTGCATTTTTTGGGATGAGGTTTTAATTTGACAGAATGGCTCCTAATGAGTCTTTACTGTCTCCACTCCTTCTCCCCTTCGCAACAGAGTTTGTCATTCAGTCAAATATGTGTACATCCTCCGCCCTCTCCCTCGTGACGCTCACACTTCCTCCTTCACAAAAGTTTCTGCTCAGTGCTCTTTAGTGAAAACATGTCAAGTTGCGTTTTTTTTTTTTTTTTTTTTTGAGCGGGCTTTCCTTTTTTCAGACAGATGTCACGCTGTTAATGAATTTCCGTTGGCAGGTTTTAACTGTCAGCTGTCACCCTCACACAGGAACAGTACCATCTGATGGATTCAAGTTTATCTTCAATTTCTGTGTTATTGGAGGATGTACAGGAGAGAGTGACAGGGGATGATGGATGAGAGGGAGAGGGGATGACATGTATGGTGGTGGTTGTTAGTATTATTTTGTCACTTCTGTTTTATTAGACAATATAACACGAGAGACGGGCGAGAGTGAGAGGTAACCACAATGTGAGCGAGAAGGACACCCTCCATAGTGTGGGGAAGACTTAAAGTCTTCGTTAATAAATACAGGAAGAATAGCGGGAGGAATAAGAGACAAACTTTTAACATTTCTTCTTCAGCGCCCTTCAGTGACGCTAGTGAAATTCAGAATGTCACAGTTTGCATCTGAGACAGCTGCGAAAGTGCAGTTTTGGTTTGAAATGCCAAGTCAACCCCAAAGGAAGCATCAAGCCACTGTCTTGGGGATGTTTATCGAAATCATTGTCCTTATATTTATTTATTTATCTCTGGGTCAAGGTTCTGAATGCCAGCGCTCCCACGCAGAGACGAGGACCATACAGTGGCGGATAATGTTGTCATGGACGTGAGACTGAGAAGGCCAATGTGGCATGAATGTGGAAGTAGCTATAAAAAATGGTCTTGGAGCTTAGTGAGATCAATGACTGCTCACAGTGATCCTCTCCCCTCCTCTCATGCACACAAGCACAGACAGAGCCGCGCGCACACACTCAGACATGCACACATACTGGCACTCACACACACACATAGAGACCACAGGGCTTTGATATGCATGAGAGCAGCAGATACTATTGGCAGGTCTCATTTTCATAGTCAATTTCATCCTGACTTATAGCCCTCAGCCCTTTCTCCCTCTCTCTGCCTTAGTCCTTCCCCCTCTCTGTCTATGTCTGTCTGTATTCTCTCTCCCTCTCTCTCTCTGTTAGTGAGTGATCTATGGTCATGCAGTAATATTGATTACAGCCCTCAGCTCAGTAGCTGTGAAGTCAGGTTCTTTTTATGATTCAGGGCGATGCTGTATCTGTGTAGCCGGTCTGTTTTTGATTCCATGGTTTGCCAGCCTGACCATCTGAACTTAGAAAGTGAAGTTAAACTGAAACCAGTAAGATTAAATAAAATAGACAGAAAACAGGTTGTGCCGCGATTTGGTTTTCTCCAATATTTCTCACTCTCTGGGCAGTTCCTCCAGGCACAGACAACTGGAAGCTTGCACATTTGTGAGGGTAAAATTGCCAGTTTCCAAACATTGCAAAGTCTTTTTTTCTCCTTTCTTACCCAGGTTAGGCTTTCCTCTCACATATTCTTATAAGATGTCCCTCTCTTTGTCCTCTCTCCCCTCCTCTGCTGTGTCTGTTCTCCTAGCCTACCAATTAAGGGTTTGCCAGCCTCCTCCAGAAGTGCCCAATGCTGACATGCTGATGGAGGACGGCGAGTTGGAGATAGGTGAGTTGTCTCTCTGCCTGCAATGCCTCTAGACATGTCAGTTTGATGGAGGAAGCAAACTTGGGAGTTTTAACTCTCCAGTTTCTAACATAAGAACAAACATCATCTTCTCCGTATATGATACCGGAGGTGTCTTCCTCTCCCAGTCAAACAGACCAGGTGTTTAAAACTGCCACAAACACTGAATAAAACAGTTTCACGTTACAAATCAGTGCATCTCCAATGTCCGCAACATGCTGTTGTGTGCTCAACCCTTTTCTCTCATAAGGAAATGTGTTCTCACCTTTTTCTGATCCAGATGGTCAGGAGGTTTTACTGTGAGCTGAATTATCCACAGAGGTCTCTTTCTTTCCAAAACAAATCTGGTGATTTAAATTGGTAAAAACACCTAATAACAGCTCTTCATACATCTTCTGATGCTCATATTTGGACACATCAGTGTTGTATACTGGCCTCATTGGGTGTTTTGGGTCTTGCAACAGACACCCTCCTCCAGGCGACACGACCGAGGTTGATCAAGCCTCTGCCTCTGTCCAAGTGGCATGCTGTACCACTGACCCCACTGGTCACCCCTTTTCAGCCATAGCCACAGTTTCATGTTACAAAGTCATGTTATTTCCGACGCAGTTTGGCATGTCGCTGTGGGCGGCTAGTGCACCACATAGAGCCCTGCACGGGACTGTTTTCTTCATCCCGCTCCTGCTGAATTTCTGACCATTACCGCCTGCAACCGCAACGTGTGTGCTACACTCCCGCCCGCTCCCGCAATGTTTATGTCCACTCCCACCCGCACCCGCAAAACTCTGAGAATTTATGCCCGCACAATAATAGAGATGCGTTGATTTTGTGTCTTCTCCCGTCCCGCAGGAGAAAACACGTCATTTTACAGGCTATTAATAAAGAGATTCTTTGGGTTGTTTGTTTCGTTTCCCTGGCCTGCATGTCTTTTGACACACTGGTCAGGAATAGCACTCCTATTTCGTTCTTTTCATTTAGTTTTTAATGAAATAAAGGCTGTTTCATATTCTGTTCTCCTCCTCTGTATTTTATTTATTTTTCTACCTTTATATAATCACACAGTGATTGAGGTTAAGGTCTCTTTTCTAAGAGAGACCTGAATAAGAAACATTAATGAGATAAAGGTAAAGCCTATGCTCAATCACACCGGCATCATCACGCCTCTTTATGTAATTAACAAATAGCAACGAGAGTAGGCTGTGAGTGGCTCAAATAACACTAATAAATAACATAAAATAAACAAAGTTAACGAATGAAAAGAATGAATTTAACAAATGAATCACTTGGCCATTATATTGCTGTGGAGGAAGAGAATGTTGCTGACCGACTGCGGTCCCAATCCCGTGCGTCTCTCTTCCAAGATGCGCCTACAGACACTAAAGGCCCGCTCTGAAGGCGCACTGGATGCAGGGGATATTGAAGATGAAACGCGCCAGCTTTGAGAGCACTGGGAAGTAGAGGGCTTAGTGCGCCTTCAGACCTTGTTTGAGCTTCTTTTCCATATCATTTGTTAACTCCATCCTGTCGCTATAGGCTACACCCCGTTCCCGCCCGCAGCAAAGTTCAAACCGCCCGCTCCCGCAAGATTTGGGTTGGGTCCCGCGGGACCCGGTGGGACCCAATCCCAATGCAGCCCTCTACCACCACGTGCTTATGTGTGGTCACCTTTTTTCTGCAATAACATATGGTTTTCAGTGTAAGCTGAATTATCAACAAGGTCTCTTTCTCTCCAAAACAAACAGACCAGGTGATTTAAACCACAAGAAATGCTGAATAAAGCAGTTTCATGTCACAAATCAGTGTTATTCTCCTGCGGCTCATTGCAGTTGGGCATCTTACTTCAGTGGCCAATGCGGAAACGCAAATGGCCCTGTGTGAAGCCAGTGTTTAGTTTGTCTGTTCTGAGTTTCTGTGGACCCACTCCCAATATAGATATTCTTATTCGAAAGTAAGGAGAACACAATTCATTATTATACACTGAGGAAAACATACTCATTATATTATATTTCTGCCAGTATATGTCCCTAAATCCTACACACTGGTCCTTTAACAATGCATCATCATCAGTATTTTTCTCTGAGTTGTTGTGGAATCAAGTGCAAGTACCTCAAATTTGTGCTGAAGTGCACAAGTTAATGTACTTAGCTGCATTCACCACTGACAAAACACTGTGGGAGAGATGAGCACTATTGTTTCCTTCTTTCTGCCTCAACTTCCTAAACACTCTTATTGTTCATACTGATTTTATGTGTTCAGGTGACATCATCAGGTACAGATGCCATCCTGGATTCTCATTGGTTGGCAGTGAGATTCTGACATGTCGCCTAGGAGAAAGACTACAGATGGATGCACCACCTCCAACATGCCAAGGTGTGTGTGTGTCAATACAAGAGTACAGGCTTTTGATTTGTAACTCAAATAGTATTATAACCTTTCCCTCACTTTGTTTTCTGTCCGTAGTCCAATGCCCTGCGCATGATGTGCGATACGACTCGTCAGGTGTCATCCTGAGCCCCGGATGGCCGGAAAGCTACCCTAACCTTCAGATGTGTTCATGGAGTGTCACAGTAGAGAAGGGATACAACGTCACCATTACCTTTGAAAGTTTCCACACTGAGAGAGAGTTTGACGTGTTGGAGATTTTTGATGGTAAAAAGAAAACACTCAAAAGCACACACACTGATATGCAGGTGCAGCACTCTGTTGGACCACATGTGAGCACACACACACACACACACACACACACACACACACACACTGTCTTTATCAAAGGAATAAAGATGATCTCTAGGGATGCACGGTATGGATTTTCTTCAACCGATACCAATAACCGATAATTGCCTGCTTCTCATGACCAATATTGATTATTTTATTTTCAAAAGAAGTGTGTAACCTGTAGTTCATGCACACCTGAGGTAAGAAAGGCTGAGATGTAGCAAGAAAATATAGATGATTTAATATTCAGTAGCCATAACCTAACCAAATCTAATGGACGCCATTATTATGAATGAAAATAAGATGTACAGAATGAACAAAAAAAGTGTATAAACAAGCTATAATTTACTGTAAAAACTAGGCTATAGTGTTTTCCCTTTGTCACTGGGTGTGGACTGCATGTGTAGTAGCCTACGCAACTGTGTGTGGAGAGATGAAGAGTGGGAGAGAGATAATGAAGCCCAGTGTTACTGTGTAATTCTCTGGTTTATCAGTGAAGTGTATGAACTACACTGCAGACTGAAGTCTCTATTAACAGAGACAAACAGTGACAGCTGACTCATACAAACAGGTCCAAGGCGAGTTGAATGAACATCGGCAGGTTTACATCTAACGTATGAAATGTTTGTATCGTCATGCCGCAGTTTTATGAACACATCTATGTGCTGTCTCACTGTTCCAAGACAGACTAGCCTACAACTAACAACAGTCAGTCAGTGTCAGGTCAGGTGCTGAGAGAGTGCAGTTAGGCAGTGTCAACATGCTCCACACTGGGTCGTCAGATAACAAAACAATTTAAGGGCTAACTTTCGCAATGCATGGCTAGCAGCTGTTAATGGGTTTAACGACAGTCGAGCCTTTTTGGCGTGAGTTTGTTTGGCCCGTTTAAAGACTCTCTGTCCGATGTTAGCTGCTGCTCCTGTGTTAGCTCTTGTGCTAACACTCTGGAGATGGTCCTTTAGTGCTGGGTCTAACCTGTTGGTAGCAAGGAGTTTGCTGATGTGGCGAGTAGGCAGAAGGTTGGGGATCAGACCTTTGGCACAGTCGTGTTGTCTTTGTCTGAAACTGTGAAACACGTCCATGCTGGCGACTTAGGGCTCATTTATACTCACATTATGTCCAAAAAAAGAGATACATGTATTTCAAATGTTGTAAACATCACGGTCCTCATATTTTCATGCATCCTTTATGTTGGCATAGATACAGCCAATAGATGGCACCAGAGGGCAAAGTCAAAAGAATCACACAACAGAGTACAAGGCGACACTGTAGGTCATGACGCTGTACCTTTAAATGGAGACAGCATTGTAGACAGCATTGGTCTGTGTGGCTGTTAAATACATCCATCCTGACATGTGGACATGTGGAGAATTCTTTTCGCTGTATTGTAGATTTGTTCCATGCCGCAAATGATTTAAATTTCCTCATCGTCTCCTATGGTTGTATCTCTCTTGAACTACGCTACACTGCCTCCACGACCTCCGGTTGTACTGCCTTGTTTTGTCTGGCCTTTATAAAATGTGGACAAATATGGATGAAATGAATGCAGTCCGTGTCCGTCTCCATATCTAATGTTGAGCATAAATGGGCCCTTATATGTTTTGGTATCTAGTCAGCTTGCTGGGTGTGTAGATGCTGGCCTTGAAAGTCAATGAAAGCAGCGTGGCTTTGTAATATTGGCACCATTTATGGGCAATAATTTCATAATGGGAATAATACATGTTATAAAAATGTCCTTTATTGGCCCGATATACGTTGTGGATCTGCAATGATCGCCATGGGAAAACTGGACATACAATTATAGCCAAAAAAACACCAAGTACCAAAATAAAACAGTTTATTCATGTTTTCCCATTTATACTCTTTGTTTTTTTTACTCTCTCTTTCTCTGTCCACTTTTTCTTCTCACTTTGTCTCGCTCTCTCTCAGGCCCAACACCCAACAGTCCTTCTCTGGCGACGCTGAGCGGCGACCTGCCAACGCCTTTTAACCTCACAACCTCTGGTCACCAGTTCCTGGTCCGCTGGTCTTCAGACCATGGCACAAACAAGAAAGGCTTCAAAATTCGCTATGTTGGTGAGTACCAAAGTATGTATCCCAACTTTATTTTACTACTACTTTATATTATCATGATGCATGGAAATAAGGACAGAGACAGACAGAAAGACAGAGCGACTTTCTGAATAAAATAGCACTTGGAGGAGTTGTTCAGCCTCTAAGTTGTGTCAACTTATACATTATGATTAGTTTAACATACATGCAAAAATGGAGAGAGTTTTGATATTTGTGATTTTGGGAAAGAGAGAATATACAAGAAAGTAAATGAAAAGAAAGTTAATAAAGTATTCAGAGAGTATCATCAACTTAATCTCATCCATGCAATTTGTTACTTCATCTTTCAGCTTACTTTGCTACCGCACTTCTGTCTGTCTCCTGAAGCACTTTAGTGAATTGCATTATGGGGGAAGTTGTTAACTTTTATTCACTCAAGGAAACCTTGATGAGCGCAGATGGAGTTTCACAGCAGTCTTTGCATTTAGACCGTCTTGCACCTGGGCCTGCTAAGTATAACTTTAGACTGCTGGGCATTAAGCACCTTCACTTGGGTAATGAGGCTTGAGTGCTTTATTCAAGGGCATTTTTTGACATTTAAGGGGGAGGAGACAGTATTACCTGTTCAGCTGGCTTTTCACTTTACACCACCCAGGCAGGAGGTTGCTTCTTTAACCTTTAAAACACCGCTGCTCTGTATGATGAATTATACACTGAATAATAACAGAAAAGCCTCCCAGGACTCTTACACTCCGTAACCTTCTTTGGTAGCTGTGATTAATGTGAGCATCTGCAAGGATTGTTAAACATATGTTGTAAGCCAGTGACGCCAGTGATGGAAGAAGCACTGAGAATCCTTTTCTCGATAAAAAATAATATTCAAAAAATATTCACATGTAGAAGTAAAAGTCATGCATTCAAAATCTTACTTTAGTAAAAGTTCAAAAGTATTATCATCAAAATATACTCATCATGCAATATAGTTTGTTTTAGAATAGTATATTTTATAACACTGCATTATAATGATGCATTTATGTGTAAAGCATCACTAATGTTGCTGCTGGCAAAGGTGGAGCCAATTTTAACTGCGTGAAATACGGCTGGGTAACTTCATTTATAATAATACATCGTGATTTATTGATTGATTTACATTTTGTATAAATAATCTGAATCTACAAAGTAACTGAAGCTGTCAGATACTGGAAAATGTAGAGTAATGTGGCGTAAATGGTACAATATTGGATTCCAAAGTAGTTTGAAATGGAAATACACAAGTAAGGTACAAGCATGTCAAAATGTTACTTTAAAGAATACTTCTACCACAAAATCACCATTTGTATATCAATTAATTACTGCGAGTTACCTTGAATTCATCAAGTAAACTTTGGTTTTATTGTATGCCTCCACTATCAACAGAGAATGAGAAAGAAGCGATGATTCCTCATGAATTAAAGTCATTGGGGGCCATGTTCAACAACTGTTTATAAACTTTCATACAACTTGTGCAGCATAATCCAAGTCTCATTTATCCAGACATGTGCTCACTATTCCCCAAACACACGCATCTTCATTAAAACATTACAATATAAAACACTTCCGCCCAGGAGAAGCACACTCTAAGTATGCCTGAGCACACACATATGTACGAGCTCCACTTGAGGAGAGTTCAGATACATGTGGTAAAATGGACTGCACTTGTGTAGTGCTTTTCTATTCTTCGGACCACTCAAAGTGCTTTTACGCGACATGTCATATTCACCCATTCACACACACACATTCACACACTGGTTGCCGAGGTAATATGGGGTTCAGTAGGCCTATCTTGCCCAAGGATACTTAGCAGTTGTTGTTAAACGCAGCCCCCTATGACTTTAATTGGTCAAGATTGTTTGCCTTTTTTGGATTCTCCATTCATCGTGGATGCATTTAACAAAGTTTTCTTCATGAATGCAAGTCAACACATAGTAAGTACAAATGGTCATTTTGTGGGTGAAGCATTCCTTTAAGTACAATACTTGAGTAAATGTACTTTACTTTACATCCTTATTGTAAACCTAATAATATCATGTTCAACTTAAGTATTGTTTTTGTACATGACAGCATCCCTCTGCCACCGCTGCAAGAAAACAAAATATGCACAGTTTGCAATTACAAAGTGTAAATTAAACACGTAATGATGACTGTTTCCTCATTATTAAGACATACCAACTTTTTTAAGAGGAAACTTTGGCGTTAGAACAAACTAAGCCGGCAACTCATTAAATAAAGAAACTTGTGTGATTGAAGCAGCAGTTTAGTGCCTTAAACATACTATAAGGGGAAAGAGCCCGGAGTGGATCTAATGAGGGATTGTCAGCTGGCTGCTTTGCCTACGTGCCGGTTCGATGATGCCAGCCCTTTCTGTGGCCATCAACATTTAATGCTTTTTAGGAATAAGCTGTGCCAGAGAGCTTTAATTAGAAATCACTGACAAACTGTAAATTGCCAGCACTGATTCTGTATTTTTGACACAAGGAAAACGCAGTAAAGGGAACAAAACTCCCTCACTAACCCACCACAGAAATGATACAGGGCCAGTGACAGACCAGAGCAATTTTTAAAACAGGCTTATCACTAATAAATAGGTGCACTGAAGAACTTATTTTTGGGGACAGTTTTGAGAGTTGAGAGTCAACTTCTAACTGGACCAAGGTGTTGGTAATCCTTTATGCTATGATGGAGGAACATAAGGAAACTGCCACTGGTATTTTACCACATCAGATACTAAAGTTGACTTTTATTTGCTGCCATACAGACAGACAGAGAATAATCTATAAAGATCAGACAAACTTAGACTATGCTTAACTTGATGCCAAGCCTCTTGTTTTGCCCGCAGCTGCCAATAGTGTCTGGAATAAAGGCATTAATGTTACTTGGTGTAAAGATATTTCATAAAATAGCCATTGATTTGTGGGCAGTGTACACGGTAATGTCTGACATCTCCTGTAACTCTGCTCATTGATTGTTTGATCGAAAGGCTCCACTGGGAGAGACTTATTAATTATTTTATTAAGCATTCATACAGCTTGTCGGATAGATCCTAATTAGCTGAAACACTTGGATTTTAAGACGTGCAGGAAAGGTATAATTACCATCATAAATGTGATCATTAATATTTCTGTTCGCTGAACTTTTTGTTTAGTTTGGCCCAACAAGCGTTTTGAGATATTGCACTTGGAGTGATGACATCCTACTCCATCTCACGCCTCTAATAGCCCTGTTTAAAATGCACAATCGAAGCCATAATTGTGGTCGGTAAAAATTATAATTTACTCCTAAACAAGATGTATTTGCAATTAGTCCGTTTTGGCTAGACCTCCTATTGTGTCATAAATACAGAGGTGACTCATATTAATGAAAGTTTTATGCAATTATCAGACTGTAATGTCAGAAAACATTGGAAGTAAGACTTTGGTTACAGTACAGGTAATGGATACATTATTACAAACCTGCATGCAGACATAAATTTGGTGTTGATCACAGCATTGATCTGAAGATCTGAAGGGCTACTAGATTAAACAACAGCCTGATACAATAATATGGTAACCACACAGTACTGTATAGTAGTAGTAAAAAGTACCTTTTTGCTTGTTTTTAACAAAGTCATTTCAAATCTTTGTTTTTTAATTCTGTTTCCTTCACTTCCAGCCCTGTACTGCTCCACCCCAGACTCTCCGCTCCATGGCTCTATCTCCTCTCAGAGTGGTGGCCATGTTAACAGCGTGGTGCGCTGGGCTTGCGACCGTGGTTACCGTCTCATCGGCAACGCCACGGCAACCTGCCGCCGCACACCACTCGGCTACCATGCATGGGACTCTCCTGTGCCAGCGTGTCAAGGTGTGTTTGTTTGCTGTGCTAATATTTTGTGTATGTGATGTTGATTAGTATTTTTAAAAAATGTCATTTTCAGGTTATTTTTTGAATATAAGCTTGAAAAAAGTCAAAGTGTACACTGGAGCAACAATACTGGAAAATATAGGTCGAGGAATAATTTGGTAGTTTTATTAGTTACAACTCGGGGTGAAAGATTAAAATACTGTAATACTGCAGCCCATTCATTCTTTCATGTTACATATTTCAGTAGAATGCTAATTGAGCTTATAGCCAAGACAGTCAGTAGGGTTTGTTGCTACCTTGACTTGAAGCCAGTGTCCCTAACACTAATTTGCCAAAACAGATGTAGCTTATGTTCGAAAACGAATCCTAGCTTCAAATTTTTTCCAGTGGCCACTTGTGGTACTGCAGCAAAAGTCTCCTGTGGCAAACAAGTATTTTCCCTATAGAATGCTGATATAAAATGATGTAAAACTGTTGACAGGACACCTCGGACTGCAAATAAATGACTCTCTCTATTATGAATTTTGGATCCATGCAGGTTTTATACTTGTAAAACTTTCCTCGAGCTGAGAAAAGCAATATAAAAATCAGTACAGTCATCACAATGTGAAGTCTACAAGCCGAGTGAGAACTCATGGGGAGGGCCAGCATACCCCAGAACTCAACCCAGGAGCTAGAAATTCTGTTGGCTTATGCACCAGGCAAGCAATTCTTATTGGTCTGAAGAGGCGCCATCTTGGGCTTCAATATCCAGATTTAATAATACATCTCTGTAGAAAATACAACTGAGTTTATCCATACTATAAAACCTTAAAACCCCCTTTCCTCCTTTAAGCATTATTTATTCTTTTTGCTCCAGAGTGAACTGACTCAACATTTAAGTGAGTAAAATGCCAAATGCATTGTTTATAAGAAGGGGCTTGTGAACGCCACATATGTGAATGGTAAAACGAACACAAAACCACTTATTATTTCATGTTACTGTTACTGTTTGTGTTTCATTTTCTCTCTCTTTATATGTGTATTTTCAGAAAATACTACAACATGTTCCACAAAGACTTGATGATTTTTTTGATGTTGCACTTGCTGGTGTCTCACCCCGACATATCAAATAACCATAGGGAGGCTCAGTTTGTAGCTGGTATTGATAGAAAGTCAAATGAAGGATGTATAGCAGATTGTCGACACTGTGTAATTACACGGTGCTGTGCTCTACAAACCAGTCTATTTAAAACCATTGTGGACTGTGGAGCAGCATTTTCTGCAAGATGGATGTATTTTGTTAGAACTGGTTGGAGCTGAAGATCAAGCGTCTCTTGATTTTATATTTTTAGTTTGATGGCTTCATTGAAGAAAATATGTGAGCTTGTTTACAAATGTACAATACACTCGGTGGCTTTGAATCCCCAGAAACATTTCAAACAAAGTACACATCAAACCTGCCTACCTGACAGACATAAGTATGCATTAGGGTTCTGTGTGTGTTTGTTCGCATGCTGTCTTCTTAACCAGTGTGTGCCTGCCCTCCCCTAGCTGTCTCATGTGGGGCACCCAAGGCTCCTATAAACGGCGGCGTTTTAACAGCCGACTACTCCGTCGGAACAAGAGTTTCCTATTTTTGTAACGACGGGTACAGACTCTCCAGTAAAGAACTCACATCAGCCATCTGTCAGCCTGATGGGACATGGAGCAACCACAATAAGATACCACGGTGTTCAGGTTAGTGACACAAAGATATCCGTTAGACATCATAAATAAAAATACCAAATCTGATAGTGTTATGAATTTGGACATGCTTAATAGCACTGTATGGATGTAAACATCACACTCCAATGAGATTTTAATTGAGCGAGTTATAAAAAACATTTATATTTAATATTAAATACTACGATGTAAAATGAAATGACAATTAAATAATCATCACCCACTGGGTAAGATGGATATTAGTCTGTAAGCAACATATAACTACCGCTATGTGTGGCAGGCATTTTTGGCTGGAACATTGTTATTTCAACTGAGTCATTATTTTGCATCTGTGAGATATTTTACAGTGGCTTGGCCCCACTCTCAGCCAGCTTTATAATATCTGACACTATTTTTAAAATGGCAATTGTGTTATTTAAATGACAGCATTTCATGAGGCTTCTCTTTTTTCTCACACTTTTGTCTGCGTAGTGGTGGTGTGTCCCAGCATCGGGTCATTCTCTTTAGAACACGGCCGCTGGAGGATCGTCAACGGCTCACACTACGAATACAGAACTCGCATCGTGTTCACCTGCGATCCGGGATACTACAGATTAGGGCCCGCCCATATCCAGTGCTTAGCCAATGGCATGTGGAGCTGGAGAAACGAGAGGCCGCACTGCCAGGGTGAGTAACAAAGACGTAAAATTTAAATCATGTTAAATTATTGTGTATTTACACTCATATTCAATTTTGCAACCACAACCCACGATCCAAGGACAACAGCAATCCAAGGGAACCTGCGAAACAAGGGAACAGAACAGGACATGAATTAGTTAGTTAGCAAATGAACAGAGAGGAGAGTGGAGCTCAGTGCATCATTGGAAGTCCCCCAGTAGACTAGGCCCATATCAGTCTACTAGGGGTTGGTCCAAGGCAAGTCTGAGCCAGCCCCTACTAAAAGCTTTATCAAAGAGGAAAGTCTTCATCAACTTTTCAATGTGGGGACAGTTTCTGCTAACCAGATCGAAACTAGAAGATGGTTTCACAGAAGAGTAGCCTAAAAGCTGAAGGCTCTGGCTGCCATTCTACTTTGTAGGACTCTAGGAGCCACAAGTAACCCTACACTCCCTGAGCGCAGCGATTTGATATCGACTCATACTTGCCATAGGGGTGTAAATCACCATTTTCATCAAGATATTACATTGTATACCAATGCTTTGGACAACAGTAAGATATTTGTTGATATCACAAAGTCTGCCATGATATAAGTTTGGTTCGATAAAATTCAGGGGCCCATTCAACACAGTCGGTCACAGGAGAAGCTGCCATCCTTTTTTATTTAATTGTTGTGAGTTACATGTTGAAATTCAGAGAGAAGAGAAATGTTTATAGAAAATGGATGTATAAGCATGTCATTTCAAATGTTTTCTAAAGATTGGTGTGTGCGTTAATTTTTTACTGACTTTAATAAATCTACTGATGACAGAGTTACTGTAAGAGGAAAACATTTCATTCCTCCAGTCCATGCTGGAACCTGAAAAAGTTGGTGTGACATTTTTATCATCTGTTCTTTGTCGTCTGGGGATTCCTTGACATTTCGAATCAATGTTATTTTTCTTTAAAGAATTCTGTGACATTTGAAAAAATTACTGTTGTTTTCTCCTCCAGTCATTGTGCACAGTTTCCAGTGTAGGGGAAAAAAAACAATGCTGGCATCAAATTTGTGTGATAAACAGCTCGCCGGCATCGGTAGCACTCCTCATTGAAACCAATGAGCATTAGCAACTGTTCAAATGAACTTGCTGCTAAATTGGTGCACAACTGCTTTTAAATTGCTGCTATCTGCCTGTGTGTTTCAGTTATATCCTGTGGTGAGCTGCCATCTCCACCCAACGGGAAGAAGATTGGTACTCAGACTACATTTGGTGCTACAGCCATCTTCACCTGCGATGCTGGCTTCATGCTGGTGGGGTCAGCTGTCAGAGAGTGCCTGTCATCTGGGCTTTGGAGTGGAACGGAAACACGATGTTTAGGTACATGACCACTAGAACTATTAATATATTCAAATATATATACATATATTACAGTATATCTTGACATTTTGTGTGATTTCCTGACTTCAGTTTCAGGCTCAGGACTTAAACTGCAACACACACTAAAACACTGACTATTAGAAGTTTGAAAGCTGTGATTTTTCAAGCTAATCTAATGAGGACAGGTATCAAAGGTAGGCACTGCCCTAAACCTTCCGTCTGGCTGCACAGCTGCTCCCCTCTGGCCTCGTCCACCTTACAAGCAAGACTATTAGGAGCTTCTGCTGTGCACTCGCCAAATTCAGTGTGAATGTTCTTTTTTTATATATAAGCCTGAAAAAAACAGCTACTTTCTTCTGTCAGTGTGCAACCCAGAGGTAACAGATGTTATGACATGGTGCTGTCACTTCTCCATGAAGCCTCAGTAGAAACAGCGCTTCCCAGAATACTTCACAGGCAGATAGAGGCTGAACGGAAGAGTTCAATGAAACTTAACCCAGGCTGATGAGGAGGCATGATTCTGTCAAAAAATAAATAGATGGAGTCAAAAAAAGTGCTATAAACAGCATTTTCATTCAGTAACTTTTCTTATTATCCTTCAAAACAAATCTGGATTTACTGTACTTGTTTTGCTTTTTTAAAATGTAAGTTTGTAGAGATATGTTTGTTGTTTTCAGTCATGTTAGTAATTAAAGCTGATGTACACAAGATTTTCTAAAAATGACCCTCGTATGGTCGATCCTGAATTTTGTGAAAACTTGCCAAAAATAAGTTGACGTTTGTGCCTGTTCTAACTAACGTCTTTCCTTCGATACATAACTGCTGCTATGCTCAACGAAGTAAAGCGTGATTAACTTGAGTAATGCCCTTTAACTTAACAGTAATCAGCACCTCAGTGACAATGTGAAATGTCAAAGGTGATACTAGGCAACCTTTTCCCTTCACATTCTCTCCCACTTCCCTGGCTGCTTTGACCTTGTTAGCATTTGCTGACGTCCGGGACACAGTGCAGGTGTTATCTACTGTAAGGAATGAAATCAATACTCAATACAAACCATGTGAGAACAGGAAATACACATTTACTGCGACAGTTTGCATTAGCACAACGCATCAATCAGGCCTCTGGGGATGAATCTGATGAGGGGAGTGAAGAGACCTGTCAATTCTGTGTGGTTGGCTGTTAGCATTAGCTGTTAGCAGGTAAAGTCTGTCGAGCGAATTCACAGAGAATGGATAGCGGCTGCTAGTAGCACCATAAATTGCGCCTCACTTGCAACTGCTATATGCTGTTTCACAAAAGATATCGTGCTAATGATATTACAGCATAGAAAAGATGATTTGAAGCAGAGGACAAAAGAAAACATATAATTCAGTGCCTCACAAGCTCCTGAAATGCTTCTCACTGCTGCCAAAACCAATGGAAAGTGTGGGCGTGACACCCCATATAACCAACACTCTCTGACAATACTTTACAGTAACTCTGTGTTGCTATCAGCGCTAATCTTTGTGCCAATCTTTGGAGCCAAACTTGTGCCAGATGAATTCATAAAACCTATCAAAATAAGTGCATCTAACACCAAGACTCTATCTGCTTAGCAGCGCAGTCAGGGGTGCATTTTAGCCCTTGCAGGTATTCGAGAATTACACCATTTCTTTTTGTCTCATTTGTGCAGGTTTAGCAGCCACAATTGCTTTTTGTGACTTTGCCCCTGATTTTTTAAAAGCACAGTGACAACTTTATGTTTAAGGTAGACGATTGTAACAGTACTGCAGAGGACAGGGACACAGCTGTGAAAATGTCATAGGGGGCACAGGACCATCTGAGCCCTGACCTTAAATTGACAGGTGATGCAATTTATGACAGAGCTTCTAATGTTTTGTGAAGATGGAGCACTTGTTGTGCTCCCACTTTGCTGTTTCATGGCGTGTGTTTGCTCAGAGTCACACATCTCACAGACCGGAAGAAACAGGTTTTCAAGCTGTGATTGCCTACTTTTACAGGCTTGCAAAAGGTTTCAGCAGATGTTTAAGTTTTAATGTCCCAGATGGAGGCAGCAAACTGTCTCCTAAGTCGAGGAGATGTTCACCCTTAAGGTTTGTTTAAAACTCCCTGGTCTGATTAAAATGTTTCTGTTTTGCTGATATTGTCTTGTCTTGGAAATAATCCAGAGAATACATCTCATGAATACAATAAGACTTTCAAGGTGTGCTCAGAACAAACTTGTATTACTCGCATGAATATGGCTGCTGGAGTGATTATTGGAGTAATGGTTGTGCTAACTAACTGCAGAAAGCAGGTAACGTTAACATTAGTGCTAACTTGGTTTATAGTAAAGTACAACTGTGAGCTGGACTCAAGGGCCAGATACATGTTTTCAGAACTTACCTTGAGAAGGAGAAACAGATACTTTAATTGTATTTTTTATTTTTGAGAACCAACTTTGAATCAATTCAAAGTTACAATGACGACCTGACCAAGAGGCAGCAGCAGGAGGCAAGTCAATGAAAAACATAGATACAGCTGTTGTCATAAAACAGCATTAGACAAAATTAAAACATCATACTGTAACACCTTATTCCTGAAGGCACTACTGTAGAAAGGATTATGGGCCCAACTTCCAGTGAGATAGCACAAGTAGCAGTAAGCTAGTTAGTCCCATAGACTGTCTGTGGTTAGTCCCAGTGGCTACTCTTGGTGGCTAACTGCCAACGCTGGTTCTTTTTGAAAGTAATTTGCCTTCAGTTTAGTAAATACTGATTTATTTCTTAACAGATATTTAACTAATGTTGTTTCTAAAATGTCTTTCAAAAACAGATGCAGTGATCAGAAGTTTTGCTTGTAGTGAAGTTACCTGAATGAAGGTGTGGAGTTTCAGCATCTTCTCAACTCGTTCCAGTCACTGCGAAAACTTAAACTAGTTATGAATGAAGACGTTTACAAAAAAGTCAGCATAACAACGACAGTGTCTTCACAGCAACATTTCTGTGTCTCCTAGTCTGAGTCATCTGTATCTGTGTATGTCTTTCAGCTGGTCACTGTGGAATCCCAGAGGGCATTGTGAACGGCCAAGTGATCGGAGAGAACTTCGGTTACCGTGATACCGTTGTGTATCAGTGTCTGCCTGGCTTTCGACTAATAGGCTCATCGGTTCGAATCTGTCTCCAGGACAACCAGTGGTCTGGACAACTCCCCATCTGTATATGTAAGGAAAACACATATTGACCTTAACCTATTGAAGATTCACGTTAACTTGCAAATTAACCCGAAAGCCTCTGCTACATATGTGTCTCCTAGACAACTTGTGATCTGAGCAGTTGCCTGTCTTTTCAGAAAAATACACTCACACAAAGCACACCCCCACATATAGGCTGCATTAGTCCTTACATGTACTCTGTATAAAGAAGCAGGATGACCCAAACCCTGTGGGAACACACTGTTCACACTAACTAGCTCTAAAAGCACATCTCTTTATAAATGATAACTGCTGGTCTGCTTTCTTAGTAGAATGGAAAGTTTATAATGCAGAAACATGGTGTAATGGACAGCGTGTGGGTTTGTTACAAAAACTCCCAAATCCTCGATGTTTCATCCTGTTTACGATGAAAACATGCAGGGGAAACGCGTGGGCATGCATGCAGGGGATAAACAGAGATTGCTCTCAAATGTCTGAGACCAGAGTGTATCTAGAGGAAGCTTGAATGGCATGGTATGTTTTGATGTTTTCCACTATTTGCTTTATACCAAATACAGAACTTGAGGTACTTTCAAGTAGAGGCAGCTTGAGGATAAGGTTTTTATAACAGGCTCGGCATTTTTATTTAAAATTTGGATATTTTATTCGCCTGTGGAGTTGACGAATCAATATCATGCATCTTACAAATCACTTTGGAGGCATACCAATTAAAGATGTCTTGACAAATTGAGATTTACTGTTTGATAGGATTTTTGTAATCAGCCAAAGGAGGAAAATGGTCTTGGTAACCGTTAAGTAAATCAACTGCCTTCTAGTAAACCAGTGACACTGTCCAAAGCAGGAAGTGGAATTTGATAAAAATCCAAATTAAACACATAGCAAAGGAGGAGAGTAGAACAAACAGATGTTTATTAACTGCCTTGAAATCAGAATAGAAACAGACTGCATTGATAGGACAGAAATTACCTTAGCAGCGGGACGATGTCGACTCAAGAGTGTAGCCTGATCCAGCACATCATTAAAAACACAGCTGAAGTCAGATATTTGTTATGGTTCAGTAATAATAACAAAAATAATGATTTAGGGAATACTAACAGGAAACCCCCTTTCTTTCAGAGTATCTGTGACTAAGTGTGCATTTGTGTGTGTATGTGTTGCTGCACGAGCGTGTATTTGTGTATGTGCAAAAAATCTAAATGGAAACTCTAAACAGACAATGAGTGCGTTTCCATGGACACGAGTAACCTGTTTATGAGGCTCATCCTGGCTGTGATCATATTAAGGATATGGTGTTTACATGAGCCCAGAGTTATTCATATTCCTCTTATACATAAAAAAATATTAGCAACCTGTTTACTGATTACTGCAGTCTATTTGTGCCGGCGCTTGTGGTGTTTACAAAAACAAATGGGCAATGGGAGATGAAAGTGACAGGAAATATTAACCACTATATTATAGAGTTACACTTGACAGCTTTACTGCTGATAATGTTTCTGCTCCAATCGCTAACACCTGTTTGCTCTGAGCGCATCAACCTTTGCTCTCCTCTGCTCTCAACCACACTCTGTACCAAGCTGACGTTATTCCTGAAAGAAACTACGCTACTTCTATATTACTGTCCTCCACACCAGCGCCAGCCTTTCTCTATCACTGCCACAGTGTTCGATAGGCGAGCGCTGGGTGAAGATGCACAGCCTCTTTCATGACCGAAAAACAAAACTGAATTTCACCATTGCTCCAGAAGTGAGACACTTTCGCTGTTTCTTTCGTTGTTGCCATTGTTTGTGTTTCTGTTATGTCACATGGCTGAAGTCATACCTGCACAGGTAGTCAGTGGTGCTGAAAAACTTGGATAACTTGTGTAAAAGCAACAGTATCCCGGTGTCTTTTGGAGTAGCCGGGCACAGTGGCGTGAGGAAGTTATGATGGGCCCCAGAACATACTATTATGACTGGCCCTAGTGCACGCTGTCGTGCAAATATTGTCTCATCACATGATCAGAGACCTGACATTGGATAACATCGACATAACTATTACCCAGAAATCATTGCTGCATATCTTTATTTATCAAAAAATACCAAAGAAAATGAGAAATTATTTATTTAATTTGACAATTTTTTTAACTGTTGATTTATAGTTTGTAGGGTTTCTGAAAACTGGATTTGGGGTTTACATGCTCAAAGACGTAAATGGGATACACCAAAAAGACTGATCATAAACAGGTTATTCATGTCCATGTTAGAACATTCAATGAGAGCACAAGACTCACAGCAAGAGGGTTCCTGGCTCGAACCAAAGGTGGGGGAGCCCTTCTGTGTGGAGTTTGCATGTTCTCCCCGTGTCAGCGTGGGTTTTCTCCGGGTACTCTGGCTTCTTCCCACAGTACAAAGACATGCAGGTTAATTGGTGACTGTAAACTGTCTGTAGGTGTGAATGTGAGTGTGAATGGTTGTTTGTCTCTATGTGTCAGCCCTGTGATAGTCTGGCGACCTGTCCAGGGTGAACCCTGCCTCTCACCCGATGTCAGCTGGGATAGGCTCCAGCACCCCTGCGACCCCCAAGAGGATAAGTGGTTATGGAAAATGAATGAATGAATGAACATCACATTATATTTGAAGGCTTTGTCCCTCTTTTATTCCAGTTCTTCTTCCTCTGCCTACATTATCACAACTCCACTACTGAAGGGTTTGGTCAGAGATTAGGGTGTATTAAATTGGTACAGTCAGAAAAATAGGTAATAACATGCGTATGTCTGTAGCAACAGTGTAGCTACCTTCAAAATCGTTTATGGCCGCAGCACTGGAGTCTTCACCGAGGGAGTTGGTCTGGTCGAGCTGATAAACCCCAGTCAAATTCCATTCATGGGTGGAAAAGTCCAAATTAAAAAACGGAAATCAAATCATTTAGAATAAACCTCTTGTTCAAGAGTGATTCCATATTGGGCAAAGCCAGCAAAAGGTTTGTGTTTTGAGAAATATCCCTTTCTTGATGTATTTGCCCAATAGTCCTGAGGTTCTGCAGATTCACTCCAGCAGTCTCCATAAAGGGCCAGAGGGCCCCGCTGCCTGTATGGTCTGGATGAGATAAATAGCTGGGCTTGACGATAAAGCAGAAGGCTCTGACATGTCCAGGCTACTGTGAAAATCGTCTAAAATTGGTCACTTACTGTGAGCGCCCTGAATGTTTTTAGGCAGCGACTGGGCACAGTGAAGGTGGCGATGATGAGAGCCATCTCAAGCCAATTACAGGCGCCTTTTCCCCAAAGAGACAGCCTGTTTGTTCACTAAATTAGAAATGTGTTTAAAAGACAGAGGTGGTGACGTAGTGTTGACATTCCTGGAATAACAGGGACATGAGAGGGTATTTATTTCCTCTATGAAATTGTTTTTGACTATGAGCCTCAAAACAGAAATAAATGATATTGGATATTTATATTGGAGAGTATGTCTTTGTGGGTGTATGTGTGTTTGGGTGTTGCATATATCTGTGTCTACGCATTTAGGATAGTGTATGTATTCATCTGTGTATCTGGTGTTTCTGTGCTATGCTGTTTTTATTGAGGTTATTCATGCAGGAGTTATTGAGGGAAATCATTTTACAGCCAAATTATACTGTAATTATGGAGATGAGAGGCTCTTGTTTAGAGACACAAACACAGAATGATGATGAGACTAGAGTGTGTGCACGCGCGTGTGTGTGTAGCTGCAGGGCATGCTGACGGTGTCAGATAAATTTGTATCTTAGGCAAGCAAACAAACTTCTGATTCCCACTGATCAAGTGAAAAAAAGACCTCGGCTCCCTCCCTTTCTCTCCCATATTCTCTTGTCTTGATCATCTTGTCTTCTCCTCCTCCAGTGTCCTGTCTTGTGCTCCGCTGTTTGGTTTTCTCCTCTTCCCTCTTCACCTTTCCACCCACCTAGTCGGTGCCTGCCCTATTTTCTTTTCATTTGGTCAAACACCTCTGCTCTCCTCTCCTCCCTGTGAAGCAGTAAATTTAAAGACGGGAGTTTGAGAGGCAGATGAGAGAGGGGCTGGCAGTAACTGTAAACTGTCTGCTTACACAAACATCAAAACACTGCCGTCAGCACAACAAGGACAAGGGACACACACACAAACTTCTAAGTAGCTCCAGCGAATGAAGTTAACAGGATGAATAATTATGATGCACAATGGCAAACAGAGGACACTCAGCGCTAACACAGAAGATGGCCTGATATTTCCAAAATATTGACCTTAAATTGAAATACCAGCTTTATCTTCCTGGTCATCTGACATTCTCATGAATATTTATGAATAACTCTGGGAAAGCCAAAGCTATTTGGTCGGTCTGTGCTTCTTGCGGGTTTCTCTCTGGACAGGGACTACATGTCTTTCATGTCTGCTTTGGATCATGTGTTTTTGTGGCTTTCATATCATAACAAACTCTCACTAAATTGGATTTTCTGACTTAAATGAGAAAATAAGGCAATGGGTTATGAAAAGCCAAAACATTTACAAGATAGAGTTACATTTAAATCGCATCAGTGGTCAGCTGTAACTGTGTGGCATTGACTGCTGAAATACTGTAGCACTGCTGGATGTGAGTGCAAAAACATTCAGCCAGAACACAGAAACAGACTCTGAAAACACTTTGAAAGGACTTTTAAAAGACTAAAGTCTGACACCATCTCAATATGAGGAAAGACAATGCAAGTTTTTAGTCACACACTGTTAGATTCTTCAAAGACTACAGATCTTGCAGGGTCACTATTTACAAGACTGCAGATTCCTTTTGAGATTATTTTCCATCCTGCTGCTGGTGGAAAATATCATGCCAAAGTCCCTTTAAGATATATGACATATTAGCAATTCCTTGCGTGGAATTGGAAGGATCTTGCGGCAAAAAACCTTGAATTTGCGTCCAAATTTGTTTAAAAAATGCGGCATTTTTATATGATTTTTTTTTTTTTTTTTTTTTTGCGGGAAATTGCAGCAAATGACAAAAATTGTGGCTAATGACAAAAGGAGCAAAAATATGTGCATTTTTTAAACTACTACCTCCAAAAAAATAACTCATGTAAACACTTGCTATAATAAGCATACTGAATATTACAAAAATAGCTGCAAATGTTTTTTATAGTTCTCTTCTTTAGTTTTATTTATTAGTTTCAAAACATGGACTCCAAAAATGGTGCAAAAAATCCTGAGTGAATATTGTAGCTCTCAAACCAGACAGTGTGACTGTACAACAACATGCAAGCTTCATCTTCTGTAAACATAACATTTTAATAAATTCAACACATATTGTATGCATTTAAACAGTGCAAATTCTTATGTCAATACAGTGCGTTTCTCCATACAGCAATGCCATTTGCGGAATTTGATGACGCGTCTGATGACGTTTCAAATGACGTCACATGTGCGACTACTTCCGGTCAGCTGGAAAATGTGGAAAAATATAAACAAATATTGAAATTATTGATTTTCTGGAGGGACTGACTATATTTGTTTACAAACCTTACATTTTGGATTTTGATGCCTAAACTGGCTCCCAGGCCGTCATAGGTTAGCTGCACTATTTCAGTGGGAGGAGACCGTGGGATTAAGAGGCGAACTGTTGCAAAAATCAAGATTTCTCACTATAAAAAAAGTGCTGGTTGGACGATCAGATACACACAAAATTAGGCACAGACTCTTGTTTGCTCTACCAGTTTTTCCTCTTTGTTCACAGTCCAAGAAAAAAGACTTCATGTTCTTATGTTCCCCAGAGTCCCCGCCATGTTTACTGTCTACCCGCCTTGCTGCTGGAGAGAGCACACCTACTGGTTGTTGACAATGTTCACGTCATTGAACTTCCCTGTTTGCATGAGCCAAGCCCGAAAACTTGGGATAATTTCAAACATGTTTGATTTTGTCAGGACATCAAGATGAGAGAAAGACTGACTCAAGACAGCTTGGACTGAGCTGTATGCACACCTTAACAGTCGAGATTATGGAAGCACGCCATAACTCTAGCAAAACTACCACGCATTTATTCCAGCACTGGAAATTTGTCTGCAAAGTTGAAAGCACTTTGGTGTAAGGCCAGCATAAATCATAGCCTTCTTGCAAATAACTCTTCAGTAACATTTCAAATATATATGATATATTTTAGAAAGACATTACTGTTAAAAAATAACCTTATAAAAAGGGGGTCATGGGATTTCATATGGATTAATGTGATAAGAAATGTGTATGCAGGTTCTTGTATCCATGATATACTTTGTCTTCCCTTTAGCGATCAGCTGTGGCCATCCAGGAAGTCCCATATATGGTCGTACAGTGGGAAACGGCTTCAACCTCAACGATGTGGTCAGCTTTGTTTGTAACCGGGGTTATGAAATGGAGGGGCCTGCACGTGCTCAGTGTCAGGCCAACCGCCAGTGGAGCCACCCGCCCCCAACGTGTAAAGGTGGGGAGAAAAGTTAAGTGTATTCACCCCTAACCTTATTTCTCCCTTACTTTTCATTCCACCTCAACTCTTATCTTTATTTTCCCTCACTGCCTTTTCCTATCACAAGCATCCTTATTCCCCCCCTACCTTTGTCATCTTAGCTCACTCTTTTTCTTTTATTTGATTATTTAATTTAATGATGTTCTGAGGTAGATTTAATACCCTACATCCCACCATTTCTTGGCTCCAGCCTCATGAATGGAAACTTTTTGTTTTCAGTAAAACATAAATCTCAGGCCCTGATTGTTCTCTGACAATCACAGCAACAAGGGTAGCTTCACTCACAAGTTTGTACACAAGCTGTCGGCGTTCTGCCCAGTTTACAGAACAAAATGCCAATGAATTGTGCAAAATTAAAAATGCTTCGTAATGACAACAAGCCGATACCCTTCATGAGCACTGGATCTTGGACGCACGGACCTGCCTTCATCGTGGCATCACATAACATTTTCCATATTTTCCCTTTTGAACACCAGCCCTAATTAGTTCTTCCTTCTTCACCACAACTTCCTTATTACGCCCTATATTATTTGACAGAGCTGTAATCCCAGTGCAAAACACTGGGAAAGAAAGAGAGGGAAGAGAAATGACCCTCACTGGTTCATGCCAAATAACACATGCTTTTCTCTCTTGTTGTGTATTCGTGTGTGTCCGTCTCTGTGTCTCTCTGTGTATAGTGGTCAATTGCTCCGATCCAGGTATCCCAGCCAACTCCATCCGGCAGAGTAAAATAGAGCATGGGAACTTTACCTTTGGCACCGTGGTTTTCTACGACTGTAATCCGGGGTATTACCTGTTTGGATCACCTGTGCTGACCTGTCAACCTACTGGACAGTGGGACAAACCACTGCCTGAATGTATAGGTTAGTTTAATCCTCGTCTTTCTGTCTCTTTAGCCTCAAAGTGAATGGGATAGATTGACTGTGTGCTCAGCCCCATATATTTAGCCACCATGTATTTTCAGAAATTTGGATACTGTAACACATCAGCTTAATAAGGAAAATGAGAATGTTTAATTCTTTGCAGTTTATGTTTTATCAGACACTTCACAGGTGATGCACAAGCTTTACAGTATAGTTTTCAGTCCAGCTCAAAGATGCCTGAATACTTTGCCCTACAATACTTAACAAATTTTTGGTCAGGTTCACCTGTTTCTTTGTCCATTGAATCAATTTGCACGTTTGTCTGTATTATATTAGTCAAACTTTTTACCCTCCAGTCAAACAATTTAATTTGCTTCACAATTTCCTCTAACACAGATGCCTGTGCTAGTAATTGCACCAACGCACATGCAGCCTTGTCACGTGCAGTGTTGTCTGCTTTGGGTTCTGACTGTAACAGCTATATTAAATATCACTAATGCAACAAATATAAAAATGTATATATATTTTTGGATGCACATCTTGCTGTTGCTGTCCCTGTTTTTTTGAATAATAAAAGGCGATTGCCACTGGTGGCACCCAAAGGCCAAGAATTGACTGCCAATATCTCAAAATGGTAGCGAGTGGCAACATGACAACCATTACTGCTGGGTCGTTGATTTCAGACAGAGGACGGTGACACCAGATTTCTCATCATTCCTGTTAATGATGTGTTCCTTGACCTTTGAGGCAGCATTTAAGCCCCATTTCCACCGAGCAGTACGGTACGGTGCGGTGCAGTTTGGTGCGCTTTTTTTTTTCCATTTCCACTGTGAAAAGTTGTGGATGGTACCAATGGAACTGTTCTGTATCGTCCCCATTTTTGGTCCCCCCTCTGTTGTGGTACCTAGCACACAGATCTGGTACTAAAAGGTGGAGCTGTGAACACTGCAGTCTGTAGATTAGTCAATAGTGGATGATCACTCTGTTTAGGGCTGAGTTGTGGCTGGTTCTGAGGCTTATGTAACTATTCATACTGTGGAACTGTACTGTGGTTTTATTAGTAAACTGTATAAAATGAAAGGATGTTTTGCTGCCTCTTGCAGCAGCCGGAGTTGGAGAAAAAAATAACTTAATTCACCGAGCCAACTGCCGGGATTTTTAAGGTGAAACATTAACTTGTAACACTAAACCCCTGAGCTTGCCTGAGAAGGACTAAATACACAACCCCACTATTTTTAAATATCCCATGGAGAGAGACTCTCACTGCAGCCTGTTTTATTTTGTTCTGAAGCTGTCGACATGCAACCCTATTCTGTGGACGATAAACGAGGCGCATCTTCCATGTGTGTCACAGGTAATGAGGAAATACACCGAGTGCTGGATGGAGCAGTGAGTAAGAACAACCCTGCCCACATTTAAGAGTACTGTTTGCAGTGGAAACGCTAGAGTCTAGGTACCATGTCTGAAGGGTTACTTTTGGTTCCAAAGGTACCATGCCGAAAGTGTTTGGTGCCAAATTGCCATGAATTTCAAAAAGCAGTGTGTCTGTTTCCTCACTATCCCTAATCCCACACATACTTTGTAATTTCTGAGTCTGTGCCTTTTAGCTCTTCACAGCGTCACTGCAGCTCCTCTCGCAAAACTGTTTATCTGAAACAAGCTGTCTGTCCTTCCTTCATCTCTCTGCCTCTCTCCCTCTGTCTCTCTTGTGGTCTCTAGTTGTAGACTGTGGTCATCCCGGCTCTCCTCCTAACGGTGTGCTGAGTGGAGATAAGTTTACATTTGGTTCAACGGTTCGATACTCCTGTCTGGGCGGAAGACAGCTGAAAGGAGAATCATCCAGGACTTGTCAGCTCAACGGGATGTGGAGTGCCCCTATGCCCTTCTGCTCTGGTAACCGTTTTAACCTCTATTGAATATACGGACTTTAAAGTCCACGCTATTAGAAGGAGAGATAGATGGATAGGAGATGTAGATGAAAGGTGACACGTCTAAAGCATGTAGACTCAACAGAGTGTGGAGCACTTCATGCCTTAACATCCTGAAGGCGCAGTTCCTAGACCCTTTTGCACTCAGTCAAAGGGATAATGGGATGGATGGATGGACAGATAGAGTGTAGGGTTGGCGCATGAAAAGAAAATATATCAGTATCTGTCTGTTAAAAGGGTTGTGGAGCATAACCTCCCCATACACCCACATAAATCCTCAGCTGTGGATGCATGGCTATGTGCATGCTGGTCTGATGGTGTAATCTCAGATGTTTGTTAAACCTCTCTTAGGTATTATTGCAGAAAGTTAGAGGCTTTTTTCTCTCATAAATAAAGAGGGACAGATGAAGCAATGACTGTAAATATTTAATATTTTTAAATACTTCAGTTTATGTATATGTTTCCTTTGCATTTTTGTAGCATTACCCGTAGTGTCTTTTCATGGTGAGTGGTTTTTAAGACAAGTTTGCGTACTGTAAATGCACCACTGTCATTGTTCTGCAAACTGCTTTACACAAGCATATTCCCTCCCAGCTGGATTTACTGGATATGCATATCTCACCACTTATTGAGCTAGATTGTCTCTCCAGACAGAAAGCCTCCTTACCTTCCATCTTGCATAAACAAACCGTCTAACTTATATGGTTCTCAGTTGGCTGGCTGGGGGCATGATTATGGCTCCCCAGACTGAGAGGCTCCCAGCTGCCACTTATATAACGAACTGACTGAAAACACATTCCAGACGAGTTGACTAAGAATTCATTGTTATTTACAGCAATTGCCTGGGGGAGACGCAGGGTGAGGGAGGGTAATAGTGTACGGAGCAGTGATTCATGGTTTTTACCTGGCAGGTCTGTACCAGGGCCCTGCAGAGATAAGAGTTCAGCCTGTGGTAGAAGTGCTTGGTCCGCAGTTCTGCTCCATGACTGTTGATGTTAACACATTTCAGGGAGCATAATATATTCATTTGAAACTACAAGGTACAGTGGTTGCTGCGTCAAGACCCAAAGCCTCAACATAATTTCTCACATGTTTTCTTTATTGGAAATTATTTGGACGTATTTGTTTGAGGCAACTGCACAATAACTGTCAGACTTGGCAAGTGAGACTTAATAAAAATGGAGATTTGGGATTTTACTTACAGTAGAATGCCGTGAGCTTTGACCTACTCAAGACTTGAATCACCGACAACTTGAGATTTAAAAGCAAAAATATCTCAGTATCTTTTTTTTCCCCTGGTAAAATTCAATTAAAAAAACAGCCACAAGCACGCCTTGCATAGCCACACAGCTTGAATATTATTTATTAGGCCTATGCATTGAATTGAATTGGTTTTAACCATGTTTTAGAAATAGAAGGTAAAACACTGACTAAATGTTAAAGTCTGCATCATTGTAATTAGCACTTACAAACTTCACTTGACGAGATCTAACACTTTTCAAGGACTTATTTCAGTTTAATTGTACTTGCTTCAAAAACCTAAAAGGAATAGTTAGATGAGAGGCGTGACACCACTCTCATATTAAATATGAAGCTACAGTCAGAAGACACGCGACAGTTAGCTTAGTTAGAAATGGGGGTAAAAAGCTAGCATTGCTCCTCCAAAGGTAAAGCAAAAGCCACCTACCACGACTCCGGCTCATTTGATCTAAACTAACATCAAAGTGTTCAAACGAGAAGATGTGGTTTTAAAAGGGGCAATGTTTGGGACTATTGCTTGGTAAGTCGGTAAGTCAGGAATTCATAACCCCCCATAATATCCTAGTACGTATAGCTCCGGCTAGAGCCCCTTCGCTCCTGACACCATGTCCTAACTGACTGCAAGCATCAGACTATTGTGCCGTTGGCATTACATCAGCCTCTGTCCAAACTGGATCCATTAGATATGGAATTCCGTCATGCCATGTTAACAAACCTGTGGTCTCAGAGTACGTACTTCCTTCCTTATTCATACTCGCGACAATGCTATCGCGAGCAACTTATAGTATATATATATAGTTTTAGCTTCCAGGCTATGATATACCACCATCTCCACTTTGTAAAACAAGCTAGCTCTGCTGAGCGTCCCACACAATTCTTACTAGAAACGTTCATCTCCATGGTGATCTCCCTCCGGCCAGATGAGAACTTATATAGGTTTTTGTAGTGAAATAAGGAAATATCGTGTTGGTAATTCCTCACTTCAGCGTCGTGATGCAGCCGTCTCTCGTCCATTGCAGAGCCTTCGACACGTGCCACAGGAATAGAAATAGAAACGGGGCGTCCCATAGAAGTTGAGCTCAAAATGGCACGACACATGGCATTGTGAAAGGATGCTAGGACAGTCCAGTAGTAAACAATGCAATCAAACTGATGTAGTTGCTAACGTTCGTGAGCGTCGCATCCAGTTAGGACAGGGTGTCAGTGCCGAAGCCTTAAAGAAAATGCTAAGTTAGCAGTTAGCTAGCTAAGAAGTGGTTCGTTAATAGAGAGGCGGTTAGGGTAACAGTCACATCTTGTTATTTATAAGGTGAATCAAGTTGTAGTTTATTTGGAGCATATTATTATGAACATTTATGTGGGTCTATAATTTATCCATTTCTAGAAATACTGTCACAAGCTGTTATTATGTCACAAAAAATACATAAGTAGCTCCTCATTTAACCAAGCCCCTCCACCGAGGCTTAAAATATTCTCTGTTGATTACTACTAAACCTCCAGAGCCCCAAAAATGGTATTCAGGACAGGCCTAGTTCAAACAGTTTGATTTGTTCTCCCACCCCCCTCTATGCGACAACCTACAGTAAATCCCTGGATCAGACGGGTGAGAAGGTCATAGCCTTGTAGTTTTTCTCGTCCAGCTTTATGAGAACTTCTGCAAACCTGAGCAGAGGAGCTTCAGCTCAATAACCCGTGAATTTACCCAAGCCAGAGTACAGCCAAAATCTTTCTATCAGATGGATGTGTGTGTGTGTGTGTGTGTGTGTGTGTGTGTGTGTGTGTGTGTGTGTGTGTGTGTGTTTGTGCAGATGAATGTGTGTGTGACCGATTAGTGGTTGTTCCAAAGTCACCTGAGGGAAACGACAGAGATTACTTTTCACAATGCTCAGTCCCACAGAAACCTGCACGCATATGTGCACGCACATTCAGGCGCACACACACATTGAGGCACACAAACACACACACACTTGCACCAGTGACATCAGGTAGATTGGTTGTTCTGCCCGTTGAGACCAGATACACCCGAGGCTACATGGTGACTTTGGAGCTGTGTATGTGCGTGTGTGTGTGTGTGGGTGTGTGTGAGCATCCAATAGGATCTGTGTAGGTGGTGGTGTCTCTGAAGATGTATGTGTGTCTGTGCCTTGACTGGTTTTTGATCTGTTCCCGATATTCAGAAAGAAAAACCTTTAATCTTGCTATAGACCATTTCCTTACATCTCTGAGCTTTTAAAGACAAATAATCTTGACACAACGCGTTAACAGTTTATTTGTTTACATCTGAGAAACCCCGAGGCATAAGAAAAGAAGTTATGTCATTATGTGTTGTGTCTTTGGTATGTGTAAGCTCAATTTAGCAGCAAGCCTCTAGATATTTGCAGCATAGTACTAACCGAGCCAAAGTGAAATTAGGTTATTTGTCAAAAGTATGAGGAAAATCACAAAAACATTGCAGACACCTTTTGGAAATTCTTAAGATGGTTGTTTATCACACAAAGCATTTTTGTTGCACACCTTGAATTAATGGTCAATGATAGATGTAAATGGTGAAGATGGTAAAATATTCAGTCTGTGTACTGGGAGCTGTCCATAGTCTTGCATAGCTAGACCTATCTCCACAATGCTGTGTCAGTGCTAGAGAAAGGTCTGGAAGCATCCATTATCATTCTGGTATAGGGGAAAACGCTCTGGGTTGTTTGTATATCTCTAAATCAATCACAGTCGTCTTGGGCGGCGCTAAGCCCAGGAGGCAACGGTGGTGCCCTTGCAAAATGGTAGCATGCAGATAGCGAGAGGGGAAGAATGCCAGCTGAGACAGCCAGCCAATGGCAGACTTATACTCACAGTCTACATCCAGTGAGTCAGACTAAGCTGTCCAGAACTAACAGAAATGAATTATATGCACATACAAGCCAATGCAAATTGTAGACCAGTAACAAAATAGGCAATAGCGACCAGAAATATTTGGCTTGTACATGAGGGTGACAATGTGTGTGTGTGGAAGTGTGTGAAAGTGTGTGGGTGTTCCCAGGAGCGTGCTCTGTCTGTCAGGCAGAATTTGCTGACCAGGCGGCTCCTGCAAGGGCAGAGTGAAGACCACATACACACACACACACACACACACACACACACACACGTACGCTCTTAAGGCAAACATATGCCCCTTGTCACCAACATATGTGTGCAGTCCAACGCTATTTGTAAGGAGCCATGTCATACTTGAGTACCCAGAGGATGTTGTGTACATCAAAACTGGAAGCCAGTGTTCACGTCGCACTGCTTCGCTCACTTTATAATGTTGTTGATGAATGATAATTCCAGGTTAGATCATTTTGTCGTTCTCTCTCGTCTATTTGGATTTTTAATTTGTTGAAGGTGTCAAGTACTCTACTTTTGAAGTTGGGGAACTAACTCTGTCTCCTTGTTTGTCTCTCTGTAGGCGACACAGCCGGTTCCTGTGGCGATCCTGGCATCCCCTCCCATGGTTCAAGGGAACAAACCGATTTCAGGATCCGTTCCAAGGTTCACTTCAGCTGCACCGAGGGCTATGACCTAATTGGTTCTGCAGAAAGGATGTGCTTTCCTAATGGGACATGGTCCGGCACACAGCCCTTCTGTAAACGTAGGAAGATACTTCTACTTAATCTCAAGATATTATAATCCAGCACCTTGAAACTGATCCAGTTTAGAGATCTACCATGCTCTCATTCTCCCCCCAGCTGTCCAGTGTGGTAACCCTGGCACTCCCAGTAATGGCAGAGTATTTCGTTTGGATGGAACAACATTTTCCCACTCTGTCATCTACTCCTGCATGGATGGCTACCTGCTCACCGGCGCCACCACCAGGCTGTGTCAGGCCAACGGCACCTGGTCAGGAGTACAGCCCAACTGTACCAGTAAGTTATCTGTATCATTATTAAGGGATGGCTGATCAAGTGATAATTTAATGATATCTGACGCTACAATAGTAATCGCAGATTTCTGCAATACCTAATGTTATTATTTTGAATGTGAACTTTTATATGAGGTGACTTGGAGGCTAAAGAGCAGCCTGTCAGCTTTATGTATCACTTACTATATATAATCAGGGTATTAAATCCTTGCTTCGCAAAAGACGTCAAGTCTGCAACCCATAAACATCACCAAACTCCTGATGTGTGATTATAAGGTTTCCCCTCCTGCCTTTTGCAACCCTATTTTATGCCCCCTTTTAAATTATTCTGCGACAGTGTAGGTTCTGAGTAATGAAATCAGCCTCAAATCTTTATGCTCCTGCTAGACAGACTTTATCGAGTGACATGAATAACCTTGATTGTTGTTTACTTTAGCTAATTTGCTTTTTGAACTCTGCAAATAACCATAAAATATAACATTCTCTTCCCATATGAAATGCGACCGAAGCCATGGTTGAACGAGTGTTAATCAGTGCTGCATGTTATCCGGACTACAAAATCTGCATGTAAAGTGGCGTGTAATATAAACAAATAGCGTGGAGCTCAAAATACCTTGTAAAACACATTTCTATATTGTGTCCCAAGGTGAAATTCACTTAGCTCAGGACCCCACATGAAGAGAGCTCCAGCAGTATTTTAGTGTTTTTAAATTGGTCAGTGACTTTCCTGACTTTAATGCACTAAAATATCCAGCAGGAAGGAACAAAGAGATAGAAATGCTGAGAAACCACATTTCCTCAATATGGGGTCCTAGAAAGGAAAAAAAAAGTTTTTTAGAATCCCCTGACTTAAAGGAAATAGCTTTTACAGTAGATTACAATACATCTATTAACAACCATGACAGTATCTGGGGTGGGTTTAAAAGCATTTAAAGTGCCTATTAGACTATGAAGGACAGTGATTTATAAGTGCAGTCAGGGGAATCCTAATGCCCCTTAAAAGTGTCCCAGGACAGCCTCAGCCATTTTTATTATCACTGTTGATTCATTCATAAGAAGTGAGGCCCGTAACGGAATTTGAAGAGATCGTACAGTCTGATCAGATCCACTGTCCACTGTGATCTACACAACTTAAAATGACACAAATAAATAGATATATAGTGCAGTGTGGTTATTACTGCATTGATAATATGCAGTGGTAGTGAAGTCATCTCTTAAATCAGGGGTGCTCAAAGTTTTGATGACTCAGTGCCAATTTAGGGAGCCAGCATTTGATTGAGGGCTGCAGAGGAAAAGTGCAACTTAAGCTAACAGCTCTAGCATTGATGACAGAACGTAACTCTTCCAACACTTAAGAGGTGCCACTAGTTGCAACCAGTCACTTTCTACAAGTTGTCACCTATACCATGACAAACGCATGTTAGGAGAGCGCAGTTTAATGCAGTCTATTAGTCGTGTGTTAAATGTAAGCTGTTGAAAGTGAAAGTATTGAAATGGACAGCAAATATAATGAATGTATGCATGTAAATCATGTTACATTCAGTGTCTGCGCAAAATGCTTCTGAGGGCCGCCATTGGCCCGCAGGCTACACTTTAAGCAACAGTGGATTAAATCTTCTGACAACTACAGACTTAATCTAGAACTTTGCCATCTTGATGTATATGTACTTTGGAGGGTCCTCTCTCAGCCGAGACAGTTTTGAAAAAGAGTGATAAAAAAAGATTTAGAACTACAAAAATAAATCAAGTGACAGATCCGTGTGACACCAACAAAAATCTACTCCTCCCCCCTTTGTCCCCTACAGTATCCATCCTCTTTCTCTACCACTCTATCTATCCTCTGTCACCTCCACTGTTCCTCTCTTTCTTTTCTCCTCCTCTTTATCTCTCCTTATACTAGTGCACTACTTTTGTCTCCCCCTTCTGGCAGTGAGAGTAATTATACACATACTGTGGATGCGTGCTTATCACAAATGCCTGCAGGTGAGCTGGCCACATCTCCCCCCGCCTCCAGGAGTGCTCTCCTTAAGTCTTATTTTGGCCTCTAATCCTTCCTCTGAACTATAATTTTCTTTTTTCTGTAGCATCCACCCCAGAAACTCTTCTTGGACGCCTCTTGGGATTTTGCGCCATAGCTTCCTTGCTGGAGCTCTATCGCTATAATCTCTCCCCCCATCCTGCCCCCTTCAGCTCTGACTGGCTGGCATAAAGCATACCACGTCAGGTGCACCAGCATGGAGAAGTTGCCAAAGACACTAGACACCACAACTTCAGGATATTGCAAAATAGAGATAGCTTTCTCTGGTGGCTAACAGCTCAATCAGCAATGTGGGAATTCTTTTCGCAAGGGCTTAAATATAACAGACATTCATTTATACTCCAGCTTTAAATCACATATGTAAAAGAGCAAGTATCCAAGAGTGGTAAGCAAATTCTAGTTATCTTGCACCACAGCATCAACTGTCAAGTAACCTTAATCTCTTCCTATGATCCCACTTGTCCATCTCCATAGTGATAAACTGCGGGGATCCAGGTGTGCCAGCTAACGGCCTTCGCTACGGAGAAGACTTTACGATTGGTCAGAACATTTCCTTCCAGTGCCAACCAGGATACAGAATGGAGGAGGATGGATCACCTGTGAGGACGTGCACCCAGAATGGGACGTGGAGTGGCAATATGCCAATATGTACAGGTACATTAAACCACTTTATTCAGCTTAAACTATCCTTGAACATCTATCATTTTTCTGTTGATTATAAAATAAAGCCACCAGTAACTGTACATTGTAGAGACGATGGAACTGGTATAGAAAAGGCCTCGTGTGCAGGTAGCATAGCACCACTGATGCATTCAGAGGAAAGCTCTAAATCCAACTTAAACCCTTGCATAACCCCAGCTACTATATAAAGACTCAAACAGCAGATTCTGCACATCGAGCATTATTGCCTCTGGAGAAATTCAAGAAATACAAACATATCAGAGAATATGAGTCACAAGCAACGTCTTGTAATTTCCGCGATTAATTAAAACTGTATCTTTCACTGAACTTGACTGAAGGTCTTCCCAGACAAAATGTAATTGGTAAATATTATGGCTCTAAAATTATAAACTAATTTTCCAATCAGCCGTTGAAATCGATGATCTAATCAGCCAGCCTCCCTCTCTCTACAGCTATCAGTCACTTTACAGAGCAGCATCACCTGCAGCTGCTTAAAACTGGATTCTCTTTTTTTCTGTCTCTCTCTTTCCTAACACCTCCCGCTCTCTCTCTCTCTCCGTCATAGCGGTGACCTGCCCGGCTCCTCCTGCCATCAGTAACGGGGTACTGCAGGGTAGTGACTTTGAATGGGGCAGCAGCGTGAGCTACAGTTGCTCACCTGGATATGAGCTCTCATTCCCGGCTGTTCTGACCTGCGTGGCCAACGGCACCTGGAGCGGCATGCTACCACAATGCTTGCGTAAGAACACAAACACACACAGACACACTACCATCACATCGCCTGATACTAGTCTTTACCAACCATCAGTTACAACTGAAAAATCTACATTTGTCCTTGAGCTACCCAAAAAGTGTTTGTCAGCAATATTAGCACCACATATTGAAATGGGACTGTGTGTGTGTTTGTGCTTCAACACGTGCAGCCAAGTTTTGTGGGGACCCAGGTACTCCGGTCGGTGGGTTCAGAGAGGGGCGAAGTTTCATCTACCAGTCAGAAGTCTCCTTCACTTGTGCTCCTCCTCTCATTCTGGTCGGCACGGCAACCAGACTCTGTGAAAGTGACGGTACCTGGAGTGGCACACAGCCTCGCTGTATAGGTAATTATAATCATTTATACTCACTTGATGACCACACAAAACAGGGAGGCCATTATACTAATCAAACATATGATCTGGATATTTTTGGAGTGCTTCCTTTGACTGTATCGGTTATGCAATTTTTTGTGCACTGCAAAATCTGTTAGTTCTATTGTCGTTACATGCACTTATTGCTATGTTGGCCAGACAATGCAAAAGTGACAGTACCTGGAGTGGCATAAAGCCTCGCTGTATTGGTAATTATAACTATTTATGTTCACTTGATGACCACACAAAACAGGGAGGCCATTATACTAATCAAACATATTATTAAGATGTTTTTGGAGGGCTTCTTTTGACTCTATTGGTCATGCAAACTTCACTCAATCTCAACTGCAAGATGGCTTTGGGTCTTGGTAGAACTGTGTGTTGAATCATCCTTTTTGTGCTACCTTGGTTTGAGAAATATGAACATAAAGAAATATGAATGTTTTTTTTTCTTCTACAGAACCCCTTTTTTTTAATAAAAGATGCCAAAATTCTCAAATGTTAAATGTTTAAACACAGGCAGCCAAAGAAGAACATTTTCTAATGAATATAGCCAGTAATTGGCAACATTCTAATTTAAATCATTATTGTTTCCTAATGAGAAACTAATTAACACGAGCATGAATCTGACCTGACACTGAATGCCCATTTTCAGTACTTTGATCATCAGTCAGTACCAATAAAGTACTGAGATTTGAAAGCCAGACCCACAGGTCTTATTCAACCAACTTAAACCAACTTTGACACTGTGTTTCTGAATAAATTCATAAATGATGTAAGTTGCCCTGGGTTATGCTGTTCAACCAAGTCCCCAACTTGTTCAAAATACAGTAGCCAAGATTTTAACCTTAAAAAATGATTTAAGATTTCACTGATTACTTTTTAATAGTTCCTGAATATATCATCAATCATTTATCCCACATAAGCCGGAGCACAGCCTGCTGTCCTCAGGCAGGGGTGTCTGACCCACTTCAAAGTCTGAACTAGAATTAAAAGTTGGTGATGGTGAGTCCACGAGAGCCCCCAGACTTTCGAATGATATTTCTCAGGAGGTAAAATACTTATGACATCACAGTGTTTACTGTGGAATGGTTGGGGATGATTTTGAAGTGGCAGCTGTGGCTGGGGGATGGAAGTGTGTAAAAACGTTCGTTGATCTTGAAGTCCAGCGTTACTCTGCAATAGTG